>NC_083723.1:24142115-25522820 GCF_028564815.1 Eubalaena glacialis | reverse complement strand
TCTTATGTCCAGACAATCTTGGACCCTTTGGAGGATATTATGACAGAAAGTGAGAGAATAACCTAAACCTGAACAAGACAATAAATGTATATTGTTGTCTATTCCATGAATGTAAACTCATTTCTCATATGGATAAAAATAATGTATTCACCAAATAAATGTCCTTATATCATTTAACTGAGACTATGTTGATCCGCTCTAGTAAAGTAGATCCAGCCCAGCAGCTAAAACTGAGGCTACTTCTTGTCTGAGTTAGAGAGTTTCCTCTAATCCACAAGAAGCCATGTCATTTTTATAAAGGAAAGACTTGTGAATTAAGTGGGGCTTGTATGGGAACCACCACCATCCTTCATATATTTTAAGGGCAGCGCTAATCCCTGTCATGTCCTATCTCTCCTAGATTATGCTATTGTCTTTTAATTACTATCTTTGCCAGGGAAAGGGCAGTTTCAGAGACTAACATTTGGCCTTTGCAGGCCAAGGAACTAATGTTATAGTTTTTCCAGCCACCAAGTATATCCACTGTGAAAGTAGATCTGGGCACCATGGAAATGCTCACAAAGTGGGAGTGAGCTGAGTAGACCAAAAGTGAGGGGAACTTGGGCTGGGGACTTCCTTTATTTTACCTGGCATCTGTAAGCCCTAAATCTGGGGCCATGGTGATGCTTCAGACCCTAAGAATTAATTTTAACTTGAATTCTGTATTCAGCAGTTGTCAAAATGTCTGGTTCCCCTTTTTACACTGATCACGTAGAGAAGAAAATGACCTACATTTTCTTTGGAGAAAGAGCTACTAGGGGAATTATTGCCACATATACATTCTGTAGTATTGTTTTTTTTTTCTTCCTCATGAGGA
Organism: Eubalaena glacialis; assembly: GCF_028564815.1. Lineage (NCBI taxonomy): Eukaryota > Metazoa > Chordata > Mammalia > Artiodactyla > Balaenidae > Eubalaena > Eubalaena glacialis. Next base: position 25,521,964 of record NC_083723.1, on the reverse strand, counting down.
CGCAGCCGCTTCTTCAGTTAATGGGTTCTGGATCTTCAAAATACCTCAGCTCTGAGTACTGGGCATGGACTCATAACTTTTTATTGAGATGGCTGTCCTAAATCTCCAGATCATGGGTCCTTGAATTCTTTCAGTTGTACAAATTGTGAAGTACCCAAATTGGCTGTCCATCTATCTTGCACATGGAGTACCGTGTCCTAGTAACCATCTCTGTAACTCTCTGTGGGCCAGGTATTTCCAGCTGCTACTCTGACCATGTTGCTCATTACAATGTTTCTTATTTCTGACTCTTAAGTGCACAGGTTTTCTCACTTTGGTATACTATTACCCTACCCCCATTGCAATAAAGGTGCTCAATTCTGTAACAAAAACTCCTACTACCAGCCCAGCCTACAAAAAACAGGCACCATTGAGGTTCTCAATGGGATGCCATCTCACCAACAGACACCTTATTGATTTAATAAATGCAGTGCTCTCTGGGGTCTCCTGTGGATTATAGCTGGGAGGTGGATTTTCTGCCCTTATACAGTACATCTCCTCTAGAATGCCACTTGGTCCCTTCCTGAAGCAAGAACATTCTGCAATTTTTACTTCATTTAGTGTGGCTTTTTATTTTTCTAAGCTTCCAGGAGCATGTTAACACTGTTTCCTGTGGTCCTTGCCGGGGTATTAATCACCACTGTCATATCAATAAATTATCCCTTAATAATTTTATGTTCTAGAGCTCTAGATCCATCAGCCTCTGAACTCTTAGGATTTAGTGTCATATACACGCTTGCAGCTTCTGCTAGCACATGCTAGCTAGGCGCTATAGTCTGAATGTTTGTGTCTCTTCAAAATTCACATGGCATTTTGTTATAGCATTCAGAATGTACTAAGATACTAAGTTCTGCAGCTTCTCTAGTAGATAGCCATTTTCCTTCCCTGGCAGGATCAGCATTTCCCCAGTTGAGTATATTTTGACTTGACCTTAATAATTGGTCTGGTAGCCAGGTGAGGCAGTGGAGACTGATCCTAAATGACCTGCAAGTTAAATTGCAAGATGTTGTCTTGTCTTCAAGTCAATGGGGAATGCTCATCTTCGACAGGGAGAAACGGGCCACTTCCATAGGCCCAGAGGTTCAAAGGAGACCTTGTTTCAAGTTCATCAAGTGTATCATCCCAGATGTCTTGAGTCCAAGTTTTACTTTTTTTCCCAATCAAGGTCCTGACCTTGGTGGACCAGACCTGCATGGGTTGAGAATTAAATTTTCACTGGAGCTCCACTACCTTGACATATATACCCTGGGAGTGAGCCTGACTTTATCTGACCTCTGGTAGCTGAAGATGACAAATGAAAGCCTCAAACGGTGCCCTTCTATCCTTCAACATAGTACCAAGCTCTGGGTGTAATATTTCCTTCTTTTTGTCTTCTTTTTTCTTCTCTCAGGATAGGTGAGAATTATCTCAATTGATGCTTGCATATGTTAATACTGATTATTAAGGAAAGCCCCTCTAGGATTTTGTGTTTTTATGGGTATTTCCTAAATACAGACAATGACTTCATTCAAAGTAAAAAATCATCAAAAAGACTTCTTGCTAATTATTACCCAAATGACAATCTTTTAATATAATTATTTCAAAAAAGAAAAAGAAAAGCCTTCCCTTCATTTCAGATTTATTATTTATTTTTCAAGACTTCATCCAAATTAGCCTACTTGTCTAAAGCTTCATATTGAAAATGTTTGAGGATTTTTTCCAAGGGCTGATCAAGAGGAAACACCCTTTTTTCCCTACATAATTCATACATTAAAAATATCTATATAAAACCTCTCTTTATTTTAACTTGATATAGAAATGATCATGTGATATTAATTATTAAATAATTGCACCAGATTCTAGTATTTTTGAAAAATTATGTAAAAGTTTGTTAATTTAAAACAACATCACAAAATTAGTAAGGATGAAAGAGAAGACAGTTGGGAAAGTGTATTGGACATCCTGGGGAAACAAGAATCTCCTAATCTTTGACCAATTCAAGTGAGATTCACAGCTAACATATGCCATCTAGTGGCACTAAAATAAGTTTCACTTATAAATTCTTGATCACACAGTCTCCATTTCTCAGTGTTCTACACTTCTCAGTTTATCTTTGTGACTCTTTATATATGTCACTCTGTAAGAAAAACAAAACAGAATTTTTCCCCTAAAGCTCTTACAAAGCATTGTTTGATGGATAAAACGTTATAAGAAAGTTGATTATCATGTCATCAAATCATATGTAATCTATTTAAGCCTGAATTTTCACCCAAGAAATTGAACTACAAGATTATCAAACCAGAAGACTTTTCCTCCTATGACACACTAATAAGAATATGCTTTTAGGGTGATACAGTAATAAATTGTGAAAATGTTAGGTTAGAAAAAAATCTAGACTAGTTCAGTTTCCACACTATTTATAGATCTTTTTTTTAAAAAAATACAAAATTTAAAAGCTTTCAAGTTTAATTTTCATGGAATTTCTTGCCATGCCCTTCTTTACAACCTGTCCAGCTGTCTTGTCTAACATATATCAACCTTTGAATTAAAGCATTGATCATCCCCACTCTTCATGCCTCACGTTTGACATAGGAAAATTTTGTGACAGAATAGAAGCCTTCGGAAACTTGGTCCTGTGCTCTGAAACAAGGACCTAATACCAGGGAACATGATGATTCTAGTTCTTGCCTTGTGACCAGGTGACCTAAGAAAATGACTATCCATATAACAAGAAAATCACCTCTGCAGAGAAATAATAAAGGTAGAAGACAACGTTATATCTCCAAAATAAACCTGGAGGGAAAGTTATTTCTAAATAAATTTTAAGATCTCCACAGACATTTCTAAAGACTGGTACTAAAGAAATGGTGAATTACATTTTATTTGATAAAGATAGATATGCTTATTTTGTGATAGTCACTTTACATTGGAATTGGAACTGGAATTCTGTTGTTTTTCCTACCCTGCATATGTCACATGGAACTACAATCAGAAGAAGTGATTTGGAAGCAGCAGATATTCAAACAACGATTGCTAACTATAATCAGATGTAAATGACATTGTCAGAGAACAAAGCATTTTGGGAAAACTAGAACAGAATTTTACCCTAAACTCAAACGAGCTTGTGCAAAAGAGTTAACAACAACAATAACAAAACAACAACAAAAACACATCTTGATTTGTATGATATGAATTAGTATTGTATTAAAGCTAATATGATTTGAAAACGTAGAACATAAGAAATGGAAGAAAATACCCTATTTTATGATTTGGATATTTAAAAATCATAGCTAAAAAATAAATGTCCTAAGATTTCAGTAAACGTAAGATTATTTTTTTAAAGTTTATCTTCATTAAAAATCATGACATATTGGTTGCTTCCAAGTTTTCACAATCATGAATGAAGCTACTGAAAACATCTGTGCCCAGGCTTTTGTGTGAATATAAGTTTTCAAGTTCTTTGGATGAAAACCAAGGAGCGTGATTGCTGATTCACATGCTAACATTCACATGCTTAGTTTTGTAAAACTTCGCCGAACTGTCTTGCATTCACACCAGCAATGAATGAGAGTTTCCAGTGCTCCACATCCTTGCCAGCATTTGCTGTTGTCAGTGTTTTGGTGTTGTCAGAATGGTTGTCACACCATTCTAATAGGTGTGCAGCGGTATCTCATTGTTATTTTAATTTGCAATTCCCTAATGACAAATGATGTTGAACATGTTTTCATATGCTTAGTTGCTGTTTTACCTAGACAAAAAAATTTCAAAAAAGACCCATGAATCTAATTATTTTAACTGTGTTTCTAATTGGATTAGATGGTTCATATTTTTATATGAAATGAAAAAATAAACAAAACTATTATTATGACATTAGAATATAATCTTCATCACTTAAATTTAGGTTATTTGAAAGAATAAATGATACTAAATTGTATTCTGTTTTCAGCACCACTCAAAAAATAACTGCTTATATCTACTATTATTTTCCTTACCAAGTTAAATATGAAGGTTTCATAAAGGCAGCTTTCATATACAGCAAAACCATTATAAATAATTCAAAGAAGGAACATATTGAATTATGTTTCAAGGTTGTTTTAAATGAAATAAAATTGTGATGATTTTTCTTATGATGGGTTCTTGTGTCAGAATAAATATTAAGAAGACAAATATATAAGAAATTATCTTGTTTAAAGAGGGTACCAAAGTTTCATCTTCTTAGTCTTTAAGGCATCTTCAAAAAACCCTAGAGCTCAGTGTAAATAGAACTTGCCACTTCATGGTCATTGCGTTTGTCAGCTTTAAGAGAGGTATATGCTTGGGAACATTAAAAACTTCCTCCTTCAACTTATTTTATTATTTCAAAGTCCACAGATTAGTCAATCATTTGAATTAAGACATTGAAAGCCTCTATTAGTATGCTCCTTGGAAATTTAGGGCTTTGGGGAGGTTTTTGATTGGCATCTACCCCCACCCATATTTGGGTCTTGCTAGAGCGAAGAAGTGAGTTTACCACACCCTTTGCTTCATGAAAAATTATAGTCATTGGTCTATACCAGGTCTTTTTCTTATTTTATATCACTTAATTTCTCCCTATCACCCATGCCTTCTCTCATTCAACTTCCTGTAATAGTGGCCAACTGTAATGTGTTTAATATAGGTATTTAAATTGAAAAATACACAATGATATTTTGTATGTATATTTTAAGTTCCCTAAATGAAATTATGCTATGAATCTCATTCTGTTGTTATTTTAAACTCACAATTATTCTCTTAAGAAACACGACTACTGCTCTACGTATACATATATCCACACTGATCTTTTGATATTGTACCTATATAATATTCTTTCTTATGCAGTCGCTAATTGTATTTACCTATTTGCTTAGTGATAGACAGCTACATTCCTTGAAATTACCACATAAAGAACTGAAAAAATGTCTTTATACCTAACCTTTAATGCATCTGTGCAAGAGTGTCTCTAGGTGAGATATATTTCAGGAGACATATTAAAGGAGCTTGAGATATAGACAACTTTAATTTCACTTCATAGTTCGAGATTACACTCCAGAATAGCTTTCCAAGTTTCTACTTCCATTTCACACCCTCAGAAACATTGGCCTACCCAGAATTGTATTCTTTGTCTCTAAAATGGGTATTAAGTAATCTTTCATTATTCTTTTACTTTTATTTCTCTTATTACTAATGAAGTTGGATATCTCTAAAGAATGTAAGTTGACCATACTTATTGGCAATTTCTATTTCCTCTTCAATGAAGTATATATAAATATATCTTTTCACAGTCCTTTGCACATCTGTAAAATTTATCTTTAAAAGAAAATTTTGTTTTGATGTAGTCAAATCCACTAAATGTTTCATTTTATGGTTTGTGGTTTTTGATATGTCTAAGAAACACTTATTTTATTCATTTTACGTTATAGTGTATTTCTCTTATTTAGATTTTAAACAATCTAGGAATTAATTTTAAGGTACGAGGTAAGGAAACAATTTTATTTTTCATCATATTGTAAACCAGTTTTCTCAAAGTCATTTTCTGTACTGAATTTAATTTTTTTATGCTGCACAGATTGTAGACTAAGTTCACATTTCCACTGCTGGCTCAAAGCTCAGCATCCTAAGAATTCTGAGGACTTAGGCTTTTAGTGTTATCCTGTCCCTGTAGCCCCCAGCTCCCTACTCTTTTCTCCCCTTATCAACATATGGTTGATTAAAAACTCTGAGGGAACCTTCTCTTTCACAGCAAATATATCCTTCACAGGACATGCTCTTTGAGCCACCGTTCCTAAGCAACAATACTACCTGAAGAGAGAAAACCCATGCCTTTAAAAAAATCCCCATGAATCATACTATTCTGCAGTTTTCCATCAATGTGATGTACTTTACTGCCCAAAAGGCTTACTTAATTTTCCCAGGAGGGCGAATACCATGGTAAAACAAAGAAGTAATTATTCAACTATGACTTTTAAATTCAATTTCTGAAAACATAAGATTAAATGAAAGACTTTTTTTTTTAAAGATAAAAGTATTTTACCTGTTAAGACTTGGGTTTATACATCAAGAGTTAAGCCTAGAAACAATAAGGTTCATACTGTGAAGCCTTAGAAGAAGAGATACAGAATATATTATAAGGGAAGTCTCACCATATAAAGACTCACTAGAAGGACTTTATTCTTCTTTACTGTTACTGTTAATAATTACAGCAGGCAATAGATGGGCCTAAAAGGAATTGTCATTCCATTGCTAATCTTCCCCATGTACAAACACAACCTGAAGGGGTCAGGTTATTCCAGTTCAGGATTTGTTGTTAAACATTACTTGGATCATATTAAATTGGTTTGATTAAGTCACACGGGCAGAATCACCGAGTAGTTCCAGTGTTAACTGCCATATATGATGTCATCCAAGACTACTTTGGCCTAAAAAAGTAGCTGCTACCACTTCTTGTAAAACTAAGATGACACAAGGGCCAGGCTGGCTTTACCATTTCCATTTGATTAGCAAGGCTTGCTAGGCTCTTTCTTTATTAATCATTGAGTCTGATATTGACTATCCTAAAATGGGGATGCCAGTCAGGCCGGGAGACTCAAAACCGCCAAGTTTTAGGTACTCAGCTTGAGCAAGACAAAACTCCCCACCAGGAATTTATTTGCTGCAGGCAGGTGGCACCCTTGTGCTATGAATTTGCCTCTCCTTGTGTAACCATTGTCATTTAAATTATCACTAAACCCATGATTTCCCGTTTCCTCCTGGATTCTGTATTGTTTTGCTAGATCACACACAAGAGGAGATAGGGGTTGCCTCTCCACATCAGTGAATGGAAGAATTCACTCTAGCCTTTGGGAACATTAGGTAGAAATGAAGAAAATCTGAATGAAGTATGGACTTGCATTAATAATAATATGTCAGTGTCAGTTTATTAGTTGTGACAAATACACCATACAATATAAGATGTCAAAAACAGGGAAAATTGAGTAGAGTGTATCTGGAATTCCTGATCTATCTTTATAACTTTTTTGTAAATAGAAAACCATATAAAATAAAAGTTCTTTAAAAAAAAAATGCTTCTGAGGTATGTTTCAACATTTATAAAATTTTGAAATGGATTATTTAATTTTGAAAAAATTATGCATGCATGTGGTATATAATTACAATGGTACAAATGAGATCATTTTATTTACAAATTACTCTGTCACATATGTAAATGCAAGACCAATTTTCTATTGATTTATGTATACCTAGATGATTTACACAAAGCCTCTGGAGAATCATTAACCAACTCTACAAAATAGTACATAAATCATTGTTTCTACCCACCCAAGAGCTTTCTGAACAGTGAGAAGCAGCTTAATTAAAAATCAAAGTCTGAGTGTGACCAGGTTTATCTAAGTTGCAGATGTGGCACCATAAACAACTCCTACTACTAAGCCCTAAGATGAGAAAACAGAAATTAATCAGGAGGTTGCTAATCCAGGACGCTATAATGCAACAGTGATGTATTAAATACACTAAAGGCATAACTTGGCAAGCAATCCTGCGGCGGATCTCTAAGTTTGGTAGTGCTAAAGACTTGAAGGTTCTGAACAGCCATATCCATTTGTTTAGTACTTTGACACCTGCCTGTGAACGTTCATTATTTAAGGATGATATTGGCCAGTATAGTAAGACGAAAAAAACAAATGAAAAGGATAGTTAATTACATTGAATTCAAAGCAGAGACAAAAGTGATCTGATCTTCTTAGACTAGATACTGTAGCCATCATCTGAAGCATCATTTGATGACTACAGAGTTCAAGTATAGGGAAATTGTTAATGTTAGTACCACAGGGGATAAGGTAGCAAACACTATGAAAGACTGAATGTGAGGACAGAGGTGCCATTACACATACAGGGAGCATGTGTAAGAAGAGGTTTATTTCTTCCAAAGACAGTGATGATTTATCAGCCCCATGAAGAACTCTCTTGAGTATTCATTCATGGAAGACTGTTGCAAGCAATCGAGAGTTTGGGAGCTAAACTTAAGCTTTTTTAGAAGCCAGGTGGACGGTGTTGAAATTTGATTTCTAATGTTGCTGGGATATATGAAAAGTCTCATTTGACTTTATCCTTTGTTTTGAATTTCTGTGTTTTTTAAAAAACTTATTTTGGTTAAAGTATCTGCTATAGAAATAAAAAAAAAAAAATCATAGTGCATTACATTCCCAGAATCTGTAGTGTATTGCTAGCCCATTCTGTAATATTTTAGTAGAAATACTGTTACAGAAACATTTATCTATCCACATATTTGGAATGTAATTTGCATTTCTCTCCCTTACAGGAAAAAAATGGTTCAGTGTTCCATTGTATGTGGTAGTATATTTTGCTGGTTTGAAAGACAGTAATGCATACAATTTTCTAAAAATTTTTTACAAGCATTATTTTTGTTGTGTTCAATTTCTAATGGTTTCTAATACTTTTCCATTTTTTTAACTTTTCTTTTTTTTTTGAATTCGTTTAACTTCTATTTTTCTTCATGTAACATTGGTGAAGGATCAAGGAATATGACCAAAAAAGCGGGAATAATCATTCATTTTGACTCCCCCCACCCCCCCCCCAATAAAATCAAAGCCTGCCATTTTGTATGTCTGACTACTTTGGCTATTTATCTGTGACAATTTAATAAACCAATGACAAATATCAAGTAAGTTTATTAATTTACACACATTATAAGCATTAAAATAAGTGTGAAACATGCCACAAGGGAATTACAAATCACTACTGAGTTTCTGAGGAGGATCCATCACATCCTCATGAAATGATCTATGGTTTCAGGAAGTTAATTTGAGTCAGTTGCATAATCTTGAATAGTATTTTGGTATTTTGTTTTTGCTTTTGTTTGTATTTCAATCTCTAAAAAAATGCTTCTTTATAGTGCCCACGAGAATGGGCCTCACAGACCTCCATCTGTGGGAGCATAATTGACCGAGGGCTCAGTGTCTGTAACTCTGGAATCTGTCAGTGAGTATGTGTGTGCCCAGGGCACACTTCCCAAGGAGTGCTCCCAGCCAAGGACTGAAGGCAGCAGGGATCCTGACATACCCACTCCTCACAGAAAAGGGACCAGCAACTTGGCTCATGGCTACCCCAAGACCTTTCTGAACTTTCCTTCAACTGCAAAGCTTTTTACTTTATAATTCAGTGACAGACTATTTTTTCCTTCAATTTATGATTTTAGCCAATCAACATTTACTGATATGGTAAACATATTTAGCGTTGGTCATATTTTACATAATCCTTTTTCATTTTACTCCCCCTCGTTTTTTGTATAATCCTTATGTGTATATTTTGATAACTGAATGGTTTGTATATTTATTTTAGTAGTTATATTTACAGCTATAAGGTATAATGTACTTAAATTTCTATTTATTTATACATTATTGATTAACTCCCCACTATAAGCAATGATGAAATTAATACATTCTACTTTCCCTTCTCTTTCCCCTCATCTGTACCTTCCCGTTTTAGTTAATTGTGTTGATTGTTTGGTGGTTACCTTTATAACCTCTATTATTTGACATATTATATAATTGGTATTTACCCCTTGCAATAAAACATAAGGGAAACAGCTTTCTTATAATACTTCTATTTCCCCTTCCTTCTTTTCTTATTTATGTCATTTTGACATAATCAGGGCTTATAATGTTTACAGTTTGTTCTGTTTTGGAACCCTCAGTTGTGTTAGGCTAATTACTATAGTTAAAATATGTCAATTCTCAACTCACTTCTGTTCAAGATGTAGTAGCCAGGTCTGGTTTTACCCACCTGACTTAAAAAAAAAAACTAAAAGAACGAGACAAAATATATGATGCAATTGTTGCCTGGGCAACAGGCAGCACAGAACAGTGATGCCTGAGGGAAGGGAAACAAACAAGGTCAGCTCTTCAATCGATTGTCACAGTTCATTGTCTGGAATTTCAGTCCACAGTGCCAAGAGGTGGAACCCAAACAAAGCCTGGTGATCTGCCTGAGTTAAAGGGATGAGACAGAGTTGAGAATTCGGGAAGGTCAACGTGGCTAGAATTCAAAGGGAAGAGAATCAGAAAGGAGAGGACAGCAAGAAAAAGGCAGAGTTGAACACCCCTTTCTGAGATTAATTCAATACAAAATAATATGTTCAGTTGAACAGTCCTTCAATCTCATTAAACTACTGCATAATTTTATTAGAATGTAATATAATGATAGTTTGAAAATGCCAGAGCATTTTAATCAGACTTAAATTTTAATTTTCTTCCTTTTCTTTATGTAATGTTTTATTGCAGGTGTCTGATAGGACAGCTACAGCCATAGAAAGAGATTGTCTTTTCTAGAAAAATATAAAGATAGAGACAAGACAGGCATGTGGTCTCGACAGGTAAGGGTAGAAAGAGGAAAGAACATATGATGGCCAGATGTGGCTGCGCTGTGTTAAAAAGTCATATCATCAGTATTAACAGCCTTCTTTCTGTTTTAGAGCAGAAGATTGTTTAAGGTAAGATCATGTAAGGAAGTTTGTTCAAAGCTATGAAGCTAATGAAAAATGGCTTACATTTTACAACTTCACTAGTGTACACAGTTGGGCATCCTCATTTTGACAAAAGAAAGGACTCCAACAGAAAGATTCCAATAGAAGTGAAACATGCAGATTTCTCTTACAAAGCATTTGTAGTAAGGTCATTTTTTAAAAAGCGAATGCTTGAGATCTTAGTCATATTTAGTTTCTTTTGTACATTATTCCAATTCCAAAATTCTTAAAATGTCATAATTGATCAAATAAAGATGTTCTCAAAACAGTTCAAAGCTATTTGGGCAATAATAATAACCAAATAAATATTCTAAGATAAAAAAATCAGTTGCATTTCTTATCCTAGGTTGGAATTTGTAAGAAATTCAAATTAAGCTTACTCTATTTTTCTAATTCACATTTGGTTTGGAATATTTTACTGAATTATTCTCTAAATCAGATGTGAGCAGAAGAAAAACAAATAATGAGAAGAGTCTTTTTTAGATGTCACTAGATACTTCATGTACATTGCCACTTAGTTTTCTCGATAGCTATGAGAAATAGGTATCATTATCTTCATTTTTCATACAAAAAAACTCTGAATTTTAGAAAGATCAAGTAGCTTACTTGCCTAAAACTGCAAAGTACGTAAAGAAGCAAGATATAAATCTAGATTTGAAATGTAAGATGATTAACAGAAATGAGAAAGGCTAATCGAAAGATCTGAGAGTTTGAAGGAGTGAAGGGTCAGCCACTCCAAAAGAAGCAGAGATCCAGAGTGGTAAAGACCGAACACCATCTACTGGATTAGGATAAGGAAATGGTTGGTGATATACCAAAGAAGTTCGTGTAGAGTCTGATGACAGAAGCAGAAGTGGAAGTGGAAGTAAAAAGTAAAGAAGTGAAAAAATTGAGAGCAGATAGCTGCTTTAAAGAGCTGGGTTCAAAATGGGAGAAAAAAATATATGACCGGCATTTGAGGCATGAATGGGTTCATGTAAGAGTTATTCTAGGTTTGATTTTGGATTATTTATTTATTTCTAAAAACTAAGATAGGAGGGGCTTAAACATGTCTATACACCACTTTGGAAAAGACTCATCAATACGCCGAATTTAAAGGAAAGCTCTGGATCAAAACTGTACAATAAGAAAAGTTTACTTTCAAAGTAAAGTGTTTGCAGGGAGTCCAGCTTTCAGGTCAACAGGCTCACTGGAAAAGAGAAAAATAAATATTGATAGTTCAAATTTTTATATGGCCGTTGAAATTCTTATTAGATAATGATTGGGTCAGCTATGATAAAAATCAGATATCCATATTTTTGGAAACATGGTGTGCTGGCCTTGCCATTAGCTTGGAAATATTTAGGTAAGAAACAAAATATGTAAGAGATAGTATAAGAAAACGGAGTACAAAAGAGAGAAGGAATGAGTGGCACAGGTGAAGGGAGAGAATGTATAGCAGGGCATTTCTGAGGAATGAGTTAGCCTTCAACTGGAAATGCAGAGCCCATCCTGACATGGGGGATGGTGACAACAGGGAGGTCTAGAAGCCCTAAACCAGAGGAGGAGGTGTAGGGAGATGGTGGAGAGTTAAATCTTCTGTGGACAAGATCAATGGGGAGTTTAGGTATGTGAGGAAATCGGAGCAACAGTTACTCAAGACTCAGAAAAGTCAGGGAACATACCCAAGTTATACCTAGGATTCAAATTCAGGTCTGCTTAGCTCCAGTGAACTTGCTTCTTCAGCTACAGCATGTCACCTGCCATCGTGGAAGACCTAATGCTTCCCATGTATGTAATAAACTGTATATAAGATGCATTATCTAATTTTTCCCCACAACCACACTGAGAGTGAAAGTCTATTAATTCTTCTGCCTCCAGAAATACTATTCCCAATAATATTACACATACATATAATCAATTTTCCCCCTTGAAAACTTTGATGGTACTTTTTTTCATATAAAAGTGAACTAACTCCTTGGTTAGATACATAGGATTCTTCGGATATACATTGTCACTTCTTTTCTACTTTTTTTCTCCCTACTTTCTAACACCAACACCATGCTTCAGCTGTTCTGAATTTCTTGCTGAAATCATATTATGTATAAACATCTGTCCATATCTTGCTTAAGCAATTCTTTTCTTTTCATGGCATATTTTCTCCTATTTTTGCCTCTGAGGCTATTGTTGGTTCTTTAAAAAGGTTTAGAGCATTTAATACTAGAATCCCTCTGCACTCTTTCTTTGAGCTATTCTTTTATTTCGAAAGCATGACTTAAAATGTAATGAAAAACAAGCAAAATATATAATGACTTAGGAAAGAAAAGTGTCCATGTATCTGTAAAACATATAATAAATATGTAATCTTGATATATCTTTTAAAATATATTTTATATTTGAGGATTCTCTGATAAACAGAGTGCCAACTTCCTTGATTTACTTTTAATTTTTCGGATTAAAAAAACTTTTAAAAATATCTAGATTTAAGCTTATATATGTTACTGAGAATATTCATTTAATTACACAAAACTACAATGCTATTAAACTTACGATGGTGCATTTACTAAGATTCTGACGTTTTCCTTCAAAGACTGAAATCTTATTAAATTTATAGAATTTATAAAAAGCAACATGCAATAATAAGATGAAGCAGCAGATGGAGCTCTAGAATGTACTAGTACTACTCTTCCTCCTCTCATCACTTTTATTGCCGAACCTAAAGTAATTGAGGATTGTAGACACACTTATTTTTCTTATTCCCTGAGACTTCTATGTTTATAAATATATTATGCACTCATTACTGGATTCTGGAATTTCTAAAATTAATAGATAGGTTATATTTATCCAATATTTAAAAAAATGATATAGTAATAGAGATTGTTAGTAATTATATTTCAACATTTATGCTTTTATGATGTTAATGTACTATGCTGTACATTTTTTAAATGATACGCATTGAAAATACAGGTAATGATTGTTTTACCTTTAAATGTTCCTTTTTAAGCTACAACCTAACAGTTACCTTGTAGGTATCACTCAAGAGAAAGTCAATCCTTATATTATGACTATCATATTCTCAGTTTATATTCCAACCTATCTCCAACAATTAATTCTTGAATAATTTCATCTCATCCTCATTAAGCCTTCTTTGACTTATGCAAAATTAGCTCATTTTCCTAAGAGCTCTATTATTATCATCAACTACAGCAATTTAATTGTAATTAATAACTTACTTCATGTCCCCCTGCTAGGCTATGAACTTGTTATATCCACAACATCTAGCACAGAGCCTGGCATGTGGTTTGTACTCAAACATTTACGTCATTGAATGATATGAGATGTGCATTTGGAGCATAGAGGAAAACAGTGAGAAAAACAGGAATTCTGGACAAAGCAAGGGACGTACAAGGAAAATAAGTGATGGAGAAGGAATGGTGGCAGACTTGCAAGTGCCTCATCTTAATCCAAGAGTGACATGATTATCTTTGGTAAACAGAATAGGATTGGCAGCTTGGAGCAACTCCAGACCCATTTTAAGGCTACAGTAATACTTTGAAGAGACCTGTTTATGACAGTCAATATCAAAGGTCAAGCAGGTAACTTAAATTAGTGAAACAGGGCTGGTCAGGACTATGGAAAACTGAGAGCACAAACTGTATATAAGGGAGATATCATCTACTCAGTTCCAGAAGCTAATTGCTATGTGGAAATGTGGATTAAATATTTGAGATCTTTTAATCCTATAGGGGAAGGCAAAAATATAAATCCCGTAATTTTATGATTTGTTAACTTATTTCAAATTTTAAGTACAATATCTGGTTTGAACAAATTTTGCCTGTGTACTTGATCTGTCCCAAAGACAGTTTGTCTTTCCTTGACTCAGCTAGGGCAATAGTAGCAATGATGGAAAGACAGTGATGGATTCCAGGAACAACTGGGAAGCACACTGGATAGGAATTAATAACTGTGATACACATACACACATAGATAGAAATATACATTTATAGATACAATAATACAATATTTGAATGCAATTGTTTGCCTGAGCCATGGCAATTTTTTCTATCTTCTTGTTCCATCTTGACCTACTCCCAAATTTGTTTTAAGCCATATGTTAAAAAAGAATGCAAAGTTTTCTCTTTGAAATTGTCAGTTTCTCTCTTTATTCCATTTATTTCACATGCATATGCTAGTTCATTACAAAATTAACATATGCTCCTTGAACATTCAAAGATATGTCAAGAAAATCCCTCCTCCTACTTGATTTTATTCCACAGAAACAAAAACAATTAACAACTAGATTTATATTCTTTCAAATTCTCTTCTGTAAATGTTTAACTCCTTAAATATATAAATATATATTACACTGTTTTATGGATCGTTTAATCCTTTTCTTGATGTAAATTGTTTTTTTCTTCCCATTTTGAGGTATAATTGACATACAATATTATGTTCCTGTTACATAAACACAGTAGTTCAATATTTCTATACATTTCAAAATTAAGTCTAGTTATGATATGTTACCATACAAAGATATTACATAGTTATTGACTATATTCCTCACACTGCACATTTCATATCCCAGACTCATTTATATTTCAACTGGAAGTTTATAACTCTTAATCTCCTCACCTCTTTCTTTCTTCCCCCTGACCCCCTCTTCTTTCCGGCAACCACCTGTATACTCTTTGTATCTATAACTCTGTTTCTGTTTTGTTTGTTCATTTGTTTTGTTTTTTGAATTCCACTTTTAAGTGAAATCATACAGTATCTATCTTTCTCTGTCTGGCTTATTTCACTTAGCATAATACACTCTAGGTCCATCCATGTTGTTGCAAATGACAAGATTTCATTACTTTTTATGGCTACTATTCCATTGTGTGTGTGTGTGTGTGTGTGTGTGTATGTGTGTCTGCTTTTTGACATATAAAAACATACCTAAACAGTGAATAAACTGGTTTCAGAAATAAAGTACTTAAATGGCAGTGAAGTTAGCCTGTGTAAAAATAAAGCTATGTTTCACTCTAGAAAATCCTAAAAATAAAGATATGTTTAAAATGTTAGCAGACAAAGAGAGAAACGAGTACAATTTTTTTAAATTGCTAAATATCCATTTTTAAATTGATTGATCTGATTTAAAAATTTCTCCAAAGTGGGGTACAAGTAAAGTGTTCCAAACAACTCAAATCCTAATTCACCACTGACATTCATCCTGGTATTCTGATGCCCACTTCCTTCCCACCGCCATTAAATAGCAGGTGAAACTAAACTAGAATCCCTCACAGGAAAAAGGCAACAAAGAATTTACGAAATCTGGTGACCATTAGGGGGCATGTTTTGCTTTCTTATCAGAGAGATTGTACTAAATTCTCTCATTTTCAATTTTAAGCAGCCCTGGTAACAGGTGATGAATTTTGAAATCAGTAGCAAGTACAAAAATAGCTAAAAGGTTCATTTGTATTACTGTAAGA
Source organism: Eubalaena glacialis (assembly GCF_028564815.1). Lineage (NCBI taxonomy): Eukaryota > Metazoa > Chordata > Mammalia > Artiodactyla > Balaenidae > Eubalaena > Eubalaena glacialis. Next base: position 25,505,941 of record NC_083723.1, on the reverse strand, counting down.
GGAATACATGCTTTTTATAGACAACAATGTAGTAGAGATGATAAAGAGACAAAATCCAAGAGCAATTTTTATTAATACTTGGCAAATTCTGTTAAGTGGCATACAAAATTATTTTCATATTGCACATATATTTTTCCAATATGAGTATTTTTTATGTTCCTTTCATACACTTAATTTCCTTTTCTAAGCATTTCCATTGCATTACCATATTTGATTAAATTCAATTTTTGTCTTTCTTATATTCCATCTTATAATTATGTGGTGCTTAAACTTTCCTTTATTATCGGACATTTAGGCTGCCTCTGATTTTCCATTAATATTATCCATAACCTGAAAAGTGCACTAGTAAAAGCATAAGTGCAGGCAGACCTGGATCATGTCTCAACTATGCCATTTACTACTTGAAATGTGGGGTTAGTTATTAATACTTTTAACCCTCAGGTATTTTTCTTTTTCATTCTTAAAATGATGGATAATAAATAGTATCTAATGGCAATTGCTGTTAGGACTAAGTGACTTAAAACCCATAGAAAAGCCTGAGCTTTTTTTTTTTTTAGTAAGTATTAAATACATGCTAGCTTGTATTATAATGTAATATTGTTATAATTTTTGTACACTACACGAATCTGCATTTCAGATTATTTCTGGAAGTAAATTTGCTCATTCAAAAGTCAGTGATCTTTACTTCCAAATTGCTTTCCAAAAGAGTCAGTCCAGTTTATAACCTTTAAAGTTATTTTTAAATGTTAAGTTTCTTTATCAATACTAAAACAGTAAATAACTCATTCAGAAAATAACATGGTTTAGAGAGCCACTGGAATTCACATCCTCTTTAGATGTAAAAACTATGCATGTGCATCAGAAAGCATTATGTGCATCTGATTTTGATTTCATCTTTTTTCAAAATCAGATAATCTGAGTTTCATGAGGTCTGTCAGCATTTTATGTGTATATACATATGTCCTATTTTCTTAAGTAGGGGAAACAATAGTCCTTGTAAATCTCAGGAAGCTCTGTATCTCAAGAAAGGTAAAGGACCACAAGTGTAAACATAACCCTCCTAAAATATGGGACCTGTTGATCTGCTTAAAGGACTTCAAACAGATCTTTCCTTGTTTCTCTGGGCCAGGTGTGTTATTCAGCATAAACATGTGGTGTTAACTTCTTTCATCCTGTCTCCTTTGGCTTATATTGTCTATAACCTTTTTTAAAAACTCAAAGTAAAGAGTTAAAGAATCTACTAAGTAAGGAGTTGAACAATGACTCTATTATCATTTTGAAGTTCGCTTTAAATATAACTAACTGGAAGCTGTAAAATAAGTTCCAGCTATCCGCTTTTGCTTCAATGCATTCATTAATAAATGTACTAAAAATTCATTCAGTTAAGAGACAAGTCTGAATTTTTTTTTTTTGCCTTTTGACTAATTACATCTAATTAGAAGACACATTGAAATATAGAGCACGACACAGTTTACACATTTATCTTTCCCTTTTGGCGGGGGCGGGGAGGCTGCCAGCTGCGTATTTGCAAAGTGCTAATCAAGAACCAATTACTTTTAGGTGCAAATATATTTAATATTCTATTTCTCTGTACATCCGTATGTCCAGAAAGCAGAAAGCCTTGAAAGCTGAAGGCATTTGGGACACTTAGAATACTAAGGTAAACTAGTAAATAAAAACAGATAAACAAATGAAGTTAATCTAGCCTTTGGGTTTTGGGATTAAAACAAACAAACAAACAAACACAATCCTCAAATAGGTGATCTTTTGACTAAGTTACTTGTATAAAAGCCTTTAGAGATTTGATTACTTTCAAGAGAAAGATGTGCTTTCTTTAAAATTACTTCCCTTAACCTTCACTCTCCCAGGGGCTTTCTGGATTTTAGATAAGAATGTCAGCTATGCTAATGTGAAAGCTGCTTATGAAAGGATCAGATTAAAGGTCTGAAATACAAATAACTATTGAAAAGTTAGTTGTTGGACATTTATTTACCCTGCTTATCTGCTTCAACTTTCAGTTGGGCAAACATCATTGGTAAGAGAAAGTTGACTCCTGTCTATTTAATTTAGAGTTCTTGTTGAGTTTGATTACTTGTTTCCAATCTTATTTAGTTGATATTATAAAGATACAGTCTAAGGAAAAAGATTATGAGTGGAAAGTAGAACATGCAAATCAGAGAGACTAATGGAAAACTAGATGAAGAGACCATTCATTCACAGGTCCCAAATTTCTGTTCACTAGCAATTTGAAAAGAAAATCATGAAATAATAGAACCAAAGACGTTTCCAGGAAATCAGCAACAAGTTGCTCATTTCTTGAATCTCCTCCACCAAGCCAAGAATTTGGAGCAAATACTGTGACTCACCAGACAGTGACTCAGGAGTGAACTTCTGAATAGAAATTTAATATAATTTGGAACACTAAAGAATAAAAAAAGTTCTACCCTAACTTATCTGATAAGATATAATTTAAATAAAAATGGTCCACCGTATTATTAGTGAATCACAGAGTGAGAGACTTGCCAGTGTCTCAGATTCCTTCTACCTCTTTCCATTTATAACTGAAGAAAGTGTCTTATGAAAGGTGCTCAGTAAGTCAGGTTTCCTGCCCTTTTGACAGTATCAGAGTACCACCATGGAAGTGAACCCAAGGGAAGGTGATAGAAGACTTCCACTCAGGATTTTATGACAGCTTCTCCTATTTGAAAAGTAAGATTTTTTTTTTTTCCCTAAGAAATGTTCCTTTACTAATGAACAGAGGTTACCACAGGGTCGTGGAATGAATCACCTAAATGTAAGCAGTTACTTGCTCAAAATGATATTATTAAACTAGCTCTACAGTAGCTTTATGGCAGTCCTAAACTCTAAACTCTTTATGCATAAAGACCACTACTGTCTTGTTTATTTATTCTCAGTGCTAGGGATATTCGACAAATTTTGTTAAATGAATGACTAAATCTTCACAAATATAAAATACATAGACCCTGTCCAAGGTGAGTAACCACATCTGTCTGTTAATTTTAACTGGTTAAAAACTAGTGACCACATGCTCTTATTATTCCTATCACGCTTACATGCTTCCATATTTTCATATCTTCATATCATCATAATAGCTTGGTAAATTATCCCCCTCCCCACTTGGTCCAAGAAAACTACTCTTTTAAGAATATTTATAAATTTTTAGTTGTTCATGTTCTAGGTAGCACTTACAGAGAATATGCTTTTTCAACATAATTCAACTATTTTATTTTTCCTTTATTCTCTTCATTAGAACAATGTTTAACACACCTTCCCCCGCCCCCATGTACACATACACACGAACACACACACAAAGAGGCACACACAAATTTAGAAGAAATATGTCCCTTATCTGGGGAAATTTTTAACATTAAGCCTACCTTGCATTCAGGGAAACAGAAACCATGAGTTTGAACATTTGCATACATATTGACCTAAGGCTTTCTAATCAATGCGAAGTCCCTTAGGATACCTCCAGTGATTCAGAGAAGGTTGAGGAGATCTAATACTGGCTAAAGAGAGAGTGATGAAAAGAGCAGAAACTGAGCAGAAATAGAAAGGATTGAAAATCCCACATTGGGGGGTCTCTGAGGAATGGCCAATATTCATACTCAGACAACTCTTGCCTTTGGAGTTTTATGGGATGGTGAAGCATGAGTAAATAGGATTAGGGTACGTTACCAGCACATAGTAAAGCTAATGATTGCAGGGATGGAACAGGGCAAGGCTTGGAACGTAAGTACTAAGCCACATTTACTTAAAGAATGCAAAATATTATGTGCGAACATAACACTAATTACAATTTAAATAATTTTCAGTCTTTCATTCTGTACTGGAGAAAAGTAAAATTTAATACAAAGTAGAAAGTTTTCAATTGCTAAGACATTTATAAGGTCTTTCAGGGTTAGAATTATAGCAGAATATAAGCGTAGAGTATTTTAAAATATAGAACCTCCTTTAATTCAACATGTAAACATATATGAGGCATTCCAATTAAGATATTGATTTCAGAGATACAAAATTATTTTCCACATTTGCAAAAACCATTGTGTGTATGGTTTATCTTATCAATCATGGTTGTGCGCCCAATTCTATGCTTAAAAAAAAAAAAGCTTTCTAGTTGTAGATGTTAGAGACATTTATTTTCTGTACAGAGGCTAGACTTATTGTTTTATTGGAACAATCTTTAGTTTCATTTGATTCTCCCATCATTATTGTCACAAAATCACCATGGTCCTCATAATATACTTCCACACATTCTAACAAGAATTAGCCCCGGTAAAGAGGTTTCTTTTCTTTGGGGATTTAATCATTGTGTAGTTGAGAAAAATGCATGTCCTTGTACATGTCATTCTAAGAGACTCTAAATTATAATTACCCCCCTCCCAAGTTAGATTGCTTTTCGCAGTCTTTAAATTAACATCTTAAAAAAGTTATTTTATACTCAGGCAAAGATTAAATATGTTCTTCATATCTCATAAATCTCTTTTTAAAGTTATTTTTGTTTATTTTTTAAGAGCCTGTTTTAGATTCACAGTAAAATTAAGAAAAAAAATATAGCAATTTCCCATACACTCCTTTCCCTCATGCATGCATAAGTCCCCCATTATCAATATGCCCCACAAGAGTGGTACACTTGTTACAACTGATGAACCTCCATGAATACATCATAATCACCCAAAGTCCGTAGCTTACCTTAACTTTTGATGATGAATATTCTATGAGTTTGAACAAATGTATAGTAACATGTATCCACCATTATAGTATCATACAGAATAGTTTCACTGACCTAAAAATCCTCTGTGCTCTGCCTATTCATCCCTTTCCCCTATCAACCCCCACTCCTGGCAACTACTGATCTTTTTACTGTCTCCATAGTTTTGCCTTTCCAGAATGTCATATAGTTAGAATCCTACAGCATGTAGCCTTTCCAGATTGGCTTCTTTCACTTATTAATATGCATTTAAATTTCCTCCATGTCTTTCCATGGTTTGATAGCTCATTTTTATTTAGCACTGAATAATATTCCATTCACAGTTTATTTATCCATTCACCCACTTTAGGATATGCTGGTTACTTCCAAGTTTTGGCAATTAAGGAATAAAGTTGCTATAAACATCTGTGTGTAGATTCTGTTTTCTTTGTTTTTTTGTTTTGTTTTGTTTTTTTAACAGAAATATTTGTACTCATCCTTAAGAAGATAACAAATTAATATATGTTAAAAATAAATGCAATCAATCTTTAAGTATAAAGGGTAAAATATGAGATTCTTTCCACCCTCCATCTGTCCCTTGTCCTTAGTTCCACAGTGCTAAAGTTAACTACTCTTATCATTTGCATTATATATGAGCCAAACATAAGTAAAGATATTTTTAGAGTGGCAGGGCAGTTCAAGAACAAACGAGAAAAAGATACTGAGATCTTAAGAATTTCTTTCAATGCGGAAAATAAATGTATTTAAACTGTCTCAATTAAAGAACAATATATAAGATGTCCAGGTATATTGTATAGATATATCTACTTTGTCTAGTTGTATTCTAGTTTACACAGATATATCCTAGAGAATCTGTGAGTTTTCTAGATATATTGTCTGGACATATGTAGTTTGCCTATTCTATTTTTTCTAGGTATGCTCTAAAAGAATTCTTAATGAGAAAATAAGATCAGAAAACTTTCATAAATAGATTTTTCTTAACAAATACTAACTGGGGTCAGCTTTATTTTTTAAATAACTAATTTATATGTTTGAACTAGCTAGACACTAACATATTATTTTTTAAAAATAGTCTCATTCCTCCTACCTTTTAAAAAAACATGTTTTATAACCCAAGATAATGCTTTTAGGAAACCAAGGGCCATCGGCAAAATATATATATATTTAAATACTGTAATCACCTTCTATAATTTAGTAATATTGAGGACTAAAGCTGATTTTTAAAGTTAGGTTTAAAAACATTTACTTTGAGTAATGTTTTAAAAGAATAAGAGGTGAAAAGAACTGTATGTTTTTGATATTCAATGATTGAAGAGATTCACAATTTTCCTTTTCTCTTGGAATCTATTTATTTTACTTTAACTGAAACATTCCCTCCCTGACTTATCAGTTCATGGGTTCTTAACTCTAACAATTTTCCAGGCCTGAAGAGAATTCTTAGTTCTTATTCTACAGTTCACCTCATCATTTGCTAACCATATTTCAACAAGCTACTGTGTTTACTTTTCATCTCCTGCTTCAAAATTTTCTGCGGTTTCCCTTCTTTCCTTGTAGAAGTTTTACAAATAAATCTTCACGGTATTAGAGCATAATGTCTTCTTTTGAAACCTCAGAAAAATAGTTATATACAGTAATGGACTGGCTTTCTTACTACATTTGGGAAGAAAATATAAAATAAAGGGAACATTTTAGCCACAGAAAAGTAAATTTAGCTTAAGAAAAAATAAAGTGGAGAGTCTATTTAGTTTCAGAAGTTAAGAAAAACATGTCAAAAATAAAAGTCTAACAAGAAAACATTAATTATGCTTGTTTCAAAATGACTCCAAGTGTATTATTAAACATATATAGTAGTCCAAATAAAGTGCTTTAAGCCTTTCTTTTTCAGAAATGCAAAAAAATGATTACCCAAAAGTAATAAGATGTCTACAGTGATCTCCAGAACCCCGGCTGTGCTCACCCCTTGGCCCTACACCGTGCTCCACTCTCAACCACAGGCATTCTCTCTGCACTTCAAATAAGCCAGCTACTCTCAGGACCTTTGGGCACTGCTGTCCCTTTCTCCTGTGACTTTCTTTCCTCAGGTATCTGCACTGGTGACATCGTCTCACCATTCAGGATTTAGCTCAAATTTCATTTCCTGACTACATTCTCTAATTAGCTTCATTAACATTGATTTGCTCTCTATCATCTTACTCTGTTTTACTGTTTTAATAGCAACACATCTCCCTAAAATTTTCATGCTCATTTAATTGTCTTTTGCCTGTATTTCCCCTAGATTTAACCTTTATGTCAGTGGGATCTTTTTGTCTTGTTCCCTTTCTGTAGCCCAATTCCAGAAGATCGAATGTCACATAAGTTATTGAATAAACATTTTAATAATTATTTAATTCCATTAATGCTTATGGTATCTTAACAACATCAACTCTCCTTGACTGGGCACAGAGGATTGGGCATTTTACAAATGGAAGGACTTATTTTCCTGGAGCGCATTTATCTTTTCAGTGTTAGCATCACCAGTAAGTAAGTATCTAATTTGAACAAACTGCTTAGGTTGAATTTCCTACTATGGGAACCCAATGCCTTCTAATGAATGTCTTTTCAATATTATTGTAAAGTTATTTCACAGAGTAAAACTAAATTAATTTATTAATTCAACAAATATTTATCTATTACATGCCTAGGAAGCTCTAGGGATTGGGATATAACATTGAACAGGATAACAGCAATAAAATTTTCTTCTTCTCATGGACCTGACATTTTAGAAGGAAGAGATAAATAATTAAATTAAAAATAATAAATTTATAAATGTCAGAGAAAGAAAAACAAGAAAGAAAAAAGGGAAAAAAGAAAGGTGATATGTAGAACCAGATGAGTGTGATAAATAGTTACAGGGTCAGGGCAGGTTGAAATTTTAAAGAGGATATTCAAAGCAGGCCTTATAAAGGTGAGAGAGATATGTAGAGAAATGTGGGAGTTATTCCAGGCAGACAGAACTGCCATCATAAAGGTCTTAAAGTAGGGAAAAGGCCTGGACCTGTGGAGGAACAGCAAGAAGGTTAGTATGACTAGAGCTGTATCAGTGAGGTGAAGAGATGAGTAGGAGGCAAGGGGTGTGTGTGGGGTGGGGTGGGGGGGGGAGACAGAGAGAGAGATTAGGTAATAAAAGATGTTGTTGGCTATTGTAAGAACTCTAGATTTTACTGTGAGTAAAATGTGATGCCTTTGCACTGTGCAAAGTAGCAATGTTATTTATGATTTTAAGAGATCTGGCTGTTGTATTAAGAATATACTGTGGCGATCAAGGTTGAAATGTCATTGGCAGATCTCACTAACAATTCCCAGGAAATAAAAATAGAATCTGGGTAATAAAGTCCAACCTTTTTTTTCCCTTTGCGCTAAGTATAGTTTCACTTGCTCATAGGGTCCCAAGTGCAGAGGCCTTGCATCGGGCTGGCACTGCAGACCAGAGTTCCTACTGAGAAACAACCGCACCTGACACTTCAGCTTGATGGACCACGCGCAGGGGCGCACATGACACCTCAATTCAAGGTGGTGACAGTGTACCGTGTGCAGAAATGCTGCACCTGGTACTGTGACCTGGAGCACCATGAGCAGCACAGCTGCAACCGACCTGTGAGAACTCTGTTCCCCTCCCTGCTGACAAGAACCCTATAAGGCAGCCCCACTCACAACCTCTCAGGGAGAGTGTAAACCCTATAGAGTACCAGTTTGTGCCTCTCCACTCTTTGATCAAAGAATAAAGCTTTCTTTTGCTTCTGAACCAAACTCGGTCTCGTTCTATTGGCTCAAACAGCCAATAGGGGAGCAACTCAGGAGGATAGGTAACAAAATTTTGGTGACCCAGATGGGCCTTTTCTTCTGCACCTATCCACTAGGCTCTGTGCTCACCCAAGCTCCAGTGGGAGGACAGCAGAGACTTTGGGAGGTTCATATGAGAATGACTGATCTTTGAGTATACTCTGATGTGGTAGAAAGGCAGCAGCCTTTGGCAGCTTTGGCAGCTCTGCCCAGCAACTTGAACCCAGGTGTGATATGCATACAGTGTAGCCCCCAGAGTAATCTGAACTAAGCCCCCTTGATGCGATCATACTGTGGCATCCTTGGGGATCAGAGACTGAAACTCACACGTCTGCTCACTGCCTCTGGCTGGCCTTCCCGCGATACTGGATGCCCCAGGGACATGGGGATCTGTGGACAAGAGGGAGCCACAGCAGTCTTGCCCGCTGTCTCACCAGTAGTGCTGTCCTCTTGACCCCTGTACAATGCAATAGTGGCTGCATCAGGGCTTTTTGCCCCCCTCAACAACATCCAGAGGTCAACACAGCATTCTCCATAGTCACTTTTGGTTTGGTAAAGCAAAGTGGCCAGCCACGTAAGACAAGTGGCGATACTGGGAAAAGGCCCAGGTAATAAGGATTGCCTGACAAAATGGAATGAGGACACTTGATCCAAGTTCAGGGAAAGGTACCGGGGATGCCTGAGTGCAAAAGCATCCCAAGGTTGGTATGTGGCTATTGCCCTCCAATGTCAACCAGTCAGCATGGGAATCTGGACTGGCCACCCACAGAGGCTCTGGACTGTGGTGAGTGACCCCCAGCCACCACCAAGGGACAGCAAGCCAAGGAAACTAGATCCAATCAGTGTACCATACGTAAACAAGAGGGACACTAGAAGAGAGAATGCCCTAGCCACACCCAAAGGGGGATGGAAATGGTAGATCCTGGTCACTATGCTCAAAGGCAGATGGTCCAAACAGACAAAAAAACAATGGGACTAGTCAGCTCCGTTTGACCCTCAGCTGGCACTCCAATTGACCCTTGAGAAGTCCCGGATGACACTGGACATAGGGGGAAAGCCTGCTGAATCTCTGTTAGACACCAAAGCCACTTACTCAGTTCTGAACACCAGATCAGGCAAACTTGGTCACAAGAGTTGTAAAACTATGGGGGTATCAGGGAAGGCCCAAGAACAGGCATTCATAGAACCATTAGGCCTAACTGACCAGGGCCTTATTAGACCATGTCAATCAGCCTATAATAACCTCATTTTCCCTGTAAAGAAACCCAGTGGGGAATACCGAAACATGCAACAAAAACAATACTGCTGGACAGTCCTGTCCCAAGGGTTTAAAAATTCCACGCCCCTCCCATATTTGGAGAAACTTTAGCTAAAGACCTAACCCTCCTCCAGTATGTAGACAACATTCTGATAACCAGCCCTACTAAGGAGGCCTCTGTAAAATACTGTAACCACCCTTAACCACCTAGCTGATAAAGGATATAAGGCGTCTAAGAAAAAGGCTAGGGTGACCTGTTTAGGCTTCATTCTCCCATAAAGTCAGAGAAGCCTACCCCAGGAAAGGAAAGAAGCCACTTGCAGCCTTGCCTTCCTAAAACTAGAAGACAGCTTAGGGGTTTCCTGGGGATGGCTGGCTTTTGCCGCATCTGCATATCTAAGTATGATCTAATAGCTAGGCCTCTATAAAAAAGTTGAAAGGAAAGGATGATGATCCTTTTGAATGAAATTCAGAATGCAAAGGGGCCTTTCAAGCACTAGAAAAGCAATTTCTTCAGGCCCCTGCCCTGGTCCTCCCAGATTTAGCTAAACCCTTTGACCTTTACATTCATGAGAGAAAGGAAATCAGCACTATGAGCTCAAAAACTGGGACCCCTTACTCGGTGGTTCCTTCTTTCTCTAAACAATTAGATCAAAGTGCTAAGGGATGGCCTCCTTGCCTATAGGCAGTAGCAGCTACAACAACCCTGCTAAAGGAAGATGAAAAGTTAATGTTTGGTCAGCCAGTCACTATTTGGACTCCACAACAGGTTCAGGTTTAGTAAGTTCTAAATGAATGGCTATCCCCCAGAAGGTCTATTCAAGTTCAGGCTATGCTTTTAGACAACCCAGTGGCTACCATAAAAACCTGTCACACACTAAATCCTGCCACCCTACTACCCAGAGAAAAAGGGGCCCTGAAGCATGATTGTATAGAAACCATAGACACGATCTATTTTAGATGTCCTGACCTGACCTAGGAAGTGAGCCTTTCCCAAATGCTGAAGAGCAATGGTTCACAGATAGGAGCAGTTTTATGAGAGAGGTAAAAAGCCTGGCGGGATACACAGTCATAGAAGACATAAGTCATAGAAGCAAGAACCCTATTCTCAGGGACTTCTGCACAAAAGGTGGCGTGGACAGCCATCACCTGAGACTTAGAGCTTGGGACAGGGAAGATCTTAAATGCTTACACAGATTCCCGGTATGCATATGACATCCTACACGCACATGGGTTTATCTGGAAGGAAAGAGGTATGCTTACTGTGGAGAATTAACGTGTGAAACATGGCTTAAAGCATATTGAAGCTCTTAGAAGCAGTACCACTTCCAAAAAAGGTGGCAGTGATTCATTGTAGGGCTCACCAAAAAGGAGATGCAGAGGTGACAAGGGGAAACAACAAGGCAGACACAACTGCTAAAGGGCGGCCCTAGAGCCAGCAACTTGGCAACTACCCCTCCTCACACCTCAAAGGACAGATCCATCCAATTATTCTCCAATCTGCACAAAGGGAGAATTAGATAAAGCCCCAAAATGGGGCTTCAATAGAGTTCTAGGAGGCCACGGGTGGCTAGTTAATGAACATGGGCAATACTTCTTTCCTCAAACTGTACAAGCCATCAGGGAGCTCATCAAGGAACTCACTACAGGAGGGAAGTGTTATATAATTGGTTAATTGAGGTCATGGTAACTCCTGTCATGAAAAGTATAATCAATCAGATAGTTGACACATGCCCCATCTACACAATGAACAACCCCAGCACGAGCCCCCAGAGGCCCCCAGATAAGATCTATCAGACCAGAGGGACATATTTTGGAAAAGACTGGCAGATGGATTTCACTGTCATGAAAAGAGTACTGGGCAATTTCAGGTATCTCTTGGTGCTAGTAGACACATTTTCTGGGTGGATAGAAGCATTCCCTGCTAGAACTGAAACTGTAGCTGAAGTGGCTAAGGCACTACTAAAAGAAATAATCCCCAGGTTTGGACTCCAAGGATCCCTACAAAGCGATAATGGTCCAGCATTTGTTTCTCAAGTGAAGAAGGGGATAACGAGTGCCCTGGGCAGAAAATGGACCTTGCACTCAGGCTGGAGATGCCAATCATTGGGGAAAGTAGAGCAATCCAATCAGACCTGAAATGGGCCTTAGCCAAGCTATGTTAGGAAACTCAAGAAAACCGGATTAAGTTGTTTCTGATTTTGCCCTGCTCCGCATGCAGTTAGTCCCAAAGGATAATTTAAAGTTAAGTGCATTTAAACTCCTGTTACAGTAGAACCATTCCCCAAGTCTGAGAGAAGGGACACCTTAACCCCCTTGAAATGGAACAACTCAAGTGTGCCCTCCAGGTAGGAGAGACCATGAAAGTTCTCACAGAATATGGTGACCGGGGGCTGCCCACGCCCGTCAATCTGGCCCTCCACCCCTTCCAGGAGATGGGGTGCACCTAAAAACCTGGAAAAGAGGCAGCCCACAAAGTCAGCTCACTCCTAAGTGGAACAGATCCTACTTAGTGATCCTAACCACCCATTCTCCTCTGAAGTTGCAGGGGAGTTCACACTGGAATGAAGAGGGCCCTGAGCCCCAACCTCCAGAGAGACAACCTGGGGCAATGGACCCCCTTGACTACTCATGTGAACCTCTCTCTGACTTGAAGCTTCTCGTGCAAAAAACAACCAAAGTGTAACCAGGGATATTCAGGCCATGGCAGTGACCTCAACATCAGGGCACAGGCAAAAAACCTAGATACCTTCATTTTCTGAAAAAATTTGACATGTGACCATTATTCTAATATTCTAATATTTTTGCTAATATTTGGACATTTTGTCTCCAAAAGGTTAGACAAATGATGGTCGCTCAGAGATACAAACAGGTAGGGCTGAGGCCTGGTAACCATCAAACACATCTAAAGGCGGCTGGAAAAAATTCTGCTCCTCTACCTGGGGTTATGATGACGTCCACACTCAGCAAGAAGTAGTTACAGAAGACAAAACTGTGTCCCTCTGCACGCCTCAAGACTGAGGAGCAGGACAAAAGGCAGAGGAGGGATTTGTCACCGGCAAAGCCCATTAACAATTCCCGGGAAACAAAAACAGAATCTGGGTAATAAAGTCTAACCTTTCTTCCTTCGTGCTTAGTCTAGTTTGACTTGCTCACAGAGTGCCCCATGTAGAGACCTTGAACCTGGCACTTCAGACCAGAGTTCCTGGTACGAAATGTTTGTGCCAACGACACTTCAGCTCTTCAGGCCGGGTGAAGAAGTGCTGCGCACGACACTCAATTCAAGATGGTGATGGCAGGCCGTGTGCAGAGACACTGTGCCCGGCACTGCCATCTGGAGCCTGAACAGACAGCAGAGCTGTGCCTGCCCCAGCCGTGAGAGAACTCCGGCCCCTTCCCGCTGATGAGATCCCTTTAAAGCAGCCCTGCCCCCACCCTCTCTGGACTGCATGTACTCTAGAGCACGAGTTCGCACCTCTCCATTCTTTGATCAAAGGATAAAGCTTCCCTTTGCTTCTGAACCGAACTGGGTTTTGTTCTATTGGCTTGAAAGACACAGGGCAGAAGGTCCCTTATTGGGGACCAACTCAGGAGGGTCAGTAATGGAAGACCAATTAGGAGCATGCTACAGTAATCCTGGAGAAAGATGGTTATGGCTCAGATCACAGTGGTTGTGGTTAACCCTAACATACTTAATATAAGCAAGGTACTACCTGAGGCAGTTTGTTCGTAAGAAGAAATGCCAAGAATTGGTAACAAATTTGGTCTGTGTTTGTGGCTGTATGTAGTAGAAAATGAAGGTGGTGGTGTTGACTGATTAACAGCATACCCATGAAGGAAATTTTGGAGTAGCAATATGTTGAAAGTAAAAAAAAAAAAAAAAGAGAAAGAGAGTGAGAGCAAGCACAAGCAAGAGAGAAAGTTATATACCCCCTTTTGGGCAATTCTACTCATCTTCCCACTATCAGATAAATTTTCCTCAAGTACAACTCTGGTTATGTCTACCTTCTCCTCAAGAAAAATGTACGGCCCTTTATCACCCATAGGACAAAGGTCAACCTTATTAAACTAGAACCCACAGTTTTGGATTAAACAATCTTTCTATTTTATTTCCTCTACTCTTTTTCTCATATCTCATGATTCTGTGAAAAGCAGTTATCTCTTTCCTTTTACAAATCCCAATATTTTGTATTTCAGCATATTTTTGTCTAAATAGAAAGCTTCTTTCTTGTGACCTTTCTCTTTAGTGTTTATCCTCCTTTCAGGCCCATCCTATGTGACACCTCCTTCTTGAAGCCCTCTCTGATTACCCTCATGCCTTTGACCTACCACCCTATTTTAAGTAAAATTGTTTTATGGCTCCTTATTATTTTTCAGATTGTATTATCAATGTTCAATCAAAATGACTACTTTAATTTTATGTAGGAATTTTCAACAAGCAAAAGGAAGCAATGTGTATTTTAACCAGAAGAAATCTTACAAACTTAAACATAAGATAAAAATGAAATTCTATGAAATTAAACTAAGATGAAACATGTTACATGTTTAAGATCACACAACTAGTATGTGATGAAACGGGGATTTTATCATTATACTACCATCTCACTATACTATATTATAACACTCCTTGGTGATCTGAAAACAGTTCTTTAGGATTCAAATTTTCTTTGTGTATAGGAGCAGGGGATGAGGCTGTGGATGCAGGGACGAAATCGTCAAGTAATTTAAATGCCACAAATTGTTTAGATTTTATCCTGAAGTAGGATAGGGAGAAATGGAAGGATAACATAAAAGCTCTTCCTGTGTCTGTCTGGGTTGTGCCCTGCATAAGGGCCTCATAACTCCATGGATGTCATTTTATCAGACATGTTCACAGCCTAAACATTTTCTACCCGTGTGAGAGCTTAAGAGTAAGCAGGAATAGTACTAGTCCTCACAATTGACTCAGTGAGGGAGAACCCTGCACTATATAACCATATGCTGTACATGTGGCCAGGCACACACCCAGGAAAGCATGGACACATAGACTCATTGGCACAGTCAAGTGATCTCAGCTGTTCCCTGTCTGGACCATGCTTTGAAAAATCCCCAAAGTCACTTTTATTTCTTCCTGTTGTAAACATGATGTTACATGGGGTGGGAATAGGATGTGGAGTGTGCTTGCTGCTGAAAGTATGTGCGATCCCACAGGGGAGAGGCATTGTGAGTGGGCAAGTCTGGGCACACGTGGACCTATGGGCTCTGAAAAGCTCCCCAGCACCAGCATATTACATTGTGCAATAAAATTCTAAGTTTAATTACTTAAAAAATATGTATGTTTGCATTTGTTTACCTATACTCAACAAAGGAGAGCTTTATCTAATTTTCACAAAGGCACCAAATGGACTAGAGGTTATTTCAGGTAACATAATCAGAGGTTAACTTTATTCAGGTCTTTAACACCTTCCACAAGTATGTATTAAGTGCCTGCTTTGAGTCCAAACAATAAATTTAGAGATGGTGTGAAAGATGGAGTATGTGGCATTTACAACACGCAGGAAGAGAAGGTAAAAGGATATCACAGAGTCCAGGCGTACAGGAGAGAAAAAATGGGAATAAAGAAGAGGATCAGATTCCCGAGATATCTCAGAGCTAAATCTGACAGACCTTGATGGTTATTTGAATGAACATGTGGTTAGGAAGCGGTACAGAGAAAGGGGATGAAAAAGAGAGAAGTTAAGGATCTCTAAAATTCTTATTTCCCATTTGCAGTCGTTGGGGAGATGATGGCAAAATCAGGAAAAAGCAGGTTTAGTGGGCAAAGGGATACCATAATTCACTTTTAGACATACTGTGCTTATACCTATGCATCATGTATGTATGGGAATATATGTGTGTTTTTGTGTATAGTCAAAGCATGAGCTCTCTCTGAATTAAACATTATACTTTGTATATAAAAACTATTAAATAAATACTGCTGAATTAATGAATTATCATGACTTATGTTAGATGTTGCTATGAGTATTTTCTGAACACCTGGTTAAGCAAGGGACTATATTTGACTCTGAGGGCTACAAAAAGTCATCAAATTTCATTTGAGAAGAAAGTGAAAAGTTAAACAACAAAATAGTGGTAATGATAACAATAATAAATAATTCTAAGCTATATTGAGCATTCATCATGTTCAAGATACTTGGTAAGCAATATATAAAATTATATGAATTTTCTCCTTTGATTTTCACAAGAAGTCATTTTACAGATGAAGAAAATGAAATACAAAGAAGTTTAAAAAATTTACCAAAGTCACCAATTTGAAATAGAATTGAGTAAAGTTTTAAATTTAGGAAATTAACTTCTGAGCCCTGGCTCTTAAACTTTAACATATAACACTGTGCATATAATAAAAAGGAAAGTTGGAATATTTGCCAAATCAATGGTAAATAACATAAATGTTACTTATTTTTAAATTTTTTTATGTTTTTAATCTTTTTTAAAATTTTTATTTTATACTGGAGTAGAGTTGATTAACAATGTGTTAGTTTCATATGTACTGCAAAGTGATTCAGTTATACATATACATGTATCTATTTTTTTTCAAATTATTTTCCCATTTAGGTTATTACAGAGGATTGAGCAGAGTTCCCTGTGCTATAGAGTAGGTCCTTGTTGGTTATCCATTTTAAACATAGCAGTGTGGAGATGTCAATCCCAAACTCCCAATCTGTCCCTCCCCTTCACTCCACCCTGCTGGTAACCATAAACTCATTCTCTAAGTCTGTGAGTCTGTTTCTGTTTTGTAAGTAAGTTTGTTTGTATCATTGCTTTTTAGATTCCACATATAAGTGATATCACATGATATTTGTCTTTCTCTGTCTGACTTACGCCACTTAGTACAATCGTTTCCAGGTCCATCCATGTTGTTGCAAATGGCATTATTTCATTCTTTTTAATGGCTGACTAATATTCCATTGTATATATGTACTACATCTTCTTTATCCATTCATCTGTCAATGGGCGTTTAGGTTGCTTCCACGTCTTGGCTATTGTAAATAGTGCTGCTATGAACATTGGGGTGCGTGTATCCTTTTGAACCATGTTTTTCTCCAAATATATGCCCAGGAGTGGGATTGCTGGATCATATGGTAGCTCTATTTTTAGTTTCTTAAGGAACCTCCATACTGTTCTACATAGTGGCTGCACCAAGTTACATTCCCACCAACAGTGTAGGAGGGTTCCCTTTTCTCCACACCCTCTTCAGCATTTACTGTTTGTAGACTTTCTGATGATGGATATTCTGATTGGTGTGAGGTGATATCTTATTGTAGTTTTGATTTACATTTCTCTAATAATTAGCGATGTTGAGCATCTTTTCATGTGCCTCTTGGTCATCTGTACATCTTCAATATAAATGTTATTTAAGTTAGAGGAAGGAGATTGGTGGAAGAGAGTCTAGGTAGATTTCTCAGAATACAAAGCACTTGAAAGGTCAGCTTTCTATAGAACTGGTCATATTGAGACTGCATTCCAAACTGAGGAAAAGTATGACAAAAGCAGTGTTATGAATTCTGAAATGAGATATGGATCAAAAGAACATATTCTTGCTGTTGTAGAAGTTGCCAATCTGGTTGGCATTACTTGAACATAAATTGTTACAGGTAGTTTAGGCCCATAATAAAGAGCTTTGTATTTCATGATAAGAGATTGGATTTTATCCTGTCAGCACAGGGGAAACAGTGAAAGTTTTAGCAAGGGAATGACAAGTTAATGCAGTGTTTAGTAATCTGCCAACAATGCGGGAGATGATGTGGAAAGAAGGGGAGCCGCTAAGACCAGGAAAGCTATAACAATGACACAGGAATTTATCGATTATAGATGTAATACCAATATGGTTGAAGAGAAATGAACAATGCAATGCAAGACATTGGGAAGAAAGAAACAATGAGACTGCTGACTTCCTAGATGAGTTGAAAGTACACAGGGAATAGACTCAAAGTGAGAGAAAGGAGTCTAAAAAAGCTAGAAAATCTGGAGAATTGAACATTACAGAAAGAGTAAAGAAAAAAAAGAGAGACTATTTGAAGCAAAGGATAATTTTGAAAAACTTAATTTCACATGATGGAAAGACATATGAGGAGATATATATAGCTCAAACTTCTCATATCAATAATCCCTCACCTCAGTCTTAGAAAATAACCATACCTCTTTATTTACAGACTTAAAAAATCAACAAAAGGAAGCTTCTTAACAGCTTGGAACCAATCTTGCAAACTGATATGCAAGTGTAACTCTCCTTTTCTCTTTGTCTGGAGAAGCTTTCCCACCTTATCTAAGGCCTGGGTGCTGGGTTCTATTTTCCCCAGAGACTTTACTCCATAGATTTTCTTTTCTTTCTGGGATTTTCAATCTCTCCCTTTCCTTGGGCTACCTTCCATTTGTATTTCAACTGAAACAAACTTTTTCCATGTTAGGATGAGAAGCATAAAACAAATCCAAATACCTAATCTTGATCTACCACCCCCTCATGAAACTTCCCCTTTCAGCTACAGGTCTGTTGGATTCTTTTATTTAAAGTCTGAACACTTACTGTCCAAGGTGGACACATTTCACTCACCAACAGCCCAGTGCCATCTATACTGCCCTCTCATAACTCCACTGAAACTGCTCTCCACAAAGTGTCACATTATTGCCTTGCTCCCAATTCTGTAGAAGATTTTTAGATCATATCTTATTTGATATCTTAGTAAGATTTGATACTATTGACCTGATTTTCTTTTGTGAAGGGCTTTCTTTTCACTCTTGTGAAATCACAATTCCCTGCATCCTATCCTATGTTATTGGCCCCTTTGTCTCTTTTTACGTCTGTGCCTTAAAGGTTTGTGATGTTCAGGGCATAGTCCTTTGCACCCATCTCTTCTAACTCTGCCTACTCTCCCCTCATTATCTTGTCCACTCCTCTGGTTTTAGTTACCATCCGTATGTTGAGGAATCCAATAGTATTTTCTCTATCCCATGTCCTTCATCTAAGTTCCAGAATCACATATACCCAGTGATTCCATGGAAACAAGTTCTGGATTGTCTTATAGGCATCACATTCCATTTAGCTGTCCAAGCCAAAAATGTTTAACCCCTACCACACTATACCAATTAATCATCAAGTCTTGCTTTAAGAATATTACATATCCAGGTAACTTGGAATCTAAATAAATTTTTTTGAAGCTTCAAAGTGTAATTTAAAAATTTCTAGCATTTTTTGGATACAGCAATTAAACTTTGGAAGAAATCAATTTGTTTTGGAAAAATCCCTAGAATTATTCTTATATTTATAAATACAAAGCAATTTCTCATCTATCGTTCTTAGAAAAAACTGTGAATTTTTGATTGATCTCATACTTAAGTAGTGACTATGACTTAAAACTTACTGCAATAGTGGTTACAGTCAAACATTGGGGTGCTTGTTTAGCAGAACTGCTTCCTTGCAGAGTGAAAGAAATATTTATTGTTTTGGGTTTATGGGATTTTCCATAAACCTTTATTTATGGAAATAAATAAATAATATTCTAAATATTATTCTAAATATATATGTTGATGGTATTATCTCTGAAGAGTATTATTTATGGAAGAAGTGAGGGGTGGGTGGCTGTGTATGTGTGTTTGTATGCATGTGCGGTTGGGGTGAATGCACATGTAAGTGCCTATGAGTGTGTGTAGCGTAGTTAAGAGTTACCTAGAGGAAATAGGAAGCAGAGATGTAAAGACAGCAGGAAAGAGGTGGAGAAACATCTTCACCCCATGTAGTTGGTGTGATCTTGAACGAAAGAGCCATATCCCTTTTCTAGACTGTAACTCCTCATATCTCTTTATTCTACGTGGAGTAGAGCTAAAGTTCTTTGCTTAAGAAGTCCCACATCCTTGTGATTTTACCAATAAATATTTCCTCTTGGTTTAGATAGACTGAGTGGTTTAGATAAGAAACATTTATTTCTCACAGTTTTGAAGCCTGGAAGCCTGATATCAGGGTGTCAGCATGGTCATGTTCTTGGTGAGGGCCCACCTTCTGATTCACAGGCAACTACCTTCTCCCTGTATCCTAAAACGGCAGAGAGAAAAAGTTCTGGTCTCTTCATCTTCTTGTAAGGGCACTAATCCCTTCATGCGGGCTCTACCCTCATGACCTAAACTAATCCTAATCATCTCTCAAAGGCCCTACCTCCAAATACCAACACATTGGGGTTTAGCATATGAATTTTGGGATGACACAAACATTCAGACCATAGCATCTACTATTTTTAATGGCTACACTACAGTCAGGAAAAAATAGAAACTTTGTTACCTAGGACATCTTTTTCTTAAGCATTTTTATCATTGATGAAGTTATATTGAAATTACCACTCAATTTTCCAGGAAATGCAATCACTGCACTTTGCAGTTATAGACAGAAGATCTCAGTTCCAATACAGGTTCTGTCACTAAGTAGATATAAGCCACTGAATAAGTCATTTAGTTTTTTGATGCTTTAGTTTCCTCTTCTAAAAATACGGATATTTAGCTGGATGACTTCTAAGAAATTCTTCATTTATAAGGTTCTGATTATATGATTCAAAAATGTAGCCTGTACCATGCAATGGTCGGTAAAATATTTTATCAATGCAGTTACTTCACTTTAAAGCTCCACAAAAACAATTTCAGCAACAAGCATTTTAAAAAACATTTTTAAGACAACAATATTCTTAGAGGATTTTTTTTAAAGGATCTTACAGAGTAGAGATAAAGTTTTTTTTTTTTACTTGCACTAATTGCTCTGCAAAATACTAGAAACTCTCCTCACGCCAAGAAGCTAGGAGTCCTGCAGGCTATAATATTAGTCCAATCTGTACTGTGAAATAATCCCATAAGCACAGTGATGGTAGGGGGTTTGTATGCCTCTTTGTGATGTGGCTCTGGAAATCTTATAGGATTCTAAGAATGAGAAATAATTGGCTTTTAATGCCAGTGCAGTCTTTGGCAGGAATGTCAAGGAGAGAAAACAGCACACAGCAATTTGGTAAGGATGAATATCCTCTCAGACAGGGGCGTATGATCACTTGAGCATTTTTTCCCACGAGATGACTTCCAGCCAAAGCAAAAAATCTCCTCTGAATATTACTGAATGCTGGTAAGTCAACAATCCAGACTCATACCCGAAATATATGAAATCTAAGTTAATAATAAATTTTTCTACTGCATGTATTCTCATACATGAATCAAATTAAAAAGTTTCCTGATTGAAAGGCTGTATGTTGTAGGTTTACAGTCTAAAAACGTTAACAATAAGCAAATGCACTTTCTTCTCATAAGCCACCTTTTTCCCCCAAGATAGCCCAGTCATGCTTTCAAAACACATTTTATAAACATTCCACAATCAAACCTGACAAAGATATTAAAATGCCTTAGTTGCTTTGCTCAAGGCTTTCACATGAATAAGTAGACAACACAAAAATCAAGCGAAAGCTGAGATGTTAGCATTAATCTAAACTGTCCACTTTGTCAGTAAAAGTCTAATTTGCTCTGTGGGTTGGTAGAGTTTAGCAGTTCATAAAAGGCAAGGAACATTATTTAAAAATACAAACTCCATGTTTACATATGCAATTTTTTAAAAAAATTAGGAAATCCTTGATGATATGCAAGGTATACAAGGGAAAAGAGCATTTAACATAAGTACGCAGGGCTGGGACTAGGGTGAAGGTAGTAAGGTACTCACCTTCGGTGCAAAATTTAAGAGAATGCCAAAACCTTCAGTAATCAAGATAAATAATATCTAATGTGATATTTTTAAAATAACAATGCCAAAATTCCATGATAAAATCTAAAAAATTAAATAAAAACAGGGTATTACAGATTTTTTTCCTTTTCCTCAGTCTCTAGTATGGCTTGGCTTTTTATGTTATACTTTGAAACTTAGAAAAAATGTAGAATTTAAGATAAAAGAGTCTAGCTTCAATGTAACATTCTAATATTGTTTTATTTTGGCACTAAACACATTTCGCAGATGTAGATTAGAATCTACCTCACTTATATTCTAAACATATTAGTTGTGTCTCTCCAAGTGTACACTAAGATCTTCAAGTCAGGAATCATGTCTTCTACTTCTCTTATTTCCCATGTTGTCTCATAGTGTTATACATGTAACGATTGCTTGATTAATCCTTATTAATAAACTGGGTGGATTAAATGAATGCTGATAACATACATGGCTTTCCGCATTAATCCTCAAGCTCTCTTTTCATCAAGTAGCATACCAAAATAAATACAGAACAAAAGAGATGTACTTTGAGGGACAAGAATTTATTTATTTATTTATTTATTTAAATTGAAGGCAAGCTTTTTTTTAAATTTTATTTATTTATTTATGGCTGCGCTGGGTCCTCGTTTCCGCGTGAGGGCTTTCTCCAGTTATGGCAAGCGGGGGCCACTCTTCATCGCGGTGCGCGGGCTTCTCACCACCGCGGTCTCACTTTGCTGTGGACCGCAGGCTCCAGACGCACAGGCTCAGTAACTGTGGCTCACGGGCCCAGCTGCTCCGCGGCATGTGGGATCTTCCCAGACCAGGGCTCGAACCCGTGTCCCCTGCATCTGCAGGCAGACTCTCAACCACTGCGCCACCAGGGAAGCCCAAGAATTTATTTTTTTGATATGTGTTTTGAATGTATTGAAATGTATATGTTTCACCTTTTTTCAAAAGAATTTGAGTTGGCTGTCAAATTATATGAAAGTACTGTACTTCTTTGGAGATAACAAGGAAGAGGATTCTATATTTCCAATTTATCAATGTAACCACGTAGATTATTTTTTGGAAAATTAATTTAATGTGAAATATAGGATAAGGAGATAGAGATAACAGAAAAATAAAATTATGGGGTGTTTCACTTAAACACTTCAAATGGTAATTTCCTTTTAATAGAAAATAAAAATATGATTAGCATAAAAATAAAGGTTAAATATGTTTTAATTTTTATCAAATGCAAATCAACGTAAGAGAACAATGAAAACTCTAAAAACCACAGATATGGACCATGTCAGTCAGTTTATCTGTCTATCCTTTTCATTTTCTTTTGCCCATTACTTTTTTTTTAAAGTAAATTTATTTATTTATTTATTTGGCTGCGCTGGGTCTTCATTGCTGTGCAGGGGTTTTTTCTCTAGTTGTGGCGAGCAGGGGCTACTCTTCATTGCGGTGGGAGGGCTTCTCATTGCGGTGGCTTCTCTTGTAGCGGAGCATGGGCTCTAGGCGCGTGGGCTCCAGTATTTGTGGCACGTGGGCTCAGCAGTTGTGGCTTGCAGGCTTTGGAGTGCAGGCTCAGCAGTTGTGGCGCACAGGCTTAGTTGCTCCACGGCATGTGGGATCTTCCCGGACCAGGGCTCGAACCCGTGTGCCCTACATTGACAGGCGGATTCTTAATCACTGCGCCACCAGGGAAGTCCTGACAGAAAAGACTACTTTTTCTCATGTTTTACTTATATGTAGCTATTAACTATTACTGAATCAGTAAGACCTTACCTCATTTGTTTACAAAAAATTCTAATGTTTTCACAACACGCAGGAGTAAATTCGTACTTGCAATTTTGTACCATATTTTGACATGCTGAACTTAGGTCATCTGTACTTTATACACCTAGCCTCTGTCAAACAGGTACTGTGCCTTTTATCTGACATTCATAAATTGCCTTCTTAAGCCAATTTTTTTTTGTGATATATAGTCTTCTATCACACATATACTAGTTTTTCCATGTGATGACTGTTATGAGTCGAACTGTGTCTTCAAAATTTGTGTGTTGAAGTGCTAACCTCCAGTATCTAAGAATGTGGCCTTAGTTGGATATAGGGTTTTTACAGAGGTGATTCAGCTAAAATGAGGTCATTGGGGTGGGCTCTAATCCAATATAATATGTCCTCATAAAAAGGGGAAATTTGGAGACACACACACACAGGGAGAATGTCTTGTGGAGATGAAGGCAGAAATAAAAGTAGTGCTTCTACAAGCCAAGGAATGCCAAAGATAGCCAGCAAACCAGCAGAAACCAGAGGAGAGGCATGCAACAGATTCTCTCTCATAGTCCTCATAAGGAGTCAACTCTGCTGACACTTTGATCTTGGACTTCTAGCCTCCAGAACTGTGAGATAATAAATAATTGTTGTTTAAGCCACCCAGTTTGTGGTACTTTATTACAACAGCATAGCAAACTAACACAATGATGAAATCAACATTTAATTTAGATTTAAAACAATAATTTAGATTGAAAACAATTAGAAATTTTAAGAATTGCTTAATCAATTGGCTTGGCAAATTTCATAACTTTTGAAAAAGATTACTTACTATGTTGGCTTCATCTCTTACCTTTTCACAAAACAGATACACATCTATATGTCACAGATTTAATAGGCAGATGGGGGAATAATTTCAGAAAGCAATAAATGAACTTATGTTTATGATATGCAACATAGGTTCATTGCATTCAAATAAATTTTTCTTAATCTTGAAACAGATGTTATGAGGAAACATAATGCTCAGCAGTATAATTTTACAAAGAAACTTTTCCTTCAAAAGAAACTTCCTATATTAAGATTTTATTATATGTATGATTTGTTTCTATCAAAATTGGTGAGTATGTTCTATAGGTGAAGTCATTTTAGTTTCAAAGATGAAATGCATTTACCCTGCCTTCAAGAAACTCACTCCCTGGTAAGTTTTAAGAGATTTCAGTACAGTGTAGTGGAATTATTAGTAAAAGTATGCTCAAGCAGCAGACTAAGCATAGAGGAAAGAGTGATTGATTATATTTATTGTGGAATCAGGAAAGCAAAGCCTTAATGAGGATGGAAACTGAGTAAAGTTTTGAAGAATGAATTGTATTTTTTGGTTGAACAAGAGTGCAATTGGCATTTCAGACAAAGTTACATGGCCTAATAGAGGCAAGAAACATGTTAAGAAGACTCAAAGTAGTTTGGTAACACCACAGCAAAAAATGCATTCATGGATGAAACTGGTTAATCCATAGGTGGTGACAAGAATTATCCTGTATAAGAAGTCACTAAGAGATAGATACTAGGGAGGTTATGAATCCAATTTTCACTTAAAAAATAAATAAACTCTAATGGAGGATTAGAGGACAGTTGCATAGGGTAGAGGTGCCAGTAATTACTGTTGTAATTATGATCATCCCATATGCCCACATAGGTCGTGCACTGTACAGCTCTAGGGGCACCATTAGACTCCAGTGGCACTGCTGCATCCTGCAGGCAATATTTATGAGGAGAGACACTGAGGCCCTAAACTGATACTAAGGATGCATTGTGAGATGTTAGGAGATGAAATAGAAATAAAATGGAGAACTATTGGATACTGGGGTAAGGTATAATAGAAGGAAGAGTCTAAGTGATTTTTGGTATTTTGTCTTTAATTGCTAAGAATATTCCAATAAGACAGAAAATGTGGTAGAAAAGTAGTTTTGGTTGAATTCTGCAGAAGACAAACATATTCTGTTAGTTCCTTTTCCCCCCAATACTCACAGGTTAATATTTAAATGGCTATGTTTAAAAAACAACATTGTGTTTAAACCGATTTTGAATTTAAATACTGTTCCATTTGTAAAAGAATCCTGGCATATGGCACAACTGTCAGCTCTAAAATGTTTTCACCATTGGCTCTCATCTCTTCCCCAAATGTTCGACTGTTTAACTGTTTAGAACAAAGGAAAATGGAGTTCAGCAGTCCAGCTCACAAGTTTCTGATTTCAAACATTGTGTAAATCAAAGTTAATACACTTCACTATAAAGGTCCATTCCATAGCTAACTGATTTCCTACTACTAGTGAAAATTTAGGTGCTGACATTTTTTTAACATTTTATTCAATTAATCTATTCTAAGTGCTCTTTTATTGAAAGAATAAATAAAAGGGATAGTTGTATACATAGCAACACTATAGTTATAAATAAATGCCAATGCAATAGCCAAGAGATTCTTAAAAAGAAGTGTATATATACTAAGTCAGCGAAATTGCAATGTCTGGCCACATTTTTAAAAATGCATTGTTAATATGTATTCAGATTAGAACTGAGCTTCCTGTGTATGAAGTATTTAAATAATTTTGCAGAGAAAAAGCAAATGAGAGAACATGCAGGCAGAGAGAAGTAAGTTTAACACAACACTGAAGATTGTTGTTGTAGATACAAATAAGAACATGAAGCTGTCCTGATGGCAAACGTATTGACATAATGTCTGGTTCTTCTCTCATTCACGAGAACCATTTAGAAAGTGTGGTTTTTGAAAAGTTGGTGGGCCGGTGGGATTGAGTGCTACACTTGGAACAGATTTCTGAGCACAGTGCCAGATGAGAAAATGGCCCGGGGTTTCAGGAACCTATCCAGTTTGGTGGTAATATTTTCCAAACTTAACACGAAATACTGTACTCAGTCTTATTTTTACTGGATGAGATCTGAATGAGTTTACTTTGTTGTCTCATTCAGTTGGTTTGAGCCTTGTTGATATGGCACATAAACAAAATATTTCTTTCCCTTGTATAGGAAAAGAGATTAAAAGCATAGAAGTTTACAACAGCCCCACTGCCATTACTCTTTCTTTCCTTCTCCTCCATTACAGGTTTCATTGTAAAAGTATACATACCTTTTCCCAGGGTCAAACTTTAGCCCAAGATTATCATTATTTACATGAAAATAATAACCATAAATGTGACCTGGACTCTCCATTAGAGTAGTTTTCTAGTTTATAATGTCAAAGAAAACTCACTGAGATCCATGTTAGGTTTGGCATTTAAATTTCAGTTGACACCAAACTACATAAACATTAGATACTGAGTTATTTAAAGATTTAACTTGAATATAATTCAACATTTTTGTCTTTCTAAATCTCTTTAAAGTTTATCTCATCATACAGAATACTCTCATAGCTGCTTGACCTACACAGAATGGAGAATTAAAAATGCTGGTAAGGGCTTCCCTGGTGGTGCAGTGGATGAGAGTCTGCCTGCCAATGCAGGAGACACGGGTTCGAGCCCTGGTCTGGGAAGATCCCACATGCCACAGAGCAGCTGGGCCCGTGAGCCACAGTTACTGAGCCTGCGCGTCTGGAGCCTGTGCTCCGCAACAAGAGAGGCCGCGATAGTGAGAGGCCCGCGCGCCGCGATGAAGAGTGGCCCCCGCTTGCCACAACTAGAGAAAGCCCTCGCATAGAAACGAAGACCCAACACAGCCATAAATAAATAAATAAAATAAATTAAAAAAAAAAATGCTGGTAAAAGTATTTTTTAAAAAGGCCTAGATTCATAAAAGGCAATATTCCATATATCTGAAGCTTAATCCCTTTAGTCTTGTTGCTTCTTAACAGCAGTTTTTGTTTTGCTTTGTTTTGTGTTTTAAAGCTTATATGATGTTGAACCAATTGACTTATCTGAGCACTATCTGTATTGCCCTTTTCACCACCACGGTGAGAGAGATTGTACATTTATTTCACATGTGTAACAACTCATGACAAAACAAATGAAAGAAGACTCACCTCATGCCTCCCTTTTAATGTCTTACCACAGTAAGACATTATATAATAAAAAAATTTGATCAGTAATTTTGTTTTCACTGATGAGTTTAAAGTTTATTTTTTTCCTGTCAGGCCAAGAAATCAGATATACTAAATTTAAAGTTTTGCAGATATTGTATCAGCTCTACTACTCTGTGGCCTAAAGACATATTGAGACTCTAAGAGCATGTGGCTGACAATGTTGTATAGCAGCTGGTACAGAAGAAAGCTGGCAGAGTACATCGTAGAGAATAAAAAAAGACTTTGCTAGTTGCCACTGTAGGCTTTTTTGTCTTGAAAAAGTTGTTACTAGAGCCGTCTTGTTAGCAACTGTCTTTATTACAGTATTTTGAATGTCTATATTTTTGAAATAAAAAAGCAGTTTCTATAAATATTTATATATCCTCATTTGAATAAATGGTCCTTCCATTTGACCCAGTCTCCCATCTAACTACACATACTTATAGGAAGTACTACCAAACAATTTTAGGCATGCTGTTGAAACTTCTGGAAAAAATAAATCAATTAAAATAAAAAAAAATTACTATCAGCCATGCAACATACAACTTAATGCTGACAGATTTTAGTTTTAAATATATTCATATTTAAATTAAATTTAGCTAATTTTAGTTATTCAGATATACATGCAAAAATCTATTTGTTAAGTTGAAAATCCAGATACCTTGGAGTAATGCTTTCAGAGGAGGATTTTAACTAATACCTATATGGTCTTCCTATCTAGTTCACAGAATTTATGTGTTGCATTATGAATAGCAAAGAAATAAGATATCTCATATTGTTTATAATTAAGTAACTTTATCAGGTGCTGAATACTCTCTAATTTTTAAATTTTAAGTTAATTTCCTATTAATTCTATTAAAATTATTTGCCATTGGTTAATATGCTTTGAGAAGACTTGCTATATCAGAAGTTTTTGAGACTGCCTATCCTTTTCCCAGCTTTTGCGGAACTGGTTATATCCTGAGCAATGTCTTCTTTACTTCTTTTATAGGTTGTGTTTTATTCTATTTTTATTATGTGTACTTACCCCTATTACTTATTAAATGCAAAATTATTTTATAGAGAAGGCTGTATCTTTTTTTTTTTTTTAATTTATTTCCCAGTGCCTAGCATGGTAGGGATTAAATAAATATTGTTGAGTGGCCATTTATTAAAATACTGCTTGCCTCCAAAAAGATCAATATTTCCCCTTCATAGCCTTCCCTAATGGCCAGGCAGCATCAACGGATATTTTTCCACATGTGAAATCATACACCTCTCAGACTTCGTGTCTTATTCTATCAGTCATTACTAAATGCGTGTTCTCTGACTTCAGCAGGACACCTATTAATGCTTAAACTCCTTATTTCAAATATAACTCTTCCTGTTTTTATAATTCTTCTAACCCTGCTTGGAGGCCTGGTATTAGCATTTTCATTATTATTTTCCCAATATCATTCACAACTTGGCCATTAACACTGATCACACATTGACTACAATTACTGTTGCAACTATTGTCCATTTTCCTTAAATCTTATACCAACCAATCATTTGGCCCCTCCTCTTACTTCACAGAGAAAATTCTACAAGTTTCTGCCTCTAAACCTCACACCTTATCCATGTCCTCTCCTTGTGTTGGAAAAAGACTGAAAGGAGCAAGGGCAGAAGCAGGGCAACAGGTCTAGCAGCTATCATCATCTATGTAAGAACAACAATGGCTTGGACTAGGAGAGCAGTGGTGGAGGCAGTGAGACACTGCTGAGATCTGGAAATATAAAGACACAACCACCACGGATGCGCAGTATAAGGGAAAGAGGATTCAAGAATGATCCTAAGATATTTAACACATAGAATTATCAATTACTTTGTGGGGGAAACTGTGAGAACCAGGTTCTGGGAAGAGTTTAGGTTTGGGGTTGTTAATTATTAGATGCCTATGCATTGTCCAAGTGAACATATCAAACAGGAAGTAGAAGATATGACACTGGAGTTCAGAGGACTGTTCTGAAGTCCAACTGCAGTATGAAAAAAGAGCATGAAGCTGATGAATGCAATTTGCATGGATAATTAGGGTAGTTTTCCTGGAGAAAATGATTTTGAAGCTAAAACTTAAATAATAAGTGAGAATTAATTAAATAAAGAGCAACTTGGGGATGGTTGAGATAATTCTAGGCAGAAGGAATTAATGGGAACATGTGATAACCTGAACTAAAACGAGATTGGTGTAATTGAGAAATTAAAACATGGCTGAAGAATTGAGAACTAACTTTAGAGAGTTACAGTATGATTTAGGAAATTATTAACTTATAAATCCTAATACGAATTTTGTTCTTCATATTAGGCTAATGAGAAATCTTGAAGAGTTTTACATGAGGTCATATACACCAGATTTGTATGTCATAAAGTTAAACCTGTTTGCACTTTTGGAAATGGATTGGAGAAAAACAAGACTAGAAGTGTTTAAACACCAAACAACAGCAACGAAAAAGACTGAAGCAAAGAGGTTACTAAGAAGCTTCATGAAATAGGGTAGGCATTACTAATATAGAGAAATTGATGATCGAATCTGAGAGATTTTTGGAGGGCTTTTGTTGTTGTTGTTTTTGTTGTTGTTGCTGTTATTGTACAACCAACAAATTATTGAATTGGTTTGGTGGTGAAGGAAATGAAAGAAAGAAGATTTATGCCAAGATATTCAACCTGGACAAATACTTAAAACGTTGGTTCTATTTATTTGGCAGGCACATTTTTTTGGTTGGAAAGATGAGTTCAGTGCTAGACAGGCTGCCTTCTAAGAGTATTGTAAATGATCTGTATTCCTAATCTAGAGATCAAAGGGGTTGTTTAGGAAATTGTCCAGGGTATTTTGAAATATATAAAGAGTTGGGTCTATAAATGACATTTTGAAGTATGAGAGAAAATTTAAAGTGAGGAAAGAAGAGGGCCTAAAATAGAAGACTGAGGAAATTCAATATTAAATATAGTATATAGAGGAAACAGAGTGTGCAAAGGAGATTAAGAAAGAGCATCCCGCTAATTGGGAAGAAAAGCAAAGAACTGTGGTGGTAGAGAAGCAAGGGTAAAAGAACAATTCAAGAGAAAAGCAGGGATAATCAGTCCCCAAGCTCCTGAGTGGCCAGGTTATGTAAATACTGAAAGGAACCTTGGCACTTAAGTACAAGGAAGCCACAGGTTATTTTGGCAAGTAGAGTTCTCAGCGGAATGGTAGACATGGAGGTAGTTAGTCTTAGGTTGAAAAATGAAAAGTAGGTAAGGACATGGAGAAAATGAATACAGTTGTCTGTCAAGAAGTTTGCCTGACTTACTGTGGACAGAAGTTATAGGATGGTAGGCTAGAAGATCTGAGATGAGGGGAGTAGTTCAGTAAATTTTAATACAAAAAAAAAACAGAATTAAATACTGTTAATAAGACAGTACCAGGGAGAAGTAAAGATCTAGGAGAGAAAGATCATCTTTGTAGAAAAAGGTTTCTGAGAAGAAAGGAAGATAGGGACCCTTGTTAGGAGAAACCTCGTTATAACAGGTTATAACCTTGTTATCACTATAACACTAGTGATACCAGTAGATTTTCAGATTTTGTGGTGCATTGAACACTCATTTCTCTCTAAGGGAGGAGGTGATATCAATAGCTAAGAAAGATGAAATTATTGGAAGGTTGTTAGACTTGAGGAGAATGGAAAAATTCTTAAATAGTAGTTGAGGAGAATGGGAACAAGAGAGCTAATTATATAAGCATGATAGGATTGCTGGGCATGTTAAAGACCCAGCTGAGGTTGGTAAGCATGGATTTATCAATCTGCCTGAAGGTTGGTTTGGAAGCTGCATTCTCTTTTTATTCTCTGTTTAGAGAACTGTCTAAACATAAAAGTTACTGTAAAATGTCAGCAACTTAAATTTGTTTGCTAGGAAATATAATAACAAATAGCATTAATGTTTTCTACCAGAAACTCAAACTTCTGAGATTATAATGTCTTAATTAAAAAAATATATATAAATATATCCACTATGGTATCTTGTTTGAATGACTAATTCAGATTAAAATATTGGACAAACTAATTTTTAAAATACTATTTTGTCCTTAATTTTTTGAAGGTCTTTGATTTTCTTTTGGATATTTTGGTCATTGGAAGTAGAATTTTCATAGTTAAGATTAGAAAAGTAAAATTCTTTATTTAAAAAAAATATTTATGAGATAAATACCTATAATTAAGGAAACAATCAAATAGTTTTCACTGTTGAAACTTTTTATAATTGTCTTTGAGAGGGTATATTCAGGCAAATAATGATCATGTCCTTTCCTAATAGGAAACTTTATCATATTCTTGATTGTTCCCTTCCTGTCTTTCATATTTGAAAGAAATAAGGCTATCTGTTTGACAGGATTTCCTCCATTAAAATTTTACAAAGATTTTATATGCACATGCATGCACGCAGGCGCGCACACACACACACTGTATGAAAGTCTTCAGTCCTATAAATTATCTTTCTTATAATTTAAGAATGAGAAGAATTATAACCTGCATACAGTTTTGCTTGTAAACTATTACATGTGGTAACCATGATCTTGAAAGTGAAGACTTTTCTATATAAACGTGTGACAAGGTAAATGGTGTCCCAGAGCTGACCAAGGAGGTGATCCTGATTCCACTGTATGAATATAACATAATTATTATTCTTTTCATTTTCATTTGTAATGATGAACAATATTGCTATTAGCATTATTTTAATGTCTCCTGAATATATATTAAATCATTTCTCTAGAGTATCTAAGAGAAGAAATCTGGTCATAGTGTGTACAAATACTTCACTAAGTAATGCCACATTGTTTATCTCAGTGATTTTGCCTTTTCTTACAAATTATTTCATGGAATATTTTACATCATTTTGGATATGTACCCTTTAATAGTTAAATGTGTTACAACTATAAAAAAAAAAAAAAAGTGGAGAAAACCAAAAGCGTTTTGAGTTTCTTCTATGGAAGAGGATTACACCAACACCAGCACACTTAGAAATTCTTGCTGATATTACAGGTTACTAATATTTGCAATCCGAATATCTTTTTTTGACTTTACAATACCTTTATTAAGTTTTCTGATTATAGTAGGAAATCTTATGCAGAAAACATGCAGAAAATCTTAGGCATAGAGAACATTATGAAGAAAATTTAAAAGAACAAAATACTAACCCCTAGACGTAACCAATGCTTCCAATATTTTGTTGGAAATTATCTCCTAACACTATATACAAAAATCAACTTAAAATGAATTAAAGACTTAAACATAAGAGCTGAAACTATTAAACTCCCAAAAGAAAACACAGGAGGAAATGCAAAATTTATTTTGTGTCTACTGTATGAAGGTTTATATTATTTTAATCATCAGAAATAATACATCTAATCAAACCTCATTTAAAAAAAGAAATTTGTAGGACTTTCATCTTCTTTGTATTAACCTAATGATAATAAACCTCCCTAATGGAATAAAAAATATCTCCTAAATATTAAGTTACATAGTAACATTACATTGAAGGTTATCTTA
Source organism: Eubalaena glacialis (assembly GCF_028564815.1). NCBI lineage: Eukaryota > Metazoa > Chordata > Mammalia > Artiodactyla > Balaenidae > Eubalaena > Eubalaena glacialis. Next base: position 25,473,031 of record NC_083723.1, on the reverse strand, counting down.
TTAACACATCATAAATAGGCTAGGCAACTTGAAAACATAAATAACTTGGCAATGAATCAATTCACACTATTTTGTCCTTTACATTTTGGTTAATAATGGAAAATATTCATAAGTAATTGGGAGTTTATGATTTGAAGTAGCTAGCTTTAGAATTATGCCTTTCAGGCTAAAATATAAGAAATTTGAAATTTTTTTTATCACTTAGATAACAAGCCATACACTATGCCAACTAGCCTAATATAACCTACTGCTTAATGTTGTTTCCTGAAGTCTATCATTATTAACATGTCCTGATTTGATTATATATTTTTGTAGGTCTCATATGAATTGAATGTGATTCTTCATTAATGTTTCTAGCTAAAATTTTAAAATAATGGGATGAATGTTTAGTATAATTGTTAAACCATGATATTTTCTGAAAACTATTTAAATTGTTTTTAATGACAGCAAACTGACTTTCAATATCAAAATAATTATAGTAATATTTTATAATAATAATATTTTGATCACATCATGATACAGGCATTGCATTAAGGGCTTTATTTATATAATTTATTTATTACTTAGAACTCTCTGAGGTATTCTGGTATCACAAATTATCTCTATTTTCAATATGTAAAATCTGAAATTTATAGAGATTAAATAATTTGTGGGAGTATACAGCAATAAATGTTAGACATTACTTAAAGACTAAAATCTTAAGAAATTCCTTATTAAATTATTAAAAATTTCAAAAGCCACTTTTCTAAAAAATATTTTTAATCATTTGGTGATAATATGAGGAAAAATAAACATAATTCTCTGTGGATTTTGTAAACTAATATGTGTGTTAGACCTTCAATCATCTATTTCCAAATATTTTAATAAAAACTAAATTTTATTATTCACAAAAGTAGGTTTTCTACATAAATAATGCATACTCACATGTCTTTTGAAAATAAGATTTATTACCATATAACAATAAAGCTGAATTATACCAAATGAAGATTCACTGAAAACAAAATGTTTATTGCATTATGTAAAATTTAAACTTGGAAAAACAATTTTGAAATCTATTTGGGATATATTTTCTCACAATTTACCCAAATGAATTCTTCCTTTCTAAAAGTTATTTTTTAGAACATGCAAAGTATTAAATTTCAATACCTTGTTTAATAATTAAATTGAATTTTTACATTTTATTTTTTTAATTTTATTTTATTTTATTTTTTTAACTTATTTATTTATGGCTGTGTTGGGTCTTCATTTCTGTGCGAGGGCTTCCTCTAGCCGCGGCAAGCGGGGACCACTCTTCATCGCGGTGCGCGGGCCTCTCACTTTCGCGGCCTCTCTTGTTGCGGAGCACAGGCTCCAGACGCGCAGGCTCAGCAGCCGTGGCTCACGGGCCTAGCTTCTCCGCGGCATGCGGGATCTTCCCAGACCAGGGCTCGAACCCGTGTCCCCTGCATTAGCAGGCAGACTCTCAACCACTGCGCCACCAGGGAAGCCCAAATTTTTACGTTTTATAAACCAAAAATATTCATTAAAATGATTCAGTTATCATACTGATAAATTTACAAGAACACATATTTTCCTGTTTTTTTTATAAAATAAAATGCCAAATATTGAAATGAAGCCCTGGTGGTAAAAGTCTGGAATTAAAGCAATAGTTTCAGTTATACATATGTGCTTCATTTATGAAATCAAAGTATAGAATATGCATTTTGATAAGTTTTTATATATTACTGCATACATTCACTATTCAACAAATAGTTTTTGATCCTCTATATCGAGCCAAAAACTGGGCACAATGGAGGAGAAAAATATTGTCTCTCTTTCCCACCAGACTTTAAACTTTGAGACCAGTGGAAAAGATGGGCAATCATTTAAAATATAATATGAAAAAGGCCATGAGAGCAGAAATTCATGATACTAGGGAAATAAACTAAAATATAATAAATGGGGAAGGAAAAGGACAGGAACATTATCCTGAAAGAAATGCTGACTAAGCTGGGACCTGAACTCTCTGTGATATTTGCAGTGAAAAGTAAATTGTAGGAAGAGAGAACAATTTGAACAAAAATCTAGACTATACTAAAAGAGTGCAGAACAATCATGGAAATGAAAGTAATTGTGTATATATTTTTAAACGAAGTGAATGGAATTTTGGAAATCCTAACTTTAAGTTTTTCTCTCCTCCATGGTTTCTACTGAGGGAGAAATTAGATGAGGTATAATATTAATGATATCTCATTTTCCTAATAACGGGCCATGTCACAAATAGTACTGGATACAGAGCTAAAACAAATTAACATAAACATGACATAACATGGAAGGATAAAGTGTGACTTATTATGCCCTTTCCAATTAACCTAAAATGACTAAGTTCATAGACTAAATCACTTCTGATATGTTCCACAGACTCAATCACTTCTGATATGTTCCACAGACTCAGAGAACCTGGACACAGTAAGAACAAGTGGATCATAGTAAGAGACAGCTGTTGCCCAAACATGCTCATGATATGGGAGGCATGAAGCACAAAACAGTTCAACATATGGGCAAAGACAAGAAAGAAAAGGGAGTGGATCCTGAGCAGAAATGAATAACCACATTATTGGAATTTAATAATTGAACAAAAGGAGCAAATACCTCCATTTCCAGTAAGTTATACAGTTTCTACTAAGGCCAATAAATCTTATTTTTCTCATATGATAAAATATAAAATACTGTATATTTTAAAGGCCCCAAATCTTATTACTCAATATAAGCTCCATCATATGCTTAATATTTTGACATCAAAGTTCTAGTTTCTTATATTTCAGGTTGAGATTGTGATAACTCTGTGCCTTTAGAGTGCAAAGTGTTCCTTTGCTTGTATTTTTTGTCTAAGATAATAACCATGAAGTTACTTTTTTCCTATCCTTACATCTTTTATTATCATTAAAAGGGTTCAACTGGTTACTAAACACATGTTTAGTAAGTACCCAACATATCCCCATTACTCTATTGGTCCCATGAACTACGGTCAAGGAAAAGAAAAACAAAACTAATAGAAATTTTTTTAAAAACCCTAATATCAAATTTTGTGGCATTGATTTCATGGGACATCAGAGTTCAGTGAAAGAGATATCTGTATTTGCTAGAAACAGAGTAAGCTTCATGGAAAAGACAGATACACATTATAGGAACAAAGATATGAGGGTAATTGCATGGACCACTGTGAATAACAATATAAAACAGGCTAAAAATAGGTTTAAACTTGACCAAATAGAGAAAACGTAAACTCAACATTTATGTGTCCCCCTGGGAGAAGTAGTATAGAGCTTTTCCTTTGTACATTATATATACTATGAAGTATATATAGCATATATGCATATATCTATGTCATGTATATGCATATATATATACACACATATAAACCATGTAATACAAACACACACTGATCCAAAATGTCCTGAAAACATAACTGACTGTTCAGACCAACAAAATGAGACCTTTCAAACTATCTAGGAAAACAGATGACTCCCTTTAGAGAAGCTCTTGCTCCTATCCCTTTCCCCATGCCTCACTCTCTGCCTTGCACCACCCTCCATATTTCCCATGGAAGAAAACTGAAAAGTGTGATGCCAGGATTGTATTATAAAACAATGTCCCATCCTTCTTCGTGCTGCATTGGAACTGCCATGAAAGAACTTATTTCAAAGGGTAGTGAAAGATTACAAGAGGCAGCATTTCCAAAGGCCTATAAATCCACATTGTGAGTATCACAGTGAATTAAGTAAGCCTTCCCAATGTTCATTCTGAAATATTTACATATGTGTTATTGTTCCTTGGAAGTAGACATAGATCTGCTTTGGCTGCTTTTCATTTTGTTGGCTTCACATTAAAAAGTACAATATTAAAAGTCAGGTAAAAACAGGTTTTAACTTGAGGCTGCCCTTGATGTTGAATGGATGGATAGAATTTATAGTCCCAAAGACTCAGACACATTGAACATCAAACATAATACTGAAATGTCTGAGGTAAATGGAAAAGATAGCATCTTTCGCAGTCTCAGAAGGCATGAGAGAGAGAGAGATGGATTTCATAAGGACAATAGTTTGAATGGTTATTTTCATACACAAATGTTTTCAAATTATTGCAAGTAATGTGAAACTCCCTCATCAGGAGACCAGTGTTTTGCGCTTCCTGAAACAATTGGAACTACAGTCATCAACAGTATTTCACCTCTTGTCTGGCTTGTTTCCAGTTGGAGACACAGACAGGTATTTATAAGGCTCTGAAATCTGGAAAAGCTAAGCAGCAAATCTGCTTGGCAGAACCTGAAATTCTCTTTTTATTGTTTTTTTAATAACTGAACCTTGATTTTAAAGCCATATTTGTGGCAAAGAGAGTTTTATCCATGCCATACAGAATTGTTTATTCCAGTCTAATCCAAATATCATTTTATAGCAAAATTTTTATGTCTAAAATGTCAAACATTTCATTTTCATAATACTGATTTGTTTTTGTGAATGGCAAAATGATTTCTTTATACAAATTTTTGCAAGAATTCCTGACATTTGGCTTTCTGAAACCAAGCAAATATTTCTGAAACATATAGTTAAAATGTTTATCCTAGATATTCTATTCAACATATCTTGTGAAAGTCATGGCATATGTAAACAAGAACATATAAATATCACCTAGTAACGATTAATGTAGTAAAAAATGTATATATTATTCAGCAATAGCAAACATACCAAAGTTACTTCTTTCTCTGCTGTAAAAAACAAACTTTGTAATTTTCTCCCATTTTTTCCCTATATTTATAAAATAAAAATATATTGAGTATTTTGAAGAAGAAGTTCAGAAATCCCATTCAGAAGATATAAATGAATTTGAAACTTCAAAGTTTCCTTTGTTATTTTTTTGGGGGAAGGGGATAATAAATATTCTGTACTTCAACAATAAAGATATAAATTACCTCAACTTTAATTACTTTGATTTAAAGTCTAAGTTCTCTATCCTTTTCTAAGCTCAAGATTTTGAAACTACTAAAACAATTAGCTCTTGTTTTAATATTGTCACTTTCCTTTGTGCAACTTTCTTAGAAAATGCTTTTTAGATTCACTCAAACTTTTTTGGCATTTGACTTTTCCATTTCCCTCTAATTCTTTTATAAGTGTCAGCTGGCTTTTCCACCTGGTAAGGAACTAGTAAAATCCTGGAAACTTTTTTAGTCACATTTACCTCAGTCACTCATTAGCACTTGGAAATGTTTAGGCACAAAAATAAAATTAGTAGGAAAATGTTTCTAATGTTACAGGTTTTAGACATTTGCTCATAAACAAAGGGTTGCTAATATTTGAGTCAGATGATGAGAAAGAAAATCTGATGAATGCATAGAAAAATCAAGTTTTTATACTGCATTACTATTCAATTTAGCTTTAAGTGCTAATTTTTGGGTTCCATGGAAAAAACTTTTTTTTAAATTGGAATATATTGATTGGCCCAAGTTTTGATCACAAAAAAGGTCTTTGCATGCCATTTTCCCTTTAGCAGAACCATTAGAATATGCTTTCCATAGCCAAACTTCAAATAGTAGGGATTTAGTGAATTTCACTATGTCCTTATTGTGATGTGTATTTCTCCTCTCCATTTTCTTTCTGCCTATTGATTACTCATTTCTTTGACTGATATTCCTTAGACCCTTTGCTTGCTCTCTTTCTTTTTTATTTATTTATTTATTTATTTATGGCTGTGCTGGGTCTTTGTTTCTGTGCGAGGGCTTTCTCTAGTTGTGGCAAGCGGGGGCCACTCTTCATCGCGGTGCGCGGGCCTCTCACTATCGCGGCCTCTCTTGTTGCGGAGCACAGGCTCCAGACGCGCAGGCTCAGTAGTTGTGGCTCACGGGCCTAGTTGCTCCGTGGCATGTGGGATCTTCCCAGACCAGGGCTCGAACCCATGTCCCCTGCATTGGCAGGCAGATTCTCAACCACTGCGCCACCAGGGAAGCCCTCGCTTGCTCTTTCTTGTGCCTATAATGAAGAGCTGGCCTTAACCTTTCTTACCTCGCTTTTTTCCTCTACACACTTTTCCTAGACCACGTTGTCCACACACTTGGTTCTCTCTACTACCTACAGATTCTAAAGTTCCTGATCCCAACTTCCAGCATAAACTGGATATCTCATAAGCTCCAAGGTCTCTCTGTATCTTCTTCAAGCACTATAATAATTTTTAACTGGAGTTCTTCCTCAAATCCACTTCTCCCACTACTTTCTCTTGGTCCAGAAGAATTTCTCTCCTTCTCAGTTACCTAAAGAAATTGAATGTTTGCTCACCTCTGGGCAGGACCTCTCCCTCAAAAAGCACACTTGTAACACAATATTTACATCATAACTTTACACAAACCAGAGCAGAAATTCAGGCTTAGTTGTTCCTCAATAGAATTCAACTTGAGGAGAGGAGTTACTTGTTCATTTCTGCATGTGGAACTCCTAACTCATAGCAGGTATTAAATAAAAAAGAAGTATCTGTGGAACAAATGGATAAATGTATGTTTACTTATCATCATTTGGACTTCTCAGACCCATACCGATTCCTCACTCAGCTTATAAAATGTTATTTATTTCCAAGTATATTGGAAGCTAACCAAAATTTTAGAACACTAGAGACGAATGTTTCAGTTCATTTATTCTTTCAATGATTATAATTACTAATAAGCATCAAATTATTTTTTAAACTATTGAGGAAAATATTTTAACAACACTGTTGAAGTATAATTGGTATACAACAAAATGCACACAAACTATTCATTTGATAAGCTTTGACATATTATGCATTTGTAGAACTATCACTACATCAAGATATTGAATAAATCTATCACCCTCAAGTTTCCTCAAGCCTTTATGTAATCTCTCCCTCCTTTAACTACTTGCTTCCAGTTTCCCAGGCAACCACTGCTTTATTTTCTCTCACCATATATTAGTTTGCATTTTTCAGAATATAACAAAAATGAAATAAAACAGTACGTACTCTTCTTTAATCTGACTTCTTTCATTCAGTACAATTATGTTGAAATTCTTTTTGTTAGTTTACATAACAAGACTTATTCCTTTTGAATTTTGAATGGAATACAAAATTCCATTGTAGGGGCATACCACAATTTTTAAATCTGTTCACTTGTTGATGGACATTTGAGTTGTTTCCAGTTTGGGACTCTCAAGAATAAATCTGCTATCACTACTCTTGTGATATGCCTTTTCAAGGGTATGTGCTTTCATTGTTCTTGGGTAAATTTCTAAGATTTGAATGGTTGAATCATACGGTAAGTCAATGTTTAATTTTTTAAGAAAATGTCAAAATGTTTTCCAAAGTATTTGTACCACTTTAAATTCCAGCAATATATGAGAATTCTAATTGTTGCACCATCTATGCCAACACTTGGTATGGTAAGTCTTTATAGTTTTAACTTTCTAATAGATGTGTAGTTGTATCTTATTATGCTTTTAACTTGCATTTGCCTAATGACTAAGGATTTTCACATCTTTTAATGTGCTTATTTGCCACACATATATCTTCTTTGATGAAGTGTCTGAATGTTATAAAGAAATTAAAACACATGAATCACTGATACACAAGGCGACATGAATCTCAGAATGTTGAACACTATAAACCAGACACAAAGGAGAGTATACTGCATAAGTCCACTTATCTCAAGTTCAAAACAAGAAATCTAGTCTATAGTGATTAAAAATCAGGATAATCATTAACTGTGGGGTTGTTTACTAAATAGGAGTATGACTAAGATTCTTGGGCTACTGTTATGTTCTATTTCTCTATTTGGGTGGAAGTTACAAGGGTTTTAATTTATTTTGCTTTTGAAAGTTTATCACTTTTCACTTATGATCTGCTAACTTTTATGTGTGTACTATATTCAATGAAAAGTTTAATTTAAAATAATAAATACAAAATATCTTATTCAACAATAACAAGAGCAATGATAATAGCAACTAGCAACTTTTCTAAATGTTTCTTATGTGCCAGATTCTATACTAAATGAAAGCTAAGAAAAAATAGGAAGGGTAAGAAATGGTAGTCAACAATATCCTTATACAAAGAAAGTGTTTAGCTCTGGTGTTCATAACTCAGAGAAATGCTTTACTTACTATTTGCTGTCACAAGGTGTCTTGCATTGAAAATATTGATTTGAAACCCACTATGCAATGTGATCAAGAAACTCAGTGGTTAACTCTATTATGGTGTGCATGTAGGAATACAAATAAAGTTAGGAAAATAAACTAGAAATATCAAGAAATTTGTTTTTAAGAAATCAGTTGGCTCTTAGAAATCAAAGATGACACAAACAGATGGAGAGATATACCATGATCTTGGATGGGAAGAATCAATACTGTCAAAATGACTATACTACCAAAAGTAATCTACAGATTCAATGAAATCCCTATCAAATTACCAGTAGCATTTTTCAGAAGTAGAACAAAAAAAAATTTACAATTTGTATGGAAACACAAAAGCCCTAAAAGACCAAAGCAATCTTGAGAAAGAAAAATGGAGCTGGAGGAATCAGGCTCCCTGACTTCAGACTATATTACAAAGCTACAGTCATCAAAACAGTATGGTACTGGCACAAGAATGGACACACAGACTAATGGAACAGGATAGACAGTCCAGAGATAAACCCACACACCTATGGACACCTAATCTATGACAAAGGAGGCAAGACTATACAATGGAGAAAAGACAGTCTCTTCAATAAGTGGTGCTGGCAAAACTGGACAGCTCCATGTAAAAGAATGAAGTTAGAACATTCTCTAACACCATACACAAAAATAAACTCAAAATGGATTAAAGACCTAAATGTGAGACTGGATACTATAAAATTCTTAGAGGAAAACATAGGCAGAACACTCTCTGACATAAATCGCAGCAAAATCTTTTTGATCCACCTCCTAATGAAAACAAAACCAAAAATAAACAAATGGGACCTAATTAAACTTAAAAGCTTTTGCACAGCAAAGGAAACCATAAGCAAAATGAAAAGACAACCCACAGAATGGGAGAAAATATTTGCAAATGAAGCAACTGACAAAGGATTAATCTCCAAAATATACAAAGAGCTCATGCAGCTCAATATCAAAAAAAGCCCCAAAAAACCCAATCAAAAATTGTGCTGAACCACTATGGAGAACATTATGGAGGTTCCTTAAAAAACTAAAAATAGAACTACCATACCACCCAGCAATCCCACTACTGGGCATACACCCTGAGAAAACCATAATTCAAAAAGAGTCATGTACCAAAATGTTCATTGCAGCTCTATTTACAATAGCCAGGACATGGAAGCAACCTACGTGTCCATCAACAGATGAATGGATAAAGAAGATGTGGCACATATATACAATGGAATATTACTCAGCCATAAAAAGAAACGAAATTGAGTTATTTGTAGTGAGGTGGATGGACCTAGAGTCTGTCATACAGAGTGAAGTAAGTCAGAAAGAGAAAAACAAATACCGTATGCTAACACATATATATGGAATCTAAGAAAAAAAAAAAAAAAGGTCATGAAGAACCTAGGGGCAAGACGGGAATAAAGACACAGACTTACTAGAGAATGGACTTGAGGATATGGGGAGGGGGAAGGGTAAGCTGTGACAAAGTGAGAGAGTGGCATGGACATATATACACTACCAAATGTAAAATAGATAGCTAGTGGGAAGCAGCCGCATAGCGCAGGGAGATCAGCTCGATGCTTTGTGACCACCTAGAGGGGTGGGAGAGGGAGTGTGGGAGGGAGGGAGACGCAAGAGGGAAGAGATATGGGAACATGTGTATGTGTGTAACTGATTCACTTTGTTATAAAGCGGAAACTAATACACCATTGTGGAGCAATTATACTCCAATAAAGATGTTAAAAAAAAAAATTGTGCTGAAGATCTAAATAGACATTTCTCCAAAGAAAACATATAGATGTCCAGAAAGCACATGAAAAGATGCTCAACATCACTAATTATTAGAGACATGCAAATCAAAACTACAATGAGGTATCACCTCACACTAGTCAGAGTATCCATCATCAAAAAATCTACAAACAATAAATGCTGGAGAGGGTGTGGAGAAAAGGGAACCCTCCTACACTGTTGGTGGGACTATAAATTGGTTGCAGTCCCTATGCAAAACAGTATGGAGGTGCCTTAAAAAACTAAAAATAGAGCTACCATATGATCCAGCAATCCCACTCCTGGGCATATATCTGGAGAAAACCATAATTTGAAAAGACACATGCACTCCAAACTTCACTGCAGCACTATTTACAATAGCCAGGACATGGAAGCAACCTAAATGTCCATCGACAGATGAATGGATAAAGATGTGGTACACATATACAATGGAATATTACTCAGCCATTAAAAGAATGAAATAACGCCATCTGCAGTGACATGGATGAACCTAGAGATTGTCATACCGAGTGAAGTAAGTCCACAGAGAAAGACAAATATCGTATGATATTGCTTATACGTGGAATCTAAACAAATGATACAAATGAACTTATTTACAAAACAGAAATAGAGTCACAGATGTAGAAAACAAACTTATGGTTACCAGGGGGGAGAGGCAGGGGAAGGGATAAATTGGGAGATTGGGATTGGCATATACACACTACTACATATAAAACAGATAACTAATGGTGACCTACTGTATAGCACAGGGAACTCTACTCAGTACTCCATAATGACCTACATGGGAAAGACTCTAAAAAAGAGTAGATATATGTATATGTATAACTGACTCACTTTGCTGTACAGCAGAAACTAACATAACATTGTAAATCAACTATACTCCAATAAAAATTAATTAAAAAAAAGAAATTAGTTGGCTCTTACTGAAGGTAAGAGTTTTTTGTTTGGGGGTTTTTTTGGTCTCATTTTATTTTCTTTGAATGTTGTCAGAAGTTTTATATCATATTGATAACCAAGACACAAAGAATGCTTTAATAAGCATTCAGTGCTTTTCTAGTCTTCTTTTAAAAATCTAACAAACACGTTTTCAGTAAGTAAAGGATAAATGACAAATAATTTCCATATTTTTGTTTTGAAAAGTGAATTCAGACTGGATATCTTCTCTGAAATAATCAATCATATATAAAATTGTCAGATTAAAACTAAGCATTTTAAATAAAAACTTTTCTAATTCATCTTTTTTTTTATATTAAACGAACTGAAAAAAGAAACTTAGCTATGATGATCTTTAGAAACAGACAAGAATGTTTTGGTGAGATATAAGATTTTGAAATAGTATTCAAATTCTATACTTTAACATTTTTGTTAGTACATTGTCAAACATAAAACACATCAGTTCATTAGGTCACACAAAAAGTATTTATTGAACATTCTCTAGTTGGGAACATTCATGTGCAAATCTACTGATGCATATATGTATGCAATTCTGCTGGGTATATATTTGGGAATAAAATTTCTGAGTCAGAGCATATGTATATTTAGCTTTGGTAGCTTCTGTCAAACAATTTTACCAAATAAAATGTTGAACAAATACAGTCCCTGCATATTCTTGTCTAGAATGGAGGAACGGAGGAAACAGAAAAGTAAACAACAATTTCAAAGTATGTTGATAAGCACTGAAATAGAGGTTTACAACAGAGCACTAAATACTACAATGTGCTTTTGTATACATATATACACATAAATATATGCTGACACTTGTAAAATAATATATTAGTATTACTATCATCTTAGAATATCACTGCTTCCGTGTTGTAAAATAATTGAAATTGGAAACTTAAACAAATGACTCCCATGAGAAAAAGTAATATTTTAGTTACATTTAGGAATTTTCTGAACAATGCCCTACATGCCATTTGCTTGAAGGCTAGAATAGTAAAGTTCAGTTCAAGTTGATTCCAGATGTTCAGCTCTATTGAATTATTTTCAGGTTTCTTAAAGTGCTAAGCTTTTTCTTGCCCTTCTGTCTGATTTAGATACCAATTCTCTGGGCATCTCTGATTATAGAAATTATCACACTCTACTTGTCAGAAGAACAAACTGTGTCAGGAGTCAGCATGTGCTAATTAGAGAAAATTCTCCGAATCCAGCCATCTGTCTGTCCCTGACACACCTTGGGAAAAATGGTTTTGCCTGTGAATATTGAAAGGTAGATTACTGAAACTATAATTTTGGGGATAAAGGAAATTTTTTGCTGTATGATAAAGCTTAATGAAAGTTACGTTTAAAAAATCACCTCAGTCATATTGTAACAAGCCACCAAGACTTGGAAAATAAGCACTACCTGGAGGTGATGAGTTAGACACTCTGGACAGCAAGGAGCAACAACAGTGATTACAAACCACATTTCTCTGAGCTGCCTCAACTGTCTGGATCCCAGCCAAGGACATCAGGTCTCTATTTTAGCACCTGTAAAGAGGAGAGACTAGATGCATCCCAGTCTAAGAAGAGGGGTTGCTCACAGGTCAGCAGTTCCAGAGATTTGCTGTGAGGGACACACCTGAGTATTACCAGCAAGAAGCCATAAGCAAACTGAAGATTACTGGTCCAAGGAACAATGTAAGGAGCCCTAGCTGGGAAGGCAGGGACCATGTTTTACTTGCCACTGTATTCCCAACAACTTTTAATGAAGGGTACAATTGTAGTTACTTGATATTTATTTGATGAACAGTAAATGAATTTCCTAGTGAAAGAAAAAATAATCTGTGATAGAATAAACATCAAGTTGAATGAGCTAAAGTGGGGGTCAAGATAAATATATTGGGCTATGTGTTGGAATGTGTGTGTGGGTGTAGGTATGTATACAATCATTCAAAAAAAAAAAAACCCTCACAATGTGTTAGGGCTGGAAGGCCTTTTTGAAGCCATCTCGTATAGTTCATGTCATGGATCTAAGACTCAAAGAGGAATGTTCCTGGCCGCAGTCACACATCTAACAGGTAATGAGTGCTGGGATGGTGAGTTGAGTTCAGAATTTTGGCTTCTAGTTTAGTTATTTTTTTCAACTAGACAATGATGTTTCCCTGGGGGTTATAACAGTAAGTATTGGGGAATGTAAAATCCTGGTCTTTTCGTATTATGTCTACATCTTGATATATTATAATAGAAATTTGGGGGGAAATTAAAAAATACTTAGGGATAAAAGTAAAGATTCATTAAAATAGGAAGAATTCAATTATGACAGCAATTAAAAGATGTTGAATTATTGGACCTAAAAATGAATACATTGAATATGAATATATTCTCTTTATGAACAGACTAAGAATAATTTGTAAATTATTATATATGGATTTCCAATGAAATCTTATACCTAAATAAAGTATATTTACTATCCCATACCATATGTTTACCACTTATTTATATTAAAAATATAATTTGCCTTCTTTTATAAGGCAATAATTTTTTTAAGTACAGACATTTTTCTAGGTACTAGTTCTCACATTAACTCTGAGTAATGGAAAGAGATTGATCTGTGGACTCCTCCTGCGTCTTATCTGTTCGCTGGTCAAATTTCTCTCCATAGGGTATTAAGCCCCAGCTCTTCAATATGAGGCTCATCCCACAAGGCAGCTCTTCACCTGAGTCTGAAAGTGGTGGGAGAAGCTGGAACCTTTTCCATTGCTCTGTCATGGATAACTCTTAGTGTTGGGTAAGCTATTCAAATACAACTGGAATAAGGGAGGCTGTTCTGTAGTTCCTGTGGTTACCCAGGGGAAGAAGAGACAGCCAGCAGTGTTAAGAGATGAGGTGATTCTCAAACAGTAAGGGACAAGTCAAAATAGAGATGGGGAAAACTGTTCTAATCAGAATAGGCACCATTTTATGAGGATGAGGACACAGTGGCACCCATAATAAGTTAAGTAACTTGCCCAAGATCATATAGCTAGAAAACGGCGGAACCAGCGTCTGAACCTAGATGCTTGTGACCAAAGCCAGTGCTCTAAATTTTACAGTGAATTGGCTCTAACTCAGCTTAAATGGTATGCAGCATAAAACAATAAATATTTATGGAGTACTTTCCATATGTCCCACAAATTATGAGAAGTCATAAAGTTACAAGGTGGATAAATATGAAAATAATTCTAAAATAATTATTATCTAGACCATAATGTATAGGATACCAGAGAAATGTTAAAATCCCTTCACATCATTTGGTGTGGGGGATGTGGTGTGGATAAAGCAGACTGAACTTTTAAAAGATTTGAGTCATTAAGGAATATGGGCAAAAGTATACGCATGCATGTAACCTATAGGATCTCGATGCTTTCAAAATGAGAAATGCAAGTTGCAGAACAATATATTTAGGAATACCATCTACTTAAGGAAGAGATCTTATGTGGCACAAAAACCAGTCACACTGAATCACACAAGGGAGTGAGAAGTGGCTACTTCTGCATTAGGAAGCATGAGGGAAGAGCGTCACTTTTTATATTATATACCTTTATATTGTTTATTTTTTAAAATAACTATTTCAAATGGTTTAAAATAACATTTTATGTATTTATGTTTTGATTTTAAAATACATTAGTATACATTACTTGAAGGTAAAAAGTTATTTTCAATTTGAAAAAAACCCAGATCTTTGGGTTATTTGTGGGTCTGTTTACTAGGTGGTTTATGAAAGTATGGTATCTCATTTCTCTCTTATGGTTCTGAACTAGTTTTTTTTAAATGTGAGTAATGACCTAGATGTCTTCTTACCTTTGTTCAATTTAACCTTTCTCAACTTTATTCAGTTAAGTTCACCATTAATTTATCATTCCTAAGTCTAGAAAATCTAAAGATAATGGAGAAATCTAGAGGATTGTGAAGGTCAGAGAGCTCTTGGAAATGTTTAGCTACACATGAGGGGTGTTAAAACAAACAATTATTTACTACTAATCTTTTCCTCCGTAAGATAAAAAATGCAACATTCTGTTCAGTGGAAAGTCTGATTTTTGCAACATCTGAATTTGTATTTCCTAGGCTAAATCAAATTGAGTAGCACAACAAGGCATACTATCCCGAACAAGACAAAATATGTCTAAGCCTCCATTGGCCAAATTTGCAAAATCTCAGACTCCTCAAATCCCTCCAGGCTCCTGAAGAAGTTCAGTTTCCTGGAATTTCTCAAACTAGCTTGCACACTCGACGCTCTTGGAGACTACAGGTATCCCCCTCCCTTACTCTAAGAACTGGCTGCCCAGGTCCTAGTTGGCTATATAATGAGACCTGCGTGGTTGTAGCAACTGTGCCAGCTGGATTTCAGAAGTGCTATTGACCAACTGACTCCTGATATGCCTCCCTCCTTCTTTTTGATCAGGACTGTCTGATATTGTTTTGCTATGCCTGTCCCACCATTCTATGTTGAGTATATGGGGACCAGATAACTAGGCCGTTTTTGTTCACAGGCTTTCAGATCAGGAGGAAATGGATCCAAGGACCAAGGGGACAACTGTCACTCTTTTAGAAGACAAGATCCTTGAATTTGAGTTGATGATTTGTAGGGTGGTGACTTTGAGGCCTTTGGATGGGGGTGGGTCTATTTTTTTCTAGAAAGGCACATGAACATTTGAAGGAAAGAGGGTGGACTGTGGTAGTCAGCCTCATGGTCAGAGGTTGTCTGGGGATGTAGTCTAGCTCCAGTCAAACCTTTTGATAACTGCATCCTCACCCAACATCTGACTATAAGCCTCATGAGAAACCCTAAGGCCAAACCACTGAATTGGCTGCTTTGAATCCTTACTAACAGAAACCATGAGAAATTATAAATGATCATCATTTTAAGATAGGAGTCAGCAAACCTTTTTCTGTAAATGGCCAGCTAGTATAAACTTTAGGCTTTGTAGAACATATGGTGTTCATGGTGTGTAATAATATAAAAAAATGGTTAAAAGCTTTCCTTGGTAAATTTTGCTTTTCTTCTGTTTTGCACACTAACTGAAATAAAGTTGTTTAGCAAAATAAACATTATTTAAAATTCATAAAACGCAGATAAATGAGCTATACAGAGCCCAGCAGTAGACTTGTTCCTTGCACAGCAGTGCATCATATTAATTAAATTATTTGTAAACTGGCTTTCATCCCTGGAATGCAAATATTTCTAGTATATGCTAAATACTTGTCTTGAGAGTATTATTGATATTAATCTCAGACCTGATGAGTGTCAGATCATAGAAAACAGAAAGGGGCAGAAGAAATAACAGAATAATGGAGAAAAGTAATATTATGCATGTACTATCAATATGATTTTTAATTTTGCTTTGTCACCATCAGAGGCCAGCCATATTAGATAATTTTATGTCTTTAGTTTTAGTAGGAATTCAGATCCAAATAAGCATAACTTCTAACACTTTAAGTAACTCACTGATAAACTTCAACAAACAGGAAATAAAGGAATTTTCATGAAAGTTACTTGGTGAATATGAAAAATTTGAATTCACCTATCCATCTGATTCCATCTATAAATATATATAAATATATAGATAATATAGCATATATACATATGCATGTATATATATACATACGTATGTTTACTATACATGTTTACTAACCCCATCAATAACAACATGAACACAAACTTGAATTTAGCTGTAATTGTTCTTTATTCTCCTTAAATCACCAAATGTGTAGCAGGGACAAAAATACTACAACAAAGGTTTGTTTTTCTTCATTCATAGCCAAATCCATTTGAAAATTTCAGAGCTTGGACAAGATATTTTTGAAAATCTGAACAAACCTCTAGAGGAAGAAACTAGCAGTGTGCTTGTGGTCTTAATGTAAGTTAAGCTCATACCTGTATGGTGGTGATTGGGAGAGATGAGAAATGACTAATACCCTGATTCCTTATTTTAGAGATTCAACATTCTTGGAATACAAAAAATGATTACCCATCTCTGGGGATCATGATTTAGATAAAATGTGTCTAGAACAGCATGCAAAGTTTGGAAAAGGAAGTTACCAGCAATACTGTAACAGAAAGCATAAGACAGCCTGCCAGCTGCACCGGTTTCAAAACTTGGCTTAACGAGTGATGAAAAGTAGCTCCCCAGTTGCATTGTAAAAAAAAAGAAAAAAGGGAACATTAAGACTGTCATGCAAATTGGAATCAGTCCCAAAGTCCAGGATATGAATACAATTAGGCCAAAGGTAATAGAAATACCATTCCTTCATATCCTCACTTCTCTCAAGTCTTGGCTCAGATGTCATGTTTTCAGTGAGCTATCTTCTTTCTCTTCTGAAAATAACTCTTTCTTATATCCCTTTCTTTCACTTCTGTCTCGTCAAACTTTATCTTTGTTTATAAAACCAGTTTTTTGCTTATTTGATTATAATTGGTCTCCATCACTAGAAAAAAATTTCTAAGAAGATAGAGACTTGGCTTGTCTACTGCACTATCACCAACATCTGGAACAGTCTTGGCACACAGTAGATGCTCAGTAAAATAAAAGGCACCAATCCTTTTAATTCCAAAATCAGAAACTTGAGAGTTATTTGGACTTCTAGACTTCTCCTTCCTCACTTTCCATACCAAATCTATCACCTTTTATTTTCTCAGCTGAACAATGCCTCCCTATCTTTGCGTTCCTCTCTATCCTTACTTTCACTACCTTGATTCTAAATCTTCACCTGAAGCAACACAATTTTTTCTACTAATTTGCTGCAGTCATTTAGCAGTCAACATGGTGATATTAAAATATGAGGGTATTGGTTTGTTGTTGTTTTAAAATCACCAAATAGGCTGTACAAAAGATCTCCCTGACCCTACCTCTTCTACAAGCCTAAGCTTTCCCTATTCCCCTCTCCCCTTCCTTGGTGCCTTTCTCTAATCACACATTAAAGCAAAAGCAAATTGTATAAAACTAAATCAGCACTAACCATATCTGTGAAAATCCATCATTCTCTTTTAAACCAAGATATTTTTCTCACATATTTGAAAACTTCTGAGGTGGCTGGTCCATTTTTTAATAGGTTCACATTTTCCTTATCTTCCAGAATAAACTCATAGAGCCCAATCATCAAATTTTCAAGTATCCCAATAGTCAGAATTCAGAATTTGATTTTTATCAATGAATAACTAAATCATGGTTTGTTTATTTATTTTTTTGTCAATGTAAATAATTGTTCTTTCATAATCTCCTAAATCTAAGATGGAAATAAAGGGCTTTGGCTGTGATCTTATGATCTCAATCATTTGTTTGAGCCAGATGTACTTAAATGTGTTTCAGTTGTTCATAGTTATTTTAATTAAGACCTAAAACATGCAAGTTATCTGGTAGTAAAAAACAGGTTTTGTTTTCTTATATTTTGATATAGAAACATGATATTAAATGAAGGGGGTGAGTTTGAGGGTTGCCAGATGTGGTCATAAAAACCATTCCTGAACAATGAGATAGAACAAGAAATGAGAAGTGTAAGTTAAGACTTTCTATCTATCTAGCCATCCATATACGTATATGTTTGTATATCTATATATATCTAGAAAGATCAATCAATCCATTATTCAATTAATCATCGGCCGAATCCAAAAGCCCCAGCATTAAATATACTGTGTCAAAAATGCCTCACTGAAATCTCACATATATATTCTCAAGCAGGTACTCAAGAGTAGTTTCTAACTTACCTCTATTTCTGCAAATTTCACCTTTTTTAAACTAATTACTCCCCTACCAGAGTAATACAGCTAAAAGTAAAAACTGGCAATATAGGAATGATGCAGAATGAGAAATGAGAAGATGAGAAAAGGGAAATTCTTATAGTTGGACTTGGCAATCCATTTTCATTATTCCTAGTAGAGAAAAAATTTGAAGACCATTCTATACTATACAACAACTATAAGTTGTTGAATGTATATGTATACATTACTAACATAGTATACTATGTTAGTAAACTGTCTTATAATTATATTTTTTATTCTTGAGACTAGGGATATTGTTTTTCCATTAGTTTTTCTTTACTGTTAGTCTTTAAAAATTCTTAGCTAAAGAATTAACTCCAAGTCTACTCCAGATATTTTTCCATGCATTATTCTAGTACTCTGAGTCACGAACAAGGAAGTGAAAATCCCTCTTACAAAATGTTGTCTTAGCAAAGTTCATTCTTACCTATGCAACTAAGCATTTCTCACATGTGGTATTTATTGGTATTTACTAGAAATTTACTGGTATTTACCTCTTGTTCTTTGCTTAGTGAATTGTTATTTCTTCTTTTAAACCATATGAAGCAGGATTTCCTTCTTTGTGAAGTCTCTATCACCACCCTCAACCTCTTTCCTAGGATGGCCACAAGTATACTTTGTTCACACTCAGATTATAGCAGATAATTATGTTATAGATATAGATTATTATGTTTACACATAATTTCTCTCAGGTAGAGCACACTGAAGTCAGAACATAGTGATTTACTCATAGTAAGCACATGACACAGAAATATATAAAAGATTAGTGAAAGAAAGGAAGGAAAGAAATGAGGAAGAAAAGAAAGAAGGAAAAAGGAGAAAAAGGGGGAAAAAGTGGAGAAAAAGGAGGAGAGGAAAGAGACAAAAAAGAGAATTCAGTGTTTAAATTAATAACCCACCTCAAAAGTCTTCCTTTTAAGTGTCATAGACAAAGTTACTACCATAGTGAAAGTAAAGGTGAAAAATGGAAATCCGGTAATTTACCATTCAAATCAACTTATTTTTTCCAAATCAAACAAGATACAAAAGTATTATCTTCTTGTTTAATCTTGTTATCATTAGTTTGAAAATTCTATGATCTGAATACATAGAGTTTTTGAAAACATTAAATGATTAGTTTATCATGCTTTTAGTGTATATTGTACCATATCCAATGTCTTTTAAAAAATTTGATTACTAATAGTAATAACATGCCATAAATATTCTTAATATCTTTTCAAGTCTTACTAACTTTAAATTAAAAGTAGATAATATATCCATAACTATGCTGTGATTCCTTTTCAAGTTTTACTGTATTCACATACAAAAACAAATTAATAGATTTTCACAAAGAAGATATTAATAATACAAAGAATCATGTGCCAATTGCTTTCTATTTAGTTCTTCTAAAATGTAATTCTCTCAATTCTGTTCCCATAAAGATGGACTATCACTATTATAAATATTTTGGCTTTTTAACTTTTTAAATTTAAAATATACAAAATCACATTTTGCCATTTAAACTATTATTAGGAGGTTATGAAGCTCATTTCTTAAGAATAGGTGATGTATTAAAAGGCCTGGTAAAATTCATCACTGGGGCTAACATCACAGAAAAACATTTCGGAGGGAGAGAATACACTAATAATAACATATATTTTACGAAAATTGTTTCATATAAGGCACAGATTTCAGAATTATGAATTGTATCTGGATGCTTTTAACCAAAACTCTGTGTGGACCTCTTTGATAGTCTGCCAATGACCATACTAACTATCAGTCTGTTTTTGCTGAAGAAATATATTGGACTGTCCATGGTAGATTTTTTAAGCCACTAAGTTTGTAGTAGTTTGTTACCACAGCAGTAAGAAAGTACAGCCATCTCCCCCTTATCCACGGTTTCACTTTTCGCAGTTTCAGGTACCCATGGTCAACTGTGGCTTGAAAATACTAAATGGAAAATTCCAGAAATAAACAATTCATAAGTTTTAAGTTGTGCAGGATCCTAAGGAACGTGATGAAATCCCACGCTGTCTAGCTCTGTCCTGCCTGGGAAATGAATCATCCCTCTGTCCAGCTTATCCTACCCGTTAGTCACTTAGTAGCCTTCTCATTTATCAGATTGACAGTGTAGGTAGGTATCACAGTGCTTGTGTTCAAGTCAGCAGTCCCCAAACATTTTGGCACCAGGGAGCAGTTTCGTGGAGGACAATTTTTCTACGGACCGGGGTGGGGGGATGGAGGTCTTGCTATCAAAAATAATATATATTTTAATTCGTTTATCAGTTGTTCATTGTTAGGATATAAAAATAAAATATTATATATTAACCTTGTGTCCTGTAACCATTCTAAATTTAATTATTAGTTGTTGTAGTTTTTTGACAGATTCCTTAGGATTTTGTACTGTTATATTTCTTGAATTTTTGCACTAGCTGGAACCTCCAGTAAATTGCTGAACAAAAATACGATATTTTTCTTGTTTCAACCTTTTGGGGAATTCTTTTAGTCTTTCACTTTCACATATGATGTTATCTGTAGATTTGCTTTAGATGTTCTTTATCGTGTTGAGAAAGTTTCCTTCTATTCCCAGCTTGGGGAGTTTTTAACATGAGTGGGTGTGAATTTTTTAAACACCTTATCTGTAATTATTAAGATGACCATATAATTTACCTTTTATTGTTTTAAGGTATTGAATTGCATTTATTAAGTTTTGAATGTTAAACCAAACTTTCATTCTTGAGATAAACCCTATTTGGTAATGTCACATCCCCCCCCCCCTTTTTTTAATTGCTGTAATTGGTTTTGTAATATTTTAGGAATTTTTGTGTCTTAGTGGGGAATACAGTGTTTGTCATAGGTTTCTTTTAATGACTTTTTCTGATTTTGGAACTTGGACTGTACTCTGGATGATCTTTAACTATTTACTTTGTTTCCATTTCTCTCATTCTTGTCTTTCATGTCACAGGTTTTAATTATACATATAACTCTAAAATACATTATTATCAATTTTTTAAAAAATTCACTTGAAAGATTTAAGAAATAAGAAAACAAGAATTTTTTAAATTAAGATATGAGAAAAGATAAAGTATTTACACTTATCCATATGTTTACTATTCTGATACTCTTCATTTGCTTGTGTAGATCTGAGTTTTGTATCTGATATCATTTTCCTTTACTCTCAAAAACTTTATCATTTCTTATAGTGTAGGTCTTTGGACAATATATTTATTTGTCTAAAAATGTCTTTATTTATCTTATAAGTTGAAAGATATATGTTATTTCTTCCCAATGCTTTAATGATGTGGTTGCATTTTCTTCTGGCTTGTATTATGTTTCTGGAGAAATGGGAGGACGCTTATCTTTGATATAATATTTCTTTTTTTTTTCTCCAGCTGCTTTAAGATTTTTACTTTCTCTTTGGATTTTGGCTTTCTCGATTTGATTATAATATGCATTGCTGTGGTTTTATTTTTGTTTATTTTTCCTTTAATTTGCTGATCTTCTTTAGTCTTTGGGTTATATATTTTTATCATATTTAGAAAGCATTCAATTGATAGTTCTCCAAAATTTTTTTCTTTCCTAATCTCTTCTGGCATTTCAAGTATACATGTACTCATTCTCTTAGTGTTTTCCTACCAATCTCTTCCTTTTTTTTTTTTTTTTTCTTCAGGTGTTTTTCCTCTATACTTTAGTTTATATGATTCCTATTTGTTTTCTTCAAGATCACTGATCTTTTCTATTGAAGTGCCTAATCTGTTGTTCAGCTCATACAGTGAATGCTTCATTCAGATGTGATATATTTTAGTTCTGGAAATTTAATTTTTGTAAATATACAGTTTCCATTACTCTCCTGATATTTCCCTATTTGTTTGCTTGTTATGTTCTTGCTTTGCTTCAAGTTCTTGAATATATTTATAATAGCTTATATACTTATACATTTATATTTACCCATAACATTTATTTATATCTATGAAATCTCTATTTTTCCATTAGATAGTCCATCATATCTGTTATTTTTAGTTCTATTATCATTAATTTTTATTTTCCTCCTGGTTATCTGTCACATTTTACTACTTCTTTACTACTACTACTTTGATTATATACGGTTAGTTATAGCTATGTATGCTACATCATTACGTATTTGGATTTTATTATCTTCGTTCATAGAATGCTGAGTTTTTTTCTGGAAAGCAGTTACTTTACTTGTGAATCAGCTTGAACCCTTTTATGTTTGTTTTTAAGTTTGAGTATTGTGGGTCTTAATAGCTTTTACTTTAAAAACGATTAGCCCTACTCTTAGGCATGGACTGTCTGAAATCACTACTTAGTGATCTGAGTTTTTGGTGAGGTCTCTCCACTCTGGTAGTTCAGTATTAAACATATCCAAGCTTTATGTGAGCTCAGGTGTTTGTTCAGCTTACAGTTCCATATAGTGTTGTTTTCTGTTTTTTGTGGGTTTTTTTTGGGGGGGGGTTGATACATTTTTCCCTAGTAGTTGTTCTTTGCCTAAACCTGTGAAGTTTCTCCCTGTACATATACAGTCTACTATTCAGCAACATACTCAAGGGGACCTTTATGTGAAATTTTGGAGCACCATTTATGCACAGCTCCCTTCTCTTTGTTACCTTGCCAAGCAAATTCTAGCCAGCTCAGTAGCGGTGATCTGTCTCCCCAGCTCAGCAAAACCACTGTGCACTGTTTGGCTACCCTCTCCTGATGTTGTACTCTGGAAAGTGAGTCCCTGGGGAGGGCAAGGGGAATGATATGGCTTCACTCATGGGCTTACCTTCTCTCAGTGGTTGAAATACTACACTATCTGTGTTTTTTCTGTTCTTCCCAACCTTCATTTCACCTAGGACCCAACTTAATTTCATAGATCAGTTATATAGAAATATTAAAATGCCTCTCTAAACAATACTTTTGCCAGCTTTTGGAACAATTTCAATTTTAGATTAAGCAATTTGAACATTTATAATAAATTGCTAAATTATGCCCCAAGGGTGCAGTACCAATAAGATCTTATTTTGTAATATTTATTTCTATAGCATAATATTAAAGAAAATCCAAAGAACAGAAATACAAAAATTCCCAGGTAATGGTTTTATTTGAAGGGTTTTCTTAAAATAGATGGTGAACCTACAGCTTTTTATTGTGTAATAATGATTTATACTTTTCACATATTTTATGAAGATTCATTTGATTCTATTCAACAGTTAGCTAAACAAAAATGAGAAGCAAGATATAAAATTCATCGTAACCCAAATGAATTTATATTAGTGAATTGATAGTCAATTGTTTCAGGTAGGTATATCAACATATATTGTAAATGGACTGTAGACAGAAAACTTTTTTTTTTTAATATATATATAAGTTTTCTAAGCTCTGCAGGTCTGCTCTCAAGCATGGTGTAATGAAAAGATCTCTAAATTAGGAGGCAGAAAGACTAGTATCTAACCTTAATACTTAACCCTAACTGTATTTAAGCGAGTCTTATAATATTTCTAGGTGTCCCTGATCTGTAAATAAGAGATGTTAGATTATCCAAGACAATTATTTAATTTGTTAAAGCAATCACCATGTGAACTGAAGCAACTGAGGACCAGGGTATATGGTCTCAAAGTTTTTTTCCATTCTTGCTGAAAGGGATCCTTTATGAATTGGTAAGGTTGATGCCACCTATAGGATAAAATTTCAACAGAGGCAGATATTTATAACTCATGGCATACATATTGGTCATAGTAATTATTAGCAGCTTCCTGCATCATTATAAAAGTCCTATTTTCTCAGAGCCATGTTCTTGGTAAATTGTATCCTGGCATTTCATACCACTAATTATATCTCCTTTAAGTATCCTGCAGAAGAATCCACTCACTGGAGTTTCCTCTATCCCATGAGTTTTGTGACCCCTCAGCAAAGTCATCTGGCTTATCAGCATATCTCTTCTGTCAAGCCTTCCTCATTTTGAGTGTTTCATGTTATACTTTACTTCAAAAGAGTCTTAGAGATGAAAATATGTGGGGTTTTTTTCTATCTGAATACTATCAAACCATGCTGAGATGAACAGCATTTATCTTGTGATTAAATATCATCAGATTAATGACATACAGATTAATGTCTAATTTAATAATATCTTAAAACATGTATGTATATGATAAAATATTAACAGAAAAAATGAATTTATTTGACCCACTGCACAACAGACGTAGAATACTAGAACGTTATTTTTATTTAGCACTTTTATGTGATAACCTTTATATATACTACCTTGATATTTCACCTTAATACCCAAACAGGCAAAATAGGCACATTTAAAATAGCCAGTCTTAACACATTTGAGTGTCCTAGTAACAGAGAGGTGTACCTTTATCCAGTTATCCCTGAAATATCCCTTCAATCACTGAAGTAACTCTTTCCTTTACATCAAGAATATTTTAGATTTTTATTGTTAAAATCCATTTACAGTCTATGTGCCGGGGGCACTGTGGTTCAGTGTTAGTATTTCTATTTGTTCTATATCTTGTTTGAATTCAGTTGCTCATGGATTATTGTAGTATTCTACTGTTTTTTGTTTTTTTTTCTTTCTTTCTTTCATGGTGAGAACATCCCTGAGTGAATTTACAGCAATAAAATATAATCGTGTTGATGGCCTGCTTATTACTTGCCAATTTATTGCTGCTAGCCAATAAGTACTTGGTACTGAGAGTGTATTCCTGTTAAAGAATATGAAAGAATTCTGTATACTTCACTGTAAATTACTTCTGGTAAGCTACTGAAATATATTTTACTCTGAAACATAAATAGGCTCTCTGATTAATATAAATACTTAGAAGCATATTGAGGAGTTTGAAGTCTGATTACTTTTCAACATTCATATGCTAAGAGGCTTTTGTTCAACTGTTAAATAAATTAAATTTGAGAGTCTTGAATTATAGCCTCTGATTATAGACTCAACAGAGTATGAACTCTTAAGTTTTTCTAACATTGTTGCATAAAATACTCATTGATATAAAAAGAAGGGAAATGTTAAACTAGAACATTGAAAATTACATTTTCAGACCTCTAGCTTAATACTATTGCTATTCACCTGGTCTCACAGGTATACTTAATTCTAATGCAACATTTCAGACATCCCATATTTTTCTTCTACAAAAAGTAGTGAATTCCTGAGCTATATCATCATTGTTTGGGTGTTCCTTGGTGTGGACCTGGCACTAGGTGGGTGCTTTTGGAATGCAAACTGTTTAGCTTCCAACTTCTGAATCTCCACTGATGATAACAATGACCATTATGTATAACTAATCATACACATTGTAGTTTAGGAGGTAGTCTTGGTCAATAGATATTAAATACTACTTGTGTGAAAACTGTGTATTAATTTGATCAATCTCAGTACTATCCTCCTTGAGAGTGCCTGCCAGTTCCAGAGATACTGCCAAACTGAAAATTTCACCTCTTATAATCTCTTAAAGTTAGGATTCTGGAGACATAGATTAAAATTAGATGTGTTCTCACAAGATTTGGAAGTGAAGTGAAAATATCTGCTGGCCTCTTTTGATTCACTCTGTTGTCTAGCAGTTATCAGAATAGATAATGACATGTGGGAATAACCTGGCACCCAGCCATGATTTTAGCAACATGTCTTGTAATTAGATTAGGAGCATATTCTTCCAAAATAATAACATTCCTAATTTTTTTAAACTTCACATCAAAAAGCAACTTTAATGATTTCCTTGTGAGTGTAAAGATAATACTACTCTGTGGATCATATTCTTTTAAGTATTAAGATACAAATTCATTAAGCCATGGCTTTCAATTTTAACTTAGGTTGTAGAGTCTGTGCCATATAAGACCTTCAGTGAAGCTGGGCCAGAATGTCACAATCGTGCTGATCATACTTAACCTTATTATTCCAGGGGTGGTTTTCCAACCCCAATACTATTAGAAAACATATATCTTCAGGGTTATAAGACATCAAATTTGGGATACTACATGCTAAGGAGTCAACAGAGTCACCATGTAATATTTCAACGTTCTGTCCTCTTCAGTTTGTTTGCTACAGCTAGAATAATAAAGCTAAAACTTTGAAAAGGGGAACTGCTTTACTAATGTATATTAGCTAAAGGTGTGGAGAAGATTATATGTACTGGGATGGTGGTGAGGCAAGGCTGGCAGAGGGAAATTGTGGGGTCCCACTGGTTTCTATATCTTTTAAACTCCGTATCGATGTATACCGTATTATTTTTAGGATAGTTTTTGCCCTTCCCCTCTGTAATTTTACAGTGATAAAGTATCTTGTCTTATTTTGTATTAACTGTTATTAGCAAATATAACCTGATCATAGCCATAATAGGATCAGGTTGATTTGATAGATTAATTGTCCACTAAATACCAGGATTGTTTCTATTTGTGGAAATCTAGCCTAGGGAGAGAAATAGAGAGCATCACTGATTATATAGGGCTAAGTGAGTATGATCATGCCTCTCACCAAGAGTTGCCAGGCATTCATGGAAATCATGCTTGTATGCAAATAATTTGCCAAATTTTTTAGACTACATTGGCAATTGACAGCTAAACACATAGTTTCAACTTAAGTAACAGTTATTTCTATTTAAAAATTTTTGCTCTATAAAAATGTTGTATCTCATCCTGTTTATAACATAAGATATATGGGATTCAACTTTTGTAGAAAAGAGCCTCAGTGGCCAAGAGAGAAAATAATATCATTATGAGAACGCACTTTCTTAGAGAAACCAGATCCTAAAGCAATGGGATTTCTCTTGGCACCTAGGCTGACATATGGAGTTAAACCAAATTATAATCAGAAGCTTGGTCTGTTATTGGCAATAAAATTAATAAATGAATAATTCCGTGGGTGATTCCACCCACTGACTGAATAGACTTGAGAGAGGGTGACTTCAAATCTTATCTGTTGTCAAGTAAAACACTGCTGAAAAAACCTACATGCCTATATTTAGCTAAGGCTGTACACAAAGCCAAGAAAGCTTTTGTGGGTGAGGTCACTCAAAGACAGAAAATCCTGTAAGACTCTGGAGTTGATGGGAGAAGTTTCTGTTGAGATATCTCCAGTCACAATGCAACTCCTTCTAGACTATGTTTCAGAGCAATCTTACTGGCTTTTTTTGCTGAGGCATCTTCCCAATTTCCAAAAGTATTTAAGTAGGACTGGTTACCCAAACATCTTCAGTGGACTCTGTGGTTAGCATTTTGAGATGAAGACAACAAAACCCAGTCTAACTATTTTAAGCACAAAGAGAATTATTAGAGCATATTGAGTGGCTGATAGAATCCTTAACGGAGTTAGAGGTGGGAGGGTGGCTAGACACAGCCTAGAACAAAGGCAGCCAAGGTAAATACTCAACTGCAAGACTGTTCTGGTGGAAACTGTATGGACACTGTCTCATGCCAGTTGGCACCTATGACAACAGGAACCAGATGCTAGAATCTCTGCTTGAGCTGCCACAGAACAAAATGCCTCCTCTTATGTATTTACACAATGTACCTAGCTCCTCCTGTAGCTCAAGTTGTTCCTTCTCTCCTCCTAATTCTCTACTAGAGTTTCTGCCTGGAAGATTTTAAAACAGTGGTTGCAAAGGAGTCTCTTAAATTTACTTTTTTGTTTTTCAAACATTGCCCATATTTAGAATGGCATGCTAGAAGGGAGTTGAGTGGATATTGAGCAATCCAACCCACACTATCTTCTGGAGAAATTTAGGTCCATGTCAGCTACTCTGCTTACACAGAGTAGAGGGGGGGGGGGGGGCGGAGAATGTAATCAAAATGATCCAAATACCTAAATATTGTAAATATTTTTCAGTGGGAATAAGAACATAGCAACAAAAACTGATTAATCATCAAAGCTCAAATAGACTTACTTGTGAATATTAAAGTTTAAAAATTGTTTTTGGAGTGAGGAATCCTGTTGACTAGATGAAGCTAGGTAGAAGTACTTTTTAAATTAGGCTGATAAAAAATTCAGGTTAATACGTTAAAAAAATTGCTGAAAACAAGAATAAGCTAAATCTTAAAGAAAAACATGAAAAGTTTGGATTATTTTTAATTGTTTTCTTTAAAATTATAAATCCTTGAAGAGATTATTAAGATCCATTAATTAATATTTCCTTTATCTTTCATCATTGTACCATTCCCTTAATTTTACAGTTTATAATCTTTCCCTTTTTGCCTTTTTTACTCAAAGTTTGAAAGGTTTATTAAGCAAAATGTATGATCAATATCTACAAAATCCAAGTTGCGGCATTTGATAAATGATGAAGGAATGCAGAAAAATACAAGGAATGCAACTCCACCCTAGAAAACTGCTTAACACTGTGTAGAAATACGCTTTGGTTTACGTAAAGAGAATTTCAAGAAGATGAGTCATGTGCTTTTTCTCTCTTGGAAGTGATTTTCTTTTCCCTTGTTGCATAATTCCAATATGAATCTACTAAAAAAACAATTTATTAGATGTTTATAGTGTGCCATACACCATGCTAGATGTTGAATTTTAGAATTCATATTTAATTTTCATAAAATGTTAACAATCTCCTTAAGTGTTGTATCATAATTAATTCTAAAATATGTATTTATATTTAATATGCAATAATCAAAAAACAACTGGGAGACTATATAGCTTTAATAAAAATACACAGCCTGTTTTTATAGATCATATTTTATTAATGATGTAAGATAACTTTTTCTTAAGTCACAGAAATTATTTTAAGGGAAGTTTTTTTTCCCAAAATGTAATGCATTTTGTCTAAAGAAATGCATACATTAGTCCATGCAAAATAAGAATTTCCATCTCTGAAATTAATTCCAAACCAAGTCTAATTTGTGATAATAAAATATATAGTCTCCCATTTATAATCTAGTGATAATGTACCTAAAAATAAAACCTAAGTCTCTATATACACTCCATTTTTAATAATCATAATAAATACAATTCTAGATGAGACCCATGGGTTCAACAGCCTTTAAGTTTTTAACAGAGATGTGTTTCCAGAAGGACTGATATTCATGCTAAGCAAGTGATGATCAAGCTGGATGCATATCAGATTCACCCACAAATCTTTAAGCACCCAGAGATTCTGATTGCATAAATCAAAGAAGTAGTCTGGACACTGGCATTCTGTTTAAAGTTCTTTAAGTGATTATACTGGGAGCCAGAATTGAGAGATGTTGTCCTGGACATTAATCTCAAAAGATTATAAACATGAAACCTAAAACATCCTCAGTTTCTAGTAATAAACCTATCACTCAACCATGAATGCACCTAAGCAGTTCTTGAAGCTTTAGATTCCCAATCTGCATTTATTTTCAGCATTTGTCACAACCAATTAACAAATTTAATATACTATTAATTAAAATTATTTTATTTAATGTCATTGTTTTGTAGTCTGGTGGCTGTTGGATATGATATAAACATATGCTTTCAGGTTTTTAAAAAAATATTATGGCATCCTGTATGGATATGGTAGACTAGCATTCAGTAAGTATTCTACTCTCCTTCTACTACCTCTTGCATTTAGATGGAAAACTATAGACTGCACTTCCCAGACCTCTTTAGAACTGCGGTTCCAAATGGGATTTAAATTCAGGCAATGAGATTGGCCTTGCATGATATTGGAAAATGGATGTGAGCAGAGACCAACCTTTTGATGCAACCACTATTTCTGGGGGCAAGTGCAGAGATCAAAGTATTTAGTTTTCTGAAGCAAATAAACAGTGGTTTCAGTATCCAGTCTTAAGTTTTGGGAGTGTTGAGAGGCAAGGTTTGGGACATCCATTTTACAAGTGTGGTTTATAATAAGTGAGGTGTAGTTATGTAAATGGCAGCAGTAGCAGCTAGGGCTTCCTGATTATGGAACATGCCTGACTATGTCAGGTTCCTGATTCTGGCAGTGAGGGTGTGATTCTGTATGTGGTCGCTTCCTAATAGTAGAAGTGGCACTGGCCACCTTGGTGGCAGAATTGAATGGTGTGTCTTTGGTAGTCATTCCTGGAAGGTAAACAGAGTATACTTGTTCAGTCTTCCCAATGATTCTATAATTTATTATTTAATTATCTCTAATAAACTTCCTGCTTAAACTAGCTAGCATGGATATTATATGCTGAAATTAAATGTGTGATAACTATCTTCCCACATATGACCTAGTTTTCATACATACACATGTGTGTGTATTTAAATCTGTATGTATGTATTTAAATCTGTGTATGTATTTAAATCTGTTCTCAGATGTCCTAAACAGGGAAGTAAGGTTTTGATTTCCTTTCTCTAAAACTTCCGTTACTTTTATCATGTTTTCTGAGTTACTGAAACCAAAAATTAATGCAGTATTCCTATTTTGGTTACAGTATACAACTTTATTAAACTGTAATATAATGCCTCTTGCCCCTGAGCTTTAAGCTGGGAAGGGCAAGGCACAGAGGCAAAATTAGACCAAAGTCATGTCTCCATATAATAGCTTATAATGACTCATATAACCCTACCTTGATCATAATCTATCTTTAAGATAAATTCTTCAAACAATTTTATTATTAATTTGAGAGCTTTATCACTTGCCCATGTTGGAAGGACCATCACAGTTATTTACTTCAGCAATCTAAAGTACTTTTGACATAAAGTTCTGTCAGGCCAGGACTATGGTAGGATAGGTAAACAGAGAAGGTGCCAGGAGAAGCTTCTAGAGATACAGTACAACACTGATCACAATGTTCAGAGGATATCAGCTGGCTCCTGGACCAGTGATTGAGTTCTGGTAATAAACTGAGGATTAAACTGGTTGTTAGTGCCAGGAAGGCCTGAGAGTAGGTTCAGCAAGTAAAAATACCCCGTTAGATTTGACTTTCAGATAAACAACAAATAATTTTTAGTATAAACAACATTTGGGACATACTTATACTAAAAAAATAAATTCCATTGTTTATCCGAATCCAAATTTAACTGGGTGTACTGTGTGCTATCTGGCAACTCTACCTTGCAACTGATAACAGTAACCAGAAGTCATAAGGACCAGGTTCAGATGCAATGTTCCCATCTCTAAAGAAAACAAAGCAGGGCTGCAATTCTGTAAAAACTGAAGTACTCATCGAAAGTTTAAGACTGAGGCCAAGTTTCTTGAAGCAAGTCTCAAAATGTCTTGTGTTGTCAAGAAAGACAGTGAGAAAGTGTGTACTCAAACTTAGCTTTGAGTTATTAGAGAAGCAGAGGAACCTGACATGTTGTCACACCATTGGGCTTATGACTCCTTAAAACCCTTGGCTAGAAGTAATGTTATTTAACGTCTAGGACTGGAATAAAATATATGGGAATCAAAGTGTACTCAGCGGCGAAGCTTGGACATTAATGACAGCAGGAAATGTTAATGAAAGAAGATTGGTCATTGCATTTAAAAATTTCTGAATCTTAACAATTTACTTGGATTTTATCTGTTACTCTTTATTGAGCTCTGGTCTCTCAGTATACACTTGGGTACCAGCTGTTCTCTTGACTGTTTTTTATTTGTTAATTTTACTCATTGCTTTGCTGAGTCTCATTCTGAATTTTAACCTTTCAAATAAATTCACTTTGATTTTTAAAACATTAAAGTTTATATTGCGTCTTAAAAAGCAGGCTTCGCTTTTCCAAAAGTGTAGCACCAAATGACGTATTTACAGTCAGATTTCTTGAAATGAAGCAATTTGAATTTAATCTGCTATCTTAGATATCTTAATACCCATTGTGTATGAGAAAAGGTCAATTCAAATTTTGTATTTAGGTATTGCTTATGATTTTGGAAACACCTGAATCTGGTTTTATTTGTTCTTAAGGGTCATTTGGTTGAGGCTCAAAGCATTATGCACAATTATTCTAGATAATTTTTTCTTTAGATTTAAAATGAAATATTTGTCTTTAAGAAATACAAATGTTTTAGTATCTTAAACTCAATAATTTTAAGTAAGTAAGGGCAGGTGTTGCCCAAGAGCCATAATCCTATTAATCTCTGAAATACAATACCCTTTGTAAACTGGAGATAAATATAGGTATTATTAACCTATTCATCTGAAGAATTATGTTGTACTAGCCATATATAAATAACTATCTGCTTTTTGTACAGAAATATACGTCTATGCAATTAATTATACCAGTTATATAATTTTTAAAAATTCTACATTAAACTTCAGGAGTAATTAATGAGTATAGGATTAATATAATGTAAACAAATACACTTTTCATCATACATTTGTTTTACTAGCTTAAGAAACAGTGATTTTGATATGTTTCCTTTAATAATAGGCAAAATCACAAACATATTTTATGACACAAGAACAAATAGTTTACTTATGTCTAGAATCTGACCCTAGCTAGACTCTCAAAATATATTTTTTTGTAGCTGTGAGTATTGATTCTTCATGTCAAAATGAAGGTTACAAATGCACAGTATATTTTGGTAGAACAATACAGATAATATAATTGGTTAAAAAAGTGGATTATTTAAGTAGCTAGCTA
This sequence comes from Eubalaena glacialis, assembly GCF_028564815.1. Taxonomy (NCBI): domain Eukaryota; kingdom Metazoa; phylum Chordata; class Mammalia; order Artiodactyla; family Balaenidae; genus Eubalaena; species Eubalaena glacialis. The sequence continues at coordinate 25,439,886 of NC_083723.1, read as the reverse complement.
AGAGTTCATAATTTTAGACAAAGTAGTTTATAGTTATCACTCAACAGCTGATTAAGTGATTTTCAGTCTTTTCAAAGCACCGATAAACCATACTTCCATCAATAGCCATTACTCTTCAAGAGAATGATTCTTCATAGGATAGAAGAGAGACAAGTTGTCTTATGTGGAACTGTAGCCAGCTCTCCTGAGCAAAGCATGAAATTAAAACAACTATCCAACTAATTCTAAGCTCTCTACCTATTCACTCTTCCCCTTCCCTTCCTCTATTGAGTATGATTGTGTTAACAGTGAGGGTCTCTATCGTATCAAAATTGGGGCTATGATATATCTGAGAAGTTGAACCAAATACAATAATTTATATGGATGGTTTCAGGCAGGTACAAGTGTGTCCACAACCTAGGGGTAGGAGGCACTGAAAAGTAAAATTTAAGATAGGGCCATGGTGGGGTGAAGGATATGGATCAATAATGAAATCCCTTTGGAAAATCTTCACGGTAAAAGAAAAAATCCTGTCTGATGGACTGTTCATGACAAGATTTAGGGGAGAAAATACTTTCAGGTTCAGTGTGAATAACCCCTTGTCACTCTTCGAAAGGAAAGGTACTTATGTGAAAATATATATAAATATATAATTTTAAAAATATTAATAATATGCTTTTAAAGAATAAGAAGCCCAATCAACTCTTTTGTGAAATATCCACAAAGAAATGAAGAGAGAGGGTAGAGGGACAGCGGTCACAAGGAAGGTCTGTGGTCCTGTAAGGAGTAACAAAGTAGCTCCTGGCTTATGTGAAACCCTGAAAGAGTGGCTTGCTGTATTGGGGCTATTTAGGAGATAAGGCTGAAAACTTAAAGAAAAGTGAGAGGAATTCCAGTAGTGATTCAGACTGGTATAAGAGAAGATACGAAATAATGCTAAGGTACTCCCTAAGAGAAGATAAGGAGATCTGGAATAAGCTATTAAATCAGAGGCTTTTGCATATAACTGATAAGGTAACATCATTGTTATCCCCAAGCAGGGAAGGCATGGAGGTTATTCAGTTAACAATTGACTTTTTGGGTTATACTAAACAAAGTGTTCAGTCTGTGTTTCATTCCACATGACGAATAAATTAGGCTTACATGCTTGAGTAGCTATATTTATAATTAGCATATAAAGAGCTTTTTTACTCAAGGAGAACTTTAAAAAAATCTAATCTTTATCAAAACTTTCCTTTGATAACTTATATCCTGATATTTGTCCTCCAATCCAAGCGAAATTTTCAGTTCGTGATTTCTTAACTACTCTTGTATGACCAGTTTACAATCCTTTACTTGCAATTCCCAAATCCAAAAAGTTCTGAAAACTACTTTTAATGTATGCCATTGGTAGCAAAGACTGAGGAAACCTCTCACTTGTTGAGAGGAGAGAGACAGAGACAGAGAGGGAGGGAAAAGATGGAAGGAAGGAAGGACAGGAAGAAGGAAGGAAGGAAGACAATAAAAAGAAAGTGGATCTGATTTGGACTGATATGAGGCTATTTACAATACTTTACTTGTTATACAGCTTAGTGTAAATATTCTTATAAGTCATTATTTTAATATTTTGATTATAGCTCTGCTTACACTCTCATAAAGGGGTACTCCATAATATATAGCATATATAACTCTCTAAAATATTTTTAGAATTTGAATTTTGAAACACATCTGTCAGCAAGGGTGAAGAGAAAGGGTCTAAAGGTTTTTGGACCTATAGTGAAATGGATTACAGAAGATCAGAATTAAGTAAATGAGGGCTTGGGTAGTTCCACTTAACAGATGAATTAATAGCTGGAGTAGTCTGCTGGCCTGCCTTCCTCTCTCTCTTCTCTACTTAAGTATTTACTAAGTAGTAGATCAGTGTTAGCTACTTGACATACAACTATAAGGAAGACAGTCACAGTACATGTCTTAGTGGGTCTTACAGTCTAGTAATTAGTTAGGCAATTTCATCAGAGTGTAAGTATTATATCAGAAGATATTCAGAATATTTCAGGAGCATTTAAAAGATGTACAAAACCTGGATGTAAGAGTCTGGGGAGTTTAACAGCTTAGCATAATAGAGTGAGAAGAATTTGGAGTTCCTAGGAACTATCAGAGAAAAAAAAATGGAGAAATAGGGTCATTAATTAATACTTACATAGCACTTACCTATAAAACAGGAACTGTTCACAGCAACCCTGTGAAATAGGTGCTATTAATATTCCTGTTTTGGACTTTCCTGGTAGCGCAGTGGTTAAGAATTCTCCTGCCAATGCAGGGGACATGGGTTCAATCCCTGATCTGGGAAGATCCCACATGCTGCGGAGCAACTAAGCCGGTGGGTCACAAAGACTGAGCCTGTGCTCTACAGCCCAGGAGCCACAACTACTGAGCCCACGTGCCACAACTACTGAAGTCCACGCACCTAGAGCCCGTGCTCCGCAACAAGAGAAACCATCACAATAAGTCCGCGCACCACAACGAAGAGTAGCCCCTGCTCGCCGCAACTAGAGAAAGCCCGCATGCAGCAAGGAAGACCCAACACAGCCAAAAATAAATAAATACATAAATAGAAAATATCCCTGTTTTACAGGGACTTCATGACATGAAAAAAACAGGCAAGATACAATTCATATAAGCACTCACATGCAAATCTGTTCTAGCAGTAGCTCTTTCCTCTTGCCTGTGTTCTTTTGCAAGGTGAAAGGGTCCTTTCCCACATTAAATTTGATCCACCTAAACTGGATTAGGGGCTAAGTTTCTGAAAAGCTAATGAAAGGTTGTGTCTATCATTTCTGCCAGGTTGATATCATGTTACCTGTTTACAAAATCATATGATCAATTGCCAGAGACACAGAACCATCTGTCTCCAATTGTAATCCTGAATAGAATTATTGGAGCCGATTTAATGGTATGAGAGTTATAACAATTCTAATACCAATTTGAAGGCAAAAATAACTTCTTTGCTTGTTTCCAGCAAAATGATCCATCAATCACAGCATTCATTATATTTTTTAGAAATTGATTCTGAGTGTGTACCATTATATTTAATTTTTTTTCTAAATATAAGTAGAATAAATGCATGAGATTCTTTGGGGATTTTAAGGAAAGATAAAAGGGCTTTGTAAGAAGCATTAAAACAAAATCTTTATTAAACATTATTTTAAGTACAAATATAAAATCAAATCGTTTAAATAAATGTAAACATAATAAATACTTTTTATAATTGACTTTTTCCTCAAGAGAACTATATTTAGAATCATAGTTGAACTATGACACCTCTGGTGTGTATCATAAAAAGTAGCATTGTGTTTTGGTTTTACCCTATATAAAATTCATAGTACAAAAATACTTCTTACAACTATAATGGATGATTGTACTGAGAATTAAATTAGAGGCACAGTGTCTCCAATCTCAGTATTTGATAGTTCTCTTATAGACCTGAGACACAGGGTAGCTTATTGGATTTTATAGAACCAATAAGAGTATTTTTAATCCATTTACATATGTTTCCACAAAAAACTATTTTAGAATCAAATACTAACAATTATGCCAACTTTCTAAGTTACTTTAGATTCTAATAGAAGAGAATGTTTATATGTAAAAAATGAAATAGAATTCTTCTTTGGAATGAAAGGTTTCTTTTTTTTTTAGGTATTTATTATGAAAAACTTGGCTTCTTTCTCCTTAAATCTCATATTATACCATGGTTAGGTGTGGTTCTAAGAAATCATTTACTCTGTAGCCAATTTTTTAATTTTTATAATAAAATCCCATGTGAACCATTATTCTTGAGATGAGAGAAAAGCCATATGGTTATAATGTATGCTGTCAGATTCCTTTAGTGAAGTAAGAGGATGCTGATAAAACTTAACCCAGCATTTAAAACAACCTAAGACATGTGTTTCGATGAATACGTTTTTCATGATCTATAGCAAAATTATAGGGATCACTATTATACATAGATAACTGTTAGGCTTCACTTTCCTAGTGGTTTGTCAATAAAATTTAGGACAAATTTATGGGATATTTCTAAGAAATATGTCTTCTTCTCTAGTTCTATTTTTTAATGTTTAAATAAGATTATTAGAAATGCATGAAAAAACTGAAGCATTGTGTGGCGATTCCATTTTGAACTGAACTCTATCCACAGAGTTGATCAATGCTTCTTTGCAGCACATGGATACCTTACGTACTTCTGTTTTTGCATCGATAAATCTAAATTTCAATTCTCCTCTATTTGACTGCATACTCTTTGAGGACCGACAATGACAGCATACATTTTTCTTTATCTCCAGCATTGTGCCTAGTACATAGAAACATTCAATAAATGTTTGTTGACCTAAATTTAAATCTTTGTTTAATCATGGAAAATTGTTTGTACTGACAGCAAAATATGTCTTCCCTTTATTTCTTGTAGTAGTGGGTTTTTTTTTTTTTTCCCCAGACAAAAATTCACATCAGTAGTCTAGAGTGAGTGTCTATAACTGGGCATATTATTAGAGTCTTGAAAAATCAGTAAAACATCCAGAGTAGAATCAAGTCAATAGCACAGCAGGAAAAATGTGATAACTGAAAAAAAAATCATGAGCGTGGAAGATGGTCCTGGCTGGTGATAGATAATATTCAGAAATATGTGGGAGGTAAATTAATATGAAGCATAGTTTTTAATTGACAATTAATCCTGATTTTTTTCCTGAGCTCTAGATTTCTAATTTTCTACCAGATATCTCCACCTAAAATATCTTGTAGGTTCTTCAACCTGTCTTGTTTGAGAAACACCACAACCACCTAGGATCTCCATTCTCCCACAGAACTCTGGGGAGTCGTCTTTAGCCAACTCAGCTCACTCGACCTACTTAATATCTCTTTAAGCTATCTCTCTGTTTTGCATATATCTTTAATTTCCCTTAATTCAGACCTTTATCATTTCTTGCTTAGCTTACCACAAAACCCTTCTAAATTGTCCTCTTGCTTCAGGTATGGTAACTCCCTAATCCCTTCTTATAATCAAAGTAACAGTAATATTTCTGAAGTTCAAAGGTAAATCTCTACTTAAAACTTCCCTACTACAATCAGTAAAATTTCAAATTCTATAAAAATATATTCATTCTATCACGTTCACTAAAATCTCAAATTCAGTAAAATTCCCAATTTTGCACACAAAAACCTTTCATGACATGACCTGTCAGCCATCTCTACCCTTATGCTATTTTCAAACATGTACTCTATACTACAGTCATAACTAAAGGCACATTTTTGGCTTACAAGATGCTGTTCATTTTCTGGGAATACAGCAACCCCACACTCTTTCCTCTACCCATCCTTCATCTATATTCAGCAAAAAACATCTTTGAACCATCTCCTCAGTTTTCAAAGACACATTTTTTCCCTCACATATGCTTTTATAGAACTTTATGAATGTTGAATATTGCACTTACCATTTCTTTAAATATTTAATTTTATTGGTCTTCTCACTAGAATAAGCCTTTCAAGGACAATGTATGAAATGTACTCTTTCCATCTACAGTACCTAGCAAAATGCCTGGCACTCAACTGACTGATGTCAGTGACTTCAAATTTCATGTTGATGCTGCATTTTTTTCCCATACTCTTCTTTTTACTTCCTCTGCATATTCACAACCAAAATCTCTAACATGTTCGTTTTTGACATTGAAAATTCGAAAACACAAATGCTTATATCTATTACCTGTGAGAACACATATAGACCGTAACACTTATTTAGTCCTCAATAAAACACACTACTCTACAATTTTTTTCACCTTTTGTACGTATTTCCTTTTTCCAACTTAAATGTTTCAAATATGTTCTATGCCTTTGACCTTCGTTGGATTTACATAATTAGGATGGCCATGCAAGGCAGTTTGCCTGGGAAAAAAGTCTGTTTACTCCTGAGGCCCAGAGCATTTATTATTTTCTCTCCCTCCCACTCTCAAAATTGTTCAAGCTTAGATACTATATAATTTGGTAACACAACAATTAATATCTATTTCACTGTTATTTATTTATGTTTACTAGTATTGAATATGAATATTTATAAAATAAGTGAAGAAATTACTAAATCTGTTGACCTCAGGGTGATACAAACTGCAAGCAGCAAGAGAGAAAAAAGGTTCAAAGAAGAAATGGGTATTAAATGGACTGAACTAGAAATATGAATTTTAGACAAGCTATTATTCTTTAAGTGGGCGTAAGTAACTTTGGTGAAATAATTCAGAAGGGTAGATGTACCATGAGGAAAGCCTGTAGTTTGAAGAATCTCAAATTTTGGTGACTTTTCTTTATTTCAATGACTAAATAAAGGTCTATAATAATATGCAAAGTTTATTTTTCTTTCCTAAAATTACCTGTCTTTAAATGAGAGACTGTAATACACTAATAGTACAGAAGTAATGGTCTTTCATAAAGAAAGTTAAACTCAGAAAGTAATCTTTATGTTATACTTGGGCTTTGAAGACATTCATTTACCACTTCTGAGTTTTACATTCTTTTCCACGTTATATAAGTTTTGACATCAAAACTTTGGAATAAGGAATACAAGTTATATAAACGTAACATTAAGCAAAAGCAAATGATCAAATTATGTAATAATATTTTTTATGAAAGGCGTAAAGGATATAGTATATGATTGTTGCCTTCACTCTTTGGTTTCCACATTGCTAAGAAAATATTTTGAGACTTTTAAGCTGAGTAACTCTATAGATCAGAGCTTTATACAAAGCCAGAACTAGCTGATTCATCAGAAAAATCTGTTAACCACAAGACAGATACTTATTTTTAAAAAAACTATTTTCTATGGATCTAAGCCATAAAATGATGCAGAATTATGGCTCAGAAGGTAACTCCCTTCTACTAGAGCCTGGTATCCTGGACTCAGCAGAAATATTTTCTCTTAGTGATTTTCTGAAATTCTTCAGGCAAAGTTTTCTTCTAATTTTAAGGGATTAACAAATGTATGGAAGTATAATTTTTTAAATATTATTTTATCTTGACATAGACTTCTTATTTTCTGAAATATCTGCATTTTCTCCCTTCATTACGCACACACACATACACACACACACGTGCGCACACACACAATTTTTAGTCATTTTTAAGGATTATCTGCTTTACTATTCTACTACCTTCCTCTTCAAGGTATACTCAATATAAAAGTTTTAAAATATCAAGGTAATATTTGAAGATGAAAAATATATTTAAATCATTGTAAACTATGCATCAAGGTAATAATTAGTAATTTATAAACAATCTAAAATATTCTATTTAATCATCTTGGCACCAAATGTGTGCATGTGTATGTGTATTAGATCCAGTAATCAACCAACCACTGGAAGTCAGAGGGAAGAGTGCAGAGGCATGCCCTTTCTTCACAGTCAAGACTCTCCACATCAAAGCCCACAGCATACTCTGAAGCCTCTTGTAGGGTTGTTCTAGACTCAAGAGGCCATATACTTCTGATGGTTGGGGGCTCCTATAATTGCATGATAAATATAGTTCTCTAATTTCTCATTGTAAATTAATACTTTGAAGTTTGAGGTTTTTATATTTACATGCCACTTATAAATCTCAAAAGCACAAGCCAATCCCAAAGAGACAAGTCAACTCTATGGACAAAATGAGGATGTTTGATCTATAAGCCTGGTCCAAACTATTGACTTCAATGAATTAAATAGGATTATGTAATTTTTGGAGATCTCATTGAGAGTGGCTGGGTTTCTCACCTGATATTCTTCTCACATACCCTAATCACTACTACAGTCTACCTTTGAGGCAAGACAAGTTTGAAGTTTAGGCTTAAAAAAATCACTACGGAGAATTGTCTCAGACATACTCTTTAAAATTTAACACATACTTTTAAGGTTTTTATTCTGCATGAAAATAGAAAGTACGCCAGTTTTATTTTATGTAAAACTAGTTTGTATTCCTGGTTTTATAAAAATATAACACAAAGTTCATTACAAGAATAATTTAACTTGTATCAGTTTCACAGAACATGTATGCTAGGGTTCACTTATTTAATCAGCTCCCTGTATACAAGGCGATGATAGTGGCATTCAGTATTCATTGTGACCATTAGAGTGAACCAAACATTCCTGTAAATTCTTTTAGAATCTGCTAGTGACTGAGTATTTTGAGTCATCCATTCAATCTGAGGAAGATCCAAATATAAAAGCATCACTTAAATTGGACCAAGTTGTCCTGCCCCGATTTAATTAGAGTGGAAATATTCTACATGTCTATAAAATCTACAGATCATTTTCAAATAAACCTAGGATATCTAAACAACTTGAAGACCTTGGAATATCGTTCTGTACACAGGTTCCATTGTTCAACATCCTCATCATTTATTTATTTCCCTTTTCTCACTGAAGTTTTCTCAGTGTGGGCCTTCAGCCACAAACCTAGCTTGACTGTCTTTTTAAATTAAATCTAATTAATAATTATCATATCAAGCATGGATTTCACTTGCTCTAGAAATGAAAAAGAAATTCACTATCTTTCAAATGAGAGAATCCTGCAAAAGCTAACACATATTTAGTAAAAGTTTTGTAAAATTAATTCAATTTAATTCAAGCTGCCCTGATATGGCCCTATCCTCAAAGTACTTATAGTATCTAGATATTTTAATAATAAGCAGCCTAACTAAAAATGTAATTATGATAAGCAAAATTATTTCTCAAGAGGATAGCTGTCATTTATTCACTGACATTTAATTTTATGCCATTACTGTACCAGACTTTTATGTATGTTGTTTCATTTAACAATCACAACAATCCTGTCAGTTCTATTAGCAAAGAAAAAACTGAGTCTCCAAAAAGTTAAGAATCTTGCCCAAGATCATACAACTCTTTTGTGGCCAAGTCAAGATTAGTTTACAGGCCTGCCCAGCTTGAATGGGCAAGACCTTTATATAGTGGTATATATCCCTCTTTCTGAGAAATAAAATTAAAGTTTGCTTATTAAATATGAAAATTTTGATTTACTTGATAAACATAAGACAATCTAAAATCAAGCATTGTTCACTACAATTAATGTTTTTCCTAAAGTAGTTTGTTTCTACATGATATACACATCACAATTCTTTAGAAACATGTATGGGTGTGTGTGTATTTGTGGTAGACATGAAGACATGAGCCAATGTGACTTTTTCTTCTATGATACCCTGTAAATTTACGAGACTCTTAGGTATCTTGTAGACAAAGGCAGGCCCTTTCTCCTCTATAATTATTAGAATTGGCCATGATAACTAAGGTACAAATAGAGATTAAATTTAATATTTGTGCCAACTTTTAATAATATTTTCAGAATCCTCAGGGATATGACATTTAATTGTATGAGATTAGGCAGGGGAGCACACAGCTCATAAAAAGCAAAAATGTAATATGCCAGTAATACACTCCACCACATTTGCAAGGAAAATAGCCAAATTTTAAAACATGCACCCTTAGGTGGGGTTTTGATGAAAATGCATCTCTAAGGCACCATTAGGCTGAAGGTGATGTCAAAAGTCTCTTCTCTTAATTAGCTCACTCTTTATGGTTTCAATTTGTTATTAAAACTATTTTTCTACAGAAAAAGAAATATGAGTTTGCTGTGCTAGGATAAGACTGAGATCAGCTTAGAATGCATGAGTCAGGCTGTATATCTGACTAAGATTAATTGTGTCTTCTTGATGCTTTATATAACCAAATGGAATATTCCTTCCACGCGAGCTTTTGGCCTGCCCCTGTAAACTACAACTGTGAGAATTAAGAGAAAAGTTGAGAACTCTCAGATACATTTCCCAACATTTTATAAATGTTCTGCTCTTTAGCTAAACAGACTAGATATCCTCAGTAGGGTTTTCTTTCATTGTTTGTTAGAGAGTACACACATACACACACCCACACACACCCCGCCTCCTCCCTCACACACACCACATATACACACAAAAGAAAAAACAGCTCATTACATATTCTGGAACTTTTTTATCCCCAAAGAATGTTGGATAGCATTGAGGATTGGAATATCATCATTTTAATTAAATTTGGGTTTTTTGTTTTTGCAGACTGGTAACATCTTTTTAAAAATTTACTTAAACAAGATGCACACACGCTAGAGAATTGTGGATTAATCCCCTTTTAAATGACCAAGACTGATTCTGAAAGTGGACAACAGTGAAAAGTTATCAAGGGACCTGATATTTCCCAAAGTAAGTCTGTCAGCTATAGATCCTTTAATGTAATGTAAGAATAACACATTCCAAATCACACACACAAACAGCACGTATACAAATTTGGCTGCCATCTAAAGAATGTATTCATATTTCTATTCTAGGAATTAAACTACACGGCTATAAATATAAAACTGGCATCTGTGTAAAGTATTTCTAAACATCAGTCTGAAAGAAAAAATCACAGCTGTCGCTGTGTCATATTTGTGTATATGTGTTTTTGTGAATGTGTGTGTGTGCGAGGTGTAAGAGAGATTATAATCTTTATAAATTACCTAGCAGTAATGCAAATGTTCAGAAAGAGTACTGGACCAGGAGTTGAAAATGAGTTCCAGGTTCCAACCTTGCCGTTTTATGTACACAGGTAGCCACTTAATCTATTTGAGACTCTGTTCTCCAGTTGGAATATGTCTGAGGTTCCTTTGTCTTCTAAAATCCCAACTATGTAAATTTTACACTCCTCGGATCTTTCTTCTTTCCTAGTCATTTTTGAAGGTACTATTGAATAGGGGAAAAAATGCAACAAAGACTTCCAGTAGGTGTTAAAAAAGGCAAGGAGAAACAACAATTCAAACAAGAATTACTCACATCCTACAGGACAGTTACTAAGTAGTTTCAAATACATGTTCAACTAGAGTTAGATTATCACTTAAAAATACCACTACCGTTCTAAAATAAAATTATTTATAAACTCCCTTCATGACTCTCCCTAAGATCTATTTTGATTGAGTGGGAATCAATCATAAAAATATGAAAGCAGAAGTTTTTGACATTGTTAATGATAAATGTACAAAAAATTAACTATAGGAATTTAGAATACAGATATTTCATAGACCAATGAAAGTTCAAATCAGTGTGCTTGTCAGAAAAAAGTGTATACTTTTCACTCATGTTTGGTGATGTAAGCATCGTCTATCTAACACCTTCTTCATAGAATTTTCTACCAGGCTAGTTAATACCATTCTGCTAACTTGTTCCGTGAGATGGAGTGGAAGGATCATTGAACTGTGACTCAAGAAAGACTGAGTTGTAGTTTCACTCAGTTTACCTAAAAATAGTTACCCTCTATTGCCCTAAACAAATCATCTGAATAAACAAATTGGAGTCTAAAGTCTCTATCAGCTAAATCTGAGTAATTATTTTACTGGAAAGAACATGATACTCAGATTTATAAATATACACATATGATACACATACATTCACCCATATACAAGACATAAGTTGTTAAGTGCTAAGTGGATTTTTCTCCAAATTATAAACCTGTTTCACATTTGAAAAAGACTTTAAATTCTGTAACATTTAGAAGAAAAAACCAATAAACACGAGTTAGAAAAACCCCGTGCCTGGTCCTCTGATATTAAGAAAACCTTTCTAATGAACAAAGAATATACTTTAGAATTATTTATTACAAGAATTAATAATCATACTTCTACAAAGATCCCCAGTTGCACTCAGACTACTGTCAAAAATTCAAGGAGTTACCAGATACCATACATCTGTTCACTGCTGAAAAAGCCATTCATTTATCTGACAGTTTAATTATAAAATTTGTTCAGAAAAAAGAACCTGAATACAAAGCCAGCTATTTTTAAACCAGGAAATCATAGTGAGATCAATAAGAAAAATATCCAAACCTAAAGAAATTTTCAGTAGAGGTATTTAGAATTTCTTATTTTTTTCCTAAAAGAAAATAAATATATGTATACATATTCAAACTTTATAATAGCATGCATTATGGAAACATTTAAATATATGTGTATCATTCACTCAAAAGTATTTTTAATAAGCTTTTTATATCAGAACCATTTTAGACTTATAGAATCACTGTGAAAATACTACAGAGAGTTCCCATATACCCCACACCCAATTCCTCCTGTTATAAACATCTTACATTAGTATGGTACATTTGTCACAATTAATGAACCAATATTGAATCACTGTTATTAACTAAACTCCATACTTCACTCAGATTTCCTCAGTTTTTACCTACTGTTTTTTTTAAATTAATTAATTATTTTATTTTATTTTATTTTTTGGTGTGTTTCTGCTTTATAATAAAATGAATCAGTTATACATATACATATATCCCCATATCTCCTCCCTCTTGCATCTCCCTCCCACCCTCCCTATCCCCTCTAGGTGGTCACAAAGCACCAAGCTGATCTCCCTGTGCTATGCGGCTGCTTCCCACTAGCTATCTATTTTACATTTGGTAGTGTATATATGTCCATATATACACTACCACTCTCGCACTTTGTCCCAGCTTACCCTTCCCCTCCCCCGTGTCAAGTCCATTCTCTAGTAGGTCGGCGTCTTTATTCCTGTCTTGCCCCTAGGTTCTTCATGACCTTTTTCTTTTTTCTTTTTTTTAGATTCCATATATATGTGTTAGCGTACAGTATTTGTTTTTCTCTACTGTTCATTTTTGATTCCACAATCCTATCTAGGATACTAAATTACATTTAATGGTCATGTCTCCTTAGGCTTCTCTCGGCTGTGACATTTTCTCAGACTTTCTTTGCTTTTTGATGGCCTTGAGAGTTTTGAGGATTTCTGGTCAGATATTTTGTAGAATGCCCCTCAACTTGGGACATGAGTACACAGGAATAATGTGTTTTAAGGAGGAAGACCACAGAGGCCAAGTACCATTTTCATCACATCATAGCAAGGGTATAGTATCAGCATGACTTATCACTTATCACTTGCTAACCTTGATTACCTAGCTTGATGTAGTGTTTGTCTGGTTTCTCCATGTCAAGTTATTCCTTTGTTTTCTCACTTTCCATACTGTACACTTTGGAAGAAAGTCTCTAAATGAAGCAAAAACTTAAGGAGTATGGAATTATGCTACCCCTCCCTAAGACTGAAGTAGCTACATAAATTATTTGGAATTCTTTTGAATGGGAGATTTATCTATTCTACCTTATTAATTACTAACTAGCTAACTGATTAATTAATTTACATCAGTATAAATTTATGGATATTTATTTTCTACTTTGGGTTATAACCCAATATCACTTTACTTATTTTGTTGCTCAAATTTTTCCAACTTTGGTCATTGGGAACTCTTTTGGATGCCCCTTGTATCTATTTGATATACTCCATCATTGCAGGTTTTAACATTTTATGATCACTTCCTTAGTTCCTGGCACACAAGATGATCTAGGCTCATCTTGTATATTTCCTGCCCCCGTCCTAGATTCAGTTATTTCTCCAAGGAGCACTGGTTCTTTTCATCGAAGAATGGTATTAGAAACCAAGATCTAGGTGCTGGGTATCGACAGAGATCTAATATGCAATTTTAAATGTTTTTCAAACATCTTAATCATAAAATTAATAATGAAAGTTTAGTTTCTATTCATAAGCTGCATTTATATAAATAATATATTATATAATTATTTAATAATGTTGGATCTCTATAATTTTCACCTGCTCACAATTCATCTAAAGCAAACCCCTCAGTGGGATGAACAGCATCAAAGACCTCTAAATATTGAGGGGAGCTTCTTCAGTTACACAAGAGCTACGTGTACATAGTGTACTGGAATATTTCCCTGCAGTGATTATTTTAGACCACATTCCAGGGAAATATGTCTTCATATACAGATCTTGAGAGGTACCTGTGGCCTCTGTGGGCACTGCATCCTATCACCCCGAATTAGGAAAACACTGACAATTCTGCAGAGTCAAGTCTAATTATTATATCTATTCAGAATTTATGCTTAATTCTCTTATACAGCTCTTTTATGAAACTACTCAAATACGCCAGGAAGTAGCACAATAGACTTATTTAAAAGTAAGTCAGAGCCAAATTTAAATAAATGGTCTCACAATATATTGGAATGCAAAAACTTAAAAGAATGTTTTTTTAAGTGTTTTATCAGAAATATTATATAACTAAGAGTTTTTTCATACAAATCTGAATTTACGAAGTTAGTTTCTTTGCAAGCATTTCTGAATGGATTTCACAATAATAGTATGGAACTAGAAAGAGTGCTGCCTTGGAAATTAGGAGCCCAGGGTTTTGGCCTGGAAATCTGGGCATTTTCAAGCTGGGTTATCTTCAATAAGTCCCTGAAACTCAGGGACTTTAGTTTCCTCTGTAAAATGAAACAGTTGAACCAGATGATTTCAAAGTCCTCTTTAAGTTCTTAAATGCTACGATACCATTTTTCTGAAAATTTGCTATATGTTAAACATGTCATTTTATGAGTAACATGGAAAGTCACAAAATCACAAATACACACACACACACACACACACACAAGGTATTTTTCCTATCTTGGTGTAAGAGCCTGACTCCATTTTTGATGTTCGACCATTGACCTACTGACAAAAGCATTTAGGCTTCCACTCTTCCTTTCTCCACCAATACACATCTGGTACTTTCTTTTATACTTTCTTTATATAAAAATAGTTAGTCACTGGTGGCAAGTTTGAATACTGCAGCCCTTGCCTTGGATGGAACCATCGTCCAGCCCCACTCACTAGCCACCAAAAAGGCCCCAACTCTTTCTCTGCTCTTTGCACATGCCTTTCCACCCGGCCTTGCACTTACCTTTCTCTCTCCAGAAGCCCTTTGTGTGAATAATAAACCTTCTTTCAAATTCTTTGCTGCTCGGAGTTGCATCAGCCTCCGCATCCAATCTATTAATTGGGATGAGGTCCATTCCATATCTGTGGAGAGATCACAAAACATTTGTTAATAAATGTTACTTCACTTATCATTCAAGAACAATTATATAATCCACACTATGTTCTCATAAGATGGCCTTGTCTCAGCACCTTGAAATGAAAGATAATTTAACTGCCTTTTCTACTTCAGAAAAAAAAGTAATTACTTTGTTGTTGCAGTTGAAGTGTAGTGTAAGATTGCTTTTGAGAATGTTATTCTACTATTCACTCGATTCCACTCATGGTTACCTTTTTAAAATGTATATCATTAATAGATGAAAAAATGCATTCTGAAGAAGATTTTCTCCATGGAGCTTTATCTGGGAAATTGCCCATAATCTTAGAGATCAATGAACAGGGTTTAATAAATATGTTTGTTGATGCTTTTATTCAAGGTAAGAGCATAAAAACAAGCAAGAAGTTATGTCACATTATATCAGTATGATTTTTCTGATCCTAGAATGTTATTCCTTAGGGGCAGAAGCACCATTATATGGTTAATTTTCATTTCCTTAAAACCAATAAGGACTTATGCTAAATTTTCAACCACACTGGGAATTGTCAGAACTTTGATCAATAAGATACAGCTACTGTAATTAAAGTCTTCACACGACAATTCATACCTCATGGTTCATGTGAAACTCTGGTACCTGACTCTTCAGACAGGACCAGAAAGTAAAAAAAAATCAGAAGCTTTGTGGAACTTTTGATGAAATGCCACAAAGAAAAAAGCAGAGTAAGATAGCTTCAAGGTAGTGTGAAAAAAATTCTATACAGCCTGACATGGATAGCCAGGGCAAACTAAAAACTGATAATGACTGATGATGATACATAAAATATGACATCCTATAGGAGTATTCCTTCTAGCTCCTCATTTGTAAAAACATGGTAGGACCAAGGATTCATGTGAGCCTTAAAATGCTAAAATTTTATATATGTTATTTGTTTTGATGTATAAGCATTGCTATAATAATTATTTAATTTGCACAAATGATTATAAATTGAGTATTTTAATACATAAGTTATATGACTGGGTCATATTAATATTTTTTTTTAATTCACTGCTATGATTAGTTCATTATTTAGCTAAAGTGCAACTGTTTTATGGTGATAACTTCCCAAATTACAGGTTTGAGGCCTAAGAATGGTAATCCACTTGAATCTTATAAGTAGTGGATTTCAATCAGAATTTTTTAGTCAGTTCTTCTTCTTTGTATACTTACAAAGTCCAGAGTCTATTTTCTGATTTTTCTCTTTATCTCTTATTCTGTTCTAATTTGTTTCATTAGATGGAGTCCATAAATGTTGTTCAAAGTCATAAACATCAAGAAAAGAACCATAAAAGAATCATTTAATTGAACATAATGGCGAGAACAAAAGATTTAATTAATCCCATTTTTCTTCTGCATAGTATTGGTTACAGTAGACATAACCTGAATGTGCATTTATAGTGATTCAACATAAAACATCTCTTACTTACGTTTTTCTCCCTCTGTCCCTTGGAAAGATCAAATTACAAGTAGAAAGTAAATGTGAGAGTGCATATTATGAAGTTCTTAAGGACAGTAAACTCTTGAGTTTTTGTTTTTGTTTTTTTTAAAGGGAGTCAGGTAATATAGTAGCAGGTAAAAGCTGGAGTTTATGAGTGACAACTAACTAACTGTAAGGTTCTATAATTACTTGTGGGCATGTAACGTATTCTTATCTTTAGCCTCCTGGGGAACAATATATTCCATTAGACTTACATGAAATTTATGTTCCACAAGCACATGAAGGTCAATAAATTCAATAGATAACAATGATGCTGGATTTAGCAGAACTCATAGAGTCTGGGTATATACTAACTAGAAAAAATTTAATTTCTGCAAAATACCTAGTGCTATAAAGTACTACAGAACTAAGGTATCTTCAGTCAAAATCAATCATAGATTTCTTTTTCTAATTATGAATTCTATTATATTATCTTCCCTCAAGGATGGGCCCTGGAAACATTAGTTGGCATATTCTGATAATTTGGTGTAGTAAGTTTAAATTAGAGCAGGAAACACATTTTTCCACTCAAAGTCAATATTGTTCATAAATATACACTACTTTATGTTTATTAAAGACATTTTTAATAAATAAATTTAAAATAAATTTTGTTAAAGATTAACAAACTATATATTATATATCATGTCATTGGTAAACTGTGCATGCATCGTAAATTTATTTCTCCAAAATGGTAATCCACTCTGATTTACTGATACCATCTTATAATTCTTTCTTTTCTATGAGGTCAGTCATTCCCTCTCAACCTAACATCCCTTCTTGGAGAACTTCACCCATGCATCGTCTGGAATCGATAAGACTGAATACTGTGCAACTTTTGCATCAACTCTTCCTTCCATCATCAACCCCATTCACGCTGGATCCAGATGGTTAGTTTATGATAAACAACTGACTGACACTGAGCCACCCAAACAAATTTTCTAGCCTAAGTGTTTGAAAATGAGACAAAAAGTTACATGTAAAGAATTATAAAACTGAGTTAATGAGGGATTTTTACCAGGAACTTTTTGGGAACTAAACTTCAAGAGCAAAATTGGAATATAGATCAATCTATAAGCTAATATTTACACCTGTATTAATAATTAATTATAATTTAAGTGATTCTATCTAGATACTCATGCTTTCAGTGCCACCCACCTTCTATAGACCTCAATTCTGCCATCAGAGGCTGACTAAAGCAGAGACCCTCAGAGACTCTCATTCTCCTAGAAAGTTACCACCAACACCCACAACTTTATAACAACAATTATTTCCTCTCTCTTAATCAGTCCTGTAAATGTTCTTGATGATTTCAATATACTTGGAAAGGATGCTTCCAATCTCGTATCACCATTTCCTGATCTCCTTGCCAATGATGTCATCTCCAATCCCTCCTCAGGTATCTACCTCCATGGTCATAAGATAGATTTTGCTAAATATAGTCTTCATTCTTTCAGGACCTACACAGTTTACACTGTTTCTCACCTCTGTTTTGTTCTTAAACCCTCCAGACACGACTTAGATTCCATGGCCCATTTTTGTAATAACATCCTCATACGCCTCGTCAACTCCCTTGCCAAACTCTTTCTTCATAACATTATATTGACTTTACAGTCATGATTACCTAACATCAGTTTTGCTGTTATTGCTACAAGCAATCCAACTAAATTTCCTTAGTCAATTCACTCTCTGACTCTCTATGATTTAATTTCATAGTTTCTCCTTCCATCTCAAATACCTGTTAATCCTTCCCCTCTCCTTGCTCTCAACCCATGAATTAGCCTCAGAAGCAATCAGAAGAGAATTGCTACATATTTTCCACCACACTCCTATTACTTTAATGATTCTTAAGACCCATGTAAAGCCAGCCTCTCTAATTAGATCCCACTCTTTTCCTGACTACCTAAAGATATCAGTCTTTCAGGTATCTCCTCTCTCCTGAAATGTCAGTTTTTCTTTATACTTAAACATTCCCATAAGCTTACAAAGATGCACAGTATTTTCCATCTTAAATGTAAAAACAAAAAGTGCCCCCCAAAAGTTGCACAGGAAATGGCCTGAGGTCAATTTAATACTATATTTCCAAAGAGTAAGTTGAACCAAATTCTTCAAATAATAAAAAATAAGTTCCAGGAAAACAAAAGCTAGCAGACTGTGAAAATTATTCATAACCCATCTCATCCTATGAACACATGTTTTACATTTCATTCATATACCAGTAAAGTTTTATAGAGCATAGTAGAGAGTGATTACAAAATCAGCAGTCTGTAGAAATATAAGGATAACATGAAAGTTAGGTAAAGGTATGACATGAATAACTTACTGGTTGTAAAAGGAAAGCATCATATTCTATGCCAATGCCTCTCTTTTCACCTTTTACTGAACTAAGATTAATTTTTTCATAACTTTCATATATACTTAGAGTGAACTGTGATGTTGGCCCAGTCCATCCACAATCTTGGTAAAGCAGTTATTATTCTTTTAGAGCTGGTGACCACTGTAAGTAGCATATTTTTATGTCCCTATTAGTTTTGACAGGTTACATGTTTTGATAATTAATTATAAAAATAAAGAGATAAAAATAGATATGGAACAAAATTCAGCTTCTAGAATCTGAATCCAGAAGTAATACTTAGTACTACCTGCTTGCTTTGCTTACTTTGATCTTTTTCTTACTTGCTTACTATATTATTTGCTCACATACATAATCTTTCTGTGACAAATATAGTTAAGAGGAAAGATATATATGTTTGGATATTACATAGCTGGGATCTTGTTTGGGACACTAATCAGAGAATTTGATTTATCCAAATTCCCTCCAAGGATATTCAAACTTTAAATAAAGAATGTAGAATTCCACTCCATTTACACTTTCAAAGGTATTTCATAGCTAAATCAAAATATAACATAATTTTATATTTAAAAATTGTTCTATATTGGGTCCTGACTATATATAAAGAACAGAAATAAGGGTTTGTAAAAAGCCTCTAAATGGACTCTGTTTTTTGGCTCCACATGTAAGGGATTTAGAGGTCACCATTCTGTCCTAACAACAAGTAAAAAGCTGACCAAACTGAAAAATCGATTTTTCTTGGAGCCAGAAGAGAGGTGAAGACACCGAACAAACCACTGCCCCAAGATTGGAGAAACAGGTAAATACATGGCATCATAGCACACCTGAGCAGAGCTTCTGAGCAGAAGTGAAAACTGCCTTGCAAGAAATGTTAAAAGAAGTTTGTAGTCACCCCAATAGCACACACTCATGCCCCCTCCAGTCACCTCCCCTTTCCCCCACAATGGGTCCTAACTTCCAACCACATAGATTCACTTTGCCTGTTTTTGAACTTTGTATGCATGAAATTATATAGCATATTCAACTTGTGAAAATCCATTGAGCTACACGCTTAAGACTTATGTGCTTTTTAGCTTAGTTAACAATACTGTACCACTGTCAACTTCTTGGGTTTGGTACTTATCCAAAGGAGTTGACAATTTATATCCACACAAATATCTGTACATGGATGTTTATGGCAGCTTTATTCATCATTGCCCAAGTCTGGAAGCAACCAAGATATCCTTCAACAGGTGAATGGATAAATAAAAGGTGGGTACATCCAGACAATGGAATATTATTCAGTGCTAAAAAGAAACGAATTTTCAAGCCATGAAAAGATACAGAGAAAACTTAAATGCATATTACTAAGGAAAGGGCCAATATGGAAATACTATACACTATATGATTCCAACTATATGACATTCTGGAAAAGGAAAAATTATGGGAGACAGTAATTGATCAATATGTTCAAAAATTGCCAGAGTTTGGGGGGATAAAGAGGAAGAGCACAATTTCAGGGCAGTGAAAATACTATAACGATGTTCTATGTCTTTATATATTTGTCCAAACCCATAGAGTATACAACACCAAGAACCCTAATGTAAATATGGACTTTGCATGATTAAGATGTGTCAATATAGGTACATCACTTGTAACAAATGTACCACTCTGGTGAGTGATGTTGATAATGGGCAAAGCTGTGCTTGTGTGAAAAAAGTGAATATATGGGAAAGGTCTGTACCTTCCTCTCAAGTTTGCTGTAAACCTAAAACTGCTCTAAAAAAAAAGTCTTAAATAAAGGAAAGAACGCAGGCAATCTCCTCATTCATTTACAGGAAATATAAATCATAACTCTGGTTTCAGCATTCTGTTTAGTGCACAGAGTAAGTCAAAATATGCAATACGGTGCCACTTTCTTTGACATATAGATTATTGTTAAATGTAAAAAAAAGTTTCTGAAATCTCAAATTAGATATTCATATAATCATTCTAACAATATTTATATGTTATTAGGATAAAAGATTGTCACTTTGAAAAATATAAATTATTTTCCTCATGAAATATTAAATAAAATCATTTTTCTTGGCATTGTGTCATCGTAAGTATCCACAGTACATCCTGAAACAGTGCTTAATTTAACACATCATGAGGCAAAAAACTTCCAAGTAAAACTAAATATTAAAATTCAAAAAGCTTAAATACATAAATCCTAACATGAACTGCTAGAAGAGACAGTTAATGTTTATAGTATTTTTAAAAATCATTAGTCATTAAACTCCTAACTTAAAACTTTAAATCTCTTTCTGAAGGATTACCTCAGAATGACCCTTTATATTTAATATAGCATTTTTTTTAAAGCTTGCACCCTACTCTATAAATATAAAAGGATTTACCAGCCGGGGAATGATAAAAACTTCCAAAGAAAGGAGCAATGGGAAATTACAACGTTTTAAGGTGTTTCAGCTCTTTATCATCACCATACTTTGTGTTGTCTTCCTAGTCATAAATACAAAAAAAAAAAAAAATACTTAATGGAATTTAAAATCAAACCCATTTGGGGACTTTATATAAGCAAAATATATGCATTATATAAATAATCATTTTTATGCCAAATAAACTAATAAACTATTACATGACATTATTATACAACAAATTTTACACCTAAAAAATCTGAACATATTTAAAACCTTGTTATAATTTTCAAAGGAAGGGCTCCTTACAATCAGAGAGTATTAAAGATATATAGAATTTGTTGACAAAATAAGTATCTACTATGAGTAGATACATCCCTACTTGGGTTAGTGATTTACCTCTTTCTAATAGATTAGATATAATATAACCTATATAATTTCCTTTCAAGCATTTTTATTATGAATTGGCTGGTGGCTTGAAAAGATAAATTAAAAGGTACATTCTTATATAATTTCGGCATTCTTTTCATCTCAGTTTCCTTTGGAAACATGAGAATTTTTCACTTGAGACAATATACTTACAAAAATTATTTATAGATCTGATTTATGTTGATCTTACACAGGGATAAGGTTTTAAATAAAATATTTTCCAAATTATCTTTTTAAATATGCATTTAACATTAACTAGTTGAAGGTATTTGGGAATATTAAAAATTATAGTACCACTTTAGTACATAGATTTCATTCACTTCATTTTTAATTCATAAATGTTAATAATAATAATAGAACCATTTAACTTTTCAACCTATAATTCAAATATTTTCTGTATCTGTATTAAGGGTACTATTAAACCAATACCTGCACTTAACTGGTTTCTCCACTTCTAAATCCATCCTATCCAATTCTTCCCATAGTCCAAATCATTTAAATAATCCAGTCCATTAAAGAATATTTTGATTGTACTATTTTCCTGATCAACTATGGCTCCATAATGTCTATAAACTTAGTCTGTCGCCTCAGGTTCTAAACCTGTCTAATTGAATCAAACTTCTGAAAGAAACCAGATTTGATATCATCTAAAAACATATTGGTTTCACATCTTAACTTCTACTTTTACCATTTCCCCGTTTTAAGTGTTTCTCTATTGTCTTAACCATGCCCATTCTTGAAAAAACTCAGTTCCCTGCTTTTTCATGAAGCACCTTTTCTCTATTACAGTATGCATTTTCTCTTCTTCTGAATTCTCAAGACCTATATGAAGATCTTGTAATATGCATTATTATTTTGTTAATTGTTTTTTAATTTTACCATCAACTCCAATCTAATTTAAAAAACACTGAGATTAGATAATATGTCTTATATCTCTTCACGTCTGCATTATCAAGCTTTTAGTAGGACTTTATTAAGGTTAAATAATTGTTTAGTACTAATTAATTACCCAACTCATCTGTATTTTGATGAATCCACTTTACAATACATAGTATTCCATGTGTGATTTGACTTCTAATGCCATTAATGATATTCATCTAAAGGTTTTAACTCGCTGAAGAGGAAGTATTTTAGTAATAAAATACAACTCTAAAAGTGGGACTCTTTAGCTTGTGATGATATAAAACTCTTAATTATTACAAATAGAGACAATTATTTGTATCAATCGTTCATTACAACTGGGAAAAATAAACAACTTTTAATTATAAGAATGATGAATGATTTCAACAATTGTCAAAGTTAGACAAGTTTTACAAAAGCAAACTAGATCTAAATGCATCCCATATGTCTTGATTCTAACACCAAAGAAAAAGAATTCTTAAAAAAGCATGTTTTATACATGGCTTCATGCTATACTAGTACTACCCCTTGAGAGTGAACTGTGATACTGAAAAATGTTTTGGCATGGATTATAGAATGAGCTCATTATATTACACAAAACATATATCAGAAAAGATATTGAATTTCTTACTGGTTATAAGAAGCTACAGTGAATAGATGTGTCTTGAGAAATACCCTTAAAAAGTTAAAATTTTCTTTAATCCAATCATTAATCCACAGTTAATTCAATTATAAATCCAAAAATATGGAATCATTCATATGCAAAGCAGGATAAAGAACACTGGAGCAAAATTCACTTTCAATTCCCAAGCAGTAATTTCCAATACCCAAAGTCTTGATGTATGGACTCCCTTTCTTCTGCCAGTTTTGCATTTGTATCTTTGACATTGGTTTTATTTTGTAATTTTTGACAAATTTTTGATTTTGCTAAAACCACTAAAAAATTCAGGTAGTCCTAAACGTTACAGCTATTAATTTGAGATTTGTTAAGTATTTATAGTAGTACATTTGGGGCTATATTATCTTACAGCTATGTTTTCTTTACATTTTATTTTCTAAATAATTTTTGTAAATAAGAGCCTTTTCCAGAGCATAGGAAACCACTCTAAAGTAAATGAGTCGAGACTACACACATTTCACAGAAGAACCAGACAATATAGTGATACTTATTGACAACTGAATCAATTAAAGTTCTAGATATTTCTTAGGATGCTTATTCTGTAGATTGACTTAATAATACATAAGACAAGGATAAACAGAAATTATGTTGAAATGAGGCTCAGATTTCCATTCTAAAGAGAATAGACACAGCCAGTTTCAACGTATATGTTATGATATATAATAATCAAAACATAACTGCCAATTTAGGATTACGAAGACTATTTTAAAATCAAAGAAAGTGAATCTAAGGAATTTTGAATGATCCTGCCATGACCATAGAGCTGGTAGTGCATCTACCTCCAGAAATAAGGTAGCCTTCTATTGAAGAATGTGTTCAGGTTAAATGCTTCAACCTTTTTTAAGTGGAAATCAGCCTAAGTTGAATATACTCAGCTCATCAGGGGATCTTGTATTTGGAACATATCTTTTTAGTGCCCTATAAAATGTAGACTATTAAGCTGAGCTTGATACTATGTTATTAGCCTACATCCTAAGAAGTTTTGATAACCAACCAAAAAAAGCCATGTTGTATTTAGTATAGGCAAACATTGTTGAGACATGTATTACCCACCGAGGTCATATGCCTTCTTATTTCCATTTGCCCTCTAAGTGTTCACATGTAGAACTCTATCCTCATCCTTCAATTCTCATGCTAGACTTAACTTTCTTTATTGATGGCCTTGCAGCTAGATCAAAGAAAATTTTTTTTCAGTCACTTGGAAGAGCGGCTTGGTGCTTCTTGGGTACCAAATCATATATATAAAGAACTCTATTCATATTTAGGGCAGCCTTTTAGGCTTATTTGTGTATTCAACTGACTAAAGCACCAACCTCAGGCCACTCTCCTCTCCACAAAACCAACCAATCACCTCTCCTCTCTATGTATACTCTCTCATGAGTTTTCCTAATCAATTATCTAGCAAGTTTCATATATCATGGTTTTTATTCCACAACTGTGATAAAAGCTAATAAACTTTGTTTTATAAAAGCACATTTGCATGAGTAGGTTTCATTCAGAGTACAGTTAGTTAATAAACAAGTGTAAATGTCATATCTGATCCTTCTATTTTGATAGGGAAGCAGAGGCGACATATCTAAATTTAAAAAGAGGACGCTGGAATGAACACTGGTGTGCATGTATCCTTTCAAATTATGATTTTCTCCGGATATATTGCAGCACTATTTACAATAGCCAGGACATGGAAGCAACCTAAATGTCCATCAACAGAGGAATGGATAAAGAAGATGTGGTACATATATACAGTGGAATATTACTCAGCCATAAAAAAGAATGAAATAATGCCATTTGCAGTGACATGGATGGACCTAGAAATTGTCATACTGAGTGAAGTCAGACAGAGAAAGACAAATATATGATATTGATTATATGTGGAATCTAAAAAAAATGGTACAAATGAACCTATTTACAAAACAGAAACTGAGTCACAGATGTGGAAAACAAACTTGTGGTTACCAAGGGAAAGAGGGGGAGAGGGATAAATTGGGAGATTGGGATTGACATATACACACTACTATATATAAATAGATAATCAACAAGGGCCTACTGTATAACACAGGGAACTCAACACTGTGTAATAACCTCCATGGGAAAAGAATCTAAAAAAGAGTGGATATATGTGTAAGTATAACTGAATCACTTTAATGTACAGCAGAAACTAACAAAACATTGTAAATCAACTACACTCCAATAAAAAATTAATTAAAAAAATAAAAATAAAAAATAAAAAGAGGACACTAGGGATACAGATATCCACAGGACTCACTACATGGAATGCAATCAATTCAATTTAGTACAGCTGGTTTAGGCCTAATGGAAGCTTTATCTGAGAGGATTTTTCTTTTCTAGAACTATAAATATGAATAGCTTTGCTCTCAAATTTTCCTTATTCTTTTAGGGGGTGGTCTTAATTATCTTAATCATCATTGTGTGAAAGACATTGGTGTTATTTGTTTCACTCATTTCAACCCAGCATCTAATTTATCTAACTATCAGCTACCTCCTCAAGCACAGTTTAAGACTTTCTCACAAAATAGCAAAAAGCAAAATTGGAACATAAGAAGGAAATATGATTACAAATAGAAAGGGGGCTTCCCTGGTGGCACAGTGGTTGAGAATCCGCCTGCCAATGCAGGGGACACGGGTTCGAGCCCTGGTCTGGGAAGATTCCACATGCCGCGGAGCGGCTGGGCCCCGTGAGCCATAACTACTGAGCCTGCGCATCTGGAGCCTGCGCTCCGCAACAAGAGAGGCCGCGATAGTGAGAGGCCCACGCACCGCGATGAAGAGTGGCCCCCACTTGCCGCAACTAGAGAAAGCCCTCGCACAGAAACGAAGACCCAACACAGCCATAAATAAATAAATAAAAATTAAAAAAAAAAAAAAAGAAATAGAAAGAACCTCCAGGATGCAGGTGATCCAGAAGAGAAGAGGTGACTCTATTTAGGAAAAGTATTGGTTAGTCGTGACCCTGGTTATACTCTCCTGCTGCTGCTTCTCATATGCATAAAACAAGATGCTGCTTCCTTGCAAGAATAGCCTTTAAATTGCTTATCCCCTCAATTTATCCATTCCATTAAATATGAGACTCCCAGGATCAGCAACAGTAGAGGAAGAGAGTCGCTTGATATTCCAATGTGAACCACAATAGACCAATATAGAAACAACACAAAATATCTCTTATTGAGTTATTAATGAAGGTCTAATTAGGCTTGCAGAAGACTTCCAGTAAGGTAGAGTACAAGTATAATGATATTCCATTTATGCAGATTATCTACTCCTTTGATCATAAATTCTAGGCCACAATTGGTAGAGGGGAGGGCACTATATTACAGTGATTTAAGTCTTCTAATGTAGCAAATCACAGGATCAATAATAGTAATAAGAAAATGGCTTATCCATTACACAATGAAAAAAGATAAAAGAACCTTCATCAATTTATGTTTGAATGATGGAATAATGATTATATGCTCTGATTTGAGAGCAGGCAGAACTCTATTGTTAGGAAACAAGGAGTTTCCTAATAGTGACTATAGTCAAAATTAGCCTAGAAAGAATTTTTCACAAAACTTTATAAGGTTTACAACTAAAATCAGACTTCATCCATTATTATTTGTGCTATTTTTATTACATGGTTACTTATTTTTATTTGTCAGTTTAAAAATCCATTTTAGAAGACTCTAATCATGTATAAAACATTGAAAGTAATCATATTTCAAACATTCATATTTTAGCCTTTCCAAATATAGTTATTTAACAGTAAAATAAGTCAAAGAAAAACAGAGTGTGCTTTCACTTACATGTGAAATCTAAAAAACAAAACAAACTAATAAACATAACAAAACCGAAACAGACTCATAGATACAAAGAACAAACTAGCTGTTGCCAGAGGATAGGGGGTGGGGAAATGGGGGAAATAGGCGAAGAGGATTAAGAAGTACAAACTACCAGTTATAAAATAAATAAGTCACAGAGATGTAATGTACAGCACAGGGAATATAGTCACTAATATTGTATTAATTTTGTATTGTGCATATTGAATCATATGTTGTACAACTGAAACTAATATAATACTGTAAGTCAACCATCTTCAATAAAACATAGATTAATGAATAAATTAAATAAATAAATAAAAGGTACCAGGATAGTTAGACAATAGATGGATTTATTTTGAGATATTTGTTGAGCTCCCAGAAGTTCCTTCACCAATAGTTTTAATAGCGTTAGTGTGCTATTAAAATATAAAACAATATTCCTGGTATCATGCTCACTGCATAGACCTTCTCCTCAAACTCTTGCCAGAACTTTTTGAAAATTCTGTTTCAGGATTACAGCTATATTTCCTTTTGTTGAATTGTGCATGGCTTAGCCTTCTCTTTTCAGTTTTCAAGAATTGACCATGTTTTCTTATGTTTCCTATTGGATTGACATCATGCTACTTATAAACAGATTTTAGAAAGATCTATGTATAGCTGATTCACTTTGTTATATAGCAGAAACTAACACAACAATGTAAAGCAATTCTACTCCAATAAAGATGTAAAAAGAAAAAAAAGAATGATCTATGCACACAGAACATAGCTATATAACTGGTTGTGCTCTCTAATGACCAATGTCGGAGCAATACATAATGAAAGCCTTAAAAATATGCAGCTCTCATGGAAAATATTATTTTAGGAATTAAAATGTTGGGAGTAAGTAATTTTATATCTTAAACATCCTATTCCACTGAAATATTATTTACAGTATAAAGAACTCATTTTTTTACATGAAGTGTGCCACCTGAAATTCATTCATGTGTTAAAGTGTTCATTCAACCAACCAACATTTATTGCGTTTGTTACTGAGCAAGTTGCTAAGGGCTTCAAAATTGAATAAGAGTGACATCAGCAAAAATGGCAGAGAAAGGACCTCCAAAATACATCCTTCCATGAAAGTAATTTTAAAAAGGGCAAAACCTGTCAGAATCAACAGACCTCTGGAAAGTTATCAAAAGCTTACATTAACCCAGGTAATACCCATTCAAGAAAACAGCTGATTCCAAGTAAGAATAGTAAAATTGTGGCATTTTAACTTACCCTAGTCCCATCTTCCACTCCTCTGCCTAGCAGTAGGCAAAAAATAACAGTCCATATTCCTGGTACTAAAAGAACCAGGACCCCATTCACCAATGGACCTCATTCACAAAGAATTTTAATTAATTATTTATTCAGATCTGGCTGGTAGCTCCCTGGAAGAACAGCTCAAAAGACTTATCTTTTTTTTTA
Organism: Eubalaena glacialis; assembly: GCF_028564815.1. NCBI lineage: Eukaryota > Metazoa > Chordata > Mammalia > Artiodactyla > Balaenidae > Eubalaena > Eubalaena glacialis. The sequence continues at coordinate 25,411,430 of NC_083723.1, read as the reverse complement.
CGCCTCATTCAGAACTATTCCAGTGCTAAAGTTGCTTCCAGAGGGCAGGGGAAGGCCATTTTTAAAAAATATTTACAGGCTAATTTTAATTTCTTAGACGCTGCTGCCAGAGGAAATAGATAACAGTTGATAAGTAATAGAATAACCAAAATGCTTAGGAGAAAAGGCTGGGGAATGATATGTCTTTAAGGGCTTTGAAAAGCTCCAACATATTCCTGGGAACCTGGAAGGTCACATGCATGTTAAGAGCTGTTTGCATGCTCAGGAAAGACCTGATGAGGTTCTAAGGTCTCATCTTCTGCTGACCTTGAAGCAGCCAACAAATTAGATAACCTAGATGAAATGGACAAACTCCTATAAACACAAAAACTACTGAAACTGACTCAAAAAGATATAGAAAATATAAATAGACCTATAACAAGTAAATAAATTGAGTTAGTAATCTAAAAAAATTCCACTAGAAAAAGTCCAGGACCAGATAGCTTCACTGGGAATTCTACCAAACACTTAAGAAGAATTAACACCAATCCTTTTTCAAACTTTTTCAAAACAATAAAATGGAAAACATCCTGACTCATTCTATGAGGCCAATATTACCCTGACACCGAAGTCAAAGACATCACAAGAAAACTATAAACCAATATTCCTTATGAATGTAGATGCAAAATCTTCAATAAAATACTGGGAAACTGAATCCAGAAGCATAGCTAAAGGATTATACACTATGACCAAGTAAAATTTATCCTAGGAATGCAAGGGTGGTTCATTGTATAAAAATTAATCAGCATAACACATAATATTAGTAGAACAAAGGCAAAAAATCCACATGAGTATCTCAATAGATACAGAAAAAGCTTTTGATAAAAATCAAATACCCTTTCACAATAAAATCACTCAACAATTTATGAATAGAAGGGCACTTGCTCAATATAATAAGTGGATTTATTAAAAACCCGCACCTAACATTACACTCAACAGTGAAATACTAAAATCTTTTCCCCAAGAATCAGGAACAAAACAAGGACGTCCACTTTCACCACTTTTATTAAAACATTGTACTGAATTTTCTAGCTAGGGAGATTAGACAAGAAATAGAAATAGAAGGCGTCCAGATAGGAAGAAAAGAAGTAAAAGTATCTATATTCACAGATCACATGATCTCATATATAGAACACTCTAAAAAATCCAAACACACACCCACACACAAAACAGAGTTAATAATGAGCTTGGCAAAATTACAGGATACACAATTAAAAGAAAAAAGTTTCATTTCTTACATTAACAATGAACAATCCCAAAAGTGAAATTTTAAAAACGATTCTATTTACAATAGCATTGATAAGAATGAAATAGGAATAAATTCAACCAAAAAAATGCAAGATATGTACACCGAAAACTATAAAACACTGTTAAAAGATAGTAAGAAAGATCTACATAAATGGAAAGACATCTCATGTTCTTAGATTAGAAGAGTTAATAATGTTAAAATGGCAATACTCCCCATATTGATCTATACTTTCAACAAAATAAATATCAAAATTTCTACTTTTTGTTGTTGTTGTTGCAGAAACGTAGAAGCTAATCATGAAATCCATATGGAACTTCAAAGGATACAGAAAAGCCAAAAAATAATCTTGAAAAAGAAGAATAAAATTGGACTCACACTTCCTAATTTCAAAACTTACTGAAAATCTATAGTAATCAAAATAGTGTGGCACTTGCATAAGGATAGATATATAGACAAATGGAATAGAACTGAAAGTCCAGAAATAAGCCCATACATCTGTGGTCAGTTGATTTTTGACAAAGGTGCCAAGACCATTCAATAGGGAAAGAATAGTCTTTTCAACAAATGGTTCTGGATATTATTATAAGCAATCTCCCTTTTAAGACTATTTTTATTACATTTTTACCTAGCTCTTTTGTATTTATCCTGCCTGACCATTTTTCACTTCTTCACTAAATCCATTAATCCATCCTGGTTCTTATTTAACAATATAGGTTTTAATATCTCATTTGTGGAGGTGGAAGGTCTTTGGGGATTCCTCATGGCTAAATTACAATTTCTCCACACACTGAGGCATGCTTCTTCATGCTCAGTATTTTCCAAACTACAACTTGCCAGGTTGATTACTATACTCATCTCTCTTCATCTTTATTCTGAGACTTTAACTTGGGGCATGTCATCTTTTTGAAAAACTATCAGTTATGTCCAAGTGTTATTTACTTCTGTGTTAAATATTTATCATTCATCTTTCTCTTTACACATGTCTGTCAGGCAGCACTTATTTCCAGTCATTTGCATTGCAGATTATTCACATTCCTTTCTATTGTCCCAATGGTCAACTAAATATTGGATTTTTCCATTCCATTCCCTGCACCCATGCTGTATGATGCCTTTTTCCTTAAAAAGTAGAGAGGAGAAAATCAATGATAATTTTATATCATCATATTACATTTTCCTTTATAAATTGGTATGTTCTCACTGACAATGAGTAGAAAAATGTATTTAGAACAGGATATTGACCATTTCAAAATGGTAGAGTGTGGATATTTTTATACAATTTTCACAGAAGGACAAGTATATATATTCATTTGGTGAACAATTTGGAAGTATCTCTCAAAATTTAACATGATATTCATTTTGATCTAGTAATTCCATTTCTAGAAATTTATTTTACAAAAGTACACACAAACATTTATGTTGAAAGTTTTCAACTTTGATTTTTTATCATGTAAAAAATTAAAATGACCTAAGTATCCATCAAAAAGCAAACGATTAAATAAATTGTGGTATACCCACATTTTAAAATAAAACACTATGAATCCAATTAAGGAGTGTTATATATAATGAAGTGGAAATTTCAAAAATATATTTTTTTAAATTAAATGGTTATAAAATAATGTGTATAATAAAGCCCTATTTATGAAAAGCACTTAATTTTATGAAATGAAAGGTATTTAGATAACAGCATTTATATTAAATTGTTGACAATAACCCCTTTGGAGAAGACAGTGTAATTGTGATCAAGGAGTGGTGAATAAGACTTTAGTATATCTTTATACTTTTAAATTATTTGAAAAGTTTTAAAATATTCATAAATTAATTAGGCTTGCTGAAATTAGATTAATAATAAAATATGTTGAAAGAATAAATATGCTTATGCGACATTAAATTCTGCTAGAGAAATACATATAGGCAAATAAGTGTAGGCATTCAGTGTTTTCAGCTAAAAATTCAGTTGGTAATCATTACCCTATCTAACTAAATTCAGAATAAATGGCTGATTCACGTACTTTTCAAAACCAAGTCAATTCCTGTGACATCAGGTAGTCATGCTGACAGACTGACTACAACTTTTCAAATAAGTGTTTTGTTACAGTGCCAAGAAAACTTTTTTTTCACATTCCCAATTAATGATCCATACAATTCAGATCCAGCAGAGACTGGATTTCTAAATGCACAATGAGTCCAACTGTCTCCATTTTCACAGATTACAAAAATGAAATTTCTAAAGCCAGCGTAGAAAATAAGATCCAGTGGAGGAGCATCAGAGAAAGAATCAGATTCCCAGACATCTCCCTGTATGTACAAAGTTTTTATCTCTGTCAGCACTAGCTATCAGGAGCACCGTCTGACACTCCGTTCTCACCTGAACTTTTGGTGAGACAGGTAGGAAGGGATAGAAAGTATAGGAAAATGAAGAAAGAAAGTGTAACTCAGGAAGAGCAACAATCATGAACCAGAATTAAAGAAGGACACAAGGAATCTATCCTAGTTGTAGGCATGTGTGACGTGCAAGGGAGAAATAAAAGTTCAGAAAGTGTGTTAATTTCGAGCAAAGCAAGGGTACAACAAAAGAAATTTTCCCAAAAAGACAGAAGGGAGGTCTGTAATCCAGTTTCCCAAACTTAAGTTTTTGGCAGAAACCAGCTGCAATAGCAGACTTCAGACTGGCTTTGATAGAGAGCAGTATCCTCCTGAGATTCAAAGGCCCAGGTGGAGACTGGGGTGGGGACAGACATCGATACCCAACTATGGCCAGTTTCAACCTACCAATAATTTAATTACCATTTGGTAAATTTTCTGAAAGTTTACCAATCAGCCCTTACAAGCCAGTGTGTACTAGATCCAGCACACCATTTGGGGTAGGTGTTAGAAAAATCCTACATACCCAAGTCAGCCAGGCATAAAGTACCACTGAAACTGGTATTCAATGAGAAATACGCAAGAGGCTGCTGCCTGTTAACACAGCTGTGTAGACAAAAAGCAATTTCATATCCTACTAGAAAGGACTGTGGTATGCAAATATTTTCTCTGTTAATTTCTTTAACATTCCTTTGAAGAATGCAGAGAAGCTTGTATATACACTGAGGGCTAAGTGCAAGTAGCTGTGATAGGGCTTTGATTGCAGCAAGGAGTGGCAATCAACCTCTGACATGGGTCAGTAAAGCATGTAGGAAAATCTCTAGATGCTACCAAAATAATATGAATATTTGTATCTTTGGATGTACCATATAAGATTGGTAGCAAATCTAAAATTTAAACTAGTCCTTCATGCTCTCAGTATAGTACATATATTACCTTCTTTATTTAAATATATAATATAAATATTTAAAATATATAAAACCCTTAATTCAGCACTTGGTTTATGCTGCAGCGAATCAATCCAACTGCTCGAGCACCTGATCAAGCCAATGAATATGTTTATTTTGTTGCACTGAATAGGCCTTTTACTGAAGATCCAGTAACCAGCTCCTGGGTTTCTCCCACTCTAACTCCCAACCTGAGTAATTTACTCAATATGACAAACATTTCTTTTAATTTAACTAAAAACTAGGAATATTCTTCTTCCCTTGGTTCAAGGCCATTTCTCAATTTTGTAATCCTGCTGAAATACTACTTTCTTTTCCCTTTCTTCCTCCTGGTTTTCCTGATATTTTATGTCTCTAGATTTCCTACTCTAGTGTTCCAGCCCATATTCATTTGAGACATCCTAACTTAAGAGTTTCAAATGGTGATTGCTTGTATTTCCTTTGTCAATCTTATCTCCGAATTTTGTATTAAAAAACTATGATAGACAAGGAATAGATATGGGGATGAAAGGGAGTCAGGTGTGTATAGTTAAAACAACAGCAACATCATGATGTACTTTCCTAAGTTTAAAAGAAAAGAGTAGAGTAACATGCAGTTCAGTAAAATAGTTAACTTTATCTTTATAATAGGCTAAATGCCACAAAGAAGGAAATACTAATGCAAATTACTAAATAAAAACATCCTCAGATAAAAATGTGTTAATTAATTTGAAGTTTTGCCTAACTCGTGATATGTGTGGGAAACAATCCAATTTGAAAGTTGTGGATAGAAATGAATTATACGAACTTTAAATAAAACTTCAAATATCTATATCTCAAGAGTGTCATTTAGTTATAGTAACTTTATAAAGAGCCATTTTAATTTTGAATAATTTTAAGTATTTTGTGTCATATATCAATATTAAAATATTGATTCCTATCCAAATATACAAAATTATATATATATATACATATGTATATACTATATATATAAATATATATATTTCCAAGTTAACTTCAAAATGTGAAAGATGAAATAAAATTGTCGAATTATGAAAATGTGTGGAAGTCTTTGGTTAGAGATTTCAATTTCTCTAAAAACTATATAGATATCAAATATTCTCCAAAGCGCTATTTTGATTGATGGGCAAAAAAAAAATTTTTTCAGTGTTAAGGGAATTACCTACATCAAAATTATATTATTCATATCTAATAAGAAAATATTTATCAAGGCTGGAAATTTCATATTAGTGATTAACCAATAACACTGCAATGTTCAGGTAGAATAGTGCTCTTTATGTTGTTTATTATAGGTCAATTCTCATCCACAGTCACCTTATCTAAAGCTTGAATTATGACATGTTAAAGAGAAAAAGGACAACGCAATGATTCTCTTCTGCAGGTGAGATATTTTAAAAATATGTCCAAAAAGTTTTTTGACACTCCATGCTTCCAGAAGTGGGACTTAACTCCCTTAACTCTGAGTATGGGCTGGACTTAGTGACTTGATTCTAATAGAATGTAACAGAAGTTATGGGTTATATCACTGCCGAGGTTAGATTATATAAAGACTGCAGCTTCCATCTTTAGGGTGCACTCTCTTTTAGATCATTTTTTCTGGGGGAAGCCAATCACAACCTTGTGACATTTAGGCAGGGATGGGGGGAAAAATGGAGACTTCCACCCAACAGCCAGGATGACCTGAAGCTTGTCAACAACCACACGACTGAGCTTGGAAGCAGTCTCTCCAGTCCTAGTTGAGCCTTGAGATAACAGCAGTCTCATCTGACAGCTTGACTGCAGCCTCCTAAGGAACCCTGAGCTAGAACCACCCAGCTGAGCTGCTCCCAGATTCCTGACCCACAGAAACTGTGAAATAGGTGTTTATTTTTTAAGCTATCAAATTTGGGGGGATGAAGAACTGTACTTTTTAGCTCATCAGGGATGAAAGCATAGCATTGTTATTTTTCAAAGTTGATGGATTATGTTTGGTGGGTTAGTACAGAGAAAAACACTTTTTTTATTAGTAATTTGAATTAGTTACCTGTTTAATTACCCAAAGCTTTATCAAACAAACAAAAAAGCAGGCAAAGGGCATTAAATATGTATGCAATGGTATGCTATTTTGTTTACATGGGGCTTAGTACAAAATATTTAAGAGGCTGTAAATTAGTGATTTAAAACAAAGAACACAAATAAGCCCTGTTACCAAATACTTATTTTGAACTACACCCATGAGGACCAACTGCAGAACAAATTGAAGGCCAAAGATAACAGATTGGATTAGATAACAGAAGGTGATTATTTATGTGAAAGATGTAGACAAGCACTTGGAATGTATTATGTGCCCAGAAAGAAAACAAGGTAGTTAACTATCCACACTATCCTGTACATTATTTTTTCCAAGTTTAAAACTTAGAGCTCAAAAACTTCCATCTCAGAGGTACAAATCTTCCTCTTTCTTTTAAAAAGAGCAAAATCATAAGAATGCAATATATATTATTTAATCTTTTAATCTTATATTGAATATTTTGGTTGATTTTTTTTCTAGAATTTTGCTGATAGAAACAATACCGCAAAAGTCCTTCATAAACATTTATCTTTTGGGAATATATTCATTGGGCAAATTCCCAGCTGTGCTTTGCTGTGAACAAACGTACATGGTTTATAAAATATGATGAATATTGTCAAAATGCCATGTAGAAGGACTGCACCAATTCATATTCCGACTACAGCGTGAGAGTGACAATTTCTCTATAGTTTTGCTATCACTTATCAAAACTCTTAGCATACTTGCCAATCTGATAGATAAAACCTATTTTAATTTCTATTTAATTATTAGTGGAATTAGTATTTTCTTTTATACGTATAAGCCACTGGAATCTCTTTTTCTATAAAGTGCCTGACCATTTCATCATTCACTTACGCTATTGGATTATTTGTTTTAGTCATATCAAGTTATATGAGATTTTTGCTTCATAAACTATTAACTGAGTTTCTTGCCAATCTTTAGCATTACAAAGGGTTTTTGTTATTATTTTTGTTGTTTGATATACAGAGTTTTTTTTGGTTTGTTTGTTTGCATTTTAGTTGAATTGATCAATCTTTTCCAAAATGTTTTCTGAGTTTTGGTATCTTGCTAAGAAGAAATTTCCAAACTCTGGGATTATAAATAAATAAAGAGAGAGAAGGGCTAGAGTTATATAGGACTAGGAATCCAGACCTGATTATATCTCATGGAAAGAAGTGGAATAACTACTGACGCTATCTCTACCCAAGTAAATTTTATTGTCCCCAAGCACAAGAAGCCTTGAATTTTTTCTAGAACCTGCAGACTGTGCATTCAGCAACCAATGAGCACCATCCATCTCCAGGGCCTTTGCGTATGTCTGTAGTTCTATAGGCACTGGGGGAGGATCTCTCTTTGGCAGTTGCCCAATGATTATCCAGTAGGACTGATGATTACCACTGGCCCAATATTTTGCTCAAATTATTCTTTCTAGAAAACCATCTTTTTCAATATCCCAGGAAATTCAAATTTTCCCAAAGTCAGTGATAGGACATAGACATCTAGACAGACAATGACAGTATTATAAAGAAAGCCTGAATTTTGTGGGAGTGAAGGAATCCAGCATATGAGGTCCAGCTCATTAAGTCTGTGTGTAGTGGAACACACAGTCTTTTCATAAACTCTTACAAAATATCAAGTATGTTAAAAATAATTTCTTCCTATATTTTCTTTATTCTTCATATTTCTCTTGTCAACTGCCTTTTATCATTTTATTTATAATTTACCCCAGTCATGTTTTTTCCCATAATGCTCTCAAGTTCTGACAGGTGTGTCCACAGTCTCACTCTAGCCCTTTCTTCGTTCCTTTCTTCCTCCTTTTCTTCCTTCCTCCATTTCCTTTGCTCTGATTTTTTTTCTTCCAAGACAATATTAAAATGTCCATACAGAGAAGAGCATCATAGGACACAGTGAAGTATCAAGATTAATATACATGATAAAACCTTATATTTCAGTCTAGGGCTCAGTATATTACTCCTTTTGTACCCAATATTTAATCTGAGGCAAGATGGCATGATAGAAGAATAAAGGATTTGTTTAGACAAAATTAATCTCTGGGAGTCTATACTGTCTTATCAGTGAATTTTGTATTAAAACAATGTCAGGACTTTGGGTGAGAATTAAGTAAGATCACATTATAATAAAGTGATAGCATTTTTGAGAACTCGGACCTTTTGATTCATAGTTCTATATTTCTGTTGTAAAACACAACTGAGTAGTCTAAAAATAAACCTAAGTAATCCCCAATATTATTCTCTTTTATTAAATTTCATGGGCTCAAATTACAGAAAATATAAAAATTTTCTACTTAACTAAAGTATTAAGTAGTGCATTACTTTTTTTTTAAGTAGCTAAACAAATCTTATTTATTTAGTTTTTTAAAAAATTTATTTTATTTTATTTTTTTATTGAAGTATAGCTGATTTACAATGTTGTGTTAGTTTCAGGTAGTAGTGCATTACTTTTAACAGAAGTTATTTTTCTAGATGTAAACAGCAAAATATAAAGACTCTTTAAATAATGATTTGCACTGATATTTTAAAGGTGTGTATGTAATAGAAATACTACAAAATAATATTTAGTTCAAAAGTAAACATGTATTTCAATTTTGTGTTATATTCATACTGACATTGTAATTCAATTATTTTTCTAGATAACCATACGCTATTTTAAGATAACTGGATGTATATGAAAAATTTTAAAACTCCAAGCCCCCTCAGTTCCAGAAAAACAACAAAAATTAGTGTGGAATAAAGGTAATTCCTTTTAAAAAATAGAGAAAATTGCCTTAGCAATTTTAAATTGTGAGAAAGTAAACTTAATCTTCATTTTCAGCAATTTCATTATCCAGTCAATTCATGAAAAGGACCATATGTAAACATTACCAAATAAATCCTGAAGTCTGACTGGACACACTGGTAACTGAGTCACTTATCCATGTTCTAAATTATGAAGCCTGGTCCTTAATATAGAAACCCTTCCTGAGCACTTCTTCAATAAAGAAAAGAGCCAAAGTTCATGTTTAATACACATATAGACTAGCCGCCTTCTCTTATTTTGAGACGGGAATGAGAAGGCAATGACATTTGGACAAGAGCAGCTTTGTCTAATATTATTTAACCTAAGCAATTACCCTATGGGACATATTATTAGCCTCATTTTTCAAGTGAGGAAAGTAAAGTCAAATAATTAACTCAGGCCAGTTTCTGCAGCTGCCTTCCAAAAACCTTTACAACATGATCCAATCACTAACTGGTTCGTTGCATTTATATATGTTTCTTTTGATGGCCATCTTCATAAGAGGCTGAAATTATGAGTGGATATAAAAGTAGAATTTGATGACAAAGAGAGAGCTGTACAGATGTGGAAAGGATAGAAAACCTTTTTAACACTACAACATTTGAGCTGTGATGCTTAAGTAATTTGGAGAATAGTAAACGGCAACATCTAAAGGCCAGTTTTGTATTCCACTTGTTTTTCAAAAATGTTCCATTTGATCCAGTATTTTCACTTCTGGAAATTTGTTCTTATGAAAGTGCTTAAAATACGAAAATAAAAGGTCAAGTTACCTATTAGAGCTAAATTTAGAAATTCCTAAATGTACATTAGTACAAGAATTTTTAAGTAAGAAATAGTACTATGACATTATGTAACTATTTTAAAAGAATTAAAATAAATTAGTGTTAACACAGAAATGTTACTTTGTCATGTTAAGGTAAGAAGTAGGATATAAAGTTATATATGAGGAATATGATCACAACTAAGCATGTAAAATAGTTTTAAAAGATTAAATGAAATATTTATAGTGGCTTTTTTCTGTTTTAAATCATTTTGTAATTCCTAAATTTTTCTGTAAAGGGAGTATGTTACTTTTAAAATTGGAATTTTTGTGTAATCAAAAGAAGTATCCCTTTTCCTTTATTTTGTAGATTTTATAAGATGTTTAGAAATTTTTAAAAAAATAAAATAAAATCTAACCATCTTTATTGTCATTCACAAACTCTCTCTGAATTATTTCTTTCAGATCCTATGCAAAATTATTTTCCCAATAATTTTAAAATAAACAAAAAGTAATACATCACTTTGATTAATGAGTACAGTAGACTCATTAATCAAAGATGCTGTTTTCAAAAAAGAGTCCAAGGGTATGCTCTTTACTTTAAGACATGGACAGATGTTCTTAGTAAAAATCCCATGCCACCAAAAGGATGCTTAATATAGAAAACTGTGATGATTGTGACTGGCTTTGTGAATTACCACATCAGTATATTTTGTGATCTGTAATATAAATAAATACACACACACACACACACATACACTTTGTATTTCATTTGTTTCTTGTTTGCCCATGAAACTGTCTTTTCTTTTTTAAAAGAACTCTAGGCAGTTCTTATATTTCTTTTTAATTTTTAGCCTATTATTGCTCTGTGTGAAATAAGATGATGTGTGATCTTAAAATGCCAGTTTAATCAGAAATCCATAATTTTTCAAATTTAGAACTTTAATTCAAACATATAGGTCCCTGGAAATGGCTGCAGATATTTATGATGTCTGCAAGATAGCTGTGGATATAGGTAGATCGAGAAATAGGAGAAATTTCTCTGAAACTATTTTCAGTGCTATTTTAGATTCAAAGTCAACAAATATTATATTCAAAAGAATAAAATTGACTTTCAACATGGGAAATAGTGTCAAAGGGAATTCAACCCCCCTTTCATAAGGTGCAGAAGATGTTAATCAACTTTACTGAACTCTAATTTATGTATAATAAAATGTACCCATTTTAAATGCACAGCTTGAAGAGTTTCATCAAATGTATATTTCTGGTAATCTTTACCACAATCAAGATATACATATAACATTTCCATCACTCTATAGGTTTCCTTGTGCCCTTTCCCTGTCAATCCCCTACATTCCCAGTCCTAGGCATGCACTGACCTGCTTTCTGTTCCTATAAACTAGAGTTGCTTTTTCTAGAATTTCATGTCATTGAAGCATATTATACGTACTCTTTTATATCTGGCTTCTCTCACTTAGCATAATGATTTTGAGATTCATCACTGTTGTGTATAGTTCAAACGTTTTCATTGCTGGTTGGTATTCTTTTGTATGTATATGTCAGCTTTGGTTTATCCATTTACCTGTTGATGGACTTTTGAGTTCTTTCCAGTTTTTGGCCGTTATAAGTAAAGCTGCTATGACTATTTGTGTAAAGTCTTTCTATGAACATACGTATTTAATTTTCTTGCATTATAAGAGTGAATGTTTAACTCTAGGAGAAACTGCCAAATAGATTTGCAAAGTGGTTGTACCATTTTACATCACCAGCAGCAATGTGCGAGAGTCATACATCCTGGTCAACACATTTTAGCCATTCTAGTGAATATGCTGTGGTATCCCATTGTAGCTTCATTTGCATTCCATGATGTCAAACACTTTTCCGTGTGCATACTTGTACATCTTTTTCTATGAAGTGTCTGTTAGAATCTCGTGACCATTTTTAAATTGGTTTGTCCTTTTATTATTGAGCTATAAGAGTTCTTTATACATTCTAGATATACGTTCTTTCTCAGATGTATGTGTTGTGAATATTTTCTCCTAGTCAGTGACTTGCCTTTTCATTTTCTTCGTGGTATGTTGTTTCAGTTGCATTTGGCACTTGAAAATGATTTTTGTCATGTTCTGTGGTAACATTTCATGTGGTTTTAACATATTTTAAAATATTTATCATCAATATCTTTTTCTGAAAAGTGAAGAAAATCAAGTGTTGTGAAACATTCATTTACACATCATTTAATTCTTAAGATTTCATGGGAGTTATCCTGAAGTTAAAAACATAATATTGTGGTACTGAAGTGAAAGATTCAGGTATCAAATTATTGAACATATCTCTAACCTATATAGTACCTATTATTTCAAGCAATGGAATATATCTCCCTGGAGACTAGCTGCCTTAAGGCACAGTCACCATACTGGATTTCAAAGTTATCTGAAATAATGCATTCTCACGCATGTTTACACTATGTGTTAGCCTCATTTTTTTCTTTTTAATTTTTATAAATCAAATACATAAAATTTACATGATTCTAAAGTAAAAATTCTATTAAAAATATTCTCAGAGTCTTATTCTCATCTCCAATATCATATATCACTATTTAGATATATGAATAATCTTATTTTTCCTTTTTATAACAGAAAGATACCATTCTACTTTTTTCTGTTCTTGTGTATCTTATGTTTTATTCAAATAAATGCCCTTTCAATGAGTAAAGATTAGAACAATTACTTTGGAAAAAGTAATACAGCGTTTGGGCAACTTCTGGAATTCAATATTCATAAATTTTGCTGAATAACAGTTTTGATAATTATTACAGATTCACTTTATCCTAAAATAACTGATTCTAAAGAGATGGTAAATTCTTACTTCACAAGAAGACACATGCAATGTAATCATAAAGGTAAATAATAATGACAGGTAACATTTTTGAGTGTTTACATACCACCCAGCATTCTAAATAGTTTATGTGCATTATCACTTTGAATGCTTACAATCACACTATGAGGTAAATGCTATGATTAAACCCATTTTTCAGCTAAGCAATGAGAGGTTTAGTCTTGCTCAGGGTCACAGAGTTGACCAGAATCTGAAGTCTCAACCTGTAATTATAGTGCTTCATGATCAATGCTAAGTTACAGAAAAAATAAACATATTTTAAAATATATGTGGTAGTAGATTAAATATATATGGAATAGATTGGTAGCAACAACCAAAAGTGAGATTCAGAATTAAAATAACATCTTATAATTTTAACTAGTTTAAACCATTTTAAACCACACTGACAGATATTTATTAAGTCAATATAAATAGCAATTAAATTGCATATAAATATTATACATGTATATTTTATGAAAGATCTACATTCTTTTTACTATAGATGAGTGTACATGTTCAACTAACCTTTTATACACACTCTCTAGCAAGTGCCAAATAAAACCAGATGTAAGAAAATTACATGATCAAAGTTTAAAGAAATAGAATTCTTAAATAATATACACAATAAAAGATAGAACCCAGCTGTATGCTGTTGCAAAAGAAATGAGCACACAAGAATAGATTTTTTCCACTCTATTTTATTATTATTATTAACCCTGTAAAATGAGATTCAGTACTCCACCTTAATATTTATTTTCTTGCTAGAATTGTACCAGATGGAAGAATTTTATATAACTGAAAACATTGATCGGTACGTCCTTCTGTTAAGAGTATTATCACCAATATAATTCTACTTTCTTTTGTATCTCAACAAATATTATTTTTTCTTTTTATGTCATGCCATATAACCCTTTTTCTATTGTTATTATGTCATACTATGTAACCCTTTCAAAATACCCCTTTCATATATTTTGCACATGTCTTTTCAAAACCAGGCCACCAATGAGTCATATGTCAACGCTGAATATCAAAAAGGATAAACCAAAATGTAGTCACATAACCTAACCAATCTGCCAAGCAAGAAACCAAGGATATAGTAAAATGGGAAAGGCCTGCTATTAGAATCTTAAATAAATATTTATGGAAAATAGTTTGGAGCAAGAAGTTTACAGAGGCTCAAAAGGAATGCTATAGCAGACATTAACCTTAACATCACTTAACTGTCCAAAGGAATACGGGGAATTGAGCAGTCAATGCATCAACTGAAGGGTGCAGAAAGTAGAAGTAGGGTTGTACTTCATGAAGCAAAAATGCAGAATCACATATCAGAGGTTCTTTAAACTTCAGATGCAAAGGAACCTTTGCAAGTTCAATAGTGATGGAAGAATTGTTTGGCATGTGTCATCTTTTATATAATCCCTAGGTACAAACGATTCACATATGTGTTTGTAATTATGGGAAGCTGCAGATAGATTTATTAAAACTTTTAACCTAAATTTGTCTCATCAATATTTTCCAACAGACAAGACTATACTACACTTAACTTTAGCAAACATAAATGAAGAATTCATACAATACCAATGATGACTGGTGTTCAGGTATTTAGACTTCATGATATAAATTAATTGACTACATTTTTGTTTTGTTTGTTTGTAGCTTGTCTTCTTTATCCTCACCTACTCCTTTGCTTAACATAATTTATTATAGCTTATATTATTTTCTTATTAAAAGCTAGAGACTCACTAAAACAATGAGATGCAATAAATAAAGAATATATTAAACCCATCAATGTTACCACCTAAAGACAATTATTTTTAGTTAACAACCTGCGTGTGTATATATATGTATATGAGTTGCTACTATAAGAAGGTATGTATGTATGTGTGTATGTATGTATGCATAGTCTTATTTCTAACAAGGAGATTATTCTGAATACATTTTTGATCATTTAAAAATGAACAGCATAACATGCTCATATTCTCATGATAATAAATACAAATCAAAAGCTTTATTCTTTACTAGCTATTATAAACAATAGTGTACAAATTATTCCTATTATTAAACATGTTCTCAAAATAATTACGTGAAATTAGAATTGTTAGATCAAGAGGTTTTTATGGCTTTCTGCACACTTTTTTTTTTTTTTTTGCTTCTTGAAAGAATTTGCCCTCCATCTTATCCCCTCACTGAAGGTGTAGCAGGATAATCTTTCCTCTGCACCCTTAATAACCTCTTAACAATTTTGCCAATTTAATACAAATAAAATATTTTACTTTAACTCGTATTTTTATTATATCTTTTCAAGTATTTATTGACATTGCTGTTCTTTTTTTGGAATGTTTATTAGTGTCTTTCACTCAATTTTTTTTTTTTTTTTTAGCTGGTCAGGAGTTAGAGTTTTATTATCAGTCTAGGCAAGACTAAAAATTCAAAGCAAATTCAATTTTGCTTAAGGGAACATTGTAAAGTAACAATTCTTCATATTACATGCCTCATGTGATCCATTTCAAACCATAGAGAATTACACCTTTATGTGTCACTGTTCCAAGAGACAAACAAATGTGAACAGCTAAAACATTTTAAAAATGCACCAAGCTTATGAAGTCTTAAACAAAACTTGAATTTTCTGTACATACACCTGTCAAATGAAGTTATTTCCTGTGCACCACTCCTCTTGCAAAGTGGTCTTCTGTTCCCTTTCATTTGACCTAGATCGGCTAGGAGACCTAGAGAAAGATCGGGACGGCTTGTGATTTCTTTCCAGGGACAGTGATCTCTCTCTTCTCCTATCTCTAGAAAGGGACCTGCTCTGGCTGCGGGAGAAGCTTCTCTGTCTTGGAGATCTGTGGCGAGGTGGAGGACTCCTCCTCCGATAATCACCTCGTGGGTGATGACCCCAAGGAGGTGGCCACGATTTCGACTTCTCTTTTCCCCATTCGACAGGTCCACTCTTACTCGGCAGCCACATAGTGTTCTCCCATCTAGTTCTCGGACAGCATCGGCTGCATCTTGGGGATCTTCACATTCAACAAAAGCGAAGTCAGGAGGGTTTCTAGCAACCCACACACCGGAGTGGTCCATAATAGCCTACAGCTCGTTCCAATTCAGTCTTGTTCCATTGTTTCCAAGATTACCTACATAAACTTTACACTCCAATGGACAGGAATCACGATGCATTTCGAGATCTCGGGTTAGAAACGCGGAGGCTCAGATCCACACACCCTTGGCTGGGTCTTCCCGGTCCCCTCCCGCGTGGCACCCGCAGATGCTCTCGCACACCCGTCGTCCGCGAAATGGCCTGGCAGGCGGATTCTTAACCACTGCGCCACCAGGGAAGCCCAGTGGTGATGTTTAGGAAGAGACTCCTCTCCTTTTAGCAGCACTTCTGTAGATATTTCAGTAGTATATCTGGGATCTGTTTATCTTTGCATCCTCATCTTTCTCATCAGAAACTTGTGGTTTTACTCTTTCAGGTTCTTTTCCTTCTGGTGTCTGTTTGCTAGCTAGATCTTTGGGTTCACTTCTGTGCCTCTTTTCATCTTCGTCTTCTCCTTCATTCATTTCAGCCTGAGCTCCTCCGGGCCTCGCATCTCTGTCTGGCTCCTCCTTAGATTTCTGTTTAGATGTTAGTCCTTCGGTTTGACTTCTGAGTCTCTTTTCTTCCTGGAGGTGACCAGGCTTTACTTGATCATCTCTTTCTTCTTCTTCCACGTGTGTTCCTGGTCTTACTCTTCCCGGTTCTTCTGCAGGGAGCGGTCCAGCAACTCGCTCTCTGGATGCAACTCTACATCTCTTTTCCTCCTGGTCTTTTTTCGTCTTCATCGACAGAATCATCTGATTTTGCTTTTTCAGGGTCTTCCTCAGGTTTCCATTTGGCAGGGCCCCTTGTGAAATGAGATGTGATGGTGGTCTGCCTGGTAGTTTGCCTTGTAATCCTGGGGCTACATGAGACTTCAGCTGATTCTGTTTCTCCATCGGACTTGCTTCTCCTGGGCATGCAAAGTTTGGAAACAGGTCTGGGGGACTAGTTTTTCTCTGCTATTTCCACTCTGCGCTCCTCACCACTTGTCTGGCTCCCGTTTTCTAGACATCCATTCACTTCCTGACTGAAAGCATGAGCTCCGTTCTCAAGGACAAATCTTTATTTAAACGGGATTTGACTTTAGCCCGGTAGCCCTCCTCTGATAATTCTTCTTTATGTAATTTGGTTTCCAAGTCACATAACTGATTCTTTATTTCTGTCTGCAGAAATTTAGGCAAGAGATTCCATTTCTCCTACACGCATTCCTTTTCTGTTAAACTATCTCTTTCCAAATCTTTGAGCCGGATGGTCGCGATGATTTCGTGAGCAGCATCGTGGGGTCTGTCGTAGACCGGCAGCGGCCACGGGTAGATGGCGGGCTCGGCTCCCACGGGCGACTTGAGCCTCAGCTCCAGCTTCTCCCCCATGTCTGCGGGCGGCCACCACACCATGCCAGTCGGGAGGTTGGCGGAGGGGCGGGGCCTTTCACTCAATTTTAACCTGGAATATTTGTCAT
Source organism: Eubalaena glacialis (assembly GCF_028564815.1). NCBI lineage: Eukaryota > Metazoa > Chordata > Mammalia > Artiodactyla > Balaenidae > Eubalaena > Eubalaena glacialis. Next base: position 25,393,816 of record NC_083723.1, on the reverse strand, counting down.
TTTTTTGGTTTTGCTTTGTGAGCATTTTCAAAGACAGAAATTTATTGTTTACAATAAATTAAGCAAATGATTTTTCTAGTTAATTGCTTTGATTTTATACTGTTTGTAATTTTTTTGCACACAGACAACCAATGTTAATTTTTATGTAGTTAAAACAATTACTGTTTTCCTTAATGGTTTCTACTTGTCTACTTATGCAGTTATTCTTAAAAAGGCCATATATATATAATACTAATTTTGCTTAATCATAAATACTCTCTTCAATCATCTGGCTTAAGTTCAACTAAATTTTTCCATACACAATGTTGCCATTCTTTTAACTGTTTACTTACTCCTAATATGTACAATCTTGCTGGATATTGAACATCACATTATTATAGCTTTTATTGAAACTATTTATTTATTGAACACTTACATTGAACCAGGTTCAAAATTGCTCAAAATTCAATTAAAAATCTCCATAAACTATGAAGTATGCAGTAAAATTCCATTTCACAAATAAGAAAGCACAGAATCAGATTAAATAATTTAAATAGTTGAAAGAAGTTTTGATATCAAGTGTATTTAATTGTGTTTTGTTAAACACAAATACTGCTTTTTAAAGTTGTTTTAGGAACTTTTTAAAAAATCTATAAATGGATGAATAAAAAAGTAAAATAATTCTAATGATGTATGCTATAATTTATTCAGTTAAGTCTTTTTTTTTAGTCTAACACTCTAATTCTTCCCACCAAACATAAGGAATTGCCTTGAATGCCATACGCCTAAAGTTCCACACTAATTTTTAACATTAACCAAATAAATCTGTCAATAAATTATCAAATTAGAAAGAATGTTCCCACATTGTATGATAATTTACCATAAACACAATTATTAAAAAAATATAGTAAAGTTTGGAGGGCAGATTTTGCATAGAGCCTATTATTCTATAGTGCATAGTTTGTAAGCAAATAAGATTTGTTAAATCAGTGAATATGGAAGCATTAATGACTTTATTAATTTACCTAGAATACACCATTCTGAGAAAACCAAATTCAGTTTTGACCCTTTACTCTCAATGAACATAGGTAATTTTAAGTGAATAAATTAAAATAAGTCAGTGTTAAATACTAGGATATCATTTGTTTATTGGAGACTGTTGATCCAATTCCTTTCTCCTTTGTATCTGCAAAGCACCATTTCAGTACCTTTTAAAGTTAACGTGATGTAAACTATCCACATGGCAGGGATATACAATAATGCAAAGCAGATGAATTTCAGCCCCATGGGAATTTGCAGTGAGTGAAAAAGGGTTTTATTATCCATCTAGGCAATTGCGCAGATGAATGTCAGAAAAGCTGATAATTTTAAGCTCATAAATAAGAAAAAAGTAAGTAAACAACTTTATCCCCAACCTCGTTGTAGTGATGAAGCAAATTTTAAATGATTTAATAGATTCGATGCTTCATATCATTTTCTACAACTGGAAAAAACGAACAGTTGTTTAAAAATAATGTTATAGTGGAGAAGAGCAGAGAGAGCTAAGTACTTGGTTATGACCACATGCATATTCTTAAATAGAAACCTAAGAATAAGGCAAGAAAACGCTACAAAAGAAGCCTGCATAACACAGGAAGAGATGCCAGTTTATAATCTACTTGTTTTAGAATAGTCAGTTACTGTTACTTTATTTCTTACCTAATGAATAAAGAGATATGGGAAAGGAATTTTAAGTATAAGGAAGTTTAAAGATATTTGTATGCAATCCTAAAGAGCCGATGTTATTTTTTCAATTATTTTACTGATGAATAAACTAAAGTTCAAAGTCAAACAGCCACTAAGTGGCAAAATCTCAGCTCATGTCCATATTTGTTTAATTTAAAAATGTTCTTCCACTTGACCGTAAGAACACTTACAGAAGATTCCATAAAAAATAGAACTATAAATATTTGTAAGCTAAAACATATTCATTTTAATGACATTACAATAAATGTACATAAAATAATATCTATTATAATGTCTAAAAATACATTAAAATAAATGTGAACAATGAATTAGATTTTTTTAAAGCATCAAGTCATTATGGCAACCTTCAAAGTTTACAGTCCTTTACTTGCATGCAACTATTATTTACTACTGACTACTAAATATAGTTGCACTCCTCCCTAGAGCACTTTATTCTCTACATGCAAATAAACATAAAAACAATGTGTTTCTAACCTAAACATTCTAATAAACACAAACAAAGCACACCAAGAGCTAGGACTGGTTCTTCATCATTTAACTAAAATTTTGTAAGATTTTAAAAACAAGCATAAAAATAATACAGAATGTTCAGAGTTAAAATATCATCATCATCTTTTAGTTTTAAGCTGTGGCTTTATGTTATTCTACATTATATTGTCAGATTCTTATTTTACAAAGGTCAAAGTCAGAAAGAAATACATATATACACATATATATAGTAGTCAGAAGTATGTACTTGTGCATAAATCTAATAGAAACATAATGTGTAGAATGTAAATTGTAATCAAAATGTAACATATATTTTTGTCTCCCATATTCCCTTCAAATTTATTTAATTGATAAATCTTTTGCTGTGCCACTGGTAGAAATTTAGGTAGGTCTCACTGACTTTTCTGTTAACTTTTTGGTAATCAAGGGTCCTATATTGATTTTTAGTCTCTGAAAACAGAGATTAAATCAAAAATTAAAAATATCTAGTCCAAGATGTCATTTAACATAAATCTTCACTATAAACTAAGACTTCTTTTCCACATTGCCAGCAGTTGGTGTTCTCTGACATTTGGAAGGAGAAGTCCTTGGCTTTTTTATCTTCCTGCTCTGCCTACCTCTAAGTATGGCAGAGAGAAGGATAAGGGGAATAAAACATTTTTCACTTGAACTGATCACTGTTTTTTCCTGTTATAAATTAGTACTGGGCCTAGCAAATGTTTAGAATTATCTCTTTTTCTACTGGGACAAGAAAAGTTCTTCTGAGATTCCTGGGGTTTTCTCCCACCTGTACTTCTTTTGACTCTGATATATAAGTAGTTCAGAAGGTGGTTTGCAATCCTTCAGAAGCCCCTAGGAAGCCCGTATATACCTCTGGCTTCTTGCTGCTTGAGTCTCTTTGTCCCTGTATGTGAGTGACCCATCAGCCAGGTCCCAAGAAGATTCCACAGTGGCATTGGTCTTCTAGTGCATAGCTCATTTCTGGTTTATAGGAAATACACAACCTCTTCTCCAACAAACTCAGAGTACAGTCTGATTCCAACCCTAATGCAACTGACCTGGCCCTGAAACCATAGAATTGATTCGCTCTCTTTATCCTCAAGATTTTCTGGATCAGATAATCCCCAAATTACAGTGGTCACGCATTAAGTTCTTAAGTGATCCACTTAAAGCACCACCACCTGCTAGGCTTCATGTGGCAAAGCTGGCAACTACCTCTTTGGGTGGAGGAGGAATACAGCTTATAGAAAAACTTCAGGAAATTCACTCTCTTCTACATGATCTAATCCAGGTTTCACATATTCTTGATTTCACTAAGTGGTCTAGGATTCAGGGACCCAGTTCTAGAAACTTTTCTGAGGCAAATCCTACTATTTCACAGACTAATGGGCATTTCTTGAATCTATGAATATCTGTATAGAGATAATTGTGCATGCGTAGATAGATAGATAGGTAGACAGAGTTGAGATTAGTTAGTAGTTGAGATTTCCTATCTTCTTAAACTCTTCCCCATCTAGAGTCCTCTAGTTTTATAAGAGTAATTTAAAAAATAATTTTCAAATGAAATATGTGAGATATATGTTTTCTAAATTTTTTTTATTTCCTTAAATATGTCCACGTTTACAAGGAAAAATAATTTGCCTGGTATATGATTCTTGGTTTGCAATAGTGTGAAGATGCTATTCATTGTCTTCAAACTTTCATGATTTCAAATGTGAAGTCTGATGCCAGAAAGAGAAAATGAAGACTGATAACTGTTTTTGGTTTAAGTAATCAGGAGAAGAATACAGTTGACATTTATTAAGATGAAGAAGAAATTCGGGAAGAGCCAGTTTGGGGAGAAAGACTAAAGTTTTGTTTTTGGTTTTGGATGTGATAAGTTTGAGATATCAGACATTTACATGAAGATGTAAAGTCAGCAGTTGGAAATCTGAGCCCAAAATGCATGAGAGAAATTCAGCAGGAAATATTTGAGATTTATAAGCCTATAGATAATATTAAAAGCCATAAGACTAAGTGAGATGAGTTACTGAGTGAATGATGATAGAAAAGAGTTGAGTTTCAAGGACTGAATCCTGTGTCATATCAATATTTGGTGATTAAGAAGAAGAGCAGAAAAGGAGAGATCTGAGGAGAGGGGGCTAGAGAAAAACAGTTTAGGGCTGTGTACCAAAAAAAGCCAAGTGAATAAAGATTTTCAAGCACTTTATCAAATTATGCTTATAGGTCAAATATGATGAGGACAGATAATTGAGCACTGGATTTATCGACATAGAAATCATCAGTCTCTTCATCAAGCTCAGCCTGGGTAAGTGCTGGGGGGTGAAAGTGTAATTAGACTAGATTTAGGAGACAATGGTAGGAGGGAAGTTGGAGACAAGGAGTGTAGATAATTCTTTCAATGGGTGTTGATGTGAAAGGGAACAGAAAACTATGGCCTTAGATCCCTCTTTGCCAAGCTCAGAGGCAGCAGAATTTGCATGTAGGTAAATCCTGAAGGAAATTAAATAAGCTTGGGAGTCAATTCCGGACTGGAAATTCTTTTTCTGAGAGGGAATTTGGGGCGAAATCTCATTAAGGCAAAAAAGTTTTTCTGAGACTTTAACCTTATAAAGTAAAGTGACTAACAAAGAGCAGCTATACCTGGAGGAGGAAATCAGGGCGAAGTTGCATGATGCAATTGTGCTAGAAGCTGGAAATATCAGAGGCTAATATAGCTCCACAGAATTTTTTAAGTCCCCAGAGAAAATTCAATGGAAAATTTTAATTCTGCAGATTAACAGTAGAGCTTTTTAACTTTCCAAGGGTTTTCACATAATCTATCCTATTTGATCCCCATGACAAACTGTGAAACAAGCAAAGTTTTATTTTTTTCCATTTTACTAATGAGGAATTGAGACACAAAGAATACATAACATTTGTTCAAGATCACAAAACCAGCAAATTGTAGAACTGGGATTGAGACCAGGTCCCCCGATTGTAAGTCTAGCACTGTTTTCACTAAATGAAGTTGCAAGTCATAACTGAGAAATGGAAGACTGCCAAGAAATTGCATAATTTATATATCAATTGGTAAAAGTTACCTAGGGACACTATTTATGTCTAAAATTGAATTATGTTAAACTTGTAGCTATTCATCTTACCAACAAACTAAAATGATATATCAATTAAAGTTACTGTGCTCTTGTTTTCCACTCTGGAAGACAGACTGTGACTGCCTAAGTAGTTAACAGGGCACTTTGGGTTTGTGTATTAATAATACAGACTTGAAAGATTTCTCTGCCACCCGTTTCCACACTATTTCACAATTTAATACCTGCATAGCTCTGGGTGCATTAACTAATAGTGACTCAATTTTCTAATCTTTAAATTAGGGAAAGTTTGATCTACTACAAAACATGGATGCAAATAAGAATTAAATATTGAAAAATGAGTACAATGTTAGTTAAAAATGTTTATCAATGAATGTGTTTCAATTTGGACCCCCAGGCACACCATAGTGGTCATACTGGTTTAGCCTTAACTGGAATATTTTGAAGACTCTGCCCTATTTCATTCATATAAATGGTGAGTCAATCAGGAAGGAGAGTATAGAACAATGAAAATTTTAAATTGAGAACTTGAAAAGTTCATGTAGAACTAACAAAATTGCAAAGCAGGAAAGAAAAGACAAACTAAACAACTCAAATATTAAAATACATGAGTAATAAAGGGAAAAATCATATACTGCCAAATGAGTTATTTCATCGCAATAATTTTTTCTGACACCTTCAGTCAGACTTTCCAGAAATTCAATGGGACAATAAAAATATGTAAAGCTAGACCTCAATTGTATTTTACTCATGATTTACACAGATAATTAATCCAGGTTCTCTACCAAAATCCTGGTCACCCTGAATTCTTCTTTTTTTCTCATAACTTCCATTTAATTGTCAGCAAATCCTGTCAGGTGTAACTTCAAAGTTCAGTTGATCCTTGAACAACTCTGGGATTAGGGGCACTGCCTTATGCACTGTTGGAAATCTGGATATAACTTTACAATTGGCCCTCTGTACCCCCAGGTCTGCATCCCTGGATTCAAACAACGACAGATCCTGGAGTAGTAAAGTATATATTTAGTGAAAGAAATCCTGGTATAAGTGGACCTGTGCAGTTCAAACACTTGTTGTTCAAGGGTCAAATGTACATCCATAATAAGGCCATACCCACCTCACCACCTCCACTGCTAATAACCTCTTCCAAGCCACCACCACCCCTCAGTCTCCTGTGTGCTCTTCCTGTTAACCTACTCAACTCCAACTGCTCTGGCCTCATTTCCCTACTTCAAAATCCCCAGGCTCAGGACTTCAGGGTTTTTGACTTGCCTTTGCCTAATCTTAGAATGCTCTTCCCCAGATGATTACATAGTACCTTGCCTCTCCTTCTGCAGATCTTTGCTTCCCTGTGAGCCAACCCTTGCCCCATCTCCGTATTTGAAATTGCGGCACCACAGTCCCCTAATCTCTGCTTTAAATTTTCTCCTGAGTCATTAGTACTATACTTACGTATTTATTTTATTTCCTTCTCTTTCTAGGATGTAAAGTTCTGTGAGGGCAGGGATTTTTGTCTACTTTTTAACTGCTATATCCCCATGTCATAGAATAGTACTTGCCCAGTAGTAGATAATGAAAAAGTATTCTCGGAACACATTACTCTTTTTAAATAATTAGAAAAAAATTAATTTATGAAATAACATAGATATTTACACATCTAATAGTTTATTTTCCCACTGTATTTTCACACAAAACTATCTGCCATTAAGTATTTTGTGGAAATAATCTTAAAGGAGACCTCTACAAAAAAATTAATTTTTAAGTAACTTATTTTTCTCAATATGTATAGTATATTTATATTTTTATCATATAAAATATCTTTAGAGGAATTTTCATCTTATCTCAACATTGTATATTAGTCCTAAACTAATAAACACTATCTAAACTATAAAACTATTAGGTCGGTGTACAAAGTTGTGGGAACATACCAAAAAGTAAATACCAGTGAACCAATGCCCCAACCTGAAGGCATAAATAATATTTCACAAAGGCTGTTTCATGCTTTCATCATGGACAGATTAGACATCATACACAATTGAGTTTCAGAGGTAGAAGCAATGGTTGGCAGAACACATGTTCAAAATTTAAATTGGTCTTCATTATCTGGAAAAAGGATCATAAATAAATGTAACAGAATTAAGTTACAAGATCATTGTAGTACATCCTAGGGTGAACAAAAAAACTGAATAAAAGAGGACAGAAATATAATTTTAAAAAAGCAGCAAAATTGTTTAATTCGTACTTTATTTATTAGCCACTATCCTAGACAAAGAATAGGATAAGAAATGAGTAAGCCATGGCACCTAGCCTCAAAAGCTTCTTTTCCATTGCAAGGAGGCAGAAAGAAACACCAAAATAAAATGCAAACTGCAAGTTCAAAATGTCCATAAGTGCTGAACTAGAGGAATGCAAACAATAGGAACACAGTGGGAAAAAATAATTATGAATGAGATCATTAATATGTGATCTTCCTCTTAGCTCCAGCACAAGCAGTCATACCATTATCATCCCCATGCCCTTAATCCTAACTACTGCGGGAAGAAACAGATTGTCTCCATTAAGCAAAAGGATTGGATTCCTGCCATCCAGCTCTGCTCCAATTAGCAATGAGTAAGGAAGGGAAGAATAACACAAAATAGCATGCTCACAGAAGTAAGTTCCTGAAGATGGATGGTGTGCAATTCTCCCAGAGAGAAGTATGAGCAAAGCAAACCCCAAGAATATTGACGCTTGAAAAAGTGCTTTTATGTATTATCTATGAATGCTGAAGAGAGGGGACAAGGAACTGCAAGAATTCAAGCCATTTGCTTGCTTTTTCTCCCTTAATGGACACTTAAAAAATCTGTATTCATTACTTATTCAGTCAGTACCCTAGTTCAATTCTGCTGCCCACTTGCACAATCAGCAGACTCCTAAGGAGATTCTCAGCCCTTGAGAATGAAGAGAAGATGTTGTGCTTGAATCATGGAGAATGCTGAAGTAGAAAAACAAATTACAAATTTTAAGATATTTATTTGAAACTTGAGAACAATCTTGGTTCTGTTCTTGGGAGTGAGAAGCTTGACAGGGAAGATTCCTGGTTTTGAGCAGAACCTCACTGTTATCTATATAAGTAGATTTCACTTGAAAAAAAAGAGATTTTTTTCCTATAAGATCAAAAAATAATTCAAGAGATAGTAACAATATCTAGTGGAGCTAACAGAAAATGAAGCAAGTAGAAAATGTTAGACAAGTGTTTTGGACTGGAGACTGTTTTTTAAGAAGTCATAAAGCAGACTTTATAAAGTTCAAGCACTTCAAATTCCCCTGTTAGCCTCAGGTAAGTCACTTAGAAATCTCAGCTGAGATGGTTTGTCATTCTGTTCAGTCATGAGGAAATGACTAGATAATTCCTCAATGTTTCTACCAGAACTGTTATTTCTGTGAGGAAAAATTAGAAGTACCAAATCAATTCTTAGAGTAACTTACTCTTTACTATTATTTTAATTTTTGACTCTATAATTGGAAGGTTCCTTTATGGTTCTAAAAATATCTTACAACTGTATTTTCCATAAGTCTTTTGAAGACATTTATGTTTGGACAGTTAACAAGTCACTAGGGAGTCTGTGGATAAGAAAAAGCACAACCCTAACAGTAAGCCCATGTTTTTATAAAGGATGCCGGGTGTTTTAAAGTTGTGGGCTGCAAAGCTGTGGTTAGTGAAGAAATTAGTCATGAAAACACAGCATAGCACAGCAGGGATTTATTATGCATGAACCACTTCCATTTTTTGTTTATTTGAAATAAGCTAGATGGTGAAAAGTGCTGAAATTTCCTCGTGGCGCATAACTTTAGGGGAGTGCCCCTCTCTCCTCCTCAATACATCATGCTGACTGAGATTATTCGGAAGATCTTATTACTGCCCAAAACTGAAAGTAAAGCAAGGATTTCAACACATGGAAAATTCCAAATGTGCAAACATGGAACTTACCACACCCATAACTGAATATTCAGTTTGTTTTTCTGAAAATCAGCACACACGTACATGAGTTTTAAGATTAAAGTAGACACCACTCCCCAAACATGAATGTGAAATGCAGAATTTGGTGCAAATAGGCTTACTCAGAATTACAAATCCTAAATGGGAGAACTTAGGAAACATGTTCATTTTCTCCAGAGGAATACATTTGAAGTTCCTGTAATACTTTTAACATACTAATAAGCTTTAAGGAATTGCATAAAGGGCTTAAAATTTTTTAAATGCTTCAAATAACTAACTCTTGAATTTGTAGCTAATTTGTTTTTCTCCTTCTACACTCTCTAAGCACAACATCTCCTTTCCAAGAGTGCATTTGTGCATCTCTGCTCTTTTATTTCAACACCACCTCAATATACTCAGAGAATGGACACCTTACTTTAGATAAGCATATGATAAAGGATTTGATATCACATTATCACCTCCAATCATATTTGGTATTCTGTGAAAGAAATTATTTCTCAATTGTAACTAATATAGGATAAGAATCTTGAAAGTCTAACCTATCTTTACGTTAGATGGAATGAATGTGTTCGGTCAGGTGTGTTTGAACAGATATCCCCCTCCCCCTGAATTATCCTCTCAGCTAGGAAGTGTCTTCCATTAAAATGAAGACATTATTCTAAAAGTTCCTTTTTAATTTTAGAGAGTATATATCTTACCAAAAAAAGGTAACATTAAAGCAGGAAGACTAGGCAATAAGTTTATATGAGTCAAGGCTAGGGCACCATGAGAACATGAAAGACTGGAAGAGAAGAAAAACTGAAGTGGGGAAAAGGTTTAGAAAAGGAAATTGAGGTATAAAAGGTTATAATGCAAGATTATTCTTTATAACATCTATTCCTTAATTGAGACAGTGAAATGCATCAATAAATCATGAGATATTAATACAGGAAATACTGTATAACAATGGGAAAAATAAGCTGATGATATATATGTAATGTATATGAATCTCAAAGAAAAGATGTTGAATAAAAGAAGCTAGAAACAAGAGTTCTTACTGTATGTTTTCACTCATATGAAGATCAAAAAGAGATGAAAGTAGTCAGTAGTGCCTGAATTCAGAAAAATCATTAACTTTGGGAGGGAGGATGATGACTAGAAGGGGTGGTGTGTTATGGACAGAGAATGTTACCCTATATAATGATGATGCATAGTTATATATATATATATATATATATACACACACACACACACACACACACACACATACATATATATATATATGTATAAAACTAATTTATCTTAAGTACTCTGACAGCCAAGTAAGGCAGATAGACTTTAAGATGTCCTCCTTTGCTCTCCACCTCCTGCTATTTATGTTCTTATGTAACTTTCTCCCCTTGAATGTGGATTTAACCTATTGACATGTCTTTAATGAATAAAATACAGCAAACCACTTTTGTGTTTGTTACATAAGATTATGACTTTTGTCTTGCTAGCAGACTCATTCTTTTGCTGACTTTGATAAAGCAAATTGGCATGTTGGAGAGGCCCACTGGCAAGGAACTGAGGATGGTGGCCTCCAACCAACTGCAAGGGAGGAATGAAGCCATCAGTCCCAAACCCCTAAACTATGCCCAGATCCATGACCCATAGAAACTGAGATAATAAGTATGTTGTTTTAAGATGTGTCAGGACAATTTGTTATGTTGCAATAAACAATACACCAAGCAAAACAAGTCTGTAAGCCAAGTTAGCCAATGATCTACCAGTTCTGGATAGCTGAAAAGTATATAATGGTATAAAGCAGATTATTTGAAGTGCTTTTTCTTGCACTTATGTTATGACTGTTAGAGGTACGTGTACAAATAGTCATACTTTGAGTTTGCCTTGGACTAAGGAGTTTCCCATGATGTGGGTCTTTCCGTTTTAAAAGAAAGATAGTCTTGGGCAAAACAGGACAGTTGGTCACCCTACAAATTGACAATATAATCTTTTTTTTTTTTTTTTTAATTTTATGAGTGAATTTTAACAATCACCCAAAAAAGATGATTTTATTTTCACACAAATTCTTTTAGAGTGAAAAAGTGGGTATACTTATTTTATTCTATGAAGTTAGAATACTTTGACATCAAAATCAGAGAACGATAGCACTAGAAAGGAAAAGCTCAGGCCAATCTCATTCAGGAATATCATTGCAAAGAGTGCTGAGAAAATATTAGCAAACCTAATCCTGCAATGCATAAAATGATAATACATCATGAGCAAGTTGGTTTTATCCTAGGAATGCAAACTTTGTTCATTTTTAGGGAATCAATAAATGTAATTTTTCATATAAACAGATTAAAAGGTAAAAACTACATGATCATCTCAATAGATGCATTAAAACTATTCAATAAAATCAATACCCGTTCAGTATAAAATCTCTTCCCAAACTAAAAATACAACATCCTTAAGATTATCTACAAAAGTCCTACAGGATGAGTGTACTTTTTTTTTTTAATTTATTTTATTTATTTATTTATTTATTTTGGCTGCGTTGGGTCTTCATTGCTGTGCGCAGGCTTTCTCTAGTTGTAGCGAGTGGGGGCTACTTTTCGTTGTGGTGCGCAGGCTTCTCATTGTCGTGGCTTCTCTTGTTGCAGAGCATGGGCTCTAGGCATGTGGGCTTCATTAGTTGTGGCGCTCGGGCTCAGTAGTTGTGGCTTGCAGGCTCTAGAGCGCAGGCTCAGTAGTTGTGGCACACAGGCTTAGTTGCTCCGCGGCATGTGGGATCTTCCCAGACCAGGGATCGAACCCGTGTCCCCTGCATTGGCAGGTGGATTCTTTTTTTTTTAAACATCTTTATTGAAGTATAATTGCTTTACAATGGTGTGTTAGTTTCTGCTTTATAACAAAGTGAATCAGTTATACATATACATATGTTCCCATATCTCTTCCCTCTTGCATCTCCCTCCCTCCCACCCTCCCCATCCCATTCCTCTAGGTGGTCACAAAGCACCGAGCTGATCTCCCTGTGCTATGCGACTGCTTCCCACTAGCTATCTATTGTACATTTGGTAGTGTATATATGTCCATGACACTCTCTCACCCTGTCACATCTCACCCTTCCCCCTCCCCATATCCTCAAGTCCATTCTCTAGTAGGTCTGTGTCTTTATTCCCGTCTTGCCACTAGGTTCTTCATGGTCTTTTTTTTTTTTTTCCTTAGATTCCATATATATGTGTTAGCATACTGTATTTGTTTTTCTCTTTCTGACTTACTTCACTCTGTATGACAGACTCTAACTCCATCCACCTCATTACAAATACCTCCATTTCATTTCTTTTTATGGCTGAGTAATATTCCATTGTATATATGTGCCACATCTTCTTTATCCATTCATCCGATGATGGACACTTAGGTTGCTTCCATGTCCTGGTTATTGTAAATAGAGCTGCAATGAACATTTTGGTACATGACTCTTTTTGAACTATGGTTTTCTCAGGGTGTATGCCCAGTAGTGGGATTGCTGGGTCGTATGGTAGTTCTATTTGTAGTTTTTTAAGGAACCTCCATACTGTTCTCCATAGTGGCTGTATCAATTTATAGTCCCACCAACAGTGCAAGAGTGTTCCCTTTCCTCCACACCCGACAATATAATCTTTTTAGCTGTGTGCTTTGTTGTTAAAACATAACAAAGGCTTAATATTTGTTATGTGAATTAATTTTTGAAATAAATATTTTAAAAATAAGTACTTCTAATCTAAACTTAAGAAAGTCATGAAAAGAAAGCTATAAAGATTTTTTTTTAACTTTTTCTTCTCTCTTTTCTTCTTTTCATTCTCTTTCTCTCTGCGTGAAATCAAGATATGAGAAATCAATTATAATTCAATAAAGTAAAGCCTTGGGGCCCTATTTTAGAGAATCTGTCTGAATACATTGCCATTAATGATGACAAAGCCTTGCTGAGATGTCATGAATCAAGAGAGTAAAGGTCAGTTTTTGTTTTTTTTTTAAATTTATTTATTTATTTATTATTTTTGGCTGTGTTGGGTCTTCGTTTTTTCTGTGCAAGGACTTTCTCCAGTTGCAGCAAGTGGGGTCCACTCTTCATCGCGGTGCGCGGGCCTCTCACTATCGCGGCCTCTCTTGTTGCGGAGCACAGGCTCCAGACGCGCAGGCTCAGTAGTTGTGGCTCACGGGCCTAGTTGCTCCGTGGCATGTGGGATCTTCCCAGACCAGGGCTCGAACCCGTGTCCCCTGCACTGGCAGGCAGACTCTCAACCACTGCGCCACCAGAGAAGCCCTAAAGGTCAGTTTTGACCAGAGTTGTCATCACTAGTCAGTCTCACTGCAACAATTTCCATTTCAGTGACACTTAAGGGAGGATGAGATAAAATAATGAGCTCTCCAAATAATTGGTCTTAAACAGTAAATGGCATCTTCTATTGTAAAACTTGTAGAAAAGACTGAGTCACTTTTTCAGGATCACCCTCATTAAAACGCAATCTATCTCTCTGTCTCTGTCTCTCTCACAAACACACACACACAACAAAAGCCTACTTTTAATTCCACATACCTCTTTATTGCATGTTAAAAATATTGTACATTTTCTCTTGAAAAAGGTAGAAAGCAAACATTAATTGTTCAAAGATTGTTGTATATTCTTATTTACAGTGAAAAAATCAAAGTAAATCATAAATTAATAACTTTAAATTTATTTCAACCTTTCATACATACATGGTTTAATCTGTTTGTTTAAAGAGTACTGTATATTATTAAAAATATTGAAGCTGATGACTTTCTAGGAGAGATAATAATTAGACCTAATAATGACCATAAAATTGTCCTTGCATCAGATGATTTGGGCAGTACTCAGTCTAATTTTTGGAAGTTATTTATCCCATTAACTTGAAGGTTATCTGAAATTACTACTGCTTTTATCTCAATATCTTGGCTTGTGACATTAGAAATCCTAGAAAATTAGAAATCCCTGTTAAAATGCAATTAGATCACTTGAAAGAGAACATATATTTAGCCATTAGTATCCTTTTATCCATTAGCATACACTGCTTAAACTTCTTATTTATAACCCAGAAGAGAACAAAGCTGGAAAACAAGACATGAGACCACTGCATTTTGCTGAGGAGAAGAAAAATTTGAAGTATGTGTGGTTTCTTTGCTGGAGGGTTAGATAAGAAGTACTAGGAATAGTCTGGAAACTGGTGAGGATGATCCATCCCAAAGGAAAGACAGTATAGAATATTAAAAATAAGCTGCAATATATTATATAAGTTGCACTACACTATATTTTACTTGAATTTTAAGTTTTGTTAATAACTTTTCTCAAATTAGATCTTCTGTGATATTAGACTCCTTTATGCACAGATGGGAAAGCAGAAACCTAGTCCTGAGTGCTTACACAGAAAAGTTCATTTGCAAGGGTTGACATCACCTCAAATATAGTTCATATTTCAACATATCTTCATAACACCTTGTAAAACGAAAACAACCTTTGCTTTTGTTTAAACAAGCAGCATATTCTCTGATATTCATGGCAATCTGGTAAGAGAAAATCATTTCCCTGTCTGAACTAGATTTTTAGAACTCTACAGTACACAGGGTTAACATTTAAAAAATAGGTTTATGTCCCTCGGAGGTGAAGAAATTAAAAAAGACAACAGTAACATTCCAGCAGGAATATATTTAAAATAATTCACAATATAATGATCTCAAGTAAAAGCATTTGAGTAACATCCTTGATGGACTGTGGTACTTAGCTGTACCTAATGTAAAGATGTGCACATAGCTCACATCTGTGCTGCTCTATGAAAAGTAAATGATCATCCTCATCAAGAAAGTGGTGGAGCACAATGTTAACTGTGCAGCATGTAGAGCCACACTGCCCAGGTTCAATGTCCAGATCTGTCACTTACCAGCTTTTGTGGTCTTAGGAAATTACTTAATCTCCCAATTTCCTCAACTATCAAAAGAACTACTTACTTCTCTGGTGGCGCAGTGGTTAAGAATCCGCCTGCCAATGCAGGGACATGGGTTTGAGCCCTGGTCCGGGAAGATCCCACATGCCGTGGAGCAACTAAGCCCGTGTGCCACAACTAGTGAGCCTGCGCTCTAGAGGCCACGAGCCACAACTACTTAAGCCCATGTGCCTATAGTCTGTGCTCCACAACAAGAGAAGACACTGCAATGAGAAGTCCGCGCACCGCAACGAAGAGTAGCCCCCACTCACCTCAACTAGAGAAAGCCCACGTGCAGCAACGAAGACCCAACGCAGCCAAAAATAAATAAGTACATAAATAAATAATTAATTTAAAAAAAAAGAACTACAGTCATTGTTAAAACTTTGAATAGATAAGGTGGCACATAGTAGGAGCTTTCAATTGGACAAAATGGCTGAAGTGGGGGCAGTTTGTGAAAGATAAAATTGTGTTCTTCCCAAAGCCTGATAGGTACACTCTTAAATGGAAAGACAGAGGATCTGAAGGAGTGGACAAAGAAATATAGCAGATTAGAGAATTATATTATGAAAAGAGTAACGGTACAGTTAGTGCATATGGAACTGAGAATTAAACAGATAAATCTACTAAATTTTCTACAGAACTGTACTGTCAACAGAACCACCAGCTGAGACCATAAGAATTTATGCCTTAAATAACCACTGGGAAAATCTTCTAAGAGCCAAAAGCAGGCTAAGAAAGCTGGTCAGCCTCCAAGTAGCAAATGTCACGGCATAGTCACTTCACAGGTGGCTAATGATGATAATGGAAAAGGAAGAATCTCTGAGAGTGAATGATGAACAAGGAAGCTACTCCCGGGGAACGGATTTAGAGGCTTAACAAGGGACATTCCCCATGCCTAGGATGGCAAGCCCTTGAAATATCTGCCCCAAAAGATTTCAGAATTTTCAATGATCAGTTTATGCTATGTTTCTCTGATTTTTCCCATTCACAATTCCCCAGAGGAGTATTTGTTGAATTTTCCCTCTCTCTGTTCCACCATTGTGTATATCAGGTGTACTGAGGACAGCACAACTTGTGTTTTTAGTTTAAAGTGCTCTGGTTCGGGGGACCTTCAAGATGGCAGAGGAGTAAGACGTGGAGATCACCTTCCTCCCCACAAATACATCAAAAATACATCTAAATGTGGAACAACTCCTGCAGAACACCTACTGAATGCTGGCAGAAGACCTCAGACTTCCCAAAAGGCAAGGAACTCCCCACGTACCAGGGCAGGGCAAAAGAAAAAAGAAAAAACAGAGACAAAAGAGTAGGGATGGGACCTGCACCTCTGGGAGGGAGCTGTGAAGGAGGAAAAATTTCCACACACTAGGAAGCCCCTTCACTGGCAGAGACGGTGGGGGGGGGGCGGGGGGAGGAAGCTTTAAAGCCAGGGAGGAAAGCACAGCAACAGGGGTGCAGAGGGCAAAGCAGAGAGATTCCCTCACAGAGGATCAGTAACGACCAGCACTCACCAGTCTGAGAGGCTTGTCTGCTCACCCGCCGGGGCTGAAGGGGGCTGGGAGCTGAGGCTCGGGCTTCATAGGTCAGATCCCAGGGAGAAGACGGGTTGGCTGCGTGAACACAGCTTGAAGGGGGCTAGTGCACCACAGCTAGCCGGGAGGGAGACCAGGAAAAAGTCTGGAACTGCCTAAGAGGCAAGAGACGATCGTTTCAGGGTGCATGAGGAGAGGAGATTCAGAACACCGCCTAAACGAGCTTCAGAGACAGGCGTGAGCCGCGGCTATCAGCGCGGACACCAGAGACCAGAATGAAATGCTAATGCACCAAAAGAAGCCTGTGTGCAAGCACAGGTCACTATCCACACCTCCCCTCCCAGGAGGCTGTGTAGCCCACCACTGCCAGGGTCCCATGATCCACGGATAACCTCCCCTGGAGAACACACGGCACGCCTCAGGCTGTTGCAACGTCACACTGGATTCTGCCGCCGCAGGCTCGCCCCTCATTCCATACCCCTCCCTCCCCCTGCCCTGAGTGAGCCAGAGCCCCCTAATCAGCTGCTACTTTAACCCTGTCCTTCGTAGGCTGTGAACAGACACCCTCAGGTGACCTACATGCAGAGGCAGGGCCAAATCCAAAGCTGAACCCCAGGAGCTGTGCGAACAAAGAAGAGAAAGGGAAATCTCTCCCAGCAGCCTTAGGAGCAGAGGATTAAATCTCCACAATCAACTTGATGTACCCTGCATCTGTGGAATACCTGAATAGACAACGAATCATCCCAAAATTGAGGCGGTGGACTTTGGGAGCAACTGTAGACTTGGGGTTTGCTTTCTGCATCTAATTTGTTTCTGGTTTTATGTTTATCTTAGTTTAGTATTTAGAGCTTATTATCACTGGTAGATTTTATTGATTTGGTTGCTCCCTTCCTTTTTATATATATATATATTTTTTTTTTTTCCTTTTCCTCTTTTTGTGAGTGTGTATGTGTATGATTCTTTGTGTGATTTTGTCTGTATAGCTATGCTTTTACCATTTCTCCTAGGGTTCTGTCTGTCTGTTTTTTTTTTTTTTTTTAGTATAGTTTTTAGTGCTTGTTATCATTGGTGGATTTGTTCATTGGTTTCGTTGCTCTCTTCTTTCTTTCTTTTTTTAATTTTTTTATTTTTAATAACTTTTAAAATTTTTTATTTTAATAACTTTACCTTTTCTTTCTTTCTTTTTTTTTTCTCCCTTTTCTTTTGAGCAGTGTGGCTGAGAGGGTCTTGGTGCTCCGGCCAGGTGTCAGGCCTGAGCCTATTAGGTGGGAGAGCTGAGTTCAGGATATTGGTCCACCAGAGAACTCCCAGCCCCACGTAATATCAAACGGCAAAAGCTCTCCCAGAGATTTCCATCTCAACGCTAAGACTCAGCTCCACCCAACGACCAGCAAGCTACAGTGCTGGACACCCCATGCCAAACAACTAGCACCCCATGCCAAACAACTAGAAAGACAGGAATACAACCCCACCCATTAGCAGAGAGGCTACCTAAAATCACAATAAGTTCACAGACACTCCAAAACACACCACTGGATGCAGTCCTGCCCACCAGAAAGACAAGATCCAGCCTCATCCACCAGAACACAGGCACCAGTCCCCACCACCAGGAAGTCTACACAATGCACTAAACCAACCTTGGCCACTGGGGGCAGACACCAAAAACAACGGGAACTACGAACCTGCAGCCTGCAAAAAACAGACCCCAAACACATTAAGTTAAGCAAATTGAGAAAACAGAGAAATGCACAGATGAAGGAGCAAGGTAAAAACCCATCAGACCAAACAAATGAAGAGGAAATAGGCAGTCTACCTGAAAAAGAATTCAGACTAATGATAGTAAAGATGATCCAAAATCTTGGAAATAGAATGGAGAAAATACAAGAAACGTTTAACAAGGACCTAGAAGAACTAAAGAGCAAACAAACAATGATGAACAACACAATAAATGAAATTAAAAATTCTCTAGAAGGAATCAATAGCAGAATAACAGAGGCAGAAGAATGGACAAGAGACCTGGAAGATAAAATATTAGAAATAACTACCGCAGAGCAGAATAAAGAAAAAAAAGTGAAAAGAATTGAGGACAGTTTCAGAGACCTCTGGGACAACATTAAACAAACCAACATTCGAATTATAGAGGTCCCAGAGGAAGAAGAAAAAAAAAAGGGATTGAGAAAATATTTGAAAAGATTATAGTCGAAAACTTCCCTAATATGGGAAAGGAAATAGTCAATCAAGTCCAGGAAGTGCAGAGAGTCCCATACAGGATAAATCCAAGGAGAAACATATGAAGACACATATTAATCAAACTATCAAAAATTAAATACAAAGAAAAAATATTAAAAGTAGCAAAGGAAAAGCAACAAATAATATACAAGGGAATCCCCATAAGGTTAACAGCTGATTTCTCAGCAGAAACTCTGCAAGCCAGAAGGGAGTGGCATGACATATTTAAAGCGATGAAAGGGAAAAAACTACAACCAAGAGTACTCTACCCGGCAAGGGTCTCATTCAGATTCGACAGAGAAATTAAAAACTTTACAGACAAGCAAAAGCTACGAGAATTCAGCACCACCAAACCAGCTTTACAACAAATGCTAAAGGAACTTCTCTAGGCAGGAAACACAAGAGAAGGAAAAGACCTAAAATAACTAACCCAAAACAATTAAGAAAATGGTAGTAGGAACATACATAACAATAATTGCCTTAAATGTAAATGGATTAAATGCTACAACCAAAAGACATAGACTGGCTGAATGGATACAA
Source organism: Eubalaena glacialis (assembly GCF_028564815.1). Taxonomy (NCBI): domain Eukaryota; kingdom Metazoa; phylum Chordata; class Mammalia; order Artiodactyla; family Balaenidae; genus Eubalaena; species Eubalaena glacialis. The sequence goes on along the minus strand of NC_083723.1, from coordinate 25,374,288 downwards.
AAACAAGACCCATATATATGCTGTCTACAAGAGACCTACTTCAGACCTAGGGACACATACAGAATGAAAGTAGGGGATGGAAAAAGATATTCTATGCAAATGGAAATCAAAAGAAAGCTGGAGTAGCAATTCTCATATCAGACAAAATAGACTGTAAAATAAAGAATGTTACAAGAGACAAAGAAGGACACTACATAATGATCAAGGGATCAATCCAGGAAGAAGATATAGCAATTGTAAATATTTATGCAACCAACACAGGAGCACCTCAATACATGAGGCAAATGCTAACAGCCATAAAAGGGGAAATCGACAATAACACAATAATAGTAGGGGACTTTAACACCCCACTTTGACCAATGGACAGAACATCCAAAGTGAAAATAAATAGGGAAACACAAGTTTTAAATGAGACATTAAACAAGATGGATTTAATTGATATTTATAGGACATTCCATCCAAAAGCAACAGAATACACTTTCTTCTCAAGTGCTCATGGAACATTCTCCAGTATAGGTCATATCGGGTCACAAATAGAGCCTTGGTAAATTTAAGATAACTGAAATCATATCAAGTATCTTTTCCAACCAGAATGCTATGAGACTAGACATCAATTACAGGAAAAAATCTGTAAAAAATACAAACACATGAAGGCTAAACAATACGCTACTAAATAACCAAGAGATCACTGAAAAAATCAAACAGGAAATCAAAAAATACCTAGACACAAATGACAATGAAAACACGACGACCCAAAACCTATGGGATGCAGCAAAAGCAGTTTTAAGAGGGAAGTTTATAGCAATACAATCCTACCTCAGGAAACAAGAAACATCTCAAATAAAAAACCTAACCTTACACCTAAAGGAACTAGAGAAAGAAGAACAAAAAACCCCCAAAGTTAGCAGAAGGAAAGAAATCATACAGATCAGATCAGAAATAAATGAAGGAAACAATAGCAAAGATCAACAAAACTAAAAGCTGGTTCTTTGAGAAGATAAACAAAATTGATAAACCATTAGCCAGACTCATCACGAAAAAAAGGGAGAAGACTCAAATCAATAGAACTAGAAATGAAAAAGGAGAAGTAACAATTTATACTGCAGAAATACAAAGGACCATGAGAGATTACTACAAGCAATTATATGCCAATAAAATGGACAACCTGGAAGAAATGGACAAATTCTTACAAAAACACAACCTTCCAAGACTGAACCAGGAAGAAATAGAAAATATAAAGCGACCATTCACAAGCTCTGAAATTGAAACTGTGACTAAAAATTTTCCAACAAACAAAAGCCCAGGACCAGATGGCTTCATAGGCGAATTCTATCAAACATTTAGAGAAGAGCTAACACCTATTCTTCTCAAATTCTTCCAAAATATAGCAGAGGGAGGTATACTCCCAACGCATACTACAAGGGCACCACCACCCTGACCAAAACCAGACAAAGAGGTCACAGAAAAAAAAAACTACAGGCCAATATCACTGATGAACATAGGTGCAAAAATCCTCAACAAAATACTAGCAAACAGAATCCAGCCGTACATTAAAAGGATCATACACCATGATCAAGTGTGGTTTATCCCAGGAAGGCAAGGACTTTTCAATATACACAAATCAATCAATGTGATAAACCATATTAACAAATTGAAGAAAAACCATATGATCATCTCAATAGATGCAGAAAAGCTTTCGACAAAATTCAACACCCATTTATGATAAAAACTCTCCAGAAAGTGGGCATAGAGGGAACTTACCTCAACATAATAAAGACCATATATGACAAACCCACAGCCAACATCGTTCTCAATGGTGAAAAACTGAAACCATTTCCAGTAAAATCAGGAACAAGACAAGGTTGCCCACTCTCACCACTATTACTCAACATAGTTTTGGAAGTTTTAGCCACAGCAATCAGAAGAAAAAGAAATAAAAAGAATCCAAATCGGAAAAGAAGAAGTAAAACTGTCACTGTCTGCAGATGACATGATACTATACATAGAGAATCCTAAAGATGCTACCAGAAAACTACTAGGACTAATCAATGAATGTGGTAAAGTAGCAGAATACAAAATAAATGCACAGAAATCTCTTGCATTCCTATACACTAATGATGAAAAATCTGAAAGAGAAATGTAGGAAACACTCCCATTTACCACTGCAACAAAAAGAATAAAATACCTAGGAATAAACCTACCTAAGGAGACAAAATACCTGTATGCAGAAAAGTATAAGTCACTGATGAAAGAAATTAAAGATGATACAAACAGATGGAGAGATATAGCATGTTCTTATATTGGAAGAATCAACATTGTGAAAATGAATATACTACCCAAAGCAATCTACAGATTCAATGCAATCCCTATCAAACTACCCATGGCATTTTTCACAGAAGTAGAAAAAAAAATTTCACAATTTGTATGGAAACACAAAGACCCTGTAGAGCCAAAGCAATCTTGAGAAAGAACAACAGAGCTGGAGGAATCAGGTTCCCTGACTTCAGACTATATTACAAAGCTACAGTAATCAAGACAGTATGGTACTGGCACAAAAACAGAAATATAGATCAATGGAACAGGATAGAAAGCCCAGAGATAAACCCACATAGCTATGGTGACCTTGTCTTTGACAAAGGAGGCAAGAATATACAATGGAGAAAAGACCGCCTCTTCAATAAGTGGTGCTGGGAAAACTGGACAGCTACATGTAAAAGAATGAAATTAGAACACTCCCAAACACCATACACAAAAATAAACTCAAAATGGATTAAAGACCTAAATGTAAGACCAAACACTATAAAACTCTTAGAGGAAAACATAGGCAGAACACTCCATGACATAAATCACAGCAAGATCCTTTTTTGACCCAGCTCCTAGAGGAATGGAAATAAAAACAAAAATAAACAAATGGGACCTAATGAAACTTAAAAGCTTTTGCACAGCAAAGGAAACCATAAACAAGATGAAAAGACAACCCTCAGAATGGGAGAAAATATGTGCAAATGAAGCAACTCACAAAGAATTAATCTCTAAAATATACAAGCAGCTCATGCAGCTCAATATCAAAAAAACAAACAACCTAACCCAAAAATGGGCAGAACACCTAAATAGACATTTCTCCAAAGAAGATACACAACAAATACATAAAAGGATGCTCAACATCACTAATCATTAGAGAAATGCAAATCAAAACTACAATGAGGTATCACTTCACACTGGTCAGAATGGTCATCATCTAAAAATCTACAAACAGTAAGTGTTAGAAAGGGTGTGGAGAAAAGGGAACCCTCGTGCCCTATTGGTGGGAATGTAAATTGATACAGCCACTATGGAGAACAGTATGGAGGTTCCTTAAAAAACTAAAAATAGAACTATCATACGACCCAGTAATCCCACTACTGGGCATATACCCTGAGAAAACCATAATTCAAAAAGAGTCATGTACCACAATGTTCATTGCAGCTCTATTTACAATAGCCAGGACATGGAAGCAATGTAAGTGTCCATCGACAGATGAATGGATAAAGAAGATTTGGCACATATATACAATGGAATATTACTCAGTCATAAAAAGAAACCAAACTGAGTTATTTGTAGTGAGGTGGATGGACCTAGGGTCTCATACAGAGTGAACTAAGTCAGAAAGAGAAAAAGAAATACCGTATGCTAACACATATATATGGAATCTAAAAAAAAAAAAAAAATGGTTCTGAAGAACCTAGGGGCAGGACAGGAATAAAGACGCAGACGTAGAGAATGCACTTGAGGACACGGGGAGGGGGAAGGGCAAGCTGGGATGAAGTGAGAGAGTGGCATGGACATATATACATTACCAAATGTAAAATAGCTAGCTAGTGGGAAGCAGCTGCATAGCACAGGGAGATCAGTTCAGTGCTCTGTGTCCAACTAGAGGGGTGGAATAGGGAGGGTGGGAGGGAGACGCAAGAGGGAGGAGATCTGGGGATAGATGTATATGTATAGCTGATTCACTTTGTTATACAGCAGAAACTAACATTCCATTGTAAAGCAATTATACTCCAATAAAGATGTTAAAAAATAAAATAAAATAAAGTGCTCTGGTTCCAGAAGAGCTGTATGTGAGCCTGATTTTGAGACTTCCAGTCACCCCTCAGGTGGTGACTACTGAGAATTACCCATGGATCTTGAAGTTTGATCTTGATACTGTGACTGAGTGGGGCATTTTTCTTTTCTTCTTTGAGGAGAAAATGAGTATATGCGGCACACAAAAAAAGGAAAACCTGATGCATTAATTAGTCAAAAAATATTAGTTCACTAAGCTATGCAGATATTCCAAAGAAGAATATTGATACATTTTTTTATACAGTATTACAAAATCACCTTCTTTAATATCTTCACCAATCTCATCAGATAAATCTCTAAGTATTGAAAAGCTATCAAGCTCACAGTGGCAGAACAAGTTTTCTCAAATTTTAATTTTTGCTTGGAAGCCCAAATTTTATCATGGGCAACAATTACAGCCAATAGTTTCCCTTGAAACTACAGGCTCATATCATTCATTTACAAGAATATATCTGCCAAATACCCAAGTCTAATAACCATGATTTTGCCACTCATTCTATCAGAAAAAAAATGTTGTTTCATGAAAAAAGTATCTACTTGAGCTCACAACTCAATCACACAAACACTTTTCCTCAAGATTGTCTTCAAGGTTTAATGTACAGATGAAATAATTTGTGTGTTTTTCTCAATTTTATCACACAGAATAGTAAAAAGATATAATCCAGGGTCAAAATTCAATGAAATTTAAAAATTTTGCTGCTTCATGAAGGACGTGCTGAAGTGAAATTAGCTTGTTTGTTTATTTAGTTATTTGTTTTCATGTTCACTCCATTATCTGGACTTAATTATTTGATCCAAACTGTGAACCATAAAATATACCAGACTGTTAAAGCCAGGCATGAACTTGCCTCCCTCCTGAGAACACAGTGATTGGAATATGAGGGAGGGCCATACAACACCATATGAGACCAAAAGTCTTTAAGGCAATACCACAGGTAACCCTCAGATGACTGAAGCCATCCTTGGTTACCTACGAAAAGCTTGCTGTTGCGAGAGCTGACTTGTTATATTTACATACCCTTTGGGAAGTTATCCCTATAATGAGAATTATCCAATTAAAATACATGGTATAAAATTGGTCCCTGATTTTAGGTGATATGATCAATGATACCAACTCAGAAGCAGAAGACATTCAAGTCAGCCTCAACTCACTATCCAGGTTGTTTCTGATGATAGAATTGGCCTAGACCTCTTTGTGGGTCAAGGTGATATTTTTGTAATCATTAACATATCCTGCTATATTTGCATTAAAGCCTTTGTCCAAGTGGAAACAGCAGTACAGAAAATTAAGCAGAAAGACATCAGATTTTCTAAGGTAGACCCTGAGGGTTTAGGATTTTTTTCAGCTTATTTGGGTATTGACCCTGGGGGCTATGACTGAGGTCAACATTGCAGGTTGGTTTCATCCTGCTGTTTGTAGTCGTGTTGGTGGAAGCTTTAGTTAAATATTGTATAAGACAGATGAAACAGCTTTTGTCCCAGTCTCTTTATTGATCAGATGAATTATTATGGCCTACGTCGTGTGTGTGTGCGTGTGTGTGTACACATCTTTCTGTGAGAGGAGAGGAGACTTTGGGACAAGTAGAAACCTTAACTGTTTGGGACAAGAAGGTGCTAGATACAGGCAGATGCCAGCTGCAGTGGTGGTAAGAAGTCAGATTCTGGGCACTTTGAAGGTGAGCAAGCAGGACTTTCTCACAGAGGAAAGGGTGACTCAGGCAGAGAGATGAGTTCTAAGACAATTACTGGGGAGATAGATGGTGGTCCCAACTGGGACTCGCCTGCTACCCAATGTTCAGTGACCCCTGATGGGATACTGACCCATTAGGGCTGGGAATGAGATGGCAACTGAGCCTCCAGGGGTGCAGGGGCAAAAAGGGGCCCCAGTTCCAGCTTCTCCCTTCCAAGGGAAGTGGGGTCCACTGCCTGGCCCTGCAGGGCACACTGCTCTGAGGGCTGTGCCCCCTGCTTCCTTTGCAGGAACATCTTTCACAATCTGGGTTTCTGGGTCTCAAAGGCAGATATCTGAAAGGTGATGGCCATCAGGTTGGGGCCATCAAGAACATCTTGTGTGTGCTGAGGGAAAAGGTGGAGGACCATGCCTGTCCAGGAAAACAGCATGTTCATGGGGATGTTTACCAGAAAGCAAGATGACGGTGGAGAGACAAGGGGAGTGATTGTTGGGAGCAATTATCCAGGAGTCTCTCACTTTCCTTCAAATTTTCTGAGTGAGACACTATTTCCCTTTGTTCTAGACTATCTTTTCTTTTTTAAAAAAATTTTTATTGGAGTATAGTTGATTTAAAATGTTGTGTTAGTTTCTGCTGTACAGCAAAGTGCATCAGTTATACATATACATATATCCACTCTTTTTTTTAGATTCTTTTCCCATACAGGTCATTATGGAGTATTGAGAAGAGGTCCCTGTGCTACAGGAGGTCTGTATTATCTATTCTATATATAGTAGTGTGTATATGTCAATCCCAATCTCCCAATTTATCCCTCCCCTCCCTTTTCCCCCAGTAACCATAAGTTTGTCTTCTACATCTGTGACTCTATTTCTGTTTTGTAAATAAGTTCATTTGTACCATTTTTTTAGATTCCACATATAAACTATCTTTTCAAGTTTGGTTTTATCACAAAAATCCTTGGAAGATACAGATAGTGATTCCCTTTGGGCATAAAATGATTGAGTTTTGTGAACTCAGGATTCCTCTTGTGTGCAGGTATCATCTGGCCCTCTTTACATTGCCTTGTGGGAATGGAGACTGGAGGAAGCAGTGCAAGCAAATGCTAATACTCTGCTTTTTGAAACTGCAGTGAGTAAATCAACTGCACTTTGTCTCTGACCCAGGAGTTTTGTGTCTTCTACTACTTAAAACTGTGACTGGCTAATTTAGCTTTCAGGCCTGTCACAGATTATGACTGTTATATGTTAGGGCATAATTGATGTCATTGGGTAGGGCAAAGAATAATAATCTCATAATAAGTTAAGTAACATAAAATTATGTTTGCTGATTTTATCACCCTGTTTACCTATCTCATATGAACAAATTCATATAGACGTGGATTGAAACAAAAAGGACTACTTTACATATATACATGAGCTCAAACTTTATCAGTTGTTTTAATATTCTAATCTTTACTATTTAAAAAAAAATTCTTTATCTATTCATTATTAGAGATGTTAAAATCTACCAATAAGGGGCTTCCCTGGTGGCGCAGTGGTTGAGAATCCGCCTGCCAATGCAGGGGACACGGGTTCGAGCCCTGGTCTGGGAAGATCCCACATGCCACGGAGCAACTGGGCCCGTGAGCCACAACTACTGAGCCTGCGCGTCTGTAGCCTGTGCTCCGCAATAAGGGAGGCCGCGATAGTGAGAGGCCCGCGCACCGCGATGAAGAGTGCCCCCTGCTCACCACAACTAGAGGAAGCCCTTGCACAGAAACAAAGACCCAACACAGCCATAAATAAATTAAAAAAAAAAAAAAAAAAAAAATCTACCAATAAGATGTATTGCCATAGTGCCCTTTATAGTTCTGTCAGCCTTTTGCTTCACTTATTTTGAGCCTGGATTAATTGATATATAGAACTTTAAAACTTTTGTATTTCATTAGTCAATTGAGCCTTTTATTATTATGTACTGACCATCTTTATTTCTTGATTTGAAGTCTAAATATTTTATGCAATTAATATAGCTATACCATCCTTCTTTTGGTAAGTTTTTAACCAGCAAATATAAAAAATACCATATGAATTTATGTATGTATATGTGTATGTGTGGGTGTAATTATTTTACTCTCAAACTTAGTTTACTCTTAGGATATGTTTCTTGTAGGCACTATATTGTAGTTTTTGTGTTTTATTTAGTTCTAGTCGAAAAAATTTGTTTTTTGAGTCATTTATTTGATGTTATTTCACATTAACTTGGATTTATTTCCAAATTCTTGTTACATGCTTTTTATTTGTCCTTCTTTTCTATTTCATTTTAAAAATTGTTCCTTATCTTCTTAGTGGTTGATTACATCTTTTTTCTCATTTTATTTTTTTATCTTCTAGTTTTAGTGTTATACATTATATTTCTATTTTTTTCTTAGTTATCTGAGAAAATTTAGCATGCATATTTCACTCATCAGTATTAGCTAATAATTTTACCGTTTATCACATCAACTATAAGAATTTTACAAAACTTTATGCTATGTTCATTCCATCCCAGATCACATTATATTCTTTAGTTTTTTTCTGAATTTTAATCTTAAAAGACTTTTTAAATTTTTTATACAGAAAATGCTTATTTATCTATCTCCCAATGTTTATCAGTTTCCATGCTCATTCTTTGCTCAGCATTGTTCCTTGTACCTCACATCTCTTACTAAGATTCCTTTTTTTTTTTTTCTGAATTATAGCTTTTAGTATTTCTGTTATTGAGGGTCTTGTAGTGGCAAACCTTTTTTATGTTCTAGTTTTTTCTTGAAAAAATTTTTTCCTTGTTTTGGGAAGTAAATTTTACAATATATCAATGCTAGATAATGGGTGTTTTATCTCATCACTTGGAAGATATTTTCTTTATCTTCCATTGTTGAGAAGTCAATAATTATCATTTATTTCTTTTTATGTAATATGCCTTCCTTTTTGATGCTTTAAGATCTTAAGATATCTATTTCTTTGAGATTTGGTACAAACACTATGCTCTTTCTATAATTGTTTGTGTATGTGTGTGTGTGATTATCCCACATGGACATTATTTGACTTCCTATATCAGAATACTGGCATCTTTTATTGATTCTTGAAATTTACCAATACCTCTTTAAATATTTCCTCTCTACCATTTCATCTCTCCAGGCTTTGGAGCACTGATTAGATATTAAAATTTTTCACTCTATTCTCCTTGTAATTTAATATCTCCATATTTTACATGGTAGGCAGAATTCTGACAGCCCCAAGATCTGAGACCCCAGGGATTACACACATCCTGTATAAGTCCATGGAATAATCATTGGCATGATTAGGAAATATTAAATAAATTGACTTCAGAAAGAGAGATTAACCTGGGTGAAACTGACCAAATTAAATAAGCCCTTAAGAGGAAACGGGCTCTCCTTGAAGAAGAGATACAAAGCTTCAGAGGTACTGGACACAAAGGAGATTCTCTGTTACTAGCTTTGAAAATGGAGGACGCCATGGTACAACATATACGGGGAGACTTTAGGACCTAAGAGAAGTCAAAGGCGGAAGCCAGCAGGAAACTGGGTACTTCAATTCTTATTTCTGCTAACATCCTTAATGAGCTTTGAAGCAGACCTTATATTCCAGATAAGAACACAGCTGGCCAACACCTTGATTTCAGCCTACTGAGACTTGAGCAGAGAATGTAGTTACACCGTGATTGAACTGCTGACATACAGACTGTGAACTAATACATTAGTGTTGTTCTGAGCCACTAAATTTGTGGTAATTTGTTACTCAGTAACAGAAACCTAATACATTACCCCTTTCCTCTTTATATATTTCTTTATGGATAATTCCTTCACAGCTATATTCCAGCTCACTAATTATCTTTTCAATTTTATCTCATACCCTGCTAATCATGAATGTTGAATTCTTAACACCAATTATTATACTTTTTCATTTCAAAAGTTTTACATATATGTTTATTTATTTCAAATTATATAATCTCTTACACTTTAATGATATATTTTCAATTTCTTTAAAATTTTATTTTTAAACATAGAACTTTATCTACAGAAATCTTGAGGCCTGGATTGAAGATTGGTTCTTCAGAGAAGAATTGCTTGTTCTTCTGCCTAATGCCTGAGGGAATTATCAGAGTAAAAATGATTTCAACTGAATTTTGGGCTTAAAAATTGGGGGGGTGCTACTTAGGTGCTGTTGATTCTGACTGAAATCCTGAGTGGAGATTGGCTAATGGTTACAATTTTTCAGGGGACTCTATTGCCTCTCCAAGCAATACAAATATTTGACAAAGACAATCCTCATCACTGCCCTGATGGCAGGATAGGAAATAGGGTGAGGAAGATGTATTCCCAGTTTATCCTTACAAAGCGCATACAGCCTTTTAGCCCCTCAAGCTTTATGGAATAAGTTCTCTTATCTGATTCTTCACCTAGGATTTGTTTCCTACACCCTATATTCTAACTTGTTAGGTTGTGAAAACACAAGCTTACGTCAACAAACTTGGGAGGCTGAGAAAAAACAAAATGAGGCAAATGGGCAATTACATGAATGAATTCAGATTTGTTGCTTTGTTTATCACTATAGATTCTATTCTATATTAGTTGCTTTTTAGAGGATTCCTCACTTTATTCAAATGAAACTACCTATCTTTGAATATTATCATTATATTTCTAGGTTTAAGGAAATTCATGAGAATTATCTGCAAGCTTTCGAACTAATTCCAGCAATTTATGTACACCAAATATTAACTACACAATATTGCAATGCCTTGAAAAATAATACTGCTTCTGTAAGGCAATACGTTTTAGACGTTACTTAAAAGTAACACATATAAAGTATGCAATTAAAAATTGTGACATTAAAACCATTACCAAAACCAGTCATTGGCTAACAATATTTTTCTATCTAAAGGTGATAGAATACTGCATGTCAAACTAGTATTGCTAATTTTAAAAGGGAAAATATAAAATAATTTTAATAAGAATAAATTTGAATTTAAATGTGATACTTATGAGCAAAATGAAATTGTGATTAGTTTTAACATTAAAGTCCTTCAGAAATGTTTGCCCAATCACATAGCACACTGATGTTTAAAATCTGGAATGTTTAAGAAATGTAGGCTATACGTCAGTACAGCTGACCCTTGAACAATGTGAGGGTTAAGGGCACCGACACACTCTGTCCAGTCAGAAACTGAAGTATAACTTATACTCGGCCCTCAGTATACATGGTTCCTCTGTATCCACATCTTCAGACTGAACTAACCATGGGTCATGTAGCTCTGTAGTATTTACTGTTGAAAAAAATCCAGGTATAAGTGGGCCCATTCAGTTTAAAGCTGTGTTGTTCCAGGGCCAGCTGTATATGGTTTTAAGGCATTCATTCAGTTAAGCATAGCTTAGCATTTATTGCTTATTATAGAATATTACTAAAATAATTAATTTATTACATGTAAGATAATCTATTTTTTTTTTCTTTTTAGGGTATGTTCTATAATTTGTAGATAAATAAATGAATTAGACAATTAATATCTTAACAATTAGTAATCAAAATACAATTCTATAGTAAAAATATGATGGGCCTTATTCTTACATAACTTTGGAAAAATACTATTTGTATATTCTCCATATATTGGTAAGTTAATGATTTTATTGCTTCTTCAAGCCAATTTTATTGATGGAGTGTTTCCAATTTGCAGAAATATTGTTAAAATAGATAATTAGCATCTTTAACAAGAAGTAATCAAAATATGAAACTATAGTTAAAATACAATGGGCCCTATTCTTACCCCATTTCATGAAAATTGTTTTTTGTATATCTCCTACAGCAACGTTGTCTATAGTGAGTGACAATACATTTTTTTTATTAATGAATCTTACCAAGCCAATTTTCATTACCCTAGAAATGAAAAAAGAAGAAAATTGTTGGAAACCATATCAAAACATTGAAAAAAGAAAAAGAATAAATGTCTCATCTTTGACCAGGTCAGTCAAAAGATGAGTCTCTTTATGTTTGCAAGAGCTGGACAGTTAAGAGAGAGAACTTCTGCTATAAGAATATAGACATGGTCTTGAAACAATACCCTTCCTCTTCAGTGAATAATAAGTACCAGAAGATTAACAGTCCGTGAATTAAGAACTAAGTTATACATTGAGTGTGCTGCATAGCAGTCCAAAGTCTACTACAGGATAAGAATAGTTGTTCAGTATTTTAGAAATGAAATATGAGAAAAAGAAAGAGCCCACCTACTCTTGGTCTTCATGATATCCTTAAGATGTGAGACTGCCTAGAAGGTCCTATCTGGAATAACTCAGCCTCTATTGATAAAATACTAAGACTGGAAGAAAGAAAACTTTCAAGATTGTCCCTGTGATTAATCTGCTGAGGTGAACACAGAGAAAGGGAGGGGATACAAGTGAAGAGAAGGATCCTTCTTGAAATAGGGATAGTTAAATGAAGAATTAAACAGGTGCTTAGAATCAACTGCTTTAGTCAGAAGGTCACATTTTAAAATGGTTTTATTTTCCTCTAATAATTACAGAACTATCCTTGTAATTATTTGGATTCTGGTTGTTTTTATATTCCATTTCAATTTATTCCGTGTGCATAACCTGGGTAGGTAGGTAGGTAGGTAGGTAGATACATACATACATACATACTTATGGGCCTAATACATATGCATATACACACATACAGAAAGAGAGAGTAGAAAAGTTGAAAGGCTAAAAAGAGACATGAGTACTCTATGATGGGACTTTAAAATCTCAAATGGAAATGAAATAAAAGACTAGAAATTTATATTTTCAAAGTTATAGAACAAATTTCAGTCATAATATTAAATGCCATCTGTCTCTTTCTTTTCCACTCCCTCTCTGGGACAGTCTGAGAATCTCTCACATATTCAAAGGGCAGATTTGGACATCATATCTGCATTTTATTTCCTCTTAATCTAATGGTTTGAATTTACTCTGATACCCTGCATTTGATTTTCATAACAGAGAATAAATCTATTTCCTGAATTATTTACCCACAATTCTTTAATACCATATAATTTGTGGAAATTCAAGAGTTTTAATTCACAAAAATAATAAAATTTAAAGTAAATGAAGGAATTCCTCTCATCATACATAATACAGTCTAGTTGAAGTCTTGGAGAGTAATGACATTGGATGATAGATAACAAAATATGTCAATATTTTGGAAATATCAGTGTAGTAGTAGCATTAGCATTTTAAAGTTGCATATCAAAGGAAAAGTATCAACTGCCCAAGGGCATTTAAATACCTAACCACATAGCTAAAGTTATAATATTTTATTCACACGTTGCATTTCTTTGACTTTTCGCTTTGTCTATTGCTAAAAATGTCTTCCAGATGCCATCTTTATTATTATAGATCCATTTGACATTTTAGACTACTTAAGCTTAAGGAGAAAAATGTTTTAAAATCAAAAAATTTAAGGCATGAGCAAATCCTTGGAGGAGAAAATTTGAGAAATTGTCTTACATTTATTTCTAATTTTATACCAATATGGAAAACACAAATGCATTAGTTGCTTTTATGAATTTTTTTGAGGCTGTGATGTATGTTTCCATATTTTTAGTCATTGAAAATAAATTAACAGGGTAAAATAATTTTATTTAAATGATCTATGTGAAGAGTTATAAAAAGTCTTGTTCCTATAAAAGTGAAGATAGAGTAAAAGGACCATTAAATTTGTATTACACAAAGTAGAATATCAAAGATGTGCTATTGCTTCACCTTACACACTATAAACCATGGTTGAATTAATTTATTATTTACTCATAATAAGGATTTATAGGTTGATACTATAATCTTGGTATTAGATGATAAGAAAATAATCCTTCTTTTACATTTAGAGCAAACACTAGACATTACAGTTATAATAAATACACTAATGGCTAGTCTATTTAAACTCTTTGACTTGTATTATTCCTCATATATATTTTGGCATATACAATTCTAATATTAAAAAAAGAGTTGGAATTAGTTTTCATTTATTAGGACTTATCTTTTTAAATAGTAATTTAAAATAGTCAATATAAAGCACAAAGTAATGTTAATTTTATTTTTTAAATGATTAACTCAAACTAGTTTTTATTATGTATCTATCTACAAAGAACCCAGTACTATGCAAATCTGAATAAATTCAAATAAATATTTGAGTAATAATAATCAAACAAGTTCACCTTTATTGAACATTTAATATCTTCCAGGCACTGTTCTAAGCTCTTTAGGGCTTCTAACTCAGTTAATTATCATAAAAACTCGATGAGGTAGTAATTCTTCTTTCTCCCATTTTACAGATTGAAAACTAATATTTAAGCTCTGCAATTGTTTATTAAGTAAACAAAGTGAATTTATGCTCATATAGTACTTATTTTGTACTTTGCAGGCAAAATGGCATTTCAATTCTATCTCAGATATAAAAAAATGCCATTAAGTTTGACCTACTGAGGATTTGAGTGAGAGACTGAGGTTGTAACTCATTTTTTTTCTACAATCAGGCAAAATTATACACATATTTCTACAATGCAAAATTATACAAATAAAAGTATCACATGCTTTTGTACAAAATATATGCTAATAATGTATATGGCAGTATGGGAAACTAAAGAAACAGAAAACATATCTCCTGCCGTAAATGATGATGAAAGGAAGCTCAAAACAAATGAAACAGTGGGACCTGTGATATGCGGTGGTCTAGCCAAGTAGCAGACTGTTCAAAACAGTAACATTTAGGCATCTTTGCAGGTGAATTCTGACTAGTAATGGAAAGCCCAAGAAAATATCTTAAATGGTGACATAGAAAGGACAGGTGGCCTAGAAGTACTGTGATTTCAGTAACCTAGAGCTTTTGGAAAAAAAGAAAAGGCCCCAGTTTTCGAGAAACCAGGATAAAGCGTCAGTTACTAAGGCAGGAACTAAAGCATAAGCATACGAATTAGATAATTAAGACCCAGAAACCAAAGGAAAGGACTACACCACCAGAAAATCAATTCCAAAGCCCAGTTTTTAGATATGAGGTATAAGCTCAGAGTTGTACTCAATATACAGTGGATTTCATTCTAGGTCACCAAAGGTTCTGAAATTAGAGTCCTTTAATTACCCAGAAAGTGAGGACAATGACTACAGGACTGAGCCTGATGGAGTGCTCAGGTGGTCTCATATCTGGTAAAGAGAGGGAGTCAAAAGTGTATTTATTATTTGGGTATAAAGGAACTGTAAAATTAAAATTAGCACAAAAATTATGGTTTTCAATGAAATATTTCTTTCTTATAATCTGATAAAAAACAAAATTATATACCTATATAACCAAAGAAATGAAAAAGAATAGAGTTAAGGTAAAAGGTAGGGTTCCTATACACATAATGAAACTATCTTCCTAACTTTTTACACGTTCTCCCATAGATCTGTAGTCTTAATTAGAGGGAATGTAGAATGTGAATGGGTGGGTTATGGTGATTAAGCTGCCATTCATTCCTCTCACTTTCATTCACATATTGAAGAGTCAATTCAGCAGAGTATTAATTTAGCAACTGCCAACTATCCTTTCAGAATACAAACTTACTATCAGTGGAAAGAACTGGCATTTAGAGTCAGAGAAAAATGGAATTGAATCCTGATTCAGCCACTTACTAGCTAGGTAACAAGTTAGTACCAAATTGAGCAAATTACATGACTTCTGTAAGAGCCAGCTTTCTTTTTTTTTTTTTTTTTTTTTTTTAAAAACATCTTTATTGAAGTATAATTGCTTTACAATGGTGTGTTAGTTTCTGCTTTATAACAAAGTGAATCAGTTATACATATACATATGTTCCCATATCTCTTCCCTCTTGCATCTCCCTCCCTCCCACCCTCCCCATCCCACCCCTCTAGGTGGTCACAAAGCACCGAGCTGATCTCCCTGTGCTATGCGGCTGCTTCCCACTAGCTATCTATTGTACATCTGGTAGTGTATATATGTCCATGACACTCTCTCACCCTGTCACATCTCACCCTTCCCCCTCCCCATATCCTCAAGTCCATTCTCTAGTAGGTCTGTGTCTTTATTCCCGTCTTGCCACTAGGTTCTTCATGGCCTTTTTTTTTTTTCCCTTAGATTCCATATATATGTGTTAGCATACTGTATTTGTTTTTCTCTTTCTGACTTACTTCACTCTGTATGACAGACTCTAACTCCATCCACCTCATTACAAATACCTCCATTTCATTTCTTTTTATAGAGCCAGCTTTCTTATCTGTTTAATGTTAATACTAATATCCCCCTCATAGCATTATTTTGTGAGGACTGAAAAAGATGATGTATACCAAGCAAAAAAGCAGGCTCTTTATGAATTAATCGTAGTCATTATTACAGAGATAGCCAACTCTGAGTTTCCAACTCATCAGATATGACTTTATTTTCTGATTTACATTAAAAGATATTTTTGTTTTTTCTCTCTATTTTGTTGGAGTGAACCAACTTATTTACTTCTTTTATTGAAAACATATACTCCATTCTCAAAAATGCACCATCTCTAAACACTTCTCTTACCACAACCCACATATCCATTTAGTTGCCAAAGTCAATCATATGCAACTTTTACATAAGTTATTCCTACAAATCAGTAATAAAAGACAAACAACCCATTTTTTAAAAATTTGCAAAAAACCCAAACAGACACTTCAGAAAAGGGGTTCAAGGAGAGGCAAGATGGTGGAAGAGTAGGAGAACGTGGAGTTTCTCTCCACAAATGCATCAAGAATACATCTAAAAGTGGAGCAATTCTCACAGAGCACTGTCTGAACACTAACAGAAGACCTTGGGCACCTGAGAGGACAGGAAATATCCCTGCATAATGAGGTAAAATGAAAGAAAGAAGAAGGGAAGGAGAAGAGGAGAGGAAGCGTGACAGGACTAGCTCCCCTGGTAGGGGAGCTGAAGGAGAGGAGAGGTTCTCACATTGGGGGAAGCCCCCTCACTGATGGGGAGATCAGTTGGAACAGGAGGGGAGCAGCTGGGGCTATAAGAGGAGAGTGAAGTGGCTGGTCTCTGGCAGGTGGGACAGAATGAAACCTGCCCAAATAGTCCATGCCACAGCCCTGTGCGCCCCAGTCTGAGACATGTGTCCACCAGTGCACACGGGAGCTGGGTGCCATAGCGTGGTGATTAGAGACCAAACCCGGGAAGGGGCTGCTGTTGGCTGTGAGGAGACAACCTGAGGGAATGGGAGTGAGGAAGTCCACAACCAGGAATGCCTGGGGAGGACACCCAGACTGCCATAGAAGCAAAGCACCATTGCTGAGTAAAGCGCAAGTGGTGGAGCCACCATTGAAGCCTCTCTCCCCATGCACCAATCTCTGCCTCCCCAGGCACTAGGAAAGGCCCCCTCTGGGGCTGGCCCTCTGGCGCCTTTGGCCAAACACTAGGAAAGGCCCCTGCCAGAGCTGGCCCACTTGCGCCTGTGGTTGGGATCTAGGAAAGGCCCCAGACAGGGCTGGCCATCTTGTGCCCGTGGCTAGGAGCTAAGAGAGGTCCCTGCTGGGGCTGGCCCTCATGCACTTGCAGCCAGATCTCTCACACCTGTGGCCACTGGCTTCCCTGCGTGCTTCATCAATGCTGGGGCTGGATCTCTTGCAGCCACCAACTCCCCATGCACCTGTCACCGCCAGGGCTCCCATGACTCCAGCAGCTGCGCCACTTCTGCACCCTAACCTCTCTGGGGCGGACTTGTATGCTCCAGGGCAACCTCGGGAGCAGACCCCTGTGGGTGGCCCACATGCAGAGGTGGGGCTGAAACCACAGCTGAGCCGCAGGGGCTGTGCAACTAAGGAAGAAAAGCTGAAATCTCTCCTCACACTGTGCAAACCATGAATTGAGACCCCTGAAACTGGCTTGGTAAAAACTCAGAGTCTACAAAACATCTGAACAGATGAGTGGTCCTGCAGCCAAGACAGGCCTACCTTCAGCAGCTGTAGACTTTGTTGGGCACATACACATGGGGATTGGGCCAGACTAGAGTCTGAGCTGCCCCCATAACATCCACAACAGGTCCATATCCATGATTACTGCAATCCTGGGACCTGGCTTCAGTGGATCTACTCCGGTGGCCTGGTGGTGAAAGCAAGGTCTGAGAGACACCAGAGCCAACTGCCAGTATACTCACAGTTAAGGTGGGGCCGAGAGCAGTGCCAACATCAGTGTAATCTGAGAGCTCAAACAACAGGTGGAAGGTGACAAAACAGAGCACACCCACAGGTGAACAGCTCCAAAGGAGGAATACTTAGTGGCTTCCCTCCCAGGTGGAGTGCTCCAACCCCAGCTACCTTGTACCACAGATCAGAAACACAGATAAGAAGCAGATCTGGGGGCATCTACTCCAACAACTAGGGAGCAGACCCTGCCCCTGACATGGCAGTGACAACCACAAAGCAAAGGTGAGGCCCTGCTCAATATCTAGGGCAGGCCCTGATCAACACAACACCAATCAAACCCCCTATCAAGGTGATAATGGCACAAGCCTCTGGACCAACCTCATCCACCAGGGGGCAGACACCAAAAGCAAGAGGAACTATGATCCTGCAGCCTGCGGAAAGGAGCCACAAACACAATAGGTTTCACAATATGAGACGACAGAGAAATACGTTGCAGAAGAAGGAGCAGGATAAAAACCTACACGAAAAACTAAATGAAGAGATAAGTAATCTACCTGAAAAAGAATTCAGAGTAATGATAGTGAAGATGATCCAGGATCTTGGAAACAGAATGGAGGTACAGATTGAGAAGATACAAGAAAAGTTAAGCAAAGACGTAGAAGAACTAAAGAACAAATAAACAATAACTGAAATGAAAAATACACTAGAAGGCATCAATAGCAGAATTACTGAGGCAGAAGAACGGATAAGTGACCTGGAAGACAAAATGGTAGAAATCTCTGCTGTGGAACAGAATAAAGCAAAAGGAATGAAAAGAAATGACAACGGTCTCAGGGACCTCTGGGACAACATTAAATGCACAAACATTTGCATTATAGGCACCCCAGAAGAAGAAGAGAAAGACAAAGGGCCTGAGAAAATATTTCAAGAGATCATAGTTGAAAACCTCCCTAACATGGGAAAGGAAATAGTTACCAAAGTCCAGGAAGCACAAGAGTCCCATAAAGGATAAACCCAAGGAGAAACATGCTGAGACACATATTAATCAAACTAACAAAAATTAAATACAAAGAAAAAAAATTAAAGGAAAAAGGAAAAGCAACATACAAGGGAAACCCCATAAGGTTATCAGCTGATTTTTCAGCAGAAACTCTGTAGGCCAGAAGTGAGTGGCAGGATATACTTAAAGTGATGAAAGGGAAAAACCTACAACCAAGAATACTCTACCCAGCATGGCTCTCATTCAGATTCAACAGAGAAGTCAAAAGTTTTACAGACAAGCAAAAGCTAAGAGAATTCAGCACCACCAAACCAGCTTTACAACAAATGCTAAAGAAACTCCTCTAGGTGGGAAACACAAGAGAAGAAAAAGAACTACAAAAACAAACCCAAAACAATTAAGAAAATGGCAATAAGCACATGCATATCAATAATTACCTTAAATATAAATGGATTAAATGCTCCAACCAAAAGACATAGTCTGGATACATGGATACAAAAACAAGACTCATATATATGCTGTCTGGAAGAGACCCACTTCAGACCTAGGGACACATACAGACTGAAAGTGAGGGGATGGACAAAGATATCCCATGCAAATGGAAATCAAAAAAAAAAAAAAAAAGCTGGAGTAGCAATACTCGTATCAGATAAAATAGACTTTAAAATAAAGACTGTTACAGGAGACAAGGAAGGACACTTCATAATGATCAAGGGATCAATCCAAGAAGAAGATATAACAATTGTATATATTTATGCACCCAACATAGGAGCACCTCAATACATAAGGCAAATGCTAACAGCCATAAAAGGTGAAATCGACAGTAACACAATAATAGTGGGGGACTTTAACACCCCACTTACAACAATGGACACATCATCCAGACAGAACATTAATAAGGAAACACATCCTTAAATGACACATTAGACCAGATAAGACTTACTTCATATTTATAAGACATTCCATCGGAAAGCAGTGGAATACTCTTTCTTTTCAAGTGCACATGGAACATTCTCCAGAATAGATCACATCTTGGGTCACAAATCAAGCCTCATTAAATCTAAGAAAACTGAAATCATATCAAGCATCTTTTCTGACCACAACGCTATGAGATAAGAAATCAATTACAGGAAAAAAAAAACTGTAAAAAACACAAACATATGGAAGCTAAACAATATGCTACTAAATAACCAATGGATCACTGAAGAAATCAAAAAGGAAATAAAAAAACACCTAGAAACAAATTACAATAAAAACAGGATGGCTCAAAACATATGGGAAGCAGCAAAAGCAGTTCTAAGAGGGAAGTTTATGGCAATACAACCTTACCTCAAGAAACAAGAAAATTCTCAAATAAACAACCTAAACTTAAACCTAAAGCAGCTAGAGAAAGAAGAACAAACAAAACCCAAAAGTCAGTAGAAGGAAAGAAATCATAAAGATCAGAACAGAAATAAATGAAATAGAAACAAAAAAAACAAGAGCAAAGACAAATGAAACTAAAAGCTGGTTCTCTGAGAAGATAAACAAAACTGATAAACCTTTAGCCAGACACATCAAGAAAAAAAGGGAGAGGACTCATATCAGGGAAATTAGAAATGAAAAAGGAGAAGCTACAGCTGACACCACAGAAATACAAAGGATCATAAGAGACTACTACAAGTAAATATATGCCAATAAAATGGACAACCCGGAAGAAAATGGACAAATTCTTAGAAAGGTACAACTTCCCAAGACTGAACCAGGAAGAAATAGGAAATATGAACAGACCAATTACAAGTAATGGAATTGAAACCATGATTAAAAAATCTTCCAACAAACAAAAGTCCAGGACCAGATGGCTTCACAGGCGAATTCTATCAAACATTTGGAGAAGAGTTAACACCTTTACTTCTCAAACTCTTCCAAAAAATTGCAGACGGAGGAACACTCCCAAGCTCATTCTATGAGGCAATCATCACCCTGATACCAAAACCAGACAATGATATCACAAAAAATAGAAAATACAGACCAATATCACTGATGAACACGGACATAAAAATCTTCAACAAAATACTAGCAAGCAGAATCAACAGCACATTAAAAGGATCACACACCATGACCAAGTGGGATTTATCCCAGGGATGCAAGGATTCTTCAATATATGCAAATCAATCAATGTGATACACCATATTAACAAATTGAAAAATAAAAACCATATGATCATATCAAGAGATGCAGAAAAAGCTTTTGATAAAATTCAACACCTATTTATGATAAAAACTCTCCAGAAAGTGGGCATAGAGGGAACCTACCTCAACATAATAAAGGCATATACAACAAATCCACAGCAAATATCATTCTCAATGGTTGAAAACTGAAAGCATTTCCTCTAAGATCAGGAGCAAGACAAGGATGTCCACTCTTGCCATTATTATTCAACATAGTTTTGGAAGTCCTAGCCACGGCAATCAGAGAAGAAAAAGAAATAAAAGGAATCCAAATGGAAAAGAAGAAATAAAACTGTCACTGTTTGCAGATGACATAATACTATACACAGAAAATCCTAAAGATGCCACCAGAAAACTACTAGAGTTCATCAATGAATGTGGTAAAGTTGCAGGCAGGATACAAAATTAATACACAGAAATCTCTTGTATTTCTATACACTAACAATGAAAGATCAGAAAGAGAAATTAAGGAAACACTCTCATTTACCATCACAACAAAAATAATAAAATACCTAGTAATAAACCTACCTAAGGAGGCAAAACACCTCTACTCAGAAAACTATAAGATACTGATGAAAGAAATCAAAGACGACACAAACAGATGGAGAGATATACCATGTTCTTGGATTGGAAGAATCAATATTGTGAAAACGACTATACTACCCAAAGCAATCTACAGATTCAATGCAATCCCTATCAAATAAATGATAGTATTTTTTACAGAATTAGAACAAAAAATTTACAATTTGTATGGAAACACAAAAGACCCCAAAGTCTAAGCAATCTTGAGAAAGAAAAACAGAGGTGTAGGAATCAGGCTCTCTGACTTCTTGATTACTGATACTACAAAGCTACAGTAATCAACACAGTACGGTACTTGCATAAAAACAGAAATATAGATCAACTGAACAGGATAGAAAGCCCAGAGATAAACCCATGCACCTATGGTCACCTAATCTATGACAAAGGAGGCAAGAGTATACAATGGAGAAAAGACAGGCTCTTCAATAAGTGGTGCTGGGAAAACTGGACAGCTACATGTAAAAGAATGAAATTAGAACACTCCCTAACACCATACACAAAAATAAACTCAAAATGGATTAAAGACCTAAATGTAAGACCGGACACTATAAAACTCTTAGAGGAAAACATAGGAAAAACACTCTTTGACATAAATCACAGCAAGATCTTTTTTGACCCACCTCCTAGAGTAATAAAAATAAAAACAAAAATAAACAAATGGGATCTAATGAAACTTAAAAGCTTACACAGCAAAGGAAACCATAAACAAAACGAAATGACAACCCTCAGAATGGGAGAAAATATTTGCAAATGAAGCAACTGACAAAGGATTAATCTCCAAAATATACAAAGAGCTCATGCAGCTCAATATAAAAAAAAAAACCCAATGAAAAAATGGGCAGAATAACTAAATAGACATTTCTCCACAGAAGACATACAGATGGCCAACAAACACATGAAAAGATGTTCAACATCACTAATTATTAGAGAAATGCAAATCAAAGCTACAATGAGGTATCACTTCACACTGATCAGAATGGCCATCATCAGAAAACCTGCAAACAATAAATGCTGGAAAGTGTGCGAAGAAAAGGGCACCCTCCTACACTGTTGGTGGGAATGTAAATTGGTACAGCCACTATGGAGAACAGTATGGAGGCTCCTTAAAAAACTAAAAATAGAACTACCATATGACCCAGCCATCCCACTCCTGGGCATATACCCGAAGAAAACCATAATTCAAACAGATACATGCACCCCAATGTTCAATGCAGCACTGTTTACAATAGTCAGGAAATGGAAGCAACCTAAATGTCCATCAACAGAGGAATGAATAAAGAAGATGTGGTACATATATACAATGGAATATTACTCCGCCATAAAAAGGCACAAAATACTGCCATTTGCAGAGACGTGGATGGACCTAGAGACTGTCATACAGAGTGAAGTGAGTCAGAAAGAGAAAAATAAATATCGTATAATATCACTTATATGTGGAATCTAGAAAAATGGTACAGATGAACTTATTCGCAAAGCAGAAATAGAGACAGATGAGAATAAACTTATGGACACCAAGGCGGAAAGGGGGGGGTTGGATGAATTGGGAGATTGGGATTGACATATATACACTACTATGTATAAAACAGATAACTAAGGAGAACCTACTGTATAGCACAGGGAACTCTACTCAGTGCTCTGTGGTGACCTAAATGGGAAGGAAATCTAAAAAAGAGGGGATATTTGTATACACATAACTGATTCACTTTGCTGTATAGCAGAAACTAACACAACATGGTAAAGCAACTATACTCCAATAAAAATTAATGTTAAAAAATAAAATAAATAGACTCTATTTCAGAAGGAAAATAAATTAAAACATTGATTTTGGAAAAAAAAGAAAAAAAAGGAAAGGGTTTCAAAATGGAAAATCAATATACAAACATGTGCTTGCCATTTATTACCATCAAGAAATTAAAAACTAAAAATCATTATTATACTATTCCATACACAACAGAAGGCATAAAACCTAAAAGAATGATAACACTAAGGTTTGATGAGGATGTGGAACAACTAGAATGTTGAGGCTTTGTTGGTGATGATATAACATAGTACAGACACTCTGAAAAACTTTCTGGCCACACCTACTAAACCTGAACATATGTATCCTATGACCTGGAAGTGGCACTCCTAGATTTACACCAAATAAAAATGAGTGCATAATACCTACCAATGTACAAATACAAAAATGCTCATGTCAGATTCATTCATTGCCCAAACCTGGTAATAACAGAAATGTTTTTCAATAATCCATGAGTCCATTTCTATAAAGTTTAAGAACAGGCAATACTAATATATACCTAATACTAATATCACTAATGTGTTGGCAATAGAATTAAGAATTAACGCAAGAGTTTATCTCTTATGGGGGTATATTGATTGAGATGCTGGAAGTATCCTATGTCATTCTAGCTGCTGAATATACAAACATTTATATATTAAAATTGATCAAAGTACACACTTAAGAAATATGCACATTATTGTATGTATATTATACCTCAAGATAAACATTTTACAGAAAAGACTTCACATGTGAATTATAACTTTCCACTGTTATCTCACAGACCTTTCAAAAGAAACATCCACTTTCTCTATAATAAAATATTTATTATTCTACTATGAGATTCTTAGATAGTAAATCTAAACACAAAATTTCAGAAACAATGCTAGTTTAATTTAATATAAGAAAGAAATAAATTAAAGTAAGATATTTCAAAATGTTAGTGTTTGGTGATGATTAACTGGAAGACATACTTAAGTAGTTAAATGCTTGAACTTTTATGTCTGATCACCATAACTGCAAACACTATCAATGCCAACTGACTCAGCTGCATAGACAGGTAAATACCATGCATGGCATTGTCTTCAGTGATGTGATTTGTGCAATGGTTAATGCTGGCTAAGTCAAAGAGAAAAAAAAAAAGGATGGTCCTCCCTTCATTATACATGACAATTACATTTCTGGAAATTTTAGTGTACATACAAAACGTGTAAAACCTATTTTGTGTTTAAATGGAAAAGTAAAAAAGAATCCAGGCTTATATAAGTAAATTATTTACCTACATGTGATTACAAAGGAAATTTGAACATAATGAGGGACTATGCCAAACATTTTAGGGAGATTAACTAATCTAGCCCCTCTAATCTTTAAATGCCATGATGATTCTGTTCATTGTAACCACCACAAACTCCGTATGTATTAAAAAGCCCCCCTGGAGGGTGACGCACCCTACTGAGAATGACTACTTTACTAACTGAAATGCCAGGAGTACCTGGATATTTAAATATTACTGACAAGGAAAAGATTACAAAAATTTTGTTAGCATCTTAATACCATACGAAGTTATCACACAATAAAAAGACTTTGTCATAATAATCCTTAATAAAGATCAAAAGTCCACAGTTCTCCTGTACTTACTCTCACTAATGAAATATATGGCATCCAAAAAAGAAATGAAAGTAGAATGAGTTTCTACATCTGAAAATTTACAGTTTTAAATATTCTGTAGGTTGATGATAAATAAATTAAATATATAAATACATTAGACAGAAAAAAGTGAAAGTATTGTAAAAAGTAAAAAATGTATTTGAAGTTAAATTGTTACTTAATGAGTCTATTTAACCTGAAACTATCACAACATTGTTAATCAACTATACTCCAATATAAAATAAAAAGATTACAAATAAAAATTATATCACAAAGTTTATCAATCAGAAGCAATGAAATTAGATGATGCTATTCTTCTCAATTTTACATGAAAAGATTATATTTTACAATGTTGATATATTTGAATGCTTAAAATATTCTACAGAAACTGTACTTATATTTTCTGATAAATATTTTACATGACATTTTTTAAAACCATTTTACTCAACAATGAAATATTCAAATCCATTTTGACAAACACATTTTGATATGTAGCTACATATCACAGTAAATATAACTGCAAAAGATATGTGAAAGGCAGTGAAAGAGCTACTGTATGTCAAACTGTGGCATTATAAAAAAGAAATCAGTTACATAGTATGTTTAATATTTGTTTATACACAATATCTCTTTGAATAGGATCTAAAGGTTTAATTTCACTCCACATATGCACACCACATGAGCAGGTAAAAGAGTGAATGGGGAAGTGTGATGACAGGTCTATGCCTCAAATCAAATCACTCCAATATGTATTTCTGCAACTGTTATAAATCTAACATTTTCTTTTAACCAGTACATTCAAGCTATTTAAGCAAAGCAGCTTATATATCTAAGAAATGTGATCTCTCTATTCAGTTTCTCCATATCTTTTTGATATACCATACAAAGCTGCATGAAAATACACTTTTGTATAACATTTAATTTATGAAAGCCAAATAATTAATTTAATAAAATACTAATTAAGACCACAGATGGTGGAAATATTAAAATGTATAAAAACACTCCAATTCTTTATCAATGTTCTTAATACTGTAAATACCTTTACTTTACTGTAGGTATGCCATATCATTAAACATATACTATTTTCATTTCTTCACACAATTTGACTCTAAATCCATTCAATTAATTAATTAATCACACAGTTTTACTTTTTATAACTGAATAGGTTTATTTCTGCCTTACAATCCGTTGGTGAAGATATGCTTAGCTTACACTGCTAAATATTTACATCACATGAAAAGTTCCCTTGGTCTTTTCAATGAAAGAGCTATTAAGCAGTGTAGGCTTCTTTTTTTCTTGAATGAAAAGGTATTTAATTCTTTCGTAGATCCTTAAAAAATCTCTAATTTTTATGAACTTACATTATAGAGGCTTCAATGTTCTAACATGTTGAGTCATCCTTGAGTTTTATAAATCCTATTAGAAGTTATGCTAACACATATATATGGAATTAAAAAAAAAAGGTTATGAAGAACATAGGGGCAGGACAGGAATAAAGACGCAGATTTAGAGAATGGACTTGAGGACACGGGGAGGGGAAAGGGTAAGCTGGGATGAAGTGAGAGAGTGGCATGGACTTATATATACTACCAAATGTAAAATAGATAGCTAGTGGGAAGCAGCCACATAGCACAGGGAGATCAGCTCCGTGCTTTGTGACCACCTAGAGGGGTGGGATAGGGAGGGTGGGAGGGAGACGCAAGAGGGAGGAGATATGGGGCTATATGTATATGTATAGCTGAGTCACTTTGTTATAAAGCAGAAACTAACACACCATTGTAAAGCAATTATATTCCAATAAAGATGTAAAAAAAAAAAAAGTTAACTGTGATCAAGAACATGAAAAAGGGTTTTCTTTTACTTTTTTTTTGCAGTTATTGATTAGGGGTAGCTCTCATTTGTTTTTATTAATTAAAATATAAAATGGTCTGCTATTTTCTGTATACTAATTTGACTTACTATAAGGGAAACACATTTGATTATGTCTATGAAATATTTCAATATTTTTCTTACATCATTTAAAAAACTGCCCACTACTTACAGATGTCATTTGATATGACCCTAATGATAAGAATACTTCCTGTAGTATTGTCCATTTGAATAAGGCTACATAGTGAATTTGAACTATATTAAATGACGTGGGAATGTATACAAAATCACTCACCAAGTAGACCAATTTCAAACTGAATGAAATGTCACTGATTTCACTGGCTCCTTATACATAGAGATGGTACTTAAAAAAAAAAAAACTATTTTCAATGATAATCAGTATAAAAGTTGAATTTTATAACTAAAATAAATCAAATGTATAATATTCTCAATATTCTAGGCATGGAAAAATACTAATTATTTTGGATAGTATATAATCAATGTAATTGTTCAGCAAGAATTCATAGTTGTGATATGATAATATACAGCTAATAAGTAAATCTTGAAAATATGTAAACCAGTCTCACTCTCTCTTTATATATATATATATACACATACACATTACATTACATATACATTATATGTACATATACACAGATACACATATACGGAAACATACACATATATATTCTGGTGTATATTACATATTGGTGTATATAATATATATTATACATTGCTATAAACATGTATCTATATAAAATATATAACTTTATTAAATATTTATATTTTATGTATTCTGGGATAAAATAAATAAAGCTCTTTTAGGTTTACCAAGTTATTTCTCTTATGCTATTAATGATTAATTATCTTGCTATTATTAAAGACTCTAAGATAATTTTCAATGCTATGGCTGGGAACCAACCTATACCAGATTTATGATAGACTGATGTTGAGAGAGGAGTGCCTTGGAGGATAAAAATATATTTTTTAAAGTAACCAAATTGACACCATAATTTAAAAACCAAAATTGAGAAATTTCAAACAGACTATATTTATCACCAATTTACTTTATAAATCTGGACCTTTCATCCAATATGCTTTAATATCCTTAGTTAAAATTTTAAAAAGATACCCTATAGCTTGAAATTGGCAGCTGTATATCCTGAAAAATTTATGTGAAGAGACCAGCCTGACTGAAAAAGAGAAATTCTCTATTCTAACACCACATTGATTATGGTTGGAAACTCTAGTGAAACCTGTAAGTAACTGACTAAAAAATAAATGCAAATAAATATACTGGTTGCCAGATAGCATGATCCTATCAAGCTCAAAATCAATGCATGCAATACACTTAACATTTCCCTTAACGACTTGCTTCACAGAAGAAAATCAAGAGAACAGAATTAATTAGTTCCTGCTGCTCTGTTGTGTCTCTTGGTTAATTCATAAAGGAATGATGACTTCCTTTAAGGTGTTTACACCTGGGAAATACAGACTGGAAAATGAATCAGGCAAGCAAAGTATCCCAACTTATGTCCTTGGAACCAGTGAAATTCAAGCCAACTGGGAGCCAGTTGTACCTGTTTTTCAAATCCTATAGGAAATCAAAGCAGAGCTTCTGGTCCCTTTTGAATAGGAAATGGATTTCACAAGGGACTGGTGTAAAATTCAGGATGATCTGACTTAATGATAGCATTTATGTAATCTGTGCTTCTTTTAAAATTTACAACTGCATTAAAGAAGAAACCAGGCCACTTTCACAATCTCCTCCTCCATGAGAACGTAGCCTAGTAAATATTTGTTGAATAAATGAATAAATAGTACAAGGAACGAAGGAGCCAAGAAGAACCAGTTCTCTCATTGACCTTTCTTCCTTAAACCTCTCCTGCAGATGTCTCCAGAGTTCTGTCATCAGGTCTTTTCTCTCCTAGTTCTCTCCATGAGCGACTTTATTTATTTCCCTTACTTCAACTTCCTCTTATATGGTGATTTCTCCCAAATTTATATATCAGTATTGATATTAACTTTTCTCTTACATGTCAAACTCATTCCAGTGTTTCTGTTATAACACAATATACCACAATATACGTGTGACTGAACAAACTTCAGATCCTGCAAAATCATGCCCTAAAAATAACAGGGCTTAAGGGAAAACTATGGCTGGAAAATACCACTAAGAACTATGTTACTTTGTACCAGAACACTAACAGAACAATAATAATTGCAATAAAAATAGCTAGCAGTTTAAAAGAGATGTAAAATTCCCAATAAATGGAGAAATATTCCAGAAAACACAAGATTTGACCTTAAAAACATAAAGGTAATTTTATGGTAGTTTAAGAAAGACTGAGTCCAAATTATAGAGACATTTCAAAATAAACAAAGAGAGGAGAAAAGCAATTCTTAGGAAGAGCATGCGACCCAAAGGAGCATGGAGTGAGTGAATAGCATGCATTTAGCTAACTTAATGCACATTGTATTCAGGTGCATTTTCTTTGTTTTGGAAAACATTAATGTTCTGGGAAAATGTGCTTATGAATCAAAGTAAATTCTGCATTATAATCACATATATCCTACTTAAGCAACAGGGTGAAAGCTAATTTGCATTACAGAAAGTCATTGTAAAAGGACAGAATTTCTCTGTATGAAAGAAATTGCCAACTACATTCTATAAGCTCCTCAAACTCAAATGAGCTCAAGGTGAAATTTACTATCATCCCCTGTACACATGCTATTCTTCACTTACCACCTGCCAGAGATAATAGCATTACTGTCATTTAGGCTTGAAATAGTACAGCAGCAACAGTGGCAAACACTATTTGAGAATTTTTGGAGTTAGACCAGGGTGGACTCCCAACAATACCACTGTTCAATAGTGAGCAAATCATACAGTGTTCATAGTCAAAATCCACTTCTACGAAAATGGAATTATAACATTTATATAATTTTTGTTTTTAGCCTTAAGTAAAATGATGTTTGAAAACATTTTGGCACAACGCCTGACACTTAAACAGTAGCCATTTTTATCTTCAATTTCACTTTATTGCTTGTGTGACTTGAAGTGCGATATGTCTTTCACTCTACTTCCATTATCACAAATATAATATGATTCTCATTATCTGTCTCCTGAACAATTATTAAAATCGATTTCTAAATTTTCTTCTTATAATTATTTCTACCCTATCAACACATATTTTCAGTATTTTTTACATTATTCTTTTTTTTAAAAAAAATCAATCTAACCATGACATTCCCTTCCTCATATTATTTTATACAATAGAAAGATCATATTCTTGACACCAAAAATCTGAACTAAATTGTAAACGGTCTATCTAGATTACAATATTTATGTGCATCATTTTTTGCTTTGTAAGCCAGTGAAATTAAGAACCATAGGTTTTTCAAATATTCATTCATGTTCTTAAAATCAGATTAAAACAATAATTTCTTCTAAGAATAAATTATTAAAACATAATTAAGATCTTCAGAGGTCTAGTGAGATTTAAACCAGATGGTTTTGAAACGTGTGTAACTATACCTAGCTACAAGTTTCTCTTTTATCATTTCATTAATATTGTCAGTGACAAGATCCAATGTTTGAAAACGCAGAATCAACAGGTTATTGAAATTAACTCATGGAAATAAGTGTTTTCCACTTTTTCATCTTCCAATTTTGATTCTTTCCAACATACTCATATGCAAGCTTATATACACACATTAGTAATATACATGTTGTTTCCATCTGGAAAAAATAACTCTGCTTGAAGACCCTGGAATATGGGAGTATTGGCTCTTTCTAGCATTAGAATTAACCAGGTAAAGTCTAATAAATTACAAAGTGGAACACTATCCAAGAGCAAATTAGATAAAATTGCCCATTTTCTATCTTCATCCCCGAGGACCAGCATGACTTTCAGAAATGTTACCCTGTGCTCATTAAGGTTATGTTGTTTGTTTGTTTGTTTTTAACATCTTTATTGTAGTATAACTGCTTTACAATGGTGTGTTAGTTTCTGCTTTATAACAAAGTGAATCAGCTATACATATACATATAACCCCATATCTCCTCCCTCTTGTGTCTCCCTCCCACCCCTCTAGGTGGTCACAAAGCACGGAGCTGATCTCCCTGTGCTATGTGGCTGCTTCCCACTAGCTATCTATTTTACATTTGGTAGTGTATATATGTCCATGCCACTCTCTCACTTCATCCCAGCCTACCCATCTCCCTCCCCGTGTCCTCAAGTCCATTCTCTACGACTGTGTCTTTATTCCTGTCCTGCCCCTAGGTTCTTCAGAATAAGGTTATGTTTTAGTAAACATTTAAGTAAACTGGAAAGAATCAATTGAAAAGGAAATTTTTTAAGTCGGGAAATATATTTATGAGTGAACTTTTACAATAAGTGAACAATACTTTTTAAATTAAATTTAGGCATTAATGTTTGCTTTTCATATGTGGTTCTTGCAAATGTTTGGTCTGTTGGTAGACAGATCTAACACAGACTTTACCATTATGTACTATATTAATTTGTTAGTATGTGCATTTCCATTAATAGACTTTGATTTCTTGAACAGTAATGAACATGCTTTAATTATTATGACTAAAACAGAACCTGAAGTAAAGCTGCTATTTAGAAGTGCTTGCTGAATAAATGAGTAAATGCTTCAATGGAAAAACAAAATTATCTGCTGTCCTAAATGACTGGTATCACAGATTTCAGTATATGCGAAACAGAGCTTCTATTTCTTATCTCTTAATAGAGCTCATTTTCTAATGCAAGTAGGTCTATCTTCCCTTTGTGGATGACTCACAGTTAAAAGTAGAAAGGGAAATGAAAATAGGAATAAGCAGTGGGCTAACTAAATAAAGTGTGGGCTTAAAATCTTAGTATAAAATAAAGGCGCTCCACAGTATCTCCATTATGTCCTACCTCCAACTCTAAGGAGGTAATGTTTAAAAATGGCTACTAAATTATGTGCAATCAAAGGTGTATGCTGTTATGATTTTTCCTTTTTAGAGTCTGTCATTCAAACAGGACCAGAGAGTGAAAATTATTAAGGAAGCAGCACTTGATTTTAATCCAGTTTTGTTCAAGACTATACTGCCAAAGCCTAGAATAGTATCTGATACATAGTAAACATTTAATAATTTTTAAAACATATTTTCCAGGATCCCCTATGCTAAAGAGTAATAAAGACCTCATTAGGGACTTTTAGCTTCAATCAGACATGTAAAGAGCTTAAAAGTCATCACTCCCATTCTTACAGGTAAAAATTAAACAAACTGAAAGTCAATGACTCTTCTTGGACCCATCAGAGAACTGAGTTTACAAGGCAAACCTACACCCCACAATCTGGAGAGTTAAGGCAAACCCAGAAAGTCACAGTTAGGATCTGCTTATCTGGGGCAGAAGGCACCAGAGCTGTACACTGGGAGGGACACAATGGTAATTTTGATGAATTGCTGGAGGCTGAGTTTAGACTCTTATGAGAGTGAGAAACTCCTGGGGAACATGGTTATAAGTGTGTTCCCACACTTTCATAAGTTCTCCCTTCAGGAACTTAATCAGGTTCTCACAGTGAATAACTAAAAAAAAAATCCCCTGGTAGGTTTGGCAGGTAAGAAGGGAAAAGTAAGCATTACAATTATACCAGAGCATTTTCCATAACAAAGGTGTCCTCTGCAGGGGAAAATAATTTTACCATATTTTTATTCTACCTGGCGGAATGGCATTTCTTCCACTCCAGCACCTTCTAATATTCCTTCCTCACCTGGAGGGTGGGGATGGGGGACGCTTAGAAACACCAGTGAAGATCACAGCTCAAGGACACAGGTCGACCAGAAGAATAAAGTTTAATCACAATCATAGAACGCTTCTCCTCCCCATACCTTATCACCACACCAACAGGGATACGGTGCAATAACATACACTGTTATTACAGATAAAAGAGATGGAAGACACTCTTTCAAGATGAGTACCAATAGAAGCCCCAAAGCACAAAGGGAGATAAAAACAAGGACAACAGGAGGACACTAAAGCAAACACAGTCCGACTGCTAACATGATTAACATAAGACCTCACACTAAGACCTATGTACTGCAGTCTCTAGTTCTCAATATAACATTTCTGATTTTCAACGAAATATTACAAGGCATGCTGAAAGACAAGAAAAAATGCAGTCTCAAAAGACAAAGCAAACACATGAACCAGACTTAGATTTTACCCAATTTTTAGAATTATCTGACAGGAAAATTAAAATAACTATTATGACACAAATTATTAATATCAGAGATGAAAGTAGGAAGACATCACTACAGATTCCATGGACATTAAAAGGATAATACAAGAATATTATGAACAACTATATGCCCACAAATTTGATTACCTAGATGAAATGCACCAACTACTTCAAAGACACAATTTGCCAAACTTCACACAAGAAAAGACAAGCCTTTGAAATGGGCCTACATCTATTAAGTAAATTGAATCAATAATTAATAATCTTCCAAAACAGAAAGCACCAGACCCAGATGGGTTCACTGGCAAAATCTACTAAATGTTTAAGGAAGAAATCATATCAATCCTCCATAATATCTTCTAGAAGATAGAAGTAGAGGGGATACCTTCTAACTTACTCAATGAGGCCAGTATCACCTTAATACCAAAACCAGACAAAGACATTACATAAAAACAACAGTAACAATAACAACAACAACAAAGCTATCAACCATTATCTCTCATGAACATAGATGCAAAAATCCTCAACAAAATATTAGCAAATTAAATCTAACAAAGTATAAAAATAATTATACACCATGACCCTGGTATGCAAATCTGGTTCAACATTCAAAAATCAATTAATGTAATCCATCACATCAGGCTAAAGAAGAAAACTCATATGATCATACCAATGGATGCAGAAAAACAGTTGACAATATCCTACACCTATTCATAATAACTCTCAGTAAACTAGGAATAGAGGGGAACCTTCTCAACTTGATAAAGAACATCCACAAAAAAGCATACAGCTAACATTATACTTAATGTTGACAAACTAGAAGCTTTCATGCTGAGATCAGGAACAAGGTGAGGGTGTCCCCTCTCACTATTTCTTTTCAACATTGTACTGGAATTTCTAGCTAATTCAAGAAGGCAAGAAAAGGAAATAAAAGGTGTACATATTTGGAAGGAAGTGATAAAACTGTCTTTTTCACAGATTGCATGTTTGCCTATGTAGAAAATATGAAAAAAACTGACCAAAAAAACCCTCCTGGAACTAATAATCAATCATAGAAAGTTTGCAGAACACTAGGTTAATATACAAAAGTCAGTCACTTTTCCATGTACAAGCAATGAACAAACAGAATTTGAAATTTTTTAAAAATAAATTATATTAGCACCACCCCAAATTAAATACTTAGTTATAAATCTAACAAAATATATACAAGATCTATGTGAGGAATACTACAAAACTCTGATGAATAAAATTTTTTTAAAAAACCTGAATAAACGGAGAGACATTCCATGGTCATGGAGAGGGAGACTCAAGATTGCCAAGATATCAGTTCTTCCTGAGTTGATCTATAAGTTTAACACAAACCCAATCAAAATTTCAGCAAGATATTTTGTGGATATCAACAAACTGATACTAAAGTTTATATGGAAAGGGAAAATACCCAGAATAACCAACACAATACCAAAGAAGGACAAAACTGGAATACTAGCACTACCCAACTTAAAGATTTACTATAAAGCTACAGTAATTAGGATAGTGTCATACTAGCAAAAGCATAAACAAATAGGCCAATGGAAAAGAAGAAATAAGCCCATGAGAATATAGTTAACTGATCTTTGACAAAAGAGCAAAGACAAACCATGGAGCAATAATAATCTTTTCAACAAATGGTGCTGGAACAACTGGACATTCACATACCAAAAAGAGAGAGAGACAGAGATAATTTAGACCAAGACTTCACATTCTTCACAAATGAATCACAGACCTAAATGTAAAATGAAAAACTGTAGATCTCCTAGAAGATAACACAGGAGAAAACCCTGATAACTTTGAGTATGGTGATGACTTTTAAATACAACAGTAAGGGATAATTTATGAAAGAAAAAGATTGATACACTGGATTGCATTAAAATTAAAAACTTCTGCTCTTCAAAGATGCTGTCAAGTGAATAAGACAAATCACACTGGGAGAGCGTATTTGCAAAAGACATATCAGATAAAAAATTGTTATCCAAAGTATACAAAGAACTCTTAAAACTCAACAGTAAGGAAACAAATAACTCAACTAGAAAATGGGAAAAAGATTTGAATATATATGTGGCTAAAGAAGATACACAGTGAATGTATATCAAATCATCACATTATATACCTTAAATATTGTCTTAGTCTGTTTGGGCTACTGTAACAAAATACAGGTAGCTTATAAACAACAGAAATGTATAGCTCATAGCTTCTGAGGCTGGAAGTCCAAGATCATAGCATTGGTATGGTCTGGTGAGGGCCCTATTCTGGGTTGCAGATTTATCACTGTGTCTTCACAGGGCAAAAGTGGCTAGAGATCTCTCTTGGAGCCACTTTTATAAGGCATGATTCCCATTCATGAAGGTTCCACCCTCATGGTGTAAGCCCCTGCTAAAGGCCCCACCTTTTAATACCACTTCATCAGGCATTAGGATTTCAACATAAGACTTTGGGTGAGGCATAAACATTCAGACCATAGCAGATATATACAATTTTTGTTTGTCAATTATACCTCAGTACACTGGAGAGGAAATACACACAGACAGCAAATAAGCACGTTAAAAGATACCTAATATCATATGTTATTAGGGAAGTGCCAATTAAAACGAGGAGATACCACTGCATACCTATTGGAATGGCCAAAATGCAAAACACTAACACTACCAAATGCTGACCAGCATGAGAAACACCAGGAATCCTCATTTACAGCTGGTTGGAATGCAAAATGATACAACCACTTAGGAGGATAGTTTGCTTCTTGGTATTTGTCCAAAGAAGTTGAAAACTGTGTTCATACAAAAAAACTGCACACAGATGTTTATAGCAGCTTTATTCATAATAGCCAAAACTTGGAAACAACCAAGATGTCCTTCAGAAGGTGAACAGAACAATAAAATATGGAACATATAGACAATGGAATATTACTCATTATTGAAAAGAAATAAGCTACCTAGTCATAAAAAGACACAGAAGAAACTTAAATGCATATTACTAAGTGAAAAAGTCTAATCTGAAAAATCTACATACTGTATAATTCCAAATATATGACATTCTGGAAAAGATAAAACACTGGAGACAGTAAAAGGAGCAATGATTGCTAAGGGTTAAGGGGTAGAGGGCAATGAATAGTCAGAGCACAAAGAGTTTTTAGGGCAGTGAAACTGTTCTGTATTATAGTATAATGGTGTATACATATCATTTGTCCAAACCAACAGAACGTACAACACCAACAATGAACTCTAATGTAAACTATGGTCTTTGGGTGATAATGATGTGCCAGTGTAGGTTCCTCAGCTGTAACAAATGCACAACTCTGGTGTGAAATTTTGATAGTAGGGGGTGCTGTGCACATGTGGGATCAGAGGATATGTGGAAAATCTTGGTATTTTCCTCTCAGTTTTGCTGTGAACTTTAAAGCATTCTAAAAAATAAATTCTAATAAAACAATTAACATATTAACTATATGTTAAAGGATCCAATGAAAAAAGTAGGTAGGTAACATCAGCAGAGTGATGGACACTCTAGGAAGTTATCATAGGAAATGCTAGGAACAAAAACATTGTTCAGAAATTAAGAATGTCTTTGATGGGTTCATCAGTAG
Source organism: Eubalaena glacialis (assembly GCF_028564815.1). Taxonomy (NCBI): domain Eukaryota; kingdom Metazoa; phylum Chordata; class Mammalia; order Artiodactyla; family Balaenidae; genus Eubalaena; species Eubalaena glacialis. The sequence continues at coordinate 25,337,389 of NC_083723.1, read as the reverse complement.
AGTGGACATGGCTGAGGAAAGAATCAGTAAGCTTGAAGATATATCAACAGAGACTACTCAAACTGAATTGCAAAGGAAAAAAAAAAAAGAATGAAATACTAAAAGAAGCAAGCATAATTTCAGAAGGTGTAACGTGTAATTGGAAAACTAGGAGGAAAAGAGAGGAGGGAACAAAGAAATATGTAAATTTATAATGGCCTAAACTTTCCAAAATTAGTGACAGACACAAAACCACTGATCCAAGAAGCTCAGAGAACATAAAGCAGAATAAATACCCTTAAAAATTATACCCAGGCTTATTATAGTCACACTTCAGAAAACTAAAGACAAAGAGATAATATTGAAAGAAGTCAGGGCTGAGGGCAGGACACGGGAGAAAGGAATGTATTACCTGTAGAAGAACAAAGGCAAGAATTACAGCAGACTTCTTATCAGAAAGCATGCAAGCAAGAAGAAAATGGAGTGAAACATTTAAAGTGTTGAAAGAAAAAAAAAAGATCTAGAATTATATATGCAGTAAAATTGTTCTTTAAAAGTGATGGATAAATAAAGCCCATTTCAGAGAAATAAAAAGAGTGAATTCATTACCAGCATGTCTCTCTTGCAAGAAACATTAAAAGAAGTCCTTTAAAGAGAAGAAAAATGATAACTTTTAAAGCAGTAATAGTAATAATATTTTGTGTGTTTATAATATATAGATAAGTGAAATGAATACAACAATGTCATAAGGGATGAGAAGGAGGAATTGGAAATGTGTAAGGTGGTATAGTGTTATCTGAAGGTAGACTTAGAGTAACACATTATTTTAAAATATATATCGTAAACTCCAGGGAAATCATAAAAATGTTTTTAAAAAAGTATACTTGATATGCTAAGAGAGTAGATAAAATTGGGTCACATAAAATGCTCAGTTAAAACCAGAGGAGGCAGAAAAAGAGGAACAAAAAAGAAACAAAAACCAAATGCAATGAATAGAAAATTGTTACAAATATGGATGACATTTATTTAAATATAACAATGATCATTTTAAGTGTGAATGGCATAAGTTGAACAAAATTGAAAGACAAGCACAGTGGATAAAAATAGGACCTAGTTACACATTGTCTCCAAGAAACCCACTTTAAATATAAAGGTTCTGATAGATCAATAAAAAATGGATGAAGAAAGACATACTATGCTAACATTAATCTAAAGAAAACAGGAGCAGCTATATTAATTTCAGACAAAGCATACTTCATAACAAAAAAATTTATCATAGATAGAGAGGAAAATCACATAATGATAAAGGAGTTAATTTTCTAAGAACACAACAAATCTTTAACATGTATGCACCTAACAATAGAATGTCAAAATATGTGAAACAAATCTCATAGAACTAAAAGGAGAAACAGGCAAATCCACTATTATAAATAAAATATTCAACATTCTCTTTCAGTAATTAATAGATCAATTAGGAAGAAAATCAGTAAAGATATAGTTAACCTGACCAGCAGTAGCCACCAGGTGGATCTACTTGAAATTTATACCACCTTTGTAAATATCAACAAACTGAGAAGTTAATATGGAAAGGCAAAAGACCCAGAGTAGCTAACACAATACTGAAGAAAGGGACTTTCTTGATGGTCTAGTGGTAAAGAATCTGCCTTACAATGCAGGGGATGCGGGTTCGATCCCTGGTTGGGGAACTAAGATCCCACAAGCAATGGGGCAACTAAGCCTGTGTGCCACAACTACTGAGCTCACGCACCTCTACTAGAGAGCCTGTGTGTGGCAAACTACAGACCCACGCACTCTGGAGCCCGCTTGCCACAACTACAGAGCCCATGTGCCCTGGAGCTGGCACACCACAACTAGAGAGAAGCCCGCACGCTGCAACAAAGAGCCCACATGCCTCAACAAAGATCCCGCATGCCGCAACTAAGACCAGACGCAGCCAAAGATAAATAAAATAAATAAATAGATAATAAATAAATCTTTTTTAAAAATACTGAAGAAAAACAAGAAAATTGAAGTACTCACACCATTCATTTTCAAGACTATTCAACACTGTTGTAGTCAAGACAGCATGGTATTCGTGGTGATAGAATAACAGATCAATGGAAGACAAGAAATAGGCCAGAAATAGACTTATACAAATACAGTCAACTCACCATTGACTAAGGAGCAAAGGCAATTCAGTGAAAAAAGGATATATTTTCAACAAATAGTACTGGGATAATTGGGTGTCCACATACCCAAAAAGAAGAAGGAGGAGAAAGAGGGGAGGAGAAGAAGAGGAAGGAGAGATAGAAGGAGGGGGAAGGAAGAGGAGGAGGAGAAGAAAAGAAAAATTAAAAATTTAGACACTTTAAACACAGAAAACACAATAAAACACAAGAGTCAAATTCAAACATATGCCTAAATGTAAAACACAAAACTACAGAATTCTAGAAGAAAACATTAAAAAATCTAGATGACAGTTTCTTAAAAGTCTTGTCATATAATCCAGCAATTACAGTCCTAGGCATTTCCCCAACTGATTTGAAAACTTATGTCCATATAAAACTGCACATTAATGTTTCTAACAACTTTATTTAAAATCACCAAAAACTGACAGCAACCAATATGTCTTCAATAAATGAATGGATAAACAAACTTTAGCACATCCAAACAGTGGAATATTTTTCAGCAATAAAAAGAAATAAGCTATCAAGCCACAAAAGACATGGATAAACCTTAAATAAATATTACTACGTGAAAAAGCCAGATTAAAAGGGCTACATACTGTATGATTCTAATCATATGACATTCTGGACAAAGCAAAATTAAAAGGGAAGTAAAGGATCAGTGGTTTCCAGGGTCTCAGAGGAAGTGGAGAGGGCTTGAACAGCTGAAAAATGGTATTTCTTAGGATGAAGAAACTATTATCCTGTATTATACTGTAATGGTAGATACTTGACACTGTATTTGTCAAAACCTTTAAAACTTTATAGCTCTAAGAGTGAACTATAATATATGCAAATTTTTAGGAATTATTTAAGAGGTTAGGGAAATCCAGGACAAAATGCAGAATGTAACAGAACAATCTCACTTTACTCCAAATGTATGAAACAACCTCACCAAATGTGTTTTCAAATCTCTCAATATGATTGTGCATATCTTGATTTCAACTCATGATTCTAAGTTGATTAGTTTGTCTTTTGCCATATGTTTGGCTACATACTAATTAAAAATTATTTTTTCTTTCTAGAAAATTCAACCTTTATCATTATAATGTGACATTCCTTATTTTCATAATGCCTTTCATCTTAAAGACTATTTTGTCTGATATTAATATAGCCACTGTTTAAAATTGGTGTTTACATGATCCAGCTTTTTCCTCCTTTTACTACCAACATTACTGTATCCTTACATTTAAATTGGCACATATTTTTAATATAAACAGCATATATTTTTATTAAGCTTGAAATACTTTATCTTTAATTGGAGCAGTTCTATATTTAACTTAATTACTCTGTATTTAATTTAAATATAGCATCACTATATGTGCATTGTATCTTCCACCCTACATGTTCTGTCTTTATTATTAATTGATAAAGTATTTTTTAGAGTCATTCCATTTTCTTTCCTTTTTTGTTTGGAAGTTATAAGCACTTTTAGCAATAATCTTTGTGATCATAACACATACATAGATACATTGCTGACTTATAAAGGTCTACTGCTAATCTTTACTTTTTTCCCAGAAAATGTAGGATCCATAGAAACATTTTAATTCCATTTATCACTTTACTGATATATATGGCATGACTGTAGGAATTTTATTTGACATAGTTTAACCAATATATAACAAACATTGATTTATACAGTCAATATTTGTTTATATTTATACATATTTATCATCTTCTTTGCTGTTTTTTTTTCCTTCATACATCTCTATTCTCCTATTCTGAATAGTTTGCTTATGTCTAAGAAAATTCTTTAGAATTTCTGTAGTGATGGTTTGCTAGTGGTAAAATCTCTCAGCTTTTGTTTGTCTTAAATTATTTTACTTTGTTTTCATTTAAAAAAATATTTTTGTGATTTTAAATTATAGGTTGGGTATTCCTTTATTTCTGCAACTTGAAGCTAGCTTTATACTGTTGTTATCCTCCATTATTGCTTTAAAAACTGTTTGCCAGCTTATCCTCCTCTGAAATAATCTCTTTTTTTTCTGGTCCTTGTAAGATAAATATCTTTTCTTTGTGTTAATTTTCTGCAATTTTATTATATTGTCTGTAGGTTTGAATTTCTTCTTCTATATCCTGCTTAGGGATTTTTTTTTTTTTTTTGCCTCTTGAATATTTGTGGGCATGATGCTTTTCATCAGTTTGGGATGTTTTAAGTCATTATGTAAGCAAATATTGACTCTGCCCCCAGAATCGTCTCACTATAATCCATTAAATATATATTATATATTCTTGATGTACCATTGATGTCTCCTATCTTCTTTTGTATCTTGTACATCATTTTGTTTTCCACATCTTTTGACATGTCTTCCAATTCATTAATTCTCTTTTCAGCTGGGATAAACCATCTTTTTATTGTATTTTCCAACATAATTTTATTTGCTATTCATTAAAATATGCAATGTTTATTTTTATAATTTCCATCTAAAAATTTAAATTTGGCTTTCACCTCTATAAACATGAAAAGCATATATTTTTTTACAATCTGTGTCTATTAAAGTAATTCAAATATCTGAAATTATTCGAAGTGTATTTCTGTTGGTTCTTGTTTCTGCTGAGCCTGACTTGTGTCTTGTTTTTTTCATGGATTTGATTGTATTTGATTGTTTGCTGGATATAGTCTTCAAAAAATTATGTTGTGGGGGCTTCCCTGCTGGTGCAGTGGTTGAGAATCTGCCTGCCAATTCAGGGGACACAGGTTCGAGCCCTGGTCTGGGAAGATCCCACATGCCGCGGAGCAACTAGGCCCGTGAGCCACAGCTACTGAGCCTGCACGTCTGGAGCCTGTGCTCCGCAACAAGAAAGGCCGCGACAGTGAGAGGCCCGCGCACCGCGATGAAGAGTGGCCCCCGCTCACCACAACTAGAGAAAGCCCTCGCACAGAAACGAAGACCCAACACAGCCAAAAATAAAAATAAATTAATTAATTAATTAAAAAAAAATTATGTTGTGACAATTTAAGGACTGATGCTTTTTTTCCTCTGAGAGGATTTTTGTTTTCTTTTGTCAGGCGCCAGAGGGTGCTAGCAGTCCAGGACCAAGATGGAACTTTGATTCCTGTACTCCGACTTACCAGGTCACACTTCCAGAGTATAAGGAGATTGTTTTACCAGGGGCCCTCTCGTTGGTAGCAGCTGACTTTAATTCATGTCCTTCCAGCCTGTTAGTTTGAGGAAAGGGTAGCTCCATCTCTACATTGCCAAAGGCTCCTGGGACAAAAGCAGGTATTGGAGGAATGGGGGATGGGGTAGGGAGCTCTTAGGAGTAGCTGGCCAGTATGGGAAGAAAAAGGGCTGAGTCCTAACCTGTCATCATATTGAACCCCATGTGATCTCAGTTCAGTAGTTCTTTGCTGTCTGATTACCTCTTTGGTGTCTTCAAGAAACATTTTAAAGAGAGAAGAATTGTTGCAATTACCTAGTCTGAAGCCAGTAGTCTAATTAGAGTTATTCTTCAAATGACTATTTAATCTCTCATCAGACTGACACACTACTGACTGCCATTTGGAATTGGTCCTTGGCCCTCCTTCATGTAAAACTTCCTGTGGACAAACGCCCTCATGATCAGTCCCAGCACTGTAGGATGAGCAGTGACTAGGGTTGCCAGATATAGGATGTCTAGCTAAATTTGAATTTCATATAAGCAATGAATATTTTTAAAAATAGAAGTATAACGCAAATACTGTATGGGACGTACCAACATTTTAAAATTTTCAATTGTTTATCTGAAAGTCAAATCTAACTGGGTGCTCTTTATTTTTATTTGCTAAACCTAGCTAGTAGGATAACAGTTTCCTCCAGTGAGAAGTGTGTTTCTAGGAATTTCAGAAGTTAAACATTTCTTTAAATTTATTGCAGTAATTAGAGTGACACCTAGTTATAGCACATGTTTAGACCCCTCAGTAACGTTTGTTTCAAGTGGAATTAAACAATCTCAGTATATGTGCTTCAGAATGAAACTAATACAAACTCTTTATTAATGTCCCAAATAAGCCATTTTAAGAACTAGATCTTTGAGGGGTCCTGATTAGAATAAACACAGATATCAAAAAGATTAATACTATTTGCTGCTAATGCTAAAGTAATTATTAAGCTTTTCATGTTAGGATACAGGTTTTAACTATTGAATACTATAACAAAAATGCAAATATTACAATAGCTTAAGAAAATTTTATTTTTTTCTTACGTCTAAATCTGAGGTAAATGGACCATGCCTAATATTTAACTCCACAACATTAAGAAGTCCAGCTCCTTTACTTTTTGTTCTATCATTCTCAAAAGGTAGCTTTCATTTTCTGTTCCAGGAGAGCTGTACCAACTCCCACCATCATATATAGATCATGGCAAGGGGAGGACATGTCTTTTCATTTTAAGGGCTCAGCTCTGAAGTTATAGCTTTACTGCTCATATATGATTGCCAGAACTTAGTTATGTGGACAAACCTAGTTATAAGAGAGTCTGGAAATGTCTTTAGCTTGGCAGCCAAGTGGACAGAAAAACTGAAAATATTCTATACTAAAGGATGAGGGGATATGTGGATATAGGGAGACAACATGCAGTCTCTAGTATAATAGCCATACATCTTTTCTTCATTTGCTTAAATTTGTCAAATATTCTTTTCTCTTATGTGCCTGTACAGTGCCAGATAGCTGAAAAACAGTTATCACAAAATAAGGTTCCTATTTCCAAATAGATATTGCTTCTGTCTGGTCAGTTAAACAAATACTATTCAAAATAAGAATGCAAATAAATTATGTTATAGACTAAATTGGATATGTGAAGATTATAACAGGGAGATTTCATAGAGTCTTGAAGGAAGAGTAAAATTAGCTAGAGAAGAGAGGGAAAACCATCCACACAGAGAGAACAGAATACATTAAAGATTTGAGAAGAAAATAAATTTGATTTACCCAAGAACTTAAATAAGGTTAGTGGGAGCAACAGCAAGACGGGCAATGTAAAGGTTTTTTATTCTTTTCTTAAAAAAATGGGACGGCACTGAAGGAATTTTAAGCATTTCCTCTTTGTCATCTATAAATCTAGTCCACCAGTGGGCTTTTGCATTCACCAAATTAGGCCTAGAAAAGCCCTTCAAAGATGCCCAATTATTTTTAAAGTTTTTCCCTCATTTGGTTTCTAAAGACATAATTTTTCAAGCGTTTACTCATCTCTGGATTTCACTTTTTCATTTTTTATGTGTTCTTTCAAAACACAGCTGTGCTGAACTTTAGATGTCCCCTCATTTCTACTGGCATCTTTTGTGATTGTATTATCAGAATATTATTTTTGAGTAGTTATCTCTTGATTTTTTTCATTACAAGTCATTTGTCTTTGAATTTTTCCAAATTTTGTGATTAAATCTGACTATATTTAGAATTCCTTGATTATAATAGTGTCACTTTCTCCCAATGTTAATTTCATAAAAATGCATATAATTTATAACTTTCCAGAATAACGGCAAATTTGGGAATTGAGTAGATTACATTTGAAAATGAAGTGCAAATGTAGACTTCAATAATTTAAATTAAGATAACATTTATTTTCTAGGATGTACCTTTGATTTTTCAGTAATAATGAAAGATCTGCAATGGGTTATGAATCATATTTTATATTTAAGTAATAGAAGAGACCACTGGTCCATTGTTCTCATTTCAAAATTGAGGAGACTCAGGTCTGTTGAGATGTGACACTTCCAAAGGTACTTGAGTGATAAAGGACAACACTGAAGTCACAATGCAGTTCTCCCGACTCTCAATCCAATGTTCCTTCCCTATATCCCTGATGCTTCCACTGAGGTTTGGTCCTGCCTCTATGTGGTAAATAATGGTCTGAAATGGATGGGTAGATAAAGGAATGAAGCAAGATATAAAATTTTTGTTTTGTTTTTACTTGCTCACACACTAATCAAGTGAGTTAAGTGGGTTAAGGCAGGAATTACAAGAAGTTTAAAAACCAAATCAAATATTCTGTCCTATTTTGGCATACTCTGACACCAACTAACCCCATGTTATGCCCTATTGAAATATATATATCAATTATATATACTGTATACATAAATATATACAATTATAATCAATATATATAATTGATGTATATATGTATATATAATATATATGAAAGCTTGAACAGATTTATAACAAATACATTTTAGAAGATGTGTGGTTTAAAAATTAGTTCGATTTGTAATTTCAAAAATTAAATTGATATTTGATTATTGGAAAGGATAATTATATAATTACATTATGACATGGGCTTAGTTAAAAATCACCTTCTTTATGCATAAACAGTACAGAAATGCTTGTTAGATCCAATGGCTTATAATATAGGCAGCTGTAAGCTTAAGTGAAAGCAGAGTTTCTTATTAATCCTCTGGGATGTATTGGAACAGTTAGTCCTCACGTATCTTGAAGAGGAAATACACTGCTCTCACCAAAGCTACAACGAAAAGGTACAGAAATCCAACCCTATTTAAGCAGAAAAATTAAGAAACAGTATAACTAAAGAATAGTGAGAACGGCTTCTAATGAGCTTTTCAATATTCTAAAATGCGGGTTTAGTCTCACACAGAAGGAATTGTTGTAATGAAAATATTCAAAACTATCTGCCAAGGGCAGCTTAAATGGTCTTAGTACAAATTTTATAAAACGCCTCAAAATGTATGCAAAAATTTGAAAACAACTTTCAAAGCGTTAAAATATTTGTGTAAAAGTATTTAATGATCATATTTCAAAGTTTTCTTTATCTTCTACCTTTCTGGATTTATTGCTTTTTATCAAAGCTATGAAGAAATATATAACATATCAGGATGGTATGTGTGTTTAAAATAATGAATATATCAAATTTATAACCTTGGCAATTCATATTCCTAAGTCTGGTTGCATATAAAAATATGAACTAGAAACATTATTGCAAGAGTACAAAAACAACAAGATTCTTCCAGCATAGATGATTGACTTTTCAATATTGACTATATTTTAGCTCTGTCTCCATTCCATGTAACCAACCCTTCTTTTTCTTCCTAAGGACTCAACATTAAACATACAGTTTTAATAAATGGCATCTGTTTTCCTTTTTTTCCCCTCAGTTTCATAAATACTTCTATGCTTATGAAATATGAACATACCTAGGAACTGAAGATCAAAAGCATAAAATGGTATACCTCTAATATTTATTAATTTTAATTGTTTAATCACCATTTTGGACCAATGCATGACAAATTACTTTGTTAAAGAAAAAAAACAATGAAATTTTAACTGTTCAACTTTAAAATTACACAATAACAATTTTTTTAAAAAATTTTAATCAAAATAGCCTAGAAAGCTCCCTCTGGCATTTCTGTGATACATTATACTATTTTATTTTTATTTTTTATTTTTATTTTTTATTTTTTTTATTAATTAATTAATTAATTTATTTTTGGCTGTGTTGGGTCTTCGTTTCTGTGCGAGGGCTTTCTCTAGTTGTGGCAAGCAGGGGCCACTCTTCATCGCGGTGCGCGGGCCTCTCACTATCGTGGCCTCTCTTGTTGCGGAGCACAGGCTCCAGACGCGCAGGCTCAGTAGTTGTGGCTCACGGGCCCAGTTACTCCGCGGCATGTGGGATCCCCCCAGACCAGGGCTCGAACCCGTGTCCCCTGCATTGGCAGGCAGACTCCCAACCACTGTGCCACCAGGGAAGCCCCATTATACTATTTTAAAACTTAGTATATGAGAAGAATAATATTCAATAAATTAACCTTTGATCTAGTTAATCTTTGATCAGTATTTATCTTAATAATAAAATATATATGCTAATATATAAAAATATATATTACAAATATGTAGACAGCAATTGGATATGTTAACTAATTAATGAATGTTTTCAATGATTACTTAATATAGCCTAAATGCCATGTTTCATCTAATCTAAGATTCAGATTTTTTTTTCACATTTTAACGTCTCTGAAATCAGGATGTGTCCTAAAATGACTCCAACCAGGAAGCAGTTGTGACATAGTTGTCATTGCCTGCCCATGTGAATCAAAGCAAGCAGAAAGAATATTGAGGCTTGAAAGTCCCAAAGAAAACAGAGGAGCACACGTTTAAGAAATGCTGTACCACCAAAACTCTTAATGCCACACATTATAATTTATGTAGAAAAACAAAAACATTGACAACTCTGAGTCAAAATATCATTCATAATTGCCAGACTGAATATTAAATTTTACAAATACATTATCTAATTTATTTTGCACAGACACATACACACACACATATGTAGGGGTCATTTAAAAAATCTATCTATAAAATCTAAAAGACCTTTTAAAATAAGTATAAAATAAAATGTCTAAGTGATAAGAAAGCATTATACCATAGTATAATTGACAGCAATTTTTTTCTTTCTTACTAAGAAATAAAATAGTGGTGTGTCTTTGGTATAGCAGACACTTAAAGTGCTCATCCCCACAACCTCCGGACCTACCTGTGATTTCAGCTGTAGCTATAGTAGCTGTTCCTGTGCTCACTGACAATGCCCAACCTAAAGATCCTAGGCTCTATTTTCAGAATAACCCAAAGTAAGACACGTAGTATCTTAGATTTGATTAATTATGGTAAATTAAAAAAAAACAAGTCTTTTGTATTCTTTTGAAGACAAAGGTAGATACAACAGTTTACAGTAAATTGAAGATCTCTGAGAACTATCTATTCAAATTACTCTTTGCTTATAGAATTCCTGTTAACATAAAAATATTAAAACCAGCTGCAATAACCTGTTATTCTCACCTTTCTAAATGCCAAAATTGTACTTAATCTCTGACATATATTACAACCAGTGTCTCCAATTAATGGAATACAGGAGTGATACATAATTCAAAATACTTTAATTTTATATAGTAATAGAACATATATTTTAAAGCACATTTATATATGTTATAATCAAACACAGGTTTCATCGTGATAAGAGCATGAGTAAATTAGGAGTTATGTGTAAGAAGCATAAATTCCTAAGCCTTGCACATTTTCTTATATACCTCTACCCTTTCATACTAGCTACACAGGGAAATCAAAGACTTTTCTCAGGTATGCTTAACAGCAAATTTATAATTGACACATTTACTCACAGAACATGACAAAAAACATGTGCTATTCCATTCTCATAATTGTTGCTTAAATAAATATGAACAACAAATTGTTACTGCACACATTACCATGTTCAATGTAGCATGTGCTACAGAAACTTCTTAAAAATGGATAAGAGGCAGTCATTGTAAGCACTCATGTTGCCCACTGTACATAAATGGCATAAAATCAGTAGAATACACCTCTCAAAATATAAATAAAAAGTTATAAAAATCTAAAATGAAGGTCCAAACAAGGTAGAAATCATATCTGGAGGTTGGGATATTTCAGCAAAGGTTTAAAAAATGAGCAGACACTAACCATGGGAAGAAGGGAGAAAATCTTTGCTAGAAGGACACAAACTGTGAGCAGCAACACGAAGATGATAACAGAATGCTGGTTCTGTGAAAAGGAACATGAAATGGTGATAAAAACCTGTCACAGAGGCCCTGCATGAGAGGGTAAGGAACTGGCATGGCAGAGAAGAGCAACACTGCAGATGAGTAGAATTGTTGGGATAATGCAAGATAAAATATGTCAAAGGAGAGGATTATCTGAAGAAGAGGAAGACTATCATGCCAAATGCTAAAGAAAAAGGTGAGGCTAAAGATGTCTGACAAAAGGTTACTGGCTTACAATGTCAATGTCCTCTGACAGCATAATGGATTGTGAAATTTTTACTTCAAGGGGTAAAAGAGAAACCACCAAGAAGGAAAACAAATCACTCTTGCAAGAAGTTTTGAGAAGGAAAAGGAAAAAGGCTAAACCTTGTATTTCTTCATTCCTTAATATTCCGCTGATGGATTTTTGTCATCAAGAAGTACCAGTGTCCTTTGCAACAAAACAACATTAAATTATATCTCTCAGCCCTACCAGTTTCATTGATGACAAAAAGCAATTGGTGCTTTGGTTTGATAGTGTATCATTTCTCCAGCACCAAGGACCCTAAAAACATGTAACTGTGGTTTCCTGTAGGATAAAATGAAGAAACAGTCAAATGATAGGAGTTAAATTTGACAGTTTTCAAATTCACAACTATTGAATATTTGGAATTTTCTTTTTTAATAATAAATTTAATAAAAAAATAATAAAATACATAATAAAGGTTCATTATAGGAAAAGAAAAATATATAGATTAAAAGAGTAAGAATAAAACACTCATAATCTAAGAATCCAGAGAACACTTCCAACATTTTGAGGTATAGCCTGCCAGTTATAAAGAAGAAAAAGTATGTGCAACTTTTTGAATCCTACCTCTGTCACCAACTAGCTGTGTCATCTTTTGCAAATTCCATAATTTCCCAGAGCCTCAGTTTATTTGTAAAATGGAATAATGGTGCATAAGAGTGCTGTGAGAATTACATGAATTATACACATAAACTTATCAAACTTAACACTTGGCACATACTACTCAATAGAGGTTACTTATTTTGTTTATGAATGTGTATGTTTTAGTATATATGCATAGGTCACAGGATAAAAGGTGGCATCATATAATACAGACAGTCCGTTAAACTACAAATACATTTTTATTTCTACAATCATCAAGACAAAGGATTGGCAACCTTTTCTACACAAAGCCAGAGAATAATTATTTTAGGCTTTAAGTGCCCAGAAGTCTCTATGGAAGGTACTCAACTTTGCCATTTTAGCATGAAAGCAGCCATTAATAATACTTATATGTATTTACATGACTGTTTTCAAATAAAACTTTATTTATAAAAGTAGGTATTGGGCCAGATTAGGTCCACAGGCTGTAGTTTGCTGACCTCTGATGTGGAATATCATTTTATGGCTATGCAATATAATACTGTAATTTATTTAGTCAACATCCAATTTTTGAATGTGTAGATTTTTCTTTTTCCCCAAAATCTGCTTTCACAATCAACCATGCCCATTCTAGAGTATTTCTTTAGGTTAAGTAGATTATTTCTTTAGGTTAACTTTTACATATACATGAAAACTTTCATTATGTACACCTTGGCATATAGAAAATCTGTACCAAAGTACACTTAACACCACAGTGCTTGAGAGAATCACCTCTCTAATACCCTTGCCTACAGTGGATATATTTTTTTGGGGGGGAAGAGGATTTTCTTACATATTCAAATTTTGCTAAATTACCATTATTCAGTTCTTTAAAATCAAATGAATGAGTATTGATCATTTTTATTTTAAATTTAAATGCTATTTATAAAAACAAGTAATTTCTGTTTATTTCTCAGAAAAAAAGCTTTATTATTATTTAAATCTCTTCTCATAAATTAAAAATAAAAGAAAGAAAAGGGGAAATGATCTGAAATTCTATCTTCCTACAATAACTCTAGAATGTTTTCTCCAGGGAAGTATGTCTTTCATTGATGACATTTCTAAATTCAACACCTAGAACAGTGCCTGGAACATGGCATCCAATGATATTTGCCAAAGGAATAAATAACATTAATTTTAGTGAACATTCTTTTCTAGATCTCTCAATATATACATATATATACACAGAATTTATAACAGATACTTTTAAAAATATTTGCTTGGATGACTTTTTGCCTCCCAACATATTGTTCCTATTTCCCATTGCACCTAGCACCTAGAGGACACTATGGTGTTCTGGTTGTGTATTTATACCCACACACTGAGGGATATGATTGCTTAACAAAACCACTTTCTATTAATAGGAGTCTCAGCTTTTCTTTTGCCCTTTAAATGTATCAAAACCAAAAGTTAATCAGTACTTTCCCTCTCCTCTCAAATAACACAAAGAACTTAGAACACTGTAACTTCATTTAGGTTTTTCTCTACTTATTCCCACTACATACTAATGTTTTATGTGTATCTACAAATATATATTCAGTGTATATAAATACTGAATCATTATGTTGTACACCTGAAACTAATATAATGTTACATATCAATTATATTCAATAAAAATAAATAAGTAAAAGTTCATTTTTTTAAAAAATTTAAATCCCAGTTTTCTGGGATTTTTATTCCTTCTCGCATCTCCACAATCTTCCTCAGGGGAGGATGGTGAGGGTATTTTTACTTCTCTTCTCCCAATATCATCACTTTGCACAACCACAGCAGACAACATAGACACAGAACACTATATAAACAGTACTCCCTGAGTCATACTACCCCAAGCATGGATTCACCCTTGCCCTTTGTAGTATCAGCTTATTCTGTAGAGGATCTCTTACTTGTCTCTCCCTAAGTCTTTACTTCTGTCCCCCACTCCTTGAGTCAGTCAAAACTAAGGTACATATTTAAATGCCCTAGAACCAAAAGAACTTTTTGTGCACTGGGGCTTGTTTTAACTCTCTGAGTTTCTGTTTATCCTGACATTAGGCTTAGTGAAGATTACAATCTTGCCACCTATTTGATGATTTTAATAAGATTTAAATAATATTATACTCACAAAATGCTTCAAAGCTATCCTGACTCCTGCCTTCTCTCTTCTTCTTCTCCCCCTTTTTACTTCCCCATCCTAACTATTAGTTGTTGCTTGGAGTTTAATAGCATTAAGGTTTTATCATTTATTAGTTTTCCCCTTGCAAGTAGTTTTCCCTTACAATTAGTTTTTCACTTATATTTCAGGAATCTTTACTTACAACCATAAACTCAAATCTACTTTATTACTATTCATTTAGATGTTTTTGAAAAAAAATATTAAATTACCAAAACAGTATAACAATTTTCATGAAACCAGTATCAAAATGCATGTCTTAAAGAATCATAATATCAATTTCTTTTATTTTTAAGAAGTATATAACACAGGCAAATTTGTAATCCCTAATATGACCCTCATAGGCCCAGTCCCCATACTCCACTTTCAGAACAGCTACTATCATTAATTTGATATATATCTAGACCATTTTTTTTTACTTTATATAAGCATATCCATAAATATTTGGCATTGTGTTTTATAAAAATCACATACTATACAACATTCTCTTTTTTTTTGAATTTTATTTTGTTTATTTTTTTATACAGTAGGTTCTTATTAGTTATCCATTTTATACATATTAGTGCATATATGTCAATCTCAATCTCCCAATTCATCACACCACCACCACCCCCGCCCCCACCACTTTCCCCCCTTGGTGTCCATACGTTTATACAACATTCTTTTACCTGTTTTTTGTTTCCTTTTCACTCAACATTATTATTTGAGCTCTAGCCATGTTTTTAAATATAAATCTTATTTATTCATTTAAATTGCTTTAAAGTATTCCACCACACAAATATACTATAAATTATACAAGCACTGTCTTACTGATGGCATTTGAAATGTTTCCCATCTTTCACTATTATGTGCAACAAGCTTGCAATAATTCATGCACATATGCCAGAATTTCTCTTGGACATAAATTAAGGACTGGGATTGCTGGGTCATGGAGTGTTTGCATTTTCAGCATCTGTAGGTGAAGCCAAACCAATGTCCACAGTACCACCATGTGCAGTGTAGGAACATCTTGTTTCCCCATCCTTGCTTTATCTGACTTTTGAGAATCTAATGAGTGTAAAGTGTATTGTTGAACATTTTTCATGTTAATTAGCTTTCAGATTTTCTCTTCTACGAACTGTTTGTTCATCATCTACAGTAAGCTGGGATTCCTGAATTATTTCCTACTTACATATTAATATGCACTGGACTATCTTAAATGGATCTTGAATTAGCATCTTGGACGCTATCTAGTCCATGTGGGCTGCTAGAACAAAATACCACAGACTGGGTAGCTTACAAACAACAGAAATTTAATTCTCACAGTTCTGGAGGCTGGGAAGTTCAAGATCAAGTTGCCAACATGGTCACATTCTACTGAGGGTCCGCTTCCTGGTTCACAGCTGGTGCCTTCTCATAGTAGGAGGGGCTAGGGAGATCTATGGGGTTTCTTTTATAAGAATATTTATCTCATTCATGAAGGATCCACCCTCAGGACCTAAGCATCTTCCAAAGGCCTCACCTCCTAATACCATCACATTGGGCATTGGGATTTCAACATATGAATTTGGGGGACACAAACATTCAGACCATAGCACATGCTTTTGCAATACCGTTTACTAAACAGTTGAAAAATACTGAGTTACTGAGTTATCCTTTCAATGTCAAAACATTTCATTATACAACATAAAAAAATAACCATACTACTAAATCGCCACTAATCACATTAGAAAAGACTAATTTTTGAGAAGTTCTAGAGCACAAGGTGACAGAAGCATGTTTTCCAAAATTCTAATTTTCCACTTTAAAGCTTAAATGTTATCATTGTCAACAATGGCAGTTGTTTTCCTTGAAAAGACAGGCGTACTTTGTTCATTTTTTAATTTTGCCAAAATGTCTGCCAAATCTCCAAGTATCGCTATGTCATTTTTTTTCAAGTAAAAATTGTGTTCAGTGAAAAAATGGCTAGTTTAGATGGCAACTCAATCACAAAAGTGCTTTTCCTCAATACAAACATTGTACTTCACTATGCAGGAGAAAGGCTCTATATGTACTTCTTCTTTTTTTTTTTTAGATTTTTTTGAATTGGACCATTTTTAAAGTCTTTATTGAATTTGTTACAATATTGTTTCTGTTTTATGGGGTTTTTTTGTTTGTTTTGTTTTTTGGCCACAAGGCATGTGGGATCCAAGCTCCCTGACTGAGGATCGAACCTGCACCCCCTGCATTGGAAGGTGAACTCTTAACCACTGGACCGCCAGGGAAGTCCCTATATGTACTTCTTATTCTCACACAGAATATTTTAAAAACTTATACTCCAGCATTGAGATTTAATGATTTAATATATTTTATTGTTTCATCAAAGATTTTTTTAAGTTAAAACATATTTTTTTACTGTGAATGCATGGCACTTATGCATTCACAACCAACCAACAAGTTCAGGTTGATGCCACTGTAGTTTTAACTACCATAGCTTGAATATCACCAGCGTAGATAGCAATACAGAGAAAAAAAAAGTAAATATCATGCTAGGATTGTTATGAAAACAGTTTTAACCTAATGGATCTCCTGACTGTATCCATGGAACTCCAGAGATCTATGGAGCATTCGCTGAGAATTACTGTATTACATCGACCAACTCTTTCATTAATACTCCTATGAACATACTAAGGTATTGGTTTACCAGGGAAGACATTTTGAGAAAATTGGGAGGTGAGGTCCCAGAGAAAAATATACAGTTATAAACTGAATTTCCTGATCCTTTAATGATTTTCCTCCTTAAAAAATAGAGTGTTAATGACTTGAACTCTTGTTCCTAAGAGCTGTTTGCTTAGTTTCTGTTTACATCTCCCTAAGTACTGAGGGAGATTTAGCAACATAAACAAACCCCTACTCAAAGATTTTTAATTCCAGATATGGGAACATATGTATATGTATAACTGATTCACTTTGTTATAAAGCAGAAACTAACACACCATTGTAAAGCAATTATACTCCAATAAAGATGTTAAAAAAAAAAAAGATTTTTAATTTAGGAATCCTACCAACTTCTCCTTTTGATATGTATGTCTTCCTTACATATTTAAGGAGAATTGTGTTCCTTTGTTTTCCGAAATTTGCAAAAGAAAAATCAAAAGATCTAATGACACTTGCCACTTTAGGAGGCCAAATGCAATTGTGTCATGAGACTGTTTATACGTAAATTTTATCTTGATTCTAGCAAGCTCTTTTTTTATAAAAGACTACTTTTAAAAAGGACCAAGATTATTCCATTCACTCCATTTGCTGGAGAGGGAGCTCAGAAATTCTCTGCAGCATTTTGGCCATAAATGGTGGGCACTCACTTATGACATCTACTTCCCATCACAGAAAACCAATGCCAGCTCAGGCCCTTGACACTTGAGACAACAAACATTTTGAACTGTGAGGCACGTGGCTTAAAGTTAACATCCACATAGTGTCTGGAGGTTGTAATACAGAAGGAATAAAGATCAGGGGAAGAACTTTTTAAAAGGTCTTGAATTTGTAGCCTAAAATTATAGCTCATTGTAATTAAACATATCAGATCACAGTATGCCCTAAGAATGGCAGAATAATATAGTAAATAAATAACAAAACTTTTCAGAATTGGGAAAGAGCCTGAGCAAAGACGTTAAACTATATATATTTTAGTGGCAATGTTTTCAAGGTGAAATCTTGAATATGAAATTAAATCTGGCTAATAAATGAATTTATTTCATAGTTCAGTGGTGTTACTTCTGGTTAAATTTTTGATAATGTGTTTTACTTTTGTTCTGGAATAAACAATCATCATTCTTTAAAAATAAAATTTGTAATGTATTCTCTTTTTTCTGTTGATTTCTTTAGAGTTGGTTCTTACATTTTGAGGAAAATGTAGTTTGAGTAGTTGGCAGAATTACAGAAGAAAAAACTATTTCATTATTGTTTTTGCCTAGGGGTCAGGTCATCAACTCTAGCTGATGTATTTGAATTTTATATGCCGACTTCATAACAATTTGGGGTAAAATAACTATAAACAACTTAATGGTTGATGTCTTCACCAGGAATTGCTTGGCAGACCACATGGCTCATTCCCAAAATTCTTACTGCTACTATGAAATCCTTCTTTGCCATAAAAAATGTTCCCATTTAAATAATATTAAGAGCAGTCTCACATGGCTTTATGCTGGAAACACCATCACCTTCCCTTTTAAAGATGATCTCCAAGGACTGGTATTAAGATAAATATTTATGCCTGTGTTTATGAGCTAAATGTGTTTTTTTTAATTTTTATTTATTTATTTATTTTTTAAAACATCTTTATTGGAGTATAATTGCTTTACAATGGTGTGTTAGTTTCTGCTTTATAACAAAGTGAATCAGTTATACATATACATATGTTCCCATATCTCTTCCCTCTTGCGTCTCCCTCCCTCCCACCCACTAAATGTGTTTTTGTGTGTGTTCAAATCAGATTTAGGAGTGGATCTTCTGCATCTTCAAAAGCAATATTTTTAAACTGTAAAGGAAGGGAAGTGGGGAACGCAATAGTAGGTCATGAAATTAACTTAGCAGATTCTAACCACATTTTAAATGTGATGTAAAATGTATTAAAAGATGTGAGATACCCTCTAAAACTAATTGAAAAACACTGTTCTAAAGGACCATTTTAGCAGTATTTTTAGTTATGTAGAAATAAGGAAAGGAGTTCATTATCTCAGAACTCATTAGTAATAGAACCTTTTCATTTCTGTCTTTCTTTTTACATGCAGAGTTCTAGGAAGGGAGATAGGTCCATTGCACAATGTCATTCTTCTGTGTGGGACATGACAGAACTTTAAATTCTGTTTCCTAAATTTGGGGTGGCTTCAAGCCCAGTGATAAGGCAGGATAGTGAAGGACAAAAACTAAAATCAGTTGAAGAAAATAAGAATGAAGACTGGAGACTAGTAAACTGGATTCAAAAAGAAAAATAATTGCCTAAGAGTGAATGGGGTAAGCTGATCTTGGCATAGCAGGTGATCGTTAGAAGTACCTTTGGCCCCTCCACGCTCATGCATATTTGTTAGTTCTGCCCTGGCACTATGCTATTCACATTGATGAATAATGCAGATACAATCCCTCCTTATAAGGAGCTTATTCTAGCTTAGAGGATATAGACATTGAAAAACTGAAAAAGCGAATAGTAACAAATACAGGAAGAAAAACAAAAGAATTAATAAGAGGATAGTGGAAGGAATGAGTGTTATATTGGTAGTCTTGCTTGGCCTTTCTAAAGAAGTAATATTTAAGCCAAGAATTTCAATTATATGAAACCAACCATGAAAAGGAAAAAAATTGGGAAAAGGTAGATTGTTCCAGGTAGAGAAGAGTATATGGGCAAAGGCTCTGAGATCACACTAATGAGGCAGGAGAATTAAAATGAGACATGTGTAGCTGCAACTGAGAGGGAGAGATAAGAATGCCTGGAGGTTGATGGTGACCAAGCCATGAATTCAATAGGTGTTTAAGTGTGAAAATACAGCAGTGAACCAAAAGATAAAGTTCCTAAGGTTCTTTTGATAGAGGTGTATATAAAATAAATAAACAAAATAATGTGAATTGTAATTTCAAAGAGTAATAATTGCATTTAAGGAAATAAAGCAGGTTCTAAAGGTAAAGGGCAATATGGTTTTGCTTAAGAAATGTTGTTTGGAGCAGGCCACTCTAAGGAGGTTATGTTTGTTTGTTTTTTTGTTTTGTTTTGTTTTGTTTTGTTTTGTTTTGTTTATTTATTTTTGGCTGCGTGTGGGCTTTCTCTAGTTGCAGTGAGCGGGTGGGTATGGCGCACGGGCTTAGTTGCTTCCAGGCATGTGGGATCTTCCTGGACCAGGGCTCGAACCCGTGTCCCCTGCATTGGCAGGCGGACTCCCAACCACTGTGCCACCAGGGAAGCCCTGTTTGTTTGTTTTTATTGAAGTATAGTTGATTTACAATATTATATTAGTTTCAGGTGTACAGCATAATGATTCAGTATTTTTACAGTTTATTCTCCATTAAAAGTTATTACAAGGTAATGGCTATATCGTACCCTATGCTATATAATATATCCTTGCTGCTTATTTATTTTATACATAGTAGTTTGAATCTCTTAATCCCATACTCCTAACATGCCCCTCCCCTCTTTCCTCTCCCCACTGGTAACCATAGTTTGTTTTCTATATCTGTTTCTGTTTCTGCTTTGCTAAATACATTCATTTGTATTATTTTTAAGATTCTACATTTAAGTGATATTATACAGTATTTGTGTTTGTCTGACATTTCACTAAGCTTAATATTCTCTACGTCCATCCATGTTACTGCAAATGGCAGAATTTCATTCTTTTTTATGTCTCAGTAATATTCCATTGTGTGGTATATATACTGTGAACATTGGGGTGCATATGAACATTGAACACTGGGGTGCATATATCTTTTTGAATTCATGTTTTCATTTTTTCTGGATATATACCCAGGAGTGGAATTGCTGGGTCACATGGTAGTCCTATTTTTAGTTTTTTGAGGAATCTTAGGGAGATTATGTTTAAAGAGAAACAAAATTGGGAGAATCATTCATGAAAATATCTACGACAGTAGATTTCACAACATAGAGTACAGCAAGTGCAAAGGAAATAAGGTAAGTACAGCCTCATTGAGAAGCAACAAGAAGACTACTGGGGCTAGAATCTAAGAGATAGCCAAGACCATAGCAAGGCATTTTTATTTTCAATGAGATGCCCCTGGATGGTTTTAAGCAGAGTAGTGAAATAATCTGATTTATTTTTTAAAAAGGATGACTCTGGTTGTGTGGTTGAAGATGGACTGAAAGGGAGCACATAAATCCGGCCAGCAGATGATGGCAGCTTAACCATGGTGACAGAGTGGAAGTTAGAAAGAGTAGTCATACTGTGTATATATTTTAGATGCATGGGGGGGATAAGATTTTTTGACATATTGATATTAAGTGAGAGATAAAGTAGGTGATATCACTTAAATTTTAGACTTGAGTAACTGAAAGGAAGGAAGAAAGTGTCATTTAGATTGGAGGCTCAATTTTAGTATATGTGCGGATAGGGAACAGGAGGTCTGCCCAAGGTGCTGAGAGGAGGTAGTGACTAGTGACTGGGGAATGATTCAGAAGCCCAGAGCAGAGGAGAGTCCCAGGGTTGTAAATTTAAAATATACAAAGTATTGAATTCAATTCATTAGTAGAAAAGCCCTGAGGGAAACTGGGGAGGATGAAGAAGCTCTACAAAGAAGCCTGAGAAGGAGCAGCCAATATGGTCAGTGAAAAATCAGAGAGCATCAAGCAAATGAAGAAAGCCTTTGGGGAAGGTAGAAACGATTATCTAAGAAGTCATGTAATGTGAGAATTGAAAATCATTCACTATATTTGACAAAGTACAAGTCATTGTTGAGAGAGAAAAATTCAATTTTATTGCTTTTCGAGTCATGAGTTTTATTAGCAATGGCCTCTTAGGGAGAAAGTGAAAACAAAGAGTATTCAAATGCTTGCTGACTCATAAGTAAAGCCAATCCATTTAACTATGAATGAAGTTAGAGAAGAAAGTCAGTGTACAGATTGTGAGTTAACTATTAAAATTTCCTATAACAAACCTACTTACAATCCAGATGAGCAAAATATTTTTTACAGGACATATTTTAACAAAAGTAATTTCTTGTAACAAACCTTAACAGTTTCAAAGTTTACATGTATAGTCTTTAGAAACATTAAAATAACCCTTTTAGCATTACTTGAGAAATCTTTGTCTTCCTTGGCAAACACTCTTAGACAGAAACTCAACTCTATGAAGATACAAAAAACATAAATTTAAGTTAAAATTTATGGGAAAAAGTACGCAATGGTTTGTTAATTTTTTTTCCTTACGTATGTAAACTTAATAATATATAGGCTTTGTCTTCTCCTAGCATCTGGGTCAAGATCTTTCTAATTCTATTCAAGGTTCCTCATTAAAATGTTAACTGAAGTCTGTTGTTTGTGGCTTCAATTATAATTTCCAGTCAAGGATAATTTAATATCACAGAACTTATACAAATCTCTTCCACATTGGGGAATTTGTCAGAAGAAGTTTCAGTAGAGCAGTGCAAGTGAAGCCTAATTGGAGAAAGATCAGAAGAAATGGGAGAAGAGGAGGTAGAGTCAATGATTACAGACATCTTTTGAAGAGTTTTGCTTTCAATAGCAGCAAAGGGAATGCCGGATCAAGAGTTTTTTGCTGTAGTTGTTTTTGCTTTTTAAGATGGAAATATGACATGTTGATAGATATGATCTTGTAGAGGGGGATACAGGACAAGGACAGACGAGCTAAGTGGAAAAAAGTCCTTAAGCAGGTGAGACAGGATGGGTTCCACTGGGCAAGGGGTGGGTTTTTTGGTCAAACAAGACTTAGTAGAACAGGATAAGGAGTTTGAATTCAATGGACGAAAAAACAGAACAAATTTTAATAACTGATCAGAAAGCGGGATCTCAGTTTTAGAAAATTAAGTTATAATGTGGCTTTTGGTAGTCACAAGTTCCAGAAGGTAATAACCATTGGAGTGGTTGAAAGACAGAGCAGAAGAAAAAGCCACTGAAATGGAAAAAGTTTAAAAAAAATTAAAGACCAGGTGCTGGATGCGCCAGCCACATGGATGTTTATATTGCCAAGAACGATGTTATCTAGGCAGGGAGAGCATGCTTATAAGACAAAAACTTATTAATGAGTGAAATAACAATGAACATTGGTAGATGACATAAATAGGAAGGTTGAGAGGTTAAGAGTTAATATGTAAACCTCAATCTGATGGCAATGTTTCAAGATGAGGAGATGGAATGTTATGGAGGACTCTTTGTGGCTCTGAGGTCAATGGCTAAAAAACAAAGTCTAGTGCACAGTGGTGTAAAACAGATGTAGCTTTGGTGGGAAGATTGAAGCACCTCTGTACTACAGTCAGAGATCTGGAACAGCAGGAGCATGTGCTCATAAATGGAACAGTCTATAGTACCTTCCGATGACTAGCTTTAACAGTTAATATGCACGGCAGAATCAAGCTTTGTGATAGACTGGTCAGACCACCTGTTGTTGGGCAAAGCTGTGGAATTCTTTGGTGTGAGTGAAAATCTCAAGAGAGAGACACTTCCTTTCTATTAATAGAGTAAAGGAAAATTTTAGCTATTAATTGATATTTCTACTCCAATTTTTTTCTGGCTTGTCAAAACTATGTATAGATATGTACCTATATATTTATTACCTAAAATATTCACAAAGATCAATAATCCTTGGCAACTATGTGTCTTTGCCATAACAGAAGCATATTAATGCTGTACCAAGCAAAATGGTCAAACATTCGCCTCATTGCCTGTCACGCCATACACTGACAAGTCATTCACGGTTACTTTCATCTTGATGAGTTTATCTTGAAGAAATATCCTCATTGATGCTTTGATTTTTTCCCTCAAGGCTTAGTAATTTCTTGTTTCAATTTAAAACATTTGTTACCAAGAATATTCATCACTTGTATTTTATTATGCATGTTGTCTTGATACATCTTAGGGAAAATACATTATGCATCTGCTATGAAATGTTCTCATTTCCAGAGAATAACATTTTGCCTTATTTTGACATACATAACCCCCAAGCTTCGCTTTAGAATGTTTTCCTATTTTATAATAAGTAATATAGTAGTTCCAAATTGAATATAACCTCATTATTTACCAAGAATAATATAATTAAATTTAAAATATGACTTCCTCCCCCACTGGAAGAATAATGCTATTAATATTGCTGGCTTCTAATATGAGATTTTAAAATTGATTTAACAATCAATTATGTGAAGTAGATGTAACTTTGCAGCTTCCAAGGAGAACTTTATCTGAGAATCAAAACTTTGCCCGGCATCACTTCGTTGGTGACAAGATGTCAATGGAATCAACCAAGAGGACAGAGTTATGACAACCCTTAGAGTACTTTATTTCTTTAGGAGGCAGATTTTTGCCTCTGCAAACATGTATAGGTTGGTTTTCATATTTTCTTCTACTTGTGTAATTCTTAAATATATGATTGTTTGAATTCATCTGTCTGATTTTTCTACATGTCAAGGACATTTGTATTTTTCAACAAATCACATCACTAACTTGTAGAAGATGTAATAAATCCCTTCCCCTACCCTCTGTGTTTATGATAAATCCTCTGGCCTTGAGTATCTAAATATTAAGAACCCTAGAGAGGGTATATCAGGGTACTGGGACTCAGGAAAGCTAGTACTTGCTCATTCATTTTTCTGAGCTTATTTTCTGACATGTTGCTTTAACATTTTAGAAGGGCAAAGCTAAGGCTCTGGCTCATGACTCAGAACCCAGATGGAGCTTCTACTCCTCTCTTGTCAGACACAATTTGTCTCCTAGTTTCCTGCTGTTCTATTCTTTAGCATCGTGTTTGATATTATCTAGCCTTCTTCCCTGGTTCACCCATTTGGATGTAATCTATTGCCCTGACAATTTAGGATCCTCAAATTCTCCCAGTTCCCCTATAGTTTGCCTTCCTTGGCAATAACTCAATTGGAACAACACTGGCTTCACTCTTGGCCCATGTGTTTGGCAAACTTGAGTTTCCTGCTCTCTATAGATGGCTTTTCTGAAATATAACCCTGGCTTGAGTTGCAGACTTTGTGTTTGCAATTATTTGAAGAACTTGCCCTCAGTAAGATATTCTACTGGAAAACCATGCAGCAGTCCAGTGACCTTCTGGTGTTGGATGTTTTCCTCTTCAGTTGACACTGTTTTTATTTCTGGGCCAAACTCATTAGGATGTGATCTGACGCCTACCATCTAGCAAAGAAAAACTTTATGCCCTTTTTTTTTTTTTTTTTTTGGTAAACTTAATTCAGAATTTGTATGCTGATTGATGGACAAATCTCCTTTCTAAAACTTTAATATATGAGCACCACACCAGTTTATGACAACTTTTACATCTCTCTTTTTTTCTTCACATTTACCCATATTCAGCTCTGCAGTCCATGCCATTTCAATGAAACTGCTTTCCACAAGGCTCTAATAATGCCTTCTCAGAAAATATAATAGATAGTTTGTAGTTCTTAAATTACTTGACTTCACAGGAGTATTTATAAACATTGGCCAGTCTCTCTGCTATGGTCTGTTTCTGACCCCCCCCCAAATTAATATGTTTAAATATTAATGTCCAATATGATGATATCTAGGAGGTGGGGCCTTTAGGCAGTGATTAGACATGAGAATTGGACCTCATAGTGCTCTTTTAAGAGACCCCACAGTGCTCCCTGGTCCCTTACTTATTTAAATAGGTGTACTTGTGTTAAATGATTATCTTCCAACCAGATTGTCAGCTCAGTGAGGGAGGGTACTATGTTACATTTCTTCACTCTCATGTTTCTGGTTTCTAGCTCATTTACAGACACTTTGAATAGTTAATAATATTAATATTATAAATAGAAGAATTGATAAAACTTCCCAAATGATTAAGATTTATTTGAAAGCCTTGAAAAGTCTTCACTTCTTACTGAGGAAGCAAAAGCCAAAGTCCTTAATTTACATTATCTTACAAGACTACATGACTTAGCTCTTCTATTGTTTACTTTTTGCTTTTCTTGTATTATTTTCCTACAATTTTTTACTCTGCTTGTCCCCAGAGCACTCTCCTTGCCTTTCTTAAATACACCAGGCATTGACTTTATGATGGCCTGATCTGTTACTGTTCCCTCTGACTGGAATGCTGTTCCCAGAGATATCCACATAAATTTCTCCCTCAACAACTTAAGATCTCTAGTGAAATCTCAGCTTCTCAATGAGGTATTCCCCAGCCCACTTTTAAAACTGCAACTTGTCCTCACCAAAAGGCCACATAAATATATGCAATGTCCCTGATTTATTTTCCTCCCTGACAATTATAAACCTCTAATTATTAGATTTTGCTTGTGTATCTTGTTTATTTTATATATCTTCTTACCTCCTTTAAAATGTAAGCTCCACGAAAGCAGTGGATTTTGTCCCTTTTTATTCACTGCTATATCCCCAGTATCTAGAATATGTTTGCCCTTGTTGAATAAATGAATAAGTTAACAATACATAAATATAAAATATATATATTCTTTAATACTTTTAATAATATTCACTTTTAAACACAATTTATGCCTCCTGTTTGACTACAGTTTCTACTACTTATTATTTTACTTCCACTAGACAGTTTTATGTCTATTTTCTATTATCCATAGGTCACAGTGAGATGGAAGAAATAATTTTATTCATGTGGTTTACTTAATATCATGTTAGAATACATTTTTAATGAGTATCACTATCTGAGATTGATTCATGGTATTGCTGCCTTTATTTTTGAAAGTCTGATTTACTTATACTTAATTTCTTCTAATTAAAAGACATTTTACTAAAATGGTTTTATGCAGAAGCAAAATAAATAATTTAATCAGATACTGTATCATGATTTTCCACTAATCTGAATGTCACCAAATTACTTAAGTAAATTTGGCCATACATGAATTTGGCTATTTTTAATATGATTTGACAAGGTTAATATGTCTGTTAGTATCCTTAGCAGAAATAGAGACTGACCAGCTTTCTTTTCTTCCTCGTAATGAACATATGGGGTTCATCTTTTGCCTACGACCTGTTATACATCAACAGACCATCATGGTAGGGCCAAAGGAGCCCAGTATATTTCATTAGTACAAATCCTGCTCTATACTCTGTTCCACAAAAGGCAAGTACACAGAGCAATAGGGTTTCTAGGTTTTGTTGAAACATAATTTAGTTGAGTAATAGCTTGCTTGAATTCATGTTTACAGCAAATGACACAAAGAACTGGCAGCAAAGGACATCTATATCTCCACTTCCATATATTGTCCTTGAAGAATAATAAGTAATAATGTAGTGTTTCAAAGACTATGAAAGCTCCAAACCAATTGATTTGGTCTAATGTGTTATTTAACATGCATTTTCAGTTTGTAGC
Source organism: Eubalaena glacialis (assembly GCF_028564815.1). Classification (NCBI taxonomy): domain Eukaryota; kingdom Metazoa; phylum Chordata; class Mammalia; order Artiodactyla; family Balaenidae; genus Eubalaena; species Eubalaena glacialis. The sequence continues at coordinate 25,309,633 of NC_083723.1, read as the reverse complement.
TCTGGATTCTTTTGACAGCTGCAGCCAGTGCCACTCTCCTGCCACATCTGCTTAGCTGATGTTGCCATCAACATTCCACTGGAGTCAGTGAAACCTCAGGATGGACTTTTCCGGGTGCAGCACAGCATGTGGGTTCCACTTGACTGCTACCATACATTCATCAATAGATGAATGATTAATGATTGGATTCCCAAATGGCTTTAAATATGTGTTTTAAATAAATTTGACTCATGTGTTTGTTGGCCATCTGTATGCCTTCTTTGGAGAAATGTCTGCCCATTTTTTGATTGGGTTTGTTTTTTTGATATTGAGCTGCATGAGTTGTTTGTATATTTTGGAGATTAATCCTTTGTCAGTTGTTTCATTTGCAAATACTTTCTCCCTTTCTGAGGGTTGTCTTTTCATCTTGTTTATGGTTCCCTTTGTTGTACAAAAGATTACTAATTATTAGAGAAATGCAAATCAAAACTACAGCGAGATATCACCTCACACTGGTCAGAATGGCCATCATCACAAAATCTACAAACAATAAATGCTAGAGAGGGTGTGGATAAAAGGGAACCCTCTTGCACTGTTGGTGGGAATGTAAATTGATACAGCCACTATGGAGAACAGTATGGAGGGTCCTTAAAATCTAAAAATAGAACTACCACATGACCCAGCAATCCCACTACTGGGCATATACCCAGAGAAAACCATAATTCAAAAAGGTACATGCACCCCAATGTTCACTGCAGAGCTATTTACAATAGCCAGGACATGGAAACAACCTAAATGTCCATCAACAGAGGAATGGATAAAGAAGATGTGGTATATATATACAAAGGAATATTACTCAGCCATAAAAAGGAAAGAAATTGGATCATTTGTAGAGATGTGGATGGACCTAGAGACTGTCATACAGAGTGAAGTAAGTCAGAAAGAGAAAAATGAATATTATATATTAATGCATATATGTGGAATCTGAAAAAATTGGTATAGACGGTCTTATTTACAAAGCAGAAATAGAGACACAGACGTAGAGAACAAACATATGGATACCAAGAGGGAAACGGGGGGTGGGATGAATTGGGAGATTGGGATTGACATATATACACTATTGATACTATGTATAAAACAGAAAACTAATGAGAACCTACTGTATAGCAAAGGGAACTCTACTCAATGTTCTGTGGTGACCTAAATGGGAAGGAAATCCAAAAAAGAGAGAATATATGTATACACACAGCTGATTCACTTTGCTGTACAATAGCAACTAACACAACATTGTAAAGCAACTATACTCCAATGAAAATCAAATAAATAAATAAATAAATAAATTTGGCTCTTACCTTTGGTCCTAGTACCTCACAAGCATACAGCTGTTTAATTAACGTGCATCAAAAGAGTACTGAATCTCTATGGGTCCATATGAAGTGTACTACTTAAGTCTGATATAGCCTACCTCCTTGCTTAACACTAAAACATGTAACATATGCAAATCCCCACACTAGCCAAAATCACGTACTTACAGACAGGCCCACAAATGTTAACATTTGTAATGCAAGAAGTAACTCTGTAGGATTTATGTCTACTTGGCAAACTGTATACAGAAATTCATATTTTTCTCCTCTATTTAATTCCTTATATTGGAGAAAAATTATGAAATTCAAGTTGCAGCATTGTACTATTTCTCTAAGTGTGATCCATGGGCCAACTGCAAAAATTACCCAGGGTATATCATAAAATTTTAGATCTGTGGAACCCACTCAATATTTCCTGAATCCCTAGGGTTAGAGTCAAACAATCAATCTTTTTACCTGTGCCAGATTATTTTAAAGTGTACAGCAGTTTGAGAAACTTGAGTTAGAAATGCTTGCTAGAGACTCTCTACATCAGTTTTGTTCCACCAGGTATATACATTTACAATTGTAACTTTTATTTCTGCAATCATTTCAAGGTACAACAAAATGTCCTCAAAACAAATTGCTCTCTATTTCAATAAGAAATTATCCAAATATTTTCAAGATTCAAGACGACATTTTACCAACAAAGGAAGGTTATCTCATGGCCGATACAATGTGGCAAATATTATTCTTGATATTTTTTCATAGTCTTCCTTAAGTGTTTTCAGTGGCCACAACTGGTCATTCATGTTGATTACTGCCACAAAAATCACAGTTTCTTTTGCTTAAGTTCATGTGGGCACATCATTTGAAAACACAGGCATGTTCATGCACACATGTGTTTATATCTTTGTATACCTATACACATACATGGGTAAGAAAACACATGTACGTACAGATATGTATGTGCATATACATGTGTGCATGAGAACATACACATGTGCACACACGTACATACAGATGCCTGTACAAATGCATGTATACACATAAATGAAAACATGCACAAAGCAAAGACATATGTACACGCCCCTGTATACACTTTTTTGACTCCCATATTTTATACTGGAAATTCTTAAGATTATTATGGAAACCAATGTTTACTTATCATTCAATTTTCTTTCTATAGTAATTTATGATTCTTCCCTCAAAGGTAGAAGACTTCATAGTGCTAGAAATTTTTTTTTATACCTTCCTCACTCTGTTTAGCTCAGATTTCTAATGACTTTATAGGCTATATTCTACTATAAACATGATAATAACTAATACTCTACCAAATGTATGAATACAGGGAACAAGAAAATAAGGGGCAGAAGAGAACGAGGAAGTGAGTCAGTGAATTGGAGGAATAAATAGAAAGGGAAATCAGGATAATGAACATCAAAATGTAAAGGCTTAATACCAAAAGCAACAAACTTACAGTGGGAGAAAGTTCACAAAGAATCCCACAAAGTGAAAACTTGGAGAGTATGGGATTTATCAATTGCACATAACCCTGATTTTTCTTGCAAAACAGTTTTCTTTACTTTGGAGAGTGATTTTTTTAACCTGTCATTTTCACAAATAACCTCTCCAAAAAAGATCTTGTCAAATCTCCTCCTTTAAGAAAAGCTCATTCATTAATTAAAATAAGAACACTCTTTATGAGTATATTGTATTGTGTGAATTTATTTTTCTTCCCTCTGACTTCTCTCATCCTAGGGTAGAAGTAAACAAAGAAATGCCTTCCTAGAGGGCAGACAGCAGAAGCAAGAAGAACTACAATCCTGCAGCCTATGGAACAAAAAGCACATTCACAGAAAGATAGACAAGATGAAAAGGCAGAGAGCTATGTACCAGATGAAGGAACAAGATACAACCCCAGAAAAACAACCAAATGAAATGGAGATAGGCAACCTCCAGAAACAGAATTCAGAATAATGATAGTGATGATCCAGGACCTCGGGAAAAGAATGGAGGCAAAGATCGAGAAGACGCAAAAAATGTTTTAAAAAGACCTAGAAGAATTAAAGAATAAACAAACAGAGATGAACAATGCAATAACTGAAATGAAAACTACACTAGAAGGAATCAATAGCAGAATAACTAAGGCAGAAGAACGGATAAGTGAGCTGGAAGACAGAATGGTGGAATTCACTGCTGCGGAACAGAATAAAGAAAAAAGAATGAAAAGAAATGAAGACAGCCTAAGAGACCTCTGGGACAACATTAAACACAACAACATTCACATTATAGGGGTCCCTGAAGGAGATGAGAGAGAGAAAGGACCAAAGAAAATATTTGAAGAGATTATAGTCGAAAATTTCCCTAACATGGGAAAGGAAATAGCCATCCAAGTTCAGGAAGCGCAGAGTCCCAGGCAGGAAAAACCCAATGAGAAACACACCAAAACACATAGTAATCAAATTGGCAAAAATTAAAGACAAAGAAAAATTATAGAAAGCAACAAGGGAAAAACGACAAATAACATACAAGGCAACTCCCATAAGGTTAACAGCTGATTTCTCACCAGAAACTGTACAAGCCAGAAGGGAGTGGCACGATATACTTAAAGTGATGAAAGGGAAGGACCTACAACCAAGATTACTCTACCCAGCAATGATCTCATTCAGATTCGATGGAGAAATCAAAAGCTTTACAGACAAGCAAAAGCTAAGAGGATTCAGCACCACCAAACCAGCTCTACAACAAATGCTAAAGGAACTTCTCTAAGTGGGAAACACAAGAGGAGAAAAGGACCTACAAAAACAAACCCATATCAATTAAGAAAATGGTCATAGGAACATACATATCGATAATTACCTTAAACGTGAATGGATTAAATGCTCCAAACAAACGACGCAGCCTCGCTGAATGGATAGAAAAACAAGATCCATATATATGCTGTCTACAAGAGACCCACTTCAGACCTAGGGACACATACAGACTGAAAGTGAGGGGATGGAAAAAGATATTCCATGCAAATGGAAATCAAAAGAAAGATGGAGTAGCAATTCTCATATCAGAGAAAATAGATTTTAAAATAAAGAATGTTGCAAGAGACAAGCAAGGACACTACATAATGATCAAGGGATCAATCCAAGAAGAAGATATAACAATTATAAATATATATGCACCCAACATAGGAGCACGTCAATACATAAGGCAACTGCAAACAGCTATAAAAGAGGAAATCAACAGTAACACAATAATAGTGGGGGACTTTAACACCTCACTTACACCAATGGACAGATCATCCAAAATGAAAATTAATAAGGAAACAGAAGCTTTAAATGACACAATAGACCAGATAGATTTAATTGATATTTATAGGACATTCCATCCAAAAACAGCAGATTACACTTTCTTCTCAAGTGAGCACAGAACATTCTCCAGGATAGATCACATCTTGGGTCAAAAATCAAGCCTCAGTAAATTTAAGAAAACTGAAATCATACCAAGCATCTTTTCTGACCACAACGCTATGAGATTAGAAATCTATTACAGGGAAAAAAACGTAAAAAACACAAACACATAGAGGCTAAACAATACGTTACTAAATAACCAACAGATCACTGAAGAAATCAAAGAGGAGGTCAAAAATTACCTAGAGATAAATGACAATGAAAACACGACAATCCAAAACCTATAGGATGCAGCAAAAGCAGTTCTAAGAGGGAAGTTTATAGCTATACAAGCCTACCTCAAGAAACAAAAAAATCTCAAATAAACAATCTAACGTTACACCTAAAGGAACTAGGGAAAGAAGAACAAACAAAACCCAAAGTTAGTAGAAGGAAAGAAATCATAAAGATCAGTGCAGAAATAAATGAAAAAGAAACAAAGAAAACAATAGCAAAGATCAATAAAATTAAAAGCTGGTTTTTTGAGAAGATAAACAAAATTGACAAACCATTAGCCAGACTCATTAAGAAAAAGAAGGAGAGGACTCAAATCAATAAAATTAGAAATGAAAAAGAAGTTACAACAGACACCGCAGAAATACAAAGCATACTAAGAGACTACTACAAGCAACTCTATGCCAATAAAATGAACCACCTGGAAGAAATGGACAAATTCTTAGAAAGGTATAACCTTCCAAGACTGAACCAGCAAGAAATAGAAAATATGAATAGACCAATCACAAGTAATGAAATTGAAACTGTGATTAAAAATCTTCCAACAAATAAAAGTCCAGGACCAGATGGCTTCACAGGTGAATTCTATCAAACATTTAGAGAAGAGCTAATACCCATCCTTCTCAAACTCTTCCATAAAATTGCAGAGGAAGGAACACTCCCAAACTCATCCTGTGAGGCCACCATTACCCTGATACCAAAACCGGACAAAGACACTACAAAAAAAGAAAATTACAGACCAATATCACTGATGAATATAGATGCAAAAATCCTCAACAAAATACTAGCAAACAGAATCCAACAACACATTAAAAGGATCATACACCACGATCAAGTGGGATTTATCCCAGGGATGCAAGGATTCTTCAATATATGCAAATCAATCAATGTGATACACCGTATTAACAAATTGAAGAATGAAAACCATATGATCATCTCAATAGATGCAGAAAAAGCTTTTGACAAAATTCAACACCCATTTATGATAAAAACTCTCCAGAAAGTGGGCATAGAGGGAACCTACCTCAAAATAATAAAGGCCATATATGACAAACCCACAGCAAACATCATTCGTAATGGTGAAAAACTGAAAGCATTTCCTCTAAGATCAGGAGCAAGACAAGGATGTCCACTCTCACCACTATTATTCAACAGTTTTGGAAGTCCTAGCCACGGCAATCAGAGAAGAAAAAGATATAAAAGGAATACAAATTGGAAAAGAAGAAGTAAAACTGTCACTGCTTGCAGATGACATGATACTATACATAGAGAATAGTAAACATGCCACCAGAAAACTACTAGAGCTAATCAATGAATTTGGTATTGTTGCAGGATACAAAATTAATGCACAGAAATCTCTTGCATTCCTATAGACTAATGATGAAATATCTGAAAGAGAAATTAAGGAAACTCTCCCATTTATCATTGCAACAAAAAGAATAAAATACCTAGGAGTATACCTACCTAGGGAGACAAAAGACCTGCATGCAGAAAACTATAAGACACTGATGAAAGAAATTAAAGATGATGCCAACAGATGGAGAGATATACCATGTTCTTGGATTGGGAGAATCAACATTGTGAAAATGACTATACTACCCAAAGCAATCTAAAGATTCAATGCAATTCCTTTCAAATTACCAATGGCATGTTTTACAGAACTAGAACAAAAAAAATCTTAAAATTTGTATGGAGACAAAAAAGATCCCGAATAGCCAAAGCAGTCTTGAAGGAAAAAAATGGCGCTGGAGGAATCAGACTCCCTGACTACACACTATACTCTAAAGCTACAGTAATCAAGACAATATGGTACTGGCACAAAAACAGAAATATACAGCAATCGAGCAGGATAGAAAGCCCAGAGATAAACCCATGCACCTATGGTCAACTAACCTATGACAAAGGAGGCAAGGATATACAATGGAGAAAAGACAGTCTCTTCAATAAGTGGTGCTGGGAAAACTGGACAGCTACATGTAAAAGAATGAAATTAGAACACTCCCTAACACCATACACAAAAATAAACTCAAAATGGATTAAAGACCTAAATGTAAGACCGGACACTATAAAACTCTTAGAGGAAAACATAGGAAGAACAATCTTTGACATAAATCACAGCAAGATATTTTTTGATCCACCTCCTAGAGTAATGGAAATAAAAACAAAAATAAACGAATGGGACCTAATGAAACTTCAAAGCTTTTTCAAAGCAAAGGAAACTACAAACAAGACTTTCGAAAAGACAACCCTCAGAATGGGAGAAAATATTTGCAAACGAATCAACAGAAAAAGGATTAATCTCCAAAATATATAAACAGTTCATGCAGCTCAATATCAAAAAAACAAACAACCCAATCCAAAAATGGGCAGAAGACCTAAATAGACATTTCTCCAAAGAAGACATACAGATGGCCAAGAAGCACATGAAAAGATGCTCAACATCACTAATTATTAGAGAAATGCAAATCAAAACTACAATGAGGTATCACCTCACACCAGTTAGAATGGGCATCATTAGAAAATCTACAAACAACAAATGCTGGAGAGGGTGTGGAGAAAAGGGAACCCTCTTGCACTGTTGGTGGGAATGTAAATTGATACAGCCACTATGGAGAACAGTATGGAGGTTCCTTAAAAAACTAAAAATAGTATTACCATATGACCCAGCAATCCCATTACTGGGCATATACCAGAGAAAACCATAATTCAAAAAGACACATGCAGTCAGAGGTGCTGAAGTGCTGGGACCAGTAAGGAAGCCCACGCTGTGACCAGTGTCTTTGAAGAGCAGAAGGTCTTAATTTCACTGAAGTCCAGTTTATTGATTAATTTTTTTAAATGTTATGAATCATGCTTGTTGTGTTGTATTTAAGAAATCTTGGATTAACCAAGATGGCGGAGTAGAAGGACGTGCTCTCACTCCCTCTTGCGAGAGCACCAGAATCACAACTGGCTGCTGGACAATCATCGACAGGAAGACACTGGACTTCACCAAGGAGGATACCCCACGTCCAAGGACAGAGGAGAAGCCACAGTGAGACGGTAGGAGGGGCGCAATCAGAGTAAAATCAAATCCCATAACTGCTGGGTGGGTGACTCACAGACTGGCGAGCACTTATACCACAGAAGTCCACCCACTGGAGTGAAAGTTCTGAGCCCCACGTCAGGCTTCCCAACCTGGGGGTCCGGCAACGGGAAGAGGAATTCATAGAGAATCAGACTTTGAAGCCTAGTGGGAATTGATTGCAGGACTTCAACAGGACTGGGGGAAACAGAGAACCCACTCTTGGAGCGCGTACACAAAATAGTGTGTGCATCGGGACCCAGGGGAAGGAGCAGTGACCCTGGGGGAGACTGAACCAGACATAACTGCTGGTGTTGGGGGGTCTCCTGCAGAGGCGGGGGCTGGCTCTGTTTCACCGTGGGGACAAGGACACTGGCAGCGGAGGTTCTGGGAAGTACTCCTTGGCGTGAGCCCTCCCAGAGTCCGCCATTAGCCCCACCAAAGAGCCCGGGTAGGCTCCAGTGTTGGGTTGCCTCAGGCAAAACAACCAACAGGGAGGGAACCCAGCCCCACCCAGCAACAGTCAAGTGGATTAAAGTTTTAAAGAGCTCTGACCGCCACAGCAACAGTCAGCTCTACCCACCTCCAGAGCCTCCCATCAAGCCTCTTAGATAGCCTCAACCACCAGAGGGCAGACAGCAGAAGCAAGAAAAACTACAGTCCTGCAGCCTGTGGAACAGAAACCACATTTACAGAAAGATAGACAAGATGAAAAGGCAGAGGGCTATATACCAGATGAAGGAACAAGAAAAAACCACAGAAAAACAACTAAATGAAGTGGAGATAGGCAACCTTCCAGAAAAAGAATTCAGAATAATGATAGTGAAGATGATCCAGGACCTTGGAATAAGAATGGAGGCAAAGATTGAGAAGATGCAAGAAATGATTAACAAAGACCTGGAAGAATTAAAGAACAAACAAACAGAGATGACCAATAGAATAACTGAAATGAAAACTACACTAGAAGGAATCAATAGTAGAATAACTGAGGCAGAAGAACGGATAAGTGACCTGGAAGACAGAATGGTGGAATTCACTGCTGTGGAACAGAATAAAGAAAAAAGAATGAAAAGAAATGAAGACAGCCTAAGAGACCTCTGGGACAACATTAAACGCAACAACATTTGCATTATAGGGGTCCCAGAAAGAGAAGAGAGAGAGAAAGGACCAGAGAAAATATTTGAAGAGATTATAGTCGAAAACTTCCCTAACATGGGAAAGGAAATAGCCACCCAAGTCCAGGAAGCGCAGAGAGTCCCATACAGGATAAACCCAAGGAGAAGCACACCGAGACACATAGTAATCAAAGTGGCAAAAATTAAAGACAAAGAAAAATTATTGAAAGCAGCAAGGGAAAAACGACAAATAACATACAAGGGAACTCCCATAAGGTTAACAGGTGATTTGTCAGCAGAAACTTTACAAGCCAGAAGGGAGTGGCATGATATACTTCAAGTGATGAAAGGGAAGAACCTACAACCAAGATTACTCTACCCGGCAAGGATCTCATTTAGATTTGATGGAGAAATCAAAAGCTTTACAGACAAGCAAAAGCTAAGAGAATTCAGCACCACCAAACCAGCTCTACAACAAATGTTAAAGGAACTTCTCTAAGTGGGAAACACAAGAGAAGAAAAGGACCTACAAAAACAAACCCAAAACAATTAAGAAAATGGTCATAGGAACATACATATCGATAATTACCTTAAACATGAATGGACTAAATGCTCCAGCCAAAAGACACAGGCTTGCTGAATGGATACAAAAACAAGACCCATATATATGCTGTCTACAAGAGACCCACTTTAGACCTAGGGACACATACAGACTGAAAGTGAGGGGATGGAAAAAGATATTCCATGCAAATGGAAATCAAAAGAAAGCTGGAGTAGCTATACTCATATCAGATAAAATAGACTTTAAAATAAAGAATGTTACAAGAGACAAGGAAGGACACTACATAATGATCAAGGGATCAATCCAAGAAGAAGATATAACAATTATAAATATATATGCACCCAACATAGGAGCACCTCATTACATAAGGCAATTGCTAACGGCTATAAAAGAGGAAATTGATAGTAACAGAATAATAGTGGGGGACTTTAACACCTCACTTACACCAATGGACAGATCATCCAAAATGAAAATAAATAAGGAAACAGAAGCTTTAAATGACACAATAGACCAGATAGATTTAATTGATATTTATAGGACATTCCATCCAAAAACAGCAGATTACACGTTCTTCTCAAGTGCGCACGGAACATTCTCCAGGATAGATCACATCTTGGGTCACAAATCAAGCCTCAGTAAATTTAAGAAAATTGAAATCATATCAAGCATCTTTTCTGACCACAACGCTATGAGATTAGAAATGAATTACAGGGGAAAAAGCATAAAAAACACAAACACATGGAGGCTAAACAATACGTTACTAAATAACCAAGAGATTACTGAAGAAATCAAAGAGGAAATCAAAAAATACCTAGAGACAAATGACAATGAAAACACGACAACCCAAAACCTATGGGATGCTGCAAAAGCAGTTCTAAGAGGGAAGTTTATAGCTATACAAGCCTACCTAAAGAAACAAGAAAAATCTCAAGTAAACAATCTAACCTTACACCTAAAGAAACTAGAGAAAGAAGAACAAACAAAACCCAAAGTTAGCAGAAGGAAAGAAATCATAAAGATCAGAGCAGAAATAAATGAAATAGAAACAAAGAAAACAATAGCAAAGATCAATAAAACTAAAAGCTGGTTCTTTGAGAAGATAAACAAAATTGATAAGCCATTAGCCAGACTCATCAAGAAAAAGAGGGAGAGGACTCAAATCAATAAAATCAGAAATGAAAAAGGAGAAGTTACAACAGACACCGCAGAAATACAAAGCATCCTAAGAGACTACTACAAGCAACTTTATGCCAATAAAATGGACAACCTGGAAGAAATGGACAAATTCTTAGAAAGGTATAACCTTCCAAGACTGAACCAGGAAGAAGCAGAAAATATGAACAGACCAATCACAAGTAATGAAATTGAAACTGTGATTAAAAATCTTCCAACAAACAAAAGTCCAGGACCAGATGGCTTCACAGGTGAATTCTATCAAACATTTAGAGAAGAGCTAACACCCATCCTTCTCAAACTCTTCCAAAAAATTGCAGAGGAAGGAACACTCCCAAACTCATTCTGTGAGGCCACCATCACCCTGATACCAAAACCAGACAAAGACACTACAAAAAAAGAAAATTACAGACCAATATCACTGATGAATATAGATGCAAAAATCCTCAACAAAATACTAGCAAACAGAATCCAACAACACATTAAAAGGATCATACACCACGATCAAGTGGGATTTATCCCAGGGATGCAAGGATTCTTCAATATACGCAAATCAATCAATGTGATACACCGTATTAACAAATTGAAGAATAAAAACCATATGATCATCTCAATAGAATGCAGAAAAAGCTTTTGACAAAATTCAACACCCATTTATGATAAAAACTCTCCAGAAAGTAGGCATAGAGGGAACCTACCTCAACAGAATAAAGGCCATATGTGACAAACCCACAGCAAACATCATTCTCAACGGTGAAAAACTGAAAGCATTTCCTCTAAGATCAGGAACGAGACAAGGATGTCCACTCTCACCACTATTATTCAACATAGTTCTGGAATCCTAGCCACGGCAATCAGAGAAGAAAAAGAAATAAAAGGAATACAAATTGGAAAAGAAGAAGTAAAACTGTCACTGTTTGCAGATGACATGATACTATACATAGAGAAATCTAAAACTGCCACCAGAAAACTGCTAGAGCTAATTAATGAATATGGTAAAGTTGCAGGATACAAAATTAATGCACAGAAATCTCTTGCATTCCTATACACTAATGATGAAAAATCTGAAAGAGAAATTATGGAAACACTCCCATTTACCATTGCAACAAAAAGAATAAAATACCTAGGAATAAACCTACCTAGGGAGAAAAAAGACCTGTATGCAGAAAACTATAAGACACTGATGAAAGAAATTAAAGATGAAACCAACAGATGGAGAGATATACCATGTTCTTGGATTGGAAGAATCAACATTGTGAAAATGACTATACTACCCAAAGCAATCTACAGATTCAATGCAATCCCTATCAAATTACCAATGGCATTTTTTACGGAGCTAGAAAAAATCATCTTCAAATTTGTATGGAGACACAAAAGACCCCGAATAGCCAAAGCAGTCTTGAGGGAAAAAAACGGAGCTGGAGGAATCAGACTCCCTGACTTCAGACTATACTACAAAGCTACAGTAATCAAGACAATATGGTACTGGCACAAAAACAGAAACATAGATCAATGGAACAAGATAGAAAGCCCAGAGATAAACCCACGCACCTATGGTCAACTAATCTATGACAAAGGAGGCAAAGATATACGATGGAGAAAAGACAGTCTCTTCAATAAGTGGTGCTGGGAAAACTGGACAGCTACATGTAAAAGAATGAAATTAGAATACTCCCTAACACCATACACAAAAATAAACTCAAAATGGATTACAGACCTAAATGTAAGACTGGACACTATAAAACTCTTAGAGGAAAACATAGGAAGAACACTCTTTGACATAAATCACAGCAAGATCTTTTTTGATCCACCTCCTAGAGTAATGGAAATAAAAACAAAAATAAACAAATGGGACATAATGAAACTTCAAAGCTTTTGCACAGCAAAGGAAACCATAAACAAGACGAAAAGACAACCCTCAGAATGGGAGAAAATATTTGCAAACGAATCAACGGACAAAGGATTAATCTCCAAAATATATAAACAGCTCATTCAGCTCAATATTAAAGAAACAAACACCCCAATCCAAAAATGGGCAGAAGACCTAAATAGACATTTCTCCAAAGAAGACATACAGACGGCCAAGAAGCACATGAAAAGCTGCTCAACATCACTAATTATTAGAGAAATGCAAATCAAAACTACAATGAGGTATCACCTCACACCAATTAGAATGGGCATCATCAGAAAATCTACAAACAACAAATGCTGGAGAGGGTGTGGAGAAAAGGGAACCCTCTTGCACTGTTGGTGGGAATGTAAATTGATACAGCCACTATGGAGGACAATATGGAGGTTCCTTAAAAAACTAAAAATAGAATTACCATATGACCCAGCAATCCCACTACTGGGCATATACCCAGAGAAAACCGTAATTCAAAAAGACACATGCACCCGAATGTTCATTGCAGCACTATTTACAATAGCCAGGTCATGGAAGCAACCTAAATGCCCATCAACAGACGAATGGATAAAGAAGTTGTGGTACATATATACAATGGAATATTACTCAGCCATAAAAAGGAACGAAATTGAGTCATTTGTTGAGACGTGGATGGATCTAGAGACTGTCATACAGAGTGAAGTAAGTGAGAAAGAGAAAAACAAATATTGTATATTAACGCATGTATGTGGAACCTAGAAAAATGGTACAGATGAGCCGGTTTGCAGGGCAGAAGTTGAGACACAGATGTAGAGAACAGACATATGGACACCAAGGGGGGAAAACTGCGGTGGGGTGGGGATAGTGGTGTGCTGAATTGGGCGATTGGGATTGACATGTATACACTGATGTGTATAAAATTGATGACTAATAAGAACCTGCAGTATAAACAAACAAACAAAACAACTAATACTAAACTTTCATTGGGTTATTTGTATGGAAATATGTTAATATAAATGTTTCAGACATTACATGAAATTTCTAAAAATCTTATATGTTCTGGTATAATGTTATAAGTCATAATCCTAGTTATTACTTTAAAATGTATATCTCAGAAATAACTAATTTTCTTGTCAACTGCATTATTATGAACTTTCATCAAATCTTTAACCGTGGTCATTTTTAAGTCTTTTGTCATTTACAGACAGTTCTGGGTGTACTCTGATGCTTTTGTAAATATGTTCCTATAAAAGGGTTTCATCTTCAGGAAATTCATGGAAAAGACTCTGACAAGTACAGGTTTCTGGTACCTGACTGTACTGCTGAACTGAATGAATAAGCATTTTCAGAACTCTAATGAAAAACTGAGGAGCTCATAAAAGTGCTAACAAAAGATCAAGATGAAAAAAAAAAATTAATTACATGGGACTGAGTGAACTGATGAGGATGAGTATAATTTTTGTGACTTTCTGGTTGAATTTAAAAAAAGAAAAAATCCCACAAGAACTCAGAGGCAAAGAATATACAAATCAATTTTCACTGCAAAGTAAAGGAGCTGTTGCAGTGGAGGATTACTGGACTGAATGTCAATATTATGACATAGTATGAGTGTGTTTCATGTTTGGTAATTGCAATCACTGTTGCTTTTGTTGTGGTCATCCATGTACAATGCTTGGTGTCAGTCTATCTCTTGTAAAAATAAAATACAGTGTGTGTGAAAAAAAAAAAAAAAAAAAAAGACACATGCACCCCAATGTTCATTGCAGCACTATTTACAATAGCCAGGTCATGGAAGCAACCTAAATGCCCATCGACAGACGAATGGATAAAGAAGATGTGGTATATATATACAATGGAATATTACTCAGCCATAAAAAGGAAACAAATTGGGTCATTTGTAGAGACGTGGATGAATCTAGAGACTGTCATACAGAGTGAAGTAAGTCAGAAAGAGAAAAACAAATATCGTATATTAACGCATATATGTGGAACCTAGAAAAATGGTACAGATGAACTGGTTTGCAGAGCAGAAACTGAGACAGATGTAGAGGACAAATGTATGGACACCAAGGGGGGAAAGCGGCACGGGGTGGTGGGGGGGCTGTGATGAATTGGGAGACTGGGATTGACATATATACACTAATATGTATAAAATGGATAACTAATAAGAACCTGCTGTATAAAAAAATCAAATAAAATTCAAAAATAAATAAATAAATAAAAGATTATTTTGGAAAAAAAAGAAAGAAATGTCTTCCTATTCCATCTACTCTTGCTTTACTTTGATGAGTTCTTGAAAATATTTGAGTATATTTCTATAAAAATGTTTGAATTACTAAGTAGAGTACTGAATTTGGTAGGTAAAAATCAAGATTGTTATTTTTCTAGAGTATGTAAACTTTGGCCAAAAACTTCAGGGCAATCATATACATTAATTAAAATTTAGTTACTGTATTGAAAAATGTTGGTATTGTTTTTGAAAATTAAAACAAAATCTTTCCTTATTTATATGTAATTTTCTTACTGGATTATTCTAATTTATTAAAAAAAGCCCATGTACAAAAATCTTATAGGAAATTTAAAAATAATTAACAAAAAGGAAAAAAACTATTCATATCAATAATGTTTTCAAATATACTTCACTGATAAAATTTTGACATTTCAGTAGTAAGGTAGTCTAAAAGAAACCTATTCTTGCCAGCTTTGTGACAGTTTTAAAATGAGGGGACTATTCAGTTACAAATTACTATAAATGAAATTTCCACTTCTATTTATTTGTATTAGTACACTATATTTGATAGATTTTTATGTCTAATAAGACCCTTCATACAGGAAATTTTAGAATTAAATTTCATAATTTATTTGCCAAACTTAGTAGATATTTTTGTTGTCATTGTTTTTGGTTTTGATTTTGCCTGCCTCAGATAACAATTTGGCCAGCAAACAGTAATAGTAACAGAATGTTATTTGGTTAATATTACTTTGAAGGATCTAGTAGTACCAGGCTAGAGATTTTCTTTTAGTTTTATATTCCTGTTATTTTTTCTCACATATTTACCCTAACAGTGTTATTTAGTATTTGTCAGGCAGTATGTATACTAAGTACTAGGAAGTCATATATCAAGACATTTACATATAGTAATAAATTTAATCCTCCCAATGGAGAGAATTCCATCCATGGGGAAATTGAGGCTCAGTTAAATAATCTTCCCCAGGTTATACTGCAACTCAATGGGACAGGCGGGATATAAATTGAAGCAGGATATAAACTGGCTTGAGACTTTTTTTTCTCCTGTTGTTCTTTGAGCTATTCACAATATATTGTTGTTACTTTGTTTTAAACTGTCATTTAACATTTTAAATTTTATATCTTGAAATAATTTCAGACACAGAGAGTTGCTAAGATATAATATGGAGAGGTTCTCTTACACATTTCAGCCAGCTTCCCATAATGTTAACATCTTGCATAACTATTATACAATTATTGAAACTAAGAAATTAACTTTGGTATAATTTATTAACTAAACTATAGTTTTTGGGTTTTTTTTTTCACATTTTACCAGTTTTTCCACTAAATATCCTTTTTCTATTTTGAGATCCAGTCCAGGATCCCACATTGCGTTTAGTTTTCTTGTCTTCTTAATCTTTTCTAATCAGTGACAGTTTTTCTGCCTTTCCTGATCCTTAATGACTTTAACACTTCGAGACAGTAATGGCCAGGTATGTTGTAGAATGTCCTTCAGTTTGTGCGTATCTGATGTTTTCTCATGACTAGATTGAGGTTATGGACTTTGAGGGGAAAAGTCCCTTTTTATGCATCAAATCAGGGAAATACGATGTATATATGGCTTAGTACTATTTATGTTAACATTTACCACTTGTTTAAGGTAATGTCTGCCAAGTTTCTTCACTATAAAGTTAGTGTTTTTCCCTCTGTAACAAATAATATTTGGGATGATATAATTTGAAGCTATAAAATACCATGTTTCACCTTAAACTTTTGTCCTACTATTTTAGCATGCATTGGCCTGCAACAATTATTGTAGCGCTCTAATGGTGATATTATATTTCCTTCACATGTTTACATTTATTAATTGAAATTCTTCTGTAAGGAAGAGTTATCCCTTACCCTCCCTATTATTTTTAAATAAATTAAACAGTAAGAAAAAAAAATGTCCCCCTTGCCAGGTTTAGCGATTTGGGTACTCTCACTGTTTTGCATAGATCAACATTTCCATCTGAAATAGTTTTTCTTCTGCTTGAAGGAAATCTTTTAATACCCCTTACACTGCAGTTCTGCAGACAACAAATTTGTTCAGTTTTGTTATTGTGAAGAAGGTTTTATGTGGTCTTCACTTATGAAAGATATTTTCAATGGGCAAAGAATTTTAGGTTGACAGTTTTATTCTTTCAGCTCTTTAATGGTGCTTTTCCCATTGTCTTCTGGCTTCAACAATTTCTGAAGGAAAGTCTACAATAATACTTACCTTTACTCCATACCAGGGCTAAATATTTTAGGTTTTGTGGACCACATACTGTCTCTGTTGCATATTCTACCTTAAAAACAAAAAAGTGTAAAAAAAATACTTAGCTTTTGGGACATACAAAAAACAGGCTTCATGACAATTTTGGCACATGGATCATATTTTATTTACTCTTGCTTTATATCTTTTTCTCTTGCAGCTTTTTAGGTTTTCTCTTTATTGTTATTAATTTTAAAAATAATTTAATTATGAATTGCCTTAGTGTAGTTTTCTTCACATTTCCTCTTGGTGTTTGCTGACTCTCTTGGGTCTTTGGGCTTATATTCATCAGATTTGGAAAATTTGGCCATAATTTAAAAAAATGTTTTTCTTACTCTACCCCCTCTATTAGACTCCATTTTCACATATATTAGCCTGTTTAATCTTGCTCCATGGATCTCTTTTTCTCTTTATTTTATTCATTTTTTAATATCTCTCTACTTCATTTTGGATAGTTTGTGATACTATGTTTACAAGTTTATTAATATTGCTTTTCTGGAGAGTCTAATATGATACTAACCCTATCCAGTGAATTTTTCATTTCAGATTTATATTATATTTATATTTTTGTCAGATATTCCATTTGGTTATTCCATATTTTTCCATTTATCCTCTCATTATGTTCATATTTTCCTTTAAATCTCTGAGCATGTTTGTAATTGATTTTATAGCCTTTGTTGGCAAATTCCCCCATTCCTGTCATTTTTGAGAATGTTTACATTGATGGATATATCTGCTCAATACCAGACTCGTTCTCCTGATTCTTCACATGTGCGTAACTTTTTCATTAGATGCTTGTGAACATTATGAAGTACTGACATTTGCGTCTTTCTTTAAAGATTGATATAGACATTGCTTTAGTAGGCAGTTAAGTTACTTGTTTATTAGTTTGATCCTTTTAAAGCTTTTTTTACATTTTTTTTTTTTAAGAGCGGGTCTAGAGTAGTATTTCCTCTAGTGCTAATTTTGCCCTACAACTAAGGTACGATCCTTCTGGAGTCTCTCCACGCAATGTCCCATGTATTAATGAGTCTCCACTCTGGATGATTAGGACTTGAATAATGCCTAGTTTTGTGTGATCTTGGGAACTGTTTGGCTTATAACTCCTTGTTAACTGTTCTTTCCTTCAGAGATGTTCTTTGCCTGCCCTTTGGGGTTTTACTCTTAATGTGTGCAGGTGGAATTTCACTAAAAACTCAGGAAGATCCCTAGGTAGATTCTGGAACTATTTCTGTGTATCTCTCTCATTTCATGTTTTCTATATTGTAAATTTGAGCCATTCTAGTATTCTAAAAGTCCAAGTCTCATGTTGTCAACATAACAAAATCACTGATAACAGTTTAGGTTCCCCTCACTACTGCATTCCAGAAATTTTCTCCAAGCATAAAGCTACTGATATTTGTTTTTCCAATTCCGGGTATAATAGTCCTGCACTTCCTGTAACATCTAAAAATGATCGTTTCATATAATTTGTCCAGTTCTAGTTGTTTATGAAAGGAGGATAAGGCCCTATTACACCCTTGTATCCTAATCATTGGCAAGTTTTGAGCAGAAGAGCGATGCAGCTAATAAATTCTGACCCTTGCTCTTCAAAAGTGTACTCTCTCCACCCAGGTTAGTGAAATCCAGCACTGCCTGATCTGTTTATACCAAGGGGCTTTCCTGTGACCTTTCTTCCCATGTTCTTCTGATTACAACTATCATCCAATATTTATTTGTGTTAAAGAGAGCTAGCAGCCACTACACTCTATTTTTTTTCACACTCCCTGCGGCACATACATGGAATATGAAACAAGAAATATATACGAATTACTGAGTTTTTATAGCATCCCATGAAACTGATGGATTATCTTGACATTTATGTATATGTACTAACTAAGATTGACCTTGGAAAAATTTAGCTGAAAAGATTTAACACCATCACGTAATGGAACTGTGTCTGGCACTCAGTAATCAATATTTATCTATAGAATGAATGAATGCTTACAGTCATTTGCAGGTGTTGAACACTGCCTCTTAGTTATAGACCATAATTTTCTCTGATTTAAAGTGACCCAATATTTTTATACCACATTTCCTTTCTCAAGTCTAGTTGTAGAATGAACTGAAGCTATAAAATCCTGGTATGTAACCTAGAAGTTATTTACCCATTAAAGCATCCCATCTTGGTGTAGTACAGTATACCTGTTAGCCCAGATGGACTCTAAAACCAGATTGCTGGGAAAGGGAAGGAAAAGGGGAAAGGGAAGGAAAAGGAGAAAGGAGATGAAGAGGGGAGTGGGGACAGAGAAGGTTCTTTGGTGAACAAAGTTACAATTTTGAATAAATTATGTGAAACATGAATTTTGTTGCCCTGCCCTCTTCTCCTTAAAACTATTTCATTTTCTGAGTTCCTATGAACATATTTTTTCTCCCACTTTGACTGCCACAGAAAGCAGTAATTCCTATAGCCTCAAAGCCAAGCTTTTAAGTACTGACATCTGTCTTTGTGAGTTGAGGTGCTCACAGAATTGCACAGTTAGACACATGAATGAATAGAGGCACTCACGCTTTCCACTCATAAAGATTAAAAGCAACTTGACATTCTTTATGCTCCTTTATTTAGCCTGAAAGTTTCAGGAATTTTCCAGTTACAAGTTTTAGATCCTTAAAATGGTAAGCATGCTCAGCAAAACATGATTAACTTCTGATATTTTGGCTTTTAGTCTTCCTTGATTTATTTAACACATACCAATATTTTGTCAAAAAATATTATTTTGCCTTTCTTTAATCAGAAATCAAAAAGTAATGATAAAATTTATGGGACAAATTGAAAAGGAGCTTATTCTCTCGTTAATTGCCAATGGATAGACAATATTCATTTATTACTGCCTGCTAGTAAATTAAGATAAGATAGCTATGAAACAGATTATTTTTAAAACATTATTATTGAGATAATCCTAGTCCCAAATATATACTATTATACCACATAATCACTTAGCAGAAACTTTATTTTGCTATAATAACATCAACTTTCAAACATGAGATGTATACATATATAGATATATAGATATCAGTAACAATTGTCTTACTGTCATACAAAAAGGAATTTTCAGTTAAAAAGCCTTTCATTTTTTGTGGCATGAATTTCATAGACCACATACTTAAATGTCAAAGAAATGAATATATATATATATATGAATATACACACACACACATATATATATGAATATAGAATTTAGATATATGAAATTTAATTTATAATTCTACCTGTTTGCAGAAAGCTGAACCTTATCAAAGAGTCCCATTGAACTTTCTCCAGTAAATTTAGGGTTCTTTCCTGTCGCTACCCAACCCTCAACCTGGTATAAGTTCTAAAATTCAGGGAATATAAGTAGTCAAAGGGAATGTTGTGAAAGTGGGGAGTAAGAATCTGGTCCTTTTTGTCCATAGCAGGCACCTACTAGAACAACCATTAAAAATAAAAATAGCTAACATTTATGGAATATTTATATAGCCTTATTCTAGGCACATATATATGTGTGTGTGTACATATATATATATATATGAATTCACCTAACCTTCATAACAGCCCAATAAAGTACTACTATTACTATCCACGTTTTATAAATAGGAAAACTGATGCACAGAGCAGTTAAAAAATTGGGCCAAGTTTAGGCAGCAGTTAAGAGACAGAGCTGGAGTTTGAACACAATAGTGGAGCTCCAGAACTGGAGCTTCAGATCTCTTTGCTCTGCAGCCTCTCACTGCTGTCTACTCCTTGGGTATAATCAATCCTCCATTTCCACACCAGCCAAGGCTTCCATGTTATATTTGGAAGTTTCTGTGCCACATTCCACAATGGCTCCTCATCTCTGTCCTTCCAGACTGCTCACTTTCCAGATCACAGCTGTCCACTCAGGGTAATACAAGGGAAATAAAATGATGTGAATGCTCACTTCTAGGACCTATTGGAGCTCACAGGGCCTCCGGGCCTCTTGTCTATCAGCCAAAAACTCCATTTAAACATCACTTCCATATTCTCAAAACCTGGTTTGAGGAATTTCCTAAGTGTTAATAGTTTCCCAAACAGGAAACTAAATGTTCTCTCATTCTGTCCAGGAGTGCAGCCACCTGAATAATCTTTACATAGAGAAGGCACTGGTTCATGGCTATCTTTCTTTTCTCACTATCTCGCTTAGCCTCCTCCCAGATTCTTTATGAAGATTTGCCAGGTGAGAAAAACTCATTCTAACAGAATATTTATTTTTCTATGTCAGTTATTTAGGTCAGGACTTTAGTTTCAAAGCTTAAAAGACTCAACATACAACTCAAAAGCCTTTTTTGTCAAGACTGTTGTGTCTCCCTTGAATACAAAAGTATATTTTGAAATTTGGAACACAAAAGCTGACTTATTTCTTAAATCTTCTCACTGTATCTTCCCTTTCTTGAGACAGTAAGCCTAAAATACTCTCACTCCCCCTGAAATGGGGAGAAGGGGGAAAAAATTCAAAATTCAAAACACACTGATGAATACTTCAAAATACTTTCCCATCATGACCTCAAAGCTCTAATTTTAAAGAATTTGAGAATAATCTCTATAGTTATCTCCAGACTTCTAATATAAAAGCCACTTGTAGTCTCTTCTTTTTAAAACAGCTTGGGGGTCCTGATACAAATTCTAAGAAACCTAAAGAATCATAACCTCTCTTCTGCTTTTTAAGAGGTAGGAGGAAAAGTAAAAATATTTGAGAGGAGCCAGAATCCTGTGGTTCTGGTCTCAACTCTGCCAATGACTAGCTGTGCTGCCAAGAACTGATCACTCAAATCTCAGTCTGTGAATTACCCAACTAACACTTCTGGAGCATCATGTATGGGTTGGACACTTAATATATACTATTTGTTCAATTATCACAATTTTAGCACAGTCAGAAAGTGTAAGTAACTTGTCTAAGGTCTTAAAGGAATTAACTGGCAAAATTGCAATTGAAAGAAGCTATGTACTATTCCAATATAATATTTCCTGATTATCTATTAGATAATAGATATATGTGTATATACATATATACATATATATATATATATATATCTTTCTTAACTGTGATTTGTTGGAAAACATTATTTTGGGTAATAAAACTGGATGCTTGCTAACCCATTCACTTTACCAGAGGTCTTCTCTCCTCTTCACACGTCTTATTTTGTATACAGTACCTGTATTTTATCATGTCTTCTTAAAATTCTTAGACACATAAGGCTTATTAACCTCTCCAAAGTTTGTTAATCGTAACCACTTTCCTAGTGGTGGTTGTTATGGACCCAAAAGGGTGGAATTTATCTCCAGCTATCTCTTCCAGAGCTTACATTCACATTAGGCAATGTGTAATGTTTTCTCACCATGCACACTGTCAGGCTGACACCAACAGTGAAACATGTGAATTAATACTAACATAAGCTGACATGAATTTTGCATTATAAAAATATCATTTTAAAAAGGAGAGTATGCAATGATAAACAACGTATGGGCCTGTGTTGGAAATCAAATAACATAAAGGCTTTTCTAGTTTCCTTGGAGAATATATAGATTAAGTGAACTATATCACATTTGTCTTTGCACTGAAATACTGGTTTGATTTGCAAACATTAGTGAATTATTTTCCATAACTTCTGAGTGATAATTTTTTGGCTAATGGATGGCTGGAGAGATTTTGCACATCATTTAATTTCCTTAAACTCACCGCTTAGAGCTTTGGTAGTTTGCATCTGGAAACTGAGTTTTGTTTTTTGGTTTTTTTTAAGTGATAAAGGTAAAAAGTTTAGTTGTGAGTTCTGTCACAAATAACTCTTTTAAGAACCATGAATCCTCTATCATGTGATTTAATTTTTCAGACTTATTTTCATTTTTTTTTAACAGACAGTTTCTCTTTTCTCACTAATGCAGTCTGGAAAATAGTATGGAAAGGAATCATGGGTCTAGAACAATACTGGAGAAACCTAGCAAAGGGCCATTCCTCCCACTACTCACAAGCTTTAGAGAAATAATAAGCATAATAACATCTTACAGTTTGTAAAAAATGTGTATCCACATTGAAAAGAGATTATGACAGCATAATAGCCCCTAATTTTACAAAAGCATAACTTCCAGTCTCCTTTTAGGTTTCATCCTCCAGTGCAATGGTTCTCAAACTTGGCTGCACATTGGAATCACCTAGGGAGTTTTAAAAATATGAGTCCTATACCTAGAGATTCTAATATAATAGGGCATTGCCTGGGCACCTGGATCACTAAAAGCTCTCCCAAGAGATTCTAATGTACAGCCAAGGCTGAGAATCATAGACTAGTAGCCCTTTGTAAATTCTCAAAACATGCTCACTCACATATTTGGGCTGCTGACTCTACCACCCCTCTCAGCTGGCTGCCTCACTATCCTTTTGCTTGAGGCAATAAACCAGATGCTATTCTCAAGGCAATGGTGCTCTAAGTCTGTTCCATCTGACTTTCTGTTGAAGATACAGCATATGCATGATTGGTACTTATCTCTGGACGTTTCTTTGCCATGGACATTCCAATAATAGGCTCATAAGTCTATTGTTGTGTATACTTTACTCATGCTCCTGGTTTCATGGCAACCTCTATCCAGGCCAGGAGAAGGCTGGTACTAGATCTATTGGCAAAGCAGAGAAAATTTGCTAACTTTTTTGTTCTTCTTGTTTATCATATCAAGCACAAGCCTGGAGGACCCATCTCCTAGAATTTATTCATAGGGTAAAAAGGATTATCTCCATTCACTTAAGGCTTAAGATGAGTCAGAAAGAAGGAGTTAGCATAGTAAAAGGTATCCCTTTGCTAGCACTAGGAGATGATTAAAACAGGAAAAAAAAGATAATGAGAGAAAAATAAATCTGTGAAATTTCTCTGGGTCTTTGAAGTTCTTTACTGGGGAGATTTCTTAAATGAGTGAGGATAATACGTATTGTAAAGCAAAAGGACTTAAATCCATTTCTGGATTCTGGAAAAAACAATTACATTACCAACCTGGCACACAGCAACTTGGTAAGCTTGGCCAGACCAAAAAAATAAAGGATGTGAAGCATATAACCTTGCCTAAGCCACTTTTAGTTTCTAGGTGACATGAACTCTGGATACTGAAGAACTGCTTTAAAGCCTCCAAGGAAGAGTGTGATGACCTTAAGGCAGAGGGTGGAGATGGGTGGTTGAGCCTGGGTCCACAGCTGGCAAGAACTGAGTGAAAACTGCATCAATGAGAGAGAAATGCCCAGTACTTCCTAGTATCATTGCTTGAGCAAAATGAATAAACTATTAGTTCATCCAACTTGGACTTCTGCATCAGAGGCCAACATTGCTTTCAGGAATGGACCAATGAGCAACAGACAGCTCAGACCCAAGGATCAGCACAAGACAGTCACTTTCCCTAACACTACAAGGAAAGCAAGTCCTTACACTCCTTCAGGGACACATTCTTACATCATCTAAGATCAGAAGCATGGGAAGGGCTGAGTAACTTTATACAAGATAAACTAAAAGGACTGTTGAAATTGTGTGATTCTAAGCTTTCACAGGAGTAGGTATTTATTTTTCAGAAAATAGTTGTGTATGGATTCAGGAGGATCAGACTGATAGTTTTCTTTCTTTTTTTTTTTAAGCACATTAGGCTTTTTGTATATACAATCACATTGTATCAAGATGGAGCCATACTGAGAAGATAGAACCAGCAAACAGGAATAGCCTCATGAACCTCCCCTCCCAAACAATCCTGGGTTTCACCCATCTTTACCCACTTTCTTATCACAATGGAAGATAAAATCACAATGCATCTATCTCCTGAATCCTCATATCTGCCTTCACTACCTGGATCTTACTCCTTATCTTCTCTCTCCTGTAACTCCATCCTAAGCTTTTCTATCAGCTCTTTCATATTAGCTTTTAAACATGCACAAATAACTCCCACCATAAAATTATTAAGCAAAATATATAAGAAAATAAAACACACAGCTCTTCTCAGCTCTACATATTCTTAGCTACTGCTCTATTTCCAATTACAGCTAATATAATTACATCAATCCATACTCAGTGTTTACAAGTATGGATTACAAGTATGGATACAAGTATGGGTGTCCACCATCACCCTGAAAATATTTTTGCCAAAATGCTAATGACTGATTTATCCCTAAATCCAAAGACCCTCTGCAGTCTTATTTACCCTCTGCAACATGCTCTATATTTTTTGCATTTTATAATGTCTTTTCACTCCTAGTTCTCTCTGGCTCTCTGGCTACTTTGTTTTATTCTCCTTTATTAGCTCTTCTTCTTTAGCTACTCTAAAAAATCAATGCTCCCAGGATTTCTAATTGAGAGGTCCCATCTATTTACATGGCTTGAACTATCTCTTGCATATTTTAATGACTCAAATTACTATCCTCAGCCTAATTTTCATTCCTAAATGCCAGAAATATTTATTCAAGTATATAATGACTCTCTTCACCACTCAAGCTCAATGTACCTAAAAATAAATCATCTTCTGGGATTCCACATCTACTTCTGTGGAACTAGTGCCTCCTCTATCTTCTTGGTTAACCTTTGATTTGGAGTACATTTTACTTCTCTTTCTTAATGCTCTCCCCGCCTTGTTCACTTGTTCCATTTGTTCGGAAGCTATTCAGGCCACTAACATTTTTTCACCTTAAGTGTCATGAATAACTTCTTAATTGATATTGTTTTATCTGCTATCAACCCCCTTTAGAACACTTCTACTCTTGTCAACAGTGTTTTTAAATGCAAATATAAATATGCTACAGCACTAAACAGTATTAAGATTAAAGAACAATCCCCTTAATATACTATACAAGCTGTGTCATCATCTGCTCTCAGCCATGATGAAATATTTCTACCTTCTGGTCCCACTATACATGTTTTTTCTTAACCTGAGAGCTCTTCCTGCCTCCAGGGTGAATTCCTACTTAGCCTACAGAGTCCATCTCAGGTGACTCTTCCTTCAAAAAGCCTTCCAAGTGATAAGTATAAATTAGGTCAGCGGTCGCCAACCTTTTTGGCAGCAGGGACTGGTTTCGTGGAAGACAATTTTTCCACGGACAGGGGCGGGGCAGGGGGAATGGTTCAGGTGGTAATGCAAGCGATCGGGAGCAGCAGATGAAACTCCACTTGCTCTCCCGCCACTCACCTCCTGCTGTGCGTCCCGGTTCCTAACAGGCCACGGCCTGGTACCGGTCCACAGCCCGGGGGTTGGGGACCCCTGAATTAGGTACTTCAAGTGATAAATATCAATTCATGGTACACTGTTTCTGTTTCTAAACCATTTAATATAAGATGAATCATGGTGTGTTGAATAGTCTCCATTTCCCCCACTGAACCATAAGCTTTGGAAGGCAAAACACTGTCCTATGCATATTTGTATTATTTCCTGGCAAACTTCCTAGAAGGAGCCAAAATAAATGGATATTTAACAAATAAAAGGATAAACAAGTACATATATTTCAGGATTCTGTGATCAATTTCATGTACCTGTTACAAACTAGTGTGGACTTTGAGTGTATGAGAATACCTAAGCATCTTAACTCATACTTCTATGAAGAGTAATACTCCTTCAAATCCAACATAAACCCTTACTGAAATATCATCCCCACATATTTTTAAAAATGTCAAAGACAATAGTGGATCCCTGACTTATGTAGGAGAAAGTCTGGAATTTATATTTCTCATAAACAAGATGAGATAACCTGATCTCCTTAAAAGTGTTTTTCTTTTGTTCTGATTTTTGTGGTGATTTGAAAGTTTCCTTAAGAGAGCTGGAGAAAAGAAACCAAAGACCAAAAAAAAAAAATTCTATTAGATTGGATCAGCCCTGCCCCATCTAATTTGTAGTGGAGACACTGTCTCTAGTTACAAATGAATACTCACTGAAGATCTACTCTTCCTTCTCTCTTTCTCTCTCTCTCTGTCTTATTTTGCTTTCTTGTTTCTGGCCTAAGGTAACTCCTCTGCCATCTGAGCACTATCTGTGAATATGTAAATATGTAAGGAAAGAATATTCTACTCTAGAGCTTAGACATGTTTATGAGCTCTCATTTCATATGTCAACTAGGTATGAAGAAGCCGACTATAAAAGACTGAGATAATTCAACAATACAAAAGGGCATGAAAAAAATCAATTAAATCTGGAAGTCATCTGCAAACTAATTTTTTTTACTATCAATTATAGAGCATATTTTGAGGTATATTAAATAATAATAAATCCTGCTGGTTCTTTGACATCTAAATGACCAAAACATCAAAACATCAATGAATTTTACATAATTTTACATTAGAGTTCTTCATACCATGCATGTCAGAGAATTTGATCTGTATAACACAGGAGTCAACAACGAAGTTGAACCATCCTACACACTATATAAACATTCATTCTTCACATAAAAATGAACAGCTTAATAAATTAATTTTAAATTATCCATTAAGGGCTTACTTTAAACTCAGCATGGTATAAAGGATACACATTTAATTTAGTGAGTTAATCCTATAAATATTTACTGAGTGATTACATATTGAAGATAATACGCTAAGTGATAGAGATCTGTAGGTGAAAAGGACCAAGAATGAGGATTTAATCATAATTGAGAAGAAACAGAAGATAGTTGAAATGTAGTTGCTGCCTTCAAAATAATGTATATAACATTTAGACAGACAAATGTAAATCTATTTGAAGAGGAGTCTTCAGTCCTCCTGAATACATAAATATAATAGATGTATATAGACATGATTTACTAGAAGGAAATGGCTATGTACTTCTTAAATGGACAGTCATATGAATCAAGATAATGGTAACATCAAGCAGCTTAAATTTTGTTCCCTAATTGTTTACAAATCCCAAAAAAAGCAGTGCCATTTGCTCATCTTAATAAAATTCCATTTAAAAGTTCTCTGTTTTTTAATTGCTCAAGAACAGAGCTATTTTAAAGAAAAGGTATGAAACTTTCTTTTAAGTATAATTAGAAGGAGAAGGGGGTATTCTTTGTGATTTCATTTATTATTTACACACAATGCCATTAAACACTGGTAATCCCATTTGAGTATGAATAACTATATAGCAAATTTTAACTTTTAGCTTGTTTTTCAAAAGAAATATTGCTAAGTAAATTTTTTTTTATTTTAGGAATCTGCAAAAAATGGTCAGGACATAATTTAAGTAATCATCCTATATGCTCTAATTATGTGATTTTAAAAACTTAGGTGGACAAATTGGTGTTAACATGTATATAATCCTCCTACCAATTTGGTAAAAACAAAAATATATGATTTCTATGTACATTAGAATTAGAAGCAAAGACATTGTATGCATGTGTGTGTTGTGTATGTGTATGTAAATGGTAATTGTATACAAACTTAAATATAGGTCCTTGTTAAAGTGGTGAAAAAATACTGCTCTAATTTTAAACTTAAGGTTTATTTATTTTTTTTTAATAAATTTGTTTATTTTACTTTTATTTTTATTTTTGGCTGCATTGGGTCTTTGTTGCTGTGTGCAGGCTTTCTCTAGTTGTGGCAAGTGGGGGCTACTCTTCGTTGCAGTGCACATTGCGGTGGCTTCTCTTGTTGCGGAGCACAGGCTCTAAGCATGCGGGCTTCAGTAGTTGTGGCTCGCGGGCTCTAGAGCACAGGCTCAGTAGTTGTGGCGCATGGGCTTAGTTGTTCTGCCGCACGTGGGATCATCCTGGACCAGGGCTCGAACACATGTCCCCTGAATTGGCAGGCAGATTCTTAACCACTGGACAACCAGGGAAGCCCAAGTTTTATTTTTAACTCACTACTTTAACACAGGGTTTGAATGAGCAATTATACATGCTTTATTATTCACTATGACTTTTTTTTTTCTCAGTGCAGCCCAAGATGAGGCACATAAAGTCTGGTTGTTCCCCAACATGACATTTTTAAAAATTGTGGTAGAATACATAAAAAATTTACCATCTTAACCATTTTTAAGTGTACAGTTCAGTAGTGTTAAGTACATTCACGTTGTTGTGTAACCAAACACACTACACTATGTCTTTAATGACCAGAAATGAGTTTATAAAACGATTGATACACACATGCTATTACACAAATATAGCATGGATATTTAGCTGAACCTGAAGATCAGCTGCTCTCAAATTATAGACTTGATTATTCTTTTCCATAAAAAGAATTTACTGTCTCATCTATCTTTTGCATAAGAATTCTTTACTGTAAGCCCAATTTATAAATTCAACTCACTGTAACTGGATGAGGATATGCTACATGATGTTTGGGGACCAACTCTTGTTTCTAGTTAACCTGGCTGCACCACTGTCTGCATAAATTTCAGCAAGCTAAGTAACCTCTCCTCTTATTTTCCCCATCTGTATTATGGGAATCATGATAGTACTTAATGTATTCTATTGTTGAAGAATACCTAAAATAAAATACATAAATGGCCCAGTGTTTGGTAGAGATGACCCTCAACAAATGTTAACTATAGATAGCTAAATGCATCAAAATTTACATTAATTTTTTTAAATGTCTAACCACAAGTTAAAAAACAGCTTTATTGAAGTATATTTTACTTACAATAAATAAATTTATATTAATTTTTAAATTAAGATAAAGCTTAATTAGATGGCTAAAAATAATTAAGTGAAGAACCAATTCACGCAATCTGACTTTAGGATTTTAATCTGTATAATCTCTAACTTTAATCCTGTTTCTCAACCCATGATAAATGAACTTTAATTTTAAGAAACTCATTTTCAGTAGCAATACGAATGAGGCAACATGATACAGCATAAAGAACATGGAATTTACAGACATATTGGGCCTAACTTCTAAATTTAATACCTACCAATTTTAATACCGAAGAAGACATTTAAAATTTTTAAAGTCATTTAAGACTTCAACACCTTCCTCATAAAATAAAGTAAAAAGAAATCGTGTTGTATTACCTCTCAGAAGTATTTAAGGTTTAAATAAGAAACACATATGAGAGGATACATGCGTTACTTTTGGTTTTACTTATAGTTTTCCATTAAAATGAAAGCTTAGTATATACATACACAAAATAAATACTAATTTCAAAGTCCTCGAAGTATTTTTATGAATTTGCTTTTTAGCTATAATTTTATATGCATTTAACTAATTTACACAAACAAAATTTTTCTAGTTTTGTGCCTTGCTCAGGAAATTATTGAAGAAAAATTCTATAGTTTAAACTTTTACAAAGAAACATTCAAAAACATGGAGTGTTTAAAAGTGATGTAGTATGTATATAATTTATGACACTTTGAAACAAAGTTTTGCTTAAATACAGATGTCATGGTTTTCAATATAGATTTAAAAGAAAAAAATTTTTAATAAATGACTGAAATGTGATTGAAATTTATATAAGGAGAAATCCAAGAAATACTACATTTACAGGAGCCACTTCACATGTGTGTCCTTCACATATATAGTCACTGGTTTATTAGCTTTAATTTAATGAATGCAAAATCTGTTAAAGAATACTTTTATTCCAAATTTGTATTAGAAACACATGCTTCTCAAAGAAACTACATTAAAATGACACAAGTATGTAGGAAATTAATATTTATCCTTCTTTAAACAAAAGTTTTAAGATAAACCTATTCCATTCAAACTGAGAATCTCAAATGTATATTTAATACCATTTTAGAAGACTAATTTCTTCTCTCATTTATAGAATATTTTTGCTAAAATGTTTGCAATGCTCTTGTTGCATGCATTGTTTAGTCAATACTATTTTGTCAATGGCTAGAGCTAACTGGAATGAAAATATACCTTCAGTAATATAACTGCCAATAATTTTTTTAACCTGAAAAAAGAGAGTGTTCCAGAGGCTTTCTGTCAATGGAAATATTTCAAAATTCAAATATGAGTTATTGTTGAGAAACAGAAAACATTCCCCCACAACATCCCTATGTGTTTTTAACATCTTCAACCTTAATTTCTTAAAGAAGGTGGAGAGGTTAAACTGGAAAACAAAAGCAGACCACTTCATATTTCTTTAATCCAAACACTCTTCGATGAAGAAAATGTTGGTATGGGGCCATCCATTTGCAAGAGCAAGGTCAGTACTTCCCCAAGGACACTTGTTTGATTATTTGTGCCCTAAAGACTCTAAGTTTTCCTTTCTTTCTTTAAATTTCACATATTCATACATTTATTCATTTATAAGTACTTTTGGAGCGCTAACGTGTGAAGAAGTGTTCTAGAATACCTGAATCTGAGGAATACAAAAATAAGACACAAAACTTGCTCTAAAGTTTTCTCAAGGATTTTTAAAATACTTATAACTGTGTTATAATATTATGATATGAAATGATTATATTACAAAATAGTATATGCAGTGACCATACCTAAAGGAGGTAAAGATTGAGGTGAGGCTTAAAGGCACGACAATACATCACCCTACCGGAACAGTTATTCCAGAACAACTGGCTTGTTCCAAGACTGTCTGGAGCAAGCCAAGGTTTATGAGCACTCTATTTAAAGGAGAATAGGATTGTGGGAAAGTCGGAAGAGGGGTGGCTAAGGAAGATGTGGAATGAAATTGATCCACTTCAGAAAAGAATAAGACCATTCCCTACTGGAATAATACTACCAATGTACAGACTGATTTTTACAACGTTATTTATAAATATGACAGAAGAGACTCTAGAATTGAATTGGTTCACTTTGGGATGAACCTATGCAAAAAAAAATGCATCTATTGACCTAATAAGTGCCTCTGAGAACTCTAAAACTATGCCATATATGTTGTCTGTAGCCATACTATCTGATGCTCTGCGTCCAAGTTGCAATGCTGAATGTTGTTACTTTAGACGTAGATGACAAGGAACTATCTGGTTTCACCTTAGGGCTGCAATCATATAGTATCTGGGAAATCACATTCTGAAAACATTGTGTTTTTTATTTGTTTTCCCCTCAGATATAACCTCTAC
Source organism: Eubalaena glacialis (assembly GCF_028564815.1). Classification (NCBI taxonomy): domain Eukaryota; kingdom Metazoa; phylum Chordata; class Mammalia; order Artiodactyla; family Balaenidae; genus Eubalaena; species Eubalaena glacialis. The sequence continues at coordinate 25,277,340 of NC_083723.1, read as the reverse complement.
TATGGAAAAATAAAGAAAAAAATTTATCCTGAAACACAGAACGGAAACTACTTGGAATCTAAGAAAAAATGTGGCAACATTGTTTACTTTCTGTTAACATCAGCTTTTTGCTTTTATGCAAAATTTTAATGATGTGATAGTGCTTGGCATATGTACATATAATGCACTTTAGAGAATTTTCTGGGAAATCTAAAGCTGATAAAACACACATTTGATTAAATGAGTAACCACTGAATCATAATGAAGTTATGAGTTTTTAAAACATTTTTTCCCATCTCAAAGCATCCACACATTATAACAAAGCACAATAAGAATGTCAGCTATAAGTGGTGCATGTTACTCCCACTTATATTGTATTGGCTACTCATCAGTGATATGGCACATATAACCATGAAGGAGCTTGGGGAAAGAACTGTGGCTGTATGACCAAGAAAAAGAGGAAAGAGGGCTATAGGAGGCAATTTTGGTAATCCATATGTAAGGAACAAAGGACTTGGACCAAGATGGGTAGGGAAATGAGTAGGTATAAATAAATAGAAAATATTAGAAAAGATAAATTGGTAGGGCTCAGTAACTGGTTCAATATGAGGGTCAAAATGGAAGGGAAGACATTGAGACTTAAAGGTTACAAATATAGATAGAAATTAAATTAAGAATCCTATTAATCAATAACATTAACTCCAAAGCAAAAGTTCTAAGACCACTTTGGGAAGAGGTAAAACACATACACACACACACACACACACACACACACACACACACACACATATATAAGTTTATATTATATATATACATAATATATATGTATATAGGTTTTCATTTAATATGTATATGTGTGTGTGTGTTCTGTTTTTAAAAAATTATTATGGAAAATTATTTTAATTCACGGATATTGAAAAAGAATAGATTCATTAATAATGCATTCCTAATAAAGTTGACAATGTTCCCTAAAGTCATTTTATTTAAATCCCTTTAACCCAATGCAAAGGTTAAATATCCCTTGCAATCTAGGTAACTATGCAGTAAGTAAATCACAACTGAACCCTAAAATCTTGAATTACGAAGTTTATATACCTAAGTAACTGTATCTTTAAGGAGAACACACCTTAACTTTAACTCCAAAAATATTTGGGCAAAGCTACTTTCAGCAATATTATCTCTGGCAAACCACACTTAATTTCAAACACACAGACTTTATCTTTGGCTACATATGCCTCAGCTAACCACCTAGCCATGAGAGATTTAACCTCTGGTAGTGTTCATGCAATCTATATTTTATAACTTTATCTTCAGGGATTGATTTTAAGTCACCATGGAAATACTTTACTGAACCAATAAATGGTGACAGAAGCAGAAAGAAACCTGCACATGTATTCAGCTTTAATTTTCCCTCTTTTACTGATCTTTGTCTCAATGTCTAAACAAAGCAACACAATACAAAAATTAGAGGGAAAATAAATCCAGTTTCCATAACTGTATATTGGAAAACTAGTTATGAGCTTGGTATATTGTTACGTGGTTTAATAGTTTTATTAGTCTTTTAATTTTATGGAGTGGAGATAGATCATATCATAATATTAAGAATGTATTTTTATTAATTAAAAAAAGGAAACCAGAAATATTGTCCTAAAAGTTCATTTATCAGGGCAGACTGTACAGCCTCTTATCCTGATGTTGTCTCCACATGGCTATTTATCCTGAATTTCTTGGATGAGGAATATCTTAAGATCCAGTTTTTTTGTTGTTTTTTTTTTTGTTGTTGCTGTATCATATGGTAGTTTTATTTTCAGTGGAACCTCCAAACTCTTTTCTATAATGTCTGTAAAAATTTACATTCCCATCAAAAATGTACAAGGGTTCTCTTTTCTCCACATCGTTGACTACACTTGTTATCCTTTCTCTTTTTGATAATAGCCATCCCAAGAGGTGTGAGATGATATCTCACTGTGTTTTGTTATTTTTTTAACATCTTTTTGGAGTATAATTGCTTTACAATGTTGTGTTAGTTTCTGCTGTATAACAAAGTGAATCAGCTATATGTATATATATATATATATATATATATATATATATATATATATATCCTCATATCCCCTCCCTCCGGCGTCTCCCTCCCACCCACCCTATCCTACCCCTCTAGGTCATCACAAAGCACCGAGCTGATCTCCCTGTGCTATGCGGCGGCTTCCCACTAGCTATTTTACATTTGGTAGTGTATGTATGTCAATGTTACTCTCTCACTATGTCCCAGCCTCCCCTTCTCCCCCGTGTCCTCAAGTCCAGTCTCTACATCTACATCTTTATTCCTGCCCTGTCACTAGGTTCGTCAGTACCAATTTTTTTTAGATTCCATATATACGTTAGCATACAGTATTTGTTTTTGCCTTTCTGACTTACTTCACTCTGTACGACAGACTCTAGGTCCATCCACCTCACCACAAACAACTCAATTTCGTTTCTTTTTTTTTTTTTTTATAAATTTATTTATTTTTTATGTATTTATTTTTGGCTGTGTTGGGTCTTCATTGCTGCGTGTGGGCTTTCTCTAGTTGCAGCAAGCGGGGGCTACTCTTCGTTGCGGTGTGCAGGCTGCTCATAGCGGTGGCTTCTTTTGTTGCGGAGCACGGGCTCTAGGTGCACAGGCTTCAGTAGCTGTGGCTCGCGGGCTTCAGTAGTTGTGGCGCACGGGCTTAGTTGCTCTGCAGCATGTGGGATCTTCCTGTACCAGGGTTCAAACCCATGTCCCCTGAGTTGGCAGGCAGATTCTTAACCACTGCGCCACCAGGGAAGTCCCTCGTTTCTTTTTATGGCTGAGTAATATTCCATTGTATATATGTGCCACATCTTCTTTACCCATTCATCTGTCCATCAACCTAAGATGGACACTTAGGTTGCTTCTATGTCCTGGCTATTGTAAATAGTGCTGCAATGAATATGGTGGTATGTCTCTTTTTGAATTATGCTTTTCTCAGGGTACATGCCCAGTAGTGGGATTGCTGGGTCATATGGTAGTTCTATTTTTAGTGTTTTAAGGAACCTCCATACTGTTCTCCATAGTGGCTGTATCAATTTACATTCCCACCAACAGTGCAAGAGGGTTCCCTTTTCTCCACACCCTCTCCAGCATTTATTGTTTGTAGATTTTTTGATAATGGCCATTCCGACTGGTGTGAGGTGATACCTCACTGTAGTTTTGATTTGCATTTCTCTAATGATTAGTGATGTTGAGCATCCTTTCACGTGTTTGTTGGCAATTTGTATATCTTCTTTGGAGAAATGTCTATTTAGGTGTTCTGCCCATTTTTGGATCGGGTTGTTTGTTTTCTTGATGTTGAGCTGCATGAGCTGCTTGTGTATTTTGGAGATTAATCCTTTGTCAGTTGCTTCACTTGCAAATATTTTCTCCCATTCTGAGGGTTGTCTTTTTGTCTTGTTTATGTTTCCTTTGCTGTGCAAAAGTTTTAAGTTTCATTAGGTCCTATTTGTTTATTTTTGTTTTTATTTCCATTTCTCTAGGAGGTGGGTCAAAAAGGATCTTGCTGTGATTTATGTCACAGAGTGTTCTGCCTATCTTTTCCTCTAAGAATTTGATAGTGTCTGGCCTTACATTTAGGTCTTTAATCCATTTTGAGTTTATTTTTGTGTATGGTGTTAGGGAGTGTTCTAATTTCATTCCTTTACATGTAGCTGTCCAGTTTTCCCAGGACCACTTATTGAAGAGGCTGTCTTTTCTCCATTGTATATTCTTGCCTGTTTTATCAAAGATAAGGTGACCATATGTGCGTGGATTTATCTCTGGGCTTTCTATCCTGTTCCATTGATTTATATTTCTGTTTTTGTGCCTGTACCATACTGTCTTGATTACTCTAGCTTTGTAGTATAGTCTGAAGTCAGGGAGCCTGATTCCTCCAGCTCTGTTTTTCTCTCTCAAGACTGCTTGGGCTATTCAGGGTCTTTTGTGTTTCCATACAAATTGTGAAATTTTTTGTTCTAGTTCTGTGAAAAATGCCAGTGGTAGTTTGATAGGGACTGCACTGAATCTGTAGATTGCTTTGGGTAGTATAGTCATTTTCACGATGTTGATTCTTCCAATCCAAGAACATGGTATATCTCTCCATCTGGTTGTATCGTCTTTAATTTCTTTCATCAGTGTTTTATAGTTTTCTGCATATTGGTCTTTTGTCTCCTTAGGTAGGTTTATTCCTAGGTATTTTATTCTTTTTGCTGCAATGGTAAATGGGAGTGTTTCCTTAATTTCTCTTTCAGATTTTTCATCGTTAGTGTATAGGAATGCAAGAGATTCCTGTGCATTAATTTTGTACCCTGCTACTTTACCAAATTCATTGATTAGCTCTAGTAGTCTTCTGGTAGCATCTTTAGGATTCTCTATGTATAGTATCATGTCATCTGCAAACAGTGACAGTTTTACTTCTTTTCCAATTTGGATTCCTTTTATTTCTTTTTCTTCTCTGACGGCCATGGCTAAAACTTCCAAAACTATGTTGAATAATAGCTGTGAGAGTGGGCACACTTGTCTTGTTCCTGATCTTAGAGGAAATGGTTTCTGTTTTTCACCACTGAGAATGATGTTGGTTGTCGGTTTGTCAAATATGGCCTTTATTATGTTGAGGTAGGTTCCCTCTATGCCTCCTTTTAATCCAGTAATTTTTTTTTTTTTTTTTAAACATCTCTATTGAAGTATAATTGCTTTACAATGGTGTGCTAGCTTCTGCTTTACAACAAAGTGAATCAGTTACACATATACATATGTTGCCATATCTCTTCCCTCTTGCATCTCCCTCCCTCCCACCCTCCCTATCCCACCCCTCTAGGTGGTCACAAAGCACCGAGCTGATCTCCCTGTGCTATGCGGCTGCTTCCCACTAGTTATCTATTTTACATTTGGTAGTGTATATATGTCCATGACACTCTCTCACCCTGTCACATCTCACCCCTCCCCCTCCCCATATCCTCAAGTCCATTCTCTAGCAGGTCTGTGTCTTTATTCCCATCTTGCCACTAGGTTCTTCATGACCTCTTTTTTTTTTTTTTTTTTTCCCTTAGATTCCATATATATGTGTTAGCATACTGTATTTGTTTTTCTCTTTCTGACTTACTTCACTCTGTATGACAGACTCTAACTCCATCCACCTCATTACAAACACCTCCATTTCATTTCTTTTTATGGCTGAGTAATATTCCATTGTATATATGTGCCACATCTTCTTTATCCATTCATCCGATGATGGACACCTAGGTTGCTTCCATGTCCTGGCTATTGTAAACAGAGCTGCAATGAATATTTTGGTACATGACTCTTTCTGAATTATGGTTTTCTCAGGGTATATGCCCAGTAGTGGGATTGCTGGGTCATATGGTAGTTCTATTTTTAGTTTTTTAAGGAACCTCCATACTGTTCTCCATAGTGGCTGTATCAATTTACATTCCCACCAACAGTGCAAGAGTGTTCCCTTTTCTCCACACCCTCTCCAGCATTTATTGTTTGTAGATTTTTTGATGATGGCCATTCTGACCGGTGTGAGATGATACCTCATTGTAGTTTTGATTTGCATTTCTCTAATGATTAATGATGTTGAGCATTCTTTCATGTGTCTGTTGGCAATCTGTATCTCTTCTTTGGAAAAATGTCTATTTAGGTCTTCTGCCCATTTTTGGATTGGGTTGTTTGTTTTTTTGTTATTGAGCTGCATGAGCTGCTTGTAAATCTTGGAGATTAATCCTTTGTCCGTCGCTTCATTTGCAAATATTTTCTCCCATTCTGAGGGTTGTCTTTTGGTCTTGTTTATGGTTTCCTTTGCTGTGCAAAAGCTTTTAAGTTTCATTAGGTCCCATTTGTTTATTTGTGTTTTTATTTCCATTTCTCTAGGACCTGGGTCAAAAAGGATCTTGCTGTGACTTATGTCATACAGTGTTCTGCCTATGTTTTCCTCTAAGAGTTTGATAGTGTCTGGCCTTACACTTAGGTCTTTAATCCATTTTGAGTTTATTTTTGTGTATGGTGTTAGGGAGTGTTCTAATTTCATACTTTTACATGTACCTGTCCAATTTTCCCAGCACCACTTATTGAAGAGGCTGTCTTTTCTCCACTGTATATGCTTGCCTCCTTTATCAAAGATAAGGTGACCATATGTGCGTGGGCTTATCTCTGGGCTTTCTATCCTGTTCCATTGATCTATATTTCTGTTTTTGTGCCAGTACCAAACTGTCTTGATGACTGTAGCTTTGTAATATAGTCTGAAGTCAGGGAGCCTGATTCCTCCAGCTCCATTTTTCGTTCTCAAGATTGCTTTGGCTATTCGGGGTCTTTTGTGTTTCCATACAAATTGTGAAATTTTTTGTTCTAGTTCTGTGAAAAATGCCAGTGGTAGTTTGATAGGGATTGCATTGAATCTGTAGATTGCTTTGGGTAGCAGAGTCATTTTCACAATGTTTATTCTTCCAATCCAAGAACATGGTATATCTCTCCATCTATTTGTATCATCTTTAATTTCTTTCATCAGTGTCCTATAATTTTCTGCATACAGGTCTTTTGTCTCCTTAGGTAGGTTTATTCCTAGGTATTTTATTCTTTTTGCTGCAATGGTAAATGGGAGTGTTTCCTTAATTTCTCTTTCAGATTTTTCATCGTTAGTGTATAGGAATGCAAGAGATTCCTGTGCATTAATTTTGTACCCTGCTACTTTACCAAATTCATTGATTAGCTCTAGTAGTCTTCTGGTAGCATCTTTAGGATTCTCTATGTATAGTATCATGTCATCTGCAAACAGTGACAGTTTTACTTCTTTTCCAATTTGGATTCCTTTTATTTCTTTTTCTTCTCTGACGGCCATGGCTAAAACTTCCAAAACTATGTTGAATAATAGCTGTGAGAGTGGGCACACTTGTCTTGTTCCTGATCTTAGAGGAAATGGTTTCTGTTTTTCACCACTGAGAATGATGTTGGTTGTCGGTTTGTCAAATATGGCCTTTATTATGTTGAGGTAGGTTCCCTCTATGCCTCCTTTTAATCCAGTAATTTTTGAACCTTGGATTCTATTCCAAAGCACAGCAGACACAGTTACCAATAATGCAAAGAACTTAAACACAAATTTCTTGAGCAGTCATATCCTGGATTAAACTGATCCTTTCCTATTTCTAGTCTCTCCTTTATTTTTTTCAATAAGGATCTGTAGTTTTTTTTTAAAAGTTCACTTTCAGATTATCAAGACATGCAAATCTAATTGACAGCAAGTTACAATTTTGCCTAAATTTTGAAAAATCATACAAAAAGCTTAACACTGTTGAGGGTGATATTCAGGTAAACTGCTGCCACATATACTGCTGCAAATAATTTACACTATAGCAAGCAATTTGGGAAGTATACTATCTCCCATCTCTCAGCTCAACAAATAATATTTGTTCCTATTTCACTGAGAAAATATAGATGATCAAACAAAAAGTATCCCATATCATAATCTAGAGATTTGTCTGCACCTACTGCTGTATTTTGCCTCTGGTCAAAACAGGTAAACTCTCTCAGCTTCTATCTAAACCCAACCCTTTCTATAGCTCACATCTTCTCTTATTTAATTCTTCTTTCACCTGGATCATAATTTTTCCTTCTCTGATCTATCATTACCATCAGGCTACAATCATTCTGAAATTTCTCTATCTTAATATAATAAAGTCTCCTATATCCTACATCTCTCTTTAGTTAAAACATTCTCTAATTAAAACTGCATTAGAATAGAACTCGTAAAGGAGTTGTCTAATGCTTCTTATCTATAATTTCTCACCTCCAAATTTCTCCTCTGCCTAATCCTGAAGTTTTATTCAAAACATTTTACTAAAACTGGCCTTGACAAGGTTATCAAGGACCTTTTCCTTGTCTTATTGGAGTGTCAATTCTAAATTATTTTCTTATTTAACCCATCACCACCATTTGATACTGTTGATAATTTCCTCCTTTTCTGAATGATTTTATAAATTGATTTCTATGATTCCACACTCTACTGGGTTTCCTCCCACACCAATGTTTACTTTTTCAGTCTCCTTTGCTAATTCCACTCTCTTTTCTACTTTGAAATGCTGGATTTTCCTCTGTCACAGTGTATTCTCTATCTACTCATTTTTATGCCAATGCAATGACTTTACAAAACTCCTAAATTTAGAGCCCCCAAATTAAGTCATCCCCTTAGGTCCAGACATGAATATTCAAGTTTCTACTTGGTTGGCTTGGAAGGGTTGAAGAATGGGGAGAAGAGAACTGTAAAATAAAAAAGGGAGATAGAAACTGGTTAGATGGCACTAGATAACAAGAATGGCGGGAAAAAAAGGTTCCCACTGCTGTGGACAGGATGTTCAATTCTTATTTCTAAATTGTTTGTGTTTCTGAGATGTAATACCTCCCTCCTCCCCTCCACTGAATCATGCATAAGTCTACGCACAAACACAGTTTTAAGTGAAAGAGGTTATCTTTGTGAACATTAAGAAAATGGTCCGGGTTCCACATCTGGGTCCATGTGAGGCTGAATATGAACTATATATGGGGAAAAGCAAGATAACCTATAAACTAAACAAATTAAGCAGAAGTAGAAAAGTAGAGCCCAAAGGGACCACGGTGATATAAAGGTCCTCTTGGGATTTTCAGAGATGTGAGGAAAGAAATGCATACAAAGCAATTTAAACCTTTAGGGCTAGTGATGATAGCTCATTTCCAGATTACACATGTACATCCTCATCTGAAGGCTACTGTCAACAAGGGGGAGGCATGATATGAAAATCTGATATGAGAGGAAATATTTGAATATTTCCTTTCATTAGGTTCTATTCAATACCTGCACAAATAAATGGAACCTGAGTATAAAACTCAGTAATGAAAAATGGACATAATTGAAATATTTTCACCATGTGTCCTTTACCTCATATATAATAAAATGTTGTATACAAAAATGAGTGCCAAAAATAGCCCTCTGAAAAAAAAAATATGGCCTCAATCACACTTAACACATCTCTGATTTACATAAATAAGGTATTTTAGCTTAATTTTGAAGAGAATATGAAAGTGTAAGAAAAACATTTCATATGAAAAGAGTTTAGAATTGCGTATATCTAGAATTTAATCAGCTTACATTAATCTACCTTAGAATTTGCTTGCTTATTATAATTTCATGAATTTTTCATGAGGTAAAATGAATGCCAAGTTAATAAAGTGGCCTATATCTTTTCTTTTCTGAAATTCTTTATCAAAATCACATTTATATGCAACATACCAAGTAATGTAGTTTTAAAATAAGTTAGAGTCCCCATCTTCCTATATTCTTGTCATCCAGAGGACAGTGACCACATCTTACATTCCTTAGTTAACAAACTTCGAGTTGGTGATGTTTACCAGCAACAGACTTGAAATTGTAAAGCCAGCACTCCAGAGACTACTATTTCATAGATATATTGATCTAGATTTTCGTTTGCAACCAACAAATGCATGGGGATGCCTTGGTTTTAGTTTTAGCTTTCAAATCTTTCCATCTCACTTGGGCTTTTCCTATACAAACAGAATTTTTAGGTTTCAAATCTTTCCACCTCACTTGGGCTTTTCCTATGCAAACAGAATTTTCTATTAGAACAGCAAAGTAAAACAAAGTACAGTATCTGATCGCTTATTTAAATATTAGCTAAACAATTTAGAAAAAAAGTATAAACTAGCTAAAGTTAGGCTCCATTCACAGTTTTTTTCAACTATTCTAAATCTCTGTAATTTAACTGTGAGATTGTCTCAGGCTTGAGTAAAACCGGCTCTCTCTACATCATTCTTAAAATCAAGAAAAGCCTGTTATATCTCAGCCCAGGTTAGCATCAAGTTTCTAGTCTGCTTTCCCCAGACATTTCAACTTCCATTTACTGTTGTATCATCTTCCTTTGTGCTCTTTACTGACTGTAAACTATTCCAATTCCATACTGGGCTCTGACAATGCTTGAAGAAAAAGAATTATATGACTTCCCTCTCAGCTAAGAGTTGTGTTAATCTCCGGAACAGTTTCAGGTTGTCTTCCTTACACTCCTGATTAGAATTTCTGAGTAGTCATGATTCCACATTCTGAACCACAGATAGAAGAAAAGGTACCCTAGCATGCTATGTTTGCCATTATGGAATCCTCTTAAATGTCTTTAAACAATTTTATTACTTTACATTATTATCAAAATTATTGTAAACAAATTGATTATAGAAACTTTGGACAAAAAAGAACTGTATATGGAAAAAATTTTAAAACTACTTAGGAACACTGCACCTAGTTTTCTAACACTGCTGGAACAAATTACCACAAATGTGATGGTTTAAAACAATAGAAATTTATTCTCTCACAGTCCTGAAGGCTAGAAGTCTGAAATTCGGCAAGGCACTGCTCCCTCCAGAGGCTTTAAGAGAGAATTCATTTCCTTCCTCTCCCAGATTTTGCTGGCTCCAGGAATTTCTCTATGACCTCATCATTCCAATCTCTGTTTTGGTGGTCACATGGCCTCTCTTCTGTGTCTAATCTCCCTCTGTTTCACTCTCATTAAGACTCTTGGCACTGGATTTGGGGCCCATCAGGATAATCTGGAATGGTTCTCTCAAGATCCTTAATTATATCTGCAGAGATCCTTTTTCCAAAAATGGTAACATTTACAGATCCTGGAAATTAAGATCTAGAACTATCTTTTGGGTCTACCATTCAATCCACTATAAGAATTTAAAGTTTTAAAGAATTAAAGGTTTCAATCTTTCTCTCTCTTAATATCTCTCATTATTGACTCATACTGCATAGGGTTTCCCATAAAAAACAGTAATATAAGTAACATAATTTCAACATATATTTCTATTCTGTTAAACCTAATTTTTCAAAAACTGCATAATAGAGAAAAATCCAAAATTTAAATTCTTCTTGAAGGGAACATTATGGGAACAAGGGGATGGAATATAGGCAGATTGTATCAGTACCTAGAACATTAATAATAATGGACTAGTTCTAAAATTGAGTACTAGATTCATGGGTTTACGTTTTATTTTTATGTTTCATAACTTACTTATCTGTTATATACAGTCTTTAGATTAATAAAACATTAGCTATTCAAAGATATTAAAAGGATTTTCATAGGATATTTCCAGAATGGTGATAACAGTTTATACTCCAGTAGCATTAAAATCATCTGTCACACTGTAGATACCATCCACATTGAGTGCAGTGTTTTAAAAAAAAAAAAGAAAAAAATCTTTGCTACTTGATAAACAAAAAGTGTTTCATTTTTAATTTATGTATTTATACACCTGTTATTTTTTCACGTGTTTTTAAATAAGTTCGTCAAGCTTCTAAAATATTTGAATTTTGATTGGAACTGCATTGACTCAATATATAATTTTAAAGAAAATTAACATTATAAAAATGTTGACTCTTCTTACACATGTATACAAAGTAAATATCCATCTATATAGCTCTTCTCTAAGGACAGTCAACAAAAATATAAATGTATTTCTCCATAAATGTCTCCATAATTGTTCAGATTCACTTCTTAAATAGACATTGGGCTAATTCAGGTTATTGATTCATTCTCCAGAGAGCTTTCTTAATTTGTATATTTCTAGCAATTTGTCAATTTCATCTAAGTTGTCAAATTTATTGGCAAAAATTTATTTCTAACATTCCCTTATTATTATTTTAACACCTCTAAAATCTGTAGTGATGTCACCATCCTCATTTCTGATATTGGTAATTTGTGTATCCTCCCAATGTTTCTCCTTTATTAGTCTACTTACCTGACTAAATGTTTATCAATATTATTGATATTTTCAAAGAAACAGCTTTTGGTTCACTAATTTTTCTCTGTTATTTTGTTTTCTAATTATATGTTTTCTACTCTCATCTTTATCTCCTTCCTTTCACTTTGTTTAACTTGCTCTTCTCTTTCTGGCCTTTTAAGGCAGAAGGTAAAGTCACTCTTCTGAGACCTTCATTTTCTTCTATATAAGCATTTGGCACTTTAAAATTTCCTCCAAATATTACTTATCTGTATCCCACAAATTTTTATATTATGTGTTTTAATTTTCATTTAGTTGAAAATATTTTCTAATATCCCCTTTGAATTCTTCTTTGGCCCTTAAGTATTAAGTAATATGTTTTTTAATTTTCAAATTTTGGGTGGTTTTCCAGATTATCTTTGTTATTGTTTTCTAAATTAATTCCATTGTGATCACACAGTATGTTTTATTATTTAAGTTATTTCAAATTAATTTAGACTTGTTTTATGGCCCCAAATATAGTGTATTCTGGTAAATGTTCTGTGCGCAACTGAGAAAAATGTACAACCTTTTTGAAATGGCAGTTCTATAAATGCCAATTAATTCAAGTTAATAGTGTTTTTCAAGCCTCTATATCCTTACTGATTATTTATTTACTTGTTCTATCACCTATTTAGAGTAGGTTGTTTTTTGTTGTGTTTTGTTTTGGTTTTTTTAAGATTTTTTTTTTTTTGACGTGGACCATTTTTAAAGTCTTTATCGAATTTGTTACAATGTTGCTTATGTGTTATGTTTTGGTGTTTTGGGAGGCATGTGGGATCTTAGCTCCCTGACCAGGGATCAAACAGCACCCCCTTCATTGGAAGGCGAAGGCTTAACCCCCTGATTGCCAGGGAAGTCCCTAGAGTAGGTTGTTTATATCTCTAACAATATTGTATATTTGCCCATTATTCCTTGTGGTTGTATCAGTTTTTACTTAGTATATTCTGCAGCATTGTTATTCGGTATATAAACATTTGGAATTATGTTATCTTTAAAAATTGACCTCTTCATCACTAAAAAGAACCTTTTTATCTATCATATTTTTTGCTATAAAATCTACTTTGGTATTATTACATTTTATTTAATAGTGTTAGCTGTTAGCCTAAATCTGTCTCTATCCTTTTTATTTTGGACTTCTTGGTGTGATTTGAAGTGGGTTTATTGTAAGCAGTATATAGTTAAGTTTGATTTTTTTTTTATTCCAGCCTATAATATCTGCCTCTAAATAGGAATATTTGGACTATATATGAATTGCAACGATTGATATAATATGGTCTAAATCTATCATCTTACTATTTCTTTTCTACCTGTCCCATATTGTTTTTGCTGTCTATTCTCCCCCCCCTTTTTTCTACTTTCTTTTGGATTAATGAATATTTTCAACTGGTTCCATTTATCGCCATTGTTTGTTTATTAACACTAATATTTTGTTATTTTTATGATTGCCTTAAGGTTTATGGTATATCATCTTCTAGAGGTCCCCATGAGTGGTCGTAAGGCTGCAGCAGTCCAATGTATCAGTAGACTGATCCATACACTAAATAAAACCTGAGATTTTTCCCTCTCTGACAGTTTATTAAAGGGGCTTATTCCCTAAGATCATTGCTATAAGCTGAGTGAGAGGCAAAGGTGAAACAAAAGTAGGTGATTTAAGGCTTTAGACTACCTACTCATGCAATTTACTTATGCCCTCAACCAAACAGGTTGGGCCTGATCTCAAATGAATTATTTCCATCATTAAATGGATTCCTGCTCTTTATAACTTGGTGGATTGGACAATATTTAGGTTATGAGGCACTGCTCTGTTTTCATAGTCACTTGATGTCAGATGGTCAGGCATTCAGTGTCTAACAGAGTTCAATAGCATGCACATAGCTAATTTCAAGTGGTCAGTAGTTCTCTGGAACACAGAGCTGTCCTTGTTCCAGAACACTAGAGGTCTATACTGCCATTTCCTAGAGCAGTTGGTCATAGACCCTTGTAGAATTCTTATCAACCTATCCTTGTCTTCCAAGGATACCTCTAGCTCTATTAGATCTGTCAAGTAGCAGGGAAGTTTACACTGCATCCTGGACCTGTTGCAGAGCCCTGCCTTGTTTAGAGTTCCATTCAAAATCAGTATAGTCTTCAGAGTCATAGAATAAATAGGTCACAGAAGGATTCTCAATTAGAGGATATACTTCTCTAAAACTCAAAGAGATCCAAAAGCACTGTGTCTCTTTTTTAGTGGTAGGACATTCAAGATATAGTAACTTGCCATTTACCTTGGTATGTTCCTGATCATTTGATCCCTAAAAAATTCATTGATATGGTAGGTCCTTAGATATTTCTAGGGTTTAGCTCCTACACTCTAACATTAGCTTATTAGCATACTCAGAGTACTTGGCATTTCTGGTCTGCCAAGTTAAATTAGCCTAGTGTCATCAACATAGTTGATCAGCATAATATTCTACAAAACATAAAACTAATTAACTTCTCTAGACAATACAGTGACAGACAGAAGAAGGATTAACTCAACCCTTGGACAAAGACAAAAAATGTGTACTGCTGCCCTTCTCATATAAAAGCAAACTGCTTCAGATCATATTTTATGATTTATTAGATCAAATAAACCAAGTGCAAGATGCTGTGTTAATATAGCCCAGAAATGATATTACATCTGGCATAGCAACTGCAATTGGAGCTAATACTTTATGAAGTTTAGGGTAATCTATTATCATTTTTCATATCAATCTGATTTCTTCTGGGATACAATAGGTGAATTGGTCAATATGATAAGAATAACCACTCTTATAATTCTTTGAGGATGGCACCAATCTTTACAATTCCTCCCGACTTTTGCTTCTGATTTAATATCTTGAGTGGAGGTGGAGAGGAGAGAAATTTTAAGGGCTTTCAGTTGAATTTTTTTTTTTACTATCCTAATGGCTCCTACTCCACAGGCTAGAGATGCAATGTGAGTGTTTTGCCTGCTTCTTAGCATAACCCTCCCAATTATAATATATACTTTCGGTCTGGGAAAATGACCATAGGATGACTCCACCATCCCATTGACACCACTATGAAATGAGTTTGGAACAGAACTTCATTTATCATCTGGCCTTTATAATACTACAGTAAGTGTCCCACATACGAACCTTCAAGTTGCAAACTTTCAAAAATGCAAACGTGAGCTCCATCAACGTCAGGCATGAGTGACATTGCAGCTTGCCCTCTGTGTCCTATTGCTGATGATCCTTCAGCTCTACCATCTCCCACCTCCTCTCCCTCCTCCAGTCACTAACTCTTTTTGACTGTTCACTTGATGCCAGCCCCTGTATGCCAGCTGTTGTACTGTATTACTGTATTTTTCAAGGTACTATACTGTAAGATTAAAAATGTTTTCTTTATTTTTTGTGTTTGTTTTTTATGTATTATTTGTGTGAAAAGTATTATAAACCTATTACCATACAGTACTATATAGCCGATTGTGTTATTTGGGTTCTTAGGCTAACTGTTGGACAAATGTGCTCTTGGAACAGAACTCGTTCATACAGAGGACTTACTGTACTCCACTCTAACTGAGGTACATAGAGGTATGTCAGATCCACAGGCAGTGTCAGCACAAAGCTTGTAGGACACAACCCTCAAAGGATGAGCTTCTACATGCTCAAGATACCTTCACTCTAGTTCCTTTAGGAAAGGTTTTGTGGGAATATTGTATATGTTTACAGTTTTGAACTAAGATTATAAAGTTCTTCAAAAGAACACATGTTACTTTGAGAATAGTAAGTTTTGAGTTTGTTACTTGGCTCAAATATAGAAACTGGGCAAGAGATTATGATTTTCCATTGTGGCAGTGGATATAGGCCTTTTATTTATTTATTTATTTAGATATTTTTCTAGTTACACAATTTTTTTACTTTTTATTTCTTTCTGGTTGCATAAGTCAAACAATACTCCAGTTGGCAGCCCATCTCTCTCACTATTGGGGATAACATGATCTATTAGTCATCACTATAGGTTCTTACAGATTGAAGGACCAGAAGTGCCACACCTTTCTTGCCCTTATGGTAATTACGTCCACGTTTTCTCTGATGGCTATGTATTATCACTTGTTTTTTCCTATTATGGGAACCTATCAGCTCTACTGTTAATAAGAAGTTCAGTTCTAGGATAGCACCTCTTACTATCAACCCTATATTGTAGATGACAACACTGAACTTTTCAAAGATGCTGATGTCCTCTCACTAATGCATTTTAATTAACTTAGGAAAGAAAATGACCTTTGCGCCAGGCGGGTAACATCCTCAGTTCCTGGTATCATATAATAATCCCCCTCTAACATGCCCACTTCTCTGGGCCTTCTGACATCTACCTTAATACTTTAATAAATCACTCTCAGCATTTTCACCTCATTTTTACTAGTACATCATCATGTCCAAATTTTAAAGAGCCATTCCAGAAGAATTGTGGTTCTCAAACTTTAGCATACATCAGAATCACCTAGAAGTCTTCTTAAATCACTGACTTCTGGACTTCAGCCCCCAAATTTGTTCACAGGTTTGGGGCAGGGCACAATAATTTGTGTTCCTAAGAAGTTCCCAGGTGATGCCAATGCTGCTGCTCCAGGAACCACACTTTGAGAATAATTGATATAATCAGTGCTGCTTCTTCCATCTGTATCTCATTCCAACCCAATGCAAGTGAGAATCTTAGGAAATGTGAAGCTGAAGCATGCCAGGAGTTATCACAATACCACTTAACTACCACCACAATGAGAAGCCGTCCCACCGCAACGAAGAGTAGCCTCCAATCGCCGCAACTAGAGAAAACCCGTGCGCAGCTACAAAGACCCAAGGCAGCCATAAATAAATAAATTGATAGAAAAAAAATTTTTTAAAGTTGAGCAGCATCTACTTCTTAATTTTTCTTTAACACACTTTGTTTTTGTTCTATTTTCTCAAATTGCTTCAGCTGAAAAATAATAATTTAGAAAGGACAGTTCTTTTTAATTTCATTTCAACAGATGGCTCTGGGTTTATTTGCCAAAGATCTGCCCAGTAATCCTGACTCACTGAACAAGGGTGGAGATTTTCTGTAAGGGAAGTTGTTTTCTCTAACACCTCTTCTGAGTCAGCTCCTGCATCCAACCCTTAAGGCCAGAATCAGATAATAAAAATTCAAAATCTGACTTCACTCTGAGCCACTTGATCCAAGACCTCCAGTATCTGCCAGCTTCACTGAGTTACTAATAGTCTAGGAGGTAAACAACCTTTTTGTTTTGCTTTGGTAAAATTAAATGAGAATTGTTGATATCACATTACACAGTTTCTTTTTTTTTTCTTTTCAAAAGCAAAGTACATATTTAGGAGATTTTTGAGTTAGTGGCCAAAAATCCAATTACTGAATCTAGAAGTTATTTACCATACAATTATATTGCTCTGTAATATTCTAAACATTCTTCTTTGTGTGCAGCTGAGACTACACATTTCCTGAGAACTGGTACTTCACCTCTTTTATCTTTGTGCACTATTTTCTAGCCTCACAATGTTAGGCATTATAATTATTAATAATTAACGTCTAATACTATGAATATCTAATATTTTCACAGGAATAGTAATGTTAATGAATGGTCAAGTTTTAAAGAGAGGAACCCCAAATTCTTGTCTTCATTCTTATATAGGATTCCAAATCTGCATTTTAACAATGCCCATTCTTAGGAAAATGTGCCTTCAAATGTGTTTATTATCATTAGTTTTATTGTGAGAGTTTTAAGCCAGCAGTTCAGTTGGGGAGATAGAGGGAAGAAACCTATTCTGGCCAGGTGGAAATGTTCCATTCCTTACAAATCATGCTGCAATTGATGTACCCTAGCTTGTCCACCCTGATGATCACTGCTTTCTACATAGGAACACTCCTAAGTAATTACATTTTTATACATATTTCTGTACCATCAATTTCAATATATGTCCTTCAAAGAAGAGAATGAAATAGTTGTTTTGCTAAGTAACTGCTACATATATATCACATTCATAGAATTTCCAAATTGAAAGAAAATTTAAGAACCTTAAAATCCACCACCTACTTTTTAAAATTAAACAACCATAGCCCACTCAGAGAAATAAATCTCCCAAGCAAACAGGAAGCATCAGGTGCAGAGTTAATATATGAAATGGACCGCCTGAATTTTAGTGCTGGTTCTCATTATAGCAAATCAAAACTACAATGAGATATCACCTCACACCTGTCAGATGGCTATCATCAAAAAGACAACAAATAACAAGTGTTGGCCAGGATGTGGTGAAACAAGAAACCTCATGCACTGTTGGTGGGAAGGTAAAATGATGCAGCCACTTTGGAAAAAGTATGGAGGTTCCTCAAATAATTAAAAATAGAAGAACCTTACGATCCAACAATTCTACTTATGGGTAGTTTTCTGAAGAAAACCAAAACACCAATTTGAAAGGATGTATGCACCTTTATGTTCATTGCAGCATTATTTACAACAGCCAACATATTGAATCAACCTCAGTGTCCATCAACAGATGAATGAATAAAGATGATGTGGTACATATATACAATGCAATATTACTCAGCCATAAAAAAGAATGAAAACTTGCCAACTGTGACAACACGGATGGACCTAGAGAGTATTATGCTAAGTAAAGTAAGTCAGACAAAGACAAATACCATATGATTTCACCTACATGAGTAATCTAAAAAACAAAACAAACAAACATAACAAATCAGAAACAGAGTCATAGATACAGAGAACAAACTAGTGGTTGCCAGAGAGGAGGGGATGGGGAGATGAGTGAAATTTGTGAAGGAAATTAAGAGGTACAAACTTCCAGTTATAAAATAAATAAATAAAGGTTATGTAATGCACAGCACAGGGAATATAGTCAATAATATTGCAACAACTTCGTATGGTGACAGATGGTAACTAGACTTATCAGTGGTGATCATTTTATAATGGATAGAAATATCAAATAACTTTTATACACCTGAAACTAATATAATAAGTCAATTATACTTCAATAAAAAAAGATTAGAAATTTTGAAAACAATATCTTTAAGATAATGTGTGAAATGCATAATTAAGTGAAGCTGGGTTCAATCAAAGATTTACAATAGCGGTAACATATATGTGCAACAATTTATAATGTTCATTCAAGAATGCTACCTCAGTTAGTCTTTAAAATCCTGGGAGTATTGTTATAACTTCTACGTTTTTATCAGGTAAATTACCAGATTCAGATGTATAAGGTGGTTTAACCAAGGCAAACAACTGCTAAGTGCCAAGTGGGAACTTAAAGGCAAGTTTACTGACCAAATTATTTTTGTTTTGTTTGTGTTTGTTTATTATTTGTTTCATTAAGCTATTTCCCGACAGTTAAATTATATTCTGCAATATAAGTATTTCTCAGTTAGAAAAAAATCAAGATGAAAAATAATCAAAATATAAAAATTATTTTAAATGTATGAATTTTTCAATAACAGTATATTATTTAAAAGAAAGCATTCCACGTAGACATAGCACCTGTAAAATATGAACATTTTAAAAGTAATGTAACATAAAAAGGTAGTTAGAAATGCTAGTCTAAATATTTCTATTGGCTCTATTTATCTATATTTCAGTTTGAATAATTTACCAATTCTTTCCTAAAGGTAATGGTGTTATTTATTTGTAAATATTTAACTGTTTTAAAGCAAAAGTCATAACCAAATAGCTAACTTATATTACTTGATTTTGCCAAAGTACGGAGATTATTCACTGAATGATACATAATTCATGGGTTTTTGCTTATTTGTTTGTTTTTTTACCTTTGGAAGATACAGCTCTTCATCTGTTCAAGAGCTTCTTAGTGTTTTAAAACAACCATAGAGTAGATACTAAAGTACATGGGAGGTAATCATTAATAAGGTATGAATTTGTTTTACATATGGCATTAAGATGCTAGCAAATAGATACATTCATATAGAAATCTGTGTAAGGATCAGGCAGGAGTCTTGTTGTGAGGAATAGAAACTGACACCCACAAACAAAACAAAATATAATATATTGTGTATCAATAATAAGTAGCTCACCAAATTGATGGAGAGACTTGACAATGTTTTAGCAAAGAGGCAGGCACTAAGAGAGGCTAGAGAAAAGGGAGTACAGCCAAGGCCAGGCCCAGGAATAGTCTAATTATTAAGCTATCAGTAGCAACAGAGGTGACATTTCTGCCACTGGGTACGCAGTGCTATTGATGGGCTCACAAGGCTACCATGACTGCTGACCACTGTATGCTGCTACCGCTCCCCACTCTCCATGAATGACTCTGCTACTGTTTCTGCATCTTAGTGTCACAAATTTTAAGATCCAAAGTCTCCAATAAGGATCGAATGGCCAAGTATAGGACACACGTCCATGCCCCAGTGTGTCATGGAGAGAAGAGGCTGTATTTGTCTCCTTTGTCTTATATATTTAGATAGGGAATATTTCTTCTCACGAAGACTCACACTGGAGAGTATTCTCTCCAAAACAAAACAAATGTTCAGATGCCTGATATAAACAAAAAGGCAAATGCTTGTAAAGTGTATCTATATTAAGAATTACAGCTGAAGCTTCATCAATCCCTATCAAAATAATTAGTTTTCCTAGTGGTATTTGTTATATCATTATTTCGGAAGGTTTGTAAGCTCTTCTCTTGTTCTATGCCATTGATAAATAAACTTCATTTCTACAAATGCCAATTAAGAAAATATAAATGTTCAAAACTCATTTTTTAAATTAAAAGTGAAATTATTTTTATTAAGTCTTATAGAGAAAACAGAAGTATATTTTTACATGTTTATGGTATGGAAAGATGTCAAGGAGAATTGAAGCTATTAAATATTATGTCTGTATAATTAAGAAACAGCAATGGAGATATTATGTATCATTTCTAATATATTCATAACATATATGTAGTATTTTGAAATTTCAAAGTGAGTTTATATACATTATATATCTGTCATTGAAAGAAACTAAAGAGGAAACTGAGGTTCAAGGACATGACATGGTGTTAACATCAGAGCTTAGGCAAGAAAGATTTCACTACATCATTTGGCACACTTTGCTAGATACTGTGAAAGCAGAGATACATCAGATGCAACTCTATCTACTGCACCCAAGTTATACCTTTATCTCCTAAGGCTGTAGAGTTTTTCCCTGAGCATTTCAGAGGAGTTCAAAATGGGTAATCAGAAGGAGCACCAACATGGCCTGATACCAGTTCCTAGAATTTAGAGGCCTCATTCTGCTGTGAACTTTTGCCCCAGCTCTAGAAGATGTGAGATTCTGTCCTTCCCATGAAGTGATATCCTCTGTCAATCCTCACCCTCTGCCCCTTGAGCTATTCCTATTCAGCTGGAAGTAAGTGAGCTTATTAAAAAACCATGTGGTTGCCTTGCAGGGTTCTTTTTTCAGTTTTCCTAATCCCTCTAATTTGAATGACCAAAAGATGGCATTAGAAATAAAATTTTCAGTCATATCATGAAGTTAGGTGGGCTTGAAAGCCTCCCGATGGTCCTCACTAGTCTAGATAGGACCATAATTGTCCTCCTCACTGTCCCAGTGAATTTCAGAATTGGGTCTGTGACAGATGCTGTAGGTTGGCTGAACAAAATATTCCCAATCCAGCTCCACACTCGTTTCTCACACTCTCTTGCAGCCAGGAATATCTATATGATATGCTCAGCAATCAGCCATCAAGTGGAATATGGCTTGGAAGCTGTGTAAAAATATTGATAGTTATTTTTCTAAGGGTGAAGAATGTAAGGCATATACAAGGAAGAGAAACTTTAGATCTTTCTTTGAAGTTTGAAACAAACTATCTCTCAAACTAATTCTTATTTAGCTGAAACTGAAATTGATACCATAACCCTTGATGTAAACAAGCAACCTCTAAGGATGAGTGACTATTACAATCTGACTGGAGACAGGGTCTACAAGTCAACATCATAGTAAATCATATAAACACCTTGCGCTGATACTGTTATTATTGCTATTCAATTCAGTCATGAATCTAGGGTTGCTGTAAGGATCAAATCTATGAATACATTCGAAAGTTCTGGAGAATTATAAACCTCCAAATAAAAGGCATACTACTGTTACTATCTTTTCTTCTAATGACCCTTACTTAACTTTTCACACTTCAGCACTTGCCTCTACTTTCTCCACTAAGGTTTTTCTGAGTATACATTGACAGTTGTTGAATGTCCACTTGATGAAAGAGTACAGAGCACATCAGTGGCTCTATCTATCACCCTGTATCTAGACCACATCTTGGAAAAATTGTCAGCTGAGCAGGGTTTGCTATGGGGAGCTCCCAGTCATCTGCAATCCTATACTTTATTCCCCGTTAAGTCATTAACTGGAAAATTAAAAGGTTGTTTCATAACAGCTTAAGCCATAAACTTTTTAGAAGCAATGTTCAGGACAATAATGAATGATGGTGGTTGACTGATAAGCCGTCAGTCAGTAGCTTCATAAAACACACCACCTAAGCAACCAACCCTGTGCTGCCTATTCCCACAGACAGCCCTGCCTTTTGGGCAACATTGCTGAGGCTTGCTTTTGATCTCAGCCATTGAAAATTCCTATTCAACAACAAGTTGCTCACTGTTTGCACTTCCCCTAAGGAAGAAGCAGTCTGTGGACTTCTGAGATTTAAATTCACCATTAAAATGAGGTTTTTCTTTTTCCCACCCTTGCTGCCAATTACTTCATAGTGGCAGGTTTGGCACATTTGCCCGCCCCACAAGACATACAAATGGGTTCTCCATGGAGATGAAATTCTTCATTGTTGTCATTCCAAAAATGTATGCTTTGAAAAGAATGTGCTATGTTCTGTAAATACCTCTCCTACCAATACAAGTTTATATCTTTGCTACTGGAGTTTGAACACTTTTCTTTCTTTCTTTCTTTTTGTCCATTCAGACACACACATAAAGTGACCTCCTGCAGTATGTGTCTACATCTGACACGCCTGCTTGCAGACACAGCTGAACTGACCTTTATTTTTTTTCTCCTTTAATGACACATCAACAGCTGGTCTCCTAAAGGGATGGGTGAACCCGGTCATACTTTAAGCCAGATAACTTTTCAAAAAATTTGCCAAGTATTTTACCAAATGCTCAGACTTGTATTTCTTTAAACCCTTGTGTATTTGAAGAAAAAAATTTAATCCACATGTTTCTGAATAACTTGCCTTTAACTCATCAAAATATTTTATCAGAAAAAAATTATCATCCAAAACAGCATACATATCTTGTTCTTTCAATTAATTTGTTTGTAAAATAAATTTATATATTATCTTACAGAATTTGGTTTGAGGCTCACATTGCATTTAGTTCAAGGGATTTTTCTAGACTGAAAATAATACATTGATCTGAACGAAACAGGCTTTTTATTCTGAGGAGAGGGAAGTGATACTATGATACATGTAAACAGAATTTAAAGCTTTGTCTGTCCTTCCTTCTTTCCTTCTTCCTACCTTCCTTTCTTCCTTCCTTCCTACCCTTTCTCTTTTCCATTCCATGAAAGTGTCATTTGTTATGTTATTTAATTTGCTACAGTGCTACATTAGTTACATAATTTCTTGGTAGGAATTCACCTTGTGAATAGTCCACATATATTGCACTCCCTTGAGTTGTGTACAGCATAACTATACTACTCATATTCTACTCATATGCTAATTTATTGTAAAATATTAATGAATTTTAGTTCAGACTAAAGTTACTTTTCTAATAAACAGTAATATAATTAAACTGATAATAAATGAAAAACAAATTATAACATTTTTTATAGATCTGAGACAGATATTTTTATAGATCTAAGACTATTTCAAAGGGAGAAAAAAAAATCTCAGTGCCAAAGACAAAGCAGCTTTTCTATTTCCTTTTTGGGAAGAATGTGAAGGACAAGAATAATCCGTCTGGACAGACAGACGGATTATTGACCTCATGCAGGAACTCTTTTTGTTTCAGGCAAATAAGGAGTTTCTACCTTATTGCTCAAACATATGGTGAAAAAGAAGTCAAGAAATTCTGCAGTAAATCCTTTTAGGCATAGATTGACCTTTGACCACTAAACTGCCTTCAATTATTCTCTGGGAGAGAGAGAAATAGAATTTTCAGAGTGAGTTCTAATTACATCATAAGTGTTTTTTTCCTTGGTGTTTGTTTTCTTTGGCTGGTGTTGCACAGCTTCTTGTGGAAAATAAATCCCTTGGTAGTGTTTGTCTTTCTTGTATGTATATGGGACTATTTGGCTCAAAGCAAGTTTAAGCCAAATCAAGAGTTCCTAGGCAGGCTCTACCTTGAACATAAAGAACATGATCCATCAGTTCGAGTGGTCCTTCCAGCATTTCACCAGTGGTGCATGCAGAAATCCATCATAGAGGAATGCATCACTTCATCTGACATGGATCCTTGCCCAGAAATTTAGTAAAACCTCAGTCAGTCCAAAAATTCATTCAGGAGTGTTTGATAAGACATGGGTATTAGTGAGTATGAAAGGAAGATAGGGAAGTTAAGCTTATCCGAAACTGCCTTAATCAACTTTCCCTCAGTTTATGCCTTCCCTATAAATCACATTACATTGTTTAAATTATTAAAAGTAAAATTAGCAACCACTAGAACTAATCATGAAACCAAAAAATGATATAAAGGCTAACAATGGAAATAGCCTGACATTGAAATAGGTGACATGTGAAAGTAAGTAAGATATCGGAGTGTTTCATTGGTTTTAAAGAAAAAAATTTTTTTCTTGATCACAAAACATATCCTCATGTGAAAAAGCCTCAATAATAAAAAAAATATTTCAAATACATTATAAATTAGGAATATGAAAAAGGAACCTTTTGAGTAAAATAAATCCCCATATGGATTTTGTGTGTGATTATTATACATAGGTATGAAAATGGGAAAGGAGACAAAGCCAAACTATTTTAAGATGACTTACCCATGAGCATAAAAAAAAAAGACCGTATCACAAGCTTCATAATGTAATAATAAAAGTCTCATGTTAATATTATCCTTTCATTCAGTAAATATTTTTATATAGAAAGTTCATTTTACAATGTATTTCAAGTCATAGGGGTTAGCTGGGGGGCACATTTGTGGTGTTCATTATTATACCATATGCAGGATAAGTTTAGAAAACAAAACAACGTGGGCAACATACAAATTGGTTACAAGTGGATCATGGATATGTATGTCTCTTGTTAAAATATGTATGTTGGAAGGAGTCAACAGCTTTCGTCCCTTGGCTTTGGATTGTGATATTAACTATTCATGTGGTAAACTTCCTTCCTCATTTATAGGAAACAAAGTTCTGATATTTTAGAATATGTTCCTTGTTCAAATTTGAATTGGAAATTGAACTGTTTAAGAAATATGACATAGGAAGACTTGAAGAATCTAGGAATTTAATAGAATTTTAAAAAGAGAGCTCTTTGATCTTCTCTAGGAGGGGAGTCTCAGAGATCTGCTTTCCATTGTTATAGTTTTCATGTAATATCTGCTGCTTGACTTAGAACATGGTTCTAAACCAAATCAGACTTCTAACGGGACTGGGAAAGGAGAACCACTAAGTTATGGCTGAGTTTCCCAGGACTAGTTTCTTAAGCCTCATCTGTTTCCTGAATAAAAATCACCAATGATCTCTTTAGGAATAAACACTCTCACTTCATATAACCCTTTTTGCTCAGTTTTTAATATATATAAAGATATCAGTATTCAGAATGAATAAGCACAAAGCTCAAGTATTAAAACGTGTTTCCTCTAGAATCCTCGTTATGTTCAAAAATCAATATAATTATTCATGTTGTGGAACATTACTGAAATAGATTATATGTTGGCTGGGTTCTAATTTAAGTTTGGATACATCTCAAACTCTCTATATAGGTATATTTAAATGTAACTGTTTAACTTGTTTGGGTAACATTTAAAAGCTCCTGTATTTTTAGGTTTCGGAGATATTCAGTGTACCTCCATTTGATTTACCTCAGACCTTGAGCAGGTGGTTTTATCTTATTCTCAGTTTTCAGTTTGTACTGAGAATAATAGTGATAACTATTTACATAATGTTAATCAATGCTAGTTGTGAAGCTAAAATGTGAGAATAACATTGACAGGCACAGACAAGAATTTAAATGGGAAGTTGTTTGGTATAATATGATTAATGTATTACAAAGTTTTAGAGTTTTGCCCTGAATAAACAACTTAATTGTAGAGAGCAATTAGAAAATCAAACTTCGGTTCTGCACTTTGTAAATTTCTGTCTACGGTAGTGTGAATTATCTGTTTGAGATATGGTTGTGGCTGTATAAGACATCACTACCTGTGGCCCTCCCCTCCAAATTTAGAGGATGACAGGACTGCCAGGTAAGAACTGTGGAAACACTAATGTAAGGGAAACTGGCAATTAAATCAAGGTACAAATAAGGAAGGCGGTATTTCTGGCCAGTCTTCTGATGACAACAACTATCTGATGACTTTTGACTTGTAACAAATGGTATATTTTTATGGTGCCTTAGAAGACTACTGAAGTTTTTCAACTTGTAAGAAAATTTCCTGAACTACTAGCTGTTTTGACTCTTGGGTAAGAAAAATAAGCTAGAAAAATGCTCCCATGGAAAAGATGGTGTGTCAAATAGATCTGATTTTGAATATGTCTCCCATTTGTTATCTGTTACCTTGGGCAAGTGGCTTAATCTCATTTAGCCTGTTTTCTCCTTTGTAAAAGAGAACAGCAATACTAACTCACGGAGTTTTTGTGAAGAGCGAATGAAGTAATTTTTTACTTATTTATATAAGCAGTAAACACGAGTTTTGGTACATGGTATGAATTCAGATTATGTTAGTGGCTGTTATTATTTATCTAATAAATCTGCTAAATTGTTATATCAATTGTTTTCTTTGTTATAAAATGTGGTGGTGGTTTCTGAATTCCCTTTGTCAACATGAAAATTTATTCTGGATTTGGCCCTCATATGTGGTAAGTAAGAGAGGAAAAAGACATAAGCCTGGGGTCCAATACAGTCCTAGGCTTGATTTCTCCAAGCCACTGCCTCAAAAGTACAGAAATAGTTCTCCCTCTCTCTCCCTTAAATGTGTGTTGTAGAGTTATAATCTTTTCAAAAATTTTTCTGATGTATAATTGACATATAACATTATATTAGTATCAGCTTTACAACATAATGATTCGATACTTGTATATACTGTGAAATGATCACCACAATTTAAGTCTAGTTAACATCCATCACCAGAGTTACATACTTAAGAATGAAGAATAGCTGAGAATGGGAGTCCGTTATTCCCAATATCTACTGTGCCCTGAATAGCGGTGTCTTTTAATTCCTGAAGGAACACAGATAACAGGTGATAGTAATCTGATAATGCACATAGCAATGAAAAAGTTGTGCTGAGTGACTTTAGCTCACCAAGATTCACTGCTGATGAATTTCTCTGTTTTTCTTTTTTTTCTTCTCTGTTTTTCTTATTATTTACATTTATTTCTCACTTTCCCTGGCTCTTGATCTCTCTTAGCTGACCATAATATAGAATTGCAATATATTTTACAACTGCTTAATACAAACTTTAATGATCTTTTTATTACTTTAAATATAAATTGAGTTTAATACATTTTAACTGAATTAGGTGAGAATGGCTCTTCTTTCCCTTTGAGACAGACAACTATGAGAAAAATATCCCCGTAATCTAGAACATGGGTTTAAAATAATTTTTCAGTGATAAATGATGAGTACTTCTTTGTCTTTACTTCTTTTCTTTAAAAATTTTATTTATTTTTTGGCTGTGTTGGGTCTTCATTGCTGCACCAGGGGCTACTCTTTGTTGCGGTGCATGGGCTTCTCATTGCGGTGGCTTCTCTTGTTGCGGAGCACAGGGCTTCAGTAGTTGTGGTGCACGGGCTTCAGTAGTTGTGGTGCACGGGCTTAGTTGCTCCGCAGCATGTGAGATCTTCCCGGACCAGGGATTGAACCTGTGTCCTCTGTATTGGCAGGCAGATTCTTAACCACTGTACCACCAGGGAAGTCCCTGTCTTTACTTCTAAGTGAAAATGTGGGTTTTAGTAGGAGGCGTCCCATGTTTTCATAGTGTGATTCAGAAGGAAAAAAATGTGTACTATTTTATCATTTGGTACCACACCTTCATGTCTCAAGATCATTTAAAAAAACAAAATGCTTTAGCTAAAATATAGGACCAGAGGTCTTCCAAGCAAAAGAGACCACAGAGGATTATTTTTGTTGACTCATGCATGGAAAAGGAACTCATGCATGGAACTATGGAAGAACAAGACCCAAAACCTCAAACTGAGTTTCCCACTTATAATCTTTACATCCTCCAGTTCATTAAGTCATGTCATTTCTCTGATAAAAGCCTTTTATTTCTTCTTATACTTAGAATAATACTGAAATTCTTTCCCATGGCTATAGACCCTCTACTATGTAGCAATTGCTTATTTCTTTAACTTCACTGTATATACTTCTCTCTCTGTATTTGTTTATTTAAGCAGATAAATTTCATTATTTCCATATTAAAAGTGAGGAGCCTAAAAAGTAAAGTGTTCAGTCCACTGACCTTTGTGCAGTATTCAAAAATAAAGCCACATATCTGATAGTGTATTATCTTATATCTTGACGCACGCTTGATACTTGAGTGTTCAGTCTGAAGTATTCACAATGTATCAGATGGTTTAGTAAATAAAATAGCAGCTCTTCAATGAACCCTAATGCAGTTGGTCAAATGATGGCCCCCTGCAAAATATATGTCTGCCAGAACCTGTGAATGTGACCTTATTTAG
Source organism: Eubalaena glacialis (assembly GCF_028564815.1). Classification (NCBI taxonomy): domain Eukaryota; kingdom Metazoa; phylum Chordata; class Mammalia; order Artiodactyla; family Balaenidae; genus Eubalaena; species Eubalaena glacialis. Next base: position 25,248,685 of record NC_083723.1, on the reverse strand, counting down.
AAAAAAAGGTCTTTGCACATGTAATGCAGTTAAGGATCTCAAGATGAGATCATCCATGTTTATTCAGGTGGGACTTAAATCTAATGGCAGGTATCCTTATAAGACAGAAAAGGAGAAGACACAGATAGAAGTCCAAACCAGAGTTTCAGAGGAGAAGTCTATGTGAAGACACAGAGGATAAAGCCATATGAAGACAGAGGCAGATACAGATATTGTCACAAACTTCAAATAAATATTCAATTCTATGCAGAAAACCTAATATGTTTCTCACTTTTCTGCATACCAAGAAGAGAGTACACATCTCCTTTTCAATTATTAAACCCCCTTCATTCTCTCCTTTAGGGTCTCTATCAGATTATCTATACCATCATTCTTCAAAAAATGGAAGACATTAAACTCAAACTGCTTCACCTTATCACCGGTAAACTTGTAGACCCACCGGCATTAACAGGCATTTCATTTTCTTCCCAACTGTAACAATGGAGGAAATACCGCACACCTACCATCTTCTATCAAAGAACAATCTATCCACACATTCCCAGGACCCACTCTACTCTTGCCTTCCCAATGAATGAACCTTAGTTTGCCTCCTCTCATTCCATCATCATCACATTTTTTCTGTCTTTTGAAGCATTCCAACAAGCACACAAGCATGTTATACTCTAGGCCGTATTATAAAAGCCTTCCATTGGCCTTATATCTGTTTTCAACTCCAATTCTCTGACAGTTTTCGTAGAAAATATGTTGCATTTGTTCACTTACCAATCACCTTTAATGCACTTCAATCTGTCTTCTATCTCCACCACTTTTTCAAAAGCACACATCAACATCATAAAAAACCTCCATGTTGCCAAATCCAATGAATACTCCCTTCTCCTCATATAATAGACCTCTCAGTTACCATTAATATGGCTATACCCTTCTCCCTTTCTTGAAACTCAATTTTCTCTTAATTTCCTTAACAATATACCCTGTTGGTCTTCCTCCTTGTTGTTCCTCTTTTTCTACTTGAGTTCTTAATTTTGATGCTCTTCAAAATTCAGTTCTGGGTTTTCTTCTTACCAAAGAAACCCAAAAAAAAAAAATCCTTTTTTAAGGTGATGTCATCCATACTCACATCTTTAAATTACAGAAAATTTAACTCACAGATTTTTATCTCAAGCTCAGAGCTAGTATCTGAGTTGTATTCCATCGATCTAGTTGCCTGCTAGACATCTTCACATAGAGTCTCACAGAGCCCTCTGCCCAAGTGTTCACCCACTTCCAGTTTTCCACACTTCAGTAAATGGCATCACTATTCAGCTATTTGTTAAAACTGAACATACAGAACTCATCATAAATTCCAGACTTCCCCTCATCCTCCACATCCCACACAGCATAAGATCTTTTTTATAATAGTTACAAAATACATTTCAAATTTGTCTAATTCTACTTTTCTCCACTGCCGCCTCCCAAACACAGGCCACTACTATCTTTTACCACTATCTCTTCCAAGACCCAAAAACTCAAACTGAGTTTCCCACTTATAATCTTTACATCCTCCAGTTCATTAAGTCATGTCATTTCTCTGATAAAAGCCTTTTATTTCTTCTTGTACTTAGAATAATACTGAAATTATTTCCCATGGCTAGAGACCCTCCACTATGTAGCAATTGCCTATCTCTTTAACTTCACTGTATATCCTTCTCTCTCTGTATTTACTACACTCTAGCCTCACTGGTCTTTTTTCAGGTTTTGAACACATCAAAATATTCCTTCCTCAGTGTGTTTGTAATGTTCTTCCATAGTTCCATGCATGAGTTCCTTCTCATCCTCAAGTATTCAGCTTAACTGTTATCTAATCAAAGGTGGTGCTTTTCTAACCACCCTATGTAACTAAATCCTCATTCTATTATTGTCTTTTCTAGTCCCTTATTTGTTTTCTTAGTGACATTAATACTTTGTAATTGCTTAATCTGATTTTTTTTTACAGTTTCCTGCATTAGAATGAAAACTTTATGATAGTAAGGGAGCCTGTCTCCTTTGCTAATCATTGAATGCCTCTGAATACAGTTTCTGATCCATAATAAGTATACTTTCTAAGGACAAATGATTCATCCACTGTATTGCCTTCAGGAAATTCAAGTTGGACAATCACTTAACAAATGATACTCAAATGATAAGAGATAAGTGAACTTCTAAAGTAATACCCAGAAGCTTTCTTATTTATAGGTGAATTTATTTTAATATAATTGTTCATTGTCAACCATGTATCTGAAACTGTGAGCTCTGAATGAGCTCTGGATGAGCTCATAAACTAGTGGACTTACTCTCAGTATAATATCTTTATACAGTATCATAAACCACTAATTGAAAGAGGAAACTTGACACAAAACAAGTGTTGGAAGGGAGTTCCCTCAAACACAGTAACAAGTCTACACTATTGTTGACCAGTAAGGAATTGAAAGTGAGAGATGAGATATGACTCCTACAAGGATATTTGTGGTATATGAAGATGAGTCTATAATCTAAGCCAACACTAGACTCATACACTTTCCAAATACAATCCATTATTTTTTTCAGAGTAACATTTTGAATGACTAGAGCAGATTAGAAAACAAAAATCATAAGCCATATATTAGATTGTTCAATGCTTATTAGGTACATTATGGTTAATTTTTCCTATTTGGATTCTCCAGTTTGATAGACCTTAACTTTTTTTTTTTTTTTTAAAACATCTTTATTGAAGTATAATTGCTTTACAATGGTGTGTTAGTTTCTGCTTTATAACAAAGTGAATCAGTTATACATATACATATGTTCCCATATCTCTTCCCTCTTGCATCTCCCTCCCTCCCACCCTCCCCATCGCACCCCTCTAGGTGGTCACAAAGCACCGAGCTGATCTCCCTGTGCTATGCAGCTGCTTCCCACTAGCTATCTATTGTACATCTGGTAGTGTATATATGTCCATGACACTCTCTCACCCTGTCACATCTCACCCTTCCCCCTCCCCATATCCTCAAGTCCATTCTCTAGTAGGTCTGTGTCTTTATTCCCGTCTTGCCACTAGGTTCTTCGTGGCCTTTTTTTTTTTTTTTTCCCTTAGATTCCATATATATGTGTTAGCATACTGTATTTGTTTTTCTCTTTCTGACTTACTTCACTCTGTATGACAGACTCTAACTCCATCCACCTCATTACAAATACCTCCATTTCATTTCTTTTTATGGCTGAGTAATATTCCATTGTATATATGTGCCACATCTTCTTTATCCATTCATCCGATGATGGACACTTAGGTTGCTTCCAGGTCCTGGCTATTGTAAATAGAGCTGCAATGAACATTTTGGTACATGACTCTTTTTGAACTATGGTTTTCTCAGGGTATATGCCCAGTAGTGGGATTGCTGGGTCGTATGGTAGTTCTATTTGTAGTTTTTTAAGGAACCTCCATACTGTTCTCCATAGTGGCTGTATCAATTTACATTCCCACCAACAGTGCAAGAGTGTTCCCTTTTCTCCACACCCTCTCCAGCATTTATTGTTTGTAGATTTTTTGATGATGGCCAATCTGACCGGTGTGAGATGATATCTCATTGTAGTTTTGATTTGCATTTCTCTGATGATTAAAGATGTTGAGCATTCTTTCATGTGTCTGTTGGCAATCTGTATATCTTCTTTGGAGAAATGTCTATTTAGGTCTTCTGCCCATTTTTGGATTGGGTTGTTCGTTTTTTTGTTATTGAGCTGCATGAGCTGCTTGTAAATCTTGGAGATTAATCCTTTGTCCGTTGCTTCATTTGCAAATATTTTCTCCCATTCTGAGGGTTGTCTTTTCGTCTTGTTTATGGTTTCCTTTGCTGTGCAAAAGCTTTTAAGTTTCATTAGGTCCCATTTGTTTATTTGTGTTTTTATTTCCATTTCTCTAGGAGCTGGGTCAAAAAGAATCTTGCTGTGATTTATGTCATAGAGTGTTCTGCCTGTTTTCCTCTAAGAGTTTGATAGTGTCTGGCCTTACACTTAGGTCTTTAATCCATTTTGAGTTTATTTTTGTGTATGGTGTCAGGGAGTGTTCTAATTTCATACTTTTACATGTATCTGTCCAATTTTCCCAGCAACACTTATTGAAGAGGCTGTCTTTTCTCCACTGTATATGCTTGCCTCCTTTATCAAAGATAAGGTGACCATATGTGCGTGGGTTTATCTCTGGGCTTTCTATCCTGTTCCATTGATCTATATTTCTGTTTTTGTGCCAGTACCAAACTGCCTTGATTACTGTAGCTTTGTAATATAGTCTGAAGTCAGGGAGCCTGATTCCTCCAGCTCCATTTTTCGTTCTCAAGATTGCTTTGGCTATTCGGGGTCTTTTGTATTTCCATACAAATTGTGAAATTTTTTGTTCTAGTTCTGTGAAAAATGCCAGTGGTAGCTTGATAGGGATTGCATTGAATCTGTAGATTGCTTTGGGTAGTAGAGTCATTTTCACAATGTTTATTCTTCCAATCCAAGAACATGGTATATCCCTCCATCTATTTGTATCATCTTTAATTTCTTTCATCAGTGTCTTATAATTTTCTGCATACAGGTCTTTTGTCTCCTTAGGTAGGTTTATTCCTAGATATTTTATTCTTTTTGTTGCAATGGTAAACGGGAGTGTTTTCTTAATTTCACTTTCAGATTTTTCGTCATTAGTGTATAGAAATGCAAGAGATTTCTGTGCATTAATTTTGTATCCTGCTACTTTACCAAATTCATTGATTGGCTCTAGTAGTTTTCTGGTAGCATCTTTAGGATTCTCTATGTATAGTATCATGTCACCTGCAAACAGTGACAGCTTTACTTCTTCTTTTCCGATTTGGATTCCTTTTATTTCTTTTTCTTCTCTGATTGCTGTGGCTAACACTTCCAAAACTATGTTGAATAATAGTGGTGAGAGTGGGCAACCTTGTCTTGTTCCTGATCTTAGTGGAAATGGTTTCAGTTTTTCACCATTGAGGACAATATTGGCTGTGGGTTTGTCATATATGGCCTTTATTATGTTGAGGAAAGTTCCCTCTATGCTTACTTTCTGCAGGGCTTTTATCATAAATGGGTGTTGAATTTTGTCAAAAGCTCTCTCTGCATCTATTGAGATGATCATATGGTTTTTCTCTTTCAATTTGTTAATATGGTGTATCACGTTGATTGATTTGCGTATATTGAAGAATCCTTGCATTCCTGGGATAAACCCCACTTGATCATGGTGTATGATCCTTTTAATGTGCTGTTGGATTCTGTTTGCTAGTATTTTGTTGAGGATTTTTGCATCTATGTTCATCAGTGATATTGGTCTGTAGTTTTCTTGTTTTGTGACATCTTTGTCTGGTTTTGGTATCAGGGTGATGGTGGCCTCGTAGAATGAGTTTGGGAGTGTTCCTCCGTCTGCAATATTTTGGAAGAGTTTGAGAAGGATAGGTGTTAGCTCTTCTCTAAATGTTTGATAGAATTCGCCTGTGAAGCCATCTGGTCCTGGGCTTTTGTTTGTTGGAAGATTTTTAATCACAGTTTCAATTTCAGTGCTTGTGATTGGTCTGTTCATATTTTCTATTTCTTCCTGGTTCAGTCTTGGCAGGTTGTGCATTTCTAAGAATCTGTCCATTTCTTCCAGGTTGTCCATTTTATTGGCATAGAGTTGCTTGTAGTAATCTCTCATGATCGTTTGTATTTCTGCGGTGTCAGTGGTTACTTCTCCTTTTTCATTTCTAATTCTATTGATTTGAGTCTTCTCCCTTTTTCTCTTGATGAGTCTGGCTAATGGTTTATCAATTTTGTTTATCTTCTCAAAGAACCAGCTTTTAGTTTCACTGATTTTTGCTATTGTTTCCTTCATTTCTTTTTCATTTATTTCTGACCTGATCTTTATGATTTCTTTCCTTCTGCTAGCTTTGGGGTTTTTTTGTTCTTCTTTCTCTAATTGCTTCAGGTGCAAGGTTAGGTTGTTTATTCGAGATGTTTCCTGTTTCTTGAGGTAGGCTTGTATTGCTATAAACTTCCCTCTTAACACTGCTTTTGCTGCGTCCCATAGGTTTTGGGTCGTCGTGTCTCCATCGTCATTTGTTTCTAGGTATTTTTTGATTTCCCCTTTGATTTCTTCAGTGATCACTTCGTTATTAAGTAGTGTATTGTGTAGCCTCCATGTGTTTGTATTTTTTACAGATCTTTTCCTGTAATTGATATCTAGTCTCATAGCGTTGTGGTCGGAAAAGATACTTGATACGATTTCAATTTTCCTAAATTTACCAAGGCTTGATTTGTGACCCAAGATATGATCTATCCTGGAGAATGTTCCAGGAGCACTTGAGAAGAATGTGTATTCTGTTGTTTTTGGGTGGAATGTCCTATAAATATCAATTAAGGCCATCTTGTGTAATGTATCATTTAAAGCTTGTGTTTCCTTATTTATTTTCATTTTGGATGATCTGTCCATTGGTGAAAGTGGGGTGTTAAAGTCCCCTACTATGATTGTGTTGCTGTCAATTTCCCCTTTTATGGCTGTTATTATTTGCCTTATGTATTGAGGTGTCCTTATGTTGGGTGCATAAATATTTACAATTGTTATACCTTCCTCTTGGATCGATCCCTTGATCATTATATAGTGTCCTTCTTTGTCTCTTGTAATAGTCTTTATTTTAAAGTCTATTGTGTCTGATATGAGAATTGCTACTCCAGCTTTCTTTTGATTTCCATTTGCATGGAATATCTTTTTCCATCCCCTCACTTTCAGTCCGTATGTGTCTCTAGGTCTGAAGTGGGTCTCTTGTAGACAGCATATATATGGGTCTTGTTTTTGTATCCATTCAGCCAGTCTGTGTCTTTTGGTGGGAGCATTTAATCCATTTACATTTAAGGTAATTATCGATATGTATGTTCCTATTCCCATTTTCTTAAATGTTTTGGGTTTGTTATTGTAGGTGTTTTCCTTCTCTTGTGTTTCTTGCCTAGAGAAGCTCCTTTAGCATTTGTTGTAAAGTTGGTTTGGTGGTGCTGAACTCTCTCAGCTTTTGCTTGTCTGTAAAGGTTTTAATTTCTCCATCAAATCTGAATGACATCCTTGCTGGGTAGATTAATCTTGGTTGTAGGTTTTTCTCCTTCATCACTTTAAGTATATCCTGCCACTCCCTTCTGGCTTGCAGGGTTTCTGCTGAAAGATCAGCTGTTAACCTGATGGGGATTCCCTTGTGTGTTATTTGTTGTTTTTCCCTTGCTGCTTTTAATATGTTTTCTTTATATTTAATTTTTGAGAGTTTGATTAATATGTGTCTTGGCGTGTTTCTCCTTGGATTTATCCTGTATGGGACTCTCTGTGCTTCCAGGACTTGATTAACTATTTCCTTTCCCATATTAGGGAAGTTTTCAACTATAATCTCTTCAAATATTTTCTCAGTCCCTTTCTTTTTCTCTTCTTCTTCTGGGACCCCTATAATTCGAATGTTGGTGCGTTTAATGTTGTCCCAGAGGTCTCTGAGACTGTCCTCAGTTCTTTTCATTCTTTTTTCTTTATCCTGCTCTGCAGTAGTTATTTCCACCATTTTATCTTCCAGGTCACTTATCCGTTCTTCTGCCTCAGTTATTCTGCTATTGATCCCATCTAGAGTATTTTTAATTTCATTTATTGTGTTTTTCATCGTTGCTTGGTTCCTCTTTAGTTCTTCTACGTCCTTGTTAAATGTTTCTTGCATTTTGTCTATTCTATTTCCAAGATTTTGGATCATCCTTACTATCATTATTCTGAATTATTTTTCAGGTAGACTACCTATTTCCTCTTCATTTGTTAGGTCTGGTGTGTTTTGACCCTGCTCCTTCATCTGCTGTGTGTTTTTCTGTCATCTCATTTTGCTTATCTTACTGTGTCTGGGGTCTCCTTTTCACAGGCTGCAGGTTTGTAGTTCCCGTTGCTTTTGGTATCTGTCTCCAGTGGCTAAGGTTGGTTCAGTGGGTTGTGTAGGCTTCCTGGTGGAGGGAACTAGTGCCTGTGTTCTGGTGGATGAGGCTGGATCTTGTCTTTCTGGTGGGCACGTCCACGTCTGGTGGTGTATTTTGGGGTGTCTGTGGCCTTATTATGATTTTAGGCAGCCTCTCTGCTAATGGATGGGGCTGTGTTCCTGTTTTGCTAGTTGTTTGGCATAGGGTGTCCAGCACTGTAGCTTGCTGGTCGTTGAGTGAAGCTGGGTCTTGATGTTGAGATGGAGATCTCTAAGAGATTTTCGCCGTTTGGTATTACGTGGAGCTGGGAGGTCTCTTGTGGACCAGTGTCCTGAAGTTGGCTCTCCCACCTCAGAGGCACAGCCCTGATGCCTGGCTGGAGCACCAAGAGCCTTTCATCCACAGGGTAGATCCGCAGTTGATCATAAAATGATATAACTCAGGAACAGCCAGATGAAAGGGATGCATAGGGCAAGGCACGGGGAATGGGAGCAGAGTTCCCATGCCTTCTCCAGGTGCACCACTCTCCCAGCTCCAAGCTCTCTAGACCTTAACTTTTGTTACATATAAGACTACAAGGTAGACTTGGAATGTAAGAATCTGTGAACTCAGACTTGGAATTTTTCTTTTAAAATTTTATTAGGGTTCTTAGAGCATTTGGACTGTGGTACTGTATGAGTTCAAAGTGGGGCAGTATAATAAAAAGCAATGAAAGATATAAAAGAATTTGGGGTAAACCAAAGGCAAAATTAATGTTCTGACCATAAGTATGCTACAAGTAATTAATTCTCAACTCAAATTATGATAAAATAAAAGCTTTAGAAGCAGACACATTTGAACTTGAATTGATGCTCTGCTGCATACTGATAATGGTGCAAACTACTTAACTTTCATTTTCCAAGTGTCTTCAAAATCATCAAAAGACAAGTTGAATAAGCTAGGCTTTTGAGCTGGAATTGAGAATATATCAATCCATTGAAAAATCAATGATTCTGCACCATCTATGGTTACTCAGCTGAACTAAAGATCTCATTTCTCAAGTATTCTGGATGAGAGAGTTTACAGATCACTGTGAAAAGGGAGAAAAGGTAATTGGTGGCAGACACATAGATAAAGGTTACTCAGGAAAAAAGTCTGTCTGGATTAAATATCCCAGGAAAGTGGCATGATGCCATTTCTGTACCAAGAGGTGAACGCAATTTGCATCTTGAGTGCTGTAATCAAGAACAAACAACTCTTGACTCTACAAATTAAACCATCCTGGTTTTTTCTTCTTAAAAAAAAAGGGAAGTAAGAACTAAGAACAAAAAAAAAAAAAATGCAGCAAAGCAGAAGCATAAATAATACAATTCAGATAAAGAAAGGGTGACATGCTACAAACCAAGCAAATAGTTCTTGGACAGAATAACGGATTTTGGAGAAGCACTGTTGATGTTTTTCACATACATCATGAAAATATATAAAATGCTTAAAGTCTTGCGTTCAGTTTATTTAAGACAAAATAAAAACTATCAGCCAGTGCTTAATAAATTTCTATTTAGCTTCATGTGGTATTAATAAAGGAGAGATGCAAAGTTTACTAATTTGTAAACCTCACAAGGTGTTTAAAATGAAATTCTGAATAATTCTAGATTTATTGCTATTTTATATGAATATTACGTCTTTATAAATGATATTCTTTAAATACCATTTCAAGATACTACTTACTTGACAAGTTATTTTACTGTTTGCTCATAGCTTTTCAAAAGCTTCAATCAAAAGACTAGAGATCTTTAACCATGAAATAAATATTTTACCCCCACCTCCAGAAGCCTAATTTTCTTTGGAGAGTGACAAGCTTATCAAAAATGGTCTGATGGACTGCCTGTGTCAGCCCATTTGTGTCTCCCCAGTCTGGGAAGATACCATATTTGAAAACCAGAAAAATAGATCATGCATTTACAGTGCTTTGTTCTTTCTTCTGCCCATTACAGGTACTCTAAATGGTTGAAATTCAGTGAAATTTAATGACTGATGTAATAGACCAAGGCACTCGTTTAGTGAAGGCTATGTGTTGTGGGCCCAAGCTCTTGGGACATGATCATTGATTCAAGAAGACTTCAGGGGGGAGGAAAGAGCTCTAGCCAGATGGTGCTTAAAGAAAAAATCTGAAGCTCTTTCACATAAATCAGTCAATTAATATGCTAAGTCACAAAAGGTAAATCATGAAACTGTTGTTTCCCAATTCCAAAGCTGTCCTTTTCTGGTGTCTCCTTGACTTGGGGCTACTTTTCAGTTTTTCTCCAGTAGTTTTTATTTTTAAATATAGAAATAAAACAATTAAGTATAAAAAGAAATGTGTGACTATCCCATATGTTGGCACCCTGGTCTGACAGCAAGAACACAAGTTAGAAGTCTGCTTTTCACCTGGTTTATACTGCTTAAAATAGAACAATTTATATAACCTCTCTAAGCATTAATTTTCTCATTACACAGTAGTGTGGGCACTATCTTCCTCCAGAATTGTTTTAAAGATTGAGTGTAGTGGACTCATGGTTAAAGGATTCACAATTAGAAGTTAAATTATGCCCAGGTGAAATGCAGACATATGCATTTAAGTCTCTGAAGGACTGGTGAAGATGAACTACAAGCTGTTTATTTACCTAAAGGCACAAGCAGCTTTCTGAGAAGAAACTCACTCTAAAGAGGGAGAGAGAGAAATGCACAAAAGTTGTAAAGAAAAAAATCTCAGTTTCCTAGAAGGAAAGGTAATTCTGTGTCCAATACAGTGTTGGTCACTAAAATCTATTTTCTGTCCTAGTCAATGAACTCATGAGCAAATCCTGAAATAATGTACAAAAGAAAACAAAATCCAAACCTGACAAGAAACTGTTTCATTAAGATTTTGAATATACTGGACATCAAAAGTAGTAATTTTAAAACTGTACCACAAAAATGGGAGATTTGGATATTTTCTGCTTATACACTTGGTATGGTTATGCACACTTACGGCACATGAGAACACAGCTCGGCTCTATCATATCAAGGATTTCAAAGGACCACAAATATCCTTGCCAATGACAACCAGAGATATCTGGCACCCTGACAGCAGTGGCTGTAAACATGTAACTCAAAAGGTCCCTATGTTAGTGGCTTCTAGACCTATGAGCAACATCAATATCTGAATTGGGAATTTAAGTTGAGTACCAGCTGCAGGGATGGTATTCATGTAGAGTATCACATCACCGAATACGTGTAAGGTAGGATACAGGAAAATGGCTACTGGATACACTAGGTCAGGGGTCAGCAAACTTTTTCTATAAAGGGCCAGACAATAAATATTTTAGGTCCTGTGCGCTGTGCGGTCATTAGTGCAACTACTCAACTCCCAATGTAATGAGAAAGCATCCATAGACAATTGGTGCATGAATAGGTGTGGCTGTATTTGAATAGTATTTTATTTACAAAAACAGGTGGTGGGAGATTGGTTCAAGATGGTGGAGTAGAAGGACATGCTCTCACTCCCTCTTTCGAGAACACCGGAATCACAACTAACTGCTGAACAATCATCGACAGGAAGACACTGGAACTCACAAAAAAAGATACCCCACATCCAAAGACAAAGGAGAAGACACAATGAGATGGTAGGAGGGGCACTATCACAATAAAATCAAATCCCATAACTGCTGGGTGGGTGACTCACAAACTGGAGAACACTTATACCATAGAAGTCCACCCACTGGAGTGAAGGTTCTGAGCCACACGTCAGGCTTCCCAACCTGGGGGCCTCGCAACGGGAGGAGGAATTCCTAGAGAATCAGACTTTGAAGGCTAGCGGGATTTGGTTGCAGGACTTCAGCAGGACTGGGGTAAACATAGACTCCACTCTCGGAGGGCACACACAAAGCAGTGTGTGCATCAGGACCAGGGGAAGGAGCACTGACCCCACGGGAGACTGAACCAGACCTACCTGCTAGTGTTGGAGGGTCTCCTGCAGAGGCGGGGGGCAACTGTGGCTCACCAAGGGACAAGGACACTGGCAGCAGAAGGTCTGGGAAGTGCTCCTTGGCATGACCCCTCCCAGAGTCCGCCATTAGCCCCACAAAAGAGCCCAGGTAGGCTCCAGTGTTGGGTTGCCTCAGGCCAAACAACCAACAGGGAGGGAAGCCAGCCACACCCATCACCAGACAAGCAGATTAAAGATTTACTGAGCTCTGCCCACCACAGCAACAGTCCCTCCCATCAGGAAACTTCCACAAGCCTCTTAGATAGCCTCATCCACCAGAGGGCAGACAGCAGAAGGAAGAAGAACGACAATCCTGCAGCCTGTGGAACAAAACCACATTCACAGAAAGATAGACAAGATGAAAAGGCAGAAGGCTATGTACCAGATGAAGGAACAAGATAAAACCCCAGAAAAAAAACTAAATGAAATGGAGATAGGCAATCTTCCAGAAAAAGAATTCAGAATAATGATAGTGAAGATGATCCAGGACCTCGGAAAAAGAATGCAGGCAAAGATTGAGAAGATGCAAGAAATGCTTAACAAAGATCTAGAAGAATTAAATAACAAACAAACAGAGATGAACATTACAATAACTGAAATAAGAAATGCACTAGAAGGAATCAATAGCAGAATAACTGAGGCAGAAGAAGGGATAAGTGACCTGGAAGACAGAATGGTGGAATTCACTGCTGCGGAACAGAATAAAGAAAAAAGAATGAAAAGAAATGAAGACAGCCTAAGAGACCTCTGGGACAACATTAAACGCAACAACATTCGCATTATAGGGGTCCCAGAAGGAGAAGAGAGAGAGAAAGGACCCAAGGAAATATTTGAAGAGATTATAGTCAAAAACTTCCATAACATGGGAAAGGAAATAGCCACCCAAGTCCAGGACACGCAGAGTCCCATACAGGATAAACACAAGGAGAAACACGCTGAGACACATAGTAATCAAAGTGGCAAAAATTAAAGACAAAGAAAAATTATTGAAAGCAGCAAGGGAAAAACGACAAATAACATACAAGGTAACTCCCATAAGGTTAACAGCTGATTTCTCAGCAGAAACTCTACAAGCCAGAAGGGAGTGCATGATATATTTAAAGTGATGAAAGGGAAGTACCTACAACCAAGATTACTCTACCCAGCAAGGATCTCATTCAGATTCAACGGAGAAATCAAAAGCTTTACAGACAAGCAAAAGCTAAGAGAATTCAGCACCACCAAACCAGCTGTACAACAAATGCTAAAGGAACTTCTCTAAGTGGGAAACACAAGAGAAGAAAAGGACCTACAAAAACAAACCCAAAACAATTAAGAAAATGATCATAGGAACATACATAATGATAATTACCTTAAACGTGAATGGATTAAATGCTCCAACCAAATGACACAGGCTTGGTAAATGAATACAAACACAAGACCCATATATCTGCTGTCCACAAGAGACCCACTGCATATCTAGGGACACATACACGGTGAAAGTGAAGCGATAGAAAAAGATATTCCATGCAAATGGAAATCCAAAGAAAGCTGGAGTAGCAATACTCATATCAGATAAAATAGACTTTAAAATAAAGAATGTTACAAGAGACAAGGAAGGACACTACATAATGATCAAGGAATCAATCCAAGAAGAAGATATAACAATTATAAATATATATGCACCAAACATAGGAGACCCTCAATACACAAGGCAACTGCTAACAGCTCTAAAAGAGGAAATTGACAGTAACACAATAATTGTGGGGGACTTTAACACCTCACTTACACCAATGCACAGATCATCCAAACAGAAAATTAATAAGGAAACACAAGATTTAAATGACACAATAAACCAGATAGATTTAATTGATATTTATAGGACATTCCATCCAAAAACAGCAGATTACACTTTCTTCTCAAGTGCGCATGGAACATTCTCCAGGATAGATCACATCTTGGGTCACAAATCAAGCCTCAGTAAATTTAAGAAAACTGAAATCATACCAAGCATCTTTTCTGACCACAACGCTATGAGATTAGAAATGAATTACAGGGGAAAAAACGTAAAAAAATACAAACACATGGAGGCTAAACAACATGTTACTAAATAACCAAGAGATCACTGAAGAAATCAAAGAGGAAATCAAAAAATACCTAGAGACAAATGACAATGAAAACACGACAACCCAAAACCTATGGGATGCAGCAAAAGCAGTTCTAAGAGCAAAGTTTATAGCTATACAAGCCTACCTCAAGAAACAAGAAAAATCTCAAATAAACAATTTAACGTTACACCTAAAGGAACTAGAGAAAGAAGAACAAACAAAACCCAAAGGTAGCAGAAGGAAAGAAATCATAAAGATCAGAGCAGAAATAAATGAAATAGAAACAAAGAAAACAATAGCAAAGATCAATAAAACTAAAAGCTGCTTCTTTGAGAAGATAAACAAAATTGATAAACCATTAGCCAGACTCATCAAGAAAAACAGGGAGAGGACTCAAATCAATAAAATTAGAAATGAAAAAGGAGAAGTTACAACAGACACCGCAGAAATACAAAGCATCCTAAGAGACTACTACAAGCAACTCTATACCAATAGAATGGACAACCTGGAAGAAATGGACAAATTCTTAGAAAGCTATAACCTTCCAAGACTGAACCAGGAAGAAATGGAAAATATGAACAGACCAATCACAACTAATGAAATTGAAACTGGGATTAAAAATCTTCCAACAAAAAACTCCAGAACCAGATGGCTTCACAGGTGAATTCTACCAAACATTTAGAGAAGAGCTAACACCCATCCTTCTCAAACTCTTCCAAAAAATTGCAGAGGAAGGAAAACTCCCAAACTCATTCTATGAGGCCACCATCACCCTGATACCAAAACCAGACAAAGATACTACAAAAAAAGAAAATTACACACCAATATCACTGATGAATATAGATGCAAAAATCCTCAACAAAATACTAGCAAACAGAATCCAACAACACATTGAAAGGATCATATACCATGATCAAGTGGGATTTATCCCAGAGATGCAAGGATTCTTCAATATACACAAATCAATCAATATGATAAACCATATTAACTAATTGAAGAAGAAAAACCATATGATCATCTCAATAGATGCAGAAAAAGCTTTCGACAAAATTCAACACCCATTTATGATAAAAACTCTCCAGAAAGTGGGCATAGAGGGAACTTACATCAACATAATAAGGGCCATATATGACAAACCCACAGCAAACATCATTCTCATTGGTGAAAAACTGAAAGCATTTCCTCTAATATCAGGAACAAGACAAGGATGTCCACTCTCACCACGTTTATTCAACATAGTTTTGGAAGTCCTAGCCACAGCAATCAGAGAAGAAAAAGAAATAAAAGGAATACAAATTGGAAAAGAAGAAGTAAAACTGTCACTGTTTGCAGATGACATGACACTATACATAGAGAATCCTAAAGATGCCACCAGAAAACTACTAGAGCTAATCAATGAATTTGGTAAAGTTGAAGGATACAAAATTAATGCACAGAAATCTCTTGCATTCCTATACACTAATGATGAAAAATCAGAAAGAGAAATTAAGGAAACACTCCCAATTACCATTGCAACAAAAGAATAAAATACCTAGGAATAAACCTACCTAGGGAGACAAAAGACCTGTATGCAGAAAACTATAAGATACTAATGAAAGAAATTAAAGATGATACCAACAGATGGAGAGATATACCATGTTCTTGGATTGGGAGAATCAACATTGTGAAAATGACTATACTACCCAAAGCAATCTACAGATTCAATGCAATCTGTATCAAATTACCAATGGCATTTTTTTTTTTTTAATTTATTTTTGGCTGTGTTGGGTGTTCGTTTCTGTCCGAGGGCTTTCTCTAGTTCGGGCAAGCAGGGGCCGCTCTTCATCATGGTGCGCGGGCCTCTCACTATCGCGGCCTCTCTTGTTGCGGAGCACAGGCTCCAGACGCGCAGGCTCAGTAGTTGTGGCTCATGGGCCTAGCTGCTCCACGGCATGTGGGATCTTCCCAGATGAGGGCTCAAACCCGTGTCCCCCGCATTGGCAGGCAGATTCTCAACCACTGCACCACCAGGGAAGCCCCACCAATGGCATTTTTTACAGAACTAGAACAAAAAATGACCCCGAATAGCCAAGGCAGTCTTGAGGGAAAAAAGCGGAGCTGGAGTAATCAGACTCCCTGACTTCAGACTGTACTACAAAGCTACAGTAATCAAGACAATATGGTACTGGCACAAAAACAGAAATATAGATCAATGGAACAGGATAGAAAGCCCAGAGATAAACCCACGCACCTATGGTCAACTAATCTATGACAAAGGAGGCAAGAATATACAATGAGAAAAGACAGCCTCTTCAATAAGTGGTCCTGGGAAAACTGGACAGCTACATGTAAAAGAATGAAATTAGAACACTCCCTAACACCATACACAAAAATGAACTCAAAATGGATCAAAGACCTAAATGTAAGGCCAGACACTATAAAACTCTTAGAGGAAAACATAGGCAGAACACTTTATGACATAAATCACAGCAAGATCCTTTTTGACCCACCTGCTAGAGCAATGGAAATAAAAACAAAAATAAACAAATGGGACCTAATGAAACTTAAAACTTTTGCACAGCAAAGGAAACATAAACAAGACGAAAAGACAACCCTCAGAATGGGAGAAAATATTTGCAAACGAAGCGACTGACAACGGATTAATCTCCAAAATACACAAGCAGCTCATGCAGCTCAACATCAAAAAAACAAACCCAATCCAAAAATGGGCAGAAGACCTAAATAGACATTTCTCCATAGAAGACATACAGATGTCCAAGAAGCACATGAAAAGCTGCTCAACATCACTAATTATTAGAGAAATGCAAATCAAAACTACAATGAGGTATCACCTCACACCAGTTAGAATGGGCATCATCAGAAAATCTACAAACAACAAATGCTGGAGAGGGTGTGGAGAAAAGGGAAGCCTCCTGCACTGTTGGTGGGAATGTAAATTGATACAGCCACTATGCAGAACAGTATGGAGGTTCCTTAAAGGACTAAGAATAGAATTACCATATGACCCAGCAATCCCACTACTGGGCATATACCCAGAGAAAAAAAGACACATGCACCCCAATGTTCATTGCAGCACTATTTACAATAGCCAGGTCATGGAAGCAACCTAAATGCCCATTGACAGACGAATGGATAAAGAAGATGTGGCACATATATACAATGGAATATTACTCAGCCATAAAAAGGAAAGAAATTGGGTCATTTGTAGAGATGTGGATGCATCTAGAGACTGTCATACAGAGTGAAGTAAGTCAGAAAGAGAAAAACAAATATCGTATATTAACGCATATATGTGGAACCTAGAAAACGGTACAGATGAACTGGTTTGCAGAGCAGAAATTGAGACACAGAAGTAGAGAACAAACGTATGGACACCACGCGGGGAAAGTGGCCGGGGGTGGGGTGGTAGTGTGATGAATTGGGCGATTGGGATTGACATGTATACACTGATGTGTATAAAATGGATGACTAATAAGAAAATAAAGAAAGAAAGAAAGAAAAGAAAAGAAAAAACATGTGGTGCACAGGATTTGGTCTTCAGGCAATAGTTTGCCCTGGTGTAGTCTAATTGAGAAGACTTGCTCATGAATATAATAGAATAATACTTGAAGATTATTAGAAACAAATGAGGAAATATTTTTCAACAGAGAGTTTAGAAATTACAAATGTATTGTCAGTGGGTGTCAAAGAAATAATGTTTAATACTTAGATGAGATACCTCTTTCTAACCCCAAAGGAATTATAATTACATATCCAAACTTTTTCACACACAGAAGGCAAACACAATTATTCTCTTTATATATACGTCCTCTTAAAGAGAAGTTTCTGAAGCTGTCCTTCCATTCCTAACAATATCATTGTACAAAATCCCACTTTTTCTGATTATGTAAAGAAATACATTGGTTAGTGCCAATCTAATATTTTGCCTAAGTGAATGACATCATCCTTTGATTTTAGCTAAATTATAAGAAGGCAGGATGCTTTAGGAGTCAAGAAAAGGCATAAGGGCAGCTTAGTAAGATAATAAATAATTTCACCTTATAACAATATGGAACTGGAGTGTTTGTAAGATGGAATAATTTAAAAGAATGAGGGTTAGATGATTCTTTTTGGAAGTGACTTTGTCCTAATTCTGGCCAATTATTTGTAAAAGGAAACCTGCTGGAGACTACCTGGAAAGGATTTTCTCATTAAGAAAAAAAAAGAAGGAAGGAAGGAAGGAAGGGAGAAAGTATTCCTTCCATGTTTCTTCTGTAGCATGTTAACTTTTTCCTCTTGCAAATTTTTTCATAGTCCTAAAAACAGTGTTACATTTCCAGGCACCAATGAAGAAAGCAAATTGAAATGTGTTTGTGAGGAAAAGAGTGAGGAAAGCCTTCCCAGAGGGTCTTCAGTAGTTTTATACCTAAAATGTTACATAGATGTAATACATATCACAACTGCAGCATAAAGGAAGAATGGTAAGGGACCCATCTGGTTGTAAGGCTATATTTTACTTGAAGTAAAATATTATCTCAAGTAGAATATAGAAGTTAGGTGTGTATATTGTAATCCACTACAGCAATGCATAAAAACCATAGAAGAAATATATGAAAAATTCAATAGATAAATTAAATGAAATACTAAAGTAATTTAAATAATCAAAAGAAGACAAGAAAGAAGAAACAAAAAAAAGATAGTACAAATAGAAAATTAATAATAAAAAGGTAGACTTATATTTAACCATATCAACGATTTTATTAAATGTAAGTGGTCTAACACACTTTATTAAAAGAGACTGTCATGTTGAATTATTTTAAAAGACCAGAATATATGCCGCCTTCAAATATAAGTACTTGAAATATAATGATAAGAGGTTCAAGGGAAAAAATAGGAAAAGATTCATCACGCAAGTCCTAATAAAAGGAAGCTGGAGTGGTTATATTAATATCTGAAAAGTTGGTTTCAAGAAAAAAAGGGAAATTAGCAGAAATAAAAAAGGATATTACATAATGATAAAACTGACAATTCATCAGAAAAATCTAATAATACTAAATGTGCCTACAACTAACAACAGAGCTTCAAAATATGTGAAGCAGTAACGATTCATCTAAAAGGAGAAATAGGCAAAACCACAACTTCAGTTAGGGATTTCTATGCTCACTTCTCAGTAATCAATAGAACAGGTAGACAGAAAATCAGTAAGAATGTGGAAGACCTGAAGAAAACTATCAACCAACTTGTCATTTGTAGAACACTCCACCCCACATCAGAAAGAATACACATTCTTTTCAGGTACACATGGAACATTCACCAAGAAAGACCATATTTTGGATGAGAAAAAAAACTTTATTAAATTTAAAAGACTGAAGTTATATTCCTTGACCATAATGGAAATAAAAACAAAATTTTAAAAAACAGAAAGGTATATGTTAAAACTCAAGTACTTTGATAATAAACAATATACCTCTAAATAATCCGCAAGTCAAACAATAAGTCACAAGGAAAATAAAAAAAAATATTTGTACTGAATAAAAATGAAAATACAATATATCAAAAATTGAGGGATGTAGATAAATAATTGCATAGAGGGAAATTTATACTGTAAACTCTATGTTAGAAAGAAGAAAGAAATCAAATCAATAACCTAAGCTTCCAACTTCAGAAACTAGATATAAAGAGCAAACAAAACTCAATTCATGCAGAAGGAAGGAAATAATAACTGTAAGGGCAGAAACTGATGAAATTTAAAACAAAAAAATCATAGGGAAAAGCTATTAAATAAAAAGCTGCTTGACTGAAAAGATCAATAGGATCAATAAAAGTGACAGGCCTCTAGTAAAAATGAGGAAAAAAAGATGACTCAATTAGCATCATCAGAAACAAAAGGGAGAATATTACAGACATTAATAGGATACTAAAAGAATACTATAAACCACCCTGTGAGCATACGTTCAACAAATTAGATAAACTGGACCAGTTCCTTGAAAGACACAAATTACAAAAATGATTTCAAGAAAATTTAAATAACTGGAATTATCCTCTATTGAACAAATTGAATTCATAGTTTAAAACCCTCTGAAAAAATAAAACTCCAGGGCTTCCCTGGTGGCGCAGTGGTTGAGAGTCTGCCTGCCAATGCAGGGGACACGGGTTCGAGCCCTGGTCTGGGAAGATCCCACATGCCGCGGAGCAACTGGGCCCGTGAGCCATAATTACTGAGCCTGCGCGTCTGGAGCCTGTGCTCCGCAACAAGAGAGGACGCGATAGTGAGAAGCCCGCGCACTATGATGTAGAGTGGCCCCCGCTTGCCACAACTAGAGAAAGCCCTCGCACAGAAACGAAGACCCAACACAGCCATAAATAAATAAAAATAAAAATAAAAAAAATGCAAACCTTTAAAAAAAAAAAAGAAAAAGAAAATGGCTTCCACCTAGGAACAATGCACAACTTCATTTAAAAAAATTAAAATAATAAAAAAAAATAAAACTCCAGGCACAGATTGCTTTATTAGTAAATTCTACCAATAATTTCAAAATGACACCAAGTCTACAAAATATCTTCCAGAAAACAGAAACAGAAAAGACATTTCCCAAACCATTTTATAAGGCAACCATTACTTTAATATCAAAACTAGATAAAGACAGTAAATGAGAATAGTGCAGTCCAATATCCCTCATGAACACAAAAATCTTCTATAAAATATTAGCCAAATGAATACAACAATATATAAAAAGAATGCTACATCATGATCATATGGGGTTTATCTCAAAAATGCAAAGTTGCTTCAACATTCAAAAATAAATCAGCATATTAAAATCACCATATTAACAGATTAAACAAGGAGAAGACACCTAACCATCTCAACAGAAATTGATAAAATTCAATATCCATTCATGATAAAAACTCCCTGGACATTAGGTATAGAAGGAAAATTCTGAACCTGATAAAGGGCATCTACAAATAACTAAATCTATCTTCATACTTAATGGTGAAAATTGAATGTTTTTTACCCAAGAGCAGGAATAAGGCAAGGATATCTATTCTTTTTATTGCTCCTCAACACTGTATTAGTGGCTCTAGATAATGTGATAAGACCAAAAAAAAAAGTCAGTTTTCCCTAAATTGATCTAGAGATTTCACACCACCCAATTAAAATCTCGGCAGATTTTGTAAATATAATCAAACTAATTTTACAATTTATATGGGAAAACAAATGTATGAGAAAAGCCAAACTAATTTTCCAATAGAAAAGTCTGAGGCATCACATTACCCATTTTAAGACTGACTGCTGACCTACAGTTCTTAAAACATTGTGCCATTAGTGAAAAGATAGACACAGAAAGGACAGAACAGATAATGCAGAGTTAGACCCACACAAATAGAATCAACTGATTTTTACCAAGCTGCACAGACAATTTAATAGAGAAAGGATACTTTTTCAACAAATGATGCTGGAACAATTGAATATCCATATGAATGGATCCAAACAAAAGAACTTCAACCTATATATTTCATTCATTACAAAATATTTACTTCAAAATGGAACAAAAGCTTAAATATAAAACATAAAACTAAAAATTCTTAAAAGAACACATAGGAGAAATCTTTATAACCTTGGATTAGGCAAAGAGTTCCTAAATAAGACAACAAAAGCATGATTTGTAAAAAGAAATAATTGGTAAGTTGGATTTCATTGATATTTAAAGTGTTTTCCCCGCAAAAGATTTAAAATTCTAGCCACGTATTGGGACAAAAATATCCAAATCAAATATCTGACAAAGGACTTGTATCTAGAATATATAAACTCAACAATAAAAAAATTAAAATTAAATGGGTGAGAGACCTAAATAGATTCTTTACAAAGATATATATAGCAAGTGTGCATATGCAAAAGATGTCCAACAAAAATAGTTATAGAGAATTGCAAATTTAAAAACATGAGGAACCACTACACCCTATTAGAATAGCTAATTTTTTTTTTTTTTTAAGTAACAGAGAAAACAGAAAAAAGTTAACAATAATATGGGCTGCTGAGGATGCCTTTTGTTGGTGGGAATGCAAATTGATACAACCATCCTGGAATAAATACAGTTGTACCATTTTTATTAAGTTAAATATACACTTATATGACTCAGCAATCCACTTTTAGGTATTTATCCTAGAATAATGTTCATGGAATATTTATCAGTTTTGAGATATTTTTGTTTGTCATACTTGTGGGTGTTACTGGCATGTAGTTGGTAGAGGCCAGGGATGCTGCAAAACATCCTACAATCCCCAGGATAGTCCCCTATAACAAAGAATTATCCAGTACAAAGTATATCAGTGCTGAGGTTGAGAAACCCTGTCCTAGAAAAATGAAAGGTTTGTTACACAAAAACCTGCATACGAATAGCATTATTCATTATTGCTCCAAAACACGAAACAACCCAAATATCTTACAATTGGTGATTGTAAGAATCACAAATTGTGATTCATCCATACAATAAAATACTACTTAGAATAAAAAAGAATGAACTATTTATACATGAAACAACATGAATGAATTTCAAATGCATTATGCTAAGTGAAAATGTCAGTCTCAAGATTATATAATGTATGATGCTATTTATATGACATTCTCTTAAATAAAAACTAAAGGGGCAGGGAAGTATCAGTGGTTGCCAGGGGTTAGCAATGGAGGAAGTGTTTGACTATGAAGGACAGTATGAGGGGTAACAGAATTGCCCTGTATCCCTTCTTTGGTGGTGGTTATACCAATCTATGAATATGTTAAAATTCATAGAAGTGCATAATGAA
Source organism: Eubalaena glacialis (assembly GCF_028564815.1). NCBI lineage: Eukaryota > Metazoa > Chordata > Mammalia > Artiodactyla > Balaenidae > Eubalaena > Eubalaena glacialis. The sequence goes on along the minus strand of NC_083723.1, from coordinate 25,225,888 downwards.
AAAAAAAGAAATTTACTGTATGTAAATTTTTTAAACAATTAAAAAAGCAGACAAATCTTAAGAAAGAAACTGACAAAAGTGGATATTATATACATATATTTTAAATTATTACACTTCTTAATGAGATATTGTGTTAAAAGAATATACACTGGAGCAATGATACCTGGGTTCAAATTCCAGCTCTGCCACTTAGCCCTATGATCTTGGACAATTAGCCTAACCTTTCTGAATGTTAGTATCCTCATCTGTAGAGTGTGAATAATAATAGTTTCTACCTCATAGATTTGTTATGAGTTAATATGCAATTACATACTAAAAATATTGCTTGATGGACCATAAATACACTAGGAAAATTAGCAATTTTTTATTATAAATGACACAAAATTTATAGAGTACATACTCTTACATCAATTGTTGTTTAACCTGGAAGAATTTGAAAGACATGTTTAATAAGTTAATAATTTTAATACATTTTAATCAAATTTAAATCAAGAAAATACTATGTTGGAAATTATTAAATATGTTACATCTTATAATTTTCTGTCTTAATTATTCCAGGTTGATAGACTTTCATGAAATCCACCAATGTCTGCATTTTCCACTTACTACATCAAGAATATCTTTCCATTTCAGTAGTTTGTATCTAAAACATCCTTTGAAAGGCCCGATTTTTTTCATATAGACATTGTATAATTTATTTAACGGACGTCCCACTTCTGAACATTTAGATCATTTACAGGTTTTCAAAAATCATATTTTTTCTCTATAGAATTAATTTTCTACTAAGTTGGAGCTTTTGGCTGTTGCTTCCCCAAGACATTGTATCAACATCTTTTTAAAAAATCAAAGCTCTATCATTTTGTAGTTGCCAGTTATTAAATATCCTTAGCAAGAATTTCCATTCCACCTTAAAAACAGTATGAGAAGATAATGTGGTAAGTAATTTTGAGAATACAAATTTATGTTTTCAAGACCATAAACAAGGCAAATAAACAAGGCAACTTGCCCCAGTTCTACCCTCTCTGAAGAATAAATTTGTAACTTCATCTTAAAAAGCAATCTCAGGCTCTATGTTCCACTCATTCACCTTTGATTCACAGGTCCCAGCCTAGACAGCCATGGAGGATAAGTCAGTCACCTGCTCTGAAACTGGACTCCTCTTTGCAAGAGATAGCATGACTTTTATTATTTGCAGTGGCCCAGGTCAGGTTTCCACCATGAATCTTTAGAACATGTCAAAACAATCTGAGCTAGATTGATGCAGCCACTGTGGAGAGCAGTATGGAGTTTCCTTAAAAAACTAAAAATAGACTTCCCATATGATCCAGCAATCCCACTCCTGGGCATATATCCAGAGGAAACTCTAATTTGAAAAGATACATGCACACCAATGTTCATAGCAGCACTATTTACAATAGCCAAGACATGGAAGCGACCTAAATGTCTATCGACATATGAATGACTGGATAAAGAGGATGTGGTACATATATACAATGGAATATTACTCAGCCATAAAGAAAGAATTAAATAATGTCATTTGCAGCAACATGGATGGGCCTAGAGATTATCATATTAAGTGAAGTAAGTCAGACAGAGAAAGACAAATATCACATGATATCACATGATATCACATGATATGTGGAATCTAAAACAATGGTACAAATGAACTTACTTACTAAACAGAATTAGACTCACAGATATAGAAGACAAACTCATGATTACCAAAGGGGAGATCGGGGAGTGGGAGAGATAAATTAGGAGTTTAGGATTAACATATACACATTGCTATATATAAAATAGGTAAACAACAAGGTCCTGCTGTATAGCACAGGGAACTATACTCAGTATCTTGTAATAGCCTATATTGGAAAAGAATCTGAAAAAGAATACATATATATGTATATATACGTATAACTGACTCACTTTCCTATGCACTTGAAACACAACATTGTAAATTAACTATACTTCAATTATATATATATATATAAACAATTTGAGCTATACCTCATTGGTTAAGAGAATATGAGTTTTTAAGGTGTCTGAATTGCACACTTTCTAATTGTGTTATCTAAGAAGAGAAACAAAACACCTTGTCCAACAATATATATTTTCCTCACTAGACTAAAAGCTCTTCAAACCAGGATTTGTATCCTACTCATTTCATACTCCCGAAACATGCATAATGCTCAAATGTTATTAAAAATTGCCTAGTGGAGGTATTTTTAAATTAAAGGTATATGTACATGTGTTAGATGCTTAGATTTACTGAAAGGAAGATTGTATAAAAATCTTCTAAACCTTAAACTTTGCTGCATGAAAATATGATCATATAACCGTATAAAGAAAGAATTGTTCAAATAAGCCACAAACTCTTCCATTTTTCTCATCTGTAGTTGAAATGTGATATCATTATTGCCCTTAAAATGAAGTATATATATCAAATATATATATATCAAAACTTCCACAAACAAGTACTAAACAGCAAGGAAAATATATTAACTTGAGGGAGTTAGTATATTTATACACAGGTTATCAATCATCCACATTAAGGGAAATTTCTACTTTCTCAGTTACAGAATTTCTAATTATCTTATTTGCTTTTGTGCAATTTTGAAATTTGTAATTTAGGGATTATGTAAACTCTACTATCTGACATTAATTACTTGTACTCAAGGTGATGGCCCCAGCTGCTAATTTAGTTAAATAGCTATTAAAAAATTTAAAAGGAAACCAGATGGATAATTATAACTCTTCTGTTGGATAAACACTTATTATTTTTGATAGTTTATGTAGCTTCCCCAAATTCTCATTAGAGAATATTAATCATTCTAGGTTAATCTGGCAATCAAAAATAAATATCTTAAGTCTTTTTTTTTTAATTTGTCAGGTGATCATATGTTAGGGACAATCATGAAAACTGAGCAGGAACATGTTGGGAAGCATAACACCATAAATTTACAGCTGGACTTATGTTAGCTGAGAGACTGATGACCTGCTTGTTAACGTGGGAGACATATACATAGGGCATATTGAGTTACTATAGTGTGGGTAGTTTGATGTGCTGTGATGTGTTATGTTAGAACCACTCTGTTTGACCTCTGCTCAGTGATGCATTAAAAATGTAAAGTATTGTACTTCCTTAGAAAGTAGACTCAATGCACTGCAACCCCATGCTGGTTGTTACCCAAAGCAAGCATGGTTAAATTATACACATCTCTTAGTTTTAAAGGAAGGAAAAAATAGGAGGAGGAGACACATTTCTCATGGATTAGCATCTTCTGATCTATTTTTGCAACTAACCTAATACAAATTCAGTAGATCATTTTTTTCAGGGTTGAAAAGAAAAATCTTTTATGTCCGTGCTTTTAATGTTGAACAGATCTGAAAAAAAAGTCCTAGCAAATCAAGGGTCTCTTTAAATATAAATGTTTCACATCATATGAGCATACAAATCATGTTTATTGCAAAAGTAACTTTGAGATTCTTCCCAAGGATTTTTAAAGCACCTCTTTTATATCTGTATTCTTCAACATAAACATACCCACAGACTCTGTGACATGTGTTTGTTCCTATACTAAGTTCCTAATGGTTCTGAATCATGTAAGTTCTGGGTAAAGATCCTGTCTCCATCTACAATAGTATTTACATAGTCGTGTATTTAAAACAGCAGATTCTAAATAAATGGTGAAAGCACAATGACTGTAAAAATGAAGAAATAACTTGAGTAACTTGAATTCTATCATTCTATGTAACCACTTGAGTTTTTACTTATATTTAAAGTTTTTAGGTAAAATAGACTGTGTACATGAAAGGGGTAATGTGCTTTGGGGAGTAGCAATAAAGTATGTATTTCAAATAATATAAAATATTTTATTGAATTTGAATAATATTTTTAAAGTTTAAATGTTATTCTCTTTAAAATTGATGTTTGATTTTGAATTAAAAGATGATTTAAAATTATTAGTGATTGTTACAAGATTATTATTGATATACTTTTGTTATGGAAATATAGGAGAGATTTAAACATTATCTGCTTGGGTATCAATTATGCAATGTATGCTTTTGTTTAATCAAAAGGGGAGAAGAAGCTGGGGTGGAAAATGTAGGTGTTATAGTACCTAACAGTTTCTATCACATCAGAACATTTCCATTTCTTTAGTATTTTTTTAAATAGTTGCTTCTTTTTCCTCTTTTTTCATGATTAAAGCATCTCATTCAGACTGAAATTATTATTTATGAGGCTTGATTTAAAATGTTTCATTTTTTCAGATGCACTTGTTTCAAGGCTTGGGAAATAATAAATTCCTCCTGGCTTGGGTTATTAACATTGAACCATGTCTTCAAACTGACACTTAGACTAGACTATAAAGGACACATTTTTAGAGTGTCTGTAAGTTGTGCTTTTTGGAAGCCAACAGAATGTAAAACCTTGTTTATATAAAATTCAATTTACTGTATATTTAAAATATAAATAGTATTACATATTTCCATACATGAACCCCTGAGGCTGAAGTTTCTATTGAACTTTTGACTTGTCTTTGAAATTTGAGAGGAGCCATTAAGAAACGGATATTGAATCATTCATTATGGAAAAACTCAGTAAATTTAAAAAATGAATTAAAAATATCAACTCAATAAATGTAACTGTTAATTGGAATTTGTTTATCTAACATGTTATTAACTAAAATGACATGTCTTGTGGAATCCTGTGATTTTCTGGGTTACTTCTCATAGGAGGTTGGTGGTGGTTGTAATTGGAAGTTTTATAGGAAGCAGAAAATAACACTAGAAATTGACTGGAGAATAGAAAATAAATCAGACTTATGAGAGATAAAAAATTAAGAAAATAATTGAAATAAAATAAAATAAATTATAAAATAAAGAATTAAGATTTGTTTCTAAATAAAAAACAAATCAGGCATAGAACAATGAATACAGTACTAAATTGTTAAAATGAGATTGATGTTAAGAGTCCCATTATATTGCTGATGTCAAACAAAGAATATTTATGCAAAGCTCTAGTCTTTTATGGTAACCAGAGTTAAAAACACACACACAAATATTGCTATATGGGAGTAGTACTTCTAAGAATATAATGATCCATCTTTCCATGACCTTGACTATCATGTTAACTTTAAAGTTTTATTCTGGGGCTTAGTAAAATGAGCCACACATTTCCCCACATCAACGTGGGCTTGCCTCTCCTCCATTCCTTTCTTTTCCTTGGTTTTAGACTCCCTCATTTGTGATCAATTTTTCTTCTTCATTATTCCTGTTTCTTACCTCGTCTTTTGGTCTAAGTTGGTTACCTAAGCATTCCTCTCCACTCCCTACTTCGGGTGATATGGAATATTTGAGTTTTCAGGAACAAATGAGTAACCTTTGCGTGACAATGTAACTAATAGTAGAATAGCTCTGTGTTTGCTTTCAAGTTAGCTATTCAATGTTGGTTATTCATTTACAAGTTCTCTTCCAGAGTAAAGTACTTGGAAAGAACTGGTTCAGAATGTAGTCTTTGTTTTCAAGTCTTCCTTTTATCTTGGTTTGTTGCCTATGTCCTCATGCCTGAAGCAGTCACTCTGTTCTTATATGTCAAACTGTTACAATTACCTTCACATTCTACTGGAAAAGTCATCACTCACAAACTCCCACTCAGTGTCTCTGTATCACTGGGAATGAAGCATAGTTGATATGATTTCCCACCAATTCAGCACTAAAGTCAGAAATATAATGCATGGCTTAAAAGTCTCAGGCTTGCAGCCACTTCTATTGAAGGATACAAGTTCAAGGACTAAGTATACATGCATGCAATGATGTTGTGAATATATGGAGCCCTGAGGATTTAAACAGGCAAGGCAAAGCAAAATAGAACACATATTATAAAAATGTGCTGGAAGAGAGGTATAACAACCTGTTGTGACAAATCTGGAAGGAGTTATCTATTTACTGATTCAGCTACTAAACATTTTTCACTAAAGATTAAAAAATATGTGGGCAACATTAAACCACAGTTTGAGATTATTAACAATATTGTTACATAATGAATACACAAAACATTCCAGACTTTCGTTTTTCAAAAAAATGTGTCTTTTAAAAATATCAAAATAATATAAAAGCAATATAATATTACTTGGAAGGAAAAAAAAAAGAAAAAAAAAAATCATCCATACGTTCTCTTATGGGTTATATCCCCTCAAAATTCGTAAGTTGAAATGCTGTCAGTCCCTTACAATGTGACTTTATTTGGAAATAGATTCCTTGCAGATGTAGTTATAGTAAAATGGGATCATGAGAGTGGGTCCAATCTGACTGGTGTTCTTATTAAAAAAAAAACAAAATTTGGACACAGGGGCATGCACACAGGGAGAATATCACATGAAGAGGCATAGGTGGAAGATGGCCATCTATAAGCCAAGGTGAGAGAGCAGAAACAGGTCCTTCCCTCATAGCTGTCAGAATGAACCAATGCTACTGACACTTTGATCTCAGACATCTAGCCTCCAAAACTATAAGACAATAAACTTCTGGTGTTTAAGCCACCTAGGTTGTGGTACTTTCTACAGCAGCCCTAGCAAACTAATGTATCTTCATTACCCAGACATAATTTCTGTAAACATTTGTTATAAAATCTTTAATCTGTGACCTCTTTATGTTTGTTTGTCAGTATGTATTTTCTTCCACATAAAAATAAATTGTGAACAAATATTTTTAGGCTACAGCAGTGAGTTTTTGTGTCCTAGTATTAAGTCTATCATCTTCCCTCCACTGGTAATGATACACCAATTTTAGTGCTAAGCTAAATGATAACATTTCCCAGGCTCCTTTGTACAAAGGGATATTAGCCAAAAGACTGTGTGAGACTGTCAAGAACTGCAAAGTTTCTGAGATTTTAAACTTCCTGCAAGCAAGCAAGTTAGCCTACTATAGTCTCTTAGAAGCTAGCTGAAGATATGAGATTTCTGCGTCAGAGATAAAGGACTTTATTTCTCACAGCAATAGCAGTGGTCAGAATACCAGTATTTTCTTGTCCTAGTTTTCCGAGGGCCAATTCTAAGCCCTTCCCCAGGGCTACAAGAAGAGGGCCAGACAATACCACCACTGGTGGAGCTGAAATTTTCATTAACAGTCAGTAAGCCTAAATACCTTCTGCCTAGGAAGGAGACACTATCTGTTTCTTCTGAGCCTCCTTTCTTAAAAACATTCGTAAAAAGAGAGACTAGCAACTATGTTCTGAGGTGCAGTCATGTTCTGAGCCTGGCAGCCATGTTCTTAGAATGACAGCAGGAAGAGAGGAAACTGAAGTCCACACCAGTACTGGTCTGTCTGTTCCCAGGGTTCTTTTATGAATAAGAAAGTTTAATTTCTATAACTAAATCTAATTTCTAAACTAAATAAGTTTAATTTCTATAACTAAATGCCAACTTTCTTTTGGCATTTTCTGTTTCATGATCCAAACCTAGTTCTAACTGATATCCAGTCAATAAAACTTGTATTTAAAACATCATTTTTCATAATTGTAAAGGAATTCATCATATAGCTATATCATCATTTATTTATCTAATCCCTGTTTACTGTGCCCCCTTATTCTGCCTTCATTTTTCTTTTACTCCAATAAAAAGAAGCTTTGATGCACTTCGTTATCATTAAAATTATTTCCTTAAGATTGGTTAAGACTTTTCTTTTTTGTTGTGGGTTTTGTTTAGTATATTTTTATTTTATGTAAATATGTGCGTATGTAGACAAAACAACAAAATCTTAAGTTTATAAAATCAAATCACCATATCCATCTCTGCCTTTTCTCTTCTCTCTCTACATATATACAAAATACCAGCACAAAATTTAAGTCTTAAGAGGTAACAGCACTTGAACATTTCTATTCACAGTTCTTCTGAAGTTAAACTGTATAGCTCTAAATGGCATGCTTTTATTATATCATAGTTGATTAAATTTAACCCATATCCGATGAGATCCTTCACTGAATTTAAAGTTATTTTACTTTATTTACTCTTCTCCTCTTTCCCTTCTTTTTCCAAATTTGGTTACATGCATGTATATTTGTCTTATTTCTTTTTAATTTAATAGATCTTTATTGGAGTATAATTGCTTCATAATACTGTGTTAGTTTCTGTTGCACAACAAAGCGAATCAGTCATATGCATACAGATGTCCCCACATTCCCTCCCTCTTGAGCCTCCCTGTCATCCTCCCTATCCTACACCTCTAGGTCATCACAAAGCACCAAGCCGATCTCCCTGTGCTATGTTGCTGCTTCCCACCATCCAACTATTTTACATTTGGTAGTGTATATATGTCGACGCTACTTTCACTTCGCCCCAGCTTCCCCCTCCCACCCCATGTCCTCAAGTCCATTCTCTATGTCTACCTCTTTATTCCTGCCCTGCAACTGGGTTCATCAGTACCATTTTTTTTTTTTTTTTAGATTCCATGTATATGCATTAGCATACGGTATTTGTTTTTCTCTTTCTGACTTACTTCACTCTGTAGGACAGACTCTAGGTCCATCCACCTCACTACAAATAACTCAATTTCGTTTCTTTTTATGGCTGAGTAATATTCCGTTGTATATATGTGCCACATCTTCTTTATCCATTCATCTGTGGATGGACATTTAGGTTGGTTCCATGTCCTGGCTATTGTAAATAGTGCTGCAATGAACATTGTGGTACATGTCTCTTTTTGAATTATGGTTTTCTCAGGGTATTGCCAATTGCTAATGTTCATAAAACCAACTTCTTTTATCTACCCAATAGATGGGCTTTTCTACTAACAACAGACAAGCTTGATCAACAAAGAGAGGTAAATGAGCCTATTTGGATAGAATTAATGTTGATAGGTCTTCTTATCGAAGTTGAATAATAGAGTTGTATTTATTAATTTAAGACTATGTTAGTGTATTTGATAATGCAGAAAAGACCAGGTCATATCCTCTGAGTAGCTTCTATCTTAGTAATTCACAGTGCTTTTACTGCTTCAGATAATGACTCAGGACGTTAGTGTATTAAATGTAATGTATCTTGATAGATAGGCTGCATAGAAGGCATAGAAAATTTATTTTAAGGGTTAATATCCATAGGCATAATTCATATACATAACATTTTTTCTTTTTGTCTTTTTTAAAATGGTGAATTCAGGCCTCTTGCTCCTTATAGTTTCCCTGCACACAGCTCTGCTTGTAACTAGCAGATGAATAACAGAAATAGCAGCTCTATGTGTGTGTGTGCACGTGTATGTGTATGTTTTACATGCCTGTACTAACGGCTGCACAAATGCATTTAGGCATGGAGAGATAATTATCTAGGAAAGAGATCAAGAAAAATAATAATTATGTGCTACATTTGCTGATACGCTAGCAATAATACTGTAGAGAGAAACAAACTAGGTCTGAGAACAAATGGCAATTTTCTTCTGTCTGTGTATCAATAATACATTCTTAGTCATAATTCACTAGTAACAACTATACCATACCTAACACCTAATAAAAGAGAGACTCTCTAATAAGATACTAGTTCAATTTGTTCACCACAATTTAAACTAAATGCAGTAGAGTTAAGGTCATCTTATGCAGAAGACATTGCCTTGGTGTAATTCAACTCTTTATTACTGATAATGAGCCAAAGCTGAATAAAAAGCTGAAATAGAACCTAGAAATGTTTAGGAAGAATAATTTGGCAAAACAAAATTACTGGTAACAAAGATCATCACCAGTGCCTAAGAAATTCGGGTAGAGGTATAAACAACAGTTCAGATAAGTTTGATCATTTAATTTGGGAAAAATATAATTGAGGCTTCTATGTGGCCAAAGATTAGAGTCACAATAGAGGCAGGAATCAAAATCAACAAAAGACAAACAGTGAGATAGATATTGCTTGCTTTTTTGTTAATTTGCATTGAAATGGTCCTCCTATGGGTTAGGCAGTCTGACACTTTGGAAGGCCTGGTGAAGCCTTTCTTCTGAAACTGAAAGGGCCAGATCCATGTTCTCATAAACCCTTGGCAGCTCAGACATAGGCATGTGACTCAGCCTGAGCTTGGGATCTCTGCTTTACCAGTTAGATTCGCCTGCCCTAGACAACACTTCTGGTGGCAGTAAAAATAGCCAGAGACCAGTGACCACAGTGGCAGCTCCACTGAATTCCAACAACTCAGCAGGGTATGTCCAGTGGTCCACGCACCAGAGGCAATTTTCTAACCAGACTGAGCGCATGATGTGATGGCGGCTTTCTTCCTGGCTGCCTGGTTTCCCTTTCATCCTGCTATTTTTTCTCAGTCCAGTTTAGCAGCCTTCCTGCTGGTTCTGGAAGGTACCAGGTATCCTTCCAATAATTCATTTTTCTGTTAAACTAATCAAAGGTGGTTTCACTTGTTTGAAATTAATAGCCCTTGCTTAATTACATTAATGATATTCATTCACACGATTCTAATCCTCATTTGTAATCCTGATGATTTTTTTGAAAATCCAATGCTTTATACAGTCTAAATTAGTCTAATCACTTGATAGAGATATCAGAAGTTTTAAAGTACACCTGAAATCTACAGAGCATTAGTGTATGAATACATCAGGTATTTACAGAGAAGGTGAACTTAACCTAAATAATTTGGAGAATTTTTATATTACTGAATTCTTCAGAATAAGACCTTAAGAAATTGCTGCTAATAGAAGTTCCTTAATTTGGGAAAGAAAAATAAATCATTCATTTTGTTCATTTTTATTCTCAAGATATATAAATATGCATATCAAGAATATATTACATATATGTGACATTATATGCAGGTCATTGAGAATATGTGAAACAAACTACGGAGAGAATAAGGTGAAATATTCTCAATCTTTTTTTCTAACCCAATATCAGAACCTGACTATTCTTATTAATAATAATTACTGACTAAAAGTAAGACTTTTTGTTGATGTCTATTTGATACAGTTGTTTGATATAATAAATATGGATCTGTTACAATATAGAATCATTTTTTTTTATTACCCCAGTAATGTATGAACATACATCCCTGGCATTAGCTCATTCCATTACCTTGACCTTAGTTCTGGCCCCCCTTATCCCTGGTTTCTAACCCAGATAACCTTAGCCTTAACATATCCATGATACCAAGATATGGCAATCACTGAGATCAGAGAGCATGTTTAAGGACAGGACTGAGGACGTCTATATCACACGTTACTTAGTAATTTTAAAAGCTTCACATTTAACTTTTGTTAACGTTTAGTGAAAACAGCTGTGTCAAAATTGCAGTGTGACATATACGTTGGCTCATGATTGTGGTAATTGGAGAATGGGAGGCAAGGAAACCTACTGGACCGTATCAACATTTTAGGAGTAGAAGATGTGTTGTTTGTTCTCCATTCAAACAACTGTGACTAAAGCATTCCAAGAATGGGTAATAACATGAACAATGAAATAGAGCCAGCTCTGAATGTTGTGTGCATATATTTATGTGTTTGTTGAATTTCAAGGTCTGAAATGTCTAGATGTAAGAAGATTGATCTGAATGGGAATGCTTATATAAATTACATTAGAAACCTTGCCCCTATACTATGGACTGAATTGTGTGCCCCTAAAATTCATATGTTGGAAACTTAACCCCCAATGTGGTGGGATTTGGAGATGGGGCTTTTGGGATATGATTAGGTTTAGATGAGGCCATAAGGGTGGGGCCCTCATGATGGGATTAGTGCTCTTTTAAAAAGAGATACCAGAGAGCTTGCTGGCTCTCTCCACCATCTGAGGACACAGTGATATGCAGGCCATCTGCAAGCCAAGAGAGTCCTCACAGAACCCAACCATGCTGTCACCCTGATGTTGGTCTTCCCAGCCTCCAGAACTGTGAGAAATTAATTTTTGTTGTTTAAGCCACTCAGTCTATGGCATTTTATTATGGAAGCCCAAGCTGACTGAGACACCCTACATGCTAGAATTTTAACTCTATTATGGAACTTATAACAATTCTATCACTGATTAAACATGCATCTTTTTTTTCATAACACTATTGTGTTTGTTTGGAAGGGTTTAAAGAAGACCCCAAGATCCTTGTTTTCAAAAACCTTAGAACTTGGAGAAAAATTACATGTACATGTGAGCAGCTGTAGAGCAACTCTGAAGATACAGAAACAAGTATATAAAGGGCATATATAATAAATGCTAAATGCAAAGGGATGGAAGGAACATCACGGGCCGGGGTCAGTCCAGCTTCCTGGAAGAAATTTGGCCAAATAGCTGTACAACTCTAAGGAGATAGTTTAAAGTTTTTGGACCTCACTCACCACATCTGTGAATGAGGAGCTTAGTTTACATACATTTCAGTCTGTTTCCAGTTCTCATGATCTGTGAAATCATGATTCTGAGCTTAACTCCACTGGAATGGAAGCCACATATTGGCAAAGAGCAAGTACCTCTTTCTTGAAAGGCAAGCACAAACTTCACTAGTTAGACATTTGTTCAATAGATTTTACAAGACAGGTCTCAGAGGAGATTTGAGGAAATGGACCTACAATTGTACATTTGTTTGTTGGCCAGACTGACTAAATCAGTCAGCTAATTTGGAGTCTTCTTACTTACACAATTACACATACTTAATATAAACTGTCATTTATTAAGTATCTATCATATACCAAGAATCCTACATATTTTGTCACTGACCTTTACTACAGCTACTAAGACAAGTACAGCTACACTCATTTTATAGCTGAAGAAACTGAGGCTCAGAAAATTTAACATAACTAGAAGTACAGAACTGGGAATTAAGAACAAACCTGTCTGGTTCTGATGCACATTATCTTTCCACTTGTTATAACACAGAGCTCTCTAACATTTAGTAAGAGTTTACCGAGGCCCTGTTCTAAGGGTTTTACAGGTTTTAATTCATTCACTTCAACAATCCCATGGACAGGTACACTTTTTACCCTTGTATAATAGATGAAAAATCTGAGGAACAGAGAGGCTAAGTAACTTGTGAGTGATTACACAGCTAGCAAGAGGCCGAGTTGGGATATCTCTGTCATGACTTCTCACCTATATAATGCTATGTAAATGCCAGCCAGATGGGTATGCTCATCACTAATAATACTAGCTGGGGAAAATAATCCATTTTATCACATCTTAGTTATTTCTTAACCATTGGGTAAAATGAATAAAATTGTGCACAGTAAAGAGTCTGACCAAATATTAGATAAATCTTTCAATCTACCAAGACTCAAAGCAATTACTTGTGGAGAAAGCCTAATCAATTTTCTTATCAGGCTTATATTACTGCTAATAAACATAGCCAAAATTTTGTTTGCAGTTACTACACAGCTCGAGACTGTAGTTAAATTCAAATTTTAACTGCAATTACCCTATAGTAGCAGGGGGTATTTTTGGCAAATAAATTACATTTTATGTAGCTATTATTGTCCCATATGAGATTAGTCAAAGAAAATTCTCATTTTATCACATGAAAGAGCCAATGACAGTGTTGGAATGTTTTTAGATAAGAATGAAATAAGAAGAAAGGAAAATCTTTAATCTTGCCTTTAGAAATAAATAAATCTATCTTGAATGAAAAATAGTATTATGCATCAATAGGAGAAATATGAAGTTTCTCTTAATGAAATAAGCAAAAAAGAGATATGTATGGGACTCCATCCCTAAAGAACTTTCCTCTTTATTTAGGCCCATAAAACAGAAAGATTACTTTCTTTCTACATCCCAGATGCAGATGTCAGGATAATGATATTCTCTGTGACTTTTATTGAAAACACTACTGGATTTTTACTGTAATGTGTTTGTGGCTAAAATTTTATAAAAGTATTCAGGAATCTAGGTCTAGGTACTTCTTTTCATTGTCAAGTTACTAACAAATTCCTGAAGAGATTTTCATTCAAGTTTTGCAATTCAAGTAAAGGAATATATGATTGAAATAACATAAATACAGAAGAGAGGAGGGGTAAGGAAGAGGAAAGTGAAGAGGGAAAAGGATTATAAATGCTCATGTAGCCAGAAAATCATGCCAATTATCAACTGCTTAGAAGAGAGGCTCTAGGTCAGCGTTTGGCAAACGTTTTTCTGTAAAGAGTAAAGTACTAAATATTTTAGGCTTTATGAGCTATATAGTCTTTCTCCCAACTATTCAACTCTGCCATTTGGTGAGAAAAGAGTTATAAAAATGTAAACAAATGGATGTGGACATGTTCCAATAAAACTTTATTTACAAAAACAGGTGGAGACCCAATTTGGCCCTCAGGGTCTACTTTAAATCATGCTAAGATTATATCTTAATGCTAAGATTATATCTCAGTGCTTTCTGACAGAACTTTCCACTTTGAAGGAAACGTTCTACATCCTTGCTGCCCAATTTGGAAGGCACTAGTCACAAGTGGCTATTGAGCACTTGAGATGTGGCTAGTGAGAGTGAAGAAAATTAAATTTTACTTAACTTTAATTATTTTGCATTAAGTAGTCATGCAACTAGTGACTACATTTTGGACTTCACAGCACACTTCTTTCTTTTTAATCTGAGAATGCAACTTCAGAATTTCCTTTCATTGTTAATAAACAAAGAGAAACTTTTGATATTTTGAAGATTTTCAGAATGCAACATTTGGAAAGGTGGAAAAACTTTTCACTATAAATATAGAAAAATTAAACTAAAAAGGCTAATCTCACTTTATAATATATAATATGCATATACGTAAATATAAATATACAACAGGTATCTGTATTTATAAAGTCTCCCTTGTCTCAAGAGAAATTGTGAGAAAGATGCAGAAATCAGGAAAATATGGATAAAATAAATAAAACATATTTGATTTTGCTTCTTTTATATCTTCTGATTAGTGGATAAACAAATGGATTTGATGTCATTCTAGACAGGAGTTTTGAAAATGTATGTGGTGTCATTATATTATGAAGCATTTTTCTAAAAGAATGTCAGTGTTATTCGATGAAAAGAACCGAAGCTTTGTAATCAAAAGTTGTGAGTTCAAGACTCAGTTTCATCACTAACTAACTGAATAACATTTTCAAATTACTTCAGTTCTTTAAGTCACAGTTTCCTTAGTAATAAAATTGGGATAAAAATATCACCTACCATAACAAGTTGTGGTGGAGTTTGTGGGATTTAAGTAATATGTACTCAGTACATAGATAAAAAACTCGTACACAGGTGGCTGCTTTTATTATACTTGGTAAGATAAAAGGATAAATATATATTCTACATGCACTCTGCCTGAAAATGTCTGAAATTAGTCATTCTCAACTCTCTCACCAGTGACTTAATTCTGCGATTAGCAATCTCTGTGTTTGCTTCTTAAGAAACAGTTATTGTATCAAATAAATTCAGGGAAAAATGCTTCTTTAGTCCTAGATTTTTGAAATCTCTTGTAGTAAACTCCCTTTAGCCGGTGATAGATGGAAAGAGGGAGGAGGAGCTTCTTAAGAGACAGAAAATCCACTGCAGCCCAAAGTAAGTTGGTTAGGAAATGGCTTTAAAAAAAAATTGATTCTGCTTTACATTTATAGAGCAGGTCCACTGTCATCTGAAAGAAAGGTTAATGTTTATGAGTGGACGTTTCTGTCCCATTCATGAGTGTGCTCTGCCTTCATCTTGGGGACCTAATCACCTCCCCAAGACCCCACCTCCTAATTAACATCACCTCCTAATTAACACTGGGCATTAGGTTTTCAACATATGAATGGGGAGATGGGTGAAGGACACACAAGTTCACACCATAGCATTATTCAAAAAAAAAAAAAACTGGCTAATTTATTCTAATTGTTCAAATTCTAGATAATTTATTCTAAGGAATCTGCACAACAGGTTATTTCACATCTAGATTTGAATACTGAGAATATAATTTCTCACTAATTGGAAGTTATTAAATCCCACTGCAATCAAGAAATGCAGCTATCCTACAGAAATCTTTACAATGGTATTATTATTCTATAGACACAAATGGTTATTACTAGTCAGTAGATTACCTGTAATATACATATATATTCTTTGTTTCTTTACTGCATCAAGTGAAAGGATTGTGCAGTGAGTCAGCTTACCACCAATACTGATTGTCAAAGCTCTTTCCTTACAAAGGAATGAAACACACACAGAACAATAATAGAAAAATATTAAAAGATATCAACTTGAAGTCAAAATGCAGGAAGGACAGCCATGTCTTATGCAGAAAGCATGGGAGACAATAACACATTTCCTCTTCCTCTCTTCTGGGCTATATAGATTTTCCATTTCTGATGCTCTCAGCTCGTTAATGCTATTCACTTATCAACAGTATGGTTTTCCTACCCAATTAATAGTTTCTCATCCCCATAATTCAACTTGCAACTGGTTTTCCTTTGCCAGAGCACCAAACTGACAATGTTCATGACCATTCAACTTCAGAATCCACCATCAACTTATTTAAAATTCTTGGAAAAGAAACAAATTCTTTCACTTGTAGTTTGATGAGTTTATTTGAGTCAGGTGCTCACCCCCAGACCAATCAGCTACAGCCTAGAAAAACTGTATGTGGTACAAATCTAACAAACCAGACTCACTCTGGGCAGGCATGAAAAAACATACATGCTACAAAGGACATGGACTCTTTGTTCATCAGCAACTGAACATCTGAAAGATGAATAACCATACATATCAGGCTTGTATGAATGAATCTGGAGTATAAGGGACTTATATTCAGTTAAAATACAATTCTAGAGAGAGAATTTCTATAATATATTCTGAAAGAAAGAAAAATGGTGAAATTCAATCTAAAAATCAGAATAATAGTTTTATAATTGTTTTTTGCTTATCTAAAAGAAGGACATAAATGATTGAGTAAAATCACACGAATGCTATAAAATTCTAAGATTTATATAAATTTTATTTGAGGCATCTTCTAAAATATAAATTATTTTATTTGGAAGAAAACTGTCCTAATATAAATCTAGCTAGAATAAATATAATTCGGGGTAAGTCTGTGTGTAACAGTTATTTCATAAAATAATTTTCCAAGTCTACAAATTAAATATGAAAATAGCTGTCATTTTGATCGATTTTTTAATTAACCATTACATACAATGCCATACATTTCTTCAGTTCCATAGATGTAGCACAGAATTATAATTAAGAATTTAGTTCATTTTCTTTCTATAAAATTTTTTTACTACAAAAACTAGAATGCAATTCGGCTGTTAGGTCTAAAGTGACTGCATGTGGATTATGGAAGCAGCAGTTTTGAAGGGAACAGTTTATGGGATAATTTAAACTGTCTCATAATGTAGGAATTCTGACAGCTGGTATATATATATATGTCCTTCCCAAATACTGTTTCACAAAGAAAAATGCATATAAATTGAAATATTATTGGAGTTATATACTCAATGGTTAATACATTGTGAAATATTTATAATAAATACAAGTGAAGCTTTGCTTCACTCATGAAAATGAACTTGTTTCAGAAAACACTACACTGAATTGTTTAAACAGAGGAAATGATCACTGACTGACAAATAAAATTTCTTATACTTTAAAAGGATAAAAAAGGAAAAAGTAATCTACTTTCCATTATTTATTATATTTATGGAGTTCTGAAGAGTTTATGTTTAAATAAATAATATTTTAATACACTGAAGAATTATTTAATTTCTATGAATGAATTTCACTCATTCATCTATACTATACTGAGACCAAACAGTATGCTAATGCTATCTCATAGCTCACTGAGCATGTGTTTAAAAGATGTTGGAAATACAAAGTCCATATTTGGCATACACACTAGGTCACTTCTGTTTGTTACATTATCTTGGAGACTGACATCACTTGCTATGTCAGATACTATTGCCATTAGGAGAAAGTCACCTGAATATTAGCTTCCAATTATTTATTTATTTATTTTTTAAAAAACGTGATGATCCATTTATTTATTTATTTATGGCTGTGTTGGGTCTTCATTTCTGTGCGAGGGCTTTCTCAGGTTACGGCAAGTGGGGGCCACTCTTCATCGCGGTGCGCGGGCCTCTCACTATCGCGGCCTCTCTTGTTGCGGAGCACAAGCTCCAGACGCGCAGGCTCAGTAATTGTGGCTCACGGGCCTAGCTGCTCCGTGGCATGTGGGATCTTCCCAGACCAGGGCTCGAACCCGTGTCCCCTGCATTGGCAGGCAGACTCTCAACCACTGCGCCACCAGGGAAGCCCCCCAATTATTTTTTAAATTATTTGCTGTGAACATGCAAGTTTCAAAAAGTTAAAGAGAACTGGTTTTAAAAAACAAGATAAGCAAGTTAAATTTTTCAAGTTACTTTCAAATAAATAAACAAATGAGTTTCAAAACTAAATGAGCTATATATTCACATTCTTCCACTTAGTCTCTCAACAAAGGAGAAATTTCCTTCCTCTTGCTAATGAAAATTCCACACTTCCTTTAAAATATAGTTCATTCAACATCTACCTCAAAATCCTGACTATTCAAGTCTATGTTGATATTTCCTTTTTAGAGTTCCTAGATGATTTGTGCTGAAATATATTTACACATTTTCCTTTCATTTTTCTTTAATTGGTAATGTAGTCCTGTTTCCTTCACTAAAATTTTCTCAATAACATTAAGTTGTTGTTTTGATTTATATAAACTTCTTGCATAGATAACTAGGCCTGATTTAATGAGCTGGGAGTGACTTAATTGCCTAATATCCCCAAGAAAGAGTGTATGTAATATAAAAGCCAACTGTAGCTTATTTAAGTGGCTTTTAAAGTTGTTTTTAATGCCAACTCTTAGAAAGCAATAAATGTTCCTAGTAATCCTGTATACACAGACATTTTTACATAAATATTAGTGGGAATGTAAATGTGTGCAGCCACTATGGAAAACAGTATGGAGATTCCTCAAAAAAAATTAAAAATAGAACTACGATACTAGCCAAGACATGGAAACAAACTAAATGTCCATCAACAGATGAATGAAGAAGATGTGAAACACACACACACACACACACACACACGCACACACACATACACACACACAGAGGAATACCACTCAGCCATGAAAAATAATGAAATCTTGCCATTTGTGACAAAATGGATGGGTCTAGAGGTCATTATGCTAAGTGAAATAAGTCAGATAGAGAAAGACAAATACTGTATGATTTCACTTATATGTGGAATCTAGAAAACAAAACAAATGAACAAACATAACTAAACAGAAACAGAATCAAAGATACAGAGAACAAACTAATGGTTGCCAGAGGGAAGGTGGGGGGAAGAGAGAAATACATGACGGAGATTCGGAGGTACAAACTTCCAGTTACAAAATAAATGATAAATGAGTCAAAGGTATGAAAAGTACAGTGTGGAGAACATAGTCAATAGTTATGTAATATCTCTGTATGGTGACACATGGTAAATAGACTTATCACGGTGAACATTTTGAAATGTATAGAAATACCGAATCACTATGTTGTATACCAGGAACTAACATAATGTTGTAGGTCAATTATACTTCAAAAACAAACGAACAAACAAAATCACAGAAAAAGAGATCAGATTTGTAGTTACCAGAGGCAGGGATTAGGGGGAGAGGGAATTGGATGAAGGCAGTCAAAAGGTTCAATCTTCCAGTCGTGAGATAAATAAGTACTAGGTGTGTACTGTACAACATAACTATAATTAACATTGCTGTATATTATATATGAAAGTTGGTAAGTAAATCCTAAGAGTTCTCATCACAGGCAAAAAGTTTTTCTATTTATTTAATTTTGTGTCTGTATGAGATGATAGATGTTCACTAAATTTATTGTAGTTATGATTTCATGATGTATGTAAGTCAAATCATTATGCCATATACACTAAACTTATACAGTGCTGTATGGCAATTATATCTCAATAAAACAGAGGAAAAAATATATAACTGGAACAAAAGGTTTTCATAATAATACTTACCCTAACTATATGCAGTACAATCTGATATTATCTATTCTCCGTTTATTTAAAAATAATCTCAGTCACAAAACATTACATTGATTTCATGACCCACTAATGGATTTATCAGACCCCAAATTTAAAAACATTGCATGAACTAATTCTCAGTGAGTAAGTTCACATGATAGAAGCATCAGTGCAAAAGTTTGTTTGAGTTTTGTGCTGGTTTTTCTCTGTGTTATTCCAAAGTATTATTGTTGGCATTTTGGGAAGGATAGTCTTTTGTTATAATGGAAGTCTCCCCTGCATCCTGGGATATTTACTACTCATGACTCCTACCCACTAAATGCTAGAGGAACCCCTCAACTACTGACAACCAAAAGCACCCCACACATTTCTAAGGTTTGGAGAGGAGCAGTGCTGTGGTGTTGCCACTGGTTAGGAACTCATGAAAACAGTGCTTAGTATGAAATTCAGTTAGATTATTTATGTATGTTATTTGTAAAAATCAAGCCAATAATATTGGGGAATATGTTATTAGTGGGTAATTATAGCAATCAAATAAAAACTAAATCAATTCATTATTTACTGACAAATAATTAAGTTCAAGAGCCTGTAAAACCCTGTTTGTTCTTCACTTTCAAGAACTGAGAAAAGTTTGGATCTCAGATCAAGCACTTAACTAACCCTTAAATTCCTCACCTGTAGTGTAAGAATAGCATGAAATTAACAGTGTTGTTATGAAAATTACATGAGTAGTCTACGTGCCAGTGCCTGGCCCATGGTAGGTGCTCAATATACTTACATTTACAGAATGAGATAAGGAAGAAAAAAGCACACACATGAAAGAAAATATGTAATCAATGCTGTTAGGCTGAACAGTCTTTTGAGTAACAAGTGGTATCAGTACTCAAAGCATCTTCCTTTGTACAGCAGCAGTCATGTGAGCAGGAGGAAATAAATTTTTTTTGGAAAATTTTTTGCCAAAAATATGTGGAAAGGACTACTTATATTTTCTTTGTTCATTGTTAAAGAATATGGCTAGAAAAAGTACCTTGCTTGCCTCTTTCATCAGAAGTTTATTCAAATGAGTATTAACATTAAAAAGTATAATACCCCTAAATTCTCATTTTGGCCTCATGGAAAAATAAAGAAAACAATAATGAACTTTTTAAGAAAATTATTTGGAACTATTTTTTTCTTTTTAAAAATGTTCTATAAAACTCAAATTCACACATATGTGATATGGACATATGACTTAGTTAAATAAAAAAAAACCTCAAATACAAATTGTGTAAAGTTATTTATGTCGGGTTGTTAAAAAAAATTCAACGAAGTGTGGTTCACAGAAGAAATTATTTTTCATAATTTCAAATGATCTATGGTTTAATCCCTCTGAAATTTGTAGACAGCTGAATTTGTTCATATATTAGAAGCACACCATCTTATTTACTTATTTAGGATGTCTCTAGGAAATATAAGTAGTAGTAGAAAATAACAAGAAAAGTACACAGTCCAATATATCTCCTAAAATTACTATCTAAACAGCCTCTGAACAAAGAAATATTTGTAAAGTTCCTAACAATGATCAAAACTTTTGAATCAATGAACTCTCCCTCTATGGATTTTTTTTTTACTACATTACTTTGTTGAATAAAATGTTTCCAACCACCTCCAACCACCAAACAGTTTTAAAATGTTTTGCACTTTATTTGGATATAAAAGGTATGTACGTGTTACACCAACAAAGAATACTTTCTTGACTCAAAATGTAGTTTTTTTATTTCCAGGAGATTAATGAGGCCTGTGTTCAAGGAAAGTATTTCTAATACTTTGAACTGAGATCATCTCAGATAAAATCATTCCCAATAAGACATTACTTTTACTCCTCTGGAAGAATTTTTCCACTGATTTATCATTTTTAATCACATCAGTGTTCCACTGATTACTGATCATTCAATAGAGCTTCAAGCTATATACTCTTAATGTGTTGTAAAAACAGGACATTCTCTCCACTCCATTTGGGGAATGTCAGAGCCAGAAATTGAGGGTGGTTTCACAAATCTCAACCTCCCGATCAGGTTTCAGGGCCTCTCAGATAAAGGACAGATTTAAATGGATCCTAAGGTTTTTAAAAAGTAAATAAATATTTGTCTGTCATTTGTGAAGCTATTTCACTCTACTGTCACACAAACATAAGAAAACAAAAACAATCACCAACAAACTAGGTAAATCTTGTTTTGTGCTAAGAAACTCTATAAATGTGATTTATATTGAGCCAAATATTTACCTACATATTTTTTCTTTTCTATTTAACACACAGAAAACTTTGTGCAGAATAAATGAAAAGCTCATAATTGCCTACTGTGTAATAGAAACAGACATAAAATTTTTAAAAATACAAAGACAAGTTAGAGTATTATTGAAAATGTATCTAGATACATACATCTTCAGCAGATAAAAATTAGTAAAAATACATATTTTAACATTGTATATTTTTCATTAATTTTTTTTATTTCTTAACGTTTTCTAGAATGAGAGTACAGGTGTCTTATAGAATTTGGGGATTGTCTTGAAGCACAGCCAGGGGAAGTGGAGTGGTGGCAGAAAGGATGACAAGGCAGTGGGGTAGTATAAAGGTCAGAGTACTTTGGTCAGGCAAAATGATCCCACTTGGGAGGGGAAAGCTGATCTAGTGCTCCTGGGAGACACAATGATATATTGATATGTCCCCAGAGCACCCTGCTATAATTGTCAGAGTCATGTGAGACAGCCTCAAGGGACACTTTTGCTTTATCTTCCTACGGCATGGACACATTTATTGAATCCTCTCTTCTTTTTTATTTTTATTAAATGGAGAAGTGCTGCTGAAACTCTGAGGTCAGAGCAAAAAAGAGTGAATCTATACTTCTGGTAGATCATTGGTAGGTATAATCAAAATTCTTGAATTTTTATAGTTAAAAAAATGAGCAGGGCTTCCCTGGTGGCGCAGTGGTTGAGAATCTGCCTGCCAATGCAGGGGACACCAGTTCGAGCCCTGGTGTGGGAAGATCCCACATGCCGCAGAGCAGCTGGGCCCGTGAGCCACAATTACTGAGCCTGCGCCTCTGGAGCCTGTGCTCCGCAACAAGAGAGGCCGCGATAGTGAGAGGCCCGCGCACCGCGATGAAGAGTGGCCCCCGCTTGCCACAACTAGAGAAAGCCCTCGCACAGAAACGAAGACCCAACACAGCCATAAATAAATGGATAAATAAATAAATAAAAATTTTTTTAAAAAATGAGCAAAAGCACGAACAGCAGATATATTACATCCCTGGTTGCAGCCACATATTTTATCTCTCCTTTTGTCTAACCAGGGACCTGTGGGATTGAGAGATTGTACATCAATTCCCAGGCAAGGGAATTTTTGTCTTGAAAACGTAGAAACATTCCTAATTTTACTTTATGTTTGTTAACACCTAGTGCTGAAAAGAGGTAATGCTTTCACGGTCTCAGACAAGGTAGGAGACAGAATAACACATCCTTTTGAGCGTCAATAGAATTCTGGTTTATAGTTAATGGAAGAGAACTGAACTGTTTAAGGCTCAAAAATAATTTGTCAAGCGGAAGTCTTTTTTTTCTCACAAATACATCATAGAACATCATACTTTCAAGGAAATCTCCCAACTTTAAAAGAACCACAGTCACTCTCCAGTGCATAAAAGACTATACAATGAGTTCTTGTTCAGCATAAGGACCTGAGGAAAATGTATGCTAATCAGACCTCAAATGAATAGCACTGGAACAGAATCATTCAAAATACTCTCTCCTCAAAGACTACAAACTCTACCTTCTTCTTTTACCTTCTCATCCCTCAAGTTTCATCCCTCAATTAACAGACCCTCTCTATCCATGCTCCACAAACACCTGCAAATCAACAAAAGAAACTCTTTCTTTTGTATTTTTACCTTGATGAAGAACACTCCTATGCACTCTACTCCATGCAAAACTTGGAAGTTCATCCTAATTCCTTTATTTTTTTTAATATCTCCTACCTGTAATGTTTCCAACTCTTGTGGATTCTACCTCCAAAATATTTTTGGAATCCTTTATTTCTGTCAATCTGCCCTGTAACTACCTTACTTCAGGCTCCTAGGACCCATCTTTTTACCTCTGAATAACTCAAAAACATCTCCTATCTCAAAGAATCACCTTCAGTGTAACCCAGTAGTTCCCCAAATTTACATAGAACCAAAATTATTTAACAAAGCTTGTTGAAATGCATATTCTCAGACCCTGCCTCTTACCTCACCTCTTGAGATTGTGACTGAGTGAAGTATAGGAATCTGCATTTTTAATATGGGGCTAGATGGTCCCAACACAAGAATAGACTGGAAGCAAACAGACTGAAAGGGTAGTAACTGCCAAAGAAGCCATGAGCCTGAAGTAGAAAAGCCTGTGACTCTTTGGGAATTAAAGTAACCTGTGGTTCCTCAAACTTCAATGAGCAGGAAGTGAGCTAAGAAAGTTACATAGCCTCAGTTTAGAACTGGTCAAAGAGGATAATGAAAAATAAAGGAGAGGAACAAAACAGCTCTCCCAGGAGAAGCATACCCTACCTAAGGAACCTCCTGACCTCCAGAGTAAGTAAGA
Source organism: Eubalaena glacialis (assembly GCF_028564815.1). NCBI lineage: Eukaryota > Metazoa > Chordata > Mammalia > Artiodactyla > Balaenidae > Eubalaena > Eubalaena glacialis. Next base: position 25,201,345 of record NC_083723.1, on the reverse strand, counting down.
GGCCTTCACAGTAAGCTCAGAGAAGCTATAGATTTTTTACTGTTTTTTGACTTCCATTCTTCTCTTTCAAGTGGGACTATTTTTGTGTGGGTGTGGTTTTCTGGCCATGCTCTACCATCATATATTGGGTGTGTATGGGTTCAATAACGTGTGTCCTCTTAGTTTTAGGTCTCAAGGCCAAAAGGAGCCACAAAGAATCCCAATGCAGTAATTGCTGCTTATCAACTGTAGATTCTGGACTCTGAGCTGCATTTATTCACTGAGTATTACCTTTGGTTGTCTCCTAAGAAAATCAGTTCTGTTAAATACATTTCTATCCACAGATTCCTTGAGTAACTTTGAACTCCAATTTGAGAATCACTGGAAAAGATAAAAAGATTAGTTTAGAGAGCTCCCAAACCTCTTTTCAAGCCTTATCTTCTTACTGGTGCAGATATGCCCTGTGCTCTAGCCAAGCTAAACTGCTCATTATGGGCCCTGGGGTTTTACTGGCTGTGTTTATCAGAATTCGTGGTGGCAAAGATAATTTTTTTCAAAAAGATAACTATTTAAGCACAGAGCAAAATTATCCAATAGACGTTTAGGTTCATATACCTAAAGGAAGGCTGGAGAGTGAGACAGATCGCAGGCATCAACAAAGGAATTCTGGATGGCTCACCCACAAGAATTACGATGAATCCAACCAGTAGAAATAATTAGATTGGTCCAGAGAATCCAGAAAAATGATTTAAAAAAAAGCTTTCTGAGCAAAGATGCATAGAAGGCCACAAATATATATATATATATATATATTTTTTTTTTTTAAAGGAGAGAATTAAAGAAAGAGAAGCTGAGAAACTGGCATTCTTAGTGAAGTTAGAGAACAGATTTAGTGGGTGTATGGATATGGGAAACAAACAAGGAAGTTTTGATTACACATGCCAAGTACAGAGTTTGAGTTGTTGGATGTGGATGTGCTGATGAGGTTCAGAGTGGGGCTCTATTACTGGGTGGTCAATCTAGAATAAAGATAAGTAAAGGTCAGGGTTATTGAGGAGAGTAAGATGACGTGAACTTGAAGAGTTGCATTGATAGCCAACATCAATTTGGAAATCATGAGAATGAGGTCAGTTGAAGTTGGTTGGAAAATACACATATGAATACTCAACTGAAGTTATCCACAGAGATACAAGTGATTTATCTGGGGTTGAATGGTAACACTGATTATATAAAGAAGGTTGTAGACTCAAAGTGTATAGCATCCGAATAAAAATAAAAGGGAGACTTGGTATTCTGGTTCAAAAGTGGTGCTGGGAAGGAAACAGCACAATATCTTCGTTTAGGCTTTCAGATGAGTAGGAAAAAAAACAATTAATTCAATTCAACCCTATCATCACATGATGAAGAGCCTTTTCTAGAGACATGATAAAGTGGGTAGGGCAATAGGTATCTGGAGTAAACCCTATCATCATTATTGTGTCAATTATTGATCAAAGACATACTAAGTACTACACTTTGTATGTTATTTTTATTGTAAAAGTCATTTTTAAAAAATTAAAAATCAAATGAGGTATGTCAAGTAAAATATAAATGTTGCCCAGTCCTCTTCTTACCACCACCAACACCAAACACACATATGTAAACCCCCAGGAATCTTCACGGTTAATGATTTTGGGTGTTGTTTGGATTTTATAAAGCACCAGCTTTGTGCTTATTTTGTTTTAGCAGCAGAATTACTGCCCCTTTATACTTTATATATACTAAATATTGTACAAGATGTGAACAGTTTATCATTCAATCATGGACAGAAAAACAGTGGTACTTTGAGGAGTTCAATTAATGCTTGAAAAATAAGCATTCCAGGGGATTTCCCTGGTGGCGCAGTGGTTAAGAATCCTCCTGCCAATGCAGGGGACACGGGTTCGAGCCCTGGTCTGGGATGATCCCACATGCCACGGAGCAACTAAGCCCGTGCGCCACAGCTACTGAGCCTGCGCTCTACAGCCTGTGAGCCACAAATACTGAGCCTGCATGCCACAACTACTGAAGCCCACGCGCCTAGAGCCCGTGTTCCGCAACAAAGAGAAGCCACCGCAATGAGAAGCCCCCACACAGCAACAAAGAGTAGACACCGCTCGCCGCAACTACAGAAAGCCCGCGCACAGCAACAAAGACCCAAAGTAGCCAAAAGTAAATAAATAGATATGGCAACATATGTATATGTGTAACTGATTCACTTTGTTGTAAAGCAGAAGCTAGCACACCATTGTAAAGCAATTATACTTCAATAAAGATGTTTAAAAATAAATAAATAAATAAAAATAAATTTATTTTAAAAAATAAATAAATAACATTAAATAAAAATAAAAATAAGCATTCCAAGGAAAAGTATTAGAAAAAAATCCACCAAGTGTTGATACAGGTTATCTTGGGGAACTAGGATAAAAAGATCAAAGTTTTCTTTAAATTTTTAAAGTAATGCATTTATATGAAATTTGAACTCAAGATATGTTTATTGATTTTGTTTTCATAAAAAGATTTTAATATTAAACAATGTTAATAAAAACTGAAATTGTGATTCAGAAAATTGGGAGTAATTAATTGTATATTTTCAAAAATGTTTGGCAGCTAATGCATCTTCTTGATTTTTACGCTGGCTCAAGTATATCCTTTGAACTGCTACAGAAAGAATTATTCTGACACTTGTTAAATAATAAGGAAGAATTTATTCAAGACTATTGCTATAGGTGTCAAAATTATTGCAAAAGGGGGGAGAGTTTAAGCTCAGCTCTAAGTACAGCAGGGACAGGTGGGAATTTATAGCCAATGAACCGAGGTTGGGGAAGGTGGTACCAGCGGACGGAAAATGACTAAGAGAAGACATCAAGGGTAGAGGGGATTTTTGCTAAACCTACTTAACAGGATTCATCGTGAAAGCAGGCCAGGGTGATCAGATATTAAGGGTGGGGATTCTCTCTACAATGACTTAGCAGGATTCTTGCTACAACTGGGCTAGGAGGGCTTGAGGACAAGGCCCAAGGACAAAGCAGAGTCTAAAAAAGGGCTCAGAGGAGTCTGACTAACGTTTGGTTAAGGAGTGAGTTTTTGTCAGAACCACAGCACTATATTGTAGCTATAATTTTAATTGGTACCTAGTTTAAAAGCAAAGGGTTTAAACTACAAACTTCTCATACTGTAGGCCTGATAATAACTTTAATGATGATTAATAAACTTGCATATTTCTTTGAGCCTAATTTGATGTTTAGCAGCAGCTATTTTATTACTTGTACCATTTTATTGCTTTTTTAACCCCTCAATGTAGGACAAAGTATAAAAAAGCCTCAGTATTGTATTTTGTTGTTAACAAGCTACTAAATTTGTGTTTCCCATATAATGTTGCTATACTTGCTGTTTGCTTGGAAAATCATAGCAGTAATTTATTCTTAACAAGTCATTAAATTTATGTTCTCCATGGCCAATTTGAGGCAAGAATGGTAAATAATATAAGCTTTATCCAAAAACTTAATTAAAATGAACAATTCAAATTATTTTTTGGTTTTGTTAAATGTACTAAGTCATTTTCTGAAATTTGTTCCTATCGACTCTTAGTGATTTATTTGGTACAAACGCTAAATCAAAGCTTAATATCTACACACAGTAAATCGCCTAGGAAATGACAAAACTATTTTGAAGTGACTAATCTCATTTTCTAGGTACTAGCAAAATACAAAACAAGAAAAATTACACAAGCAATTCTCAGACTAAACTTCCTATATTTACATCACTTTAATAGGGATATACATCATACTTGAGCTCAGTGTTATTAACATAGATGAAGCAAACCAGAAACAGTTTGGTAACCCATTCTTATGATATGGTGTTGTACATGTTTAGATTGGCTTTTATGTTAAAAGACTGAGCCTTTAATCAGACAATGTTAAAAAATTTTGTCTTTTGCTTTTCTTAGGTATAACCGCAATTTACCTTTAATTAAAATACATTAAATTGCAAGTCCCATGCATCAAAATAGAAAATCAGTAAATACTGGCATAGTACCACAAATATATTTATAGTATGATACTTGTGAATTTGTAAAACACTTTTAACTATCACCTATCTTTCAAATTAATCATTAATTCCATTTTGCTAAAGGGCTTCCCAGAAAAGAAGAAAATCAATTGTATAGTTTTAACTTAGTGGCCATCCAAGTGCTAAGATTACTTATATTTTTATTTAGCATTTAGTGCTCAATACCCATTCATTAGGCAAATTAATATGGCTTTTCTAATACTTTGAAACTGATGATCTGGAAGTGAGAACTTCACTTTAAACAAATTAACTCTAAACCCCTATAATTAATGCTCCTTATTCTTACTTTATCAGGATTGTTTTTCTCACTTCTATCTCTATTCCAATGGGACAAGAACAACAGATCATGCACATGATATTTCACTTATCCTTTGGGAAGATAAAGAGAGTGTTGATGTGGTAAATATGGGAAGTGGAAGATTTACCAATGTGAGTTTTCAGTGTAATAATTAAAGCATTTATTAGATGGAAAGTTAGAAAACTGGCAGGACGTGAGGAGTCATTATACCGGACAACCACTGCAAAATTGAAAAAGCAAGTTGAATAAATAACATTTTGGCTTTTCTCTCATTTTCTCCTCAATTTATGGGTGTATGGCATTTTTAAAACACGGTTCCTAAATTGTAATTTTAAATACAATATGAACCTGGTACATACAGCCAGGAAAAATTGTAAAAGACTTTAAAATGGGCAAAAATGAGTAGTAGATGTCCTAACTTGGCCCTCCAGGTTATCTTCACCAATTCATAGCACTGCATATTATTATTTTCCATATGCAAATGAATTATCAAGTGACAGGACAATTGACTTCCCTTCCTTCTTGTGGAAAAAAGCCAATTTTGCATCTATTTGTAAATTCATTTTGGCATTCTTGCTTTACCTATATGTGTAGTACTTTGAATTCTCCTTTGAACTACCCTTTGTAACATCTTACACGTCCCCTATTAATAAATGAGTTAAATAAAATATTTGGTACACATTCATTTCATATTTCTATGAGAGCAATGATTTTATCTGGTAAAAATATCTTTCACAAGACTCAAATACAGTATTTACAGATGTAGCCAACATACAGTCAGTTACCCTTATGAATTTTCTCAAAAATGCCAAATGGGGATAATACTCAGCATAACAAACTTTCTTAAAAGTCTACTTTCTCTTTCTTACATTCATACACACAAACACACACAGTAGGAGAGAGAGAGAGAGAAACAACTGTCATCACTTCCCAATTAATTCTTCATCCACTCTCCAAACTCTCCTATCTCCATCCATTATTTCTTGTCTCACTCTTCTTTCCCTCTCCTTTTAGGTTATATTCTTTTATCTCTACTTTACTATGTATTTTAAACATGGGGTCTTTGTTTCTCACACTACTACACCTCACTTTTTAACCAGAGTTTTCCAGGACAAAAGTCCTCCAGTTAATCTAGTAGACAATTCTCTTGTGTTGAAATCAGAGAGGGGATGCTATGCCTATCCAAGTGTTAATTATTATACACTTTTCTGTCATAGAGATGACAAAAAGTGTGGAAAATGCATAGAATATGAAAGTAGTTATAGTCTTATGTTATGGTTGTCAAGGGCAGGGACACTCACAAGAGAACAAAGGGGCTTGTCATGGGAATTTAAAATCCAGTGAGGTATATACAAGTCCTGCTGTATTCACAAAATCCTTTTGATCACATTAAGAGTTTTGGAACAACACGGACAAGAATATTAAGTAGTTTTGGTGAACCTCTGTCACCCTTGCAAATTCTATTCTATTCTACTTGGTGTGCACATATAATAACAGAGCAAGGCAGCGCCTGTTTTCTTTTTTCTTTTCTGTACATCCACTATCTTATGTGCCTACTGCTTACTTAATCATACTAAATTACTCAAGTCTCTCCAAAATTAAGAATGCACTACTTTCATAAATAAAGTTTTTTAAGTGCCATGTGCTCTGTTTTGAATATACTCTTTCTAGTCAATCAATCCTCTTCCGTAAGAAGTACACGTCAAGTCCAAGCAATACTTTTATTCTGAAAACTCACATCATGCAGATATTTAACTGATTGTACAGATATTTCTCCTGTTGTAAACCTTCCACATCCTCCCACCCCCTTCCCCATGGTCTATTAGGCAATGTCTAGACAAGGAGGTTATTTTGCTCAGTTAGCTCTGGATGTTTGGAGTGCAAAATAATAATCTTCACAGAAGGAAAGAAAGCTTAATATATGAAGGAAAAATCTCTAGTGAAGCTAAGCTAATCCTATTTGATGGCTAGTTTCTAGCATTTACTTCCTGAACTTGATATTGCTTCTCTTTATATAAATATGTTCTACCTGTGTATGTTTTAGTGATCTTCCCATAACCAAAGGCTGTGTTTAATAGCTAGTCATCAAGCAGAAACATAAATCTTTCTTTAGTGTATATGCGTGTGTGTAGCCATGTACATCTGTATGTCAGCGGTGGGGGTAGAGGAAAGAGAACAGAGCGGATTTGTGTGGCAGGAAACAGACTAGTATAAATATGCATTGCTGTGTGGTTAACATAGTTTACATAAATGAGAACAAAATAACTGTAACATTCGCCTCTAAGATCTGTGAGATCACATGGGTCTGGGGAATACAGAATGGTGGAGAGCATGCTACAATGAGACTCTCAAAAGTTAGATTTCAATTTTCCTTAAGTAACTGAAAAGGACCTTGCTCTAAAAATTTGGAAACACATCAACAGTTCAAATAATGAGTTCACATTATTTTCATTTGCAGTATCCTTTAAAGGGGCCTTCCTGACTATGGGCTATCACACTTTACATTCATTCTTACCATCTTCTCTTGAGTTTTGGGTTATCTTTCTTACTGCCACACACACACCCTGTATGAAATTCAAGTAACTCTAAATGTGTCATCCACTAGGAATCCTTCTCCTGCACTCCACTAGACTTAATGGCTTGGCCACTACAACTGAACACATCACATGTGCATTATATTTAGTAATGCAGGTGTCTTTCTTACTAGACTGTTAGCTACTTAAGAGCAAAGAGTGTGTGTTATTTATGTTGCTATATCAACCCTTTCATGACCTTTCATCCTGTAATTGTATAAGTAAAATTTCACTAAAATGCCTAAAGAACATTTAAAGTAATTTATCACATTTAAAATAATTCCAACTTTTTATATCTCCATTGCTGATTCACACCTTTAATGGTCTCCAAAATAGTACTTTTTCTTAAAGTACATCTGTGTGAATCCCTGACCAGCTTTTTCTAGAAATACATTTTAACTGTCTATATTGTTGGAGAATGAGAACAGAATGAGAATACCTGGCAATACTCAAATTTAGGGACATAGTTTTAAACTCTAGATCCTACAGAAGAGCAGCCCTCTCTTTTTGGAAAGAGAGACTGAGGGTGAATAGTTAGTAGAGTGACTTTTGACGCTTCTTTCACTGTATTATTGGCAAGTCATTTGTTGCCATTATAGGAATTGCACCTGAAAGAATAGAGCACTTAAGAAAAGCGTAATTTATGTTGTTGACGTTTTCCCTTTTACTGTTGCTTCTTATTCTCAAGCAGCTCTAGATCACTTTCAAGATGGGAGAAGCAATCTTATTCTTTTTTTTTTTTTGGCGCCCTCCTCCACAACAACTAGGAAGTCCTTTACACAGAGTAGATGCTCAATCCATACTATTGCTCTAAATTCCTCCTAATCTTCTCCCATAGCCTCTCATTTTGGCTTGCTCTTTTATCATCCTAAAGAAATAAACTTTCCAGATCTACACTGTAAGGCCCAGTGGCCACCCTTGCCAAATTACTTGGCATATCCTGTCATACATAGTTCCTAGAGATAAATATCTCTGCTAAACTTGTGTATATTACTGACGCACCGGAACATGGCTCCTTTCACCAACATTGGGAGGAAATCAGAGACTGAACAAATGAATTAAGATACTATTATATTTACGCAAAATAGAAATCAAATTAATAATGTACTAGTAAAATAAGAAAAGATATTTGATCTGCCCTTTTTTACATGTAAAAATATTTTTTTAATCAATCTCAGGTTGTCCTTAAATTGATCCAGAAAATATAAGTAAGAAATTAGTCAGATATTCATGATACAGAATGATATTAACTTATGGTAGTTCTATTCCTGTTGCACCTATATAAGGAAATTTTTTAAGTTAGTAATACATTTCTCTTACCAAAACAGGCACAGGATGTTGTAAATCAACTGTACTTCAATAAAATAAATCAGAAAAAAAAAGGCCTAGGACAAACTCCTTTAAACAAATTGCTCATTTCAGACACTTCATTAATTAGAAATGTCATGTTTGATTATAAAAATTATGGTTTTGTTACCAAAAAAATTCCCCAAATCCATTGAGACTAAAATAAGAGCAACTTGAACATATGGATTTTTATATTCACTTTAACACGTTTGTTGAAAAAAACATTGGAACCACAAACAGTATACTTAACAAACTGGGGGAAAAAATGGAAATGGTTAATTCCAAATGGGAGATGTGAAAATCTATGGTATGCGGGAAAAGGATGGGAATAAATGAAAGGATTACAAAAGTTCACTGGAAAAATACAATTTAAAGAGAGGATGAAAATATAAAACTAAGGAGGGGTCTAAAAATAGTATAGATAGAGATACTATAAGGTATTGGAAATTTGAGATCAGAAGTCTATGTACCTAAAGTGTGGAGAAATGGAACACTTGTAGATCATTGGTGGGGATGTAAACTGGTACAACCATTATAGAAAACAGTATGCACTCTTTTTCCACTACAAGAAGCTACAACTTGAAATACATTCTATTATAAAACATGCATTTTACTTATTTTCTTAAGTTGTTCATGTTATATCTCTAGGGAAAAAAATGTGTTTTAAATAATAAGCCTATGAGATGTCAAATTAATATTACTAAAAAATATTCATGTTTAAAAAATCAACTACAACTAAGCAGAACTGGCAATTAAAAAATTAAGAACATCTTTAAGAGTAGGAACACTACAGACTAGATATTTTAATCTTATCATTTTATACAATCTTATATACAATTTTATTTGATGCTTGCAGCCAGAGAAGAACTTATTTGAACTCCAACTTATTTTTTAAAAATCCCAAAGAAATACTAACACTATTCATTCTTAGACCTTTGGAAATTTGAAATCAATGTTTCATATTATTCATGTTTTCTACTAGAATGTCTAACATTCACCATGGGTAGTTACTGGGTACAGATTATTAATGTATTTATGATAAAGCCATTAGCTGTTTTACTGAAGATTTCATGAATGATATTCTGGGAATTGAGTCTTTCTTAAATGTAAATTTTTATAAATTTATTTAAACATTTTTCCCAATAATTTGGGATTACAAAATGCTTTCTTTTAATGGTAAATTATATTTAAATGTGACTAGCATAGTCGGCCACTTTTTTCAGCAGGTAAAATATGTATTTTTTTTTATTCTAATCAGTCTTTGAACAGTTATAAAAGGTACAAGCAGATCATTCCTAGAGTGTTCCAAGAGAAAAACACATCCTGTTCAGCATTTCCCCACTATGTGACAGCTTAAATGAAAAATGAGGTAATTATATTTTTAAAAATTAAAACTGCTAGTAATTAGATAATGACCTGATCACAGTTAGTATTTAAAAATCTGTACATATTTTGAAAGTACAATTTGGGATAAAACATGTATACTCTGCAGAAAAATTTACCTTCTCTTTTTACCTCTGAATAAAATGCAATGGCCCAATCCTTTCTTACGGAATTTACAAATGTGGTAAAACCACACATATATCCCTGATAGTTTCATTTTCTTATACAGCAACAAAAGAACTGTCCTTTCCAAATCAATAACCCTGCCTGGGAAAGTACGACCATGTATCACCAGTTAGCAGTGATGGTTATCTGAATATAGAGAATTTGTCCTCTTATGACTTGATTTCCCTTTGAATAAATTAAAGTGAGTAGCACTACAGTAGCTGTCCTCTACATCAAACTGCCACTTCAAAATATTCCCAGGTGATGCAAGTGTAATTTTGTTAAATAGTGCTTAAATAACAACTCAATCTAGATATTGGTTTACCTAGGCTCTTGGGTAGCCACTCAATCTAAATCTTCAGTAGTGTTTCTAAAACTTGTACAATGTGAGTCAAATAAATCCCTAGACAAGAGTCAAAAGCCATGCATCATATGCTAAACAAAATGAGGTAAGGCTTGTTATTCATAAGCCTTGGGATGGATGCAAAAGCAGTAGCTGCTATTAATTAACATCTTACATAGAAATAGGAAGGCTGAACATCTAGTGTTTGGGTCTCTTAGTAAACACGTAACAGGCTTTTATTAATTTAAATCATTTCTACAAGTTTATCAAGTTGTTTTCATTGCACTGTACTTCCATTAAAACAAAATGAAACTAAGAAATAATCTTCAAAAAATGCAAAAACAGGAGTCAATGAAATGAAATTTGTATTAGTATACTCTAAATCTATATGTATATACAATTTGAAGGTTGATTATATTGATATTTACAGAGCGGCTCCAGAATTTCTCTAAGAGGCAAGCTCAGAGACAACTATTTGGTTGGAAAGGTAGTGAGGCTTGAAGATTCATTAGAACAAGTATACCACATTTTATGATGTTTTGAGGAGTGCTCTAAGGGAGAAAGCCTTGCATAAGGCTTTTTGCCATGCAAAATAGCTTCCCCTTCAAAGGTGAAGTGGTTAAAGTCTAAAATTAAAAAAAAAAAAGGCGGGGTGGGGGAGGGGGAGTGTGCCCTCAGCCAGGGCACCGGGCCCAGGTGGTTGCGCGGGTCGGCGAGGAGACAAACGTGCTTCACAGGCCTCTGCAGGCCTGGGTGGGTCTCCCCCGCGTTGGAGGCCGAGCCCCCGGAGAGCTGGCAAGTGCGTCAGCTCACCCTGACCCCTGACGGGATCTGCGGATGGCTGCTGACACAGCACCTGGTCCAGAATCCGGTCAGACTCTACAAACTTTTAGATGGTACTTACTAACTTAACACCTCAAGGATGAAGCAGAAACTAAGGCCACTGCTAAATCCAAGAGGAGGAGCCCTGACGGCCAAGGAGAGGAAGAGGAGGCGCAAGGGGAGGGAGGACCACCTGTACCTTGTCCCCGTCGCTGTGGCGGCGCAGCCGCTGCACTCCTCAGCACCTGCGGGGCCAACATTCCGGGACCGACTTTGTCTACGAGGCGCTGGCCACGGGCGAGGCCCCACGGGTCCACCTGGTGCCCGGGAGGATATGGTGGGAGTCGGCCTGCACCCGGAGCTGTAGTGTTCGGCGTCCTCGGCTGGCCTGGGTGTACTGAATGCAGGTGCAGATATGCACAGTTTAGACGAGAAACTCTGGAGGCTGAAGAGAAGCTGAACACGGAAGGCAAGGCCCGGACCCCCAGTTTCCTACGGCTTCTTAGGAAATGCCCCCTCCGCCTTGGGGAAATCAGCGCTGGGCTTGGCTGTGCGTTGTTTCCATTTGACTGGAGAGACGGGGAAGGAAGCAGGTATTCAGTGTTTTTAATCAGCTTAAAATGCCTCGTTTCATGATTGTGGGCAACAAGGTGCGGAAAAGAGTCAGCCTCAAAAGACTTGGTGGGAATGCAGTCACAGGGTTTGTGATTACCTGAAGAGCCCGGAGTGCTTCCTTCAGCTCGGTGCCAAAGTTCTGAAGGGTGCGCTGCTGTTTGCCCGGGCTGTGGGAAGACGCCGCTGGCCAAGGCGGTAGTGACGTAGGCCGTGCCTTCCTTGGCGCTGGCCGGTCCGGAGTCTGTGGAGGTCTCGGCCCTGCGCATTTGTGGAGCCTCTTCAAGGAAGCCCACGCCCTGCCCCGGAGGGAGTCGCGTACATTGAGGAGACTGACTCCGTGGGCAAGAAGCGCCCCACCACCAGGTCCGGCTCCTGCAACACGGAGGAGGGGCGGACTCTGAACCAGCTTCTGTGAAAATGGTTGGACCGTGCGCCACCGACCACGTCAGAGCCCTGGCGTCCACCAACTGAACTGACATTTTTGACAACGCTCTGCTGAGGCCAGGCCGACTTCACCAAGCCTTCATCGACTTTCCCACGCTGCGGGAAAGGCAGGAGGTTTTCAAGCGGCACCTGACAAGGCCGGCGCTGACCCGGGCCAGCAGCGTTCACCTGCACTGCCTGTCAGCTGAAGGCACGGCTCAGCTGTGCGGGTGTCGCCGGGCTCTGTAGCGAAGCCTCGCGAGAACTGCAGGAAGACCGAGCGGCCAACCTCGAGTTTCCCTCTCGCGCTGCCCGGAAGAGCAGTATCCTCTCAGAGGATGACAGGAAGTGGGTTGCGTTTCACGAGTTAGGCCATGCTTTGTTTGGCTGGTCGCTGGAGCACACGGAGGCTGTGGTGAAAGGCTCCATCGCGCCACAGACAAACGCCGCACTGGGCTTGGCTCCGATGCTTGTGAGAGACCATCCCCTCTTCACCATGGAGCCGCTGGTGGAGAGGGTGTGCAAGGCCCTAGGCGACCGCATGTCGTCAGGGACCATCTCCTTCAACAAGGTCCCTTCCCAGGCACAGGACACCCTGAGGAAGGTCACCCGCACCGCCCACTCCTGGGGGAAGCAGTTTGGTGTGGCACCGAGCATCCAGCCCATCTCCTTCCCCGAGGCGCCGGAGGGCCTCACAGTTAACGGTGCCCCTTCAGCCAGGGCCTCCAGCAGATAATGGACCATGAAGCAAAACTGCTAGTGGCTAAGGCCTACAGGCATACCGAGAAGGTGCTCCAGAACAACCCGGAGAGGCATCAGGTGCCGGCGAACACCCGCCGGAAGAGGAAGTGTTAAGGTGTGAGGGCCTGGAAGGTTTCATTGCCCGCCGCCTCACCGGCCTAAGAAAATAGCGCCTCAGAGGTGGAGCGACACCTGAAGGGGAGAAACAAGATGCTGGCGGGGGGAGCCTGAGAAGGAAGAGCTGGCTCGGCCCACACAGTTGGACTTCCCTGATGGTGCCAGTGAGGATGCGGTGTTTCCACTGGATCCAGTAAGTGAACTTTTTTAAAAAAAAATTAATTAATTGATTTATTTTTTGGCTGTGTTGGGTCTTCGTTTCTGTGCAAGGGCTTTCTCTAGTTGCGGCAAGCGGGGGGGCCACTCTTCATCGCGGTGCGCGGGCCTCTCACTGTCGCGGCCTCTCTTGTTGCGGAGCACAGGCTCCAGACGCGCAGGCTCAGTAGTTGTGGCTCACGGGCCCAGTTGCTCCGCGGCATGTGGGATCTTCCCAGACCAGGGCTCGAACCCGTGTTCCCTGCATTGACAGGCAGACTCTCAACCACTGCGCCACCAGGGAAACCCCAGTGAACTTCTTACTTAGCTGCCCCTCAAGTTTCTTTTTACTTGCGGTTTGTACCTTCTTTTTGAGCCTTGGCTGGTCTCTGCCGAAGGGCTTCTGAGGTCTATTAATTGATTTTCCTACCCATGGTTAGCAAATATTTTTGCAGAGATGAAAAATAAACAAAATAAAACAGGTCTTTTGAATTAGTTTCTAATGGTCCTTCTTACCCACTTAGGTTTCTCACACGTCTCTCCACAAAACATTTTGAGGTGAAGGAAGATGTTCCTCCAGAGAGGAATATTCACACTGGACTGAATTCCTCAGAATGTCCTATTTTCCCTCACATAGGAATCTTCCTTAAAAGAACTCCCTCTGGCTAGAATACTCATACAACCCATTACTCCATCTCTGACATGTGTTACATAGCTAATAGATTCACACTTCAGGTACCAGTGTCTTTCAGAAGCTCACTAGATGGGGTGCCCCTCCTGTTAATGAATGCATGTGCTTCTTTTCACATCTCGCATTACATTGAAACAACCGTACAACTAATTCTTCATTGGACTGTGAGCTTCTGGAGGAGAGGTGACATGCATTTAACCCCTTTAATAAAAGGATTGGATCCAGTGAAGTTACAGATAAGAAAGTGGCTTTTTTTCCCCTCCTCCAAACTAGTGCTTTAAAACATTTCTGATACTCCCTAGTTTGCCTGGAATCTTTTGCTACAAAGTTCAATTGTTGGAATCTTTTGCTGTATATTTCGGTGGTAAGAACAAATCTCATTTTTAGATATTGACTCCTTTTGGTATTAAAAAGTCCAGTCCAGTTTAATTTAAAACTTAAATCTCACAACACAAAGCTTTTCCCCATTTACCAATGTAGCTGTGACCTCACTTGGCTTGGGAACTGGTAGTGGGAAGGCAAACATGGTCTTTTTCTCTTTCTTCTCTACTTCTCACCCTTTGCTTCTGGGTCTCATTTCCTCCTCCAGTGTATTTTGAGAGAAGATGGGAAGATATCTTCTGTGATTGGTTTTATTATCATCTGAGCACTCTGTGTTAGGCAAATGTGAATTCTTTCATTGGTTGTATTAATGGGTACTTCTAAGGCTCCTGTGGGTACCTGCATATGTCATAGTCCCATTCCCTTTCCCACTTTCTGGAAGTACACTCCATAGAGTGACATTGCTGGAATCCTTTTCCCCAACAGGGCACCCTCTTGTATAGGGTGCTGTCAGGATGGTTTGAGCCTGGCCACTTGTGCAGCATTTTCACTAGGCCAATGGGTAACTCTACATCTTTGCCAGATGTTGCTTATGAGTGTGCAGGGTGCTTGTACTGCTTTCTCCTTACCAGTCCTGTGGACCCAGAAGATATTTAACACCAGATGCTTTGTTCATTAATATTCCCCAGACTATGGAGATGCATGTCAAGCTTGCTCAAAATTTATCTCAATATGCTCTGGCCTGGTAACCCCAGAGGTGGCCTAGTGAGTTTCTGCTGTTTAGAAAGCTTCTAACAGTGGAGTCAGTAGCAGGAAATCCTTCTGGAGGACTTCTCATTTGTATTGAGATCGTAGCCACAGGAAGAAAGGGAAATATCACAACACTTTGCCTAAGCTGATTACTCACTGCTTCTGTTAGTCATTCATTCAAGTTTCTAGTCTTTTATATATTATGGACATGGGTGAATTGTGTTTGCTAATTTAGTAAGTCCAATTGGATGTAACTAGAATCTCTATTTATAATGTGGAGGCTCTTATTTCCTCATTAAAAGGATGTATATCAGAGACTCAATCAAACTTATTTTCTTAAAAATGGGAAATATTAACACAGCTATCTGAAAATGAGAACTATGTCTCTTCATTTTAAAATTCTATTTTGAAAAATTGCCAAAGATTTTAATTTATCCAATGGAAATTCACTATACAAAGGTTACATTTTTAATGTCCTAGAAAGTTGGGCTTAACACTTATCTGTATAATCAAATACAAATATATACGTTTCCCATTTAATTAATTTAATTAGAGCCTTATGAGGTAATGTTTTAGAAAGTAGTAAATTTATATATATATACACACATATATACATACATATATATTACTTATAATCTATTTTAATTGCAATTTAAAATCAGTTTAGTTATTAGTGTCAAAATATGTTTTTTTAAAAATAGGTAATATTAGCAAAACCTGAATTATATACACTTAATTTTTTAAAAAAAATACAAAATGAGAATAATGATGTATTAACTACATTTAATTGATTTCCTCTTTAAAACATAATTAGTGGGACTTCCCTGGTGGCGCAGTGGTTTAGAATCCGCCTGCCAATGCAGGGGACACAGGTTCGAGCCCTGGTCCCACGTGCCATGGAGCAACTAAGCCCATGCGCCACAACTACTGAAGCCCGCGTGCCTGGAGCCTAGCTCCGCAGCAAGAGAAACCACTGCAGTGAGTAGCTCCCACTCGAAGCAACTAGAGAAAGCCTGCACACAACAATGAAGACCCAACGCAACCAAAAATAAATAAATAAATAAAATTGATTATTAAAAAAAACCCAACATAATTAGCATTCCGTAGATAACATGAATAATACCATCCAAAGTAGTTGCTTTAGCAAACATTACAATACAGAACTGTGGGACAGTCAGTTCATGGGGCAGTTGCCATTCCAAAAAAAATATATTCACAGTTCTCTTTTAATTGCATTTTAATCTACTTTCAGGCCTGCTAGAATGGAGTACTATTCTTTTATCGTCAGGTAACATTTATGCTAAAGCAACCAACATTTTATATAAAGTTTTATTAAAATCTTGCATGTTGTTTCTTTGATATTCTTTTATAAGACTGAGAAAAAATTTGTATACATGACAGAGTTCTCATAAGAGAAATTAAATTCTCTTATTATAGGACTAAAATCAAGTTTAACTATAAAGAAAGAATGTTTATTAACCAGTCCATATCAGAAATATATGTTTCATTTACTTATAAGTAGCCAAGGTAGAACTGAATAGAACAAAGCTTAAATATCTCTGTGAGGAGCATGATAGATATGCCCCCAAAGAAGCTATTCATATATTCAAAACTATCCATGTATTTAAACATCATCGCTCCTTCCTAACATATCTAAATTTATACAGTTCTAAAAGGAAGTATTTTACAAGTAGATAACCAACTTCTGTCTAGAGTTATGCTCTGACACCACCCAAATCTAGGAAATTACTCTTTCCTGGTCCATGGTACTGATTGTTATAATGGTATCAGACCATTCCTGACTTTTTAGTACAATGAAGTATTTTTTGTTTTTAATGTTACTATGGTCTAATTTTCTAAAAAGTTCTTTCATATGAATATACTACTACACTTTTAAATCTTTTTGAAAGGGAGCACAAACATCTAGTATAATGTATTATTTCATAGAATTAGAGGATTTAATAGAATTAGAGGATTTGACAATTTTTATATCACTGGAGAAAATATGATACACCCCCCGCAAATATTCTGGTTTCAGATATTTAACACTAATCTGTTTGCTCCTTAATACATATATCACCAAAAACTTAGTGTAAATTGTGGAAAGAATCTGAAATATATAGCAACATATCCTGGCAGAGAAGGATAAGGGAGCTAGGGATAGGGGTCAGGGAAAAGAATGAATAAGACTGCCTCATGGATATTTGTAATCATTAGAGAAAACTTTTACTCCAGAAAGTTAATGGTGCTGAAAAGCAACTGCATCATTTTGTAAAGTTTGAAAACAAAATTGAAAGAACTGCACAGTTATCCCCCAAAATACCATTCTGTAGTTGTCTAGACGGGAAATAGCAAAGTCAAGAAATAAAAGATTGGCCCTTTATCAAATGATAAATCCTAGAGCTAATTCACAAGGCTATCTTTAAGAGTTTATGATTGTGTAAATGTGTTTGGGCAAAGAATTGGTGTCAAATGCTTTATTGATCGATCAAAATGTCTGCTACAGAGTAAGATCGAAAATGAATCTATCACCACAACTGAAAAACTTTGATTTATGTGCTCATAGCAGATAATTGCACTGAATATTGTGAGGTTTCTTATGAATGGCGAATTAATAAACATCACTGCAATTTACATTTATACAAGGTAAGAATAGGACTTTAACTCCTTACTCCACCTTTCAAAAAAAAAGTGATTTGCTGCTTCAAAATGAGCTCAATTATTTTGTAACTGCTGAGTTCAATGAAAAAAGAATCATGGATTTCAGACTTACATCTTTAATTATCTGTTGCTTTGGACAAGTCACTTAAACTCTGAGTCACTATTTTGCTGTCTTTAAAATGATTGTTAAGTAATATAATGTTTATGAAATCCATTTTGAATGCTGTGCTTGATCTAAGTGTAAGGGCTTGGTTTTATTTTACATTTTTTTCGCTATAGTGGGGTTTGTGGTGGATCCACCTGAAGAGGTTCTTTAGATCAGTATTTCAAGTGCCATCATCCATCCATTAAAACAGCTTTAGAGTAAGTCGCTTTAGTAGAGGCATCCTTTAAATGTAGTCAATTCCTCCGATATATTATTTATATTAATTGGTACCATGCACATGACTCTTTCTGAGCACTGAATTAGTTATACCCATTCCTAGGCAACAGGCCATAGTATGTTAAATCTATAATGAGAAAAGTGCAGAAAAACAAGCACAGTACAGAATGAGGCAAAATACATGCTACAGTGAAAAGTTCACACTTTTCCGAATAAGATGTGTAGAAAGTCAAGATCAATCTAGAAGCCTAAAGTAGAAATATGAGACAGTTATTTAAACTGTATAGCTTTTATCATAATCATAGTAATTAAACTCTCAAATTAGTTTAATTTTTAAAGTTCACTTTAAAATGGAGGAGGTTATTACTATTTTATATTTGGGTGAAAACTACATGTTTTAGTTTCTGAAGAAAAGGACAAAAATCTCACATCTTTGAGTGATTTTGGCCAGTCATTTCTCTAACTTTGGAGTTGGTTTGACTGCAGGATAAGAAGTTTTTACTTATTCCACAAGGATTTACTGTGATTCTAAACATTTTCTTCCTATTTGTTTCTTATTGTGAAATGTTTGTTGTTCAAACCATTTATTTGTCTGTTTGTATGTATACATGCATGCATGTATGCATGCTACTAGATAGTTTACCGGGTAAACTCTTTTTGAAACAAGAAGTAAATCATGGTAGTAGACTAGGATAATATAAGCTTTGGACTTCTTTCCTCCTCATCTCACCCTTCCTCTTTACCTCGGTTTTTGCTTTTCCTTGCTTTCTTTATTTTTAAAGGCTAAAACAAATGTGACTTGTCATGAAGGAATCAGAGCTAGTGACCAAATTGTAAAAGAGATTTTTGCCACGGGGCTGTGAGAAATTTACTCTACTCCTTTGATAAAACAGGCAGGTTTTCCTTAATAGAGTGACTGTTTGAGACCAAAAAAATAAATTGGTAGTAAATAAATTACATGGAAAATGTTTTAGAGTAAGGTTAAAAGGATACTACTAATTCCAAGAGGCAGTAAGGTGTCAAATTATTTTTCATATAGTAATTACTTCTGATATTATCTTGGGCAATGATCAAAGGAAAAGATAAGGAGGAAATTGAAGTATGCTTTTGGCTCTACTTCTATAGCATTAACTCTGAAGCACATTTGCTCCTACATTTGCTAATAAAAGGATTTCATTGCACTTAACCTGTTTCTTCGTGAGATAGCATGACCTGTTGCAACTTCCAATATTTCTTTCCTTGACATTTCATACAAAGAAATTATCAAGAAATTAGACTCCAAAGTAAAAACAAAATTATTTTCCTAATTTTGGATAACAATACAAATTAAAATCACAAAGAATACAAGTGACTTCATAGATTGTTAGACTGTTTAAGATAATAAAGTTCAGACATACTAATAATGAAATCTAATCTCTCAGTACATGGGCTTGGTCACTACTCTATCTGCTCCTAGACTTCTACACAGAGGGCTTTAAATGAAGATTCTGTTGAGGGTGGGAATTGTAAAATGAAATTTCAGTAATATTTGTCATGGTAAGTATATCCTGGCTTATAAAAAATATAGTACAGAATTTAATATAATGTCTAAGAAAGGAAAGAGATCAAACAACCAACCAAATTTAAATAAAGAGTATATTAGCACTCTTCTCAGTTTTCAAAGTAACTAAAAATAGCAATAGCTTTTTAAAAAGAAGAAAAATCGTATCCCTAAATATAAACGTGACAGTCACTTCTCGACAAGCTCCATGATTCATCATGTTTAAGTACATAAATTAATT
The DNA here is from genome assembly GCF_028564815.1 of Eubalaena glacialis. Classification (NCBI taxonomy): domain Eukaryota; kingdom Metazoa; phylum Chordata; class Mammalia; order Artiodactyla; family Balaenidae; genus Eubalaena; species Eubalaena glacialis. The sequence continues at coordinate 25,181,669 of NC_083723.1, read as the reverse complement.
TGAGAATTTACATAGTCAAAAATTAGTGATTTAGCTGATTAAAGTAAAAAATCAATTTAAGAAAACAAAAAGCAAATTCTAATTGAAATTCTTTTCAGAACTTGACTTCTACATAGTTTGTTCAATAAATATTTGCTGTAGGTTTGATGAATGAATTAAAGAATTAATGGATAAAGCAAGTCAAACAAAAAAAATCTGAGAATTCTTTGCTTGTCTTAGAGAAATTTACACAGACCAACCACATCTGTATAATTGTCATTTTTTTTACATTTTCTATGATAATTAAAAACTAAATCATGATTAAATATGGTGACGTAACCAGGAATTGAAAATGTACACAGTAAATTCTAAAATTGAATGACTTCAAGTCACAAATGTGGGTTGTATATAAAAATAAATGGAAACAACTGGTCTGCTCTTTGGAAATGCCACATTCACAACCTCTTATGTAAAATTTTCTCTGGAAAGTTTTAATATGGACTTCTGATTAGCCAATATGACAAAAAGGATATGTATTAATTTTATTACAATGAAAAACATTAGGAATATAGTATAGCTTTGAACTTTAAAATTTTTCATTATGCTGTACTCTGATTTTAAAAATAGTTTAAAAAATACTTAAAATGCAAAATTTTTATTTGGTTTTTATTATGTAGTATTTTTTTACCTTTGTTCCTATCAAATATATTATTCCATGTATCAGCTCTCTTTTATCATGTTGATAGAGACCATTAGCAACTGTCTGCATATATTTCTTTCCAAGTTTGTCCACACCTACAAATGAAACCAAATTTTAAAAAAAGAATAGAAAAGTGATTCCATGTCTGTTACTAATTTTTCATAAGGGTAGTTGTCTAATTTTTAATGGAATTGTGTTAATCAATTAAAACATCATTCCTATTAAAAAAAAATCATAACACTTGCTACATTTACTCAACAAACATGGAGTAGGTCCAACTTATTTTATGAGATGTGTTTAAAGGTTTTTTTTCAGCATCAACTTTGCCAAGAAAGTTACTGTAATTTAAATTAAAACATATTTCTTCTTACAACTTTTAATAGATTATATAGCAGTAAAAAAAGGTTATACTCATATTAAGAAATTATCTGTAAAGAAAGTGATTTTAAATCAATAATGTATATATTTCTAAATATCTAAGGATCTGAGATAACAAAGTCTGACATGATTAACTTTATCATTTCTATCATAAATCTTGAGAGATATATATATATGTATATATAGCTGCTGGCTTCTTGCCACTTCACGAAATACTTCTGAAAAGCTTATCATTTAGTGAGTAGAATTTCTGGAAAGTGAAGAATATGATGTTGGGATTATATTGTTACAGTCTGAAAGTTATCCTAAATATACTTTTGCAGACACAAACTATAATTATATATATAAAGCATAAACACACATAAATGCACATACACACACATATGTCATAAAAGTCAAATAATGACTTAGGTGGCAGCAGGAAAGAAACAGTTCCTAAGAATATGTACAATACAAAAAAGATAACTTAAACCTTAGACAGTTTACTATGGAGAATTAGTCACTGAATTCTCTGATGCTTTTTTATCAATTGGGAAAATAAGGAAAACTACATTACCTAACATTTAAAGAAAAAGCGACGCTGAATACTTCCTAAAAATTCTTCATATACATTTGATACTCAAAACACCTTAATAGTTTAGAAGTTAACATCTTTAATTTTGTTACATTACACACACGATTTTTGTTTCAAATTTTAAATGAAAAACAAAATCCATTAACTCTTTAAACTACTTGGGTCTACCATCTAGCTTATCATTCAAAATATTACTTTATATTAACATTAAATCTCATGAAAAAGAGGGTGGTTTTTCACTGTGTTAAAATATGCATTAAGACTGACTGGTAAGGTAAGATGACAACATGGTATATTTTTCCTTTCATTATGAATGCTTAGGAATATTATGAATAATTAGGAGTGTGAAGAAATATTTTAATTAAAAATTTACCACTCTACTTCCCATAACAAAATTAAAACGTTTCTCAGCTTTTTTTTAACATCCTGCACTTTCCACATTGGACAAAAACTCATCCAAACAATTTTATTTTTATCCATGTGATTTTTGGTATGTTCTCTGCTAATAGCACCAAAATTTTGCAACTGTCCATTCCATTGCTATTTCTGGAAGCAGACTCTAGTTGGGTTTCTACTCTTAATCCAGAAGGTTAGAAGAGTTAAAATAGAAATACCATTGAAAAAAAAGGTGACACCAGTGTATTGAACACACACCAGTAGTTCAATTTTAAAACAAGTTTAGGGGGTCTTTATTGGATCCCTACTCTTTCCTCTAACAAAAATATGAATTTTTGATATGCTGATGCTGTTTGGCTGTTTGGGTGGTTACTCCCCCTCCTTTATATGCATATAAAAAGCTTATATATATATATATGAGCTTTCTATCTCAAACTAATAGGAATTTATTCCTTTTCCTATAGAAATTATTTTTCTTTCCTCCCTCCCTCCCTCCCTTCCTTCCTTCCTTCCTCTTTCTCTCTCTCTCTCTCCCCCTCTCTCTCTCCCCACCTTTCTCTCTACCTTCCTTCCTCCCTCCCTCCCTCTCTTTCTTTCTTTTGCTCTGACTCCATCCTTGTTGATAACTTATATTAATTTTATAAACATATTCACTGAAACATGTCTTCTTGAAAGGCAGCATGGCGTAAAAGGCTTTCGATTAACAAGATTAGGATTAGACAGTTTACTCTCTCACTAGTCAGGTACCTCCCTTTCAAAGTATATTCTCTGAGTCTCAGTTTTCTTATCTTTAAATAATAAATAATATCTATGTTATAATTTCATTGGGATAATTAAAAGAATTCTATGTAAAGTACTTATATATAGATAGCTGTTAAAATATTAGTTTAAAAATTATCCCAAAATTATATAAGATGAAAAGTAATTTAGAAAATACTTTCCTCTGTATGGGGAATACAGCTAGTTGAGGATAAAATCTGAAGCCATATATAAGCTTTACACATTGAGCAAAACCAGTAAAAAATATTGTACTCAATATATCTCTCAACTGTCTTATTTTATCAAAATAACATTTTAGTTTCTCTTCTTCTATCATAGGCCTTGTTTATGGAGTCTCCAAGCATATCAAATTCTATGTCTCTAAGACCACTCTTATTTCAAAGTATACCTATACTTGCTTATTGTACCTAACTTGAAGGAGATATATCTATCTTCAAGTTAGACATTATTAAGAAACAATTATTCAAACTTATTTTAAAAACCACAGGGAATTCCTGACCTCTTGAAATATATGAACCAGTGGTTTATGGTATTGATTATTTTAGTAAAAGTAAAGGAGAATAAACATTTTTCAGTTAGCATAGTACATCAAAGTTGAATTCAGTCAAATAATTCAGCCTCTAGTATTTCCATCCTGAAAGAATTATTGAAGGCTTTGATCTCAAATATTCATGTCCAACTCTGATCAAATCAATTTATTTTTTCTTTTCTTCCTTTCTTCTTCTTTTTTTTTAATCCTGAGGGATATACATAGCCCTTGCTCAGTGTTGATCTGAAGGCATTAGATAGTTCTGATAAGTGAGCATTTAGAAATCTGTTAAAGCCTATGATCTTGAGGGGCAATACAACAAAAAAGTGTAAGTTTCTATGTATGTTGCTATGACATATATAATATATTTTTTCTAATCAGAATAGGCTATTAGCTCCCTATATCTACTGGGGTGGGGTGCAGAAAGGAGACAAGTAACCTATCTAGATCCCACTCCCATCCATTTTTATTCTTTATTCCTTATTTACTTTACTTTAGACTCTGTGTGTGTGGCAGGGGTAGGTGGATGGGAGAGAAGATTCAATTTTTTGACAACCAAAATATCTCTCTCATCATAAAACCCCTAGTCTAGAAGTTGTACCACAATAAGCCTTGTGCCCGGAGAGAAATTCTGGACATTAGCAATGTTTAGCTGTCAACAGCTAGTCCAGTACTGTTTATTTTCAATTTTATTGTGTCATAAAAAAGCATCCTTCACCATGTCAGAATTAAAGTTTGTCTTTTTTCTTATCTAATTTGCTGAGGCTGAATCATTTGCAATTAAATTTGTCAAAATTAGTTTTCAGCTCCTTTTTCATTTTTGCAGAGACAAATGTGCAGCACCCCATATCTGCTACCCTTTCCTCTTTAGCTGATGCTGATGTATTTGCTGAAAAGATGAGAAAGGGGGACATAATTAAAACGACAACTTGAGAATGGTCAATTTCCCTTTTTCTGTAATTATTCCTAAAGAAAAGAAATAATTTCTATAGGAAAAGGAATAAATTCCTATTAGTTTCAGATAGAAAGCTCATGTATATATAAAGGAGGGAGGAGTAACCAACCAAACAGTCAAACAGCATCAGCATATCAAAAGTCATAGGTTTATTAGAGGAAACAGTAGGGGTCCAATAAAGACCCCTTTTCTAAAGGAAGGAAAGGAGGAAAGGGAAGGGAAGGGAAGAGAAGGGGGAGAGAGGGAGCAAGGGAGGGAAGGAAAGAAGTGCCAGGTTTTAGCATTTAAGTACCACAAGCTTTCTTAAGCAGCCATTGAAATAGGGCAACCTTAACAAAGAGAGAAATGATGGTAATTACAAATCATGTCTAATTGTTAAAAATATTTCAGGGACTAACTAGGAACTGAAAACGTGTAAAAACTTGCTAGAGATTCGTGACCATGAGACACTGAAATATAGACTTGGTTGCTTGGTTAACAAGTAAAGAGCCACAAAGCTATCAGGTTCTTCCTTCTAATCAAACTGATGAAATTTAGGCAATATTAACAAATATGATTTTTGATATTGGATAATTTTAAGGACCTAAATGTGTCCCCTCAAAATTCATATTTTGAACTCCTGACCCTCATTACCTCAGAATATGACCACATTTGGATATAGAATTTTCAAAGAGGTAATTAAAGTTATATAAGTTCATTAGAATGGACCCTAATTCAATATGCCTGATGTCCTTAAAAGAAGAGGAGATTAAGACACAAACACACACAGAGGATAAACTGTGTGAATACATAGGGAGAAGGCAGCCATCTAAAAGCCAAGGAGAGAGGCCTCAAAAGAAACCATCCACGCCCTCATCTTGATCTTGGCCTTCTACCTCTGGAATTGTAAGAAAATAAATTTCTGTTGTTTAAGCCATCCAGTTCATGGTACTTTGTTACAGCAGCCGTGGCAAATTAATACAGTAGTGAAATGTGTCAACATTTGGAAGATCTACAAATCTCAGTGATGCAATATTTTCCAATAAAATCCAATAACAGTGTAAGATAGGGCAGTAGATTTGAATATCACAGAATATGAAATAGTTATTGATATTGTTTCAGTTTCGTTTTTTTACCACCATGCAACTAAACTTTAGCTAGGTTGCCGCTAACATTTTAGAAACTATTTGTGGAATTTTTGTGTGGTATCAAGAAAAGAATATCTACCCTTACTGAAAAGATTATTAAAATATCCTTTTTTAACTATGCATCTGTGTGAGGCCAGATTTTCTTCATAAATTTCAACAAATAAAACATATCACAGCAGACTGCCTTTTAAAAATTGTTTTGAAAATATCATTCATTTTGTAGCAAATATTGGGCTGGCCAAAAAGTTCGTTCGTATTTCTCCGTGAGATGGCTCTAGTACTGTTTAGTTGTCTTTAACTTCATTCAAAACAGTTTTGTTAGATTGTATTGTGACAGCTGTCATATCAGTGTGCATTTAAAAAAAGACATCAAAATTGGTGAATTTTTGTATAGCCATTTTAATATTGAAGATGGAAGAAAAAAAAGCAATGTTTTTAGCATATTATGCTTTATTATTTCAAGAAAGGTAAAAATGCAACTGAAATGCAAAAAAAGATTTGTGTAGTGTATGGAGAAGGTGCTGTGACTGATTGAACATGTCAAAAGTGGTTTGAGAAGTTTTGTGCTGGAGATTTCTCCCTGGATGATGCTCCACTATCAGGTAAATTAGTTGGAGCTGATAGCTATCAAATCAAAACAATAATTGAGAACAGTCAACGTCATACCATGTGGGAGATAGCTGACATACTCGAAATATCCAAATCAAGCATTGAAAATCACTTGCACCAGCTTGGTTATGTTCCTCACTTTGATGTTTGGTTTCCACATAAGTTAAGAGAAAAAAAATTCACCGTATTTCCGCCTGCGATTCTCTACTTAAATGTAATGAAAACGTTCCGTTTTTAAAACAATTGTGACAGGCGATGAAGAGTGGATACTGTACAATAAGGTGGAACGGAGGAGATTGTGGGGCAAGTGAAATGAACCACCACCAACCACACCAAAGGCCGATCTTCATCCAAAGAAAGTGATGTTGTGTGTATGGTGGGATTGGAAGGGAGCCCTCTATTATGAGCTCCTTCCAGAAAACCAAACGATTAATTCCAACAAGTACTGTTCCCAATTAGACCACCTGAAAGCAGCACTCGACGAAAAGTGTCCAGAATTAGTCGATAGAAAACGCATAATCTCCATCAGATTACCACAAAACCACATGTTTCTTTGATGACCAGGCAAAAACTGTTACAGCTTGGCTGGAAAGTTCTGATTCATCCGTGGTATTCACCAGACATTGCACCTTCAGATTTTCATTTATTTCGGCCTTTACAAAATTCTAATGGAAAAAATTTCAATTCCCTGGAAGACTGTCAAAGGCACCTGGAACAGTTCTTTGCTCAAAAAGATAAAAAGTTTTGGGAAGGTGGAATTATGAAGTCGCCTGAAAAACAGCAGAAGGTAGTGGAACAATACAGTAAATACATTGTTCAATAAAGTTCCTGGTGAAGATGAAAAATATGTCTTTTATTTTTACTTAAAAACCGAAGGAACCTTTTGGCCAACCCAATATTATTTATGTTAATATTTAATCAGTTTAGTGTTATTTCAAATGAACTAATAAATATAAAATTTTCTCAACTTTCTTTTAAATATATCAACAGCTATAATCCACATAAAATTCTTTAGTGTTCAGTAATTTTGAACACTGCAAACAGGTCTTGAGATCAAAAAGTTTAATAACTGCTGATTTGAGGGGGGAAAAAACCCAATAAGTAGCATTAGCTATCCCATGTGGAATTTGCATTAATATGCCAGCCACTCGCTAAGTATTTCACATTTGCTTTCTCAGTTTATTGTTACGAATACTTGCAAGTTTAACATAATTATCTCCCTTGAGAGATGAGGATTTTGAAGTTCTATATGATATAATAATTTTTTAAAAATTTCGCAACCAGTATGTATCCCATACTGAAAAACAAACCCAGATTATATGATTCCAGAGCAAGAATGTTTGATATATTAGACCAAACACTCAATTAATAAACAAAAAATACATTAAAGAAATTATTTTGGTGATAAAGAATCAGGTAGGGATTTATCAGGATTTCTGCACAAGATTTAGAAACCGGGGGCCAATAGGTCTTTAGTTTATAAACTAATTCCCCAATCTGACCTGGAAAATCTTTTGGGTCAAACATCTTTGGTGAAGCATACTATGTGATGCTTTTCAATATGCTTCACCAAATATTCAGCTTCAATATTGAGATACTATGCACATAATTTGAGGAAATTTCTTCTCTGATTCTCAAAGACATACTATAACTTCGTTGATTGCCAAAGACATACTATAACAAACTTGCATGTCAAGTGGATTCAAGTAGACAGGAAGAATAAACATTTCTCTTTTATAGAAAGGGAATTATCTAGACTTTCTTTTATTGCCTAATTCCACTCTTAAACTAAATATTTGACAGATTTTCTCAAGATTATGCAAGCTAGCACGAAGCTTATGGAAATTTTATATGAAGGTATTTCTGAACAAAATGATAATATAGTGATTAGAGATGATTATATGTATCTCAAAAATTAATTTTAACTACTATTAATGATACTTTACTTCCTGTCTACTGTTTTCTACTTATCTTTCAACAGAAAATAGAATATGTTGTGAAATGACCATTGTATCAATTTGACCAAGAAAAGATCAAAGCAAAATGCCTGAATAATAATTCATAAATTCTGGAAAGTTAATGATTATTAAAAAATGTGTTCCAAACATACTTATTCATTAATAAATGTCAGTGTATCTTCTGACATTTATTTTATTTGATCAGTTTATACTTCTCAAATTTCATGAATTTGTGCCAACAATATTTTTCACTAGAAATGTGAATGGCTTTACATTCACAAAATAAATGGCTTTACTTATTGTCCTATATGCCAAATGCTTCCAAAATGAAATATAGTGTTCAGGTAAAAAGTTGATTTAAACTTGATGTATGTTGTTGATTTAAATTTTGTTTCCAAATGCTTTCTTTCATCTGAGAGGGCTTTTAAAAGAATTTTTAATGTAATTATTAATAGTAAAAATTTATAAAACTTCAAAAGTTCTAAAACTATTTTTTAAAACTTTTAAAGCAATCTGCTCTGTGCCACAAAGCTCTGCAAAATAATCTATCAACTTTCACAATATGAATATAAAATTGTTATATAATTTTGTTAGGAAACAATGTTTTAGGCACAAAGCTTTGATGGTCATCCAGTTTTCAAAATTAAAGCATTATTCTTTTGCAAAGGGTAAAGAAAAGAGAATGTGAGAGTGGAAGACAGTAAGGAACAAAAATTGTTCATACTAAAATCATGTTTGTAGTGGAGAGCTTTTGGATTGATATTGAATAAGAGAGAATGTTTCTGTATCCTTGAAGCTAAAATATCAGTTAAAATTAGTTATGTAAATCAATGCAAGTCATAAAATTGTATTCTAGAAGTTCAGGAATGAGATTATGCTATCACACACCTTTCTTAATTTGACAAGATTTATATAAATATTTTAAATGTGAATTTGATTTAAAATTTAATCTTAATATATATTTTATTGTCACAAGATTAAAAATCTTAACACTTGCTGTTTGGGTATGAACCCTAATTTTTACATTTAAATAACTATAGCTATGTACATTTTAAAACATCTTTTTAAAAATAGATAAATGATTCATATGTCATAGTTCTATTAAATCCTTAAGATACTAGAAGTTCGGCATACCTATAATTCCTCTGCCTGTGTGTTGGATTACTTGATGGTTTTGAATTGTATAAAGGATATGGCATAAAAGGCTTTTGGTTAACAAGACCAGGATTAGTCAGCTTACTCTCTCACTAATTAGGCACCTCCCTTTCAATTTACACTCTCTGAGTCTCAGTTTTCTTATCTTTAAATAATAGATCGTATATATGTTATAATTTCATAAGCATAATAAAGGGTATGTCTCCAGCAGTCATCTTTTTAACTCAAGGCCTTCGGGTCAGATGTGCGGAAGAACTTTCAGGCAATGAGATTTGTAGCACAATGACCTCTAACTGTAAGAGAGATTATAAAATCTCTCTGGGAAGCTTTCAGTTATTTACCTTATTTTCCTCTCTAGATAACACCCTGCCTAAAAGGAGGGGTTGGGGCTAGCTCAGTGAGTTCCAAATGTTAATGCACCAACTTCACAAGTTTTGCTATGTCTGAGTAACCCCTATAGAACTGTTTGCTCAAGATATTAATTTATTTTCTTTTAACTTTAGTCTTTAGTCTTCTTAAGCAATGATACAGGTATCAGTGAAATCATAGTTTGATGGGCTAATTATATTTTATTGATGTGAATTAAAATATATTGTTATTAAAAAAATAACATTCATTTTTGTTGTGTCCTCCAAAATAATATAAATTCAAGCCCTAACCTTTAGTACCTGTGAATAGGACTTCCTTGGAAATAAGGTCTCTGCCAATGTAGTCAAGTTAAGATGAGGTGCTACTGGATTATTGGTCCTGATCCAATGACTGATGTCCTTATAAGAAATTTAGACACAGACACAGATACACAGGGAGAATACCATGTGATAACGGAGGCAGAGACTGGAGTGATGTATCTACAGAGAAGAAACACCAAGGATTGTCAGCTACCACCAGAAGCTAGGTAGGAAGCAAGGAAGGATCCTCCCCCAGAGCCTTCAGAGAGAGAGTATGGCCCTGCCAATGCCTTGATTTCAGACTTCTAGCCTCCAGAACTGTAAGAGAATACACTTCTGTTGTGTTAAGCCACCAAGTTTGTGGTAATTTCTGCAGCCTTAGGAAACTAATATGCCAAAGTACCACCTAAACTCATCCCCTGTCCCACTAGTGGGGTTCATTTAACACTTGGGGAAATGCTAGGCTGGATGCTCTCTGAAGGTCCTGTTTAGTCCTGTGGTTGAACGATGATGACCTTCATCATATCAGTCATTCTTACATTCAGTTATGATGTGTCAAGCACCCCTGTTTTTAAAGGCTGGAAAAAGCTGTTTTAATTGAGTTTGAGCAGATTGGGCTCACCAATTCTGAAAGGCACCCTGGTGTGTGTATCTGAATGTCCTGTTCACTCCCAGTCTTCCCAGGAACTACAGGCTCTGCAGAGCCATCGCTGGGGCTTGGAGATCTGTCTCTGTGGTTGTCAACCAGGGCAGACCTGAGAATCACTGGTGTATCTTAAATCTTACTTTTTTAATGCATTTCTTTTCAGCTTCAATGTTGAGATACAATTCACATAACCTGTACTTTGACTTACTGTATAAATGACGAAATGTAATATTTAACTCTTTTCATTGGATTCTAGATATACAGAAATCAATTTTGTAATAGGAATCGATTTTTAACAATTTGGAAAATGTTATCAATCATCTTAAAACTGAAATAACATTATATAATAGAAAAGCAGTTATGTCTTATTTAGAACTATGTTTCAGATATTTAGGGAAGAAGGAATCCTTGTTTCCCATCTTTTTGTGTCTATAATTAAATATAGGTAGCTGACTGTTGTAGACATTTTTTTATAGTACTTTGCAATATAAAATTGGAAAATATTTCTTGGACATCATTAATAACCTCTAAAATGGGCATTTCCATACTTTAAATTTTTTTAAATATTATGTTTTCCCTTATAAAAATCATGGCAGCTCACCTAAACAAGGTGCTGAACAACTACAGCTTTCCTACCTTAGAGCGTGTGGCCACAAAGCCATGGAAATTAATAGGGAGTTTTGCTTTTTCAGATATTTGTTTTATTCCCCAAACCTACAATTTAGAAGAAGGTAGACTTCATAACAGATTATCACTTAGGAACCTCTTATACTAATTAAGGGGAGAAATTGTGTTTTCATGTTCTATGCGAACAAATAAAATTAACAGACTACACTCACAGAATTCTACGATTTCAATTCATTGGTAATACCAAAACCTTTCTCTCTGGGAGTTCATATATACTTTGTTTCACAGGTTAACCTCTGAAATTTTATCCTGTAAATTTAAATATTTTTTACACTGGAAATTTTTATGAATTAAAGGGTGAAAAAATTTTTCTTGCACATGTGTTAGTCATAACTATTCAATATAATATATTCACCATCTGCTTAGATGACTTAATACCAGTTAAAAGACTGTAATGAGCTTGACCTCTCACATTTTGTGACCCTAACAAAGTTTAAATTGAAATTTCAGCTGCATAATGGTTCTTTGATTGATTTGAATTCTAGCTTTACTTTGGTAATTCATACTATTAATTTAATAGACTCTAGAAGTTTGCCTTCATGGGTATGTATTTTTTAAGGACAAAATTCTTATATGCATTCAGCTCTTGCCCTATACATCTTTTTTCCTGAAAACAGAAAATACATTACTAAAAATTAGTAGTATAAAGAGTAAATCAGATTGTTAAAGATCTTAATTGCCTGGAGATAAAACTATACATTCCCAAAGGCCTAATTTAATATGAAGACTCTCTTAACTTTGGAGAGGCTGGAACGCAATTTTTAGATACTCGTCTATAGTTTGTTAATATTTATGGTACTCCTGTGAGGTCCATGAAACAGAAGCAAATTTTTAGGAAATGAAGAAAAGATATAATTCTTGCTCTCAAGGTGCTTACAGTTTAGCAAAAACCAGATGATAGAAGAAACCATGAAAATTAATAAAATCATTCAGAGAGATGTAATCCACTGGGCTTTATGGTTTATAAAAATTCTGATCCATAGTAGAGTATTGGAAAAGAAATTAGAAAAAAAAACTTTTCAGGGCTATCCCAAATATCCTAGAGTTTTTAAAAAGTGTCTGTAATATTTAGTGGAAGTTATTTATTTTCTATCTATATATTAAAGATAAGAATACATCTATCTATTTTCTTCAAAATGTCATGGCAAAGATAATTCCTGCCATTCATATCAGTTTATTTAAATGAAATTTCATATTGCAATGCACACAGACTTTGTAAATAGGCCAATAGATAGGTGCCTGTGTAAAAGCTGGTCACCTCAACAGATATTGTTAGACCCTTCACTCTCAAGCAACCCTTCTTAGTGTGATTTAAAATAGAGGACTAGTAGTTGTACAGATACATTTATAGAATGAGGTAATAAGAAGAGTGATTCCACAAATAGAAGCAAAAGCTTTCAGATGTTAGGATATGTTAAACCGGGAGCGGGGAGGTGAGGGGTAGGGATAACATTTGTGATAACAGATACCAGGTAGCTCAGGTAAAGAGGTAACATTGAACTACAGATCTTTTTCATGACCAGAAGAAAGTAAAACAAAACTAAAAACCTACAGATAGGATCTCTAGCTACCAATACCCAAAATTTGCAGAACAGAGAACAGTTATAGGAAAGACAGTTTTACTCTGGTTGAAAAGGAGTATATGAGTTTGAGATCACTACAAACAAATAAAAAATAAATGTCATATATATGGCTATATAATTTTATTTGTATTTTTTTTTCAGGGAGAGGCATACAATTTTCAGTTGGGAAATTCCACCCAGAGATTGCATCTTTCTTTGTTCTGATTTCACTTTTCAATATTCAAAGTATTTATTTGTGTTTGTTTATTTAGTTTTTTCTCTCTCACTGGATTATAAAATTATTGAGTATGGGGATTAAGTCGTACTCATCTTTCCATCTTTTTCCTAAGTCAACTTAAAAAAATTCCCATTTCTGTACTCATTTCTCAAACTGAAGATGAGTAAAAAAAGCCAATTGCCGACTACATCTTAACAAAAACCTTTCTTAGAAATAAGTTCAAAATGAAAACAGACTTTTAAAATGAGAAATGTCTTTATCCCATTTATTGAATTTTATTGTCTACAGCCTGGCCAGCGTATGTTGGATATGAAAACTCATGTTACTAAGCAAAGATTGTTTGAGTAAACAAGTCTTATTTACTTAAACTTTATTTCACCTAAGGAATCTATTATATGTCTCCAGAGGACCTAAAATACAGAACATAAAAATCTAGAATGTTATTGTTGATGTGCTGTTGAAAATCTCTTAATCTTGAATCTCTAAGCAAAAGAAAAAATCTTTTTACCAATTCCTCTGATATTTTTCTACCATGAAACTATACCATAAATCTTTAATTATCAGAATCAAGAATTAATTAATAGTGTTTCAGCAATAAATGTTTTATCCCTGTATCTAACACATCCAGGAAAAATGCTAATTGTGAAGTTGTGTCAGGGTTAAATTAGAATGGTATTTTGATTCATATTATATTCTTCAGTACACAAATTCATTTAATATATACCTTTCTTTTAGTTTTTACTTCTAGTCCTCTGGATACATTGTGCTAGTCTTCTGGAGTATAGAAAAATAAGATGTTGTTTTCTTCCTTAAAGGGTTTCAGGTCTAGGGAGGCACACAGACATATGAAAAATTGAACAAAAAAAACGACTAATTCTAATAGGCCATAAAATAAAAGTGCTAATTAAATGCCTCAGGAGCTCAGAGGACTAGCAAAACAATATTGACTTAAAATTGCTTCCATCAACATCAGAGTTTAAATAAACACAGTGACAAATAAATATCATTCTTCATATTTTCTTTGCATTATAAATCCTCTTTGGACTTCCTTATGTCATAAAATGAGTGCATGTGTTTATATTCTCCCAATTAGGTTTGGCTCCTTAAAATTTTTCCTGAAGAGGTTATTATTCTGTTTGTAATATTTCAGAGGCATGATATCATAGTTAGATCATTTAATTTGGAATTTTTTAAAGAAGTTGACTCCTTTATCATTTATTATTTGCAGCCAATTGGACACTTTAACTGCCCATCTGGTACTAGAATTTTTAAGTCTTGAAACTTGCTTTTAGCTTTTTTGTTATCACCCTGCCCTGCAATGTCAGACATCAAATTTTCTCCTCTAGCAAATAAAAAAATCTACAAAGCAACACTTCTTGCTTTCTCTTGTTTATCTTGTATATAAGTTGTCCAGTCTAAAGTTTGGTGTTTTTAAGCTAGTGAGTCTAAATGGTCAGTGTACAAAATAATACCAGCACAAAAGTTATGCTACTCTAATTTGCATTTACTTCATTGTTACTAAATGTGCAGATGTGATCTTATCATCTGTGAATTCTGTCATGATTTTAAAATCCATTTGGGGTATGTAAAAGTAAAATCTTTTTGGCAACAAAGATGGAATGTGTTCTTTTAAAAATTAATGTGTCCAGTTTGGGGAGGGGAGTAGAGAGAGACAGAGACGGAGAGGGAGAGAGAGAAAGAAAGAAATACAGATACCTAACTGGGCAGGTCCTTTTGCCTTCAATATTCTTTAATCTCACTTCATACTTTCTTCCAACTTGTGTCCTTATTGCCCTTCAAACTAAATGTCTTGTCCCCATCCTTATGAAAAATGGATTGCGAGTGGAGTACTTTAACCCAGTTTTGGGATCCAGACTCCTAGGAAAAATCCCAGACTCATCTCTCTCTCTCTCACTTCATATACCCAGTCAGGTGAATCACCAGGTCAGGTAGATTCTGCCTTCTAAATAGCTCTTCTGTCTTCTACTCTACTCCATACCCAGGGCCTGCCCTATCCAGGGCCTAACATCTCTCACTTGAATTATACTTCTCACTTGAAACCATCAGACAATTAACTGTACCACCTGCTCCAAGCTTATTGTCCCCCACTCCAACTTACATCAAGATTACAAAATGCAAATCTGATTTTATCATTCCTTTTAATGACTTTCATTGCTCTTAATACAATTTAAAGTAGGTAAAATGGCTTTCAAAACTTTCTCCCATTATCTCTCCATCCTTCTACCATCCTCTAGAACCAACACCGTTCCTTCCACTGGATTATGTTAATTCTAGGGCCTTATATAAGCGTTTGTTCCATCCCTCTACTAGCACTTTCCTGGCACCCTTACATGAGTTTAACTCCTATTTCACTATAAAGTCACATTTTTGTTATCAGAAATGTGTTTTTATTTTCATAGAATGCTGATGCTAAAGAGAATTCCTCATCAGTACTCCAGGGTTGCAGAGGAAATCTTAGTGTGACTATCTTGTGGATGAATCTTCATTATCTCTATACATACTACCTAGAACAGTAGTTCTCAGTGGGGGAAGTTCAGACCTCAGAGAATGTTTTGGAAATTTGTGGGGATATCTTTTGATTTCACAATGATTAAGCAGCACTACTGCCAGGGGCATTACACATCCTGCAGAATGTGAACAAAACTACCAAAAATTGTCCCATTTTGTTTGCAACTTTTGATAGTCATACAGTAGTTTGTGTAGGTGGAAAGCCTATTTATAATAAGTCAAGACTAGAATTTAACTTCATTATAGATATAAACACATTTCTTGCCCAGTTTTAATATATACCAAAATTACCAGGAATGCAACTACAGAATAAATTGAGGAAAAATTGAGCTCTGTTATGATTAGAATTTCACAAAGGATTGGTTTTCTCTTTTGGAAAATCCTACCACCATTAATGGTATTTGAGTTGGCAGTACAACACAAAATTATCAGTTGACGTTTATAATTGTCATATTCACAGTGCTTTTCCCTGAAGGTGAAAGTATCTATCTTATGTCTTTGAGTATAATAGTGACTGAGGATTTAAACACTGAAATACACATTATTTTATGACAAATCACTTTCCGCTGATTCTTCCTTTATAGGCTAATTAGAGCATGATTTTGATCTTATACTATGAGAGTAGGTAGGCTATTTTATCTATGATTTTTATTTTGGGGTATTATAAAAATGTATTTTAAAAGGGTTTGCAGTCTGCCAAAGAATTCTCTAGAATTCACATTCATGTACCTGATACAGAGCTTAGGAAAATGGAACCTACTGTACCTCTGTTTGGATTTGTTGTTGATATGATTGTCTCATGGGCTTTGACTCTCTTCAAACACACTCCTATTCCTACTAAGACTGTTAACTTTTCCTTTTCCCTGGGCTTATTAACTACCAAGTGGTCATGTGGCCACCCTGTCCGTACCCCAACGAGTTACTAGGGGCAAGGCTCATAAGCAATAGGGGTAGACAAGCATCAACACGTAATTTTATTAGGGTCCTTTAGTACTGAAATGTTTAAGGAGCTATGGGAATACATTAATCCTTCCAGAAAGGTCAAAGATCATGACTCAATAGTTCAAGCTGACTTTGAAGGATTATTTGTTGTATTTAATTTATGGATTGACTGATTTATTTCCTATCACATTCCAATTTATGGATTGACTGATTTATGTCCTGTCACATTCCACAGTATTTGTCTTAGATAGAGAGTTGTAGCAGTCATGGAGGTGTGATCTTTCTTTGCCCTTTAAGAACTTGCCACTCAGTAGCTTTCAGGATCTACCACAGCATTTGTGCTTAGATTATGCTCTTCCTGGATAGTCACAGTCCCCGGTCCCCAGCAGCCATTTCTGTACCTCTTTGGGCTGGCCAAGACTTATTCATAGTTGTATCTTACCCAATCCTCCTTGCTTCCTCTTCTCTTTTGAATAAAAGAGATCAGACCTGCATTCCAAGCTGAAAGATTTCTTTGTTCACTTCTCCCTGTTCCATTTATCTTTCACAGGCATTATCCTCCAAAGATGCCTTGCACTTCCAGCTCTACCTTATCATCGGCTTTCAGGAGGACCCAGCCAGCACAGTAATGATGACTGAGGATCTCCCAGTCAAAACAGCATATAGAGAAGCACAGAAGCGTAAAAGAGCAAGGTTTGTAAGAAGCTTCTAGAACTTCAGCTTGGTAAAAACTTAAGTTTGGTTTTGGAAAAGTTGTCAAAAATAGGACCAAAGAGGTAGGGAGAAACTATTCTTAAAGCAACTTATGATCAAATGATTATGATTTAATTCAGAAATATATGGAGCAGTATTTAAACATTTAATGCAGTATAATTAAATGGTAAGAATTATGTTTTAAATAGAACGAGTTTTTTCAAGGTGTGGTTTAGAAGTTGAATTATGGTGCTATGAAACAAGAAATCAATAGATTAATCAGGAGTATATAATAATGTAGATGCATGGACCTAAGGCATTGTCTGCAAATAAATAGTTGAGAAAGTAATACCAATGTGATGAGGTTCAATTAGTTCACAGGTCACTGAGCCTTGGAAATTTGGGGAAAAGCTGACTTGGTGTGTGTGGAGATGTTTATTGGGCACTGCAAAACATCAGTATGGAGCTCTAGAAAGAAGAATAAATCAAGGACAAGAATTTATTATTGGGAAAGAATTATCATCTTATTTTTGAAGTTGGTAGTTGATGAAATTATCTAGAAAGAGAGTAGGTATAGAAATATGTTCATTCAGAGAGAGCAATATCAGCATTTTCTGTGAGCCATCTTCAAGTTATGCATTGTATTAATTTGCAAGATCCAGAGTAAAATGAAATGCGGAGCCTGTGTTCAAAATGTATTAAAAATTGTACTATGGTGACAAAAGATCATTAAATTAAGGGTGAGTGCCTTCTAAGCATAAGGTTCTGTGTAACTACATAGGTCTCATGCCCATGAAGCCAGCTCTCTGCACATGTGTTCCCATACTCAAAAATTTTCATATACTATAGGACAGTGGTTTTCAACACTACAAAACTTAATATCCCTTCTATGTGACAAATATATAATCTTCTCTTTACTACTCATAAATGAAATTATAGATAAAAATGATTTTATGTTCTATGTACGCAATTTAGAAATAATTACCATGATGCCTCAACTAAAATATAATGGAAAGTGAAAAAAAGTAATTTATGATTAAAAATATGTATTTAAATATATAACTGTATGTTTATAAGTATATTAGAATATATAATGAATTAACTAGATGCTTACACTCATTTAAAATAAGTTCAGATTTAAGAGAAGAAAGAGAAAGCCATTCCATAGAAAAGGTATTGATAGTTGAGTGAGCTGTGTTATGGGTGGAGGAACTCTAGAGTAAAAACAAGTGATAAATTAAAATGAGACTTATTTGCACATAGAAGATAAAGAAAAATGATCTT
Organism: Eubalaena glacialis; assembly: GCF_028564815.1. Lineage (NCBI taxonomy): Eukaryota > Metazoa > Chordata > Mammalia > Artiodactyla > Balaenidae > Eubalaena > Eubalaena glacialis. The sequence continues at coordinate 25,163,280 of NC_083723.1, read as the reverse complement.
AGTTGAAACAGAGATATGACATCATTACAAATTGCTAACTGCTAAAAAGTCAATTAAATAAAGAAAATGTAACATCACATTCAAAATCTAGCTTAGAAATGTAGTGTCAAAATAATCCCCTACTTTATGACATTTGATAGGATGGACTATCCTATATTGAGTATATTCCTACGTATGCTTCATGCCAAAGCATAAATTTTATCTCTAGTGACTAAAAATACCTTGAATAGTTTATATTTCATATATAAGTTGGAATAGGGAATGGATTATAAAAAGAAATAGTAACATAAGATATGTACGGTATACCTCTAGGACTAGTATCAGAATACTGCCTGAAAAATTACAAGTAATCCAAACAGAAGTATATTTTCAGTATAGACATTTATTCATCATAATTTTATAATCATTCTATTACAAAAATATTTTCTGAAATATTATGAAATATTTTTAAAATGATATTTATTAACAAAATTAGATGAGATTACTGAATTTAGTGTACTTTTTAGTTTAATAATAATATTTTCCCTAAGTCTGATGAAAGTTGCTTCAAGTTTCCTCTGTTACACATTCGCTATAGGTTATACTGATTTTACAGTTACTGTTCTACTGCACTGGATATCCTTTTTAACCCACGGAAGGATTTTAAGCATCCCTGGCTCTGGCTCTAGCAGCTGATTGTACTTCCAACTCCCAACTTTTGTTCAGGCATTTTGCTTCTAAGAATTTCCAGAATGCCTCTTAAAGGGCCTATTCTAAAAGGACATGTGCACCATAGGTTTATGATTCATTATCACCAATGTGAGTTTTCTCTATCACTCAGGTGTTTAGCACAAAAAAAGTTTAAAAATCAGTCCTGTGGAATGTCAAAGGGGCCAAACAGAGCCCTACCAGCCATGAATATTAAAGGAGCAAATAGAGCAAGCAAGAGAATCCCTTGAATTAAAGTAAGCTGGAACAGTCAGAGATAGGAAGTAGATAATGGAATAGTGTTTTTCCATTTTAGTGATTTTTACATTTTTATGGGAAACTGAAAAATCATAATAGAAGGAATAAACTAATAATGCCATTGCAGTACACTGGAAGAGGATAGAAAAAAAACCATTTTGAGACCCAGAGTTTCTTGTCACTGTATGGAAGACTTCCAAATTATGATTGTGATTATTTAATATTTTTTGTGAAAATTGTATTGTGAAATAGGTTTTGTCAAGATCTCCTGGATACACATACAGGAACACAGATCTTGGATTTTTTTATTTAAAATGTTATTAATAGTAGACTATAACCCTACAAGGATTGGCATCAAACAGATACAATATTAAAATAAATTGTAGATTATACATCATAAACTGTCATCTACATGTACTCTCATTATAAAAACAGGTTGCGTATCATATGCAATATTTAAAATTCATCTGTCTAGGATATTTTAAATCTATAAATAGTGAATTAATATCCACCATAATTATATTTAATAATTACCCTGAATAGTTTCTTTTCAATCCTCTATAATATCATGGAGACCATATAAATTGATTTCAGTTACAAAGATTTTTTTTTTGGTTCTTATCTCCTCAATTAAGATTAATAATCTTCAAAGATAAAGAATAGAACAAACTGGGCTAACTGATGTAAGGTCAAAGTTAGAATCCTCACAACTATTTTAAGGACTATAAGTTTACATAGGCTAAATTCTTACCCGAGAAAATGAAAGAAATGATCATTTCCTAATGCCACCATTTCCCTCTTTATAAAAAATTAACATGCCTGTCTCTACAGTTATGATCACATGGAAGGGAAGGAAGCAATTTCCAGAAAAAAAAAGTTTAGGAAGAAGGAGTAGTTGAAAACAGGGCCAACAACTAATAGGCCCACAATAAGATCTATTAGTATAAAGAATGTAAGATAAGTAATTGTCTACCAAATGTGTATTTTAAAGACAATAGAAGAGTAGACCAATATCAGATTAGGACAATCTAGAAAAGGCCAAAAGAAAAAAACCCTTATCAAATTTTCAGAGGGTGAGTCGAGTTAGGAACAATAGCTTATAAGTTAATGGGCAGAATTGGGAATCAAAAACATCTCAAATAACATAGCAGTACAGACTAATATGGTTAAATGTAATACAGTTTACCCTTGAACAACATGTTTGAACTGTACAGGTCAACTTGTATGTGTATTTCTTTCACTAAATATGTACTACATGATCTGCAGTTGGTTGAACGTGCAGATGAGGAATCGTGGAAACATAAGGTTAATGTAAAGTTAAACGGATTTTCAAGTGCTAGGAGGGTTGGCGCCCCTAACCCCCATGTTGTTCAAGGCTTAACTGTACAAGTAAATGTACATCCTGAAGTCAAGATTAGAAGTGAAGACAAATGAGTATAGTATTATAAGTCAACACCAAAAGACGAGGAAAATTCTGAGCTGGCATCTGAACCTCGCAAGATAAAGGGCTATAATTAATGGCCAGTGTCTTCCATTCGGGCTCGTAGAGGGCATTGATGGTAGCATGCTATGTTTTCATCATTCCTGATTTTAAAATACAGGGTATGCAAAACTTAGCTTACTGGTAAAAAAAGAAAAAAAAAGAAAAAAGAAAAGCAAAACATGCAAGCAAAAGCAAGAACAACTACAAGAGTAGAAATGATTTTAACCACAGAGCAGTGAAACTTAACAGTCTGCTGAGAGTCACAAAGTAAATAAAATCTTGACTTTATGAACAGAAATATAACCCCAGAGTGTATTTCAATTGTTTCATTTGCACTTTGGCTGTTTCGTTGTATGCTGTATATTTGAAGAAAATAGAAATCTGACTGTAATAAATATTTTTGGGGAAATAGTTTTTGCCCTGGGAAAAGTTATTTGTTGATGTGTTTACACTGGAAAAGTGAAGACTTGGAAGCCCAAAACAGCTACTTTCAAGTATTATGGAGCAGAGGATGAGACTGATTTTATGTAGTTACAGGGGCAGAACTAGGATTAATAGATGAAAGTTAAGAATTAGGTGGGTTTCAATTTATAAACTAATTATACATTTATTGAGAAACCACTATATGTGAGGACAGAATATTTGATGAATACAGCAACAATAAATGAAATTCCTTGGAAGAAGTGAGGTCCCTGCCCCATTCAGCAAACATCATATGACCTCTTTCAGGGAATTTCTCTACTAAATAGAAATTGACTTTAAAGATCATTTCCAAACCTAAAATTCAATTATTTAAAAGATCTGTTTATTAAATATAAATGTATATTATATTAATATAATATATAAATACAATATATAAATATGAATATATAGGTATATATTCATGATACATATGTGTAGGATACTGTGACATTTTATGTGTTGCAAAATAATATAGGAAATGGCTTTTAATTTTACTGTTAATCATTTTAAAAAATCTCAGTGGTGTTGCAGATCTGACATCCCTAAATTCTTATGTTTATATGAAATATTTAACTTTAAATGGAATCTATATATCATATTCATAGCAGACATATTCTCTTGGCTCCATTTCCAAAAACACAGTGAAGAATGAGACTGATCTAACATTTAAAAAGCTATTTTAAAAATAGCCACTTTATAGTTTCTGAAAAATCCTAGCTTCTAGGATTTTACTACCAAGAACAGGGTAAACATTTCTACATAATTAAATATCTGGCTAATCTATACAAAAGCGATTGTGGATTTATTTGTGAGTTTTTGGCCTGAAGCACCATCTCAATTCAATCCTCTTTCTCACTTAGACTGTCAAAATACAGGTTGAGGTTTATTTTCATGATGCCAAGCCACTTTTCAGATTAACAACCATGAACTTCAGTGAATGTATGCTAAACTAGTTTTTTGGCTGATATTAACCCATATTGGAATAAAACGGTCAGTTCAATTCTATTTGAATTATGATATTAAGGATCAGTTTTGCTAATAAAGTAGGATCAAACCATCCTTAAAATTGTACAAACTAATTTATAATATTTCACTAATTTTGAAATTCATATTAGACATCTTAAACCAAAACAATCTGGAAGATTAATCTTTTGGGGGGGAGGTCATCCAAAGGACATTACCACTGGTTGACCTATGTGCTGGACCTGGGCAATTGGAGGCCTATCACTCCTGGGAATATGCACTCTGCTTGCCTTTCCTGCACTAAAAGCTGCCCAAGGACACAGCTGGGAGATAGTAATGTGGTGTTGAGACCATCTGGACGGTATATGGGCCTGAGCCCAATTAAGGCCTTTATATAAACTTTTAAGATTCTGTTGGTGGACACTTTGGTAGCTTCTGTATCTTAGCTATTGTAAATAATGACGTTATGAACATTGGTATGCATGTATCTTTTCGTTTTTTTTCTGGATATATACCCAGGAGTGGAATTGTTGAATCATATCATAGTTGTTTTTAGTTTTGTTGAGGAACCTCCGTAATGTTTTCCATAGTGCCTGCACCAATTTACATTCCTACCAACAGTGTAGGAGGGTTTCCTTTTCTCCACATGCTCATCAACATGTGTTATTTGTGGTCTTTTTGATGATAGCTATTCTGACAGGTGTGAGGTGATATCTTATTGTGGTTTTAAATGCATTTCTCTCATGATTAGCGATGTTGAGCAACTTTTCATATGCCTATTGGCCATCTGTATGTCTTCTTTGGAAAAATGTCTATTGAGGTCTTCTGTCCATTTTTTAACTGGGTTGTTTGTCTGTTTGATATCTAGTTGTATGAGTTGTTTATGTATTTTGGATATTAACCCCCATCAGTCATATCATTTGCAAATATTTTCTTCATCAACAGATGAAAGGATAAAGAAGATGTGGGAGTATATATGTGTATATTATATCAATACATATAACTCACCCATAAAAAAGAATGAAATTTTGCCATTTGCAACAACATGTATGGACCTGGAGGGTATTAAGCCAAGTGAAATAAGTCAGACAAAGGCAAATACTGTATGTTACAACTTACATGTAGAGTCTAAAAAATGAAACGAATGAATATAACAAAACAGAAACAGACTCAGAGATACAGAGAACAAACTAGTGGTTACCAGTGGAGAGAGGGAAGGGAGGTGGGAGATAGAGGTAGGAGGTTAAGAGGTACAAACTACTATGTATAAAATAAATAAGCTACAAGGATATATTATACAGCATAGGGAATACAGCCAATATTTTATAATAGCTTTAAGAGGAGTACAGTATAACCCATAAAAATATTGAATCACTATGTTATAAACCTGAAACTAATATAATATTGTAAATCAACTATACTTCAATAAAACATCAAACGATAATAAAAGATTCTGGTGGGAAGATTCAGAGATCTAGTGGTCTTGCAGCTGCCAAAGACAAGTTTCCTACGTCAGTTCCCTTGCTTATTAAACTTGCCACCTACCAATCTGGAGTGGTCTGCCTCTTTCTTCAGTCTGTCTCTATCCTCCAGATACGGAGCTGGTTGCAGATTACACCTGAGTAATTCCCCAGGACATTGCAAACGAACATCTTGCTAGTTCAACTATAAATTGAATGTATAACATGCAATTTTTATATTTAGAATTGAAATTCATTTTATCCAGTTAAAGCACTAACGTGTTTATTTATATTTTATTTTATTCACTAATCCCATTATGCTAGGCAATAGGAATACATATAACAGTAAGTCAAATTCCTGCCTTTGAGGAGTTCATGGTTTTACAGAGCTGTTAATTTGGGGAAAATATTTTTATGTAAAAGTGATCCATTGGACTTTATCTTTAAAATTTTTCATTTTTAAATTTTAATCTCACTATCACTACCACTACCTGCAAAGGCATCCAGAATTATTAGGTGTGGTTTTTCTCTCCCTTGAGTTTATGGTTCTCTGCTTCACTATATCCATGGGTTCACCACAGTTGTTATATATAACACTTGTTATTTTCTATAGTTCAGGGGTTGGGAGGTGAAATGGAACAAGTCGTATGTACATATTTTTCTACTGAGTTCACATAATGACAGATGGTGGGATACGCAGATTTGCAAGTTGTGTGGAACATGATTGCCAAGCAACAACATCCTCTCCCAGCGGCACGGGAATTAAACACTAAGGTAGAAACTTGGGCTCCAGATACACTGTAATCCAACTCTACTGCAAGAACTAATACAGAAAATGTTGGTATGTATTATGTTAACATTAATCTTTTGACAGTTTTTTTTTCAGTGAGAAAATTGCAGAGCTGGAGGAAAACTAAAGAGCGTTAGTTAACAGTTAAACCAACCAAGACAATGACATTTCAGATAGTCTTCTAATACTCTATAATACTTCCAAGTTCACTGGGTTGACTTTTTTGACCTAGATATTGTGTTGAACTTAATCCTTAATTAAAATTTATTTTCTATTTTAAATGCATTTCTTTCCTTTAATTTGCTAACCTCTATATTTGTAAAAAAAAAAAAAAATCCTATCTATGTAAGTACTCTGAGGTGTGCATTTCTTTCCTATTTTCCACTTTATTTTCTTTATATGAGCATGCAGATTATTTAATAAATACTTGGCTAATAGTCATGATAACTAAGACTGACTATACTAGCCATTTTCCAATATTATGTTAAGAAAGTTATTTTATCTTGCTATATATCAATTTCCTCATTTGAAAAAGGAAGGCAGTAGTAACTAACCTTTATAATCTTAGAGGATATTAGGTAAGATAAAAAGGAGATAAAGCAATTTAATTGTAAATTAAAGCTCTCCCATAAAATTTTTAAAAAATTAAATATATTCCCAAATTTAAAACTTTCTGGTGCCCTAGATCACAAACTGACTCCTACTTGAAGCCTGCAGTCATTTTTCCAGATTTCATTGAGCAGTCTCACTTCTGACCTAGCAACATCCAACACTTACTAGCACTTAATTTTAAGGAGACAAATGATTTGTATTTTTCAAAAGAAAATATATGAAACTGCAAAGTTTTTAAAAATATATGGCCTTGAATGTTAGTAGCTATAATTGTATTCAAATTACATTAAAATCAGAAAGTGAATCAAAAGTTCTCTAATTAGGGAACTGAAAATCACACCAAAGTACCAATGTCCATAGCTTCTAAGCTGGCTATTTCTAAACCAAGCAACTGGATGGCTCTCTGCATTGTGTTAAAGGTTTTTAAAGTGAAGGATATGGCAATATACAATAGTTGCCTATACCAGTGTTGACTCATTCTTAAAGCTGACAATTTTTCCTAACATGTGGCATATATGGTAGATTGTTTTATTTGTTTAGTGCTATTCATTTCTTCCTTTCTTCCCATGCTTCTCTGTAGGTAAGCTGTAGTAGGCTGAATAATGGTTTCCAAAGGTATCAGCCCCTATTCTCTGGAACTTTTATATTATTTGGGAAAAAATTGGTCTTTGAAGATGTGAATTAAGGATCTTGAGATGGGGAGATTATCCTGGGTTGTCTGTGTGGTCCCTAAATGTCATATATATCTTTGTAAGAGGGAGGTAGAGAGAGAGTTGATAAATACATACAGAAGAGGTGTCAAGTAAAGACAGAAGCAAAGATTGGAATCACATGGCTACAAGTCAGTAATGCTGGTAGCCACCAAAACCTAAAAGAGGCAAGGAACAGATTCTCCCCCAGAGCCTCTAGAGGGAGTGCCACCTGGCCAATGTCTTGTTTTAAGCCCAGTCACGTTGATTTTGGGCTTTTGGCATCCAGAATTTTGAGAGAATAGATTTCTGTTATTTTAAGCCACCCAGTTTGTGGTAATTTGTTACAGAAGCCGTAGAAAACTAATACATACACTATATTTTTCTGCCTCATTGATTTTGGACGTCACCATGTAATTTTCTTTGGCCAGTGTTGTAGAAAGCAGATGTTTATAGATGTCATGTTTAAGCAGAAATTTTAATGCATGCTTTAAGCAGTTCATCTTGTTCGTATCCTCCTTCATTATAACATATTCCAAATAGGGGCTACTCCTTCAGCCTAGGTTCCTAAAGAAGAAACACATAGACTCATGCCAACAAAGCATAGTCAAACACAGTCAAGCCCAATCAAGTCAAGCCAAGGTTAGCCAAGCCCAGCCGAACTGCAGCCAACCTGTAGTTCTTTCGTAATGTGAACAAGAAATAAATGGGGTCACAAACTGTTGATATTTGGGGGTTATTCGTTGCTCACACCAAAGGTGAATGATAATGCACATGGTGAGTTGATGAATATTTTACCCACTGTTAACCTTTTTTCTTTTGATTTTTAAATTATTATTGTTTATTTTATTTTATTTTAACTACAGAGAAGTATTTCTTCTAATTAAATATTGTTTTCCTGTTAAAGTTCTCTAGGAAGATGAATATTCAGCATTCTTAGGATAGTAAGCCCTTAGGTGCTTGAAGGGGATTAATAATCATTCGTTAGTCTTCCCTTCTTTATCATGACTATGTCAACTTTTTAAATGCCTCCTAATTCCAGCAGTGATCTATTATTCTGATATTCTGGGAAGGTAGTAATCTTTTGGAAATGTGCAAACTCTTCTTTTACATTATGAACATAATCAGAAGCTTAGTTCATATTCAAGGATATCTTAAAGACATTAGATGAAGCATATCTTCACTTCATAGCATTTACTTTTCTCTCTTCATTTTTTGGTCCAGTCTCTATTTTTTTTCTTCAGATCCACACATTCAACATCCTGCCTCTTCCTAATGTCTGTTTTCTTTTCCATCAAAATTTGTTTTTCTATTCCTAAGGTTAATTGCAAGTACACAATTCTATTTTTATTCTTAAATTTCCACAATAAAACCATTCATAATTTGTTGATGAATATGCCTTGTGAAATATATGCAAGTTATCTTTACTGCATTGAATTAATCTCCCACTGCTTATATATGTATTTTGATATCTTTAAAAGAGAAATTATGGATAAGCTTAAGAAAATAAATTCTTCAAAATCTTGCATTTTAATAGCATTGTGGACTTCAAACTCCAAAAGCATTATTTTTTGGTTATGGCTTATGCTTCTAAGTAAAGTAACAAGACTGACATTTGTGTATGTTTATTTGTGCTACCTCATGTGTTGCATTTGTAGATTAAAATTAGAATTTTCAGAACATTGCTGGCATCATATAGTAAACCCGTGGCAAAAAGTGAAACGACTTATTTTCATGAAATACTTTAACTTATTTTATTCACATATAAATCACTTAAGCCTCACAACCACTGAGCTTCAGCTCGGTTAAATGATTTATACATGGACGGATAGCAAATAATCACAACCAGAGTTAAAAGGCAGATCTTTTGAGTCTGTGCCTATTATTTATTTCAGCATAAGCATTTTTAAAGCTACCTACTCACGAGACCTGGATACAAAATGACCTGACATGATTGTGCTTGGGTGAAATAGAAGGGAGTGAGAAGAGAACAGGCATCCCGTGGGATAAAAGCACCAATCCTGGGGTTTCCTGATGATGCAAAAGCTCACACGACTCATTATGTTTTGAAGGCATTATAAGAGTATACTTTCTGCTTCTCTGACTGGCATTAAGTTCTCCTCCTTGAGTATTCCACTACGTTCCAGAGGGCAAGAAGTGCCATAGGATAAAAGTTAGTGAAGGGCGTAAGTAAGCAATTTATCAAAAAGAAATACAATGGCTTTTAAATATATCAAGTGATACTCAACCATTCCCTTAATTAAGAAAACAAAGTATAGCAATAATGAAGTGTCACTGTTCACTTATCAGATTGGGAATGCTAAAAATTTTCTATTGCAGTATTGGTAATAATATAAGGATACCATATACAGTTGATACAACATCTTTGAAAAAAATACTGGCAATATTTTTCAGAACATTAAGAACAGTTAATATTTGAATTCTGCTTCTGGGAATTTATCCCATAATATATGAACACATGCAAAATGACATAAATAGCAAAATATGCATAATAATAACACATTAAATATATTTCTATCAGTACAGGACTAGTTAAATAATTTGTGGTTCATCTGTACAATGAAATATTATGCACATATATAAATATATACACAAATATATATATGTGGTAGATGCCTATGTGCTGTTATTGATATATCTTGGAGATTGTTAAGTGAAAAAAGAAAGCAGTGTGAAAATTAGCTCTAAGTGCATAGAATACTCTGGAAACATATTTAAGTATCTTTTAAAATATTATTGCCAACAAAAAGGGAAGGAGACCAAAAGTCAGTGGTGATAGCTAGACATATTTTCATTGCATATTTTTTTGTCTTCTTTTATTTTTTTAACATTTACATGTATTTTAATAAAACACCATAACCAGTGCAAAAAAAACATTCAGAATGAACAAATACTTACTGTTGTGGTAGCCAGGATTCTAAAATGGTCTCCAAGATTTCTACCTCCTGATCTACATGCCTGGCATAATTCCCAACCCTTGCAAGTGCAGGCAGGGCTTATTAATATGATGGATTTTTCACTCCTGTAATTAGGTTACATTATATGATAACAGTGAACGGCTTTTGTAAATATAATTAAAGTCCCTAAACAGTTGACTTTCAGTTAATCAAAAGTGGGATTTCCTGGGTGAGTGTGACCTAATCAAGTGTGCCCTTTAAAAGAGGGTTTAGAGGTCATAAAAATATTCCTCTGGCCTTGAAGAAGTAAGCTGTATGTTGTGAGGGGGCCTATGTGGCTGGAACTTGAGAGGAACTTTTATTTGCTGAGGGCAGTTCCTGGATGACATCTTTTTTTTTTTTAAACATCTTTATTGGAGTATAATTGCTTTACAATGGTGTGTTAGTTTCTGCTTTATAACAAAGTGAATCAGTTATACATATACATATGTTCCCATATCTCTTCCCTCTTGCATCTCCCTCCCTCCCACCCTCCCTATCCCACACCTCTAGGTGGTCACAAAGCACAGAGCTGATCTCCCTGTGCTATGCAGTTGCTTCCCACTAGCTATCTATTTTACGTTTGGTAGTGTATATATGTCCATGCCACTCTCTCACTTTGTCACATCTTACCCTTCCCCCTCCCCGCATCCTCAAGTCCATTCTCTAGTAGGTCTGTGTCTTTATTCCTGTCTTGCCACTAGGTTCTTCATGACCTTTTTTTTTTTTTTTTCCCTTAGATTCCATATATATGTGTTAGCATACTGTATTTGTTTTTCTCTTTCTGACTTACTTCACTCTGTATGACAGACTCTAACTCCATCCACCTCACTACAAATACCTCCATTTCGTTTCTTTTTATGGCTGAGTAATATTCCATTGTATATATGTGCCACATCTTCTTTGCAACCTTCTGAGGCTCTGTGTAGAGGACCCAGTTAAGCTATGCTGGAGTCTAGGCTCACAGAAATGGAGAAAATACACTTGTGTTGTTTTGAGTTGCTAAATCTTTGGTAACTTTTTATGCACTTATGAAAAAATAAATACAATTGAGTACTTCCTGTGCACCAAGCAAATAAGTTTAAGCACAACATGGTAAAGAAATTTTTCTCGTATTACCAAGTAAGGAGAATTGAATTCCATAAATTAAATTCTCACAATACAGCACCCATGTGTGGGGATATAGTGACCACCACAGCATCTGCCAAAATAGAAAGTGGACAGTGGGAGAGCAATCTCGCCCTGCATATTTCAGTACAGATTGGTGAATTTAACCTCTCAGAGAACATTTGTATTTATGTTGTCTGCTTAGCTATTACTGCAGAGAATATATCCCTTGAAAAGAGTCTGTCCTGATGGAGAGTTAGTGAAAGGGACTGGTGTCAGTCTTACTTTAACAAAAGTCATGGCCTGGGAAAATAAATAAGGATTAGAGTAAGAGATAGCCACTGTGAAAAAGTAAAACAATATAAGAATGAAGCCACAGAATTGTGGTTCTGAAACTTATGTCTCCAGCACCTGATACACTCGCAAAAGCATCATTTCTTTAGCTTCAAACAAGCCTAGTCAGTGTGATTAAGAAGGTGTAGGATGAGGCACAGGAACTAGCAATTTTAACAAGAATGTCAGGTGATTCTGATGCAGGAGTCTAGGACCACAAATTGATCAGCACTATGTAAGAACTGTGGGTCTCATCTATTGGTAGCAATCTGTCATGTACCCAGACAGAATGAGATAAAAAGAGAACTGACTTGAGAAAAGGATGTAAGCCTAAGGGGCTTTGGAAAAGGAGGTGTTACCGAGTCCACCCTCATACTGCTTACTGCACAACAGGCCAATAAATCGAGAGACAAATTATTGGGGCAAGGAATAGCGACTTTATTCGCAAAGCCAGCAGGCCAAGAAGATGGATTAGTGTCCCAAAGAACCATCTTGCCGAGGTTTGAATGCTACTTTCTTTTATAGAAGGGGTGGGAGGTGAGGGATAAAGTAAAAAAGATGGTAAGTTGTTGCAGATACTTCTTTGTCCGAGGGGATGTGTTAATTTCTTCTTTCCTGCAATCATTCATAGGTGAGCCTGGTCAGGATGTTTCCTGCAAGCCAATCAAAGGTACTTTAACTTAGTGCTCAGACTTGAGAGGCAGGGTTCCCGGAGATAGACCATTATGTATACTTTAAGCTGTAGGCAACATCCCTTAAGTGATTAACCTGTAGCAAAAGCATTAGAATACAAAGTTTAAAGTGAAAGGAAGAGATCCAATATGGAGTCAGATTTGTTCTTCCCTATTTCAGAGGCTCTAGGTAGTTCAATCCTTTGGGTAAATTAATTAGCCCCTCTATAACTGAGGGACTCTTACCTGGAAGATGTATATAAAAATACTGCTGTCCCCTACATTTAAAGGTATTGTAAAGAACAAAATGTAATTATGTATATAAAGAGCTTTGAAGGGCAATGATTTTTTTTTAACCAATGTAAGATGTTATAACAAAATCATGTAGTGGTATCAAAACTCTTAAAATGTGATTTTTTTTCCCTGTGGCTTTGGTGTTTTATGGTTAACTAACACTTACTTACACATAGAATCATCATGCATCTTCATTAACAAAAATAATTTGCTTATCACTTGTATGAAGACCAGTCCTGGAACTATATGAGCCTAAAGAAATTGATTAATTCAGATAGTTACTAATTTTCTCATGCTTTGTTCATATACATGGGACAAGAACAAATATGTGCTAAGCACACAAAGAAGTGTCTTGGATTTTTCAGCAAAGTATTGCAATGCTATCTGATAAGTACGTGTAGAAACTATAGGTATAAACCTTAATCGCACAAAAGGGAAGGTGAATTCTAAGGGGGTGGGATTTAAAGGAAGACTACACAGAGGAAATAAATATAAGCAAATGTAAGGTATGTATTAGCAAAGCATATGTCTTGGGAGCTATGGAAATTTGTATCAGTTACGATGCTTTTGCGAGCAAAGAACAGAAGACCTATCTAAAAGTGGCTTAAATAATGTGAAAATTTTCATCTCTTATAACAAGATTGGAAGTAGAGTTAGTCCAGGGTTAATTCAGTGGCTTGAGGACATAATTAAGGAACCAAGTTTCTTTTCCTTTTCTGCTCTTCCATTCTCAGAGTTAGCTTTTGTCCTTGAGTTTTTCCCCCAGAAGTATTCAGAGTTATCACATCCTCCCAAAACTTGAACCAAGAGTAGAAACAAAGGGAAATTCATGTCTTGTCTCCTTGCTTTAAGAGTGAGGGAAACTTTACCGGGAGCCTTCAGAAGACTGTCCCTCTGGCTCAGAGGTTCCCATGCTTATGCTGAAAGTGACCACTGGCAAGAGGACAAGGGGGAAGAGAGAAACACCATGATGGGCTTAGACTAATCATGATTCATCCCTGGGAGCTGTGGAGGGGCCAAGTGACCCTGCTCAATTTCTAGTATGTGAGTACTATATGAAGGAAGCCAAAAATTCAGTTGTTGTTTGTATTTTGTTTTACAAGGGAAAAGGGGGTGAGAATGACTATTGAAGGCAAACAAATTTCAGACAGTGTGTAAATGAATGGAACCATTAGCAAGCATGTGCATTTGGGAAACTGCAATTAATTCCATATAATTGGGTCATAGAGAACAAGAAGAACCTGAAAGGGTATGGATCATGGAGTCTCACATTTTCCCTACAAAGAACAGGGAGCTAGGAAATGACATAATGAAACTATGTTCTACAAAGATCATTCTGGAAAGATAACTGTGATTTTGGAAGCAAGCTGACCAACAAGAGAACATTATGAAGTTCAGGTGAAGGATTATGCCCTAAAGTCAGAGATACTTAAGATATAAAATTAATTGGATTACTTACCAGTTATATGGTGGGAGGGGTAATCAACACCAATTTTAAGTACTATTCAGTTCTATTTTATATACTTGTACATTAAAAATGTACAATAAGAGGTAAAAACAAAATTCTCTCATGTAGAACTGACAAAATACTGATTTAATTAAGTGAAATAGTTTCAAAGATGGCAATGGATAAATGTATTTAAAGTTTGTCACATAAATAAGTCATATGTTTCTAAAATTTACCACATATGGATATAATTTTAAAATATTCTTCTAAAACTATTGATTGATTCTTTGTTGAACATTCTAACTTTAACTTAAACCAGAAATATTTTACTTATTTTCACCCCAAAAAAATCTAGTCCACTTTATAGAAAACACAACTTTAAAAATACATGTAATGGTTAAAATTTTGGACATTATTTTTTCAAGGCTGATTTGCATTAATAACATTATTTTTCCAGATATCACTATAAAAGATCAAATCCCATTTTCTTTGTGATTGGTTGTCTTTACATTTTAGCAGAAATTATATTATGTGGAAGAGCATTTATGTGTTATTCGCTGGGGGACCCATCAGGTGTTTAGAAAGCCCAGTCCTTCTTATGGGAATAGCCTCACACTTGGAACTCAGTTGGCACTGGCGAGAATAAGGCTGTAATCTATGTCTTTGTTACAGAGCTTTCTCTGTGCGAAGCAAAGTGATCTGTTCAAGTATCAAACTCATGACCTTTGGCTCACTGGCAGCAAACTCCAACCAACTAGCCTAGCAGCTGAGGATAGAATGGGAGAATTCCCTCATAAACATCTGCTTTAGCTCGATCCAACAGAAAATACATTATAGCCTCTGGAGCTGGAACACACTCCTTGTGAAACATCAATTAAGTCACAAGAATGGTTTTTGTGAAAATCTGCCTTTCTAAATCTTAGAAATAAAAATCCTTTCCACAGTCAAGCAAGCCAGACAAACAAGACCTACAACTGGAAATCCAGTCATTTAACATGGCAGTTATCTAAAGCTGGTTTCTTTAAAGGTTTCTTTGCCTTACAACATTGCTCTGGCCCTTTTTTTCTCCTCTTGAAATGTTAAAGGAGAGAACTCACTTTTCATTCATTATTTGCTGAATTTTCTAAAAAGTTTAGTTACTATGTAAACATCTTGGCAACTATTTAGATTACTCAAACATATTTCCCTTTCAGATTCATTGACTCGGTGCTCATTGAGATTATTGGAAGTATTTTGCAGGGAAGATGGACTTCATTAACAACTCTGTGGTTTTTTTCAGACTTCACTCCCCACATAAAATGGCACATATATGAAACAGTTTTATCTAATCGTTTCTTGAGACCTCAATCTATCTAAAACAAGCTAGTTAAAGAAGAAAAGCCTTAGACAACAGCTGAAAGTATAGAAAGAGATGAAAAGATATTTGTATTAAATACCGAAATGTAACTGCTTATATATTTTGATCTCAGGGTTTGCTATAAAGTGAATCCTAGAGACCAAGACAATAGCTCAGCTATTATCTCACATGTTTATAGTTACCATATACAGCATTGTGTATCAAATAGCTCTTAAATTCCCTGAGAAGCTGACATGACAAAAGAGAACCTATTATGCCTTTATCTTTAAAAATATTTCTAAGGGATTTTTTTCCTGAAATAGATACCTAAATTGTGTCAACTTATCAGCAACATCTGATTCTGTATGTTCTACATTAATTAGTTTTGCTTTCCCTACATAGATTAACCCATTTCCTCACCTTTGGATTAGAATATGTCTGACTATTATGCTAATAGTAATAATACCTATATGTGTTAATCTTAAATTTTACCCTCTAATATGCAACAGAAAAACAGTCAGTGGATAAAAAGAAAGTCCTCATTTCTATGGCTTTGCTATTTATTTTTGCTATGATAAGGGGAACCCTTTTTTTAGAATAATGAAAAAGAAACTTGAAAGTCTACATTAGTACATAGCTTTATAGAATACAATTTCACATTTTATAACAATATAGCTCATAAATTATAAAAATGTATAAACATCACTTGAGGTCTACAAAATTTTAAACTTTCTATTTTGATATGTTTTGTTTACAGTCTTTATAAGATCATTTCCATTTTGCCAACATTAGCCTTTAGCTTTTATAATTAAATAAATTCTCTCTTCTCTAAAAGGTCTGATTTGGGGTTCGGAGGGAAAAGTTTTGTATATAAACCCAGATATAACGATGCACAGAACCTGTAATATTGCTTTAAAATGATTTCCATACTCACTTAGGACATCACAAAGAAGGATAGACGTTTGCAATCATGGTTTGGTGTCAGATGCTGTTTGAAGCCAGTCTCTGTCATTGACTTCATTGGGGGAGATTATATAAACTCCCTGAGCTTTGTTTCTCCATCTATAAATGAGGAAACTGTTTCTTACCTCACAATTTCATAGATCTGCAACAAGGGTGAAAAGAGTTTTTTACAAAATAATGATTATGTAAACAGTATCAGATGACTTAGTACCTATTAAGAGGTGGTAACTCTATTTGTCTACACTGTTGTACACAGGAAAAATGTTAAAGCTCAAAGCTATCCAGATCTAATGTTTAGATAGGTGGGTGTTCCCAAGGACAATTACGTGATTGTTTATTCTTTAAGTAGGACTGCATCTATGTTCATCGGTGATACTGGCTGGTGATTTTCTTTTTTTGTGATATCTGTGTCAGGTTTTGGTATCAGGGTGATGGTGGCCTCATAGAATGAGTTTGGAAGTGTTCCTTCCTCTGCAGGTTTTTGGAATAGTTTCAGAAGGATAGGTGTTAACTCTTCTCTAAATGTTTGGTAGAATTCACCTGTGAACCCATCTGGTCCTGGACTTTTGATTGTGGGGAGTTTTTAAATACTGATTCAACTTCAGTACTGGTAATTTGTCTGTTCATATTTTCTATTTCTTCCTGGTTCATTCATGGAGGATTGTACCTTTTTAAGAATTTGTCCATTTCTTCTAAGTTGTCCATTTTATTGGTGTATCAGTGCCCATAATAGGCTCTTATGATCCTTTGTATTTCTGCGGTATTGGTTGTAACTTCTCCATTTTCATTTCTGATTTTACTGACTTGGGCCCTCTCCCTTTTTTTCTTGATGAGTCTGACTAAAGGTTTATCAATTTTGTTTATCTTTTCAAAGAACCAGTGTTTTGTTTCATTGATCTTTTCTATTATTTTCTTCGTTTCTATTTCATTTATTTCTGCTCTGATCTTTATGATTTCTTTCCTTCTACTAACTTTGGATTTTGTTTGTTCTTCTTTCTCTAGTTGCTTTAGGTGTACAGTTAGGTTGTTTAATTGAGTTTTTTTTTTTCCCCCGAGGTAAGTTTGTATTACTATAAACTTCCCTCTTAGAACTGCTTTTGCTGCGCCTCATAGGTTTTGGATTGTCACATTTTCGTTTTCATTTGTGTCTAGGTATTTTGTGATTTCTTCTTTGATTTTCAGTGATCGATTGGTTGTTTAGTAGCATATTGTTTAGCGTCCACATGTTTGTGTTTTTTGAAGTTTTTTTCTTGTAGTTTCTTTCTAGTCTCATAGCTCTGGGGTCAGAAAAGATGCTTGATATGATTTTTTAAAATTACAGGCCAGTATCACTGATGAACATAGATAAAAAATCCTCAACGAAATACTCGCAAACCGAATCCAACAATACATTAAAAGGATCATACACCATGATCAAGTGCATCAAGGGATACAAGGATTTTTCAGTATCGGCAGATCAATCAATGTGATACACCACATGAACAAATTGAAGAATAAAAACTATATGATCATCTCAATAGGTGCAGGAAAAGCTTTTGATAAAATTCAACATCTGTTTATGATAAAGACTCCCCATTAAATGGGCACAGAGGGAACATACCGCAATATAACAAAGACCATATATGACAAACTCACAACTAACATAATATACAATGGTGAAAAGCTGAAAGCATTCCCTCTAAGATCAGGAACAAGACAAGAATGCCTACTCTCACCATTTTTATTCAACACAGTTTTGGAAGTCCTAGCCACAGCAGTCAGAGAAGAAAAACAAATACAGGGAATCTGAATTGGAAAGGAAGAAGTAAAACTGGCACTGTTTGCAGATGACATGATACTATACATAGAAAATCCTAAAGATGCCACCAGAAAACTACTAGAGCTCATCAATGAATTTGGTAAAGTTACAGGATACAAAATTAATATACAGAAATCTGTTGCATTTCTATACACTAAAAATGAAATATTGGAAAAAGAAATTAAGGAAACAATCTCATTTACCATCGCATCAAAAAGAATAAAATACCTAGGAATAAACCTATCTAAGGAGGCAAAAGACCGAAAACTATAAGACACTGATGAAAAAAATTGAAGACAACACAAACAGATGGAAAGATATACCGTGTTCTTGGATCGGAAGAATTAATATTGTTAAAATGACCATACTGCCCAAGGCAATCTACAGATTCAGTGCAATCTCTATCAAAATACCTATGGCATTTTTCAAAGAACTGAAACAAAAAATTTTAATTTCTATGGAAAGACAAAAGACCCCAAATAGCCAAAACAATCTTGAGAAAGAAGAATGGAGATGGAGGAATCAGGCTCCCTGACTTCAGACTATACTACAAAGATAGAGTCATCAAAACAGTATGGTACTGGCACAAAAATGGACACAGAGATCAATGGAACAGGATAGAAAGCCCAGAAATAAACCCACACACTTATGGTCAATTAATCTATGATAAGGGAGGCAAGAATATACAATGGAGAAAAGACAGTCTCTTCAGTAAGTAGTGCTGGGAAAACTGAACAGCTACACATAAAAGAATTAAATTAGAACATTCTCTAAAGCCATATACAAATGTAAACTCTAAATGGACTAAAGACCTAAATGTAAGACCAAATACTATAAAAATCCTAGAGGAAAACATAGGTGGAACACTCTTTGACATTAATTGCAGCAATATTTATTTGGATTTGTCTCCTAGAGTAATGGAAATAAAAGCAAAAATAAACAAATGGAACCTAATTGAACTTAAAAGCTGTTGCACAGCAAAGGAAACCATCAACAAAATGAAAAGACAACCTACAGAATAGGAGAAAATATTTACAAACAATGTGACCAACAAGGGATTAATTTCCAAAATATGTGAACAGCTTATACAGCTCAATATAAAAAAAAAAAAAACCAATAAAAAATGGACAGAAAACCTAAAGAGACATTACTCCAAAGACATACAGATGGCCAACAGAAACATGAAAAAATGCTCACTATCACTAATTAGTGGAGAAATGCAAATCAAAACTACAATGAGGTATCATTTCACACCAGTCAGAATGGCCATCATCAAAAAATGTACAAATAATAAATGCTGGAGAGGGTGTGGAGAAAAGAGAACCTTCCCACACTGCTGATGGGAATGTAAATTGGTGCAGCCACTATGGAGAACAGTATGGAGGTTCCTTAAAAAACTAAAAATAGAGTTACCGTATAATCTTGCAGTCCCACTCCTGGGCATATATCCAGAGAAAACTCTAATTTGAAAAGATATATGCACCCCAGTGTTCTTACCAGCACTATTTACAATAGCCAAGACATGGAAGGAACCTAAATGTCCATCAACAGATTAATGGATAAAGCAGATGTGATATATATATATATATATATATATATATATATATATATATATATACACACAATGGAATATTACTCAGCTGTAAAAAAGAATGAAATAATGCCATTCGCAACAACATGGATGGACCTAGAGATTATCATGCTAGTTGAACTAAATCAAACAGAGAAAAGCAAATATCATATAATACCACTTTTATGTGGGATCTGAAAAAAATGATATAAATGAACTTATTTACAAAACAAGTAGACTCAAAGATATAAAAAACAAACTTATGGTTGCCAAAGGGAAAAGTGTGTAGGGGAGGGATAAATTAGGAGTTTGGGATTAACTTATATATACTACTATATATAAAATGGATAAACCACAAGGACCTACTGTATAGCACAGAGAACTATATTCAGTATCTTGTAATAACCTATAATGGAAAAGAATCTGAAAAAGTTAAATATAAATATATTTATAACTGAATCACTTTCCTGTACACATGAAACTAACAGAACATTGTAAATCAGCTATACTTCAATAAAAAATAAATAAAAATAACTAAGTAACTAACTAAATAAGACTGCAGATCTGAGGATTAGAAAAACAATATTATTCACAACTGCTTTTACATAAAAGACAAGAGGATCTGAAACATGTAGGGTTGTGAAAGATCTCTTTTGCCCTTTGCCTAAACTGCCATGTCCAAGTGCTATTTCTATGGAGAGAAACCTCATCTTCAGGGAGCTAGAAATTCACAGAAGGCTCGAAATTGCAGGGAATCACCATATTCAGAAAAGGCGGTGGCCACCTTGGAGAATAAGCTTTCAGTGCAGTTTTTAAAGCATAAGAACAGTGAAACTTCTGCACTTTAAGGTGGAAAAGAAAGTCTGGAAAATAAATATTTTCTTAAGCAAGTTCTTAATAATGTTTATAGCTAATGCCATTACAACTATAGAAAGGCATTTTGCTAAGCATCAAAACCAGGTAGGCTTTCCTCTCTGAGTGGTGATCTCACCTCACTAGAACAGGAGTGCTTAGTATCAAATTTTATCTCATTTTTGGAAAAGAATTAGCTTTTGCTACTTGCAAGAACATGGCTTCATGTCACAGACATAACATTGAAAAAGAAGACATAAAAAGAGTATATAGACTATATAGTGTCACTTATATGAGGTCAAGAACCAACAAAAGTAATCTCTTAGTGATTGAAGTCCGAAGAGTGGTTATCTTTGTGGAGAAGGATTTATTGAGTGGGAGGACCACAAGGGAGCCTTCTGGGGACTGGAGGTGTAGTGGTTATACATGTGTGTACATAAGTAAAATTTTATCAAGCTATAGACTTAGGAGCTGTGCACTTTAGTTTTGAATGTGCTATACATTAAAAATTTTGAAAATATAAGTTACAGTTTTTTGAAGCCTCTTCTAAAATGTGATACAGTTTCAACTTTTACCTTACGACTACAGAATGATTTTTCCTCCTGATTGCATTTTCTGAGCCTATAAAATAGCGTTATTTTCTTCTTGGAATCTCAAGAAAAATAATTGAGGTGCTGGAGAAATTTAACACATAGCACTGTATAGATAGCAGTTTATTAATAAGATATTTTCTGGGCTTCCCTGGTGGCGCAGTGGTTAAGAATCCGCCTGCCAATGCAAGGGACACGGGTTTGAGCCCTGGTCCACGAAGATCCCACATGCTGCAGAGCAACTAAGCCTATGTGCCACAACTACTGAGCCTGCGCTCTAGAGCACGCGAGCCACAACTACTGAGCCCGCATGCCACAGCTACTGAAGCCCACATGCCCAGAGCCTGTGCTCCACAACAAGAGAAGCCTCCACAATGAGAAGCCCATGCACTGCAATGAAGAGTAGCCCCTGCTCACTGCAACTAGAGAAAGCCATGCAACAACGAAGACCCAATGCAGCCAAAAATAAATAAATATTTTTTTTAAAAAGATATTTTCTTATGAAGATAGATTTTTACCACTTTTCCTTCTCTGTCCTACAGCTAGGATTTTTCTACCTAAAAGGATTCATTTATTAACTAGAACACATTATTTTGTGACCATGAAGACAAGTAGAAAATGCAATTGATATTTGTTATCAGTGCTGTCCAGAGCAGTGCTGTTGAATAAAACTTTCTGTGATGATAGAAATATTCTATGTCCATGTTGTCCAATATAGTAGCCACCAGCCACATTAGCTATTAGTACTTGAAGTGTGGTTAGTGTGACTAGGGAATTTAATTTTTAATTTTATTTAATTAAATTTATTTAAACTTAAATTCCCACATATGGCTAGTGGCTACTGTGTTGGAGAGCACCATTCTAGAGCTTAAAAAAAATACTTTCATACATTTTCTCATTTCTTAGAAAAAACCTGCACATATTATTTCCAAGTTACAAATGTTAAAACTAAAGGTAAGGGTGGCAGAGGGGTTTAAGCAAGATTACACAGGCATTAAGTGGCAAAATTGGAATTGTAATTCTTTTTAAATACACTTTAAAAAGCTTCTCTGGCTACCCCATGGTCTGTGTCGTCTCCTTGTTTCCTTTCCTGTCACTTAGTTACTCCCAGGGGAAAAAAAAAAAAAAAAAAAAGTGCGTTAAAAATCAGCAAGTCTCTGTTTTTCCTCCCTGGACTTTTGCCATATCGCTAATTTTTTGATATCAAGAAATAGATTTCTTATATTTAACCTTCATGTATACAGTGTATCAGGGTATATATAAGGGCAAGTGTAACTCCCTGTGGCAAGTCTAAATATGAATTGTTTCCTGAGATTAGCAGCTGGTAAATCAGACATGAGTAATCCTATAGTCATGACATAACACCCACTAAAACATCCATTATTTAATTCAAAATTACTCTGAACACTTCCGGCCCATCTATAAGTACCCAGTTTATGTATGAAGATTCCTCTGAAATGCCTGTCCATGATGCCTTTTATGATTCTCTAGGAAAAGTCATCTTCCTCTAATTCCTTTTTATGCCTGTTTCAAAATTGTCTTGTTCTATTTTATATGATTTTCTATTTTATATATATATTTTTGTCCTCTTTGAGATGGCATGATATTTTATGGTAGGGAGAAAATTATGTTTATTTTTTGTGCTTCTCTTCAAAGTCCCCTAACATAGTGCATTACACAGAGAGGAATTCAGTAAATATTTGTGAAATTAACCAATAGGTTTCCATAGTGAATATTTTAGTTAAGACATGCATGATTAAAGAAAAAATATTTATGATACATGACTTCTTAGGAGTAGCAATATGAACATTTATAAAAGCCATTTTTAATTTGTCCAGTAAATTTATCTCTAGGCAAATTGAAAGTTCTCACCTCTTCAAACCATGCCTCCTTAATTATCTCAGTTATCTCTATTCTTTGTATTATGCTGTCTCAAAAAGGGATTACTGTATTTTGGATTAAAAACATTCTTTGGCAGTTCTTTCCTGCAACTTTAATATATTTTGATTTCTACAAGAATTTAAAAAACAAATTTTCCATACGTCATTTATTTTTCATTAAAAGTATACTCTTTGATATTTACTTCTTGTTAACTGATTTTACTAACTAAATGTCACTGTGTTCTGTAAGAAATTCCTGCCATCAGATACCTTTGAAATAAGAGAAATTTACATGCCATACGAATGATGTTAATTAATTTTTAATTTTATCAACACTGTAAAATGAAATATGGTTGCTGTAAACTACAGAACACATTTTAATGGTAGTTGAAAACATCAGATTTAATATTACTTAGAAGAGAAAGTACAATAATTTGTCATCCCCAAACTTCAAATGCTTTAATGGCTCTTAGAATGAATCCTAAACCTCTGTACAAGTCACAAGCCTTGTATCATCAGAACATTGCTCATCTCTAGTGTCATACACCTCCCTATTCTTGGTTGAATCCTGTGACTGTTGAGTTGTTATTTATGCTTCCTGGAAGGGTTTGCTCTCAGGGCTTAATTAGCATGGCTCAATTCTTGTCTCAGCTTAAGTATCACCTCTTCAGAAAGATAGTTCTTGACCAGCCAGTCTGAAGCAGTACCTACACTATCCCCTGGTCCCCTGAATTCTTTTCTAATACATCAAACATTTCTCTGGTTTCATTTATAGTGTTTTCAGATGAGTAACAGAAATTAAGAGTTAAATTGATTTCTACAACTATGATCACTTGCGTGACTGAATATCCAGAGGTAGGTGGAAATGAGCATCATTCAACTAGAGCCTGATTGCTCTGTTTCTCTGAGATTCTCTCAACCATATTAGGGATATGGCAGCAGCGGCGGCTATAGGAATTGCAACCATAGAAAGGAAGAAGCCATTTTTTCCCTGTCTCTTAAGAGTGAGGCAACTTTTTCCCTAGAAGTTAAGCACAATATTCCCCTCATGTTTCATTGTCTAGAATTGTGTTACATTACCATTCCTGAACTGACATCTAAAGTCAGGTGAATGCAAAAACTGCTTTAATTAGGTTTGAGTTGCTCAACCAATTGCTTGCAAAGAAATGGAACTACTTTTAGAATTATTGTGTTCGTGCCTATTACTAAGAGAGACATCAGCTTTCCCAGAAGTTTATGAGCTACATAGGGAAAGAGTAAACCTCCCAAAAAATCAGAGCAAATAGATGCTGGGGAGGCAAACAATTTTCATGACAGCCCAGTTTTAGTTCTTAATAGCACGGTTGCCATCTCAAATAATTTATTTATAGGTTTTTAAATTGATTTTCTTTGTCTCCTCAAACAGAATGCAAATCCATGAGAACTGGGATGTGGTATGTTTGGTCCAGTGCTGTGTCCTCCGCAGCTAAGTTTGACACATGGCATTATACATAAATACCTGTTGTCAAAAGAAAGGTCACTCCACCACTCCACTGCTTTTTTTCTAGTGAAATTCTACTCATTCTTTTAGTCTTAATTTTGACACATCACTTTCTCTACTAAAATTTTATTGACCTACCAAATTCAGTCTCACAAGCATCACAGAATAATTGTGTATTTAATAATCTCTGTCTACCATGAGACCATAAACTCCAAGAAGCTGGTCTTTCTTTCTAACTTGGTCACTGTCGAGCATTATTTCTACAACACAACATATATTCTGTATATATTTGCTGAATAAAGGAATAAATGAACCTATATACCTATAATAATACATATAATACATATAATAAATATATGTTTTATACATATATTTATACATATTATAAATAAACCTATATACATATAGGTTCTGCTTGAAAGCGTCCTTTCTTTCAACTAATGTTACCCTTGGGGGAGAAAAAGTATAGGAATCATCAGTTTAGTATATAAATATGGCAACCCTGTTGTTATAATTAAAGGTGGCAAAAGCCTATAGTTACCATAAATAACACATATAAGTTAAGAAATGTGTAGCAAACAAGCAGATGGATGCCAATACTGGTGTCCATAGGAAAGGCTGCTGAAGTATGACTGGGCCTAACCAAGTAAAACACTGATTTTAGGATCTGGTCCTGTGCCTTAAAAAAACAGCTTTCAATGCTCAGGAATAAAGAGGTCATCAGATAACTGACACAAGTGTGAGAGTTTATTAATTTATGATGAGAAACAACTGTGACATGAACCAGAGTAATTGAAGTCCAGATTATCAGAGCATTCATTCCCTGGGCCAAGCTACATGGGAAGTCAAACATCAGAAGTATGCTTTGGTAGGTGTAAAAAACCAAAAACTATCTACCTATGTATGTGTGTATGTATGTATTTGTCTATATCTATCATCTGTATAGTGTAGTTAAGAAATATTAAGGTTCTTTCCCATGATATATGGGAAATTGTATGAATATGAAAGGTTGCCAATTGTATGAATATGAATTGTATGAATATGAAAGTCAGTTGACCAAGACAATTTTTAGCCAAAATAATTTGAGAAAACTTCTCACTATAGAAAGAGTTTTGCCAATTCAACCAGAATATTTGAATATTTAGGTGTTTATATTAAGATGTTTATATTTTAGCCAAGATATTACAAAATTCTGCTTTAACATCCTCTTGCTTTCTGTTTTATTATTTTCCTGATGATCCTAAGCTTGTATTTCACTTGATGCTCTTATGTATAAATACCATTTTTATGTCACAGCCTTAATTATCAATGAGACTTGCCTATTTCTTCAACAGCTTCCTTCTTTAGAGAGAAAATTTGCATCACATTCAAACTTTGTGTTTAGCTTAGTCCTTTAGAGCAAGCTGGCTTTTCATTAAGTGTGAATTTTGTGGTTAAAACGTCTATGTAAACTTTAAAATATACTTCATTTGAGCCCCAAAGAAGGAACAGTGAGATATTCTATTTCATTTTATTTTCTACACTTTCCTTTGTCAAGATATCTACTCAAGTTTGGAATTTCATGAAACTTTTGATATCAACTCATATCACCAACCACTTTTTCTATTGCTTTATTCAGCTGGAATCCTTGTTGACTAGGCCTTCTGACAACTGTGAAAACACCTTTTTGGTTTCTTTGAGTCAATTCAAAGGAGGTGGGTTAATTTTGCTTTGTAGTCCTTGGTATTATAAGTCATCCTCAATATGTCATTGCTCTTGAAATGCATATATTCCATATAGGCACGTGTTGTTTTCCTTTTTTTACATTTTCTTTTCTATAGTCATCTTGATGTAATGAGAGAGATGAACTTTATTTCTAAATAAACAAATGTGGTATAACCAAAATAACGTTGGCTGCGCAGAGGAGAGAGTTATGGAAGTGTTTGTCATTTGAACATTTTTCTTGGAAACTTAAGGTGTTTATATTTTACTTGGGGATAGAAACATTTCTATTTTAAATAAGATAATGTCTTCTCAAATTTAACTAAAAAAATTCAGTAAACCTTTTAAAATAAGTTTATTTTTTGAAAACATTGGCAGGGGATGGCATGACTAGATGGTATAAGAGTTGGTACCAGAATGTGGAAAACAGGGGATTTCCTTCATTCCTTTCTTAGACTTGCTGGGGCGAAGAGGATGGTCTTCAAAACTATAGCAGGGTTAATCAGAACAGTTTTCTAATTCATGCTAGCCAGTGGTATCACCTGAGTTAGGAAGACTTGTAGATTGATAATCAGAACCTAGTACACACACACACACACACACACACACACACACATACACACACACACACACACACACACATACACATACACACCCCACCCAAGGCGGAGTAGGTCCTACCTGGTTATTTCTATAAACATATAATGCTCCATGTAAGAGAAACCAAGTCATTAGCACTCCTTAAGGAAATAATCATTAAAAATACTTATTTTTATCTGCCTTTGCTGCCTTGGCACATCACTGAGGAATGAACGAGCCACTGTTACTCATGCTGCTGCCACATGGACACTGCTACCACTAAGAGTGGCAGTTTAATTTACTTAACATCTCCTCTGTCTCTGGAGCATTTGTGTACTTGTCTCAGCTGGAGCCTTCTCCTTAATGATGAAGAATGCAGCCTTGGCATCCTAAAAAAACTTACGCTCTTCTCTCCTGCTAGAGACTCAGTGATGTGAAGGGCCAATAGACTCCTGGTGGCTGGTTACTGTCTCATGACGTGTGGACTGAGATATTCATTTTTGCTTCAGGGCCTTCATTACTAAGTAGAACCCAGCAATTAACAACTACCGCCACCTCCCAAGACTGTGTATTTGGCAAAAGCCATATTCTGTCCTCAGATAGTTGCCTACTGCATCTGCCTCTCTATGCTTCTCTCAGTTTCCCTATGAACCACCACACACTTAGCAGCCAGGTCAGTACCTGAGACTTCTTGATGACTGCCACCCTCTATGAACAGCAATTAAAGGTGGGAGAAGATTCCCTCTGCTTATATCCAGTTCCATACTTTGTTCTCTGGCTTGTTTATGGTTTAGTTCAATACAGGAGGGAAGAAGTAGGAAATCCCATTTGGTTCCACATTCAAGTCACATTCTCCTATTCAGTTTTAATGTTATCAATTTCTCCTGTATCAACTTCTCAATTGGTTTAAATCTGAATGGTAGAAATGGTGAGAAATAAGTTTCTCCATACTACAATGCATTCTTTTTGTGAAACTCTTGGTCTCTTCTCTCTCTCCCATTCTGTCTCTTTTCTACTATGATGACTTCATCCCATTTTTATTCATTTTTCTAAGTAAAATAGTTTAAAACTTTTTTTCTTATCCAAACCATACTATTGGAGTCTCACTTTTCATTCTAGATGGTTTATCAGTATGTTTTGCTAAACAAAGAAAAGCTCCTTTCTAAAAGAAATTTTGATTTCAGCTGTGATTTTTTTTTTTATCTTTTCATTGTTAATGGATCCTCATCTTGCCTCATTCATTTGCTTGAGGCATAACCTGTAAGGGCTGATGCTTCA
This sequence comes from Eubalaena glacialis, assembly GCF_028564815.1. NCBI lineage: Eukaryota > Metazoa > Chordata > Mammalia > Artiodactyla > Balaenidae > Eubalaena > Eubalaena glacialis. The sequence continues at coordinate 25,135,040 of NC_083723.1, read as the reverse complement.
TTTCTTGACACCTATGAAAGAATAAGTAATTATTCTATATAATTAGCAAAATGTTGCCTGAGCTATGTAGTGCTTCAGCTTTTTGTTCTCTACCTGAGAGTTTTGTATGTACATTCTGAAAGGAAAACCAATGAACAAGAAAACAAAAGAAACTAAACTAAACAACTCTCCCACTTTTTCACATTTATGCCTCAGCTCATTAATTGGGAAAGTTTTAGTTGTGGGTAGGTGTCTACCCTTGATCCACTTCTCATTAGTTCTTTCACATAGGAGGAGAAATGACGAATGACTTTTTTAATGGGTAAAACTAGGAAGAGCTTCTGAGTAGACATATCTGAGCTGACCTGAGATGACCTCTCTTGAACCAGATTACCCACAGGCTACACTTGTTCTTCTTCATAATACTTCTATATGTAATCTCATCCAGACTGCCCTTGTTGTGGGATATCACCATTGTCCAGCTCCTCAACCTGTGAATGTGTGGTTTGGTTCAGTTCAGGAGGGAAAAGGCAGAAGTCCAATCTGGCTTCAAATTCAATCCTGAAATCCAGCTTTATGTCCAATTAAGTTGTCATTATCCTCCTTATCTAGCTCCTGTATCTATTTTTGAATTGGTACAGAGTTTAAATGCAAGAACTGATGAAAAATAAGGCTATTTCAAGCTATAATGCATCGTTTATGTAGGGATTGATATTCTCTCCACGTGGGATCATGGAAGGGATTTAAACTCATTTGTTTTAACTGGATTCTTGTCTGGTTAGACAAGGAGCTGAAAATTGATACCTAAGTATTTCTATGTAAGGACACAATGTTAATTCTTGCTTAGCAGTAGTTACCAGAAGAGACCAAGAATAGTTTGGAATTATTAAAGTTTAGTGCTAGAGACTGAACTGTGTCCCCCACCCCCAAATCCATATGTTGAAGTTCTAACCCTCCATATGTGGTATTTGGAGATGGGGCCCTTGGAAGATAGGTTTAGATGAGGTCATGAGGGTGGGGCCCTCATAATGGGATTAGTGCCCTTATGAGAAGAGATATCAGAGAGCTTTCTTTTATTCTCTATCTGCTATGTGAGGACACAGCAAGAAGGTGGTTCTACAAGCTAGGAGGAGAGCTCTCACCAGAACCCGACCATGTTGACATCCTGGTTTCGGACTTCCAGCTTCCAGAACTGTGAGAAAATAAATGTCAGTTGTTTAAGCCACCCAGTGTATAGTATTTTGTTATGGCCACCCAAGCTAACTGACACTTAGTTACTTTAATTACATTAGCAGGGGACTTCCCTGGTGGCACAGTGGTTAAGAATCTGCCTGCCAATGCAGGGGACATGGGTTCGATCCCTGGTCCAGGAAGATCCCACATGCCATGGAGCAACTAAGCCCATGTGCCACAACTACTGAGCCCACATGCCACAACTACTGAAGCCCGCACGCCTAGAGCCCATGCTCCACAACAAGAGAAGCCACCACAACAAGGAGCCCACGCGCTGCAATGAAGAGTAGCCCCAGCTCACTGCAACTAGACAAAGCCCACGTGCAGCAACGAAGACCCAACACAGCCAAGAATAAATAAATTTATTAAAAAAATAAATTACATTAGCAGAACTTTCTAGTGGCATGGTAGGGAACAAGGGGCTTCAAGATTTAGAGTTTCTGAGATTGTACGGAACAAGAGGTTTATTTTATGCCTACTGAATTGACTGCATTAAAGGAAGGTAATTGATGGTGATGTAAAGATCAAAAAGGAATATGGAGAGAGCAAACAGGTGTGAAAGATACAGTCAAATAAGTGACTGCTTCAGTGAGCAGTAATCACCTGGGGGTGAAATGTATCAAGGGAAGTGGGGATAGAGACAAAAGTCAGATCCTAAAGTCATTTCTGATGCAGTATCAATGGAATTTCTTTAACAATTTAATACATACCATCAATCCAAATTAAAGATAATTCAGCCTTTTTTATTTCTATGCCCCCACAATGATGAATGCAATCAATTCAATTCATATTAGGGCCAATAATCTCAAGAAAAACAGGCAAACAGGAACATGGATGGCCTCTATCCTTTCTTAAGTACCCTTTGGCCAGAGGGCACTAGAAGTGTCTGGAGTAGGATTCTTTTTCTTATAATTGATCATTCCTATGATACATATGTTATCTTAGTGTAGCATGTTCTCTATATCTATATTGTAGAGTTGGGAAAATCTCTCCTTACCTCTCTTCCATTGTTATTTTTTCTCTCTACTTTCTAACATAGAGATATTCATATCTAATAGTAAGAATCTGCAAGTCATAGTGTAGCTTTAAGAAGATCTGTAACTGGAGATAAAAAATACTAACAAGAGACAAGACACCTCACTTAAATTCCTTTTTCAGTCACTTGCTATGTAATCGAAGAACAGTCATGATATTAGTGTGTCTTATTAGACTGAGAGTGAAATCCTTAAGGAATCCTCATCTGCCACTCAATTATCCAGCCTTTTTTTTCTCCTCTAGCAAAATTAGGAGCTACAGTATTAAATGTAAAATGATCAGATATTGTTTTATGAATGAGTATTCATGCCAAGTCTGTGTTCCATTCATTACATACAATATCACATTTAATCCTTATATGATTATTTCTAATTTGCCTATTTATCCCCAGGACTTACCCTGGGGCTAAGCATATGACAGATGTTCAACAAATGTTTCGGGACTGAAAACTCAAACCTTCCTGGCTTCAGATTCCTCATTTGTAAAGTGAGAGTGCTGGACACTTGATTTCTAAGATCCCTCCAAGCTCTGAAAGTTCTGTAACTAAACACAGGGTGGAGTTGATTAGTTCTGATCTCATCTCAGAGGATAAAATTCAACCCATAACCAATATAAAAGAGAGGACATGGAAAAGAAAAGATTTAACATGAGTACATGTTGAACATATAAATGCCTCATGAAATTATTCTATACGAATTTCATCAATAGGCAATATAGTGCAGATATCATCAAGAGAATAGGAGAGACGTTAACAACTTTCTTTTTTAACAAAATGGCACAGACAAAATTTATTCATACATATGCCAAGGTCATAAATGCCAGGCAAAGATAATGTGTTTATATTGATTATCAATCAAAAATGCTCAGCAGCAATTCTATACAACCCTGTAGGCTCTGAAAAAAGACTTGTCTCTGCTTTTAAGACATACGATCTAGTTAGGGAGATGAAGCATAAATACAAGAAAAGTTTCAGTACATTCAGAAAATTATAATATTTCATTGGATGCTGGGGTAAATAGACAAGGCTTCTCTAGGACTAGGAGATCAGCCCAAGGACTGTGCCAAACCAAAGATGGAGGGGCCCCGTCTAGGCATACCTAAACCCGTTTTCAACAAGCCAGGGTGCCAGGGCACGGATTGGTACGTTCTTTGGAATAAGAGCCTTTACAAATATTGTAAAATGAATTCAATTAAAGATTGAAAGTTGGTACTGTAAACTGGCATAGTTCCCAGAGCTCTCCCTCTTCAATGACTGCCACCTGATGTACCTCCAAAAAGGCCAAGATTTAGAAGAAAGGGAAAAGCCTATTTTGTGGGAAAAATTTCCTTTGGTTTGATGTGCAGAATCTATAAATACTTGACCATTTTTGTTCTAATCAAAGTGAAGCCATCCATATAGTATTATACATATAATATATACATATATAGGATCATCCATATTCTTTTGTAATTAGTTTTTTTCATTTAATAAATATATTGTGAGCTTTTTTCTACAATACTGCATATCTGTATTATTAGTCTTAATGACTGCATATTATTTAATTATATGGTGTTCCCAAATTTTTTCATCCCTTCCTATAAGGCTAAGATTTTTTTTTCAATTTTTGACTGACCAACATCCCTAACTTTATTAATGTCCCTATCTTTGTAGTCTCATGTTCCTAGAAGTGGGACTTTGAATGAAAGGATAGTCATTTTTTATTTTTACACATACAGTTTTCTCAGCAAAAATGTAACCAGGTTTCAATCCCTAACAGTGTAGGAGAGGATTATTTTCCCTACAATAATAGGTATCAATGATAAATCTATTTTTATATTTTTATTGCGTTTATTTAGTTATTTGTCAAACTGATAGGATTATACATGATCTCTTATTTTAATTCACATTCATTTGACTATTAGCTGTTACCTTCACTATTAAATTTTAAAAATATTCCCGCGAAAGCCTCAGTTAGTTGCTATGTAATCCTAGTTCCCATAGTTCTGAAATATTTTCTAGAAATTCTATTAATATTATATAATTCTGCCCCCACTGCTCGGTGTATTTATGTTAATAGGTTAGTGGGATTTCATGTTGTTGGTCATTAAAAAAAAAAAAAAGACAAATTATTAAATTTAGTTAAATGTGATGCTGCTCTGAGAAATCACAAACACCACTGAATTTAGGCTTAAAACCCCATGAAAGATTTTTCTGCCAAAATAAGATTTGGAGGAGTGTTCTGCACTCCTCAACTTGTTATGGTGAAAGCACTAGCATGGGAATTTCAAGCACAAGCAGAAACCTTGTGCAGATAAAGCTGGTTATGGAAAATATTAAACAATTACAGATGAAAGCATGTATACATTAGCTTATTCCTAAGAACAGCCCCCATGCTACAGCATGACATTCACACAATAATTATTACACTGAGTTATATAGAAAGGCACTTATGCAAAAGACATGAAGTCCAGAATTCTTGTGGCAGAAGATAGAATCCCTCACTGCAATACCCACTTTAAAACATAAATATCCTCATTGAATGGTTTTTGCTTGTTTGTTTGTTTGACTTTGTAATGGATGATTCTCAAATCTCTGTCTCTTGTCCTCATCTCCTTTCTGATTTTCCAAATGTTCCCTGAACATTCTCATCGGGTTGTTACCCTTTTGCCCTAATTCATCATGCCTGAAAACAAATCCACAATTCCTGCCCTCCACCTCTGATCTACACCTCCCCCATACTCGCCAGTTTCTTTTCAGCATTGTTGTCCCTTTTATTCTGTTTCAAAGGCTCTCGTTTCTCCCACATTAAATCTGTTTTCTATGTTCTTGTGATTTGTTGTTGTTGTTTGCTAGTGTCTGTCCCCCTAGCCTTTCTTATCCACCCCAATGATAATTACCCTATCTTAATTATGATTACCCTATTTCTTTAACCAAAAAAGAAAGAAAGAAACAAACAAAAGATAGAAAAAGAATAAGTTCTTGAAACTGGTCTCCTTGCCACAGTACATAACCTGCAAATTCTTTTCCAGTAGCTGCTTGGTTGATCTTAAAAACAAAGCTCTTTTCATATCACCCTCTTAAAAACGTTGGGGGAGGGAAAAGTATTGGTCTCCCTCCTGCCAACGATTGTGCTTACCAAATAAAGTACAAATCTATAAGGCGTGACACTCAAACCCCTCATAATCTATTACCATATTAGCTTTGCATATAGCCATCCGCTACATACCTTCATCTACATTAAGCTAACCTGAAATACTATACAAATCTTGAATATTATTCAGTTCTTTACCTTTAAACATACCGTTCTTCCCGCCTATAGTAGCCTACCCATAACCATTCGCACCATTGTTTTTTTTTCTTTTGTTATTGGTTTTTATTTATTTTTGTTTATTTATATTTTCAAAAGCAATGTCACCTAAAATAATAGGTACTCTCACTGAGCAACATAGGATCATTACTCTAGTGACCTCTCCAGTTACCGTATTTCTCTATTTGGCCACCTACTGACACTCTACCCTGCCTTAAGATTCAGGTATATCATGTGTAGTTTTAAGCAAGGGGTATTCGGATCCCCATGACAGTAAGCATTACTCATCCAATTCTAGGACCACAGGCCCATTCTCTAGTATACCAGTCTTTCTAAGACTGGAATTTCTAGCTGATGCTATTTCCACAAAGCCCGGCAACAGAAAGCGTATTACAGCGGGTTGTCTTTGAATACATCTCCCATTTAAGACGTTCTAAGGAGCAAATGTTTAGTTTAAATGCCTCCTACTTTTTTTATGTACGTACAGATTTTAAAAAAGGATTAACTTTTGAAAAGATTTGTTGATAAATGGTAACTACTTACCAGATAACCAGGAAGGTTGGTGTTACAGAAATTCTGAGAACAGGAGGGAATCAGAAATATGACCTAATGTTTCAGAGTTACTCAAGTATCTACAATACATAAATTATTATCAAGATGACTTTTTTAAGAAGAAAAGTACTCTTTTCAGCAAAGACGTTTATTTTTTTAATTCTAGAGAATAACGTCATATTTAACTTTTGTCCAGACTTATGTAGCAATTCCAAAAGAGAATGTCAAAAAATAGTATATATTCAAGTAAAGATCACCTTAGCTACAGATAATAAACTATAAAATGTTCAATATTTCACATAAAATCTTAGGTAAGACTGGAAAAATTGAATGAAAAGCAGAAACATTGGCACCCAACCTTGTTAGATCAATTAAGCAGTTTGCTAAAACATTTCTAGGCAAAAGATCATTATAGAATAGTAGTACTTATGTGAATGAAACTCAAACTACAATAAATGTAATAGAAAATTTAACTACATTGTTGACAAAATGACTTGCTTATATTTCTTTGTAATATGCCTTTGGGGCCTGATTTATTTACATTAGTAATCATCTCATGAACTCCAAGTGGCAGGGTTTCAGATGAAAAATAATATAGGATTACAATTTCTAGGAGTCTTGATGTTAGGCAATAGAACAAATAGACTAAGTTTATGATGTAGAAATTTTCTGAGACAATGTGAAGCAGTCAGATACTAAGATTTTCTTTTATCCTCAGAAAGAATCAAATAAATCTTGAGTTGTTATACCAAGAGGACTTAAAAATATATTAACGGCAACACATGTAAAAGTGACACTCTTTATTTGACGTATAATTTGTCAGTCTTAGAATAATACCCCAAAATTCTGTGGGTTCAGCTGCAAAATTATGGTTAACCAAGATGTCAATATCCTGTCTTGAAGTAAGAAGTCAAATAGCTCTCATGCTTTTGGTGTAAAAGAAAAAAAATTCTATGGAAAAGTCTGGACCAAACCATACTGGAGTATAGAACAGATGTGTGCTGTGTCTTCCCCAAACTCTTCCCCAATTTTTTTCAATAAACACAACTTGTCGGAGGTTTTCAAAACAATGACCCAGCTGGCAGGGCCTATCTTTTGGATAAATGTGATTTGAGCATTGATAGAAAGGTTCTTTCCCTACAAAATACATCCTTCTCTCCTTGATAATATTAGTAGAAGTACATGACTTATCATCCAATGGTTTCTTCTTTATATATGGTGACATCACATATATAAATATTTTCACTAATTATGGAGTTAATTTAGTATAACTTTGGGATGATACAACAAGGCTATCATTAAGTTACACTAGGGAAAAAAAAACAAACACAAAGCTGCTAGAGTTCTATCCAAACCCTTCCTTCCACCCTATGTCTTGGATAAATACATCTTGACCCCTGACAAAGGCTAGCTAGTTCTAAACCTCCCGCCCCCCAAAAAAGAAGAAAATTAAAATTTTGTAGAAAATAAGGAAAGATAGACGAGAACCTTGGGAAACATCTATATTTAAGAACTAAGAGAAACCCAAATGTCAGCAAATAAGACAGGGAAAACAAGAGAAGTTGGGAGGGCAATAATAAAAAATTAGCATTATAAAGCCAGAAACGAAAGGGCTGATTCCAAAAGCTATCAAAAATTTGAAAATAAGCCACAGAGAAAAAGGACTGCAAAGAAGACCATTGGAAGACCATAGATGACTTTCAAGTAAATTTCAGAAATGTGGTGTGATGGAAGCAGGTGTGTAAGGTTAAAGAATTACTTGGTGATGAATAAATGAAAAATTTTATAGATATGAATCTTACCAAGAAATTGAGAAGTAACAGCAAGGCAAGAGATAGGACAGTAGTTTAATAGGGAGAGGTTGTTTGTTTTTTGTTTTCTTTTGTTTTCTCACAGTGTACTTGTTTATATGCAGAGGAGAACAAGTCCATGGAAAGGGTAAGCCCGGTGATGCAAGTGGGATAGAATGTAATTGATAGTGGAGGAGATGGCAGCAAGTGCCTGCAGGGGGACATTACTCATCTTTGGATTCCTAGTTCCTAGCATAATTTCTGGCTCAGAACAGAAGTGAATAAACTGGTTTTTAAATTAATGAGCACAATGGGAGACGTTAGACCAAAAAAAGAGGAAGCCAATTCTGAAATCATAGAAAATGATAACAATATGGGCAAACTTATAAAAACAGTGTGGAAGTTAAGAGAGATCGGGAATATAAAGGAATTTCAGAGTATAGACATTTTCAACCAAGTAGGAGGCAGCCTGAGGCTGTTTTGGGAGAGTTAGTAATGGGGATAAGTGTGGGAGAGTGATTAGAAACTTTTGGAGATGAACCCTGTGGAGAACTAAACAGTGCTAGGAAAACCAATTCTAAGATGCACTGACTGTTCCAAATGAAATACAGAACTTCAGTCAATAAAACTCAGAGTAAACTACTTATGTTTTTGACAAATATTTATGATTATATCACTTCTTCTCAAAATCACTTTGGGCTTAATCATTAATATTTCATTTTATGTTCTTTTGAAGAAATATTTCTATCACTTAAGATATTTAATATAGCTGCTAAATAACTTCTGGAATTTGGAAAGATAATACCCAGTTGCTGTTACTCTTGTAGTAAAATAGTTTTGTGTTCCTAGAAGTCCAAGACAATTAATAAATAGTATTCCATTTATATACAGTCGTATTCAGCTACTCCTTTTAAATTACATTGTAATTTAAACAAAATGGAACAATATAATTTTATTTCCGTATCTAATTCTGGATCGACTTTTAGTTGAATGGTAACAAGACTAGTTTTCCTATTTCCAGCACTAGATTGGACCTAACAATGATAGATCAAAGCTATTCGTCTGTCCAGAAGGTCAGTTAAAGTAGGAAGCCTCTCATCATAATCCTTGCTACAGCTGTCATTAAATTCCTGCTGCCGCATGAAAGCCTGGAGCAGCTGGAAATGGAGAAAAGCAGTTAGGAAAACAACTGGGTTTTTGATCAGAAATGTTGCCTTACTTGTGTCTACTGCCTTTTGACAAGGAGTACTGCTGTGTACACACTGTGTCTAGACTATAAGTTGTCGACACTCTCTTCTCAATTTTATTCTTTGAAATTGAATGAATATGCAGTGAGAAAGGAGACAGCTCTGATTTGAATTTGAGCACAACATTCAGCTGTGTGGTTAAAAATCTCTCTTAACTCTTCTCCACCTGAATTCTGAACAGCCTAATTACACTTGGCAATACTTTGAGATAGCATGATGGAGTTGATAAAGGATGAATTGTGGATGAAAGCAGAAATGTGTTTTATTCCAGACGCAGCTGCTATCTTAAGTGTATGAGTTGAAGAAAGGTATTTAATCTGATGTCTTACTTCATCATCCTTCAAATTCAGGTAACACTAGGCACATCATAGGGTTGTTGGGAGAAGGAAATACAAACAAATCACCTAACTCGGTATCTGACACACCACAGGCGCTTAATAGATGTATGTTTCAAGAATTGCCTCCTTTCATTCATGTTTACAGGAAGGGATCAGATTACGTTTGTTAGATATAGGTTGTTCTCATTTCATTGGTGTATTTATTCAGGAAAATGTTGTTAGTTTTCTTTGAAGAATGACTGAAATGCCCATCAAATCTGTTTTTGTACAGTAATTAATTCACTTCCAATGCTTTCAATTAGCTTAATATAAGTCCATTGTCTAAATCCCTCATCTTCTTTGGATAAAATATTCTCTTTTGACCCCATGTTTTGTTCCTCACAAAACTAAATAGCTTATATCCTGTAGTTCCTATCTCAACGGATTCAGACAATTCAAAAACTGGTTTATGAAAGAACTCATGAATTTTACCTTCTAAAAGAACCGTTTTCTGAAAAGTAAGTTTTTCTATTTCATTCAATAAACACAATTATCATCAAATAACATCAATACCTTAAATCTAATATGTCCACAAGCCAGGTTCTTTTGTAATTCCACAAGATGTAATTCCACAAGATGTAATTCCACTAGGATATATTTTACTGAGGTTTTATAGTATCCAAATGGATAACTGAAGTGTCTTCCATTAGATTTCAGTGAGTAGAGCATACTATTTCTTTATAGGTACTTTGAAGAGAATTACAAACACATTCTATAAATGTTTTCTCTTAAGGTCAGATGGGTTTTAGGGAAATGTAATCTTTATTTTTAAATCATTGATATTAAACTCATTTTTGAAACCAAATTAGCTTACTTCCAAAAAAATCAGTTGGGTATTTAAAATCATAATAAATGGAAATTATTAAGTCACAATTTGTCAAGAAAGATTTCAGTTTATTTTAGCACTAATCTTCAAGGTTAATCATGTTCATTTTTTTCAACCTTATCATCAGCTTTTCGTAATAACGAACATTTTACAACATTCATAAGTTTTTATTGATTTCAGTTATTATCTTTTTCAGTTTTAAATGTTTTCTTTTGTATCTTCCACTTCTGTGTTGAGACATTTTATTACATCATTGGGGTCATGCATATCCATAATTGCTTGTTGAAGCATTTTTGTGGTGACTGCTTTAAAATCTTTGTCAGGTAATCCTGACATGGTTGTCATCTTGGTTTAGCATCTGCTGATTGATTGGATATAAATCTGGAGAGGAGGAGAAATTAATCTACCTGGACTGCCTTTTGTCACTAGATTGGGAGTCAGGAAATGCAAAGCATAGTTTATCTTTTTCTGTTAGGTGTGGGGCTCATAAGCAGCCCCGGCCACTATACTGTTCTTCAAGTCCTGGAGTCTCTAATTAACACTATCTTGCTCATTAAATTTCAAAAAGTTTTCTTTTGTCTTTCAGAATTATCCTTTGTTTGCCTCTTGTGTTATTTCCAGAGTTATAGTTGTACGTAGCATGGAGAAATGAATTTACATAATCTTTTCTGGCTAGAATCCCTGCACTTACTTTTTTTTTTATTTTTTTTAAATTAATTAATTAATTTATTTATTTATTTATTTTTGGCTGTGTTGGGTCTTTGTTTCTGTGCGAGGGCTTTCTCTAGTTGCGGCAAGTGGGGGCCACTCTTCATCGCGGTGCACGGGCCTCTCACTATCGTGGCCTCTTTTGTTGCGGAGCACAGGCTCCAGACGCGCAGGCTCAGTAGTTGTGGCTCACGGGCCTAGTTGCTCCGCGGCATGTGGGATCTTCCCAGACCAGGGCTCGAACCCGTGTCCCCTGCATTAGCAGGCAGATTCCCAACAACTGCACCACCAGGGAAGCCCCTGCACTTACTTTTTAAAGGAATGAGTAACAGTTCTAACTTCAAACACTTCGAAAATAAACATGTAATACAAAAATCACTTTTTAAAATTTATATTATAATCTAGATTTTATTCAGTGCAGTGCATATCACAAAATGAGACATAACTATAATATTTGTTTAAAGTAATATTTTAAATGGGTAAAGATGAAAATGTGAAGACTATTCACCTAGAGCAGTTTTAAAAAGCTTAAAATCTAAAAAGACTAGTTCTAGTAGGAAAAAATATCTAAAAATGAAAGTGAAAAAAAAAAAAGCATAGCAAATTAAAATGAAATGGACTATCAGTCCAGAATCTACATCTCATTTTTATTGAGAAATCATTATTCAAGTTTCAGTTTGCCTCTATTCCTAATTTCTTGATCATGGACTTCAGATCATGACATCCAAAACTTAATTTTAAAGTGGAAAATTAGGGAGTGGTCTACAATGTGGCTGAATTACTGAAAATTTTTAGGAATGAGATAAAGTGATTGTGAGTGAAATAATGCATTTGTTCATTTTATTGGAGGATTTGGAGGTTTAGAGCAAAGACTTGGTTTAATTAGAAGGATTAAAAATTTAATATCTTTCTATTTTCCTCCACTTTCTGATCTCTGAAATCACTGTGGGTTATGTGGAAATCACCATAACATTATGTTTTTAAAAGTTGACTTTCAGACCAGAGGGCAGAAAGCAGAAGCAAGAAGAACTACAATCCTGCAGCCTGTGGAACAAAAACCACATTCACAGAAAGATAGACAAGATGAAAAGGCAGAAGGCTATGTACCAGATGAAGGAACAAGATAAAACCCCAGAAAAACAACCAAATGAAGTGTAGATAGGCAAACTTCCAGAAAAAGAATTCAGAATAATGATAGTGAAGATGATCCAGGACCTCGTAAAAAGAATGGAGGCAAAGATCGAGAAGATGCAAGAAATGTTTAACAAAGACCTAGAAGAATTAAAGAACAAACAAACAGCAATAAACTATACAATAACTGAAATGAAAACTACACTAGAAGGAATCAATAGCAGAATAACTGAGGCAGAAGAACGGATAAGTGACCTGGAAGACAGAATGGTGGAATTCACTGCTGTGGAACAGAATAAAGAAAAAAGAATGAAAAGAAATGAAGACAGCCTAAGAGACCTCTGGGACAACAATAAATGCAACAACATTCGCATTATAGGGGTCCCAGAAGGAGAAGAGAGAGAGAAAGGACCAGAGAAAATATTTGAAGAGATTATAGTCGAAAACTTCCCTAACATGGGAAAGGAAATAGCCACCCAAGTCCAGGAAGCACAGAGAGTCTGATTCAGGGTAAACCCAAGTAGAAACATACCGAGACACATAGTAATCAAATTGGCAAAAATTAAAGATAAAGAAAAATTATTGAAAGCAGCAAGGGAAAAACGACAAATAACATACAAGGTAACTCCCATAAGGTTAACAGCTGATTTCTCAGCAGAAACTCTACAAGTCAGAAGGGAGTGGCATGATATACTTAAAGTGATTACAGGGAAGAACCTACAACCAAGATTACTCTACCCAGCAATGATCTCATTCAGATTCGATGGAGAAATCAAAAGCTTTACAGACAAGCAAAAGCTAAGAGAATTCAGCACCACCATACCAGCTCTACAACAATTGCTAAAGGAACTTCTCTAAGTGGGAAACACAAGAGAAGTAAAGGACCTACAAAAGCAAACCCAGAACAATAAAGAAAATGATCATAGGAACATACATAACAATAATTACCTTAAACGTGAATGGATTAAATGCTCCAACCTAAAGACACAGGCTTGCTGAATGGATACAAAAACAAGACCCATGTATATTGGCTGTCTACAAGAGACCCACTTCAGACCTAGGGACACATACAAACTGAAAGTGAGGTGATGGAAAAAGATATTCCATGCAAATGAAAATCAAAAGAAAGCAGGAGTAGCAATACTCATATCATATAAAATAGACTTTAAAATAAAGAATGTTACAAGAGACAAGGAAGGACACTACATAAGGATCAAGGGATCAATCCAAGACGAAGATAAAACAATTATAAATATATATGCACCCAACATAGGAGCACCTCAATACATAAGGCAACTGCTAACAGCTACAAAAGAGGAAATCGATAGTAACACAATAATAGTGGGGGACTTTAACACCTCACTTACACCAATGCACAGATCATCCAAAATGAAAACAAATAAGGAAACAGAAGCTTTAAATGACACAATAGACCAGATAGATTTAATTGATATTTATAGGACATTCCAGCCAAAAAGAGCAGATTACACTTTCTTCTCAAGTGCGCACGGAACATTCTTCAGGATAGATCACATCTAGGGTCACAAATCAAGCCTCAGTAAATTTAAGAAAATTTAAATCATATCCAGCATCTTTTCTGACCACGACACTATGAGATTAGATATGAATTACAGGGAAAAAAATGTAAAAAACACAAACACATGGAGGCTAAACAATACGTTACTAAATAACCAAGAGATCACTGAAGAAATCAAAGAGGAAATCAAAAAATACCTAGAGACAAATGACAATGAAAACACGATGATCCAAAACCTATGGGATGCAGCAAAAGCAGTTCTAAGAGCGATGTTTATAGCTATACAAGCCTACCTCAAGAAACAAGAAAAATCTCAAATAAACAATCTAATGTTACACCTAAAGGAACTACAGAAAGAAGAACAAACAAAACCCAAAGTGAGAAGAAGGAAAGAAATCATACAGATCAGAGCAGAAATAAATGAAATAGAAACAAAGAAAACAATAGCAAAGATCAATAAAACTAAAAGCTGGTTCTTTGAGAAGATAAACAAAATTGATAAACCATTAGCCAGACTCATCAAGAAAAAGAGGGAGAGGACTCAAATCAATAAGATTAGAAATGAAAATGGAGAAGTTACAACAAACACCACAGAAATACTAAGCATCCTAAGAGACTACTACAAGCAACTCTATGCCAATAAAATGGACAACCTGGAAGGAATGGACAAATATTTAGAAAGGTATAACCTTCCAAGACTGAACCAGGAAGAAATAGAAAAAATGAACAGAGCAATCACAAGGAATGAAATTGAAACTGTGCTTAAAAATCTTCCAACAAACAAAAGTCCAGGACCAGATGGCTACACAGGTGAATTCTATCAAAACATATAGAAAAGAGCTAACACCCATCCTTCTCAAAATCTTCCAAAAAATTGTGGACAAAGAAACACTCCCAAACTCATTCTATGAGGCCACCATCACCCTGATACCAAAACCAGACAAAGATACTACAAAAAAAGAAAATTACAGACCAATATCACTGATGAATATAGATGCAAAAATCCTCAACAAAATACTAGCAAACAGAATCCAACAACATTAAAAGGATCATACACCACGGTCAAGTGGGATTTATCCCAGGGATGCAAGGATTCTTCAATATACACAAATCAATCAATGTGATACACTATATTAACAAATTGAATAATAAAAACCATATGATCTTCTCAATAGATGCAGAAAAAGCTTTTGACAAAATTCAACACCCATTTATGATAAAAACTCTCCAGAAAGTGGTCATAGAGGGAACCTACCTCAACATAATAAAGGCCATATACAACAAACCCACAGCAAACATCATTCTCAATGGACAAAAACTGAAAGCATTTCCTCTAAGATCAGGAGGAAGACAAGGATGTCCACTGTCACCACTATTATTCAACATAGTTTTGGAAGTCCTAGCCACGGCAATCAGAGAAGAAAAAGAAATAAAAGGAATACAAATCGAAAAGGAAGAAGTAAAAATGTCACTGTTTGCAGATGACATGGTACTATACATAGAGAATCCTAAAGATGCCACCAGAAAACTACTAGAGCTAATCAATGAATTTGGTAAAGTTGCAGGATACAAAATTAATGCACAGAAATCTCTTCATTCCTATACACTAATGGTGAAAAATCTGAAAGACAAATTAAGGAAGCACTCCCATTTACCATTGCAACAAAAAGAATAAAATACCTAGGAAAAACCTACCTACAGAGACAAAACACCTGTGTGCAGAAAACTGTAAGACACTGATGAAAGAAATTAAAGATGAAACCAACAGATGGAGAGATATACCATGTTCTTGGATTGGAAGAATCAATATTGTGAAAATGACTATACTACCCAAAGCAATCTACAGATTCAATGCAATTCCTATCAAATTACCAATGGCATTTTTTACAGAACTAGAACAAAAAATCTTAAAATTTGTATGGAGACACAAAAAACCGCGAATAGCCAAAGCAGTCTTGAGGGAAAAAAACGGAGCTGGAGGAATCAGACTCCCTGACTTCAGACTATTACTACAAAGCTACAGTAATCAAGACAATATGGTACTGGCACAAAAACAGAAACATAGATCAATGGAACAAGATAGAAAGCCCAGAGATAAACCCATGCACCTATGGTCAACTAGTCTATGACAAAGGAGGCAAGGATATACAATGGAGAATAGACAGTCTCCTCAATAAGTGGTGCTGGGAAAACTGGACAGCTACATGTAAAATAATGAAATTAGAACACTCCCTAACACCATACACAAAAATAAACTCAAAATGGATTAAAGACCTAAGTGTAAGGCCAGACACTATAAAACTCTTAGAGGAAACCATAGGCAGAACACTCTATGACATAAGTCACAGCAACATCCTTTTTGACCCACCTCCTAGAGTAATGGAAATAAAAACAAAAATAAACAAATGGGACCTAATGAAACTTAAAAGCTTTTGCACAGCAAAGGAAACCATAAACAAGACCAAAAGACAACCCTCAGAATGGGAGACAATATTTGCAAATGAAGCAACTGACAAAGGATTAATCTCCAAAATTTACAAGCAGCTCATGCAGCTCAATAACAAAAAAACAAACAACCCAATCCAAAAATGGGCAGAAGACCTAAATAGACATTTCTCCAAAGAAGATCTACAGATTGCCAACAAACACATGAAAGGATGCTCAACATCACTAATCATTAGAGAAATGCAAATCAAAACTACAATGAGGTATCACCTCACACCAATCAGAATGGGCATCATCAGAAAATCTACAAACAACAAATGCTGGAGAGGGTGTGGAGAAAAGGGAAGCCTCTTGCACTGTTGGTGGGAATGTAAATTGATACAGCCACTATAGAGAACACTATGGAGGTTCCTTAAAAAACTAAAAATAGAATTACCATATGACTCAGCTATCCCACTACTGGACATATACCCAGAGAAAACCATAATTCAAAAAGACACATGCCCCCAATGTTCATTGCAGCCCTATTTACAATAGCCAGGTCATGGAAGCAACCTAAATGCCCATCGACAGACGAATGGATAAAGAAGATGTGGTACATATATACAATGGAATATTACTCAGCCATAAAAAGGAACGAAATTGGGTCATTTGTTGAGACGTGGATGGATCTAGAGACTGTCCTACAGAGTGAAGTAAGTCAGAAAGAGAAAAACAAATATCATATATTAACACATATATGTGGAACCTAGAAAAATGGTACAGATGAACTGGTTTGCAGGGCAGAAATTGAGACACAGATGTAGAGAACAAACGTATGGACACCAAAGGGGGAAAGCCGTGGGGGGTGGAGGGGTGGTGTGATGAATTGGGCGATTGGGATTGAGATGTGTACACTGATATGTATAAAATTGATGACTAATAAGAACCTGCTGTATAAAAAAAAAAAAAATTCCCTTTTCCCCTTTGTAGCCGTCGTTTTCTTCACCCCTAACTCTTGGCAAGTGCTGATCGCATTTCTTTTCTTTTCTTTTCTTTTCTTTTCTTTTTCGTTTAGAGAAGAACTAACATTTATTCAACACTTCCCATACACAAGGCATTTTCTTAATCACAGAATATCTGTAACATAGGATATGTATTTTATTTTGCATGACTGCCCCTGCATAGTCTTATTACTCCTACATTTATTTTTATTTTTTAACGTATTTATTGGAGTATAATTGCTTTACAGTGGTGTGTTAGTTTCTGCTGTATAACAAAGTGAATCAGCTATATGTATATGTATACCCCCATATCCCCACCCACTGGTGTCTCCCTCCCACCCTCCCTATTCCACCCCTCTACGTGGTCACAAAGCACTCAGCTGCTCTTCCTGTGCTATGTGGCTGCTTCTCACTAGCTATTTTACATTTGGTAGTGTATATATGTGCATGCCACTCTCTCGCTTCGTCCCAGCTTACCCTTCCCCCTGCCCGTGTCCTCAAGTCCATTTTTTATGTCTGCATCTTTATTCCTGTCCTGTCCCTAGGTTCTTCAGAACCAGTTTTTTTTTTTTTTTTAGATTCCATATATATGTGTTAGCATACGGTATTTGTTTTTCTCTTTCTGACTTACTTCACTCTGTAGGACAGTCTCTAGATCCATACACCTCATTACAAATAATTCTGTTTCTTTTTATGGCTGAGTAATATTCCATTGTATATATGTGCCACATCTTCTTTATCCATTCATCTGTGAATGGACACTTAGGTTGCTTCCATGTCCTGGCTATTGTAAATAGTGCTGCAATGAACATTGGGGTACATGACTCTTTTTGAATTATGGTTTTCTCAGGGTATATGCTCAGTAGTGGGATTGCTGGGTCATATGGTAATTCTATTTTTAGTTTTTTAAGGAACCTCCATACTGTTCTCCATAGTGGCTGTATCATTTTACATTCCCACCAACAGTGCAAGAGGGTGCCTCACACCCTCTCCAGCATTTGTTGTTTGTAGATTTTTTGATGATGGCCATTCTGACTGGTGTGAGGTGATAACTCATTGTAGTTTTGATTTGCATTTCTGTAATAATTAGTGATGTTGAGCATCCTTTCATGTGTTTGTTGGCAATCTGTAGATCTTCTTCGGAGAAATGTCCATTTAGGTCTTCTGCCTATTTTTAGATTGAGTTGTTTCTTTTTTGATATTGAGCTGCATGAGCTGCTTGTATATTTTGGAGATTAATCCTTTGTCAGTTGCTTCGTTTGCAAATATTTTCTCCCATTATGAAGGTTGTCTTTTCATGTTGTTATGGTTTCCTTTGCTGTGCAAATGCTTTTAAGTTTCATTTGGTCCCATTTGTTTATTTTTGTTTTTATTTCCATTTGTCTAGGAGTTGGGTCAAAAAGGATGTTGCTGTGATTTATGTCATCGAGTGTTCTGCCTATGTTTTCCTCTAAGAGTTTGATAGTGTCTGTCATTTAGGTCTCTCTAATCCATTATGAGTTTATTTTTGTGTGTGGTGTTATGGAGTGTTCATTCTTTTACATGAAGCTGTCAGTTTTCCCAGCACCACTTATTGAAGAGGCTGTCTTTTCTCCATTGTATGTTCTTGCCTCCTTTATCAAAGATAAGGTGACCATATGTGCGTGGGTTTGTCTCTGGACTTTCTATCCTGTTTTGTTTATCTATATTTCTGTTTTTGTGCCAGTACCATACTGTGTTGATTACTGTAACTTTGTAGTATAGGCTGAAGTCTTGGAGCCTGATTCCTCCAGCTCTGTTTTTCTTTCTCAAGATTGCTTTAGCTCTTCGGGGTCTTTTGTGTTCCCATAGAAATTGTGAAATTTTTTGTTCTAGTTCTGTGAAAAATGCCATTGGTAGTTTGATAGGGATTGCACTGAATCTGTAGATTGCTTTAGGTAGTATAGTCATTTTCACAATGTGGATTCTTCCAATCCAAGAACATGGTATATCTCTCCATCTGTTTGTATCATGTTTATTTTCTTTCATCAGTGTCTTATAGTTTTCTGCATACAGGTCTTTTGTCTCCTTAGGTAGGTTTATTTCTAGGTATTTTATTCTTTTTGTTGCAATGGTAATTTAGAGTGTTTCCTTAATTTCCCTTTCAGATTTTTCATCATTACTGTATAGGAATGCAAGAGATTTCTGTGCATTAATTTTGTATCCAGCTACTTTACCACATTCATTGATTATTCCCAGTAGTTTTCTGGTAGCATCTTTAGGATTCTCTATGTATAGTTGCATGTCATCTGCAAACAGTGACAGCTTTACTTTGTCTTTTCTGATTTGGATTCCTTTTATTTCTTTTTCTTCTCTGATTGCTGTGGCTAAAACTTCCAAAACTATGTTGAATAATAGTGGTGAGAGTGGGCAACCTTGTCTTGTTCCTGATCTTAGTGGAGATGGTTTCAGTTTTTCTCCATTGAGAACGATGTTGGCTGTGGGTTTCTTATATATGGCTTTTATTATGTTGAGGTAAGTTCCCTCTATGCCTACTTTCTGGAGGGTTTTTATCCTTCAATTTGTTAATATGGTGTGTCACATTGATTGATTTGCGTATATGGAAGTATCCTTGCATTCCTGGGATAAACCCCACTTGATCATGGTGTGTGATCTTTTTAACGTGCTGTTGGATTCGTTTGCTAGTATTTTGTTGAGGATTTTTGCAACTATGTTCATCAGTGATATTTGCCTGTAGTTTTCTTTTTTTGTGACATCTTTTTCTGGTTTTGGTATCAGGGTGTTGGTGACCTTGTAGAATGAGTTTGAGAATGTTCCTCCCTCTGCTATATTTTGGAAGAGTTTGAGAAGGATGGGTGTTAACTCTTCTCTAAATGTTTGATAGAATTCCCCTGTGAAGCCATGTGGTCCTGGACTTTTCTTTGTTGGAAGATTTTTAATCACATTTTCAATTTCAGTGCTTGTGATTGGTCTGTTTGTGTTTTCTATTTCTTCCTTGTTCAGTCTCAGAAGGTTGTGCTTTTCTAAGAATTTGTCCATTTCTTGCAGGTTGTCCATTTTATTGTCATATGGTTGTTTGTAGTAATCTCTCATATCCCTTTGTATTTCTGCAGTGTCCATTTTTACTTCTTTTTCAGTTCAAATTCTGTTGATTTGAGTCTTCTACCTTTTTTTCTTGGTGAGTCTGGCTAATGGTTTATCAATTTTGTTTATCTCCTCAAAGAACCAGCTTTTAGTTTTATTGATCTTTACTATCGTTTTCTTCATTTCCTTTTCATTTATTTCTGGTCTGATCTTTATGATTTCTTTCCTTCTGCTAACTTTGGGGGTTTTTTTCTTCTTTCTCTAATTGCTTTAGGTGTAAGATGAGGTTGTTTATTTGAGATTTTTCTTCTTTCTTGAGGTAGGATTGTATTGCTATAAACTTCCCTCTTAAAACTGCTTTTGCTGCATCCCATAGGTTTTGGCTCATCGTGTTTTCATTATCATTTGTTTCTAGGTATTTTTTGATTTTCTCTTTGATTTCTTCAGTGATCTCTTGGTTCTTTAGTAGCATATCGTTTAGCCTCCATGTTTTTGTATTTTTTACAGTTTGTTTCTGTAATTGACATGTAGTCTCATAGTGTTGTAGTTGGAAAAGATACTTGATACGATTTCAATTTTCTTAAATTTACCAAGGCTTGATTTGTGACCCAAGATATCTATCCTGGAGAATCTTCCATGAGCACTTGAGAAGAAAGTGTATTCTGTTATTTTTGGTTGGAATGTCCAATAGATATCAATTAAATCCATCTTGTTTAATGTGTTATTTAAAGCTTATGTTTTCTTATTTATTTTTATTTTGGTTGGTCTGTCCATTGGTGAAAATGGGGTGTTAAAGTCCCCTATTATTATTGTGTTACTGTCGATTTCCCCTTTTATGGCTGTTAGCATTTGCCTTATGTATAGAGGTGCTTCTATGTTGGGTGCATAAATATTTAAAATTGTTATATCTTCTTCTTGAATTGTTCCCTTGATCATTTTGTAGTGTCCTTCTTTGTCTCTTGTAACATTCTGTATTTTAAAGTCTATTTTGTCTCATATGAGAATTGCTACTCCAGTTTTCTTTTGATTTCCATTTGCATGGAATATCTTTTTCCATCCCCTCACTTTCAGTGTGTATGTGTCCCTAGGTCTGAAGTGGGTCTCTTCTACACAGCATATATTTGGGTCTTGTTTTTGTATCCATTCAGCCAGTCTATGTCTTTTGGTTGTAGCATTTAATCCATTTACATTTAAGGTAATTATTGATATGTATGTTCCTATTACCATTTTCTTAATTGTTTTGGGTTTGTTATTGTAGGTCTTTTCCTTCTCTTGTGTTTCCTGCCTAGAGAAGTTCCTTTAGCATTTGTTGTAAAGCTGGTGTGGTGGTGCTGAATTCTCTTAGCTTTTGCTGGTCCTTAAAGGTTTTAATTTCTCTGCTGAATCTGAATGAGAACCTTGCTGGGTAGAGTAATCTTGGTTTTAGGTTTTTCCTTTTCATCACTTTAAATATGTCCTGCCACTCCTTTCTGGTTTGCAGAGTTTCTGCTGAAAGATCAGCTGTTAACCTTATGGGGAAACCCTTGTATGTTATTTGTTGCTTTTCCCTTGCTGCTTTTAATATTTTTTCTTTGTATTTAGTTTTTGATAGTTTGATTAATATGTGTCTTGGCATGTTTCTCCTTGGATTTATCCTTTATGGGACTCTCTGTGCTTCCTGGATTTGATTGACTATTTCCTTTACCATATTAGGGACGTTTTCTACTATAATCTCTTCAAGTATTTTCTCAGTCCCTTTCTTTTTCTCTTCTTCTTCTGGGACCCCTATAATTCGAATATTGGTGCTTTTAATGTTGTCCCAGACATCTGTGAGACTGTCCTCAAGTCTTTTCATTCTTTTTTCTTTATTCTTCTCTGTGGTAGTTATTTCCACTATTTTATCTTCCAAGTCACTTATCCATTCTTCTTACTTAGTTATTCTGCTATTGATTCCTTCTAGAGAATTTTTCATTTCATTTATTTGTTGTTCATCATTGTTTGTTTGCTCTTTAGTTCTTCTAGATCCTTGTTAAACGTTTCTTGTATTTTCTCCGTTCTATTTCTAAGGTTTTGGACCATCTTTACTATCATTACTCTGAATTCTTTTTCAGGTAGACTGCCTAGTTCCTCTTCATTTGTTTGGTCTGGTGGGTTTTTACTTTGCTCCTTCAGCTGCTGCGTATTTCTCTGTCTTCTTATTTTGCTTAACTTACTGCATTTGGGGCCTCCTTTTCACAGACTGCAGATTCGTAGTTCCCATTGTTTTTGTTTTCTGCCCCCAGTGGATAAGTTTGGTTCAGTGGGTTGTATAGGCTCCCTGATAGAGGGGGTTGGTGCCTGTGTTCTGGTGGATGAGGCTGGATCCTGTCTTTCTGGTGGGCAGGACCATGTCCAGTGGTTTGTTTTGGAGGGTCTGTGAACTTATTATGATTTTAGGCAGCCTCTCTGCTAAGGGGTGAGGTTGTTTTCCTGTCTTGCTAGTTGTTTGGCATGGGGTGTCCAGCACTGGAGCTTGCTGGTTGTTGAGTGGAGCTGGGTCTTAACGTTTAGATGGAGATCTCTGAGAGACCCCTCACCAACTGATATTACGTGGAGCTGGGAGGTCTCTGGTGGACCAATGTCCTGAACTCGGCTCTCCCACCTCAGAGGCACAGGCCTGACACCAGCTGGAGCACCAAGACCGTGTCAGCCACATGGCTCAGAAGAAAAGGGAGAAAAAAAAGAAAGAAAGGAATAATAATAATAATAAAATAAAATGAAGTTATTAAAATAAAATTTTAAAATATTACTAAAATAAAAAAATTTAAAAAGTAATTAAAAAAAAAGAAGAGAGCAGCCAAACCGATAAACAAATCCACCAATGATAACAAGCGCAAAAATCTATACTAAGATAAACATAAAAATCAGAAACTAGTCAGTCGCATACAGCAAACCCCAAGTCTACAGTTGCTCCCAAAGTCCACCACCTCAATTTTGGGACGATTCATTGTCTGTTCAGGTATTCCACAGATTCAGGGTACATCAGTTGATTGTGGAGATTTAATCCGCTGCTCCTGAGACTGCACGGAGAAATTTCCCTTTCTCTTCTTTGTTCACACAGCTCCTGGGGTTCAGCTTTGGATTAGGCCCCGCCTCTGCATGTAGGTCGCCCTCTGTCATCTGTTCTTCGCCCAGAGAGGACGGGGTTAAAGAAACGGCTGATTAGGGGTCTCTGGCTCACTCAGGCCGGGGGAGAGAGGGGGTACAGAATGCAGGGCGAACCTGCGGCGGCAGACGCCAGCATGATGTTGCACCAGCCTGAGGCGTGCTCTGTGTTCTCCCAGAGAAGTTGTCCGTGGATTACGGGGTGCTGGCAGTGGCAGGCTGCAAAGACTCCCGGGAGGGGAGGTATGGATAGTGACCTGTGCTTGCACACAGGATTCTTGGTGGCTGCAGAAGCAGCCTTAGCATTTCATTCTCGTGTCTGGTGTCCTCGCTGACAGCCGCGGCTCACACCTGTCTCTGAAGCTCATTTAGGCAGTGTTCTGAATCTCCTCGTCTTGCGTACCCCAAAACAATGGTCTCTTGACTTCTAGGCAGTTCCAGCCTTTTTCCCGGACTCCCTCCCGGTTAGCTGTGGCGCACTATCCCCCTTCAGGCTGTGAAGCAGCCTGTGTTCATGCAGCCAACCCCAGTCATCTCCCCAGGATCTGACCTCCAAAGCCTGAGCCTCAGCTCCCAGCCCCCACCAGCCCCGGCAGGTGAATAGACAAGCCTCTCAGGCTGGTGAGTGCTGGTCGGCGCTGATCCTCTGTGCGGGAATCTCTCCACTTTGCCCCCTGCACCCCTGTTGCTGTGCTCTCCTCCATGGCTCTGAAGCTTCCCCCCCATCCCCCCACCCCCCGTTTCCACAAGTGAAGGGGCTTCCTAGTGTGTGGAAACTTTTCCTCCTTTACAGCTCCCTCCCAGAGGTGCAGGTCCCATCCCTATTCTTTTGTCTCTGTTTTTTCTTTTTCTTTTGCCCTACCCAGTTATGTGGAGAGTTTCTTGCCTTTTGGGAAGTCTGAGGTCTTCTGCCAGAGTTCAATAGGTGTTCTGTTGGACTTGTTCCACATGTAGGTGTATTTTTTATGTATTTGTGGGGAGAAAGGTGATCTCTACATCTTACTCCTCTGCCATCTTGAAGGTCCTCCAACACATTGTATTTACACTACTGAATATTTGCAATGAACCCTTACCTCTCAACTAGGGGGGAAAAGAAGTCCATCATTAAATAATCTGTGGGGCAATGCCATGTTTAACTATTCTCATTGTTTGATTTTAATTACCTGTTTGTATCAGGAAACTGATTCACATACTCTGAATGCCATCTAAAATTACAACCTAAAATCTAAGTGTATTTGTTGTCAAACACTAAGTACCATGTAGGAAAAAAAGGAAAGGTTCCTGCCCATCAGTATCTTTGTCGGTGCTTTAAATAGACTTTTCCTTTTTCTTATGAAGAATTTGAAATATCACCAGCTCTAGTAGCAGTCATAAAAGTTTACCTGTCGTGGTGAGCTCTGTTCCATGAACATTTCCAAAATTTGTACTTGCAAATCTAACATTAATCTGTCGGGAAAGAAATTAGATTCTGAGAAAACCAGATATCTGAAACTTCTCATTTTGCTTTTGGGAACATGCCTTATTTTTATCTTATAACTACTGTTTCTATAGATTAAAAGTTTAATAGATCTGCTCTTAATTTATTGAATGAGTTATATACTCACATTGTTCAAAAATCTAAGGTCACGTTGATTCTTGTCATTCTAGCCAGTGGAGAGAGGAAAAGAGCAGATGTCCAGAGCCAGAGTTTCCCTGTTAATTTAGGAAGACAGAAGTTGTACACATCACTTCAGATTATACTTCAGTGCCAAGAGCTTAGTCACATATCTACAACTACAGGAGCTTAGGGATATGGCTTTCCTGCGTGGGCAGCCAGGACCGAAACCAAATTCTATTACTGTGGAAGTAGAGAAGAATGATATTAATGGACATCTGGTAGCCTTCAACCGCCAGAGAATGCCTATTCCCAAGTCACTGGAGCCTGTATGACTCCAAAGCCTATGCTCTTTACATTTCATATCCAGATGTACTGGCAAGAAATTTATTTTGTTGTGTCATCTTTATAAATATACTCTCTTCCCAGTAGCCCTTCACTAACTGAGGATTTAAAGAGAAAAGTTACCTGTTTTTAGTATACCATTTGTTACTTTGGGAATACTGGATTTCCCTCCCACTAAGTTATAGTAGACATGAATTTTAGGTAGCAAGCATATAGTAAAAGGATTTATTGAATTTGGAAATTACATTAACATAATAGTACAACTAGCCCATCCAAGCAAGAATCTTTGCTGTAGCAATTCTGGTAAGTGACTCCTTAATCATTGTCAAAGCATTACTTCTTTGAGGTAGAGCACACTCTATTCATGAGGCAGTCCATTCCTTTGTTGGATAGAGTCTGATTGAAATGTTCTTCTTTAGTTAAACAAAAATCTCTTTCCCATTAATATTCACTCAATAGCTTTAGTTTATGCCTTCTAGAGCTTCACTGTTCTATATGACTGCCACTAGACTCATGTGACTATATAAATTTAAATTAAAATTAGTTAAAATTAAATAAAATTGAGAATTCTTCAGCCACACTATTGAGCACATTTAAAGTCTCAATAGCCCTATGTGACTAGTGGCTACAATACCAGACACTGTAGAGAACATATCTGTTATTGCAGAAAGTTCTTTTGGACAGTAGTATATCCAGAGCAAAAGAGACTAAATCTATTATGGTTATTAATTGCCCTTCTAACATCAAAAATACGTTGTCTTTTTTTTTTTTCTTTTTTTTGGAAAGGTCAGCTTAAAAATCACTTTAATTCAATTAAAAATGTC
This sequence comes from Eubalaena glacialis, assembly GCF_028564815.1. Lineage (NCBI taxonomy): Eukaryota > Metazoa > Chordata > Mammalia > Artiodactyla > Balaenidae > Eubalaena > Eubalaena glacialis. Next base: position 25,108,961 of record NC_083723.1, on the reverse strand, counting down.
AACATCTTACTTTGTTTCATGCTCTATTTTGAGAATTCAGAATAAAGTAGTGGACAAAACAAAGATTCTTGTCCCCCTGGAGGTTTCATTTTAACAGAGAAAGATAACCAAAAACAGACAAATCAAATAAACAAAACAACAGCCATAATAAATAAGTAAAATATGTAGTTTGTAAACTCTGATAAGTCCTATGGAAATAAAAAATGTAGGGGAAGGGGAGGGAGGTGCAGGAATAGATGTAATTTGAAGTTTTAAATAGAGTCATCAGAACAGGCTTCACTGAGGTGGTATTTGAGCAAGGACTTGTAAGAGGTAAGGGAATTAGCCCTGTGACTGTTTGGGGGTAGAGTGTTCCAGGTAGAAAGAACAACCAGGGCAAAGAGCACAGCAAAACAGTCATTGTGACTGGAGCAGAGTGAACAAGGAGGGGTATAGTAGCAGATGAGGACATCAGAGCAGTGTGAGGGAGGGTTGTACACAGCTTTGTAGACCCTTATAAGCACTTTGTGGAGCCATTATAGAGTTTTGAGAAGAGAAGTGAAATTTTTTGACATAGTTTTTAAAAGCTAAATTCTGCTGTAACGTTGGGAATAGGCTTACAGCAGGGTATGGGTATATAGTAAGGGTAAAAGCATGAAGTTATATTTATTACTTTGCACAGTTTATAAAATTATTTCCTGACCCCTTATCATCGTAATTTCCATTGTATTCTCTAGTTGGCATGATCCAGTTACAAGAGTCCTTCTTAAAATGTGGCTCCAAGAATAGAACACAATACCCCAAATAATGTGACAAGAGACGTATATAAGACAATTACATTTCATGATATGAACACTATTTTTCTAATGCTACATTTAAAGATTTTGTTAGATGTTTTTAATTAGTCACATCTCTTGAAGATTTTGATCGAATTAAATCCCTGATGATTTTTTTGGATTTATTAACAGAAGTTTCCTAAATTATGCAGTTTATTATTTTGAAATTAAATGCAAATCTTATGTTTATCCTTGTAAGGTTTATCTGTGTTTTTATTTTTTTCTTCCTTACACAGTGTATCCTAGTGTTTTTAGTTTAATGTTTAATATTAGCCACTTTATAGCTTTATTTAAACTTTAAATATAATAAGTATTAGTTCTATGCTTTCACTCAAATTATCAACACATTTTTGTAAGACAAGGACAAGAGCAGAGCACTGTGGCATTCCATTGCCTGGAATTCCCATTTAGCTGGAAAGATGGTAACTTGGGTGAAAGAATAGAAAAAATACTCATTTTCCAAGTTAATACTGAAGCATTAATTAATTCTCATTTTGTACAATTCGAACAGTTTCTAAAATCACTATCTTTACTACGAATAAAGTTTACAGAGAACTTTTCAAAATGGACAATGGACCCATAAATTCCTATCCAATCTGCCCCCAAGCATTACCTATCTGGTCCTATCTCCTATTTTTCATCCCTTTCTCTCTCTGCTCTTGCTACTCAGGGACTCCTTCATGTTCCTCATACTTACCAAGCATGCTCCCTCCTCAGGCCCCTTGCATATCCTGTTCCTTTGTGTCCATAATGCTGCTCCCTGACCAGATACCTGAATATATAACCCCAAAACTTCCTTTAAATGTTTCCTGAAATTTCATCTCTTACAGAAGCCTTCACTCTCTACTTTATATAATATTGCAATATGCCTTAATATTTCCTAGCCCCTTGCCCACTTTATTATTCTTCACATTAATTTACATTTTCTAACACAATATACTATTATTTTGGCTACTGTCTTTCCCTTGCCATGGGATCATATGATCCATGAGGGGGGGGCTTCTGTTTCCTTTAGTTCACTGCTGTATTTCCAGCACTTAGAATTGTGCTTTGCACATAATATGCAATTAGTAAATATTTGTTGAATGAATAAATCATCCTATCTCCTGGGATTATCCCCTTAAATAATTTGATTTGATTAGCTGACTGTGGAAATCCAAGAAGAAAAATCAGTAAAGAAAATCACTAAAACCTCATACAATTTCTCAATGAAGCCAAAGAATCTACTTGTTCCAAAATTGCAACTGACTTGTCACCACCAGAATCCACTCTTGTTCACATAATAAATATTATGTGAATTAATCATGAATACAATGAAAGATGATCTTCAAAACTTAATTTGACTGTAGATTTTAATATTATTTACACATAAATATTTTATCAGTTATAAATGAGAACTGGAATTTATTTGTTTGATTTTTTTTCTTATTTCTCTGGTTTACTTTATTTAGGATACTAAAGAGCACAGAACTAGGGTGTGAAAAATATAAAAATTGAAATATCATTTGATATATAATTTAGTTAAACCACATTGAGAAAAAAAACTTTTAAGAAAGCAATTTGATATTCATTGTTAATCTGACTGGAGCCTTGGTGGTAAAGCGTGTGGTGATGGGGAGAGCCTGCATTTGAGAATGAACAGGTCAGTTACTAGGTCAAAATATTTCAATAAATAAAAGCCAGACAAGCTTTTTAGATAAATACCCACAATCTTGGTCTTTGGAGAGTTAACTAGTTACTTCTAAGAAAAATGTATCAGTCCCACTCATAAATTCCAAATTTGGTACAAAGATGATTTGGACAGAAACAGATGATTTGATACAAGTTAATCCTTCCTCTTTTGAACTTCAGACACTGGAAACTAAAACCCATTGTTTAATGATTTCTGAAGTCATATGACCAATGAAAAAGTTTCTGCTCTAAATCTGCTTTTACTGATATTGGGTGAATATCTCCTGCATCCATTCATCAGGAATACTTATATTCCACATTTTGTTAATCTGGAAGTAGTTAGATATGTCCAAATTTTAGGAAGTCCTAACTAAAGATTAAAATACTGGCATGGGGATTATTTTATTTCCAAGTTGGTTCTTTGTTTGCATTTTAATAACTTAAATATTTGGTTACTTCATTTTCAATAGAAAGAGTGGTAAAAAGAATGAGAATGACATGAATGAGCATAAAGAATTTCTGAATTTGATTACATATGCTTTTACTTAGTTCTTATTCATATGGGCAGCATGAATATCTATTTTGAATAAACTAAAAAAATTTTTAACTAATAAAATTTTTTGCCCTATATTTGATAAATCTAATAAGGATGTAATGTGTGTAAACACATGTTGATGAATTGAGAATTAAATTAGAATAATTCATAGCTATTATTTTGTACCTTCAAATATACATTAATAGGATCCAGATCAAAGTATTTTAATTGATTTAAATCGTATGATTGAAACTACATTTGCAAAAGGAGCTCTTGAAAATGCTAATTTTAGTGATAGTCCTATATCTGCATTACTGCAAACCTTAATATGTATTCTTCTATTCCACACAGCAATATTTTCACATTTTAACTATGGATTTTGAAGCACATAGATTCGATTAATTGCATTCAGACATATGTTCTTTTCTTCTAAGACATTACACCAAAGAAGTCAGAAAATGCATTAGAAAAGCCATACACGTCTTGATGCTCATCAGTACTATTAGAAAAATAAAATTCTCTTTCCAAACCTAAGGTTTTAAAAGTGATTTTCAGTTGGAAATCATATTTGTCTATTCTATCTTAAAGCAACTAAAATAGAATTTACAATTAAAGACTTCAATGGAACAGTAAAGGGAAAAAAGCAATCTCACTGATAATGATAGACCAAAAAAACCTGCTTAATAAAAGTTGTCAAAAATTATAAAAGGATATTTTGGAATAATGCATATATCCATTTGAAAGTTCGTCCTCAGAGAGCAGAGAATCTGCTACATCTCAGGTACAGTCATCCTTTAAAAAATCTTTTAAAAAGATAAACTCACTACTTCATAATATGTTAATAATTTTCAGTGTTTTTTACTGTGACTTTCCTTTTTTAAAATTCTAATCACAATAACTTCCCTGTATTTCTATTTCTGTATTTACCACAGTCTGAATTTCAGAAATTCAGTTCCCACATAACCTGAAGGAAAGAGTGATCTATCTACTTATCAGTACATTTAACATTATAAATTAATGATTTTTTTAAATATTTGCCTCTTATTTGCTTTATTTTTTTAAATCTTCCAAATTGTTTTTCAAAACAGCTATACCCATTACCACTAGAAATCTGCAAGTTGATCCACATCCTCGCTCGTACATGGTACTATCAGGCTTTCAATTTTAGTCATTCTAATGGTTATGTGGAGGTATTTCACTGTGGTTTTGATTTGCATTCCTTTAGTTACTAATGAGGATGAGCATCTTTTATTTGCTTATTTGTAATACATATTTTCTTGGCTAAATATCTGTTCAGTCTTTGCCCGTGTACTAATTAGGTTGTCTGCCTTCATGATATTGAGTTGGAAGAGGTTTTTGTTTATTTGTTTGTCTGTTTCATAAATTCTAGACACAAGTCCTTTATCAGAACTACTTTTTCAAAATATTTTCTCTCAGTCTGTGCTTTGACATTTCATTTTCTTAAATTTTATTTTATAGTTTGTAAGGTTATTTTGTCCTATTTAAAAATTATTTGTCTAAATGAATGTCACTAGATTTTCTCCTGTTTTTATCTAGACATTTTATAGTTTTGTTCTCAAATTTAGCTCTGTGATCCATTTCTGGATATTTTTCGTTAAAGTAACAAAATGGTGTAAGAGAAGCATCTGAGTTCTAGCACCATTTATTGAAAAGATTATCCTCTTCCACTGACTTGCCTTGGAAACTTGGTCAAAATTCAAGTGACCATATGCATGTATGAATTTTATTTTGTTAATCTATATGTTTATCTTCCTGCCAGTGCAACACTATCTTGATTACTATAGCTTTATGTAAAAGCTTGAAGTCAGGTAGGTGAGATCCTTAAATTTTGTTCTATAATTGATTTTTATATATTGACTATATCCTGTGACATTGCTCAACTCAGTTATTAGTTCTAGTTGCCCTTTGTTAATTCTGTAGGATTTTCTACATAGATGATCATCTTGTCCACAAATAAAAACAGTTCTGTCTATTCCTTTTCAATCCATTTCCTTTTAATTTTGTTTTTCTTGCTGTTTATTGCACTGGCTAAATCTCCAGTACAGAGTAGAATGGAAGTATACCCATCTTTACCTTGTTCCCAACTTAGGGGGAAAACAATCATGTTTTCACCTTTAAATATCATGTTAGCTTTAAAACTGTCATATTTGTCCTTTATCTAGATGCCTTATAGCAAGCTCCCTTTTATATCTCATTTACTGAGGCTTTTTTTATTATGAATGTTGAATTTTGACGTACTTTTCCCTGCATCTGAGATGATCCTCTGGTTTATTTGTTTTATTGGTATAAATAATTACATGATACCAGGATAATATAACCCTGCAGAGACCACTCTGTGCAGTCATTGATCTCTCCAGGCAATACTTACCAGCTTTTTGGGCGTGCTACTACTTTTAACTTCCATGATACAAAAAAATATACATCGTGTATTACCAGGAATTGTTATCAACTGATCGTGGTGTAATGTATATAAGTTGCTTTTTCTTAAGATTTAGTTGGTACATTTAAAAACATGATTTTTACTTTAATTTTTATCATATAAAATTTAAACAAACAAAAGAATAAAGAAAATTGTGCATTAACCCTCATATGGCCATCAGCCAGATTTAGCAGTCATCATAACTTTGCCTATTGGTTTCTTCTGTTAGTTTTCATCTTTTCCTTTTCCTTGCTGAATTATTTTAAGGCAAATTTAAACCTCTTTTACTTCAAACCAATACATTTTAGTATGCATATCTAATCACATAAAAAATCCTTTTAAAAGTGAGTAATTTCTTATATAATTAAAAAGAAATTATCACACCCAAGAAACTTAAAAATTACTCCTTAATATAATTTAATACCTTGCTTCTCAAAGCATAGTCTGCAAACAAAAAGCAGCAGAGGGCTTCCTTGGTGGCTCAGTGGTTAAGAATCCACCGGCGGATGCAGGGGACACAGGTTCGAGCCCTGGTCTGGGACGATCCCACATGCCGCAGAGCAACTAAGCCTGTGTGCCACAACTACTGAGCCTGCACTCTAGAGCCCGTGAGCCACAACTACTGAGCCCGCGTGCCACAACTACTGAAGCCTGCGTGCCTAGAGCCCATGCTCCGCAACAAAAGAAGCCACCGCAATGAGAAGCCCGCGCACCACAATGAAGAGTAGCCCCCGCTCGCTGCAACTAGAGGAAAGCCCACGCGCAGCAATGAAGACCCAATGCAGCCAAAAATAAAAAATTAATAAACAAAATTTTAAATAAAAAAAAAGAAGCAGCAGAATTTGATAGCTTGTTAGAAATTCAGTATCTCAGCTTCACTGAAAACTATTGAATCAGAAGCTTCATTTAAAAAGATCCCAAAGTGCTTAGCATACTGACAATTTGAAATCTAATGCTCAGATATGTAGTCACATTTCCCCAATTGCTTTAAAAATATATACTTTTTACAATTGGTTTGTTTGAAGAAGTTTCCAAACAATATTTACATGTGACATTGACTTTTTATGTCTCTTAAGTTATTTTATATGAAGCATCCCCCTCCCATTTCTTTTCTGCCTTTTGCTTACTGAAAAAACTGAGAGTTAATTAGAATGCCCCCAAGTTTTCTATTTGCATTTGTTGGTATCTTTAAAAGTGTTCCCCTGCTCTCTGTATCTCTTATGATTTTAGATGAGCTTCAGAGGCTTGATTTGACTCAGGTTCAACTTAAATAAAATATAGGTGATTCTGTGTGCTTCATATTAATTACATTAGGAAGCACACAATGTGTTATTCCACCATTTTTAGTGATGCTAACACTAAAAACACAGATGGCAGAATTTCATTCTTTTTATGGCTGAACAATATTCCATTGTATTTATATACCATTTCTTATTTATCCATTTATCTGTTGATGGACACTTAGGTTGCTTCAGTATCTTGGGTACTGTAAATAACACTACTAGGAATATTAAGGTGCCTGTATCTTTTTGAATTAGTGTTTTCATTTTCTTCAGGTATATACCCAGGAGTGGAATCGCTGGATTATATGTTAGTTCTATATTTGTTTTTTTTTAGGAACCTCCATACTGTTTTCCATTGTAGCTGCACTAATTTACATTCCCACCTACAGTGTACTAGGGTTCCCTTTCTCCACATCCTCACCAGTAGTCATTATTTCTAGACTTTTTGGTGATAGCCATTCTGACAGGTGTGAAATGGTGCCTCATTGTGGTTTTGATTTACATTTCTCTGATGATTACCAATGTTGAGCATCTTTTCATGTGTGTGTTGGCCATCTGTATATCTTCTTTGCAAAAATATCTATTCAGGTCTTCTGCCCATTTTTAAATTGGGTTGTTGGCTTTTTTGATATTGAGTTGTATGAACTGTTGCTATATCTTTGATATTGACCCCTTATTGGTCATATCATTTGCAAATATTTTCTTCATTCAGTAGGTTGTTTTTTCTTGTTGATGGTTTCCTTTGCTGTGCTAAATTTTTTAAGTTTATTTAGGTCACATTTGTTAATTTTGCTTTTGTTTCCTTAGCCTTAGGTGCAGGCCCCAAAAAAATATTTCTCTGATTTATGTCAAAGAGTGTTCTAGGAGTCTTATGGTTTCTGGTTTTACATTTAAGTCTTTAATCCATTTTGAGTTTATTTTTGTATATGGTGTGAGAAAATGTTCAAATTTCATTCTTTATATGTAGCTGTCCAGGTTTCCCAGCACCACTTATTGAAGATACTATCTTTTCTCCATTGTATATTTTTGCCTTTGTCAGAGATTGACTGTAGGTGTGTGGGTTTATTTCTGGTCTCTTTATTCTGTTCCATTGATCTATATGTCTGTTTTTGTGCTTGTGCCATACTGTTTTTTGATTACTATAGCTTAGTAGTATATTTTGATGTCAGGGAGTGTGTTACCTCCAGCTCTGTTCTTTTTTCTCAAGATTGCTTTGACACTTTGGGGTCTTTTGTGGTTCCATCTTAGGATTATTTCTTCTAGTTCTGTGAAAAATGTCAGGGGTATTTTGATAGGGATTGCATTAAATCTGTAGATTGATTTGAGTAGTATGGTCACTTTAACAATATTAATTCTTCCAATCCACGAACATGGGATATCTTTCCATTTATTTGTATCATCTTCAATTTTCTTCATCAGTGTCTTGTTTTCAGAGTATAGGTCTTTCACATCCTTGGTTAAATTTATTCCTAGGTATTTAGTTGCTGATTTTAAGAGTAAGGAATTGATGTCAAGTTATTTCCAGTGGTTTACAGTGAGTTTCTCTACCCCTTCCTCTCTTTTTTTACCTTTTTGTTTTTTTCACTCATTCTTTCTCTACAGTTTTGAGTGCTGTGTACAATTACCATTAATCATTCTTTTTGATGTTCAAATTATCCAATATTTGGAAAATATGAGCTCTTTTATATTGATCTCCATGTTGTTTCACACAAAATAACAATTGATAAATACTTGATTGCCCACTGAAATTCTCCAGGTTCATTATATATTTTCTGTTTCATGGCTGAAATCAGTAATCTTTGCAAAATCCATAGTTCCTTTTAATGGGGAATCATATCTGAGGGCCATATCATGGATGAGTAGTGTTTATTCCTATTGGGTTGTCATTGCTTGTAGGCATTTTCAGTGACCATATTTTGGAAATAATAGTAATAATAATAGTTATATAATTATATATTATAATATAATTATTATCCTAGTGCTATTTTTAAAATTTTAAATATTGCTTTTAATTGAGATAATATTCACATATAATTAAATAACATTAAACAAATACACATGTGGAAACTCTGCTTCTGGTAATATGGCTATCTAAGGGCCCAGGCTGACCCACTGTAAAATGTTGTATAAAAATCTTCTTAAATTCACCCACGAGCTGGCAAAAATGTAAGGATTCAGATCAAAATTAAAGGGGCACTAACTTTGCCTTTTCCTGAGGAATTTTTTCTGAATCAGCTTTTGCAAACTTGTGGAAATTGGGTGGGACAAGAATTCAGTTTCAGAGCCTGAGGTGATGGATAGAGTTGAAGACTGCTATAAAGCCCAACCCACCAAAAATCTTCACCTGATTTGTAAGGATGAGCTAGAAATCCCTTTCCCCAAACTGAGTGCTACTAGCCAACAGACTGCACAAAAGACAAAAAAAAAAAAAAATCACTTGTGAGAATTTGATTTGTAACCATAGTTGGATATTACACAAGTTGACAGCCTGAGTGCAAAATAATGTGGTCCAAAAAGGTGGTCCAAAAACCGCTTAAGCCAAGAATTTAGTTTAAAATACCCTAGATCAGTGCTCTCAGATGACTGACAAAAGTAAATACAAATACTCTCTGAAAGAACCCACCTTCATCCCAGGCTTAAAGTATTTCCATATACAAGATTCCAACTAGCATTTATACTCAAAAGTAACAATACATACAAAGATCATCATGAGTAAGAATCAGAAACAAAATATGTAGCTGAATTATACTAATGTGTTTATGTGTGTATATATAATTTACTATAGGGTAAACAAATACAAAGGACCTAGAATTAAACCTAACAAAATATGTGCATAATATTTGTACATATTGTATAAAGCTATAATAAAACATTTGAGAGACCTACCTAATGGAGAAATACATCACGTTCATGGATTGGAAGATTCAGTATTATAAAGATCTCATTTTACCCACTTTGATCTACAAAGTCAATGTAATCCCAATCAAGATCAAAAGAGTCTTTTTGGTAGAGCTTAGATCTAAATTCGAAAATATATGTGGAAATTTAAAAGGTCGAGGAAAGTCAAGACAATCCTGTAATAGGAGAAAACTGTGGCTGAATTTGCCTTGCCAGATACCAAGACTTAATTTGAAACTGTGATAATTAAGACAATGAATAGTGTTAATAACAGAATAGAATATAGTACCCTAAAATGGATACAAATATAGAAACTTGATTTTTGACAGAGCTGAAGTTGCAAATTATTGTGCTTAGACAGTTGGTCATCCATATGTTAGTAAAATCTTTGACAGCATGTTTTCTTTAAAAATATCTTTTTCTTTTATTGCATAATCAGCTCACCTGAAATACGCATGGGAGATAAGGTCAATGACAATGTCCAAAAGCTATAAAATAAGTGATCGGATTTCCAGAGGGTGTAATAGTTTTAGACATAAAGAAAACTTAAGTGAAATAAATGTTAAACTCTATCCAGTTGAGAATAATGGAAGTTATAATTTGTTTACCATAAATGAAAGGAAAAAGTGGGGTCAAATCCAATAATTTGAATGAAAAATCAGAGACCTTATATAAAAATTACTTCATTCAAAAACAAATGACTCAGAGACTATAATGTGTCTTACCCAACTCAAACCAGGCAGTAGTTGGACAGCAAGGATTAGATTTTTGCATTTTCTAATTCTCATGTAAATTCTTTCCAGCACAATACAACATCCATAGGAGGTTAAATCATAGAACAACAGAGATAAATGATGGTGGCACATTAGAAAGTTTCAAATGAATTGTACAGGAAACAAATATATAGAAGTTGATAAAAGAATAGATTTACTTTCATGAAAGACTTGAAGAAAAGTGTTTATAAATTATGTAAAATAATGATTTGATTAAGTAATACCAAGCTGTAAACAAGAGTGAATAAGAAATAGAATGACTGAGTCATAATTTTACTCTATCATGAGTATGTAAGTCACCAATGAGTCAGCAGCCTCCACACGTACAAATCATAATAGTAAACAAGTTTTACGTCTGGAAAAAAATCCTTTCTCTCTTGGCTCTCTCAATTGTTGCTATTTATAGATTTAGGGCTTTTATTTGAGATATATTTATAAATTTCTACAGTGTCTCTAAAATATATAGGAATTTATGGCTAATATCCAATTATTAGAGCATGAATAGATGCAGTCTTCATAATTAAAATATTACAGTAATATGAAAATCTATATACTAGATATTTTTCAGAATTAAAATGTTTATTCCACAATTTTAAAATAATTTTTCTCATTGAAAATATTTAAAGTTTATGAAACCAAATTTTTAAAAAATTGAACACTATTTTTTAGGAAAATGCAGCCCTGATGCAGAAAATAGACACATAGATAAGTTCTCTCCTACCCTTTAAAACATCTGAATATTGTCCTGTCCAACTCTAAAAATGAATCAGTGGTTTGATTTACATTTAATTTGATATTAGATCTAGTCCTGAAAAATTAATACTGAAAATAGAGAATACAGGTTTCATTTTTTGAATTCACAAATATAATTTCAGCTGAAAGTGATTTACAGGATTTTAAAATCATTTTAATAAGTTTCTTTTCATTGTCCTAATCTTCTTGGCAATAGCCAGCTGTTTATTGGTGCCCCTTGACAGAATAAAAGTGAAATAGTCTGTCCAGTGGTAACAGTTCCTGAACCCCATAATCTGCAACATCTCAACTTCTGGAACATTCTTGTTGTCATTGAAGCTTTCACTGTACATCTATTTCTTGGCTCTGCCCTAGCTGGAAAACTAGGGAGTAATAATATTTCAGGTTTTCCACTGATTGCAAAAGAAATTCCTGTATACTGCAATCAGTATATCCTTTACATTCTAAATACTAAGCAACTATATATTGATAAGTTTTTTGCCATTTTATATTATAATGTGATCTGTTCTCAGACTCTGAAAAACTGTGATTTTTTTTTTTTCATTTCAATTATTCTTTCAGAAATAAGAAGAACCATTCCATTGGTGTAGTGCCTTTGGGCTCCCTATCTAAAGAATTTCACACATATAGCAAATATATTTTTCCTGTTTTCTTATGGCTTTTATTAAAGCTTATGCAATGCTTGTTAAATCACTCAGATTCTGACACTCAAAACAATGTGTAACTCTTGAATGATCAAAACCAATTTACTGGGAATTTCCCCATGGCTACAATAGGGTAACTTTGGCTGACTAACACTCCTAGAGAGAAGAACTAGAAAAAAACAGCTAAAACTACAAAGTGAGAGGGGATTTGTTTGAAGTCCTTGGAGAGTTGCTGAAGCTATCAGGACTAAAGGGGCCAAAATCCCAGAGAAGTGAACCACAGTGAGATCAGCTAACATTCTGTGAGCAGATTTCGTTCTCTGAGCATTTGCTGATTCTTGGAATGGGGAGAGAGACTGAGAATTCAGGCAGAAGACATCAGTTAAAAGAAAAAGAAAACAGTTTTGGTTAACACATGAGGTATGTAGGGAACCATATGGGATTGAAAGACGAAAACTGGAGTGAGTCATCCAGAATTTAAGAAGCAAAATCTAAGAGTGAGGGAGGCAAAGAGAATTGGCGTTACTTACACTTAGCAGTATTCCTTCTTGAAGCATTTGTTCAATTCTATGCACAAAGAAAAAGTCTAAAAAACTAAGCATAAAGGAGAAACTATTTAAAAACCGAGAGGAGTACTTGGAAGTTTTTTAGTGCCAAGAAAATAAGAATTGAAATTAAGGATCTTAAGGAGAACAGACTCTAATAAGTATCCTAGGCTCTAAGGTAATGCCCCAAAGAACAATGGGAGCACTGGATAAAACAGATAAACTGAGCCATCTAAAAACTGCAATCCAGCTATGTAAACGAAGCCCTGATTTACTGTGATCTTTCTCTCAACTCAGGGTCTCCACCAAACGGTAGTCTAAACCCTTTCTGAGGCTAATAGCACCACCCTGAGCTCCTACAACATTTTTAAAGAATTCTAGCTTTCAATCAGAAACAGACCCACAGATCACTTATGAAAGTTGGCAGCCACAGATTTTATTAATATGGTTTTAAAAATAGATAGAAATCTAGTTCTGTAAGCAGAATACCTGAGGAAAGAACCAAATGGAAAGTGTAAAACTAAAAACTGCAGTAATTAAAATTAAGAACTGAATTGTTGATTTTAACATCCTGTTAGACACAGCAAAAAGTAGGATTAGTAAACAGAAATATAGATCTGTAGAAAATATTCAAGCTGAAGCACAGGGATTCAAAGGAAGCACAGAAAATTCAAGAGAAGTACAGAAGAAGGAGGAAGAGGAGGATAAAGTGAGGGGAGGAAGGAGAAGAAAGGTAGAGAAAAGAACGTTGAAGAAATATGGGACATTGTAAAAAGAAAAAAAGATCTATCGTATGTTTAGAGTCCCAAAAACTGAAAAGAGAACTTAAAGCAAATATATATACATATATATATGTATATGTATTTGAAATATTAATATCTAAGCATTTTCTAAAACTGGCAAAGTAATTAAGCCAAAGATCCAAAAGTACCATACACCTCAAGAAAGATAAATTCACCACATTAAGAAAGAGGAGAGGGACTTTCCTGGCCATCCAATGGTTAAGACTCCATGCTTCCAATGCAGGGGGCACGGGTTCGATCCCTGGTCGGGGAACTAAGATCCTGCATGCCACACGGTGTGGATAAATAAATAAATAAATAAAAGAGGGGAAATTATAGGATGAGGTTAAGAGATGCAGAAAAAAAAATTTTTTTTTTTTAATAATTCTGCTTTGCAATTTAGTTTTGTTTTGTTTTGTTTTAATTTTATTTATTTATTTATGGCTGTGTTGGGTCTTCATTTCTGTGCGGGGGCTTTCTGTAGTTGCAGCAAGTGGGAGCCACTCTTCATCGCGGTGCGCGGGCCTCTCACTATCGCGGCCTCTCTTGTTGCGGAGCACAGGCTCCAGACGCGCAGGCTCAGTAGTTGTGGCTCACGGGCCTAGTCGCTCCGCAGCATGTGGGATCTTCCCAGACCAGGGCTCGAACCCGTGTCCCCTGCATTGGCAGGCAGATTCTCAACCACTGCGCCACCAGGGAAGCCCAAAAATTTTTTTAATAAAACACAACAAATAACTTTTTAAAAATCTAAGAAAACAATGACTAAGATAGAACTTTTGATTTAAAAAATATCTACCAAAAAAGAAAAAACCCATCAGCAAATATGATATGTACTGTAGAATGTTGAAAGCTTTCCTCTTGAGATCAGAAATAAGATATTCGTTTCTATTAAACCTTGTATGGGAAGTCCTAGACAGTTTGCTAATAAGGCAATAAAAAGGAAAAAAAAGTATAAATAGTGGGAAAACACTAAAAGGGTCATAATTTGCAGATAATAGAATATAGAAAATCCTAAATAATCCACAAGTTTAAAAAAATAGAGCTAACAAGCAAATAAACTGCACAAAGTATACTGATATGGCCAATATACAAAGATCAATGAATATATATATTTATAACAATTAATTAGAGAATGAAATTTAAGAAGGATACCATTTACAATAGAATAAAAAAATCAAATAACTTAGAATAAGTTTAATGTTTGATATACAAGAATCTAAACAGAAAAATACAAAATATTATTGGCAAACTAAAAGAAGGCCTAAACAAGAGAATGTATACACCATACATTTCAAAGATTCAATGTTGTAAAAATATTTATTCTTCAAAAATTGATCAATAGAAAAAAACAATCTCAATCAAAACCCTAGAAGATTATTTTTGTGTGTATATGTATATGGAAATTAACAAGATTATTCTAAAATTTACATGAAAACTCCGAGTCAAGTATAGTCAGTCTATTCTTGAAGTAGAATAAAGTTCAATGATACACACTACAGGATATCTAGACTTGTTTTAAGTACAGTATATTACTGGTGCAAGCAAGACAAACAAACAAATACATCAGAATACAGAGTTCAGAAATGAACTCACTCATAAATTCAGTTGATTTACAAAATGGTGCCACTTGAAATACAGTGAAGAAAGATGTTCTTTTCAGTAAATGACATTGAATCATTTGGATATCCATGTGAAAAATTAAAAATATCTACAGCTTACCCATACACAAAAAATGGTATGAATGGATTGCAGACCTGTAAATTTAAAAGGTGAACAATAAAATTTCTGAAAGATAAGATAGGAGAATAACTTCTTGACTTTGAAATAAGCAAACATTTTTTAAGCAGGATATAAAACCAATAGCAAGAAGAAAAGGATTAATATAGTCAAGCTCATTAAAAATAAATATTTCTGTTTATCAAAGATAATATTATGACAATGAAAAAGTAAGTCTCAGAGTTGAAAATGTTTACAATATATCAACCTGACAGAATTTTTATCCAGAGTGCATATTAAAAACAAACAAACAAAAACATACAAACAAAACCCCTACAATCAGTAAGGAAAAGACAGAATCCCAGTTTAAAAAAAAAAAAAAGATTAAAAATTAAATGGAGGAGGGGGATCAAGATGGCTGAGTAAGAGGACATGGAGCTCACTCCTCCCACAAACACATCAAAAATACATCTACATGTGGAACAGTTCTCACAGAAAACCAACGGGAAACTGGGAGAAGATCACCTATACAACCAAAGCTGCAAGATAGATCTCCAGGTAGCCAAATAGGATGGGGGAAAAGGGCATCAGGACAGGATCTGTGCCCCTTGGAGGGATCTGTAAGGAAGAAAAGGTCCACATGGTCAGACCCTCACTCTGGGGAGCCCCCTTGCCTTCTGGGAAATCCACTGGAACAGACAGAAGGGATAGAGAAGCCTAAATTCTACTTGCAAGGAGTGTGCACATGCTGGCTTGCTAACAGTCAGGGCAGGGAAAGACTTGTGCCGGGGGCTGCTGCATTGCTGCACTTCCCAATCCGAAGGGGCAAACACCCTGGCCCTACTCGCTCCACACCACAGCCTGGCAGGAGATCAGGGCAGAGATTCAGTCTAGCTGCACATGGACAGATCACCGTGGCTGGGATGTGATCCAGGCTAACCACAGAGACCATTGTCAGCGCACATGGGAGCGGTGGGTGAAATTGGGCAGACACTGTCAGTGCCTATACCGGGCAGTGCCACAAGAATGCACAGCAGTTAAGTGCTGAATCTCGGGTAGACAGGCTCTGGGGGAGGATTTGATCTAGCTGTGCAGAGAAAACCCTGAGGGCCTGGGGTATAGTCCCCCCAGGGAAGTTGTCAGCACAGGCATGGCAGGGCTAGACTAGCCACGGCAGACATTGGCAGACATTGTTGAAGCATGCACTCTGTGGCACCGCAAAAACACACAGTGGCTGGGTGCTGAGTCTCATGGAATACATGGCAACTCATTACCTGGTGGGAGCGCCCTGGCTCTGCCCACTCCACACTCAGCATGGTGCCGGATTTGGTGCAGACAGGTCCTGGGAGAGGTGTGCCACAGAGGCAGCCCAGCTCCCAGGCAGCAGCACAGCCACCTCAATTTCTGCAGCCACAGTGTCCCACCCCCAACACCAGCCTGCTCCACACCACAGCCTAGCACTAGGTCTGGGACAAACACAACAAAGAAGGGGAAGTGACTTGGGCTGCTTTTGGGCCAAACCGCAGATGCCTACATGGGCGGTGCATAGATTTGCTGTGACCACATGTGCCTCACTTACTCAGTGGTCACCTCTTTCGGGGCAGGGCATGCCCTCAAGGGCAATGGAGCCTGATCGAACCCAACCCTCAAGGCTTCTACTCTAAGGACTGTGGAGCTGACCCTGCCCCCTGACAGGGCAGTGACAGCCAGGGGACAAAGAGTAGGCCCTGACCCACATCCAGTGCAGTCTCCAGACACCACAACACCAATCACACCCCCTATCAGGGGATAACGGCCATCACACTCTGAGGAAAGACATGGCTGTTATCCATACCAAACCAGCCCTCGCAGCAAAAATATTGGACTCACAGTCTACACAGGGATGCTCCCACATAAGAACAAACTTTCAAGACCACAGTACATAACTGTTTCTCCTAAATTCATAGAGACAGAGAAAGTTAAGTAGAATGAAAAAGCAGAGGAACTACTCCTAATTAGAAGAACAAGAGAAATCCCTTGAAAGAACAAATGATAAAACAGACCTCTCCAGTCTACTAGACCCCAAGTTCAAAAAGGAGTTAATAAAAATGCTAAAGGATTTAAGAAAGATTATCAATAGAAATGCAGGTCACTGTAACAAGGAACTAGATATTATAAAGGTGAACCAATTAAAATTAGACAATTCAATTGCTGAGATAAAAACCAATCTGGAAGCAATGGTGGCAGACTAAATGACACAGAACAAATAAATGATCTAGAAGATAGACTAATAGAAATTACCTCATCAGAGCAGCAGACAGAAAGACAAATGAAAAAAAAAAAAAAAAAAAAGCAACATATGAGATCTATGGGATAATGTAAAACATGCCAACCTTCACATAATAGGGGTTCCAGAAAGAGGAGAGAAAAGGGGACCAAAAATGTATTTGAAGAATTATGGCTGGAAACTTCCCAATCCTAAAGAAGGAAACAGATATCCAGGTACTGGAAGCACAGAAGGACCCAAACAAGATGAACCCAAACAGACCCATACCAAGACATATCATAATTAAAATGGCAAAAGTTAAAGAGAAGGTTCTAAAGGCAGCAAGAAAAAAACAAAGAGTCAGTTACAAGGGAGCTCCCATAAAGCTATCAGCTGATTTCTCTGCAGAAACCTTGCAAGCCAGAAGGGAGTAGCATGACATATTCAAAGTCCTAAAAGGGAAAAACCTGCAAACTCTGATACTCTACCCAGCAAGATCATCATTTAGAATGGAAAGAGATATAAAGAATTTCTCAGCAAAACTAAAAGAATTTAGCAATACTAAATCTAACCTAAAAGAAATATTGAAAGATCTTCTCTAAATAGAAGAGAAGCAAGAATCTACATCAAAGGGAAAATCAAATAAGAAAGGCAAATATATAAAAGGATTGAAGATCATTTAACTAAACCAGTACATAGATTTAAAAACAATTAAAAATTTTTGTAAAATTGATTTTAAGTACAATTAACAGCAAAAGGTTAAGCATGAAGATGTAAAACAGGACATGAAAATCACAAATTGGGGAGTACAGTATAAAAATAGCGATCTTTTAGGATGTGTTTGAATTTGTATGACTATTGGTTTAAATCAATAGATACAGTTATGGGTCAACATACTTGAACTCCAGGGTAACTACAAGTTAAAAACGTACAATAGATACACAAAAACCAAAAAATGAGGAATTCAAGCATACTACAAAAAAAATAATAATAATAAATCAAACCACGAAAGGAAACACAAAAAGAAGAAATGAACAAAGAAGAACTACAAAAACAACTAGAAAAGAAGGAATTAATTTCCAAAATATACATACAACTCATACAACTCAGTACTGAAAAAACAAACAATACAATAAAAAAATGGGCAGAAGACATAAATAGATATTTCTCCAAAGAAGACATACAAATGAAAATATGCTCAACACGACTAATTATTAGATAAATGCAAATCAAAACCACAATGAGATATGACCTCACACCTGTCAGAATGTCTGTCATCAGTAAGTCTATAAATAATAAATGCTGGATAGATAACGGAGAAAAGGGAACCCTCCTACACTGTTGGTGGGACTATAAATTGGTTGCAGTCCCTATGCAAAACAGTATGGAGGTGCCTTAAAAAACTAAAAATAGAGCTACCATATGATCCAGCAATCCCACTCCTGGGTATATATCTAAAAAAGATGAAAACTCTAATTCAAAAAGATAAATTCACCCCAGTGTTCATAGCAGCACTATTTACAGTAGTGGAAACAACCAAAGTGCTCATCAACAGACAATGGCTTAAGGAGATGTGGTATATACAATGGAATATTACTCAGTCATAAAAAAGAATGAAATATTGCCTTTTGCAGCAACATGGATGGACCTAGAGAATATCATACTTAATGAAGTAAGTCAGACAAAGACAAATTTTATATATCACTTATATGTGGAAACTAAAGAATAATACAAATGAATCTATATACAAAACATAAACAGACTCACAGACAGAGAAAATAAATTTATGGTTACCAAAGGGGAAAGGGGGTGGAGAGAGAAATTAGGAGTATGGGATTAACAAACTACTATACATAAAATATATAAGCATTAATGATTTACTGTATTGTACAGAAAACTATATTCAATATCTTATAATAACCTATAATGGAAAATAATCATATATATACATATATATTATATATATGTGCATATACATATGAATATATGTACATATACATAACTGAATCACTTTGCTGTATACCTGAAACTAACACAATATTGTAAATCAACTATACTTCAATTTAAAAAAATTGAATGAGTACTTCAGAAAAGATGATATCCAAATGCTCATTTAAAATATCTAACATATTTTTAACATCATTGCCCATGAGATAAACAATTCAATTTTAAACTGCAAATCACCACTAAGCACCTGTAAGAATGGATAAGATTAAAAGACCATACCAAGTATTGGTGCAAATTCAATAGTATAGGACTTTTTATACACTGCCAATGGGAATATAAAGGGACACAATCACTCTGAAAAATTGTTTGGCAATCTTTTGTAATATTAGACTTATACATAACCAACAATTCCATTCCTAGATGTATACGCAACAGAACTGCCCTCATATGTGGACCACAAGACAAATTCAAGGATGTTAGTAGAAGCATTATTCATAAGAGCCCCAAACTGGGGGAAAAATCGTTCATCAATACTGGGATTGATAAATTGTGGTAAATGCTTAAAATGCAATGCTATAAATCAGCCTTTAAAAAGACAAAACTCACATTCCACCCAAGAGCAGGGCACAATGTAGCATATTGTTGAGTGAAATAAGCCAGAACCACTTCAAGAATATTCTCACTTGCATCCCAGTCTCCCAGCCTTCCAGCCTCCTGGTACAGTTTACCTATCTACTTCTAATTGTCAATTATACCAATATTAAATATTTTATATTAAATATTAAAGTGTTGCCTAATATGGTTAACAAAATTTTGATTTCATCAGTATGTTCTTTGGGATTCATCTGGTCCCAGATTCATACTTTGTATTCTAATATTCATGCATCTGTCACCAGAGCAAAGAGTCACTGGCTCTTTCTCTATGTCTAGCATATGCTTCCTCCTGGATAAGAGAGAAGGAGAATCCTGAAATCGTCTCATTTCTTTTGCAGACACTGAGCCTCTACTATGACACTGCCTCTGAAGCCTGAACTATTGCTATATAAATTGTCAGCCTATCTAAACTTATATACTAGTTTCACTATTTTAAAGCATAGACCAAAAAATATGTTTTAGTTCAATTCAGTAACTATATACTGAGCATCTATTATGTAAAAGACATTCTAGTGCAAAGAAATAGACAGCAAAACTCCTCTCTGGTGCCCGATACTGCCACCTCTAAAAGAGAGTCTCTGTATTTTTTCAACAAATAGAGTTGAATTTGTGCCATGGGAAAGGAATTTTATCTATGTACACACTAATTAAAAAATAGAGGGATAAAATAGAAGAAAAAAAACCTTAATTTAAAACAAATCATATTTGACTGATTAAATTAGTCAAAACTACTAAACAATCTGAACTTGGAGAAAATAACCTAAAATAACCTCAATTATTTTTAATGTATTTTAAGAACCGGAGAGTGACACTTGTAGTAATAACTTAAATGTGCTATGCTGATGTTTTCAAACTAAATTCCAAGCCCTTAGATTTGATTAGAAACATCGGACTACTGTAGGTTAGACGGGTGAATATGTTCTCTGCTGGAAAATAGGGAGTAGCCCCAGTCTTGGTTAGGTCAGCCAAGAGCTAAAGGGAGGAGAAAGAAAGGAGCAAATATCAAAAGTTATTAAACCATATTGTATGCATTTAAAAAGCATATTTTATGTTATTTCTTCCAGGTAGAAAGAAGAAAAATCTGGTAACAATTTACACTGATATTTAGATCCATTCCTAAGAGTGTTAGTTAATGTGGAGTAATAATAAATGTACCAAGTTTGTATTTATTATTTTAAATTTTATGAATATAATTTTAAATTTTGGACTGTAACATGGGACACAGTTTTTTAATCCTGGTGGAACATGGACTCAAGCCTCACTATCCAGCCTCTGCAATGTACAGTGTTAATACCCAAACCTCCATGCTCCAAGAACCACCTTGCCTACCTGCAAGAACACTGCTGCCTATGCATCACTTTGAAATGTAATTTGCCCCTGCGAGCAGCACAGCTGGGTTTGGGTGGCCAAGTCCACTGCAGATCCACAGATACAGTATTTCTATGAGGTCATTCCCAAGAGGACATTGGATGTTGGGAGATCTTAGGCATCACCTTCTACCTTCTTTCTGCTCTTCCAAAGTAAAAAGGAGCATATTTTTTTCCATGTGATGCCCATTTAGGACATCCAACAAAAGCTTGCTTAAGACAAAATATATTACAGAAATTATTAAAACTGTTCTGTCAATGGTTGCTTAGACAGCTGAGCCAGAACAGTGCAGCTGGTCCAGTTTTCCAGACCACAATGATTATGGTTTCCAGTGCACCTTCTGAGGCCATTGCTGTCACCTAGGGGTTGGTGAAGTCAGAAATGTGCCACTCCAGAGTGGATTTGAAAACTACCTTTGGACCATGTAGCAGATGTGCAACATCTCTGTTCTAATAAAGTCAGGAAACAACACTTGTATGTGACATTATACTTGGTAAATAGGCAGTATACTAAACCAAATTTGCTTCTATTTTAAAAGATTATAGCCTTGAGCAGATCTTTCAAATTATGCAAAGAGCCTCTATATTCTAGCACTGAAATATGGTGCCAAGGCAGCTGGGTTAGAATTAACATAACTCATGAACCTACACTTGGACTTCCTTTGTTCTTGAGCTGTCTCTGTCTGCATCTGGCTCACCCTCCTAATTCCTTTCTTTGGCTGACTTTTCTCTAGGAAACCCTTTTCTTGCTCCAGGCAATATGAACTCCACAGATATAAAACCAGTCCTTGAAATCATTTTAATATGTTTGTGCCACAGTAGTTACATTAGCTCAAATTATTTATCTGGGAGGATCATCAGTCCCAGTATAAATTAGTGGATATAAATAGTTAAAAGCAGGGATGGTATATCACCTAGCTCCATTCATTAGGGGACATTGGTATGAGTGTGATGGTCAGGAGAATTAAAGAGGTGTAGTTGCAGTGCCAGGTGTAGATAATAAGAAATCACAGAAGCTGAAGGTGACATTTTCAAATATGTGGCAGCCAAGAAAAAGATGTTTTGGTACAGAAACACACAAGAGACAACATAGGGTGAAATTTTATTTTGTCATGTACCAAATACAGAATTTTGCTATTATAGAATGTGTAAACATAGCAACTGTTTTGATATACGTTACCAAGAAGTCTAGTTTAAAAGAAATGTTTGGCTTCCTTGACTTGTGATTTAGTATATATTAATTTTCAGAAGATGCCTCTTCAGTTATTTTTGTTGTATTTATATTCTATCGATACTTCTTTCCAGCAAAAAGTTAATATATTATTTGATAGTAACATCAGCTTCCTCAAAGTAAAACAAGATCAGCTCAGATCAAGAAGTTAATCCCTATGGGATACTGAGGAGAAAGAAAATATATCTCCAGAGTGTTTGGATTCATTTGAATTTTTCACTGGCATATTTTTTTTCTTTTTGAATGTTTCCGTGTCATAGATAATTCCAGTTTTACTAGTTTTATTTATTTATTTATAAATAAACACAAGTTCTCTTAAAGTTCTAGAGGTCAAAAGTCCAGAGTCAGTTTTCACTGGGTTAAAATCAGGGTGTCAGCAAGGCTAGTTCCTTCTAGAGGGTCTAGGGGAAATCTGCTTCCTGACTTTTACAGCTTTATAGCCACCTGTATTCCTTGCCTCTTGGCCTCTTTCTCTGTCTTCAAAGCCATCAACAATAGCATTTTCCAGTCTCTTTGTCTCTCTCTTTTCTCTCCCTGTCTCCGTCACTTTGCCTTCATTTATACTTTGATGTCACATTAAGTAAATTGCACTTGTGTTTAATTGATTTAAGGATAAAACCAGAAAACTGCATCCTTTTGGGGTATTATAATAATAGTAATAATAATAATAATAGAATTTACTCAATGCTTTCTATGTTAAGTACTTGTACTAAGTTGAATCACATGAGATTGCCTTTTTTGTAGATCATGTAAGTGCAGGATTTGGAATTAAAATCCAAATGTTCTTAGCCACTATGCTATATTCAGCATCTTTTTCAATAGGCTAATCAACCCTTAATACTGGAACATGGCAAAGTACACGTGTATAACTAGAACTCTCAGAAAGAAAGACTACGTATAATTTTTATAGAAATGTAAACAAATAAAACCTGGGAATTGTTAATTATGAAATCCTATGTTAGAATAGAGGCAATTATTCAAAATTCTTCAGGTCAAAATATGTATAATGTTAATAAGAAAAAGAAAACCATGGTTTGGATTGTTAAAATCTTTAATATAGTGGGTAATTATTTACATGTAAAACATATTACTTATGTGTAAAAATAGTTTCCGTATTTATTTTCCCATTGCACAAAATAGAATTCAGCAGATTAATCATGGAATTTTGAATCAAACTCTCTTCAACTTGAATGCATACTCTGTGTTACTTGGGTTTGTTAATTTCTCCAGGCTGTATGATTAGTGAAATGGAGATGATATAATAGTATGTAATTTATAATAATAGTGGTAACTTATATAACACTCATGATATGTTAGGCACAGTTCAAGGGACTCTGTATACACTAATACATGAAAACATAAGAGCGCTGCGAGGTAGATTATTTAACCAAACCCCACAGGTAATAAATAGTGCATTAGGACTGAACAGGGGTAGTCAGACTTCAAGTCTATACTCATAAATAATGCACTCAGCTGCCACATTGTGTGTTTTCCCAGTTGAATGAAATAATGTGGGTAACACTCTCACCACTATTATTCAACATAGTTTTGGAAGTTTTAGCCACAGCAATCAGAGAAGAAAAAGAAATAAAAGGAATCCAAATCGGAAAAGAAGAAGTAAAGCTGTCACTGTTTGCACATGACATGATACTATACATAGAGAATCCTAAAGGTGCTACCAGAAAACTACTAGAGCTAATCAATGAATTTGGTAAAGTAGCAGGATACAAAATTAATGCACAGAAATCTCTTGCATTCCTATACACTAATGATGAAAAATCTGAAAGTGAAATTAAGAAAACACTCCCATTTACCATTGCAACAAAAAGAATAAAATACCTAGGAATAAACCTACCTAAGGAGACAAAAGACCTGTATGCAGAAAATTATAAGACACTGATGAAAGGAATTAAAGATGATACAAATAGATGGAGAGATATACCATGTTCTTAGATTGGAAGAATCAACATTGTGAAAATCTACAGGTTCAATGCAATCCCTATCAAACTACCACTGGCATTTTTCACAGAACTAGAACAAAAAATTTCACAATTTGTATGGAAACACAAAAGACCCCGAATAGCCAAAGCAATCTTGAGAACGAAAAATGGAGCTGGAGGAATCAGGCTCCCTGACTTCAGACTATATTACAAAGCTACAGTAATCAAGACAGTTTGGTACTGGCACAAAAACAGAAATATAGATCAATGGAACAGGATAGAAAGCCCAGAGATAAGCCCACACACATATGGTCACCTTATCTTTGATAAAGGAGGCAAGCATATACAGTGGAGAAAAGACAGCCTCTTCAATAAGTGGTGCTGGGAAAACTGGACAGCTACATGTAAAAGTATGAAATTAGAACACTCCCTAACACCATACACAAAAATAAACTTAAAATGGATTAAAGACCTAAATGTAAGGCCAGACACTATCAAACTCTTAGAGGAAACATAGGCAGAACACTCTATGACATAAATCACAGCAAGATCCTTTTTGACCCACCTCCTAGAGAAATGGAAATAAAAACACAAATAAACAAATGGGACCTAATGAAACTTAAAAGCTTTTGCACAGCAAAGGAAACCATAAACAAGACCAAAAGACAACCCTCAGAATGGGAGAAAATATTTGCAAATGAAGCAACTGACAAAGGATTAATCTCCAAAATTTACAAGCAGCTCATGCAGCTCAATAACAAAAAAACAAACAACCCAATCCAAAAATGGGCAGAAGACCTAAATAGACATTTCTCCAAGGAAGATATACAGATTGCCAACAAACACATGAAAGAATGGTCAACATCATTAATCATTAGAGAAATTTAAATCAAAACTTCAATGACATATCATCTCACACAGGTCAGAATGGCCATCATCAAAAAATCTAGAAACAATCAATGCTGGAGAGGGTTTGGAGAAAAGGGAACACTCTTGCACTGTTGGTGGGTATGTAAATTGATACAGCCACTATGGAGAACAGTATGGAGGTTCCTTAAAAAACTAAAAATAGAACTACCATATGACCCAGCAATCCCACTCCTGGGCATATACCCTGAGAAAACCATAATTCAAATAGAGTCATGTACCAAAATGTTCATTGCAGCTCTATTTACAATAGCCAGGACATGGAAGCAACCTAAGTATCCATCATCGGATGAATGGATAAAGAAGATGTGGCACATATATACAATGGAATATTACTCAGCCATAAAAAGAAACGAAATGGAGTTATTTGTAGTGAGGTGGATGAAGTTAGAGTCTGTCATACAGAGTGAAGTAAGTCAGAAAGAGAAAAACAAATACAGTATGCTAACACATATATATGGAATCTAAGGGGAAAAAAAAAGGTCATGAAGAACCTAGTGGTGAGACGGGAATAAAGACACAGACCGACTAGAGAATGGACTTGAGGATATGGGGAGGGGGAAGGGTAAGATGTGACAAAGTGAGAGAGTGGCATGGACATATATACACTACCAAACGTAAAATAGATAGCTAGTGGGAAGCAGCTGCATAGCACAGGGAGATCAGCTCTGTGCTTTGTGACCACCTAGAGGGGTGGGATAGGGAGGGTGGGAGGGAGGGAGATGCAAGAGGGAAGAGATATGGGAACATATGTATATGTATAACTGATTCACTTTGTTATACAGCAGAAACTAACACACCATTGTAAAACAATTATACTCCAATAAAGACGTTAAAAAATAAAAAAAAATTTAAAAAAATAATGTGGGTAAAATGTTGATATATTGCACATAGTAAGGTCTCAGTAAATGTTAGTCAATGTTAAATTTGAAGATTAAAGCACTTATCTAATTTTTTGACCTATTGAAAACTGAGCACTGTGGCAGCTTTTGGCCTTGTTTGCTAATAAACATCACTAAAGCTATAAACCCAGTCAGTATTCAGTTCTGCGTGTTAAACTAACCATGTTTAATATGTATGTTAGATTGTAAGAACCGCAATATACACGTTGCCTTTCACTGAAATTCTGGATGCCCACCCACTCTGATGCTGGGCTTGGCCATGTGACTTGTTTGGGCCAATAGGGCAATAGCAAACATGAGAAGAGCAGAAAATTAGGAAATACTTGTGTCACCTCAGGGCATTGAGTCGAGTTCCCTATGCTACACAGCAGGTTCGCATTAGTTATCTATTTTATACATAGTAGTGTATATGTGTCAATCCCAATCTCCCAATTCATCCCACCCCCCCTTCCCCCTCTTGGTGTCCATACATTTCTTCTCTATGTCTGTGTCTATTTCTCCTTTGCAAATAGGTTCATCTGTACCATTTTCTAGATTCCACATATATGCGTTATTATACGATATTTGTTTTTCTCTTTCTGACTTACTTCACTCTGTATGACAGTCTCTAGGTCCATCCATGTCTCTATAAATGACCCAGTTTTGTTCCTTTCAATGGCTGAGTAATATTCCATTAAAAAATTTAAAAATTTAAAAATAAATTTAAAAAAAAGAAAATACTTGTGCATTGGGGCTTGTCCTTTTCTTGCTTATGAAACTCTGCAACCACCTTGTAAGTGAGCCCAGGCTAGCCTGCTGGATGAAGAGAGATCCATGACCCAGCCGCCCCTGTTGCACCAGCCACCTGTCAGCCATCTGCCAGGGCTATGAATGAGGTCATTTCAGACCAACGAGCTCCAGTCACTCCCCAAGTGAGTCCTGATGCATGAGTGAGATTAGGTGAGACCTGTGAAAAAGCCGCCCACTAAATTCAGCCCATTTTGCAACCTGACAAATTGTGAGCTAATTCAATAGTTGTTATTTTAAGCCACTAAGTTTCAAGGGTGACATGTTACTCCCCCGAAATAATAATAAAAAAATGATATTTCAGTGAATCATTCTCAATACTATGGTATGACTGGGATAGAGGGGAAATTATGTGGAAATTAGGCAATTATTGGATTAATATGATGACATGGATAGACAAATCGAGGAACTCAGATCTGAATTCTGCTCTTCATTATCTATCTTGACTCTAAATAGGAGCATGTCATATGCAAATTATTAATGCACAGGTGACTGCTCCTTTCTGGAGTTATTTAAGGTCATCTGGCTTTGTATTCAGTCTCATTTTTGAAGCTGGCATAGCTAAACCCTGATGTAAATTAGCAACTGAAAACTATTAGTTAACAAGTCCCAGTAAGATTGTATCTGGCCAAACTTCTCAGTTCTATTCTCAGAGTGAATGAGAAAAAATGTCATAGGAAATCCTGCCAGTCTGGAGGAGTGGATGCTTTCAATATGACAGTCTCAACACATAGGGTGTGTCACCTTCCTTTGTATATATCTCCATTTTCAGAGGAATTGTTACAGACTCTAAAATGTGACTTTCCAGCTAATACCAAAATTGAAATCCAAAAAGACTTTTGTATTGAACTAGCTAACACTGTCAGCACTTCTAATTTGTTACATATTGAAGACCAGCTAATGATGATATTTTTCTAGGTGAACAGGTAATCATTTTATAACATTAGAATAAAGAATTCTATATGTGTAACATAGCAGTGTCAAAACAAAACAGTTTTGTTTAATTTTTTCTAAAACATCAATTGCACACAGAAAAGCCTGATATAAAAATTACTTCTTAGACAGTTTTAGTCATATCCCTAATTCCAATACCCATAAAAACATGTAACTTGGCAAAACATTTTTGAATGATTTTCTGTTTTAGTTTCCATTGTGGGAAAATATTTTTTCAAAAGATTAAAGGCTGGGTACTCTATAATACTTAAAAACATTCCAGAATAATATAGCACAATATGCATAATCAAATAGATTTTTCAATATCCTAACATTTTTAACAATTATTTGTATTTTCATTGTATGTAACATACATGGTATGATACATAATAACTCAAAACATTTGTGTTTTAAAGATAATTACATGTATTTGTTGAGCACAAATGTAGAATGAAGTCTCTTTGACCTGGGAACTGCACAGCATAGGAAGTGTTTGGCCATGGGAAGTGCAACTGTCAGTTGGTAAGAATATATTTACCATCTGTCATCTACCATGTTTCTGCTTGGCACTGCCCACTGGAACATTCGGAGTGGCTTTTAGCATTAAAATTCTCTCCCAGTAGTGATCTCCCCAAGTCAGTATTTTTCCGACTATTACAATGCATATCTGTTAAATAAATCATTCTTACTACCATAGCTTTGTCTGATGGGAGGCAAAGCACTTAGGGTGATTTGTACATAGCAGAAAAAGTGCAAGCAGCAGATGGACCAGTGGGGCCATTATTGCTGGTACGTTTAAAATAATGGTAGAAGTTTTTTTTTTAATGTTTGGGGGAAAAGAGCAGTTTGGGACTAGCTTTTCATTCACTGAGCTATGAACTAATGAGTGTATAGTAATAATAGCAGCCACATTTTTAATAAATGAAATTAATATAAATGTTCCATGAATTAATTTGACTCTGTTTATCTATTTGTTCATCACCATGGATACTTTCATAAATAACAGTGTTGATATTTCATTGTTAACTTTGCCCAAGGTTAGAATTCCAAGAAATATCCAGAACCACTGACAGAAATTATTTGTAATATATTATGAACCATCTTCTGTGGGCTGTACCATATGCTGATTCTATTTTTAATATTCTCTTTTAGGGTTTCCTCTAGTACTACTTTCATTAATCCTTTAAAAATATTTCCTGAAATCATATTTAGAACCCAGCATAATGTAAGTAGACGCACAAAACCTTAAATTGGTATTTTTTATTGTTTCTTCTCTTACCCAAAGAGCATTACAAGTAGATTTGGCTAACACTAAAGTTATAGCTGATATACATTTATAGATTATTATTTGTTCACTCAAAGTGAAGGTGACCCATTTATTTAGGTGCCTCAGTGGTTGACACCAACTACCATAGTTAAGTGTATTATTTTGTGATGCCAGATAATGCCAACGACTGTGAGAACAATAGAAATCATTGCATTGATTATGCTCTTTTATAGCTCTTTCTGACACAAACATTACAATTACATGTACACAATAAAGAATAAAAGATAATTATGTTCATGTTTTTCAATGAGGAAAACCAAATTATTGACACCAGGTGGAGAAAGAGTGACTATTTAAATAATTCATATGTTAAAATACATAATTTCCCCATGTGTCTAGATATCTCAAATGACATTAATATTGAAAATACATTAGAGACCATATATATGTATCTAATTAATATTATATATTCTATAGCTGGGCTTCCTGGATTCAGATCTCAGCACTGACATTTATTTTGTGACCTTGGGAAAGTTTCCTAATTTTTCGCCTTCGTATCTTTATATGTAAAATAGAGGTAATATTTCTACTTTCAGCATGGGATTTTTGAGATGGTTAAATTTAGTGCTTAGAGAGTGAGTGGAGCATTTGTTTTCTGCTGTCTATAAAGTGCAAATATTTGTAAGATGAGTCCATATCAATAACTTAGGCATCGCCATAAATTCCATGTATGTACTTTTCTCATCAATTTTTTTTCTGATTCACCAAATAACCTGAAGAATATTTTATCCATTCGTGTTATCTGATTTGCCTCAGCATGCTGTTTCCTTTCCTGCAATGTTTTTTCCAATATCTTTACATGCTCACTTCTCTTTATTCAGAGAGGTTAGTTCCTGACCAAATTGTATTAAATAAACACATATCTGTATCATGCTCTATCCTGTGGCTCTACTGAATTTTCCTCATAACACTTATCTAAATATTAACATTATTTGTCATTTATTTTTTAACTCATTTATTGTCTGTTTCCCTCATTTTATTCACCACTGTGTTCCCCACGTCTAGAGTAGCACTTGCTATAGCGTTAGTATCAATGAATATTTGAATAACTGAATGAATACATGCTCATGTCCCCTTGTTGCTTCCTTAGCCCCAGTTCCTACACATTCACTGCTATTTACATCTTTACCACATTTTCATCCTATATGGACATTTGAATTGGGTGGATGGAAATTTCAGCCTCTTCTGTATTGTACAATACTTGCCTTATCATCAGTTTTCCCAGCATGAAAAAGATTCTATTGTATCATATTATATTACATTATATGATCTTATATTAGTTATGTTTTATGTATTTTTACATATGCAGAACTTTATCTTGACTTCCCTATGTAACAAATTCAGGTGTTTTACTTAAGTGTAATTTAGAATTCAGAATTTAGGTGTTTGCTCGACTGGTGGGCTACATCACCCAGGAATATCTGCACTATTTGGTATTTCTGGAAGTTTGTTTTATACATGATTTTAAGTAAAGTTGTAGGTGAGACATAGAAATGCATAAGAGGATTTACTCATTTAAAATTACTTATTAAGCATCTACCATGTTTTATAAATGCTGGGGATTGGGACCTTTGTTGCCCAACTTCAGAGAATCCAATGTCAGTGGTGTCTATTGGACTTGTACAGTGGTAGCCCTGGTAAGGAACACTATGCTATATAAGCATACAAAGTTTCTGCCCTTACGAATAAAGAGTTTAGAGGTGGAAGAAGGGAAACGAAATCACTAACTACCATGATAGAAGTATAGGAACTATGAGGACATAAAGATGAGAGTTACACATACCACAAGTCAGGAAATGCTTCCCTGGGAAAATGATGTTTATCCTCATTCCTGAAGGAAAAGCAGGAGTATCCTGAATGTTCCTTACTGACACACCAAAACTAGAGGGAGCTGCATTCAGGAGGGGCTCCAGGCACTAATTGTGCTGTGCACAACAGAGGGAAAGAGACATCATTCCCATAGGTAACTCTGGAGCTTAAAACTTTCCTTTTAAAAAATCCTGGGAAATTGCCAGTGACTAGGTGCCTCCCCTTAAAACATTGCCTGACAGTATTCATTAACAAGAGGCTGGAGTAAAAGAAACAGAACTTCTGAGACAAAGGGCTCCAAGAAGTAAATGACCAACATTTTCCGATATTTCATACTAGGAGGGAAAGTGATATCTTGCCATTGAGAGAGAGCCCGTGGGATTTGGGCATTAATATTAATGAATCCTTATCTGAACCCACAGGCTGGTGAGGCTGGCACACATTTCTGGGTAGATTGCTATAACAAAGAGGATATATTCCTAAGGCACTTTAACTTGGGAAATCCTTTCATATAAAGTAAAATTAACACATTTTAATTTGGGGATGCTTTTAACATATAGATTTCTTTATGACTGCTCACCTCTAGTCTTTCGGGGGATTGCTAATCCCCAGATCACCTAGAAGCTGCAGCTCTATAATCTTCTCTTTCCTGAAGAGAGGCACACAGATCCCTCTGAATCATTTTCAATTCAGGAGCCCAGGTAACACTTTCACAACTCCAAAGTTACATGGATTATGAACTCCAGGAATTTAAGTCCCCTTCGTGAATGAATTCTGTACTGCTTCTTTTTCCTCCTTGTCCACCACATGCCCAGGCCAAGCAAAGAAAAAACCTGAAGCCCTCCCAGTGTCCATTACACACAGATTGATTTTGCTAAAGTAGTATAACTTTATTTCCAGATGAATTGCCAAGCAAGATATCACTAGGATATGGTTTTAATAAGATGTTTATAAAGTAGGGTCTAAAAAACGTGTGTGCCTTTGAGTGTCACCTCTTGGTAGTTTATTTGCATAGCCCATTCAGTCTTTATAAAGACATATTCAATGCCATGCTAACATGAGGATAATATATAAAACAAAGAATGGTTGTCATAATTGGCAGCATGGGCAGCAGTCTTCAGTGGAGTCAATTCATTTAATTAATATTTATCAAGAGCCCAGACGGAACCTGGCAGTCTGTGAAGTGCCAGCCACTCCCACCCTCACTGCCTTTTTGCCATCTGCTGCACATAGGAATGGCAGGCAACCGGCCACCTCAGGATGAGAAAATGTTGTGTTCCTCACTTGTTTCTCTTCTGCTTCCAATTCCTTGGCTGTCTCTAATTTCTCACATGGCTTGAGCTTACATATAAATTATACTCAAAGGTACAAGATTCAAAGTTCCAAATATGTTTGTCTACAGAATAGTTTAGTGTTAGGGTTTTCTTTTTTCCTTTAGAGCCTAGTGAATCCTAGATTTACTATAAATGGGTTCGCATGTCTCTAATGATTTATGAAAACAACAATGAAATGGTTTTCTCACAGAATCATGGTAGTCAAGAACTGTATTATACAGAGCTTAAGGGTAGAAGAGTAAAGTTCTTCACCTCACATTTCACTGAGACATCAAAATCAAAACCTTCATGACTTTTCAAGTTGTATGAGCAGTCACAGAGTTCTGTTCTAAATCAGTGCTCATGTTTGGTTCCCCTCCCATCCTTCTCTTGCTACTCCATAGATTTCCCCAGTACAGAAACAGAGTATGTACAGCCTGTAGTATCCCAAGCATTGAATAGTCCATCCCTCAAATGAGCATCATAGGGTTGAATATAGCCAGGCATTGTCATTGCCCATATAATGGCCCTCCAACTCCTTGTTTTCTCTCACTTGTCATTCTTTATCTGCTGAATAGTGCTTTGAACCCTAGTGTGTTCCAACTCTGAAGGCCTGAGTCAGATCCTGTCTCTGCTACAGTGATGGCTTTTCCCATCATTCCTCATGACGTTTGCCCACAGTTCTGCGGCACCCCTGGGTACTGTCTCCTGCTGAAGGACTGAGATTCTGCGTTTGCCATTGTTACACCCCTCCTCATTGCCAGACACATTTTGTTCCCTTACTTTAAAAGGGTGATTTTCAAGACTGTCTCACTTTGACCATACTGCCCCTTGTTGCCATGACTTTTTCAAGGTTTGTACTTACTTTTTCTGATGAATCATGCTTAATGGGAAAATTGCTTTCACTTTTTCCCACTGTTCTCAGAGAAGAGGGTCTGAATTAGCTGAATTAACACAATCACCATGGGACTTATCTGACTTTCTCTGTTCCAAAGAGGGAGGGATTTCTAAGGTCAGGTGAATGAAAGATCGAGTGTAATACAGTTTCCCTTTCCCACTCTTACAGTTTTACCCCCAACTTCTCTCAGGAGTGTAGTTGACTTAATCATGGCACTTGAAGTGTTGAGGAACAGTGCCTGAGTTTTTTTCATGGGAAAGGGATGTACAAAAAATTCTATCCATATTTATTTTGCCAGTATTGGCAGATTCTATTTTAGCTTATCCTGACCCTTTGAATCACTCAATTTTCTGTGGAGAGAAAGTCCTCTCACCAAAATCAGTCTTGTTCAGGCTTCCAAGAACCTACGTAAATGGTTTGATATAACTCACTTCCTTCCCTGGCCTCTTTTTCAGGAGTCATACTTTCTAGGCACTTGAAAAAGAAGTTTTCACAAAATCTTGATTTTCATGTTTACATTCATTATTGAATGGTAACATTTATTGCACTACTGTGACCAGTGCAGTATTAGTCCCTATGAATAATTCCTCCAAGTGCATCAATGTGGGAGAGGAGAGGTTGATTGCTTATTCATCAGCACTTACAGTAAAAAAAATATTTAAAGGTAAAATGAAAGTTGTCATTAAACTTTTGTAAATATTTTGAGAGAAACAACTATTTAAGAGAATTGTTATGATGATTATAACACAGTCACTTTGATGACTAATTTAAATGTCTGAAAGATTACAAGATGCTTATATAGGTTTTATTCAACTCAAAAGTCCAAGATTCACTTAAAGTATTTAAATTGGAATAAAATAACTGTATCTCTAATAATTTTCTCAAAACTAGTGTAAACATGCAAACTATTAAAATTTATACTGAAAATGGTAAATTAAATAAGATTTTGCTCTTCATTTTTTCAATCTGATTTGTCTCATAAAATGATATTTTTACACACAAAAGAAAAATGATTCTGAATCATCAATATGAATAAAGAGTAGTTTTAAGTGTCATATGGCTTATTGGAATAGATGAGTGTTTCTCAACCAGGGCAATTTTGCCCACCATGGGACATTTGGGAACTTTTGGAGACATATTTGGTTGTTCACACTGGAGAGGAACTTTTGGCTTCTAGTGTCTGGAGGTCGGGAACACTGTTAAACATAGTAAAATGCACAGGACCAAGGTAGAAAAACTCTGTAATAGATAAGCTTTAAGATCACGTGTAGGGAGACGTAAGAGGGAAGAGATATGGGGATATATGTATATGTATAACTGATTCACTTTGTTATAAAACAGAAACTAACACACCATTGTAAAGCAATTATGCTCCAATAAAGATGTTTTTAAAAAAAAAATCACATGTAAGACTGTGATATAAACAAATCTGTACATAAATGACCAGTTTCAGTATCACAAAAAGTAGTTTAATTTAATCAGTTGCTAAATATGTATTATCTGTGTTGTACCAGTTCATTTGAATCAATAGTAAAACTCATGGTCTTAAACTAAATACTCATATTTATGTTCCCTAAAACTGAAATGATATGCACAAAGTGAAGGACATGTCAGGTGACTATTTGGATGTCACTGATAAAAATACATCAATAGCATTTGCTTTTAAAAAACTGAAATATACTGGTATTTTTCTGCAGACAAATTTTGCAACATCATACTGCATCTAAATGAGGAAAACGATTATATACAGATGATGTAAAAGATTTGTTTAGAGTTTAGATATGAAGTGGTTTTAAAAAGGAGTTTCCATTTATTATTGTACTAATGTCCCAGGGTTACTTAGACTTAGCAGAACTTTTATGCACCTTCAATTTAAGAATATTATGAACTCTCAGTCAATTTACTAAACATGGTTTTGCCCCTCCCTTATAAATGCAAATCCTACATAGCACTGCATATTTTCCTTCATAAATGCAAACACTGAAAAAATCAGCAACTCTCTTTTCTTAGTATATATCCTTCTCCCAAACTTTCAAATTATACTGACCACATTGAAAGAAAGACACACAAAGAGAGATCAATGAAAGGAATATAAACTAAGATAGAGAAAGGAAAAAATAAATCAACTTTGGGATGTGTGGCCTCCATTAGAGCAAAATAGTGATCTATACTTGTGTATGTATAACTGAATCACTTTGCTGTACACCTGAAACTAACACAACATTGTTAACCAACTATACTCCAAAATAAAAAGTTAAAAAAAATAGTATTAGTAAGTAAACTTATTTTGTGAAGGAACTTAAAATAAAGAAGATGTGTTTTTTGTTTTTTGTTTTTTT
This sequence comes from Eubalaena glacialis, assembly GCF_028564815.1. Classification (NCBI taxonomy): domain Eukaryota; kingdom Metazoa; phylum Chordata; class Mammalia; order Artiodactyla; family Balaenidae; genus Eubalaena; species Eubalaena glacialis. The sequence continues at coordinate 25,073,488 of NC_083723.1, read as the reverse complement.
AAACATCTTTATTGAAGTATAATTGCTTTACAATGGTGTGTTAGTTTCTGCTTTATAACAAAGTGAATCAGTTATACATATACATATGTTCCCATATCTCTTCCCTCTTGCATCTCCCTCCCTCCCACCCTCCCTATCCCACCCCTCTAGGTGGTCACAAATCACCGAGCTGATCTCCCTGTGCTATGCGGCTGCTTCCCACTAGCTATCTATTTTACATTTGGTAGTGTATATATGTCCATGACACTCTCTCACCCTGTCACATCTCACCCCTCCCCCTCCCTATATCCTCAAGTCCATTCTCTAGTAGGTCTGTGTCTTTATTCCCGTCTTGCCACTAGGTTCTTCATGACCTTTTTTTTTTTTTTCCCCTTAGATTCCATATATATGTGTTAGCATACTGTATTTGTTTTTCTCTTTCTGACTTACTTCACTCTGTATGACAGAGTCTAACTCCATCGAAGATGTGTTTTTTAAATGAGAGAATACTCACTCTTTACTTGCATGAAATGGCTGATAACAATTTTTAAGAGGAATTTGCCACTGATACTTTAAAATTTCCCAAAATGTTAATATTAATGGTTGTCTTGAGGAAACAGTGTTAAGAATAGGGTATAATAGAATTTTCTCTTGGTGCCAAAAGAAATCATATTATCTAGGTATATTGAGATTTTTCATACTTTATTTCTTTGGACCATTTCATTTTCTTGTTAAGGAAAAAAAAGGTAAATAGTGAAATAATAATGAAAGAATTTGAAAATATTTGGTCCTGAAGAGACAAAAACAATGTACATTAAAAATATGAAAAATAAAAATGTTACTTTTTTGTATTTTTTAAATTTATTTTATCCCAGTTTTATTGAGATATAATTGACATACAGCGCTGCATAAATTTAAGGTATACAGCATAATTATTTGACATATATTTATATATATATATATATCATGAAATGATTACCACAGTAAGTATAGTGAACATCCATGATCTCAAATAGATACAAAGAAAAAGAAATTTTTTCCTTCTCATGAGAACTCTTAGGATTAACGCTCTTAACAACTTTCATAATAATATACAGAAGTGTTAATTTTAATAATCATGTCATACAGTACATCCCTAGAACTTATTTATCTTACAACTGGAAGTTTGTATCTTTTGACCACCTTTGTCACCATACAAAGATATTACATTATTATTGACTATATTCTCAACACTTTACATTTCACCCCCATGACTCATTTATTTTATAATTGGAAGTTTATACCTCTTAATTTCCCTCAACTATTTCACTCATCACCCTACCCTTCTCACCTCTGGCAACCATCTGTTCTCTGTATCTATGACTCTGTTTCTGTTTTGTTATGTTTGTACATTTGTTTTGTTTTTTAATTCCACATATGTGTGAAATCATATGGTATGGGTCTTTCTCTGACTTATTTCACTTAGCATAAAACCCTCTGTTCCCATCCACTTTGTCCTAAATGGCAAGATTTTATTCTTTTTTATGGCTGAGTAATCTTCCATTCCATATATATAATATATGAATATATTCCATTCATCTATGGATGGGCACTTAGGTTGCTTCGATATCTTGGCTATTGTGAATAATGCTGCAGTGAACATAGGGGTGCATATATCTTTTTGAATTAGTGTTTTTGTTCCTTTGGAAAAACACCCAGAAGTGGAATTGCTGGTAGTCCTATTCTTAATTTTTTGAGGAATCTCCATACTGTCTTCCATAGTGGCTGCATCAACTCGCATTCTCACCGACAGTCCACAATTGTTCCCCTTTCTCCACATCCTCACCAGCCCTTGTTAGTTGTTGTTTTCTTTTTGATAATAGCCATTCTGATAGGTGTGAGGTAATATCTCATAGTGATTTTGATTTGCATTTCCCTGATGATTAGTGATGTTGAGCATTTTTTCATTTGCCTGTTGGCCATCTATATGTCTTCTTTGGAAATATGTCTATTCAATAATTATTTTTCCAGCATTTCTGAAAAATTTGGAGGATATATATTCAGAAACATAGACACAAATACACAGACATATTACACAAGCATATCTGACCAACACACACACACACACACACACACACACACACACAACCATTTAGGTTTTTCTGAGTTATTCCTTTTTCTTTTGAACTGGACTTAATATAGATTTCAGAAGTTAAATTGTAAAGTTAAAAATATTTATTAGCAGAATGGTTTGTTTTGCTTAGTCCAAATTTAATTATGCTTCTTAAAAATCTAAACAAACAAAAACAAAATAAAAATGTGTGCAATGTGAGTTAGGTGTACAAAAGAAACTGGGGGCAAGAAATGGAGAAATACTGCCCAATGCTCTTCCACTTTCAGTTTGGCATTAAGTTAAACCCATAAATCCAAAATATATCTTTCTTTTTACTACTTTTATGAATAATCCCAAATATTGAGTTGACCTTAAATTCTCATTCTCAGATGAACCCCTCCCCTGTGGTGTGCTCAGTAGACATACTTAAAGAAGTGGATTGAGAGCCAAGGCTCCAAAGTCTGAAAGTGTAAAACACTTAGCTTGCCTTTAATATGCTAAAATATATGTTTAACATAAATATTTCAGATATCTTAGGTATCTGAGACTTATAGAATAATGAGCTTTTACCCTTTGCATTAAGAATTTGTAGCTACTTAAAGTTATAAAAATTATGATATATTAATTTTTGAAACAAAACAAAAATGGACTATTTAATAAATAACATCAGTTTTAGCTCTATAAATCTTATTCTGAATGCAATTTATCTGCATGTGCGAACTGTATATACAGTTGTCCCTCAGTATCCAAGGGGATTCAAGTATCATAGTTGGCCATCCCAATGGGGATTTCATATTGGGGGTTTTGCATCCACGGACTCAACCATCCACAGAAATTTTGATCTGTGTCTCAGATGCAAAACATGCAAATAAGTAGACCCTCGCAGTTCAAACCATGTTGTTCAAGGGTCAAATGTAATTACAACATAGATTAAGATTTTAGGTTAATATTTTAGAAAAAAACCAGAAGTGATATTTATTCATGAGACAAGATAATAATTGATAAAAACAGATAGTAATTGACAAGACCAGCATAATTTTTAGCAGTTAACTTATCCCTGTGGAGGATATACAATCTTGTAATTTATGAAATTTCAATATTTCATACATTTCAAAATATTGCATTTTCAAAGGATCATCAGCAATAGCAACATTGAATATTGGCAGAGAATATTCAAATAAGTTTATCTAGTGAAATAGTTTTCACTCATTTCCTAAGCCAATTAAGAACCTTAAAAATTAGGTTCTTATGTGATAAAATAAATATAGGATGTTTCTTTTTCTATTTTTACTTACTGGTGGTTCTACAACCATTAATAGTAGCTCAAAACAGATGTTTTTCTATATTTTACTGATTATTTGGCAGCATTTACTTTCCCTCTCACTGCACAATTGTATTTCTTGGGTTTTACATTTGTATCAACTCAGAAACCCCTGAAAAATCTGTCTACAAAGCAAGGCATATCCACAATCTATACCCAACCCAGTGAAGGAATTTTTAATATCGTGGCTTTAATGCTTTTTGCTGACTTTGTCATCACTTCATATTGTTGATATATAAAATTTGATATGTTATTCTTTTGAAGAGCTATAAGAAATAATCCAGAATTATGGATAAATGTTGATTCTCAGCATCCTCTAGAAAATGTGACTATTGTCTCAATTACTTTTTTTCCCCTCATCTTCAAAAACATGATAGGGCAAACCTTAGGAATTCTTAGACCATCCGATGTGGTAGCTTGGAATGAGCTTGCTATGATGGTAATTGAAATATAGCGGAAAGAAAATACCATTTATATAGCTATATGTATGTGATAAAACCCCTAATTGCCTTGGCCTCCTTATTCATAGGCAATTAGAAAAATTGGGCCCGTAAAGGGGTGAGAGAAAGATACCTCAGGAAATATTGCCAAGATTCCATCTCCAAATTATGTAAGCAGTAAGACAAATGGATTCATTGTTCTCTACTACTTGCCTGGGATAAGAGAAAAGCTTGTAATGGATAATAACCATTTCCAAAGTTAACTGGTGAGAAGGGAGTCATGCATTTGTTTGTTTCTTTTAGTTTTCTTTTTCCCCCAGCTAGCCTGGTTGCTTAAATTGAACTCTAAAATTCAATGTTTCTTATAAAGAGAGAGGGAGCCTACGGAGAATGTGTACTCAATTACTGAGAAACTGCATTCTAATTGCCTTTATGGATTTTTATGGCAGAATCCAAAGTAATCATTTGGAAGAGAAATTCTGGATTAAAAAAATAGTCAACATGAATCTAAGAAAAGCTTTCCAATCCCATAGTTAAGGATTTCAGTGGGGAGATGGCAAGAATATGAAATCTATTATATGATTGGATAGCAAATAAGGCCTACTCAGAAACAAAGATACCCTTGGTAGTAAGTGAGAAAGACATTGTTGCTTCTCTGTCTTAAATTGGAATTTACTAATGTGCAGATCAAATCCACATGTAGTAGTATGACTTTCAGTTTTTTGGTTAACACCAAGACCTTCCACTGTACTTCAGCTGAATGTGCCTAATGGCTTTAAGGCAATTGTTACAGACATATACATACATGCTTTTAAAGTCCTTTCAAAAAAACTCATAGAATATTTGGTAATAAATGATAATGGAGTTGTAACAGTGTGTTTCATACGTCTTTGTGCATCTGTATACATTTTCTTTCAGGCATCTTTTTGTATACTTTTAAGCATGTTTAATGATAATTGTGTGCCTACTTGTCATCGTTTCTCACTTAGAAATCTAACAAAGTATTTTGATATCCTTACATAGCCATAAGGAAACTACTTAATAGGTGCATACTTTTTCATTTTGTAAATGTTTACTTTAAAACACATTATTATTATTACCAGTTTATTATTATTATTAGATACTTGCATCATCACTTATATTTTGCTATTGCAAACACTACTGCAATAAACATTTTATACCATACACTTCGCCCCACTCCCGTATTTGAAATGTTTTTGTCATAGATACATTTCTGAAAAGAAGCATATTGGTATCAAATGGCATGTACATGTTTAATGCTATTGACATCATAATGACTAAATTTGTTTTCACAAGGCTATACCAGTTTTATCTCCCACCAGTAATACATGAAAATGCCCATTTCAGTGCATCCTTTTCGGGAAAATGTTGTGGACAGGAAAGAAATTGGCTTGAATTTACTGAAAACATTCACTGAAAACACAATTCAGAATGTAATATTCACATGACATCCTTTTGAAAGACTACATGGTTTTCCAAGTGTTTAATTTTTGTAAGTGATAGCAACCGTTGACAATTTTTAAATGTAAGATTCCCCAGTTTTTCTCTGCTGGCAAATATCAGTCTTGACATATATTTGGAACTTGGATCTGAATTCTAAAACTTTAGCTGTGAGATTCCTGAAAGAGTGATTCTAAGTTGATTAGTAGGGGGCATTTTTATAGTCGTACACATAGATGTGAAAGAGCTCTTGATTAGAATTTTAATGTTGCCATTAAAGAAACACCTCTGCTCCTCCAAGGCCAACCCTTCCACTTCTGTCCCAACCCAGCTCTCATCACACTCTAGGAAGTTGTCCTGCAGTTACCCCATTTTGTCCTACTTCATAAATTTCTATATCAAGATTGGATCATTCCCAGTACATAGATATACCTTTAAATTATCCTTTTAAAAATAAAGTGTTGTCTTGGACAAAATTACCCTACAACTTCTCCAAAGGGTTACCTATTCTCACTTTAGTGCCTTTACTTTATAACCTTCTCTTTTCTCATCTCAAGTCACTCTGATCATGCTTTTGTTCCAATACTTAACAATAATACTTCATATAAAGGCCATTAAAGATTTACATAGAGAAGTTGAAAGTTCTCTTTCTCATCTTTTCAAACTCTCAGTGGAGTTGACAAGTTAAACACACACACACACACAGACTCTATGCTGATAATTCTAAAATCTCTGTCTCCTACTATCAAGCTGTTCTCCATGTCTTTTTTTCCACACAGCAGACAGTGATCATTTAAATGCATGAATGAGAGAATATTGCACATTTGCTTAAAAAATCCCAATGGCTTGACTTTGAAATTAGTAAAAAAAATCCTAAATCTTTGAAGAATCCCAACTACTGGTCTACAGCATCATCTCCTAATTCCCCCAGCCAACTCAGCCTCCCCTCCAAATTAGTCTGGCTTCTTTGTGATCTTCATCATGCCACCTTATAGCAGAGGCCACTGTAACTACACTGCCTAATGTTTACCCAACCTTTCACACAAGGTCTCTGGTACCTCCAGTAGGTGCCTACATTGGCCAGGGAAGGTAAGGCGGTAATTCCCATATGGCAAAAGCTGACAAACGAGAGACAAAATGTGGAAGGAGATAGATTTTTGTCTTCTTCCATCTACCCTAAAAGACTGTTGTGAGGTTCCACATGGGCCCTACAGAGATGCCCTTCGTAACTGAGCAACAATTTGTGGTTAGCTTAGTAAAGCCCTACTTGTACTTGCTTTTACTCCTTTCCTGCCTCATTTTCCTTTCTCACTCACATTTGTTACCCTGAGATTGTCCTCTTCCCAATACAGTGTTAGCATGTAAGCTTGCCTCAGGTTCTGTTTTCTAAGGAAACCAGCCTGTGACAATATGCAAGGCCAACATAACTGATGACAGCCTACCTATCCTCTTTCTTTCCTCACCAGTCTCCCTGATCCATTATACTCTAGCTACACTGGCTTATTTCTGTTCTGGAATTTTTTCCTCCTCCTCTACCACTCTTCCCCTATTTCTTCAACTGGTTGCCTACTGCTCCTCATTTATGCCTCAGCTCAAATACGAGCGCCTCAAAAAGGTTTTTTCTGCCCACTCTGCCTAAAGAAAAACGCTTCCCCCCTCCAGCACTTTTCAAATCTCATTTTATTTTTTAATCACTCTTGATTAATTTTAAGAAAGGGATATCAAAACTTTCTTCTACCAATAGCAAGACATACTACACTCAATCCTCCTAAATGGTTCTTATATTTCTTCTAGTCATGGTCTTATTCTAATTTCTTGCTTTGCTTGAAATAGTCTTAGCAACCTTTCCTTTTCTTTATTCTGCATGGACCCAATCATGGGATATTCTCTTTTCTTATAAATCTCAAATCTCTTTTGCACAAGAATATTTTGTATAAAAGAATTTTACTTAAAAATCAGGAGTAGAGGTTGACGCATGTGGTGGAATGGAGGATTACTTTCAAGTGCACAGAGCATAGCACAGCATAACTACCTACCATACTTACATTCAAAATTGGACATGTCCAGAATATTTGGACCATACCCATAGCTGAGACTGTCTCACAGTTGATTCATTCTTGGGCCCCACATTTCTACAATCTTGCTGGCCTTTTCCTTACCTGCCCTCCTCATCAACTCCAGCTGCTTCAGATCCCCAGGCAATGTAATGCCATTTATGAGCAGCTTTGGGAAAATGTGAATTATCCTAAATTTATTATGGGGAGAAATTTAGTTTTCTTGTATCAATCTGAACACGTCTCAGCCTTTTAATAGGCCTGAGGTCTATCTTTGCCTAACTAAACATGGCTCATAGAAGTAGTGCTCAGGAAAAGACAGATCCCTGAGTAATTCTGTCACTAGCCTTTAAACTGACAATTTGTTTTTCACAGCTAGCACTACAAGCATCCTTTTTTGCCATTGATGTTTATGAGATAAAAATTGGTTCAAATAAAAGATGAAGCAAGAATTCCCTTGTATAATAAGCACTGTGTTCCAAAAGAAAAAAACTATTTGTTTACAGAATTTAGAGTCAATTTGTTTTCTCAGGTCACATCAGCACAAAAGCATAAGTTATACAAAAAAGCTAATGTTCACAACTGATCCAAAGATGCATTTACTCTATCCTCTACCTCTGTCTCCCTTCCCTAGATAGTGATTAGACATAGAAGAGCCTTTCAGTGCTTTTGGGGTTGAAATTGTGCTGGCAGTTTTTCTCCCTTGCCTTAAAATTCAGCTCACTGGTTTATTTTTTCCTGTTTATCATGCCTATATGTGTAACAAGTTCCAGACCTGGGATCTGGCAGAAGTTTCTAAAACACATTCAGGAGTAATATTACTATGAGACACTCTTGGATTTACAGTCTACAGAATGTATGGTTTGTCTTTTAATCTAGGTGTGTATTCTGAGTAATTCTGCACCCTTATGAGTCCCTTAGAGGAAGCAGTTATAGAATTTAAATTTGGAAAAATGTATATGTGTAGGTATGTATTTATATAAGGTTAAATGAACGTATATTCATTGCTTTTGATGATATATCACTATACAAACATAGCTGTTATTTTAATGCTGAATAAGCACTATAGGTACAAAATGAAGAAGGATAAGATACTGTTTCTTTGAGGACAAGATAATTCCAAGGGAAATTGGTATATGTTCCTCAACATTTTATCTATCAATTTTGTAACTTCCTGTTAGTGTGTTAAGTTTTGACTATTTAATATTCCTGATAATTAAATTCACCCCCAGGCAACTATACAGAAAATTTTTGTTCAGCCTCATTCGGACAATTGCTGTATGTTCTCCATGACAACAAATTTGCAGTCAACATTGGTATAAATTTAATTTTTGTAAAGTAGTGTATTTAAACAAAATCAAGTTATTTACTTTGCAAAACAACTTGATGAAACAAAGTTTTAAAAGATGCTTCACAGCATTCCTTAAAACATCGACAAATTTTTGTCTAATGATGGCAAATCATGTCCTTCTTCATATTTTTCTTCCCCAGGTGAAATGCAAAACTCAACAAGAAAACACAATTCCTCCCACCCAAATAAGTGTTATTAAATTAACATTGAAATTGAAACTATAGCATGATATTTTTATAATAACTGAAATTTTTAAGGCCCATTTATTTGGAAATGAACTTTATATTTTTCATTGACAGAAACTCTTTCCTGATAAAAGGTATTGGAATAGTCTGTCTCAAAAGCAAACAAGAATGGTATGCTGCATGGTCAAATGTTTAGAAAGAAGCAATAGTTAAGTAATTAGATATACTTACATATGCCACTCTTTAAATTTAAATAGCAAAATGTTCTATATAGTATTTACTGCTATCTTGTTTAACTATGCTTATGTTGATTATATAATAAAATATTTATTGGTCTTATTCCATAGTGACTTTATCATAATTATTTCTTTTGTTGTATTATTAACTTCAGGAGATTCAAAATACTTCAATTATCCCTATCATTAGAAATCTGGAATGAGAAGACTAACAATTTCAGTCAAAAATTTTGATGGCCAAAAACTTACATATAAAATATACACCGTAGTAAAATGTTGGAATAAAAATTTTTTTTCTATCTGGGAGTGATACTCATTTCAGTATCTATAGACATATAAAAAATAAAGCCTGGGCATACAAAAAATGGAATAGATTAAGTTACTAAAAATTTTACCATAAACCTTATCATCAGTTATTAACTGAAATTAAATTTCAAAGCCTGTTGCAACACGTCATGGTTTTATGTAAAATTTATTGAATAAATGGTGTGCCTAGTGACTTTCCAATTACTCTCAGCATATTTTATTTTCTAAACAAAATCTTACAAGAAACAACAATGATGAATAAAATAAAATATAAAAAAGTGATCAGCTGTTTCTCAAGTAGCAATAGGAAGATGAGACTCTCTACCAACCTAACTTCTCCTTCACTGTTTGTAGCTGTATGTGAACCATATCTGGGACCCAGTAGGTCTCCAAGGAATAGAGTTCCAAAAATCACTTGTCAGTTTTAGTAATGCCATAGTGGCTTATATAAAACTAAGACTCCTGCAAATAACAATTAAATGTGGACAAATTATATTTTTTTTAAAAAAAAACAATTGAAAGCACTAGAAACTGACACAAAGCAGGCAGAAATTTGATGGAATTTGGTGCTTCAGAAAATGAACCTCACTGGGTGAGGTCTGTGTTTACATGTTTTTTTTCATGAACATTACTCAGTCCAGAGTGTTCAGGGAGAATATTAAAGATCAAGCAGAAAGTTGCAGTGTAATTGGATTGAGGCATAATGCCAGAGGACAGAGTTTGGGGTTACCAGATGGCTGCAAATTGAGAAGATGAATTCAGAAAAGTAGGAAGCCACAAACAGAGACCAGTAAATTTGCATTTAAGTCTCCTCATATCCTTGGCTGACTTTTGACTCTGCACTAGCAAGAAAGACTACAGGAAATCCAACAGGAAGCAAAAGGGAGAAAGCAGAATATGTTGAATGGGACTTCAATTGCTGTTCACCGTAGGGGAGATGGAATTTGAAATTTGAAATGTGCTAGATTAGATGGGTTTACAATGAAGCCTAAGAGGGCCCACACTCTCACATAGCTCTCTATCTTAGAACTAAAGAACTTTTCTTAAGACTAAGGGCAAAATCCAAACAGCCACTCTAACAAAGTGTAAAACCAAGCTTCTACAAGTTCATGGCATCAGTCAGTAATTTAACTAAATGCAAGAAGATAAATGACTACTTTTCAGATGAATATAACAGAATTCAATGTCCGTACAATGTATCATCCACAGTGTTCAGTATACAATAAAAAAGATATTAAATGTGCAAAGAAACAGGAAAAATTGATCATAATTAAGGTAAAAGGCATTCAGTATATCCAGACCATGGGACAACCTAGATAACAGAATTAGCAGACTTGGACTTTAAAACAGCCAGTAGATACAGTCAATGACTGGCTTAAAGGAAATGATTACAGTAATAAGTAAACCAGAGAGGAATATCAGAGAAAAAAATGGAAATTATTTTTAAAAGAATCAAATGAAAATTCTAGAAGTAAAAATTATAGTATCTGAAATTTAAAAATCCATCACATGGTCTTAATAGTATACTGGAGACAGCAGAAGGGAAGGTCAGTAAACTTGAGTAAAAATCAGTAGCAACTATTTAATATGAAGAACAGAATGGGGAAAAAAGATTTGAAAATTAAATGAACAGAGTAACTGTGATCTGAGAGACAATATCAATTCGTCTAGTCCAGAAAAAGAGTATAGAGATTGGGAAAGAAAAATATTTGAGAAAATAATTGAAAATTCTTCAAAGTTGGTGAGAAACACCGACTTACAGATCCAAGAAGCTCATCATAACCCAATACAACAACATTGTAAAGCAATTGCACTCAATAAAGATGTTAAAAAAAAAACCCCAATACAAACAGATACAAAGAAAATTACACATGGGGCTTCCCTGGTGGCGCAGTGGTTGAGAGCCTGCCTGCCAATGCAGGGGACACGGGTTCGAGCCCTGGTCTGGGAAGATCCCACATGCCCCGGAGCAACTGGGCCCCTGAGCCACAACTACTGAGCCTGCGCGTCTGGAGCCTGTGCTCCGCAACAAGAGAGGCCGCGATAGTGAGAGGCCCACGCACCGCGATGAAGAGTGGCCCCCGCTTGCCGCAACTAGAGGAAGCCCTCGCACAGAAACGAAGACCCAACACAGCCAAAATAAATAAATAAATAATTAATTAATTAAAGGTGCTAATAATTTTTTTAAAAAAAAGAAAATTACACATAGGACATCACAATCAAATTGCTTAAAAAAAAAAAAAGATGTTGCAATCAACCAGAGGTGGAGGAAGGCTTAGTATATATAGGGAAGCAATTATAAGAATGGTGGTTAAGTTATCATTAGAAATGGCAGAGGCCAGAAGACAATAGAAGAACATTATTAAAATGTTGAGGGAAAAAAAGCCAACTCTGAGTTCTATAGCCAATGAAAATGTCCTTCAAAAATGAAGGCAAGAGTACTGAGCATAATAGAAGCTCCAGCTCACAACTGGCTCTGGCTCTAGCTCTTCCATCTCTACCTCCCCACCTCCCACCACAGTAATAGCTGCCAGGACGCCCTGGGGGAAGACATGATCCATGCTCACTTCAGATCCAGTTCTCCCACCAAAGCCACTGGGCACACTCAGACTGCAATGGGACACTCCCACACAAGGACACCACTTCGAGACTGGGATACGTAACTGTTTCATCTAATTTCATAGAGACAGAAAAAGTTGAACAAAATGAGAAGACAGAGGAATTTGTTTCACATGAAATAACAAGAACAAAAACCCTGAAAAAGAAACTAAAGAAACAGAGATAATAATTTACCAGATAAAGAGTTCAAGGCATTAGTAATAAGAATGCTAACTGAACTTGGGAAAAGAATAGATGAACACAGTGAGAATTTAGCAAGGAACTAGAAAATATAAAAAAGAACAGTCAGATGAAGAATAAAATAACTGAAAGGAAAAACACACTAGAGGGAATAAACAGCAGACTAGGTGATACAGAAGTCATAAGTGATCTGGAAGATAGAATAAAGGAAATCACCCAGTCAAAACAGCAAAAAGAAAAGCAAATAAGAAAAACATGAGGGAAGTTTAAAGGACCTCTAAGACAACATCAGTCATGCTAACATTTGCATTATAGGGGTCCCAAGGAGAAAATACAAAGGGGTGGAAATGTATTATTGAAATTGTGGCTGAAAACCTCCTAAGCCTGAAGAAGGAAACAGATATCCAGGTACAGGAAGCAGAGTCCCAAACAAGATGAACCCAAAGAGACACACACCAAGAAATATCACAATTAAAATGGCAAAAGTTAAATATAAAGAGAGAATTCTAAAGACAGCAAGAGAAAAACAAAGAGTCACATGCAAGGGAACCCCCATAAGGTTATAAGCTGATATTTCTGCAGAATCTTTGCAGACCAGAAGGGAGTGGCATGATATATTTAAAGTGCTGAAAGGGAAAAAATTACACCTAGGATAATCTACCTACCAAGGTTATCATTCAGAATTGAAGGAAAGATAAAGAATTTCTCAGACAAGCAAAAACTAAAAGAGTTCACCAAGACTTAATGGACCCTAAAAGAAGTGTTAAAGGTTCTTCACTAAGTGGAAAAGTACAGACTACAACAAGAAGTAAGAATTTTTAGGAAAGGAACAATCCCGCAAGTAAGGGCAAATATACAGTAAGGACTATGGATTAACCACTTAAATAAGCTATTTAAAGTTTGAGAGGGGGAGAGGGAGACCATTAGTATTTCTCGACCCTCAGAGACTGGGGGTGGGGGATGTTTGCAGGTGAGCCTGAGGCTGTGGCTCAGGCAGTGGCAACAAAGGAACAGCAGTGCCATCATGCAGTGGTGGAGGAAGAGCACTCAGAATGTCCACCTGAATTAACAGCAAGTCGTCCTCCTTTTCATTAAATTCAGGCAAAACAGGTTTCTTTGCCTTCCCTTCCTATTGGACCATAATCTTACATTTTCTTTGAATAGATTTATTCTGATATGATAACATAAAAGACTGTACATAAGGTATTTCATCCCATTTTTCTTCTCATTTACAAAATAATTTTGGTTGCAAAATTGTGTGGTGATTTAAGGATCCATTTTCAGGCCATTTTGCTATGAAGTCTAAAGGATATTGTGGCCATACAGTGTTACAAAAAATACCATAATTTTCTTTTCCATGGATTCATAACTGAAAGTCACTCAATTTTAGAGAATGCAGCCTAGAGGGCTGCAAGGAGAGATTGAATTAACACTTTCCATTTTGAAGGAGTTTTGTTTCCAGGTGGTCACAGCAATAAAATCTTTCTAAGTGTCCTTGCTATAGTCACTAAGAAGCTCAATCCCCAATAGCCAGTTCTCAACAATTAAGACAATCAGACATAGATGGACATAGACAAATAAGATCCAAAAAACAAGACCAAAAAGCAGAACCCCAGGCCTCTAACCCAGGTATGGGGTACTTAGCAGCTGTAACCTTTTATACTGTCTGCCAAAAATCCTGCCAGGTGGGCCTCTAACTCATTATCTGGACAGGATTGCCAAACAATTTAGGCACAGCTGCATATTTTTAACAAGGTTAATCACCCAAATGATGTCTTCAAAACCCCAAACCCCCAAATCATTTCTTTGCTGCAAAACAAAACTAAGCACTGAAGTTTGGCCTGCACCTCACCAGGGAAATCTGGGGGACAGTCCCTGGAACCAACAGACCAGGCAGTTGCTTGGACTCATCCACAGGTTCTAAATACTGGCAAGGGGCCGACGATCCATGGGCAAAAGTTCCATCTGGACTTACCTCCTGGCTGGCTTACCGAATTTGTTACCCAACCAGGTTCCTTTAGCCCAACACACAAGCAAGCCAAAATGCTGAGATGCTGAGGTTTGCCACAAAGAGAAGGTTTATTCACAAGGCATCCAAGCAAGGAGATGCGAAAACAAGTCTCAGATCTGCCTCCACAAAGGCAAGGGGCTTGGGGTATTTATAAGATAAAGAATAAAGAAGCAGGGCGGTCTGAGACATGGGGAGCAGTGATTACAAAAAGGTGTGGTAATTGTCGTTCTACACTGGTGTAACTAAGCTATAGGCCTCTGCACATTCAAAAATGGAGGTGCTTAACACAAACTGAGGATGGAATTTTCAGCCCTCTGGTGTTAAAAGGTCACTGAGCAGACACTCCCACATGCCTAGTTGGAGGGTCAGTGGTCCTGCCCAATCTTAAACAGCTCAGCTTGTACTAGATGCAGCTGATTCCAAGTTTCTAGAAAATAACTTGGGAAAATATCATATTGTTTAGGCTACATACTGTTTGGAGGACATGCAAGTCTTTTGTAGATGACCTTGATTAGTGAAGGCAGGTGAAACGGATTTGACTAATGATTACCGACAGTTTCAAAGCCATTTAAGATATTAACATGTAATACAAAAAAAAAAAAAAATACCCCCAAAAACTTGATTAACCCAAAATAACAGGTGGGACAAATAGAAATTAAATAGTAAATTAGGGTAGATCTAAACCAAAACATATCAATCACTAAATTAAAATGGACTAAATGTTTCTATTAATAGGCAGAGATTTTTAGAAGGATAAAAATGTAAGACCCATGATTTAAAAAAAAGGACTCAACTACATTCTGTCTATAAAAGATGTACTTTAAAAATAAAGATAGAGAGATTGAATGTAAAATGGTAAAAGTTCATTCTTTACAAAGATAAAGCAAAATTTGACAGAACTAAATGTAGAGATTAACAAATTCAAAATTGTATTTGGAGATTTTAGCATTCATCTCTGTGTAAATGATTGCTGAAATAAATAAATAAATAAAGTTAACAGTACTATCAACCATTTTGATCATACCCCTAAATTGTAGAATATTCTTTTAAGTGCACATGAAATGTTTCTTAAAATAGACAATATATTCAACATAAAATGTTTCAATAAATATAAGAAGATTTAAATCTCACAAAGTATCTTCTTGTACCAAAATAAAATTAAATAACTCACAATAGGATAAATACAAATTCACACAGAGCTTTCTAACCTAATAAATCTTTCAATACAAATATGAAAGAAGAGTTTTTAATTTATTTGAGGAATGGGATTAACACTTTTAAAAAACGGATAAACATTCAGGATATATATTATATGAGGAAATTAAAAATACGTAATTTTATCAATGATCCTTTGTCACTCTGCTTTTTAATATTTTGAGCAGAATATCTTTTTTAGATAAAGTAATTGGTTATATGAAAATTCAAAATATAATAAATAGTTTTGAGTTTTTATTCAGCCACCTGATTGCATGGATTGGGTTGCTGAACAAAATTATGCATCTAGGTTAATTTTACTACTTAATATTGTAAGATCCTTTAGAGCAGGGACAATTCCCCTCTGATATTTAACAGTTAGTTTTGTGGCTTGAAGGTATTTCAGTAAATATTTGTTGAATGAATACTGTTATCATTAGTTCAGAAAATGGAACAATAAACACAGGAAGAAATTTAGAACCAAATTTAGAAGAAATTTAGATAAGGGAGAACTACAGTAGCCAGAATAGAGGAAGCTTTCGGCATACAACCTCTCATTAAGTGAAATAATAGGCTTTGCTCAAGTTCTTCATCCCATTTGAAGTCCCAGTCTGCAGCATTTTAGGTGGTATTAGAAAAATGTTTATGATAAAAATAGGAATATTTATTTTATTTATATTTTAGGATGCAAACTTATAGTATGAAGTCTGGTTTTGGACAGCATCCATGAAATTACATTTTTAGTATTCACATCTTGTTTTCCTTCGTACCATTAGCCTCAGAGAATAATCCTTTATTTTTCCTGAATTAGATGAGAATTGATGACCTTAGGACCAATGGCTACATAAAAAAGTAATTCTTTTTACTTTATAAATAGGAAAAAGAGGTTTATACCATAAGCCTTTAGGAGAGAGAAATTATCCTACATGTTCTATTAATCCCTACTCTCCCTTTACCTCTCTTCTCTACCAAGTATCTCACTCAAACATACTCAGTCACTATTTAGCCTAATGCTGTTACTCTTAAATTATACACCAGGAAAATTCTATTTAAAAGCTTTATCTCTTACCATTTTGCCTTCCCAACAACCACTCTCCTGAGCTTTTATTCATCTGCACCCCCCTGTGATGTGGTGGAGAACAAAGGCAGAGTTATTAGTGTGGAAACAGAAACACAAAGAACAAAGCAATTGTCAAGAGCATGTACGTTATCAACAATGATGCAAATAAAGCCCAGATATGCACTTTCTCAATTCCTGGATTCTTATGGTCTTCTGCTGAAAATTAAAAATTACATGAGAAACAAAAGAAGTCTTTTGGGAATATTAAATAAATTGCTTAATCTAATAAATATAGCATATATTTAATACAAATGTCTTAATTTTTGTCTAGTAATATGTTTAGGCCCAAGTGAATAAAGTTCATTTAAAATAGAATTACAGCACATGAAAAGCTGCTCAGCATCACTAATTATTAGAAAAATGCAAATCAAAACTACAGTGAGGTATCACCTCACACCAGTTAGAATGGGCATCATCAGAAAATCTACAAACAACAAATGCTGGAGAAGGTGTGGAGAAAAGGGAACCCTCTTGCACTGTTGGTGGGAATGTAAAGTGATACAGCCACTATGGAGAACAGTATGGAGGTTCCTTAAAAAACTAAAAATAGAATTACCATATGACCCAGCAATCCCACTACTGGGCATATACCCAGAGAAAACCATAATTCAGAAAGACACATGCACCCCAATGTTCATTGCAGCACTATTTACAATAGCCAGGTCATGGAAGCAACCTAAATGCCCATCGACAGACGAATGGATAAAGAAGATGTGGTACATATATACAATGGAATATTACTCAGCCATAAAGAGGAACGAAATTGGGTCATTTGTAGAGATGTGGATGGATCTAGAGACTGTCACACAGAGTGAAGTAAGTCAGAAAGTGAAAAACAAATATCGTATATTAACGCATATATGTGGAACCGAGAAAAATGGTACAGATGAACCAGTTTGCAGGGCAGAAATTGAGACACAGATGTAGAGAACAAACGTATGGACACCAAAGGGGGAAAGCGGCAGGGGGTGGGGGTTGTGGTGTGATGAATTGGGAGATTGGGATTGACATGTATACACTGATGTGTATAAAATAGATAACTAATAAGAACCTGCTGTATAAAAAAATAAATAAAATTCAAAAATTCAAAAAACAATAACAACAAAAAATAGAATTACATAGCATGATTTTTAATTAGGTTATTCTGACCATCCCTGGTACTATCATTTTGTTATTTAGCATTAAATAGGAATACAGAAATTTAGGTTACTGCCTACTAAAACACTGTTCGACCTTGGGGAAGTAATTTCAGCTTCCTGAGACACAATTTCTTTATCTTTAAGATGAAACTTTAAGACCACTTTTAGGTATAAAATTCTGAACCCCTAACTCTCTAGGTGGTAAGTGATTTAAATTGGGGTTATATGCTTGTGTTTTCAGTCTGGACCTAAGGAGAAAAAGCAAAAGAATAACACTGCATGTTTGGTATGTAGATGAATAAGCAGAGCTGAGTTTATTTTTGTTATTGTTGATTCTATTCTTTTTGTTTTGTTGTGTTATCTTGACAGATTTGTACCTAAAACAAAATAAACTCATTTTTCTGGATCCATCTGAATGAGAAACCCATGTTATTATGAGCAGGGGGAAATGGTGTAACTGCATAACTGCTGATGATTTCTGCTAACTGGAGGGAATATTTTTGAAATTCTTAGTAGGAAATTTTGGTTATTTATGTTCCTATAATGGTTGCTGAATATTGGTCATCTAACTAGGAACATCTTTGTCTTTTAGTAATCATCTAGATTTTGCATGAGAGCAAAGTGATTTGTAAAGGGAAGTAGATGACTATAGAAATACAGAACAATAATAGCTCTTAACCCACAGACCAAGGACCCAAAGTGGATTTTTGCCAACTACCAATTATTATTATTCTAATTATATATTCAGGGACTGGCTAATAACCATTAGGTGGGTTCTACTATTTTCATTGCCACCAGTGAGCCTAGTTCTATAATAACTTCTCTTTCTGTCATCCCTGGCTTACAGAGCCATCACTGAAACCATCTTTTGGTAAAGTTATATCCCCCAGCCCCTCCCACAGTGGGTTTTCTCTCAAAATGACCACTTCTCTGAGTTCAGTAGGTTTCTCAACCTTAGCACTATTGATATTTTGGCCAGATAATTGTGTGTGTGTGTGTGTGTGTGTCTGTGTATGTCTGTGTGTGTGTGTGTGGAGGCTGTTGTGTGCTTTGTAGGATGTTTAACAGTATCTCTGACCTCTTGCCAGTAGATACCACTAACACCTCTCTAGCTGTGACAACCAAAAATGTCTCTGGACGTTGACAATCCGGGGGAAAAGAGTGGGGGTAAAATTGTCCCTGTTTGGAAACTACTATGCTATGGGAATTCTAGAATTGCAAGCTGCCTTAGCATGGGCCATAACTTTATGTTTACTTCTACAAATATCCTGGTCTCAAGTTTGCACTATGCTAACAAATGCTGGAAGAATGTGGGTAGAAATTAATTCTGAGGGAGCCAGAATAAATACAGATTTAATAAATCTAATTTTAATTTGGACCAGATTTATTGATATGGGTGTCCTTAGCAGAAATACAATTCAGTGTGCTAACATACAGAATTGGGAGTGATTTAAATTATTCACTTACTTAGTTGATTGAAAGCAGACCCCACTGGGGGCCCACTCTAAATAAAGCTGAAATGCTAAAATCATGAGGCTCAGAGCAAGAGAAAGCTCTCCAAGTGATCCAGTCTGAAGTTTAAGTAGCTTTATTTCCGATTGCTTATGAACTAGTATATTCAAATGGATTTAAAGCATCTAAGGCAGTTTAGGATCCTCCCAATGGACAGAACTTTGGGCAGTTCACCTGGTCTTCCACTTTGTGTGAAACAAGGAATGACTCTGGATTAGAATATACTTGAAATCATGGGCAGGGACATTGGCTTGCCTGGCTGATCTGGGTCCTAGAAGGACAAAGCAGTTCTGGAATAGAGACATGTGAGTGTACCTGTAAAAGTGGCAATGAAGTATGAAGATATGTGTATCACACATTCATATCCATCAGAGAGCATCTACCAGAGAAGAGGCACTAAACAACTCAGCAGACAAAATTATTTGCCTAGTTGTAATTAGTCAAGTCTTTGCCATTAACCACTCTAGTGCTGGCACTATGGGCACCTGAGTAAAGCAGCCATGGAGGTAGAGAGAGAGTTTATGCATGGGCCCCAGAAATCAATCTTCTAGAAACAGAGACAAATGTTGAATTGCTTATATAGCACAATCTCTTAAGGATTGTCCTGGACAGTGTCAAATTGACTACATTGGACCTCTTCTACATTGGAAGGGACAACAAGAAATTCACGCTGATAGGAATAGACAGGTATTCTGGTACATTTTTGTCTTTCTTTCCTGTAGGAGTCACTTGCATGAGACCCCACAGGAATATGACATCAGAACAAGGGTCACATTTTAGAGCAAAGAAAATTCCAGAGTTGGACCATGGGCAAATATCATTTCACATACCACGCCATCTAAAATCTATGCTAACAGAGCAGTGGAACAGCCTGTTAAAGTCGTTGGTGAAGTGGTAGTTTGAAGATGACACATTGTGATAATGTATGATAATGGGGCACTATCCTCTAGGATGCAGTAGAAGAGTATACAATTTAAATTAAAGATCTTTATGTGACACTCTACTCCTAATAGAAATAATAGTCCAGGAACAAAATTATAGTAGCAGAAATAGCTCCACTTACCATCACTTCCAGTGACCCACTTGGGAGTCTGTGCTACCTGTTCTTGCAATTTTGTGCATTACAGGTTCAGAAATCCTGGTTCTCAAAGTTGGAGAAATTTTCACCTGAGGGCACAGCAAGAATTTCATTGAATTATATAATAAATGATAGTGTTAATAATAACAATAGCAGCATAAATTCAAAACAAATTTCTCAAACACCTATTGTATGCCAGACACTGCCTCAGTTTTGACCCTACTTGGGCAACTATATCCAAGACAGATCAATGTAGGGATATAAAGGACCAACTATCTCAACCAAACTTGGGATAGATCCAAAGGGCCACTCTAACTTCATTTTGATTCACTGAATGAGGTTCTAAAACAGTGTGTTGAATTAGCTTGAATAGAGACATTAAAATCTCAAAATCAACAGTTGAACATAGATGTATATTGCCTATTAGCTCCAAATCCAAATTTCATTACCTGCTCTGCAAAAACATAGATGGGCCCTTTAAAGATTTTACTTTTATCTTCTGGCTTGATGTTAAGTTTTGTGGAGGGAGCTGGAAAAATATTGCAGGTGGGAATTTTCTAGTGTGCTCTCCTAGAAGATTTAGACAGTGACAGCTTCACCGGTGCCTGGTTACTACAGTGAAGGCAGCTTCTCCAGCATCCAATTCTAACAGTGCATGTAGCATTCCTAGTGCCCAGCTTCTGCAGTGGGGGTTATGTATTAACCATGCCTTTTATTTTCTATACTGATGCTTTGACGTACTGGGGCCTTACTGACCCTTAAGAGGCTGCCTCTCCCAAGGTTAGCTAATTTCTGTAGCTAGCAAACAATTTACCTTCAAGAGCTTCTTTCATATACATACTAACCAATCCAGAGCCCATATCCCCAACCATCTTCTTTATCAGGCTCTCACACTCTGGGCCACTATCCCCCTGCCCTGACCTTCCCAGGATCAGGTACCTGACGACTAGGGATAGCTCCTTTGTCCCAGAGCCTGCTCAAATTATTCAAACTAGCCAATCATGAGCCTGCTTACCCTGCCTTGCCTTTTCCTTCACATGGAGATCCCAGTTAAAGTCTCTTGCCTATGCTTTTCCCTTACTCTTTTTGCCTCTTAACTGACACTGGTGCTTCCCCATGTGTTCCCCCATGGCATGTTCCCTCCTCTTGGGATGTGTGAGTATAACAAACTCTCTTTTCCATGGCAATAATCTCCTGATCTGTTGGGCTCATCACACCTGGGTAGTAACACCTACATTTTGAAACAGGTAGCTTCTCCAGCACTAGGCTTCTATAGAACAGTTATAAGCAGCACTCGGGGACCAGCAGCTTCCCCTGGCATGCCCCATGGGTGGTTTCATAATAGAGTGCCTTTGGTGAGACATCTTCCCATGAGTAGCTTTCCCCAGATACCAAGATAGTTATTTCTGGCAACTTCTAAAGGACAGATTCCTGCAAGATCCACCATAACAACTCCTTAGTCTTTGAGTGAGACAAGATTATTTTCTCTCCAACAAAGTCTGGAACTCAGGCCTGGGGTGGGGGAAGGGAGACTCTTCTTTGGACACATCTCAGCCTTAGGGTACTGGCTATTCCTAATATGTTTCATTTCCAAATCCATTAGAGTTCTCTTTAATTCTTACTAACCAAAACTTTGTTTCTTCAATCCCCTGTTATAGTTAATAAGTCTTTATAGTAAACTTTTCTTGCTCAGATTACTATGTGGTTTAATCTCCTGATTGGATTCAGATTTATACAATATTAAAATATATGTGATTATAAAAAATATGAGTTTTCCCTGTTAGCACGCCCAGTAGGAGTTAGATACTTTATGAGCATTGGTTTTGGAATTAAGTGTTCAGCAAATCCTTAGAAAACACAGCCCCTTCCCTAATACTTAGCATATTGATTTGCCTTATAGTAGTTATTTAACCAATTGTCACAAGACTAATGGCAACCCTTTGTGAATAAAGAACCAAATCTTCATTCATTTTTCACGTAGATATAACTATTGTTTTTAATTTTACTAAAAATTATTCTGGACCAAGGAATTTTTCAAAGTCTATGTGTGCATATAGAAAACACAGGGGAAAAAATAATATGAAATCTTCATGAGCTGTGTGAGGGTTGGATAACTGAATGAAAGTCATGACGCTCCCAGTAATGCAAGTCAAGCAATACATTTTACTAAAGATTTTTATCACAAAGAATGATCTAATCTTTTACACTATCTTTGATATATTTTCTGGTTACCCTTAGATTTCCATTGATTAACTGAAAGTTTGGCCTCCCCAGGTCATTTGCCAGGCACTCTGTGGAGGACAAATTTTGGTAGTCATACTGATAACACCTAAATCAAAATAGGAATTATATAGACTTTCTATATTATGGAAATAATTATTATTCTATATACTTTATTATTAAATGTGTTCTTTTCATGTTCTTATAATATGACATAGTATTATTCTATAGCGTATAGAATAATTATTATTCTATATACTAATATTTATATATTATTCTGTATACTTTCTATATTATGGCATGGTTATAAAGTCATCTGACTTTTTCTATTAATGTTCTTCCAACAAGTGAACACTGGGGAAGCCTGAAGATCTGTGAGCAATTTCTATAGGGAAAGTATCGGTTCTTAAATATCTCCTCTCTCCTTTTTATGGAAGATTCACAATGTCTGTTTAGAATTAGTATTAAACTCTATAAAGAAGTTAGAAGATAAAGATCAGGGATCAAACTCATGAGTTCTGTAAATTTTCCACATTATTTCTGCTTTTGAGATTCTGTTTCCCCATAGCTAATTAGCAGTAAAACCCTTTACACAAAAAGGAAAATAAAGGAGTTTATGTAAGCCAGATATATCAGAATCTGGTAAAACAGGTGTGAGATGACCTCAAGATTGTTTCTCCACGTGTGAAACAGCAAACTGTTAAATGTTTTGCTCATCAACACAAGGTTTCCCCCTCCTTACTTCTATCCCCATTACTTCAAAATTTCTTTGTCATAGCACAAAAGCATTTCATTTTGGCTTTCATATATGATAAAAACCTACCATAAAAGGAAAAACTTAACCATAGTTAAGGGGGAAATAAATAGTCTTTGAAAGATAAGATCCCTGAATCTAATTCTAGATTTGCTTCTTATTTACTACACTACTGAATTTCAATTCCCTACATTGTGAAACAAGAAATCTTATAATGTCATATTATAAGAACATGAAAAGAACACCTTTAAAAGGTATTTTCTCATAATGTAAAAAGAATCCATTCTTACTAGTAGAAATGCTTTTTTTCTGATAATTTCAAACACATGTTGTCTTAGTCCATTTGGGCTGCTATAACAAAATATCATAGACTGGGTGGCTTACAAACAACACAAATTTATTTCTAACAGTTCTAGAGTCTGGGAAGTCCAACGTCAAGGCACCAGAACATTTGATGTCTGTAAGAGTACACTTCCTGATTCATAGACAACTATCTTCCCCCTGTGTGTTCACATGGTGGAATGGGAAGGGAGAAGGGAGCTCTCTGGGGTCTGTTTTATAAGGGTACTAATCCCATTCATGAATGCTCTGATCTCATGACCTAATAACCACCCAAAGCCCCGACCTCCAAATACCACCATCACACTGGGGGTTAGAACTTAACATATGAATTGGGGTGGGGAGGAGACACAAATATTCAGTCTGTAGCACATTTGATAACTTCTTTCAACACTACCTACCCTCTAGCACATTTTAAGGTGTGGTTATTGAAAGTAAACATTTGTTACAGTCATATGCATTCTACTCAGCCTCAAAAATAAAACAAATAGAATATTCCAGATCACAGATTCCCATTTTCCTCTCCAACCTTTAATGTATTTCATTTGTTTAGAATTTATAGTGATTTTCTTTCTTGGCCAATATTTGATTGTAATATCAAATAGACATTAGGTCTATGTTATTGTATTGTGGATGGCTCACAGTTACTATAACCCCTCCCTACTGGTAAATTTTATTTCCATACACAAGGACCACCCACTGAGGTAAGGAGGCTATTCATTTTTCCAGCTCATTTCTTCTTCATGATTTAAGTGAACATCTCTGTTTACAATCTGAATCCTGGGAATACAGAGAAAAAGCAGGAATTCTTTAATATGTTTACTAAGGAAGCAAAAAGCAGAAAAGCTGTGGGTGGGGAGAGCAGAATGTTTAGAGGTTTTATGTGGGAAGCAAAGAATTCGTATCATTTAATACATTTAAATTGGACTAGGCAAAACACTTAAGGATAAAGTGTAGGAAGCAGGTTTGTTGTAGTCTCAAGGAAAGAGGAAAACTGACCTAAGTGTTCTTTTGCATTTCTTACTGATGGGATTAAACAACTTGATCCTGGCCTTTTTACTGACTTAGCCAAAGAAGAAACCAATTGGTGGCAATTAGGACGTTAGCTTTACTACATGGACATCTGCTCTAGGAGCTAAGCCTAGAATTCATTAATTTCAAATATGTCAGCAGCTGTCAGGAGGTAACAATTTCAAGTCATTTCTAACCTAAGCCAGAAGAAAAACATAGGAGTAAAATTGCTTAAGAATCCATGGATACATCAAATAAACACATAAACATTTTGGTCACTTCTTCAGTTCAAGTGTTTTAATTTAAAAACATTGAGCCATTCCTAGATTTTAATTAATGGATTATTTATAAAGGGACTCTGGGTTGCCATTTTATTAGGTATACATACAGTCTCCAAATGTCAGCACAAACAATGTGCTTTTGCATTGTAACTTAAGTGTTTAATATAAACAAAATAACATAGCATTTAATGCGCTTTTTAACAATTCCCAAGTGTTTACTCTTATTGTGAATGCTTAAAATCTACAAATCCTATATTCTTGGTCGCCAGTTAGTGTTGAGTATTTTTCTGCATATTTTCATTCCCCTGGTTTAAAGTCCCTCTTTGGCTTCCCTATGCTCTTAAGGTGATAAGAAATCTCATTACAAGAGATTAGCACCAGGCTGGCTCTGGCCTCCATCTCTTTCTCCAGCTTCAAATTCCAGCAGTTTCCCCTTTACTTTCTCTTCTTAAACCATTCTGCTCTTCTTCCAGGCCCAGAACCAGTCCTGTTCCCTTCTACTGCAAGTTCTTTAACAATGCTGTACCCTCTGCTAGAATACTTCTCCCTCCCTTCTTTAACAAATTAATGTCTGCTCACACTCTGAGTTCAGTGCAAGAGCATTCCGTCAGGGAAATTTCCCTGAGATCCCTCCTTAGGTCAATGCCCTATTGTAAGCTCTTACAATGCCTTTTTATCCCCAGACATATTCACTAGTCTATCCTGGATTACTGCCTTTCTGCCAGACTATAAACTCTGGGAGAGGTAGGAAGCTGTCTCTTCTTTGTTCACCGTTATATCATTAGCACCTAGAACAGTACACAGTACATGTTTGTTGAACAAATGAATTACAGGGAAGTAAGTAATTGAACATCACTAAGAAATCATATGGCATGTGTGAGTAAATTGCACTTGGGTCTGATATTTACAAGGCTAGTCATTTCAGATAAGTTTAAACCAACATGACCAGCTTCAGTTTCTATCACATCATTTGGCTAGTGTCCTGTTACTGTTGTGTATGGCAACTGTATTTCCTATATCGTGAAATAAAAGTACAGAAAGTTTGCAAAAATAATAATCTCACAGGGAAGCAAAATCAATGAAGCAAGAGCTACATCTCAGGTGAAATTAACACATCCTCAAAAGAAGAAATAAAATCAGAGTAAATAAATAGAAAATAAAATTATATTAACACAATGAAATGAGAATCCCTCATTACTATTAAGAATACTAAAATTCTAATGAAATGGGGAAGAATACATCTTTCTAAATCTTAAGCAAAACTTAAGAATTTTTAAATAAGAGGAGAAGATAGGTGAAACATTGAGACTGGAATATATGCAGCAGGGAGTTTACACTAAGAATGTTAATAGATTAGATTGGAAAGCTCTGTGTGTGTGTGTGTGTGTTATGAATTTCATGCTGAGCCATTTGGAATTTATCATAGGAGGAATGTGGAATTTCTATATTATTTTTGTTAAAGGAGTTGACAACATAAAATCATTTTCATAGTGATTAATTTAGAGAAAACAGGCAGAAATTTTGCAAGCACAGAGACCATATTTTTGCAATAGTGCAGACAGATAGCCAGGACTATGTGGCTTACAATGGGAATGAACATAGAGAGCAGATACATAAGACATTCTGAAGGAGTAATTGTCAAGTTGATAATTTATACATATTTAATGGAAAAGAAAAGGATCAAAATGACACATGTTCAAAGACCTATTGAAAAACTTTCTTTATAAACACATCCAAAAATAAGATGCTATTAGTCTTGGCCAGTCTACTAATTTTCATACCTTCTCAAGGCTCTTAGTTTTTGACTGTGCAAAGCTCCACTGATATTCTTGGTGCTCACATATACACAAGAACACAAACATTTTTTTAGGAACAAAAAAAAGGGCATTTTTGCATTGGTGTAAGCACTTTGGACTCAGAATGAGTTTTGATCCTCATAGAAATTGGTTATGTAAGTCCATATTGTTTCAAATTTTACTAGATAAAAATTCAATAATACAGCATGAAAGCAACAAAACTTAAATATGGTATTTATTTTTCTACATGTTCCCTTTACAAAGAAAAGTCTTACAGAAAATAAGCAAAGTACATCTGTCAAAATATCTGCCAATAATAAACCAATCCAGAAACAAATTTAGTAGCCAATAATATTTTTGAATTTTTTAGAATTACATAATTGTACATCATGTAAGTGCTGTACAATGTTGTTTAGTTGAACGGTTTTCAAAACTTAAGTTCTCTTGTGGTATTTGGGGGAGCTCTACAACTAATTAATTAGAATTTAAATTTTGAAAAATGTATTTTAACTCTTAAAGTTGTAATGAGAGACAACATCCACAGCAAATGTATTTTATGTTAAATGGCAACCCTGTAGAACGACTAGCACATTAACTTATTCTTCAGGGTTAACCCATCTTATGCAGATCTTACACTGTCTCCAGCCATCTTCGTGCATATACTTGAACTTCTTGTAAATGTTGTTATCAATTAAGAAAGTGCAGTTCAGCACTATGTTTCTTGATTTTTTTAATACAAAATTCAGTCCTGAGCATATCCAGTAATGCACATCAGTACGAGTGGGTCTGTTACTCAGGGACGTGTATCTGAATCAAGCCCTGTTAGCAAGACCCAGTAGTTTCACATGTCTGGATAAAAGTGCAAATGGCTAAATAACAAGTGAATAACATTATATTACAGAGTATTACCACTAGTCAATTTTGAGGTCTTCTTTTCTGATTTTATATTTATGATAACAGTGCTTCAACTTCAACATTTCCTACCACTCATCCACCAAGGCTTAATAGAATATTATCCTGAAATTGCAAAGGTAAACCCTGGAAAAAAGTCATCTTTGCAACTACTCATCCTATGTCAGTCAAGATGGTCCATATATGGTACAATCAAAGCAAAATAGAGCAATAATGAATATTATCTGCAGCTGTGTTTTCTAGCCCTTGATTTCAGTTTTTAATATCTCTAAGACAACTAAAGTTTTCTCATTGACATTCATTGAATAAGTAAAAATTTTACATGTGAATTGAGGTCCACCTATGAGTTACCTTGAAAAGAGGGTTTTTGTTGAAAGATAAAAAAAGATAACCTGGAAACTATTAACATATGTGCAAGTGTTTGAGTAATCTACTTGCTTTCAGAGTATTACATTAGAAGATGGGTATACTCAAGACTGGGTGCTTTTAATAAAGGATATAAAATTCTACATTTACAGAAAGTTGAGGAAGATGCACAGTGAGAACAGAAGCTGCATTATTCCATGGTCTATATAATGAGTTAACTGGTCAGAATAACTTAGTAACTTGATTGTTTACAGTGGATATCGATTTATTTTATAATCCACTGAAGTGTAAGAAACACAGATTATGGAGCCAAACTGCCTGGGTTCAAATTCCAGTTCCACACCTAATCTTTGTGTGGTCATAGGCAAGGAACCTAACCTCTCTGTGCCTTGGTTTCCTCATCTGTAATTCAGGTTGATATGAGGTCAAAATTAATCATTATCTGTAGAATGCTTATAAGAGCACTGGGCACTTAGTAATTGGTAAATAAAAGTCATCTTTTATAAGTTTTTTAAAAGGTTAAAACTATGTCATAAGTAATAAAATTCTAATTTCATGTTTGTAGGACTACTAAAATGCCTCAGTACATACCACGTGTCCTTTTTTACCATCATTAGTTGAACCCTGTTTTTCTCAAACTTATTTTTGAGCAATTTCAGAAATAACATTACATGATTTTCAAGGAGCTAAAATGATTTTATACTCCTACATCTCCAGACTGACATATTCTAATGTCTCATGTTTCATGTTTGACTTTATATGAAATGAACCTTTCACTGCATATAAACAACAACCCAAAAAAAGTGGAAAACCACTGATCTAGTCTAGTGGCCAGTTTGCAGAAAAGCTAAAAGAGACTCAGAAAAATATAATGGTTTCCCTCACAAAAATTGTGAGGGAAGACATAAACACACACACACACATACCCCTGATCCCCAGATCTTTGCTTTTGCAGGTATATGATGTCACCTTTTAAAATAATCAACTCATCTTTTAATGTGATTACAAAGTTGTAGAATTCTAGAGGACTGTTCATGAAAGTGACTTGATTTTGGAAGTCCTAACAAATTATGTTTTCCAATGATGGGAACCTTTTTTTAAAAAAACTGTATTTGTCATATCCTGATTTTTTAGTCTTTGACCTGTAAAGGGAACCATGTTATGGAGGTAAAATCACGATAGATAGCTTTACTTGTCTTTTTCTGTAGAACAGGATATCTGGGTGACGATGGATTTGGCAACTATTAACTATGGTCCCAGGGAATGCTGTTTCAGAGCAGTTACTTCACAAATGCTCCAATGGTTTCATCCAAAGGATGATTCCAAAACTTCACATGCATTTCCTAAGGGCCTATAAAATTTCTCCTGTTTCCTGAAATGTCAGGTCAACAGCTGTTTCTTCTGAATATGTGAGACTGGCAACCATATGATTATGAAGATCCAGGTTCACATTGGTCAATTAACTTTTTAATCTATCAGTTCCACTTATACATTATGTTTCTCTCACAGGGGCAGTTAACACTGAAGGATTTCATTAGTAGTTCAGGCACATGTTGGCTTACTACATTTTGAAGACAGTATGATATCTGTTTTTTGGTTTCATATTGGAAAACAGTGAGTAGTTTCCAAAAACTGTCAACAATGTGATTACAAGCCATATGTTGCATTTTGCTACTAATTCCCATTGAAAAGAAAATATATTAATGCTTTATATTTATATTTTCTACTTTGAATTTGTAGTAAACAACTCTTTCGCCCTTAGACTTTCATAGCATTTTAGTTTGTTTTTTATTATTGTCTTCTTTGGAGTTTTAAGTTCTGACTCAAATCACATTCTGACCAATTATTCCTGGAAGTCATTTGCACATAAGTTTGAGGCAAAACAATAGGCTTTACAAACATTTCTCTTACACCCAACTTGTTATCCCATCTGTAACCATTTTATTTAAATCTCTGATTTTTCATTAATAAGGCAGCTTGAGGTACATACATGAATTATTGGAACAGAATATCTTCTTGTCATAGACTTAAATTTTAATGCATTTTCAAAATGCCAGATATTTTTTAACTTAGCATTTTACCTCATAGACATGTTTCATATATATATATATATATATATATATATATATATATATATATATATATATATATATATATATTTACTCACACATATCATTTAAGGCATTAAAATTTCTTTTGTACTTTTCAATAAAATGATACTTAATACTTATAGAAATATGAAATATAGAAAAGATATATAGGCAACAATAATTAAATTTTTCAAAACTTAAAAAAATCAGGTTATTTGCAACAAATTACACAGTAAACAAACACTGTTTTAAGTATAAATGATTTACTGTGTACATACTATATACAGATATATAACTGAAGAAAATAAATGACCCTACATTGAAGTGTGCATAATCTAATAGAACAAATCTATTATCCAATATTTTAAAGTAAGTAGACTACAAAAATTCAATATGTTACAGTAAACATTTTAATTAGAACTGGTTACAGATAAAAGATAAGCAAAATGTAAGAAAGTGATCAAGTGGAATTGGTTTGGATAGTCAAAATACACATTGTCAGAGAGAGGGTGGGGAAGAAACAAAGAAAGTCATGTTTTTAGAATAAAAGATGAAGATGATGGATGAAGAATTGCAAACATTATCACACAAAAAAGGTCATTCGAGGGATAGTACAATACAGCCAGGAGTGCAGAATTCTGGCAATTGCCCCAGTTTACCATGAACTTTTTCTCCTCTGCTGTATATTTGCACATTCTGTTCATTCATATTTATTCCCCTTCCCTACTCCTTCTTTTCCCCATGATTCCTTGGCAAAACTTTTCCTCCTTCGAATATCAAGTCAAGAATGACCTCTTCCGTGAAGCCCTCCCTGACCCTTCTGGAAGACTTGAGGATTCATTTCTCTAAATTTGGATTGATTCCAATTATAATCACTGTTCTAAACCACTGGTTCTTTATCTTGGTTACATATTGGAATCATCTAGGGTGTTTTAAATGTATTGATGCCTTTACCCCACCCTCAGAGACTCATATTTAAGTGGTTTAGGAGTACCCTGGGCACTGGGATTTAAAAAAAAAAAAGGAAAAAGAAAAAAACTTCCAATCCCTAGTGATTCTAAAGTTCAGCAAAGTTTGAGCACCACTGGTATGTGTGTTAGTAGTTGTGATATTTGAGTTGTCTATATAAGCCTTCTCCCATGCCATATGTGAATCCATAGATTTGTACAGAAGAGACCCATGCCCTTTGGTGCTGGTTGGAAAGGGGAACTGTATGCTGCTAAAGAGCAGATGTTTCACCATGAGACCAACTGAGTCAGAATTGCAACTCCCTGACTAACTAAGGATGTGCCTTTGGGCAAGTAATTTAATCTCTACAAGCTTTGGCTTTCTCATAAGTTTATTGGGATGACTAAATGAAATGTAATATATATAAACATTAACAAGAACGTACAACACAAAGGTGACCAATTTTAAATAGCTACTATTGTTGTTATCTACTCATAAATAATTGAGCATGTTTTATGTCCCAAGAACTGGTCTAAGAGCTTTAATATATTTCATTAATTTTCAGAACACTCTAAAATAAAGTTTTAAGTAAATTATAAATATTACTTAGTATTATTTTACATATGATGGAACTGTGGTACAGAGAGGTCAGATAATTTGCCCTAGAAACCTGCTGAAGGTCATACATCAAGTTAAGAAGCAGAGCTGAGAATTGAAACCAGTTAGTCTAATTTCCGACCCTGTGATTGATATCACTATACTAAGAAGGGATGAAAGTAAAACTATTCTTAAAAGTATATTCTATTTAACTGTATATGATAAGTGCCACATGAGTGTTGGTAACAAAATATTTTAGATGTTTACGAGGGAAGAATTATTTATGTTTAAGAGGTGAAGAGAGGCTTCATGGAGGAAGTGAAATTTGAGCTACATTCCTGGGTTGTCGCCAATGTTGGGCATGGCAATTCGTAAACACACACACACAATCAACTCACTTTAATTTAAATATGCATAATAGTTATTGATGAGTTGAAGTGTTTTAGGTGAGATACAGCATTTCTTGGAAATATATGAAAAGCAACAATTGAATAAGAATGAATATAACTATATTTGGAGCCTTAAGTAGGCAAAATCAAAGAGGGTTCCGTGATGCGATAGACCCTCTGGAATTTGAGGATAAAGTTTCAGAAGACTCAGGCATGCTCTGGCAATTCTTGGCAATGATGCACCATACTCAAAATAGGAAAGACAGCACCGGTTATACTAGAGATTTTAAAAGATACAATACTAGAGTTCTGATGATCTTCTGTATTATCAAACTGTTTCTCTCTTCTCTTAAAGCTGTTCTAAGAGAGATTCTCCACAGAGGCCTCTAAAAAAAATCCCTGCAAACATGCTTTTTGGTAAATGACATTTTTTTATTAAATAGTTTATTATCAGATAAGTTAAAACTAATTGGACTTAATATTTCTATGATAACTTATTTTAGCATTTTCAGTGTTATAAATGAAGTAGTAATTAAAGGAGGATAAGTTAGTTTTCACCTCTAGGCTAACCATGAGTGAATATTTAGATTCCCCCAAATTAATAAATCATTAATCACCCAAGCCAAACACAACCAAGAAAAAATGTCTCGCAACCAACTTATGATCACTTGCTTTTATAATTATTTTCTTATTTGATCTTCATCATGTGTATTGAACTGTAAATAATTCTATTTCAAACTCCATAAAATGTAGATTTAGTAATAGTATCTAGAAAACTGAGCAAAAAGCTTTTTACTGTATCTTTTTACTCCTACTAAAGAAAATTATCTATTGACTGAAACCATTAACAAGACAAAAGGAATTCCAGTATGTTTTCAGGTGCATAATAGGGGACAGAATTCAAATGGAATAAATGCTAGAGGAATTCAGAGAATAACATTTTAAAAACAGAAAACATATATAAAATTGTACTGTATACATGTATTATGTCACTAAGTGATTTCACTGTTTTTCATCAGGTTCATTTTTTTAATTAATTTTTTATTGAAGTATAGTTGATTTACAATGTTGTGTTAGTTCCAGGTGTACAGCAAACTGATTCAATTATACATATTTTTTCAGATTCTTTTCCCTTATAGGTTATTACAAAATATTGAGTGTAGTTCCCTGTGCTATACAGTAGGTCCTTGTTGGTTAGCTATTTTATATATAGTAGTGTGGTTTTTTTAGGTTCAGTTTTAATGTATTTTCTGAATGTTTTATAGAGTTTATCCTCATGTCATTCATAGACTGTGACTAAAATTGTGCAAAGATTGAATAAGAATGACCCTAATTGCTAAACACGTTGATAAACCGGGTAACATTTTGTTGGAACTCTAGGCAAAAATAAGGATTTTAGTTATGGTATTGGTAAACCACCTCTTAAAATCAACAACAAAACCACTCTGACTTCTAGTGCAAATAGTCTCACATCATAGACAATTTCAAGCCAGTTTACCACTGGCTATCGAAATTCCTAAATATATTTAACATTCATGTCCTGTGGGGCATAACCTGTCTCTACCCTGAACTCACAAGTTTGTCTTAAAAAGAAATAGAGAAAGAAAGAAACACAAGCACAGAATTTTTAAATTACCATTACTTTGATGTCAAATGCATTCAAGGAAATCTAGAAAGAACCCTTGCACATGATGATTGCTTAACATTTCACTCTAATGTGCCCAACTCTATGCTAACTCAAGTGGTATCCTGGTAAATGTTTAAGAAACAGCTTGGGGCTTCCCTGGTGGCGCAGTAGTTGAGAATCTGCCTGCCGATGCAGGGGACACGGGTTCGTGCCCTCGTCTGGGAAGATCCCACATGCCGCGGAGCAACTAGGCCCGTGAGCCACAACTACTGAGCCTGCGCGTCTGGAGCCTGTGCTCTGCAACAAGAGAGGCCACGATGGTGAGAGGCCCGTGCACCGCGATGAAGAGTGACCCCCGCTTGCCACAACTGGAGAAAGCCCTCGCACAGAAACGAAGACCCAACACAGCCAAAAATAAATAAATAAATAAATAATAATTAAAAAAAAAAAAAAAAAAGAAACAGCTTGGGAAAGAAGACCCTCTTCTGTAGTGTATACTTACATTATGGCTGATTTAAGACTACCAAAGTGCTGTCAATGAGCAGTGTTGAAGAGTGACGTGCAGTAGCACACCGTTAAATGGCATTTCACCATACAAAGACAATAGATTTAAATAGCCACAAAAGCATAAATAGTACTATTAGGTAGTAAAATAATCAGGAAATGATGGGCTTGGATGCTTATTACCTTGCTTTCAGTATTATTTAATTGTAAGTTTATGTAATTTAATTTTTAATAATAACTGTTTTGGACAACTGGATTTACGAAACTGAAAATTTAACCATCAGTTCTACAAGGCCAGTACCAGTCTACTCAGCATGCCACGTTTACCACCCACCCATCCTCCTGCCAATTATATGCCAACAATGGAAACATTTGGAATCACACACCAAACTAAGAGACCTCTACACAGAGAGAAGCCAAAGGGTCACTGCATGAATCTGCCAAAACTTGTATTCAAGGTCACTATTAGGATATCCCATGACAGTTTTCTATCCCTTTCCATAAACAACAGCAGCAGCAAGGCTGTGATCATCTGTCATTTTAGGCCCAGAGATGACATCAAGTTTAAATCCAAAAGCAATGATACTGGACATAGGAATAAGGATGCAAGCCAAGACCAGAAACATCAGATACATTCTGCTCTTTCTTATCTCTCCATTTCCTGAAAAAACCTGCTGACAAATGCTAGTCCTGTGAATACAGCCCAATGTTCAGAACGCTGAATGCTCTAATGATTGGCGGCTAATTGGGAACAGATTGCTGTTTCCTCAGCTAAGATTTTGCTTTGCTCCAGGCACTATGATAGGCTCATAAAGTAGATGTTCTTATTTAATCTCGTTGCTGTTTTAATGTAAATCTTATATTTCCATTTTTAATAAGAAGAAACCAAAGCTCAGAGAAATTATATAACTTGTCAGCCCCCACAGGCAACAAATGGCAAAGTGAGATTTGAGCTCAGGCTTCAAAAACTGTGCTCCTAACGATTTCACTATTCTACCTAGCATAATCATGATGATGTTTATTGACAATAATGACTGACATTTGTTAAGTGAAACTTATGTTCTAAGTACTATTCTGAGTGCTTTACATTACTAACTCATTTAATCCTCATGAAAAACAGACATTAATTAGCACATTTCCTCAATTCTAAGATATTATCAATTGTAGACACTATTGATTTGATAACAGCATTCAAAGAAAAATAGGAGCATGACATGTATTATTTTAAATGTGATATTGATTACACATTTGACCCTTGAACAATGTGGGGGGTAGGGGCCCCCCACCCTCCTGAAGTGGAAAATGAGTATTAACTTTACTATCGGCCCTTCCTATCTGAAGTTCCACATCCTCAGATTTAACCAACTTTAGAACCTGTAGTACTGTAGTATGCATTTAGTGAAAAAAAAAAATCCGTGTAGAAGTGGACCGGTACAGTTCAAAACCATGTTGTTCAGGGGTCCACTGTACTATGCATCCCAAATTAATAAATATTTTAAGATATAAAGCTTATGTCAGAGGACCAAGGAAATATGGTACCTTAACCCTGTATTAACAAGAACACCAAAGGAAGAAAATCTGCCCAAGGAAGCACAAGATGTAAGGGAGAATGAGAAACTGAAATTCTAAATTACTTGAAAGCCATGTAGTTTCTCAAGGTTCCCAGATAAATTGGTATTTATTACTCTAACCTCCTCTTCTGCCTTCCTTTTCCACATTTAAGGACTTGGTGATTACACTGAGCTCAATTGGATACTCCAGGATAATCTCCCTATTTTAAATTCAGCATATTAGCAACCTTTACTCCATCTGCAACCTTAATTCCCCTTTGCCATGTAACTGAAGATATTTCCAGGGTCTGTGAATTAGACCATGGACATCTTTGTAGGGTCATTATTCTGCCTAACCACAATGACCAAACTGCGGAAAAGACGAAGACATAACTGCCCTTCGTTTCATCTTAAAAATAAAATTCCAATCAACCTGGCAAGGGCCACCTATCCATTCTAGTGATAACAATGGAATTGGGAGCCAGGCAATAAATATGTCATAATTGGGAGCCCCAAATAGAATCATGTATTTTTGAGTTAGATGAGAATCAGATGATTGAGAGAGGAGGTGGCTTTTCTCAGAATAAGGGAAAGATACAAGGCAGACCAAACAGTGGCTGTCTAGTGTCCTTCCATTTCACCCTAACCTCTTACTACTTCCTTTTAGGCACCCAATGCTCTGCACACAACATAAACTAGCTGTTTCCTCCAACACATTTTCACTTTCACATACCCTTCATATCTTCTCTCAGACAGTACAGCCTTCCTGTCATTCTCTGCCTATAGAAATTCTCTTTCTTCTAAGTATACCTCAAATGTTAATTCTTCTAGAAGAGAATTGGATTTCTGGAACTGTCTAGTTCTCAAATATTCAAACCACTTACTACTATATGAAAGGTTTAACAATAATGTTGCCATGATTCTGAGAGCAAATGTTATTCTTTCTCATTGCTTGAATGTTTCAGAAACCCTCTTAACTCTTGGAAAGATTCATTTGTACTTGTCTGCCCTCCTCTTGAATTGTCTCCTGTTTCAAGAGTTATTTCAAGTGCCTTCCAAAAATCCAGAATATTTGGTTTTGCTTTAGAGAGATTTGTAAATGCAAAGTTTACTTTCTAGTCCAAATCTCTTTCTCTATGGCACTAATAGGCAATAGTGACATTGCCTCCAGGCCATTTGACTTGTTTTTTACAAAGGGAAATTTAATCCTCAAAAGATAAAAACAGTATTCTGGCATATGCTTCATCATATGTTATTTTTGTACAAAATGAAATTAGTCTTAAACATACTTATCAACATCAGTTTACTGTTCTAGCAGGGACTTCTAAGACCACCACATTACTATGTTCTCAGAAAAAGATGTCATCTCATTATAGGGAGGTAAAATAAAAAGCCAACTCTTATGTTTAGGCAAATGAGATGATTTATGAAGTCAATATTTGGTAAAAACAAAATTAGTTAAATTTTCTAGACAATGGAGAATGGTGACATATAGCATAGAAGTTTGACTTTTAGCCTACAGATTTTATCTGTGTGATGAAATACTTCATTTCTTTCCAAGGCTAACTTTTTTAACTTTTTAATTTTAATAGTCATAGTCATATGACTTTTCTAATAACATAATGCTAGCAGTCACATGACTAATTTGCTAGAAAAATAATTTCTCTTCCTTCAGAAAAAAAATCATAATAAAAAACCATTAAGTCTTTTGCATTTTCTTTGTAAAAGTGCTCTGTCTTCTTAAATTGCTAGCTTGCTAATAGTTGGTAAAATACTTCACATATACTTTCAGTCTAATAGCTAACACCTCCTTCTTTGTTAAACTTTTAAAAGCTGAAGTTCCTCAGGGCTCTTTCTTAGGCCTTCTTTCTTTACCACTCCATAATTTTTACCTGGGCTTTATTATCTTCTCTAATGGCTTCATTTATCCAATATATGTGGAAGAGTCTAAAATAGAAATCTGAATCCTATAACTGTCATCTGACTCCACACTAATATAACCATTTGCCTACTGGCAGCTCCACCCAGATGTACTATAGCTACCTCACATCCAGTATATCCAGAAGTAAACACAAGATCACCTCATGGCCAGCAGACCCCCTCCTATGTTCCACTGGCAAAAAGTAACGTGGACTTCCACCTAATTGCTTAAGCCAGAAAGCAGATAATCATCTTTGATACTTCCATCTCCTTTAAACTTTATGTCCAATGTAACATCAAGTCCTGTCAATTCTGTATCAAATATATTTCAAGCGTTTTTACTAGACTTCCTCACATCAACAATATCTATCTCCAAGCTATGATTCCTTAGCCAGAAAATCTGTTAAGATCAATGTTCTATACAAATCCCTTCCTCTTAAAGAGAAGAGAAAATGTCTACCCATTGCTTTTATAATAAATTCAAAATTCTGAACATGACCTACCAAAATCTGATTACTCTCTACATCTCTACACTCATCTTAATACATGTTGACCCTAGGTTTCTGCTTCCAAACTGTATCTGCCTTCTTCATATCCTTGAATGCATTCTATACTATTAAACCATGGGGCAATTGCACAGGCTATTTACTAAGCCTGGAACACTCTGTCATCCCTTCTTCACCTAAGTCCTGCCATTCCTCATATCATGGCTTAGATATCAGTTCCTCATAGAAAAGTTGCCTGACCACAAGGTTAAATTTTATTATTCCGTTCTATGCTTTCTTCACCCGTGTCTCAAAATTACGATGATTCTTTTCTCATGTAGTTTATTACAGAATATTGAGTAGAGTTCCCTGTGCTATAAAGTAGATCCTTGTTGATTATCTATTTTATATGTAGTAGTGTGTATGGGTATATGTATATGTATAACTGAATCACTTTGCTGTACACCTGAAACTAACACAACATGGTAAATCAACTATACTCCAATATAAAATAAAAATTAAATTAAAAAACAAACAAAAAATTACAGTGAAATAACTGATTATTTGTAATTTATGTTATTGCACATTAGTTCTTTATTGTCTTTTTTTTGCCCTCAGAATAAAAGATTATATCTGTTGTGCCAACTCTATCTAGCACAATCTTTTACACAGAGGAAGATCATCAATATACATTTTTTGAAAAGATAATAAACAAATGCATACTAAGATGCTGCTTAATGTGTTACCCCTTCTAAGGAAATTTGCTTTATTAAGGGAGTAACTCTAATGGCTTGGCTTTCTTCTAAAATTACATCCATAATCCACTTTCCTAATCACCTAATGCTTCTCAGTCCTAGTCTAACTCTGTTCTAAAGATAATTAATAGCCAGCTCATTCCCAGGCAGATCTGCAGTTGTTACTACATTTCAATAATTTTAAAAACTGATGCCTATTTGGAAAGCTGGTGTAACAGGAAATGTTTATCTTTAATTAGTGCACTGACTAATACTCAACGAGTTATGGAAAGGTCCTGTAATCCTCTTCCTTACACGTACATTCTGCCTCTCTCTCGACACCAATGTGCTTATGGCTTCCAGCGACTTCTGCCTAAACTTCACAATCAGTGTTGACAAACAGTTCTTCAAAGAGCTCAGAGTCCAGGGAGGACTATCCAAAAATAATAAAAGCATAGAGCAAAAACAAAAGTTATAATTGAAATACCTTCATAGCTCCAGTAGCCCATGATCTTTCAAAGGACAGCAACAATGTCTTATCCTTAGTACAGCAACCTAACACACTTTAGACACTCAGTGTTTTTGTTAGCTTCTGAAGAGCAGAGTGAGTGAATAATTATCTCTGTCTGGGAGATTGAGGGACGACTTCACAGATACGATAGCATTTAAACCAAATCCTAAAACTGAGAAGAAGTGGTAATACGAGAGAGGAAGTTATGCCAGCTAAAGGGAAGAGCAAATGCGAAGGCATTAGAAACTTGAAAGGGACCACATGTTGATAACAAAGAGTGATTTAGAGCATTCTGAGCTTGGAACCTGTATGTGACAGGCAGAGGAAAAGGCTGGTTAAGGTCACCTTGGAAAGCCCTTTTACCATGCCAAAGAGGTTATATTTTATATTCTGGGAAATTGTGTGCCGTGCAGGATTTAAATAGGGAAGTGGAATACTCACATTTATTTAAAAAAAAAAACAAAAACTTGATCGTATTTTGAAGCATGGTCTTAAAAGGATGAATGACTACAGTTGCTGCATCAAGTAGATTTTATCTGTAAATCACAGTTACCCAGATAGAGGTCTCAGAATGAGATCTCTGCAGGAAATATTGTTGATCCAACAGTGATGTCTGCCATATGTGGGAAACGGGTGTGGTGCATGAGTACATGAACATGAACACACTGGCTAGAGGGAGAGGTTCAGGAGGGAGGAGTTCTAATAACACTGGAACATTTGCGGGGAGATGGGGTCGGGGGACCAAAGGGAGTGCTTAAATTGAAGAAATATTTTAAAAGTTAACAGCAGTAGGGCATCTTGAAAAAGATAATCAGGAAACAGTGATATGAAGCAGATATTCTTGAGTCTGAAGGAAAATTTGTCCATTCCTATACTTTGGTTTTGGTGCAGATATGACTATTAGCAAAATAGGGATGAAAAGAAGAGCAATTTCTGCATTTTCTCTACAATTCACTGTCTCCAACATCTTTTTAATTATGTTTTATACTTTTTATTCTCAGATGGCTATCTTTCTAGATGGGCAGTAGCAATTTTCTTTTGGAGGCTCTCCTGGGACAAAAGTAGAATACTGGTTGAAAGGAGAGAATGTAGTATTTGCAGAACCTAACACATTTCACATGTGAATCATAATGTTATTTATTAAATCAGCAAATGTTCATTTAGTAACTCTTTTGAATCATTTTGTTTAACAATTAAAATCAGCAAACATTTGTTCACTGACTATATTACCTGGGTAAATACTTATTACTCTGAGGGGGAAAAAAAAAAAGAAATAGCTTAGTTCCTCCCTTTGAAAAAGGTATTTTCCATATTTTCAGAGTAAAATTAACTACTTAGAAACTATCCTACTCCCACAGCCCTCCAAGCCAACCTGTTAACCACTATGTGCTTATAAGAAGGAAGTGGTTCCATCTAGGGCTAACAGCCAAGAATTTTGCATTCCATTCCATTCATTGCTTCTTGATTTATTGAGTAATATTCAGTAGCAATTCTGCAAACTTTCCCTTTATCCTCCGGAGCGGGCACTGCACTGGAAATTCCACCAATGTGGACGTGGCCTGGGGCATAACAGAGAAATAGGTGGAGACTAGAAATACATCTCTGGCACGTCTCAGGAATGTCCCTAGAGATGGCTCATTACTGAGTAGCTGAGACATGAGAGACAGAGACATGACTCAGCCAGAATTTCTGCAATAGGCTGTCTGAAGCAGCTATGAGAGAGCTGGCAAGAGCCATGGATCAGCCAGTGTTTCCTGGATATAGAAGAGAAAATTGAGCCTTTTATTCAGAATCAGGGCTCTTAAATAACAATCTGATTTTACAAACTTACTTTTTTGTCAGCACTACAATATTAAGTCTTCTGCTTACAATAACTTTCTCAAATATCATCAATATATTTGAAACACATTGAAAACAATTATTATTTAATCAGTGGACATTAGAATTCCTCTTTGGAATGGATTCATTAGAAAAATACCTTGATCTTTGCAGTTGAAAAGTGAGAAATCTCTGTTGGCAAAGAGTTAACTAAGGTTTATGTAAACTTGTTTCTTAGGAAATAAATACTAAATTGGTGAGAGAAGTAAAGGAGAGGAAAGAGAAGAGAGACAAGGAAGGTGACCAAACAACAGAGCAGAGAGTATGAAAGAAGTATGTCATAAATGACACTTATAGGATATCAATTGTATAAATTTTTCTTGCAAGTGATATGATATGCAAATTGATATGCATTTTGCATTGGGGTTTTGATAGCTTGATATTTATTTTAGGATTGTGTTCACAGTCTCTGATATGAAGAAATTCAACATTTTCTCACTCCATTATGTATCATGGTGTTATTCAGTGCCTAATTTTTATGACAGAAACTGGGCAGTTAAGACCAAGTACAATCATTCTGTTTAACTCTATTGGGCAATAGTTGCATGATCCTCAGTTTGTAAGAATTTGTGTCAAGGCTCATGTGACAATTTCTTTATGGCACTGAAATAAGACTGTAATTGTCTTTGCTATGGCCTTCCTGCCTGCCCCTGGTATACTCCTTATAACAATGAGTTCATATTTATGAATCACAAGATGACTAATTTCTATCTGTAAAGTTAAATTTAGCTCCCCATGAAGGTACCAGCTGTCCCTAAGTAAGGTAATTGCCATTTTCCTCAGGCCAAAAATTCCAGTTCTACCTAAGACAAAGCCTTGAAATGGGAGTGCCCAAGAGGCCAAATTTGGTCCAGGGATCTCTTATCAAAGTGTCAATGAATTTCCACACACATGAACAAACTTAATTTTTTTTTTCTTTTGTGATAAAGACCAAAGATTCCCAGAGGAGGCTATCCTAGAACTCGTGGTCCCAGAACCATTGCTCACAGCTAGCATTAAGTGTTCCTGGTTTATTAGCCAGGACCTAGTAGAATGGTCACAGCAACAGAAAACAGTAAGCAGATGGTGAATTTTAGGATAGAGCTGACTCAATACCTGAGAAGTATGTAGTGGACACTGTGGGGGCTCTTCACAGACCCATTTGGATCCTTTTCACTTTTTCTATGTGGAAGTGGTGGGGTATAAATGCTTTGGTATGTATTCAACAACCTAT
Organism: Eubalaena glacialis; assembly: GCF_028564815.1. NCBI lineage: Eukaryota > Metazoa > Chordata > Mammalia > Artiodactyla > Balaenidae > Eubalaena > Eubalaena glacialis. Next base: position 25,031,085 of record NC_083723.1, on the reverse strand, counting down.
CTTCTACCCCTTAACAATGACAAAAGACTGACAGATGTTATGAAAACCAGCTCTCTTGCCTCCAGATGGGGCACCTCTAAAGCATAATATATAACTCCAGAGCTCCCTGCAGAACCAGGCGTAAGTTACCTTCTGCAGGACTTATGCCTGAGATTGCATCTGCACTGTTACTTGGCTTCCTTCCCTTCTCTCTCCTGATTCCTCCAACTCCTTATCCCTTGTGGTCATTAACCAGTAACGCTTGTGGTCATTTCCTTCATAAATCACTTATGCATACGTCCTTGGCTCAGGGTCTGCTTCTTTGGAACCTGACCAAAACAAAGGGAGAGGTGAGTGAAAGGGAAGAGACAGGGAGAATAGGAATCTCCAAGAACAAAATAGGAAAATAGATTACCAGAAACCAGGATGGAAGAGCAAGATAATCTGGGAAAAAGGAGTAGAAGTACGGTGAAGGAAAGTATTGAAATGCAAGATACTGTAGTCTGGGATCAGACTTCATGGGGCCTTCATTTAGGAGTCCTGAAACATGGTGGTTAAACACAAAGTCCTGAACTCATGCTGACTGGGGATAAAGTTCCAACTTTGCCACTTCATAACTGTAACCTTTGGCAAGATGTTTTACTCTGTAAGCCTCTACTTTTCCATCTACAAAACATATCTGAGATGTTGACCCTTAGAAATACTTTTACATATGGAAAGAAGCTTTATAACTAAGGTATTTATTGCAGCACAATTTAGAGATATGGTTTCCAACTGGGGGTGATTTGGCCATATCTGGATACATTGTTGTATTCACAACTTGCGGATGGAGAAGCTACTAGTTACTAATGAGTGAAGACCAGGGATGCAGCTATACATTCTAAAGTGCAAGAGGCAGCATCCCACCTTTATACCCAACAAAGAAATATTTAGGCCAAAATGTCAATAGTGCCAAGGTTGAAAAACTTTAATCTAGAGCAAAAAAAAAAAAAAAAAAATATATATATATATATATATATATATATATATATATAGCAAACTAAAAATTTTAAAAATTAAAAGTAGAGAATAAGTAAATTATAATGCATCTCCTAGGTTATATACTGTATCTGAAAATAAATTATTTTGTTAAAAATATCATTAACTCTTATGATGAGATTATAATAACAAAAAATGCTAAGAGTCTGTAAATCATATAAGTTCATTTATTCATTCAAGTCATAATCTTTGAGAGCTACTCCATGCCAGGCATTGGACTAAGTTATAGTTGTAAAGGAGACAAATGTATTGCTTTCATGAATTTACATTTTAGTGAATGTCTAAAAAGGACAATAGAAAGAAGAAAGAAAGAAAGAAAGAAAGAAAGAGAGAGAAAGAACTAAAGGAACAAAGGAAGGAAGAAAGGAAGAAAGAAATATAGATAAAAAGAAGTTATGGAAAATTTAATCATAATAAATAAGAATATAAAGTAAATAACCCTAACCACAACCTTAACCCTAACCCTAAAAATGAATAACTAAAATATGATCAATAAACATAAACAAATGAACAAGAAACAATTTTCTGAAGAGCTGACATTTCAACTGAGATCTCAATGATTGGAAGTTGGGAACGATGCAAGGATGCAGGAGAAAGCATTCCCAGGCAGAGGGACCCATTACATTGAATACCCTAAAGTGAGAACAAGATCAACAGTTTTGCAGAACATAGTGTGAAGTGCCAAAGAAAAGTGTGGTTAACAATACAGACCATGGAGAAAGGTAGACTTGACTTTGATTTCCTGCTCTGTGAGATATGAAGTGAGATGTTCACTCTCTCAAAGACTGTCTCTCCAACATTGCTTGCCTGTCTGTAATTGGCGATAAGGAAACTTCTCAAGGTGATTGTGAAAATTAAATTAGATAATATATGTAAAGTGCTAAGCATTATATCTTTTACATAGTATGTACTGAATAAGTAGTTTTAATTGAATAAAAAATCAAGATTTAAATGTATACATAGGATGTAAAATTAATACAAAAATAATATATTAAGCCTATGTAATATTACATATAACACACACTATAATAGAATAGAATAGAATAGAATGTAATATAAAGTAGTATAATGTAATGTAATATAATGTTGGATGACCTCTAAGATCTTTCTTATTCTATGATACCAGGACTCTGTGAATTCCTGTACAATGATAAATGACAAATAGCTTTTGACATACTTACTCATTTATGTCAGTTCTTTGGGCCAATGAGGAATGAATATCTGATTTACTGAGGTATGGGAGTGTGGTGGACACAAAGTGGCAATGGAAAGAGCTGTGGACTGGTAACCAACACATAATGGTTCTATCTGACCTGAGGCTTTGCTGAATACTAGTTTTAGTATACTAACAATTCACCAGTCACCTCAAGCTTCAGTTTCCATAAGTATAAAGAATGGATTAGATAACATGATCTCAAAGATTCCTTCTAATTCTAGGATTCTAAATATTACAGACAATTTAGGAATAAAAGGTGCTTTGACCAAATTTTAGTTCAATCAAGTGTAAAACTGGTTTTAAGATGATAATACATGATTTCTCCCCAGAGGAAAAATTAAAGAAATCTTCTGGATTAAGAGAAGTGTCTATTGATAATTTTGTATAAACTTATATTAATTATCACAACCAAAATACAATAATTATAAACACTCTGTTTTAACTTTACATAAAAATATAAAGATGGCCAGGTTTTTACAATAAATAGTTCAAAGATACCAGGCAGTCACATAAAGAAACTCTTTAAATACCCCAAGTTGAGAAAGACAAGGTGGCGTAGCCCTCACTGAAATGGCCATACATTAGACAGAGGCCATTCCTGACATTGGAAATGACATCAAATGGAATGTTCAGCTGAAATGCACTGATCCAAAATTCGCTCCCCAATAGTCTTTTATGCCATAATTGAAAATAACTATCTAATTTTATCACTAATTCACCATATGAGTAAAAGCCATTTACAAATATTGTTTTTCACAGAACAAAAGAAGTGAATTACATGTACCAGCTTTGCTTCACATAATTTAACTGAATAAAGGACATAGGTCTAATGGTTTACAGAAAGTCACATACAAATAAGATAAGGTCAGGGTCAAGATCCACTTAAAATCCATTAAAATGTCATTGAAGTCATGGCCCCACTCCACATGAGAAGATACTTATACTGTCTAGTGATAAAGAAAAATATCCTTATAAGGAGATGTAGAGACCTTCATAGTCTTCAAGACTAGAGAATGCATGAAAAATCTTACATGAATGTGTTTAGTACATATATTCTTATTTATTTATTAATTATATATTGATTTATTAAATTAGAAGGCATAGTGTATAATGAAGCCCCATTTAAGTTCACATGTGGACTTAGATAGGAAGACTTATGTGGACAAATTCCAAGATATGATTTCTTTTCACGTATCAAAACCATTTCTGTGAATGCCTTGAAAGTGTTGAAAAATATTGTTTGGTTATAGTATTGAGATGTTATTTAAAATTATAAAAAATATTTCTAACAGAGGGTTTATGTATAAAAATTGAAATATATCAAATCTAGCAGAGAGCTCAGAGATATATTTTTTTTTAATTCAGTAGGTGAGGAGCTGGGGCCAAGAGTTAAGAGAGAAGATAGTCTTCTCTATATCACATATAATGTACCTCATTTTTATAATTGTCTAGTTTCTTTTATGTAGTAAACTCTTAGAACAGCCAACATCTAGTAAGCAAGGCCTACTGAAAGCAATTTTATTGGCATTCTGTTTTCCTTAGTCAGTAAATGTTCCCAGTGCAAAAGAGAATTTTTACCAATGTTGAGATGAGATGGAGGAACAGTAATTCCAAATAGAAAGAAGATTGGGAGAGGGGAAGCTTTGTTCAAAATGGTAGATGGAACATTTGTATTTATATCATTCCCCACTTAACTTTACATTAAAGTGATTTGCAACAACAAAGCGGGCAGAATGGGGTTATCCATGAGCTTTTGACACATTTCTAGACGACAGAAAGCAGATGGTAAAGTGGTACTACTGCAAAAGGGTAGAAAAATCTGTGGCCTAGAGAATATGAGGAAAAAGCAACAGGGGTGAGGAGAGAGTCAATATATGCTACAAACTTACAGGACAGTACAGAACCAGAAGTCTCAGTTACCATAAAAGGTGAAGATTAATTTACAGTAGGTAGATGGAATAGTTAATCTACTCCATTTCTCACAACTAAATATAGAACACTTGACAGCCAGCTTTTTAACTCTGAGATCAAAAATTAACCTTTTAAAGGTTGTTAACATGTGCGGAAGTTGCCGCCCTTTAATAAGACCATCTATATTCTGGTTTAAGGATCCAAATATGTAGCAATTCAACATTCTGACCTTATTCTAAACAGTCTGGAAATCAGCAAATACCTCACACATCAGAAAAACTCATAGTCATGAATCCACATAAATGGATAACTAGAGTTGACAGGAAAGTTTAGAAAAGTATGAAATGTAAAAAAGCCAAAGTGAACAGATGAATAAATGACCCTAAGGAAATGGATAATCTACGAAAGAGAATAAAACATTCAAAAATTTAATAGGGGCCTTAGATTTTTGTAAAGAATATATTGCTTCCATGATATAAGAATAAGATTCTATGACAAAGAAGTAATCAGAGAACAAAAAAGATCTCTTAGCAATTAACAATTTATTGCCCCTAAAATAATTAATTAAGTTTAAAAGATAAAGTCAAAGAAATTTCTCAAGAAGATAAAAAAGATAAAAGACATAGAAGATCAATCCTGGGGACTGAATGTCAAACTAGTAAAAATCTCTAGAAAGCATGAAGAGAGAAAATACAAGGAAAAGGATTAAAAATAAATTAATAGACACTTCTGAAAGATGTCAGTATAAATCTACAGATTAAAAGGGCTAATTGAGTGCTTAGCAGAGTATATGAAAAAGACATACATTTAGAAAAGTATTGTAAAAGCTCAGTATGGCAAGGACAAAAAGGAGTTCCTATAAGGCCAAACTGCTTAAACTATAGAGAAATAATACTCAAACTAGCATCAGACTTCTTAACAACAAAATTGAATCCTGGAAGAAAGCGGTACATGCCTTCAAAGTCGATCAATCTTCATCCTGGACCATATGGAGAGAATGGTGGACAGAATAAAGTCACTGCAACACAATTAAGCTATCAAAAGATTACTTTCCACATACCCTTTTTTAGGCAGTTCCTTAAGTGTGAGTTCTAGTAAAAAGGAGTAAATGAGCAAACTAACACCAAAAAATGGAAATGGACATATGGAATTTAGAAAATAAATAATTCAATCCTCAAGAGTCATATAGATATGGACCAGAATGTTTTATACAGTAATCAGCCCACATTGGAGAAGGAGAATAGAAGATTAGAGTAGGGAATTATTTCATGAGGAAAAAAAGATTTCATAGGTTTGTTATTTTGAGAATTTTAAAGAACAAAAAATGTGATAAAAGCTACAAAAAAAGAAAGTCACCTTAAACTACAGGAAAGATATAAATGATGGAATGAAAGTATGAATAGAACTATATAGAAAAGAAAATGTTATCACAGTATGACACAGTTCCATGGTAAACACTATTTAGATGATCATGAATAAAAAATACCTCATATTGCCTTTCAATTTTAAAACCAAGCTGTAGATAGAGACCAGAAAGGTTACTTATTGTTATGGAACAGAATATGGTATAACCAACCTTGACAATATATAAGAAAATGCTCAAGTGACTAGAGAGAGGAAGTTAGAGAAGAGCTGGAGGAGAGGCTGTGGGTGATAATAACATGCAAATCTTACAAAATGAGGATTCAGGAGATATTGGCTATTGTTGATGGAAAAAGGAATAAAAGTGTAAGAATATAATTTATAACAGAAATAAAATTTTAAAAGTAACAAAAAGTGATAGCAATCTCACTTTTACAGGGATAGAAGATTGAAAGTAAATTAGATATTATACAAGTTTCTGCTTCCACCTATCATTACATGAACACAGAAGATCGTCTCTAAAATTATGTAAGAAATATTAGCATAGACCTTTATATATGTTTAAAAGTGGAGAACAGGAATAGAGGAAGAGAGGAATTGGCCAGAGAATTATAAGTCCATCTCTACTATTAACTTTTAAAATTGGTGCTACTTTTTAAAAAATAAACTTTCTGTTTTGTAATAATTTTAGATTTACAGAAAACTGGCAAAGAGAGTACAGAGTTCACATACCCTTGCTCGGTTTCCCTCATTAACATTTTACATTACCATGGTACATTTATCAGAACTAAGAAACTGACATTGATATATTACTGTTAACTGAACTGTAGACTTTATTTGGATTCCACCAAGTTTTTCATTAATGTCCTCTTTATATTCCAGATCCAATCCAAGGTAGCACATTGCATTTAGTTGTCAGGCCTCCCCAGGCTTCTCTGGTTTTTGGCAGTTTCTCTGTCTCTCTTTTTTTTGTTGTTTGTTTTTGTTTTTTAAATAAATTTATTTATTTATTTATTTATTTATTTATAAAATTGGGTCTTTTTTGCTGCATTGGGTCTTTGTTGCTGCGCGCGGGCTTTCTCTAGTTGTGGCGAGCAGGGGCTACTCTTCGTTGCGGTACGCGGGCTTCTCATTGAGGTGGCTTCTCTTGTTCCGGAGCAGGGGCTCTAGGCCCACGGGCTCAGTAGTTGTGGTGCATGGGCTTAGATGCTCTGCAGCATGTGGGATCTTACAGGGCTCGAACCTGTGTCCCCTGCATTGGCAGGCAGATTCTTAACCACTGAGCCACCAGGGAAGTCCTCTCTTTGTTTTTATGACCTTGACAATCTTGAGGAATACTGGCCAGGTATTCTGCATAATGTCTTCTAATCTTGGTTTGTCTGTTGTTTAATGACGATTAGACTGTGGTTATAGGTTTTGGAAAGAATACAAAAGAAGTGAAGTGCCCTTCTCTTCATATCATATCAGAAGTACATGCTATCTAGATTACATCATTCATGGTGTTAATCTTAATTACTTGGTTAAAGTAGTGTTTTCCATGATTCTCCACTCTACAGTCACTATTTCCCCTTTTGATGCTCTATTCTTTGGAAATAAATCATTAAGTCTAGTCCACCCTTAACTGAGGATAGGGACAAGAATTACTGTTTACCTCTTGTAGCGTGGAGTATCTACACATATTATTTTGAATTCCTCTGGGAAGAAACACTTGTTTCTTCTTCCTCAATTATTTATTTATTCAGTCATTTATTTATATCAGTATGAACTCATGTATACTTATTTTATACTTTAGGTTATAACCCAGTACAATGTTTTTTATTTTGTTGCTCAAATTGTTCCAGCTTTGGCCATTGGGAACCCTTTTAAGTTAGTCATGTCTCTTTGAAGTATCCCCATCCTTTCATTTTTTAACATTTCCTTACTTTTTGGAGCTACAAGATGATCAGGGTTTGTCTTTTATTTTTTTCTGCCCTGGTTCTAGAATCAGCTATTTCTCCAAGGAGCCCTGGTACCTTTTTATTGGAGAATAGTGTTTTAAACCAAAATCAAGGTATTAGATGTGCTTGTTGTTACTGTATGTCATTGCTTCTCAATATATATAGCTAGGTAGTATACATATACATACTAACCCCTGTGTACATACTGTATCATGGTTCTCCAGAAAAATAGAACCAGTAGGATGTGTGCACCATAGAAAGAGATTTATTTTAAAGAACTGGTTCATGTGGTTATGTGAGCTGACAAATACAAAATCTACAGGATGGCCCAGCAGGTAGGAGGCTCAGAGAAGAGCCAATGTTGCAGTTCACATCCAATAGTCATTTGCTGCAGAATTCCTTCTTGCTTGAGGGATGACAGTCTTTTTATTCTATTTAGGCTTTCAACTGATTGGATGAGACCCACCCACATCATGGAGAGCAATCCACTTGACTCAAAGTCCACTGATTTAAACATTAATCTCATCCAAAATAATTCTCACAGAAACATCCAGAATAATGTTTGATGAAATATCTGAGCACAGTGGCCCAGCCAAATTGACCCATAAAATTAGCCATCATGCATACATATCTGTAGCTGTTTCTGCTTCCATACATATTTATATATTAAACTCAACATGAGTTCATGATAATGTCTCTGACTCTAATGCAATCTCAATGCTATTTTTGGCAAATATTTGGTAAATATTTCTTCATTTTTTGTTAAATATTTTAAGACATGAAACATCTTAGACTTTCATTAATAAATATGAAATTGAGGATTTTACATTACATATAATTAGAAAATGTTTGAAATTAGTGAAGCAGGGAAATAATGACTTGTACATGTTAGATGTTTCATGTTTTTTTATTTTGCTTAAGCTACACAGTTATGGGAGGGAAACATCATTGATAATATTGTACAAGTCAGGAATCTGAAGCTCAGGGAGAAGAGAACTTGTCCAAGTCCTTGCTGAATGTTAATTTATAACAAGTAGTATGATTCAGGGGAAAGAAGCACAATGCAGGGAGCAGGAGCAGAAAACTAATTAACATTAGGTTCCTAGGGCTGCTGTAACAAAGTGCCACAAACTGGGTGGCTTAAAACGACAGAAATTTATTCTCTCACAGTTCTGAGGTTAGGAGTTCAAAATCAAGGTGCTGGTAGTGCCATGCTTCCTCTGAATTCTCTATAGGAGAATCCTTCCATGTCCCTTCCAGCTTCTGGTAGCCCCAGGTAGTTCCAGGTTTGTGGTAGCACGACTCCAATCTCTGTCACCGTATTCATATGACCTTCTTCTTTTAAAGACACCAGTCATATTGGATTAAGGGTCCACTCCAATGATCCCCTTCTAGCTTGATTCTCTCTGCAAGGACCCTATTTCCAAATAAGGTCTCATTCACAAGTACGGGGGTTAAGACTTCAACATACCTTTTTGAGGGACACGGTTGAAACCACGATTCCTCCCGAGTGATACTGGCATAATTCAGAAAGCCATTGAAACTGTAGTCAAGACAATGTGGCCATCACCTGCATAGAAAAAGGACATCCTGTAGGTTGTAGCAGGGCTAGATAGTGACGACTTAAAAGAGGTGGAGGGGGATGTAGATTCTGAGTACTACCTTCTGTCTTTCCTGTGTTTCATTCAGATTTATTTCCTTGCTTAGCTTTCCTTGTTTTTAAATCTTAGGTGAGAGGTGGAAGGTAAGATATGCTGAATATACAAGCTATAAGTGCTAACAGAGCTATTCCTTGCAAAATTCCTTAGGACAATAGGATGCAAACTGAACTAATATAGCTCTCTGTTAGAAAGTATCAAAAATGGGAAATAAAGCATTTCCCTCCACCTCCAACCCTCTTTGGTATTGTACACAGCAAAACTTTGTTTCCTTAAAGATAATCCATATTTCAACAGCAGGCATGGGGGTTTTGACTAAAAAGTGAGGGTGAGGCAACCATTAGAAGAGAAAAGAGACAGTAAGTAGCAGGGTAGCTGTCTATTTGTAAGAGGATTTAAGAAACATTTTGAGAAAAACTATTATTCTAGTAAAGGACCTTATTTGGGTTAAACTATTGTATAATTTGACAAGTTCAGTAAAATATGGATCATCTACGTGACTTGATTAGTTACCAGGCTGCGATGTCTGAGAAAAGTAGATTTATACTTAAATTTATGCCAATCTGTGATTTTGGATCTTAACTTAAAAATGGTGAAACTGAGCAGTGAACAGATTATTTTTTCCAAGTCTAAATATGAGGAAAATGTTAAACTTTAAAAGTAAAGGACATTTGTTTGCCCTTCAAAATCTGAGAAGATTAAATCATAACACATGCAAAACTTCACTATTAGCCCATGCATTGTTTAAGCAGTCAGTGTTTAAAATATTGCCAAAGGCTACATTCTCCACTAAAAGTAAATTCTTGTGTTTCGATTTGCAGATACTCTCATCATATTTTGGCTACATTCAAATAATAATCCTAAAGTTAAAAAAAAAAAGTCTCATAAGGGAGGAAATGTAAAAAAGAATAAAAACAACAGAAGATTTGGGGGTTAAAGTGCCTTAAATCAAAGTGAAAGCCTAAAAGAATCAAACATGCACATTTTGTATTAATGTGTCATATAACCAAATCATACCCCAGGGTATGTATGTATATATAAAGGTAAAGTATATAAAGAGCATAAATCCCATAGAGAAACAATATATTGTGACCAAGGAGCTTATGTGCACTCAAGAGACTTAAATTCAATGGAAGTCAAATAATGAAATATTTTCTATCAAAAATTTCCAATCAAAAATTGTTGCCTTTTAGAAACCTTTCCAATGGGTCTATACATACATACCTAGACAAATGACAACATCAATAACTGGTTGCTTAATTCTAATTCGTACTTTCAAAATTGAGGTCATGCCTTCAGTATATCTATGTTGTAATAGAATTATAGTATCTTTTAGTGTTTGTTCTTAAACTTTGTAGACCTAGGGTCAGAATATTCCTAGAAACTTTTAATATGACACTTCTTCAAAATATATGGATATGTATGGGGATAGGGGAGGTGGGCTTTTTAAATCCAAGAAGAGAAATGGTTCATTTTGAAAAGAAAAGTTCTCTAGATAAAATCTTACCCATGTAATGAATTTTCTGGGGTTACAGGTGCACATTTATACTTTCTAAGGTATCAGTAGAAAAATGCCCAACACTAGCACTTAATTCTATGGCTGGAGCTCAATGTCTCTCAATAAGGTTTACTTTTGTAAAATTTTCATATTTTCTATTATCATGAAGTATAAATGCTTTTTTTCCTAGTTGATATGGATTTGCTGTAGATAAATACAAATAATATACCATATGTTCCTGAAGTAATACGCTTATAATTTAAAAACTTTTGCATTAGTCTACCCATCATAGCATTTTAAAACTGAATTGGTATTATTGGTGATATTTTTTGTAACTCTTCATTTAAACCATAGATAGTTCCTGAAAATCGATATATACATTTTTTAACGTGAATGCATTCAGGGAATTCGCTAACTAAAGAAATCTTTTGGATAAATTGAAGAACCCTTTGGTAAAGCAAGTTTTTAAAAATCATGCTATTATTAATGCATTAGATAACCCCAGATTTTTAATATATGATATTATGTTAAATGATATATATCTTAAAAGTAAAAAAAAAAAATTGGGTGGAAATCTATAGAATATTTTAAATTTAATTCTTAAAAGATTATGTTCTTGTTGCTTCAAATTAAGACCTTGGTAGAAGAAAGCTAGAATGAAACACCTCTAGAGTGAAACATGAGAAGAAACAAAATTATATTCAATTAGCAGAAATAGATAATTTTTCCCTTTCTATGCCAAGAATTGCTGCTACTGGTTTCTTTTTAATCATGCTCTTATTTTTTGTTTAATGTGATAAGAGTTTCACAGAACCTTGTTTTAAATTTTTAAACAGAGCGCTCAGAACATGTTTTCTGAATTTTAATTTTAAAGCTCAAATTTAAAAATTTGAATTAATTCACACCACCTGTTCCTATAACAGTTGATTATCAAGAATCAAGCCGGTTCAAATGTTTTTACAGTTCACAGCTTTTACAAATGCAAATTAAAATTCAAATGTGGCCTGAAGGGGAAAATACAAACATAATTACTTTGGGAGTAAAGTTATGAACCTTGGAAAGTGGTTACTTAACAAGCTGGTAAGAAACTGCATGTATTGAAATGCAACACTATCATTTCAAAAGTTCGGTTTAGTTATTTGAGTAACCATTTATCCAGCAGTCACTGTGTGCCAAGACTTGGCTTTGCTTCTGGCTACAAAATGTCTAGAGTCCTATGTCCTTTCCTGTGGCAATGGGAGTTAATGGAGAACATTTTCGCATGATTGTAACACTAAGTATACAGCAGAGGGATAAACAAATTTATGGGAATACAATAGAGAGAGGTATCATCATACATTTTAGTATCTAATTAACCATCAACCTAACAGTAGTTGTTATAATTCTCATTTTCCAAATAACAAAAATAGAATTGAAATCAAACAATACTCAAAATAGTAAGTTAGGTATCAAAAATGTAAATCAAAATCTATTTGACATCAAAATTAATATTGTTACCACTTTATATATAACATCCAGGACTTGACAAATTTTGCCTAGGATTGTAGAAGGGGAACATTCAACAGAGAGGATTTATTTGAGGTGAGTCTCAATGAATGAGAAAGAATTTAAAAGGTGGGTGAGATGGGGGAAAACAGAGGAAATGGTGTGCAAAACCACAGAAGTGTAAGGAGGTATGGTGTGGTCAAAGAATTGTAAGGTAAGGCATTTGATACATAGAAGTTTAAGGTGCCAGGGGAAAGAATGGATGAGAGGGGATGAGGGTTTAACCGGGACCCTGGACCTTTCAGTCAGTCAAAGGGAATGTCTGAGCCGTGAAGATAGGCTGGAACATTATCCTCAGTGAATGAACAAAAGACTGCTCAGTAACCCTGGTGACATTTGGCATAACAGGTAACCTGTGATTTGTAATAATCAGATTTGACCTTCCCTGATATCAATGAACCTCATTTTACTTAGGCTGAATCCACTGTGCAAATTTGTTTCTGGACTGGCATTTACTGATTTGCATAAGTAACAAAATAGACATAAGGGAAGAGAATCAATTTATATAACTATAAATGTGCTTGGATGGATGATAAAAAGAATATGCATGAATTTTTGTTTTATAATTGTATGGTCTTTTACCTAGCCAATTTATTATTGATTCCCTATTCTCTTCCACCCTTATTCCCTGAAATCCTTCTCCATCTATATTTCAAGGCTGTTCATTAATCATCTCAGTTCTAGCTATTCTAAAGATACAAAGGAGAAATAGTGATTTTGCTCTAAAACTGTCTATAATTTCATGGTGATAATAAGACATCTGCATTTATAACTCAGATCTGTGAGATAAAGTGTTTAGTATCCAACAAAAACAGAAAACCTTCTTCAGGACCTAAATAGCCTAGGAGGAAAGGTAAAGGTCTCCACTGCCTTTTCCTACTTACTGGACTGGACGAATGTACCAACGGCAGTGGAAAGTGGAAAGTGTGTGGACTCGGGCACAGGCAGATCTGAATTCATTGCCTAGGGATAGGGCCCAGGTAGGGGAAGGTGACTCAAATTTTTGCACTGGCTTTCCTGTTTGCATAATGTCAATACTTATACCTTCCTTTTAGGACTGTTATGGATATTAAAAGAAATACTCTTTGTAAAATATCTATTAAATAACATATTCTCTTTTAAATCATACTCCCCTTCTGGTACACTTCTCGTCTAAAATTCAGTGAGCCCATTGCAACAGACACAATCCATCAAAGGAAAAATATTTCACTGAAATGTACCCTAAGAGCTGCATATCTTGTGTTGCATTTGTTAAAAAATGAAAATTGTATGTCCTTCTTTAAAGTTATTAGGTGTCACTTGAAATTTCAAAGCATTAAGTATCGTGACTAAAATTAAATAAGTATAATAAGTAGCTGATGCTTCTTAAATTTACTTCACAGTCTTCTCTATCTCCTAGAAATCACTGGTATAGATGACTTGGTCATATGATTTTCATTACGAGAATGCCTCTGCTAGGATGTGAAAGTTGTTTATACAATTTAATATTCTACTTTCTAATCAACCACTTAAAGTCCATGAATAATAGAAAAATAGTAAAATCTGAAGATGACATGGAAAAGGCCTTTGACCAGGCTGAAGGACTGTAGATGGGAGTCAATTAGCCGTAACTAACAGTCCTGAATTCATTGCTCCAGCTGGTTATTATTTTTGAGCCTCCTTACATACATATGACAATCAGAGGCACTTCCATGGGCCTCTCTTAGCTCTCCTGTGAGAATAGATATGGGAAAGGGTTTTATACCGTCAGGTGAAGAGAAAGAGAGATTTAGATACAATAGATCCATCAAAGCGGTTTGCCTTTCTTAAAAGAAGTCTGACTGTGGGTGTGTGTGCATATATTCAACTAACAAACATTATTTATTAAGTAACTGTCACTTACTTTGCAACTGCAATTGTTTATATTGATAGTTAATCTCAAAGACAGATACTACTCCCCTCATGAGGTTTCCCATGAAATATTCCAATAAGGACAAAACAGAGTTCACATTTTACCCCTGTGATGAAAGTGTGAGTGATCACAACACTCTTTTACAACTTTGTCATGTGCACATAAAAAAATAAAATAAAATCACTAACAGGCTCCTACTACTGAAATTCCTTACTATTCTAATTTTACATTTGAAATACGATAATACATAGACATTAGAGGCCACATGCTCTTATTTTGGTTGAGTTGGGAAATACAGCACTTTATTGTGTTTGAGAAGTTTAAAGGTATTTAAAGTAATGTTGAAGAATTAAATTTCAAATTTTGTAAAAGCTTATACATTCATCTGGTTTAAAATTACAAAGGCAAAAAGGGGAAAACAACGAAAATTCTCTTTCTGGCCAGTTTCCCTCTCCAGTGCAAACCACTGTCACCAGTTTATTTTGTTCAGTGCCAGGGACTGTACAATTTGAGAAGCCTAGGGTCTAGTACATATCAAAAGAGAAAGAGATCAAGGGTCAGGGATATAGATTAGCAATGGGTTAAGAATGAAAGTAGAGAAACACTCATCTTATTGAAAAATAAGGAATGATTTTAATAGAGGAAACACTAAAGCCTATCATCCATGCAGATAGCAATTCCACACACAGATTTCTAGACCAGACCTGTTTGACCGGCTTGCTCTCAGACCAACTAAGGTAACCCAAGGAGAAGTAAGGCTGATGTGAACAATGTAAATAACCATTTGAAGTACAAACTTTCTAAAGATATAGTTCAGGAGGCTTAAAAGGCTGTCATCTGGAATTTGAGAAAAGGAGGAAGATAGGAGAGAGGAGAGGTAAAGAGGAGAGGAGAATTAAAGAGAAGAAACAAGTGTAACCGTTGCTCAGGTTCATATTGAAAAAAATGAAATGATGAGTCAGTCATGCCCAGCTTCTCTTTCTAGTCCAATATTTACTATCCATGTGACTTTGGGCAAACCTTCAATGTTCTCATATGTAAAATAGTAACTTCATTTAAGAATGCTGTTCATATAATACGCAAAATGACTAGAATATACATGAACTATCTTCTCCTGTGACAAATACTAGTTATAACTAATAAGAGGACAGCTTTCAATCTCTGAAGGACTGAGATTCTCGAGGTAAAGTTTATTTACATAGTTCATCTGTATGATGGAGAAAATCTGAAAATAATCTATTTTCTTTAAATTTGAAATAAGAGAATTCATAGCTGCACAACTCATTAAAAAAAAAAAAAAAAAGATGAGTACATTACTCAAAATCAGTCCAAGAGTTTAAGTTAAATAGTATTTTTAGGACCACCAAAAATATAAAATATTAAAAAATAAGGTCACTATACTTCAATAGAGAAACTTCAGTGTACAAGGTTCTATAACATTTCTATAACATCTCAATGAGAGTGATTCTAGTATTTTAACTTGGATTTTTTTCCCCAAGACATTTTGATGAGGGCAAAATTTGTAATTAGTAGCCTCGAAATTTAATTGTGTCATTACTCTTGTACATCTGTGTAGTGTCCACCTTTCCCAAATTAGCTTACACAATTAGCTCACGTTGTTTCCCACCTGTAAGGACAGAGTCAAAGACTGCATGGGAGAAAAGTAGCACTGGCCAGCAATGCTTCTTATATAAGTCCTGTCAAGGTGTTTTAGGCTCCTAAGCAGTTTGGAGAAAGGGGAGCAGAGATAAATCTTGCTATGGGCACTTAGTGCCACTCTTAAAATTTCACTATATGGCCCAAATGTCAATCAAACATGAGAAGTAATTGCATCCTTGTGCTTGAATCTGCCTTGGCTAATGCCTATCAATATTTTCATGACTCATTTTGAGGTGTGGCCAATGGTAAATGTCTGAGTACTAAGCAAATAGCATCCAGTGTCTCAGTACTAGGCAAATACAATTCAATTAAATGCATAGAAAAGAAGTTTATTCAAGAAAGATAGAGGGAATCACAGCACAAGTTTCGTAGACTGTGGTTAAATCTAAGCTCTTTGTCACACTTTCTTAGTCTTTTGAGTATGTATGGGAGATTGAGATAATGCTTTGGATTTTTGTAAATTGAGTTTGGTAGTAAACTCCCCTGTAAAAACACCATTTGACATGCATTTTACCTTGCATTTCTTCATCTCAATTCCCTGAAACTGAAAAATAAATGTGTAAATATATTCTACTTTACATGGATTTACAGATTAATCAGTGTCCAATGACTCCACATTTTGAAATGAAGAATTACATAATTTGTTAAAGCTCACAGCATTCTTCTTTCTTAATGACTTATTCCCTGTCTTCCTAATTTACAAATGCTAACTCAGGCATCAGTAGGAAGATAATAGTGGTCAGTATAACTTGGGTCTTAATCAGTTTCAGAAGTATTTCAGAGAAAACCATGCATAGTGCTTACTCATGTTTGCATCTGGTTTTTTGATACTGTCAGATGTTTTGTGGGTTAAATTCATTATTACAAACTTATGTCAAGGAGCTACTCACATTTTTATTGCACTAATTATCACAAAAAAATAATTTAACTGTATTAGATTTTTTTAAAAGAACACATCCACTGAATTGGAAATTTCTTTCATAAACATAGTTGTGTTTGAAGATAATATTGGCCCTGGAATATAATTTTTGAACACTTAAATTTGCATTCTTATTTGACATGATCCCTTCATATCTCAGCTATACAGAAAGAGTTAGGGACATGACTTATGTCGACATAACATGTGGTGCTTAGATACATGAAAGATATGTCTTAATCACTTCTTCACTTCCTCCTACCTGAGATTTAGTTCAGCTGTCCCACTCCATCAGAGATTTTGCACTCTCAGAAGTGTTTTCTATGATAGTTTATAAGAATTTAGTGATCTGCTTTATTTCATAAAGAAAATTATGAGGAACAAGGTGGAGAAATTACACTCCATGTTCCCTCTGTATAGTGACATCTGCTGGGCTATAGCCCACAGTGATTTTTAAGCAAGTACCTGCTCATTTTATGGAGGTCGAAGCTCATTTCTCCCGAAGTTCAAATATCTAGTTCATTGTGATCCGGAGAAATAATTTTCACTTAAACATCAAAGTCATTCCAGAGTTTAACAAGTTTACCTGAAAGTAGTGCTGGAAATATACCCCCTGAGGTCTAGATTTGTAAACCTCTATCTGTTGGCATAGTTCAGAACAGCCTTCCAATACAAAACTGTGAAATAATTTCTTGTAATTATGTTTTGGGAATATCTGGGAGGGTAGAGGTAGAGTATTGTATTATGAGTCAACGTGGTGAGGTCAACAGAGTTACTGCCTTTCGGACATTAAGGAAACACAATAGGAAACAATACCCATTAAAAGGATAAACTTCTGCGATGAGGCTGTTGGTTTATCTCGACCGGTTTTTGAAAATTTTCTACGGGAAAAGGACGAGACTCATGCCCTTTTAAAAACGCATCTCTTTGCCTTAAAAGGATTTAGTGATCCTTCTCTTGCAAAAGCTGCTTTGCACTTTGATATTTAAGGCCAAGCTTAATCTTGAATGCCTTCCAAGAGCAGCCGGTAACAAACAAAAACCTTAGGGCACACCCTGTAAGTTGTTCACTCCACTGCAGAGCGCGAAAGCAGCAGAGGTGTTCAGTTCGTCCCCCAGACTGCTGCGGCGCATTCCTGTATCTCTAGGGCGGCTTGTCCTGGGGTCGACCCCGCCCTGGCGGCTCCCTGCCACCCTCTCGCGGGCGCGCTCTGGGTGGGGCCTCGCGGCGGGTGGAGATGCGGCCGAGCGTGCTGGGCGGGTGAAGCGAGCCGGCTGGGCGGCGCGCCGGGGCAGCCAGAGCCGCGCGCCGCGTCGCTGTAATCGGACACCCGAGCGCTCGCCCCATGCGCCGGCCACTTTCCATTCACTCCGTAGTGCTTGATTGAGCGACGCAGAGCAGGGCTCCGGGTGCCGCGCCACTGCAACGCTGAGGATTCCTTTACAAAGAAACTCAGAGGACCGGGAAGAAAGAATTTCACCGCTGGGACGCCCTAGAAATTACGGTCTTTGGGGAAAAGGACTACAAACACGCGGATCCAAACCTGTAGCAAATTGACTTTTCCGTGCTGATCTCGTCCCACCTCGGTAAGCTGGATTCGTTGTTTTCAGCATTACAAATTTAGAAAAATATAACTTTTGGGTCTGTGTATAGACTTTTCACATATCGATGTGCTCAGGTCTGGATATTTTCTTAAGAGCGCTTGCAGTTTGTCATGGAAGTGTTTCCCTTGCTGAGAGCCCGGCTGGAATTGTTTCTTTAGGTTGTGACACCTGCGGAGAGTTTAAAGCTGAGTATTTCCCTGCCTTCTAAGGCAAAATTACTCGAGAGGATTTTATAAGAGTCCTTTTCTTACGTGTTATTAGTGTTCAATCAGTACAAGTGAAAACAACAAGCAGCATGTCTTAAGTGTTTGAGTTAAAGGGAAGAAGTCGTAAAATATGAGGGGCGGAGGCGTGTATGAGACACTTGGCTTTCAGTCCCTTCTCAACTCTAGGTTGGCTTGAAATCACATTGCTCTGTATACTCACTCCACTTGACCTGTCATTTCATCTCCAATATTATTCTTTGCAATTTGTGGCATATGTAGCTCTCGTGGAGGCATATCAGATAAGATACTGTTAATAGCAATATGTAGAAATGCGTGATTATTATCAGCCTGCTTAATAAAGAGACAAAGTTTAGGCATATTTATAGCTTTGTGGGCGGGGTGGTGGGGGACTTTATACATAAAGTCAACAAAACCAGGGAGCAAATTACTAAGGGAAAGTCACCCTATAAAATCAATTTTCTTCTAAGTTAATTCAGGGATGACAAGGTGAAGAGGTTGTGGAAGCAGGAAGAAAGTGTTTCTTTTGAAAATTACCAACACAAACATCTCTAGGGTTTCCTCCATCTGTGTGGTAAAAGAAGCATACAATTTTGTTTCTGCCTCTTATAACATATGTACCGCCTAGGAAATCAACTTATAATTTTTGTTTACAATGGCGTGTTCGGTTTAATTGTTCCTTTGCTTCTGTATTACTAAAGCTTTTCTATTGCTTCTGTTACTTTTCAAATTTTAGTGGCATTTCTTTATTGAATAAAATTAGTGGTAAAATTTTAATTTTAAAAGCCACATAATATTGAAGATCAATATTGTTGTAACCTGTAGAAATAAATTTCTAGATTAAACTCTGTCATGTCATCTTATTGTATAATTGTGGTAGATTCAAAATGATGGGGTTTCTTTTATGGTCCTGAGTTTATTTTGCATATTGTGGCCACTAGAGCTCCTATAGATATGAAGTTACACATTACCTGATCTTTGTTATTCAGACATTAGTTAATAGCATGTATCAATTTTATAGCTATAGTTTCAAACAGTAATACCTGTCTCTCTGATTTATCTTTTGACATTTTGACAGCCCACTTTCTAGTCGATTTATTTTAAATATGCATTGAGGGATATATGGTTCACTCGATTGCTCACCACTAAGTCATTGGTTTGAATTTGGCACAAATCCATGGTTACCTCATCTACATCATTTAACAGCTGTATGGTCATCTGTATAAACTGGCAGATAACTAATTCCAGTGATCAAGGATTGAGCACTAGTAGATCTCTGTGTAGAAATATCATTTCAGAGATGGTTACTCCAAAAGAGCTAATGAGTGTGTGGAAGTGAATGTTCATGTGGGATTTTCCTACTGCTACTATATTTATGGTAGAAAGAGAAGTTTTCATCCACTAATACCTATTTGCACCATTCTCAAGTCTTTTCAATGTAATGTGTTTTTTAAAGAGAAGAACAAGTTTAAATATCGGCTTTTCCTTTGGGAATCAGTAACTTTTTCCTGGCTGCCTTGTTTTATATTAGCATTATTTTGCTGGAAGATGAAATAATTTCACTTTTAACAAAGACTTCCAGACACAAATAAAATCAAATCCAAATTTTCACATCTAAGAAACAGTCACAGCACCTCCTACTGTTTGCATGACTGTAAAAGTTCAGCTGTGTCTTTTGTGAATAGAGCGCTCTGTCTAGATTGCTGGTTTTGTGTGTGTGGGGGGGAGGGGGGGTGTGCTCCTAAAATGTGAAGTGAAATATAACATACTTGTTATCTTTATTTTAAAGGTATTTTCCCTTGGATATTAACTTGCAAATCTGAAGAAATGGCATTCCAGGCAATTTGGGTCTTGGTTGGAGTATTTGTTTGTTCTACCTGTGTGAAAGGATCATCTCAGCCCCAAGCAAGAGTTTACTTAACATTTGATGGTAAGAAAGTTGATAAACACTCTGAGGAAAATGTTATTTGAAGTCTTTTTTTCTTATCCAGATTCAAAAATTACTAAAGACAATAAAATATTATTGAGTATTGATTAGCTTTAAAAATATCTAGTGGGCAGCTTTTTGGATGACAGCTATTTTAAATTATTGGTTAATAGACAAAAGCCTCTATTGCATTTGTTTATGAAAATGCTTGAAGTATATTCTGCCCTTTCTGAAGTTTCTTCTGTGTTTGCATGCACATGTATGAGGAGATGGTGAAGAACTCAAAGCCTAAGATCTTTGATCTTAGTAGTCATTTGGCTTTGTTGAGGAACACCCCTTAATGCTAATCCTCATCAGCAGAAAGAGCTATGCAGGTTTAATTATTGAAATTTTTTCTAATACATTTTGGGCCTTAGCCTCAAAACTGGTCTCTCCATACATTGTTCTACTGGTGTTTCTTCTATTTCCATGAGGAGTTCCTGAGGTTGGCAAAGTCTCTTAATTAATTGAAAAGGACCTAAAAGAATAGTTGGAAATAGGCTTTTGATTGCTGTTGTATGCAAATGTTCTCTTCAGAAGCTTAGGGAAACGAGTGTGATTTCAAATTTTCACAAACATGAAAGGCTTAAGGTCCTCTGAGGGTATGGTTTGCCAAATGTGTGCATGAGCTTTAATGTATATAGTTCAAATGACTTGTAGATGGATGATTTTTGTCAGTCACGTAACCCATACTAATTGGACAGATGGAATAAGAAATGGATCAGGAAGGTCATCCTGCCAGTCAGGGTCATTTATATTTTTATTACTTCTTTCAGCTCTGTCTCTGCGTAAACCTCAGTGTCACTGGGCATATTTTCATTCATTTGAGAAATAGTATACTCTCAAGCCTTATATAGCAGGATGTCTTTGAAACTCTATCTTGAATGTCAAACAGCAGTATGACTGACACTTATCACTCAAATGGCTATCTTTTTTTCTTTCTTTCTTAAATCACCAAGTGCTTTCCCCAAGGTCATCATAAGCACTGAAGGGGCCTTATTTAGAACTTAGAGTATGTGAGCTTCTAATTGTTTCCTTAGCTTCTGAGTTAGGCATTCCCCTCAAAAACCCATGGCTATCCAGTTAAGTTGGGAAGAAAGGAAAAGCAGACCTTTGAAGTATCATTTTTTTTTTTTTAATTACTAACAAATCTTGCAGTCTACTAACACCTCTTCTCCCAAGTTGAGAACTATGAATTACCTAATCGAATAAAAAAGAAAGACATTAAGGAACAGTACAATTTCTCCCCAGTTTTCTGTATTTCTCTCAGCATACAGGAAGATGGATTGGTCTCATAGATGAGGTATCTAAACCTGCTCTCTCTATTACATTGAAACTAATCGAACTTCTTTTAACTGAAACTTAAGCCAAAATATGTAAATATTAAAAACAAGTGTGTCACTAGAGATAATTCATCAAGTCTGTGTTTGAAAAGACAATTACAATTTACCTTTTACAGAGGAAATTAAGTAATACAATCTTTTAAAACCAAACTTCAATACCATGTAGGACAATGACTGCTGTTTACAAAGTGACTAGAAATTATGATGGGCTTTTTAAAATTCTGCATATCTAAAATTTTAAATGCTCTTAAACTCAAAACAGATTCTTACAGAATAATACTTTAATTTATAACATATGCAGAATACAGCATGATTAGATAAGCTAATGATCTGAAAGTCTTATAATTCCTATTTTATTCTTCCCAAGAGTCTTACTAGGAAATAATTAGAGAGATAGAATTCACTTAATTTGAATACTGTTTTAAAGAGATATATCAACAAGCATAATGAAATGCCACGATTTCTAAATTAATACCAAAAAAACTCCAAAAATGAACTGTATAATAGACAAAGTATCATTGGAAAAGTACCTTGAGCAAAACCAATTGTTAAAATGTATATATTTTAATCATTAATTCGTAGTAATTTTCTTAAGAGATTTGACAGTGTACCTGCCTGAGATCCTGTTCCAAATTTCTTATCACTTAAAGTGTCTCTTTGATCTTATTATGACTTCTCTGAGTATCACACTGAACAGGTTACTAAATTTCTTCCAAAATGGTTTAGTCTTAACATCAAAATATAGAACTTTGTACAGGGTTGACATATATATGAATATATGTTAATTTAAATATATACAGATATATACTTTCATTTATTTCATATTTAAACATTTCTGAGTGACACATTAGAAGAATCCTCTCAGTCTTGTCTTACTGTCCAATTAAGAATCACAGTCAATTTAAAGGTGTGTGAAATAAGAGATCTCTTCTCCCATCCAAATTCCATCCCTTCTTGTGGTGGTGATAACATTTGGGAAACAATGATTTACAGATTTGCCTTCCCTATTCATCTAGTGCAAGGTCAACCAGATGGTCATCACTACTACGGGAGAATGTACTTCAGGTGTTATTAATTAGTTACATTTGTGCTAGATAAATCTTGCATATTACAAGAACTGTGACTCCTATTAGATATTGCATTTCATAATTTTTATAATTCTTATTTTATGCCATATACCTTTTCAAATGAATGAAAAGTTCATGCAAATTATTTTTGTTTGAGTTGAATTCTTCTTGAAAAAAATTCCAATTGTTTGACAAATTCACATTTCATAACATTATTGTCCTATTTTTTTTCCAGAAAATCTTTAAGATCAATAAGGGTCATAAGGAAAGGCGAGGCTATGTATATAAATAGACAAAACTTGTTTTGCTTGCTAATATACAAGGGAAATCATTGTTGAAAAGATTCTGCTTTATCCAGAAGAAATTTTAGCACGTAATCTTTTACAAAATCAGGAATAAATACTCCATAATTTGACAGAAGATATCAGTTGCATGTAATTTTAAGAAAAGGTGCTGAGCTTCAGAAAAATGGAAATATTGTCTATATTTGAATAGATATGAAATCTGATGACTGCTTTAAATGTGTTAAATATTGTTTCTATTTAAAAATGAGATAGATTCTTTTCTCTTTTGTTTACATTTTTACTGAGATATAATTGACATATAACATTGTATTAGTTTTAGGTGTACAACATAATGATGCGATATTTGTATGCACTGCAAAATGGTTACTGCAACAGGTTGTTACCATGTGTCATTGTAGAAAGTTCCAAAAATTATTTTTCTTGTGATGAGAACTTTAAGATTTGCTTTCTTAGCAACTTTCAAATACAGTATTATTAATTGTAGTCACCATGCTATATATTATATCCCCATAATGTATTTATTTTATACCCAGAAGTTTATATCTTTTGACCCCTTCACTAATTTTTCCCACCCCCCACCCCCTGCCTCTGGAACCACAGATCTGTGCTCTGTATCTAAGGCTTGGATTTTTTTTTTTTAAGATGCCATATATAAATTAGATCATACGGTTTTTGTCTTTGTCTGACTTATTTCACTTAGCATAATGCCCTCAAGGACCATCCATGTTGCTGCAAATAGCAAGATTTCATTCTTTTTTGTGGGTGAATAATATTCCATTGTATATGCATACCATATCTTCTTTAGCCATTCATCCATTGATGGCAACTTAGGTTGTTTCCGTATCTTGGCTACTTTAAATAATGCTGCAATGAACTTGGGTGTTCATATATCTTTTGAGTTAGGGTTTTCATTCTCTTTGGATAAATACCTAGAAGTGGAATTACTGAATCATATGGTAATTCTATTTTCAGTTTTTTGAGGAACCTCCCCAATGTTTTCTATAGTTGCTGCATCAATTTACATTCCCACCAACAGTGCACAAGGGTTCCCTTTTCTTCACATTCTCGCCAACACTTATTTCTTGTCTTTCTGTTGGTAGCCATTCTGACAGGTGTGATCTAAGGTGAGCTATCTCATTGTGGTTTTGATTTGCATTTCCCTGAAGATGAGTGATGTGGAGTATCTTTTCATGTGCCCCTTGGCCATTTGTATGACTCTTTGGAAAATGTTTATTCATATCTTCTGCCCATTTTTTAGTCAAATTATTTGTAATTTTGCTATTGAGTTGTATGAGGCCTTTATATATTGTGGGTAATACCCCTTATTGGATATAAAATATGTTTTGCAAATATATTCTCCCATTCAGAAGGTTGCCTTTTTATTTTGTTGGTGGGTTCCTTTGCTGTGCATCAGCTTTTTACTTTGATATAGTTCCATTTGTTGATTTTTGCTTTTGTTGCCTTTGCTTTTGGAGTCAGACCCAAAAAATCATCGCCAAGACTGATGTCAAGCAACTTATTTCCTGTGTTTTCTTCTAAGAGTTTTTTGTTTCTGGTCTTACTTTTAAATCTTTAATCCATTTGGAGTAAATTTTTGTGTATGCTATAAAATAATAGTCCGGATGCTTTTTTTTTTTTTTGCATTGGGCTGTCCAGTTTTTCCAACACCATTTATTGAGGAGGCTGTCCTTTCCCCATTGTATATTCTTAGCTTCTTTGTTGTAAATGATTGACCATGTATGCTTGAGTTTATTTCTGGGCTCTGTGTTCTGTTACATTTACCTATGTGTCTGTTTTTATGCCAATACCATACGCTTTTGATTACTACAGCTTTGTTTGAAATCAGGGCACATGATATCCCAGCCTTATTCATCTTTCTCAAGATTGCTTGGCTATTCAGGGTCTTTTGTGGTTCCAT
This sequence comes from Eubalaena glacialis, assembly GCF_028564815.1. Taxonomy (NCBI): domain Eukaryota; kingdom Metazoa; phylum Chordata; class Mammalia; order Artiodactyla; family Balaenidae; genus Eubalaena; species Eubalaena glacialis. Next base: position 25,006,048 of record NC_083723.1, on the reverse strand, counting down.
ACAAATTTTCGAATTGTTTGTTCAATTTCTGTGAAAGACGTCATTGGAATTTTGATAGGGACTGCATTGAATCTGTATATTGCTTTGGGTAATATGGACATTTTAACTGTATTAATTCTTCCAATGCATAAGCACAGAATGTCTTTTCATTTCCATGTTTCTTCTTCAGTTTCTTTCAGTATATAGTTTTCAGTGTACAGGTCTTTCACCTCTTTGGTTAAATTTATTCCTAGGTATTTACTCTTTTTTTCCTTTTAAATAAACTTTACTGTTAGAAGAGTTTTAGATTTACAGAAAAATTAAGAAGATAGTACAGGGAGCTTCCATATACCCTACACCCAGTTTCCTCTCTTGCTAACATCTTATATTAATATGGTACATTGGTTACAATTAATAGACCAATATTGATATATTAGTATTAAATAAAGTCCATTTTTTTAGATTTCCTTAGTTTTCACCTAATGTCCTTTTTCTGTTCCAGGATCCAATCCAGGATAGCACATTACATTTGGTCATCATGTCTTACTCAGCTCCTCTCATATCTGCTTTTCAAAGCAAAACAAAGAGAAGCTCCTCCATAGTTCCTGTGGTAAATTAGTCTCTCCTGCTTCTGTCTTTGGTCTTGGGCCATGCACAGCTAAAAGTTTAATATTTAAGGCATTCTTCCTGATGCTGGGTTTTGTAAGAACAGAAAATAATGGGAAACAGTAATATTCTAACACTCAAAAATTCATAGCACCAATGTAGGTGCTGAATACATACTTCACTGAGTTTATGTAGTGATCCAGTGAGGTAGTGTGTATGGAGTCTTCCAAAGCCACAGTCTGTGTTTTCATTGATGATAGAAGTGGGGATGCTCCCTTGCTGTCTTGGTCCTCCAGATTTCTTTACAAGTATGAGTGGCTATGTGACTCAAGTTTAACCAATGTGATATAAGAGAAAGATACTAGGTAAGGTTTATATAATGCACAAACTCACCGGCATTCATTTGGCCCTTTATCCTTTGCCCTAATCCATGATTCCTATCTGGAATATCAAAAATGGTTTTGATTAATAGATATAAAGTATTTTATTCTTTCTGATGCAATTATAATGGGGGGATTGTTTTCTTAATTTCTCTTTCTAATAGTTCATTGTTAGTGTATAGAAATGCATCCAAATTTTGAATATTGATTTTGTACCCTGCAAATTTACTGAGTTTATTAGTTTTAACAGTTTTTTGGTGAAGTCTTATGAATTTCTATATATATAATCATGTTGTCTACAAATAGTGACAGTATTACTTCTTCCTTTCCAATTTGGATGTCTTGTATTTCTTTTTCTTTCCTAATTGCACCGGCTAGGACTTCCAATATTATGTTGAATAGAAGTGGCAAGAGTGGGCATCCTTGTCTTGTTCCTAATCTTAGAGGAAAAGCTTTCAGCTTTTCACCATTGAATATGAGGTTACCTGTGGGTTTGTCATATAGGGTCCTTATTATGTTGAAGCACGTTCCCTCTATACCCCCTTTGTTGAGTTTTTATTGTGAATGAAAGTTGAATTTTGTCAAATGCTTTTTCTGCATTTATTTGAGACAATAATGTGATTTTTCTCCTTCATTTTGTTAATATGGTATATTATGTTGATTGATTTGCAGATGTTGAACCATCCTTACATCCCTAGAATACATCCCACTTGATCATGGTGTATGCTCTTTTTAGTGTATTGTTGAATTCTGTTTGCTAATATTTTGTTGAGGATCTTTGCACCTATGTTCATCTGGGATATTGGCCTGTAATTTGTGTGTGTGTGTTTGGTTTCCTTTACTGGCTTTGGTATCAGGGTAATGCTGGCCTCATAAAATGAGTTTGGAAGCATTCCCTCCTCTTCAATTTTTTGGAAGAGTTTTAAGAAGGATAGATATTAAATCTTCTTTTAATGTTTGGTAGAATTCACCAGAGAAGCCATCTGGTCCTAGACTTTTGTTTGTTGGGACATTTTTGATTACTGATTCAATCTCTTTATTAGTAATTGGTCTATTCAGATTTTCTGTTTCCTCATCATTGAATCTTGGAAGATCATATGCTTCTAGAAACTTATCCACTTCTTCTGGGTTGTCAAATTTGTTGGTGTTTAATTGTTCATAGTAGTCTTTTATGATTCCTTGTATTTCTGTGATTCCTTGTATTTCTATAAAGTCTCCTTTTTCGTTTCTGGTTTTATTTATTTGAACCCCCTCTCTTTTTCTCTTGGTGCATCTAAAGATTTGCCAATTTTGTTTATCTTTTCAAAGAACCAGATCTTAGTTTCATTAATCTTTTCTGTTGTCTTTTAGTCTCTGTTTAATTTATTTCCACTCTGATCTTTATTATTTCCTCCCTTCTACTAATTTGGGCTTCATTTGTTCTTCTTTTTCTAGTCCATTTAAATGTAAAGTTAGATGGTTTATTTGATATTTTCTTGTTTCTTGAGGTAGGCCTGTATCACTATGATTCCCTCTTACAACTGTTTTTGCTCTATCCCATAGATTTTGGTGTGTTGTATTTCTTGTATTTCCATTTTCATGTGTCCCAAGATATTTTTTGATTTCTTCATTGACCCATTGGTTGTTCAGTAGCGTGTTGTTTAATCTCCACATATTTGTGGGTTTTTTTCATTTTTTTTCTTGTAATTGATTTCTAGTTTTATACTATTATAATCAGAAAAGATGCTTGAATTGACTTCAGTCTTCTTAAATTCATTGAGACTTGTTTCATGACCTAACATATGATCTATCCTGGAAAATATTCCATGTGCACTTGAGAAGAATGTGTATTCTGCTGCTTTTGGATGGAATGTTCTGTATACACCTGTTAAGTTTTTCTGGTCTAATGTGTTATTTAAGACTGATGTTCTGTTAATTTTCTGTCTGGATGATCTATCCATTGATCTTAGTGGGGTACTAAAGTCCCCTGCTATTATTATACTGCTGTCATTTTCTCCCTTTAGGTCTGTTAATATTTGCTTTATATATTGAGGTACTCTTATTTTGGGTGCACAAATATTTACAAATGTTCTCTCTTCTTGTTGGTTTAACCCCTTTATCATTATGTAATGACCATTTTTGTTTTTTTTTTTTTACATTATTCATTTTAAAGTCTATTTTGTCTGATATAAGTATAGCTACCCCATCTTTCTTTTGGTTTTGTTTACATAAAACATCTTTTTTCATCCCTTAACATTTAGTCTATGTATGTCCTTGCGTCTGAAGTGAGTCTCTTGTAAGAAGCATGTAGATGGGACTTGTTTTTTAATGCATTCAACCACTCTGTCTTTTGATTGTAGAATTTATTCCCTTTACATTTAAAGTCATGTTTAATAGATATGTACAAATTTGCTAATTGTTTTTTTGGCTGTTTTGTAGTTCTTCTCTGCTCCTTTCATCTTCTCTTACTCTCTTCCCTTGTGTTTTGATGACTTTCTTTAGTGTTATGCTTAGATTTTTTTCTCATCTTTTGTGTATCTACTATAGGTTTTTGCTTTGTGGTTACCATGAGGTTCACATATAACAGCTTATATACATAACAGTCTACTCTAAGTTGAAAACAAGTTTTAAATTTGAATGCATTCTAGAACTGTATACTTTTATTCCCCCCACCACCTTTTATGTTTTTGATTTCACATTTTACATCTTTTTAGTTTATGTATCCCTTAACTAATTATAGTTATAGTAATTTTTACTACTTTTGCATTTTAACCTTCATACTAGCTTCATAAGTGATTAATCCACTACCTTTACTATATAGTTACCTTTACCAGTGAGATTTTTATTTTCATATGTTTTCTTGTTACTAATTGGTACCGTTTCTTTCAGCTTAAATAAGTCCCTTTAACTTTTCATAAGGCCAGTTTACTGGTTATGAACTCCTTTAGCTTTTTCTTGCCTGGAAAACTTTATCTCTCCTTCAATTCAGGATGATAACCTTGTGGGGTAGAGTATTTTTGGTTGGAAGTTTTTCCTTTCAGCACCTTGGATATATCATGCTATTCCCTCTGTCCTGCCAAGTTTCTGCTGAAAATTCTGCTGATAGTCTAATGGGGGTTCCCTTATATGTAACAAGTTGTTTTTTTTCTCTTGCTGTTTTTAATATTCTTTCTCAATCTTTAAATTGTGACAATGTAATTATGATGTGTCTTGGTGTGGATCTCTTTGGGTTCTTCTTATTTGGAACTTTCTGGGATTCCTGGATCTGGATTCTGTTTCCTTTCCCAGGTTAGGGAAGTTTTCAGCCATTATTTCTTCAAATAAATCTTCTGTCTTTTTTCTCTCTCTTCTCCTTCTGGGACCCCTATAAGGCAAATGCTGTTTCTCTTTATGTTGTCCTATAGGTCCTGTAAACTATCTTTTTAAAATTCTTTTTTTCTTTTGCTGCCCTGTTTGTGTGAATTTCCACTGCCCTGTCTTCCAGATTACTGATTCTTTCTTCTGTTTCATCTAGTCTGCTGTTGAACCCCTCTAGTGTATTTTTCAGTTCCGTTTTTGTATTCTTCAATTCTGAGACTTCTGTTTGGTACTTTCTTATCTTTTCTGTATTTGTTCAAGTTCTCACTGTGTTCATCCAGTCTTCTCCCAAATTCAATGAAAATCTTTATGACTAGTACTTTGAACTGTTTATCAGATAAATTACTTGTCTTCATTTAATTCAGATTTTTTCTGAGGTTTTATTTTGTTCTTTGTTTGGAACATATTCTTGTTTCCTCATTTTGCTTAACTCTCTGTAGTTGTTTCTATGTATTAGATGAAACAGCTACCTCTCTCAGTCTCAAAGGAGTGGTCTTATGTAGGAGATGAACCTTGTTGTTCAACCTTGCAGTGACTCTTGCTTGTCTCTCAAACCTTTGTGATTGTCTAAGCATCCTGATTTATTTTTGGTATGTCACAGATGTTGAGGGTGTACCAAGCCCCGTCAGTGTTCCTTCCATAGGGAGGGATCTCAGAGAGCACCTAGTTTCAGGCTGATTGGAAAGAATACCCTCAGGTAGCAGCTTTTAAAGTATGCAAATATATACAGTTCTGTGGGACCACAAATGTAAGCCCTGCTGTCTTCCAGATCAGGTGATGTGGAGGTGTCCCCTGGATGACAGTTGCAAAACTCAGGGCTCCAGATGAGTGTATAAACTCCTTTCTGGGAGGCACCAGTGAGCTGTAGTGAGGCCAAGGGAGGAGAATACAATGATGGCATTCCCTGGCCTACATTCCCTGAGAGCACTTCCATAGCTTCTAGATGTGTGGCAAACCGTAAGTCTCCCCCTCAGGCTGAAGCTCAAGAAAATAGGCCTTTTTTCACAGAAAGACTGGGGTTGTGTTTCATTCTGCTGTCTGTTCAATGCCCTGGGTGTGGTAGCCTTCCAAGAACTGACTCTCTGATTGTTTCAGTCCTGTAGGGCCCAGAAACGAAAGCTCCCCTGGCCACTAGAGGCAGGCGATCAGGGTGCATCTCCTGTGTGGACTGTGCACACCTGCTGGCTTTAGCGAGGCAGCAGGAGAACTCAGGGTCATGATGCATCTGCAGATGTTAACTTTAGAGGTGGAGCAGGAGAGTACAGTAATGCAACTTCCAGCTTTAGAAGGCAGCAGGAGAACACAGGGCAGGTCATGAATGCCAGAGATTTAGCAGAGCAGCAGGAAAGTGCTGTGACTGTATGTGCCTGGTGGCACTAGCCAGGTAGAGGGGAGAACACAAAAAATGTCACCCACCAACACCTCCATCCCCAGAGAGAGTCCTAAAAGGCCACTACCCCTCCAGCAGATGCTTTAAGATTAGCAAATGAATTGCCTTCACATATAGACTAGGAGGTTTTCAAACTGCTACTTTTGTACTGAGTCCCAAGGCGAGTTGTCTGTATGTAGAAGCCCTTTAATAGCAGAATCTCACTTCCCAGCAGCCTTTTGGGTCTCCTGGACATAAGCCCCTTTGTTTTCAAAACCAGATATTATGGGGCCTCATGTCTCCTGTGCAAGTCCCAAGGGTTGGGGTGCTTGATATGGGGCACAAACCATTCACTCCTCAAGGAGAAGCTCCATATTTGTGAGATCCCTCCTAATTGTGGGTTGCTGTGCTAGAGGTGGATTTTTTGGCAAAGAAGCACTAATTCAGTCATGTGGATGTTTTGGTTTTGTTAGTACAAACCTCTAAGTTATCAGACCTTATTTTTTTAAGTAATCCTGATAAATACTGGATTATCATTTTTGTTTATGTTTTTAGACCTAGAAAGATAATATTCTGAAATAAAGAAGTAGGATAAGACCAAGGTGCACTCAATAAAACACAAGCTTCAAAAAGCCTGAATATCATTTTACTGAATAGGCAACTGTCTGGCTCCACTTCAAGTTTTCTTTTTAGAGTTTCTAAAAAACTCTTATGAGTTATCAAGATAACCATGGAAATATTTTAAATTGCTTTATAAAGCTATGAATGCTCAAAAATAAATTCATTGATAGTTAAATGCATGGCAGAAAAGTCAATTATTTGTGACTGCTAGTAATTCCTTGCTATGTTTAGTAAAGACTTTGTACTACTAAACTGTTCCTCACCCCATTTAAGCCTGTGACTAATTACCTAAAACTCAAAAGAAAAAACAATTAAAAGATTAAAACTCCATAAAGATTTTTACTATTTGGATACCTAGCTAATATTGGCCAATTTTCCAGCCCAAAGTTGAGTTTTACATTTACATTTACATATGCATGACAGTGGTTTAAAAACATAAAAATGTCAGTGTGAGTTGTATTGGGAAACAAGTGTATTTAGTGTAGAGACTAGGGTTGCGTAAGATTATAAGCTCTTTCAGTTATTTACTTTGTGATTCTTTTTGCCTTCTTTCAGTGCTGAATTTTAATTAATAAAGTTGTCAAAGTCTCCAGGTCATTGATAGTATACAAATGAAAGATGATGGAATTTTACAAAACATCTTTTATCTTTTAATATCTGCCTCATTTGACAAAAAGCTTAGTTAATTAAACAATAAATGAAAGGACCCCTGTGAACTAGTAGGCTGAATCCAAAAGCTGATAAATTGTTATTGGACAATAAACTCAAAACAATAAATTGCCTCTTTATGAACTCTGGTAGCATTAACATCGCAAGGCACATTTGTTGAGAACAGTTTGTCTACTGGTTGCCCAAGAGATAAAAATAAAGCCTTGATTATTCCATTAATCTTGGAGAATGCTCACTCTGGTTGTATTGAATCTTCTGAAATACTTAGTTCTTGGGAAAACTTGTGTTACTACAATTTCCTTTAATTTCCCTTCCAGTGGTCTCAGTTAAATGTCAATTAAACATCTTAAATAACACCTGCATGTTTTAATAAACCTAACTCAACAAGGGGTGCTGTGTGATAAAGAAGCTCTTTGCATTCTTCCCCTGTGAGAGAGTCACTGAACTCAGGAAGGGATTGATGAATGCAAGTGTGAGTTGGATGTTACCTAAAGCATAAAGAGTCTTTAGAGTAGCACTAAATTTGTGATGTAAAGAGCAAGTTAAAACAGTTGTAAAGTACTGTGGGAATAGAAAATGAGAAGAAATTGCCAAAAAATTCATATGTCTATTTTGCCCTAAGGTATATATTGACATGGGACTCTAGTAGGCAAAATAAGACAAAATCTGTTTCATAGCCTTGAATTGGAGGAGAGAAGTTTTAAGTATAGCAAAGAATGTCTCTTGGGAAATATTAGGACAGAAATGTATTACAATGATATGCCGTGGATCTCTTTTTAAATGATTTTTAGAAAAAAAGTTGGAAACATATTTTCCTGTCATAAAAAAGTAATTCTTGTTCTAGGTGAGTTTTCTCAGAATCTAATAAGCTTAATTCTGTTGCCAAAAGATGATGTTGTGATGTTAAGCCATTCCTAGAGGTACAAGGTTCCTGCAGTTGGGAACAAAGAGGGATGCTTCAGTAATCTGAAATCAGAAGAGTGAGCTTACGTGCTCTGTTAATTTAGTCAACCAACTATAGCAATTCCATGAAAAAATGTGTCATATTCCATGATTTTCCGTAGATACATGTGAATATTTATGATTGAACTGTCAAATGAAGGTGGCTCATGTGATGCTTGATAGATTATTTTAAATCCATTTTACATGTTGATCAAATATGTGGATATGTTTTTCACAAGTGTGGATAATAGGATATGTTACATAGACTTTCTTTGCAGTTTTGATTTAGAAAAATATACTTAGAACTAAATATATGCATTTTTCCATCCTTCATAGATGTGTGCTACCATTTTGTCTTCTGTGCTTCTAAAATATTTTGATAATTTATTTGTATTCATTATAATAATAATCACTAACATTAATGTTGCCTTTGTGCCAGGCACTATTCTAAATACTTCACATTATCTCATTTTATTCTCTAACAACACTGTGAATTAGGCACTATTTTCATCCTCATAAAATGGAGGTACAGAGAGAGTAACTTACCTGAGGTCACAGGAATGGAAAGGGACACGATAAAACACAAGCAGTCAGAGTCCAGAGCCAGAGCCATTTCTGTAGATGCTGCTAGAATTAGTTTTAAGGTCCACAAAAATCACAATTAAAATTAAAAAACATTTTCTGAGGAAGTCACACTATAACTCACTTTCTCATGTTAAGGGTGTCACAGTATATTTTTGCTCTTCTCTTGGAACAGCAAGCCTTCCTGAAAATAAAGGAAATAAAACTCATTCTGTACACCATTCCTAATTCCCTCTTCGATTTCAGTTTCATCAAGGTAAGGATGAGGGAATCACCCTCTGGAACAAGTTTATTTTGTTGCTGTAAGTGAGGTCTCCTTTTGTGGCTGTGAGAGCAAATCTGAGCTCAGACAAAGGATAACTGTAGAAAAACTTATTATTCACTCTCCTTACCTCACTATACAGATTTATCAGGGTGTGTCTCCGTAAGTTCAATATAGCCTATACTTTCTTTTAAAGAAAAAAAAAAAATTCAGGTGTTCTTTTTTATGGATACCATTGCAGCGTCAACTAACTATAGCACTGAGACACACTCAGTTTTTTCAATTTCCAAATACTTCTTATATAATGAGGTTAAAAAAAATCCAGTCATTTTTATTTTAGTTCCATTACTGTCAAAAAATAAAAGTATTCATAAAGAGAGCTGCAGGCTTTGGGCAAACTCCAGGACTCTTTTGCCTTCTGCATTTCCATTTATGTGTTACTGAGAACCTCTGCTGTTAATGAAAACAGTTAAAAGCAAGGAACAGAAAGGTTAGACGTTTTCTAAGGCAGAGTATGAGTTGGCAAGAAGGGCATATAAAAGGCAGAGCTGAGTGCTGAGCCATGTGCTATTTTAGGGCAGCACTAGCCATGAAACAATGTGCTGAGCTGTAAAAGATGGCAAGTACATTCTACATTTCCAAGATGCATGCTCAGAAACAGTCATTTCTACACTCCTTCCTTATTCAGTAAGAATTAACTGCCTTTGAGCACTCAATAGTAATATTTTACTTCTGCAGGGTGCTTTTTACTTTTCGGAGAATTTCCACATGTTATCTCATTTATTACAGAATGTTTAGGCAATAGGTGGGCATGGAGGCCCCAAGGAGCTAAATGTCTTGGCTAAGGATCTACAGCTTGATGGTAACAGAGACAAGACTGGAAGAGGGAAATGGTATAGGAAAAAGAAAATTAATTATGTAGAGAATAAGAGACATTCTGCAAATGTATATTACAAAATCTGCAGAAATGCCAGGCCATTACTTTCAATATTAGCAAATTTGTCACATGCTATTTGCTTCCCCAAAATATGCACAACACTGTAGCTTTAACATACCTTAAATTTTTAATTAACTACTGATTTTTAGCAATAATTTATGGATTATTATATGTCAGGCTTCAAATATATTGAACAACATATTAGAAATGCCTGTAAATTTTCTTTGAAAAGATTGAGGCAATACGTAAATACCAGAAGTTTATATTTTTGTTTATAATTCATGTAAGTTAATGAACATACTTTCCTTGCCTTGCCTTCCCCAAGTTACTGCTTTTGTAGTCAAGAGTTTCACTTGCTGTGCTGTGTACATTAGGATTCCATTTTCCCCTTTGTCAATCTTTAGAACAGAGTATTCTATGTATTATCTTAGAAGGAAACAATCATTAAAATAACCTTAAGATCTGGTTTGAAGTGATGCCAGTGAAAGTGCCTAATATTCTTGCCTTTCTCAACTTTAACATTTTCTAGCATTTAAGATTCTTGATAATAAAAGTGTAAAATATTCTACCTAATTAATTCCTAAATTACTACTTTACTGAAACTATTTTCTTATAAAAAATTGGCAGATACCAGACTTTGGATATAAGCTTTCTTATATTTAAGCTTATATATAATGTAATAGCTAATGTCAATTCTCTAGCCTATATGGAATTGATAGGCCAAAGGAGTCAAAGCAATATAATTTTACAGAAGATAATTGCTATTTATCTAAGAAGAGGGTCAGACTGCTGATCCTGCGAAAAGAAAACCTTGAGTCTCTTTAGGAGTAATAGCACTAAAGAAACAGTTGTTAAATTCTTTCATGAAAAACTTCCTCTTTCCTTGGTATAGATTTTCACTTTCTAAAGATAAATGAATTATGGAGAGGGGATATATATCTGAGTAAAGATAAATGCATAATCTTTACACACACATACATGTATACACATACTCTGTGGGTAAAGATCAATTATATTTCATTACCGTTTTGGTGTTTTCTAAGTATATGTTCTCTTGTAAGTGCATATAACAAAAACTGAGACGTCATGAAGAAAAGAGTTGAATTGCTGTTATCATTTTCAATGTGTTACTCATATGTTTTCTTACTTTAAAGTTATAATTAGCACAAATTTATCATTTAATAATTGGATAATTAGCTTGGCAAACACTTTAGTACTCTAAATGTTACTGTAACACTTAGTTATACAGTAATAGCTAGTGCAAGTGAGCTGAGGACCAGGACAAGAAACTCTGGTGGCTTGTGTATTTGAGCTTTGCCTCCCTCCCATTATTTATGGCTAGTAATAGTGAGAACAAAGTGACTTGCTGCCAGAAGGAGGTAATCCATCCTTAGCACAGAAAACAGGAACTTAAAGGGAGCGAATGGAAAAAAATAATATGTAAGGGCACTGTAAGATAAATACCTAAATTTGTTTACAACATTTGCTTCTTTTATAACTATAAAGTCTTCCAACCCAGGTGGCTAGTGTGATTATAGTTAGCATCAATTACCAAAGACTTAGCAGAGTCCCAATTATAGCATATGAAACATAATCTTTCATTATGAGCGTCTCCTTTCTAAAAATCTTTGCAAAATTTAGATTAGAAAATCCCTTTTTTCTTTTGTAAATAGACATAACTTTATACAAACTGTGTGAAGTGCACCAAGCTGGGACTTCATTCATTGCTGAAATTTTATGATGAATACAAGGGTCTGAAGCTTTTAAGACAGCACTAACAAAATTAGAAACTGAGACTAAGAGGAGTAGAACATCCTAGTATTCCTTTCCTTGCTTATTTGGGTCAGGTAGAAGTGGTGTTATGTGGCCACAGTTTCTTTTAAATGGTAGAGACTATTACAGTTCTACAGAACTGTAATTCTTAACACAGGGACTTCTTTTTTAATGAAGAAGTGAGTAGTAGTAAAGTGATTATAAAATTGGCTTGTATAAAAAAGCATTTTCATTGAATTTCATTATGGAATTAGAGTTACGTCTATATGTATGCAAATCATTCAATAGACTGGATTGAAAATATTTTAATAAAGAAACTTAAGATGATGACCAGGCATGCAGAAGTTTTGATAATATGATGTGGTGAATATTTTGAAGCTCTTTTTATAACTTTTCCATCCTCTTAAATATACGCTAGTTGTCATAATTCAAGCAAAAACAAAACCTCATGACTTAAATTATCTCTTGATTTGAAAGATTCTTTGGATAATTAATTGTGTCAGTTGCCAATAAGAACCTTAAGTGTTCTCTAAACATCATCAACCTAGTTCTGTATTCACACCTAAGTGTTATTATGTAATAATGATGCAGACAATGGGAAGAGATTGGAAGCTCATTGCTATTATCTACAAATCTAGGTTTAAATAGAACCATTCCTTTCAGAAGCAGTCTTTCTGGCATCAAAAGTTTCCAACTTTTATTGGTCTATCCAGCCAGATTGTCGCTCCATAAACTCAAACTCATGGATTTTTTTTTTTCTTTTCCCTGAGCAGTAATACTCAGAACATTTCAGGAGACCAGAACATTAAGCTGGAATAAAACAATGAGCGTATTATCATCACCAGAAGAGCATTTTGAATTTTATTAGAAGAAACCAATTAAGATGTTATTTTCAAGCAAAGGGCTTGGCAAGACTTCAGAAAGTTACAATACTTTCCGGAGTCGGGTAGGGGTTTAGTTGGCACAGAGGGCAGATCTTTAGCTTAGAGTCTTGACAGCTTTAATGCACATGCAACTGGGATTTTTTTGTTTAAGCTGATTCTCTTAAAAGCCATGCTTCCTGCCACTGTTCAACATAATTACATCAATTCCACTTTCCATTAGTACTCAAAACCTGCTGATATGACTGGAGTTTTAAAACCTTTGTGTGAAAATCTAATTATGCATATTTTTTCCAGGGAGATCTGATAATGCATATGTTCTACAAAGTTATGTTTTTTATTCTGATATCTAGCATAGATTTTTATGCTAGTCATATACTTTGGTTATTCATTTGATTGTATTGACTACAGCGGTGTAAGCAATTTTCTATTACAGGAGGAAAAGAACATTCAATAGGCTCTATTTTGTTGAAGGACAAAGGAGCACATACCTATTTGCTATAGAATAATAAAATATTCTGATTTCAGGTGAAAGGAAATGATGATCTTTTTATTATGTGTATAATATCTATGTCCCTTTTATAATGTGCTTATTTTCAACAGTTTGTCTTTATAGATATTTTATAATGATCTGCATTGATTTACTTCATCTCATATATTTCTACTTTTTTGATATGTATTTGACACTTCTATACTTATAGTTATGTATAGACATTTCAGATATTACATTAGGAATTTAAAGTGTAAAATATATTTATCTAGCAGTTTATCACCTTGCATTTGTTTTCCTCACATTCTTTCTTTGGTTTTTCTTCTTTTTCAATTGAATTAAGAAAAAGATTATTAAGCTTAGCCTGGACTCATTCACAAAATGGTGAAAGCCTCAGAGCCTAGGTGCTGATGGAACATGTAGCAGGAATTGAGTTAAAGATGGCCTAGAGTTAAGATACATCATTTATATATGCTTTGGAAATGAAATGTAGTGCCATAAGCACTTAGATGAAATTACCTTTAAAGCAAAACCATCTTTGGTTTCCAAATTTTACAATAAATATTTGATACTAAGGCAAAATTTTAAAACCTTTTCTAAAATTACTTCTGGGTTAAAAAAATAGAATTTTAATAACCAAAGATAAATTTGCTGAGGCCCATTAATAATAAAGCATAGATATTTTTCAAGGTATGTAAGTACCTGTATTAAGTTCCAACAGCACACATTATGTTCATCTTAAAGTGGAAGCTGGAAAATCTGGTTAGAATTGATTGTTGGCAAATTATGGGTCAATATAAGAAAAAGCTTTCAGGCTTTTATAAAAAATGTTGTATCCATCTGTCTCTTATCCCTTTACTCCCCACTCATCCACCCTACTTTGGAGAGATTCCATTAAATACATTGTTCCATTTTTTAAAAAGACCCAAAGAACTGCACTGAATTCCACGAATATTTTAGAGAACCTACCTTGTACAATGTGGTTACTACATCTGTAGGTACAAAGAGAAGTATGGCATGAATCCTGTCCTCAGTAACCACCCGTTCTAATCAGCAGGGTAAGCCAACTACATAAATACTACACCAGGCACAGCCTAATGTGTGCCATAAGAGGGACACAAACAACTTATAGAAGAAGCCAGTTTTGAAATAAAAACATTATCTTAAGTTGGTTTTGAAAATTGGCTTTAAACCCATTGTGGCATTAATCATTCTGCAAGCAGGGGTTACAGTTTTATCATGGTTATAAACTGGACTGAGAGGGGAGTTCAACTGGAATGCCAAGGAAGAGGTTATTGCACTTAACCAAGGTTCTCCAAGCCTCTGGGGCAAAGCTCTTTTGCTAGGGTTTGTTTTGTCTTGTTATTCACCTCTAAATCTCCAGCAGTCCTGTACAATGTAGAATCATTATGAGTGATGTACTGACAAACAGTTTGGCACCAGTTTGCCAAACTGTCTCCAAATGCCCAGAGCATTTAAAATCCTAAACTGTCTATAGTGGTGGTAGGAGCAGGGGACTGTTTTTAGAGTCTTCTCCATTTCTCAGTTTCCAAATCTCTCTTGTTCTCTTATTTGATTTCTCTCTCTCTCTCTCTCTCTCTCTCTCTCTCTCTCTCACTCTCATACACACACACACACACACACACACACACACACAAATACACAATGTTGGCCATGTGTGAGGCATAGAACAAAGACATGAAGCAGCCTGTCTTAAACATCAGAAGTTCAAAATAACTAGGTCTTCAGAAATATCTTCTTTTATACACGAAAATGAATTCCATACCAGAGGTCAGAAGCTCCTTTCTCTGGGCTTTCATTCCCATCAGCAGTTTGCCATCTCATCATAAGACTACAAGACAGAAGAAATTAGACCAGGGAAAAATCTATAACTCTAAATGTTTGGAACGACTGATCATGTTAAACCCAAGACCTTATAACACTGATTCTCCATGTTGGCTACACATTAGGGTCACCTGGGAGCTTTAAAATTCTGCTGCCAAGGCCACACCCAGACCAATTAAGTCAGTATCTCTAGGGATGAGGTATAGCCACTATTGTTTTTAAACTACTCCAGGTGATTTCAATCTGCAGTCATGTTTAGAGATCACTGCCTCCAAATCCCTAAAGTTCAGTTTCTGTTAGAGAACATGAAATCTCCAAGGTTCTTTTAACAATGAAATATAATTCTATTCAGTCTATTGCTCTAATGGTTTCCAAGATAGAGTCTTTGCTAAACATTGAAATATAGCCACTTTACTCAACAGTGGAGATTTTCAATGCCAGAAAAATCATCATTAGTGTAGCCACAATGCAGCTTGAGTGTTCACTACCCACTGAGTGAACAAATACCCTTCACTTATTTCTTTGTGAAATATGAAAGTCATGTCAAAGTTATGACCTAGAAAATTATGTTCTATTTTCTATTTCCTTTATATTTTGAAATGTAGTGACATCTCAGTGAGATTCTTGACAACCTAAGCTAGTCTTGATTTAGGTTATGTCGTCAGGTCTAACATAGAGCCTCGTGCTAAGAAAATTCGGTAAAGATCTGTGCAGTATGTACTCTCTCACAGACAATTTCATTTGTATGTGTTTGTGTCTAAATGTGGGATAGCAAACTCTCTAAGACAAAGAGGCCATCTATAGTGGTAGTGGTAGGGAGAGTGGGAGTGGAAGATAGGGAAGGTTTCTTCTCACTCAGAAAAAAATATTTCGCCTATGGCAATGGGAACAGATTCTGATCCTTTTTTGTATACCATTCTTTTTCCAGTCTCTTTAATGATGTATGATACATAGTAGATGCTTAATAAATTCTTGAAAGTAAAAGAATGAATGAATTATGTCTGCATTAGCAGTTTTAGAGAACTGGAAGAGAGCAGAAGTAGGTCAGAAGACACAAAAATGGAGAATCAAACCCTGTCCAGCTCTGTGTTCCAGGATCATAAGTTGCCAATAATTCAGAGAGGCCGTTCTTAATATGCTTTTAACCTTCCTCTTGGCAAATTATCTTGGTTTAGATCTCTATCCTTTGTACTGTGATCCTACTATTGCCATGAATGCAGGAAAGCCATGGAAAGCTTTCCTTAGTTTATGATAAATATCTGCAATACTCACAGTTGAAGACTTTCTGGAGAAAAAAAACTATGTGTAGGGGTTACTAGGTAAAAAAAAACTAAGCAATATCATGGGCAGGTCAATAGTAAACAGAACACAAATTGAGAACTTTGGGCCTTTGAAAATGTCAGTATTCGCTGTGAAGGACATGTCACGTTTACCTGTTCTTATCAAAACGACATGAATTAAAGTTTTCTTGGCCATTGTCAGGAGCTTTATAGTATATGTTTGTTTACCAAAATGATGTCTTTCATTAAAGGAGAAATAGGGAAAAAACTCTCTTTTTGTGGAAGATGTAAGTTTAACACCTTGAAATGCACAATATACCTCAAATGGGCAAGTTCAGAAAAATATGTTTTGCTTATTGGATGCAGTTTAGGAAAGAAAACAAATAGGCAGCTATCTTATTAAATGAAACAGAAAATGATATTCTAGGACAGTGTGGGTTTTTAGGATTCTAGTCACATCAAGCTAAGATATCATTCTTTCCATGCTTCTACCTATAACTTTATTGATTGATCTTTAATGGAAAGATATGTATGTTGCCTTTGAAAGAATTAGATTTAGTGTGCTCCTATTATTTAGGACTTGGTCTGGCAAAGTAAATGAGGAACTCACAAGTAAGAGGTAAATGCTTAAAATATTTCCAGGGTAAAATACCAATATCTGGCTTAGTAGACTGTAAGAATACAACTCCGTGTATGTCAAAATGCAAGTTACACAACTGTACTTCTCTGAAGGGTATAAAAAAAATCGCTTTGCTGGGTGGAAATTACTGCTGTAAAATACTAAAATAGCTACATTAGTAAATTGTGGAGTCAGGTAGTCAAAGGTAGTTTTTATTTTTCCTGGAGTATTTCACTTATCATTTATTTGTTTTGGAATATTGTTGTTAAAACCCAAATTATCATTTAATTCTAACTTGACAATCGGAAAATTTGCTTGACTATCTTGTAACATTGAGGTTCTTAATTCATTTCTGGAGTTCATCCACCAAAATAAAGTGTGGTAATTCTTTCTACCACCTTCTTCAGCAGGCAAAACTATGACTCATTTCCCCCACCCAGTTACTCCAGAACTGTTCAGTGCAATGTTACAAAATGAGGTGTGATAGTACAGTATTTCCCAATTTATTTTTGAGCCACTCAAGCAATGTATCCAACATCTTCTGTTCTAGGGAACACACACTAAAACACATATTACACATTTTCCATACTTCATTCTTGTCTCTGTGTTATCTCAGTAGTAAAGAGGGGAAAGGTGATAAACTAGTCGTGAAAGAACTATATTTTATAAATTCATTTGTTATATAGAGGGACTTTACTTATATTTAATGAGCAATTTATAGGACAGTAGTGAATGGGCCTTCCTGTTATCTTTGCCTTGTTTAAACCAAAATGGAAATTATTTTGTTTTGCACAACCTCTACTAGCTAAGGCAAATGCTCAAGGCTAGGTCAGGCCCAGGAGCAAATTGCCTGGGTTTGAAACATTGCTCTACCACTTATGAGACATGCAGCTCATGGTAGTTCCATCAACTTCTTTAAACTTTGTTTACTAGGCTATAAAATAAGGATAAATTAGTTCCCACCTGATAATGTCATTGTGAATATTAAACAAGGTAACATATACAAAACACTTAGCAAGACATGACAACAGTAAAAGTATACTAAATGCTAGATATTATTATAATTATTTTGTATAAAGTGAGAGAATTAAAAGATGACTAGGATATATTCCTTCACCTTAAGAAATGTATTGTCTAGTTATATTAAGAATATTATTCTAGATGTGGAAAACTTGTGCGACACTGGCCTAGAAAAGGATGTTCTTGGCTCACATAATATTTAACAATGAGTAAGATGCTAACATTTAAGAATCAGGAGATTTTAGTTTATAATGTATATTTCTCTTTTTTCTTGAAAAGTCAGAGGAGCTAGGAAGCACTGACAGGGGCTGAGTAGGACTGTCCCTTCTAGTCTGGTTTCCTTTATTCACTCATGTTGCCTGTCTGAACCTCACCAACATGGACTTTTCTACTCTTGGGTCTAGAGTGGGACATGATGATGGATAAAAAATAATTTCTAGATAAAGCAATAGATCTTGTAAGGATCCTGTCTCCTTGGTGGTATTGGGGCATAAAAGAAAAAAAAAATAGAATTCTTTCTTTCAAGGAACATATAGTTAGAGAAAAAAGGAAATAAAATCATAAAACAAGACATATCATATCTTCCTAAAAATACATATATCATTTTCATGATACCCACACTGAAAATAATACAATACATTAACTTTTGTCTCTGCTTATGAAAATATTAATTTGTTATGAAAAAAACAAGTTGAGAATATAGGGCATGTAAGAATGCTTAAATAATAGGAGCCCACTAATCTAATGGTTTCTTTCAAAGGGAATCAACAACAGCATTTCTTTTTCATAAATATATATGTATATGTACGTGTGTTGAGCTTTGCATGAAGGCATAAATCACCTATAAAATAGTCTAGGCTATGTTGACAGACTTTGGGAAAGAATTTATCAAGCCACTCCTCTGATCAGCAGTTCTAGTTTTTTGATCTCAGAGAAGTTATGGGTAGGCTGTGGTTAATGATGTGAAAATATGGGCTATTATTCTCTTATTTGTCAAGTTATTGACAAAACTTTTTACTTAGTCATTTCAATGAAAATCTAGTGTCAGCTATCCTAGCTTCATGCAGATTTATTTAAGGAAAGAAATATCCTACATAAGTTTCCTGATACTCAATACCAAGTTATTACGGAAGTCTGATTCCCAAGTCCTGTGAGCTGCAAGATTGGTGTGATTTGGTTCTACCCATATTTCGCTAAATACTGACAGACAAAAAACACTGCCTGGAGCATATGTATCCTAATGAGTGCAATAATTCTTGTTTTATTATTAATTATTACGACACATCTTTATCTTTGCTTCTATTCTTATACATGGAGCTCAATGTTACTCATCTTTAATAAGAATTATTTCACATTTAGTATTTGGGTTTATATATTTTTCATTTTTTAATCTGGGAAATTATATAGAAAAAGTAAATCTTCTGGAAATGGTCAACATAAACTGCATCTAAATACTCTCTTGTTATTCTTTATGACAGTTGGCAGGAGTTTTAGCAAGTCATGTTAAGCTGTAACTACAAACAAAAAAAAATACAATTTCCAAGTTCATGAAGAGTTTAGAAAGTTTCATTATGTATTCCTTCCAACATAATTTCTGCACTATCTGACTATACTGTCAATGAATAAAGGTACTGAATAACAAACTAAAAAAAGTCTTAATTTAAAAGTTTATAGTTAAAGTAGCACAGTAGCTTTAATCTTTAAACTGTAAACGCAACAACCTTCTTAGCTTGAATTTTCATTCAACTCTTTGTTTTCCTCAGTAGCAAATCTTGCAGTCAATTAATAGCTTCACACTGTTTTTCAGTATTTTTCTTCAGCTAGTTATCTTTCTGCTCTTTGATTTTCCTGATTTTCATTTCTCCCTCTTCTTCACCACTGAGCACTCTTTTCTACCTGTGTGTTCTGCCATGCACACCTCCTCTCATTTTTCCTTCAGTTTTCTTCGCTGGTGTTCATGAAGGGAGGCCAGAATTGACCTAGGCATGTAAACAAGTCTGAAGACTGTGGTTTAAAGCTTACCTAAGCAATCATTTTACCACTAACCATCTTCTATAGTCTCCAACCCCCAAAAGGAGGCATTACTTCCCTCTGGATATCTGCTTATTCCTCAAGGAACTAAAAAAAAGGATGTTGATTTTTAATGGATTGTTTGTTGTTTTATGTTTTATGTTTTGGTGGAAATTCCTAAATTTAATATCTCCATTCAATGCCCTACAACCCCATACACTGCTGCACAACCCAGGAAACAAAAATGAATAATTTTATCTAGCCCTAGTTTATTTTAGATTTTTATTTTTCTAATAACTACTAAAAGGGAAGTTAGAGGGAGAAGAAGAGAATAGAATTACTAACTTTCAGAGAGTGTAGGCCGGTGGATTAGTTGGGCCATGCAAGCTGCTGGATGGTTGCATAGCCCCATGCTGCCCTAAGGGGTCTGTGTGACTCTGTGCCTCTCTCAGCCCCATCTCCCTCCAAAGGTGGTACTCACCAAGCCTTGCCACCCTGCCACACACAGTCTTATCAGATCTCCTTTAGTGAGAGGTTAATTCAGGAAGAAGCTGAATACAAAATAAAAGCTGGCACAAAAGGAAAAGAAGCCAAGATGTAGGCTAGCTGTGTTGCAGGATGGCAAGACTAGAGTAGACAACACAGAAGTGATGGCCACTTCTGAAGGAACAACCACTAGGGTTGATTGAGGGTCATAAGAGATCCATTCAACTATTAGAGCTACTAGTGTACTCCAGTTGAGGTCCAGTTTACTGTTGGGCTGGTCCAGGTGGCTGCTAAGATAACTTTGTTGCTTTCCCTTTCTATTTTTTTTTTTTTTTCTACATAGATCCTTTTACCAAAGGTAAACTCAGATATACCTGTTCTTGATAGTCGGTATATGATTGAAGCCTAGTTAAATGACAGCATCTGGAGATAGTGAAATGAAGAACTCCCATAGTTGGAGTAACTAAAGGGCAACGACAAGAATTTTTACTATTATCTTGATTTAATGAAAATGATGATACCTATAGGTACCCAGAATAATCACATTAAGATCCTGATTTTATTGAAGTTGGGAGCATTTTCAAGTTCTCTGCAAATGCATTGTTATTATAAATTAATAAATGAATCCAATGTTTATAGTTGTAGGGCTATTTTAAAGACAAAAATCTACTATTTAAGCGAATTAAAAATTAAAGCAATTTAAATATCATATTGTGGGAATTCCCTGGCAGTCTAGTGGTTAGGACTCCACGTTCTCACTGCCGAGGGCTCGGGTTCAATCCCTGGTCGGGGAACTAAAATCCCATAAGCCATGTGGCACGGCCAAAAAAAAAAGCTGTAATAAAAATCATATTGTAAAGTGAATTATAATATTGTGATTACGCTAAAAATAGTGTGGGAATATTGAGTAGAATCAACATGGAAAAACTAAACACAAATCTTACATTCATATTACTGTATTCTCTGTATTTTCTCTTTTTATTTCATAACATTTTAGAAAATATTATGAAAAGCATTAATTAAGAAGTGCCTACAAACTTTACTTATATACCAACATCATATGCCTAAAGATCAGTCAATGTAAGGGTGAATTGTGTAAGGAAATTTTTAAAATGAGAGCAATTGAAATAATTGATTTTTGTAGGATAAACTTTGCCTTAGATAGCCTAAATTAAATCATCCCTTCATTTTTCCAGGTCACAGAGATATTTTAGAAAATGAGGTAACTGTTTGGATGTTTAACAGGAGATTTTTTTAGGCATTTTCCTCTGTGTTTTTTAGTGTCCCTCATTTTTCTAGACTTAGATAATTAATAGATTACATGTATTACTGAGACCCTTTCATGTTTAAACTTAATCTCTGCAATTTTCTAATCATTCTGTGCTAATGTGTAGTTTGATGTGCATTATTAGGAATTTGGATTTGTTTTATTTATCAGTGATTAGAATTTCTGCATATTTGTATTTAACACCTTTATGAAAGTTTGCCACTTTGTTGAGCATGGTCAAGAAATACATTTTTAAAATTAAAAGATTGCTGTATCTGAACATTGGATGCAGGGAACACTGCCCTGCATTGTCAGTTTACATAGGGAAAACTAATGAGGCTATAAAGAAATACTATCTGTTTTATTAGAATTTTTTTACTAGTGAAACAGCTGGAAAAACAGAGTTAGTCTGCTGGCTTCCATTTTCCATTGCTTTGTGCCCTTTAAATTCAGATTTCCTCTTGTTCGTGACCACATGCTCACCACACACAGACTCCTTGGTTTGATACTTTAAGCCACATGGAGATTAAGCACCATTAGTAAAGACTAGTTTAAGAAAGGTTTTAACTAAAATAAATGGCACTTTCAAAGAGAATGAGGATTTATGGAGTATGTGTGTGTGTGTGTTTGTGTGTTTGGATAAATCAGTAAGGAAGAAATCAGATCATAGTGCTTGGGTTGGGTGCCATTAGTCATTGAGACATATCTTATGTTACAGACTTATTTCTAACAGTTTAATCGTAGTAAAAATGCTAAGTGGCATCGTAGTGACCAGAAAGAATATGCATCACTTTACTGTATTTAGAATAAGAATTCTATTGCTGAAAGAAAAATTAGATATCACTTAATCTGGCCCTTTTATATTACAGCTGAGGCCCAAAGAGATTAAATGTCTTGGCCACTAGGCAGAATAACTAGAACTTGGGTATACTTGTTACTTGTACATAGCATTCCCACATCATCATCACTCTCTTCTCTACCTATCTGCTAAAGGGGTATATGGAGAAATTGGAAATGCAGTGTGAAGGATGATAAGGGAGAGGATAGAGTGGAGCCAATCAGGCTTTAATACATAACTGTGAAAGGTAAACTGACACCAATAAATTGGGAGAGTTTTTGGACTACAAGCAAATGAAAATTATTTGATTTTTTGAAAAACACCTATTGTTTGCAGTTAGATCTGAAAAAAAGAAGAAATGAAAGCATTTATAGTTATCTGCCTCCAAAAACCCATTAAGTGCTAATTAGCCAGTATCAGAGAAGGTCCAAATCTGTCTACTTTGGAAACATGCTCTTTAGGGAAATATATGAATTTTGTTTAAAAAAATAGCATCTGTTGGTAGAAACATGCATCCATGACCTCTACATTTCTGAAAAATTCCCATAATCATTGTGGGAAAAAGAATCTGAAAAAACAAATCATGTAAGTTTAATTCTAACAAACATCCTACTGCAATGATAAAGTGAAATAACTGAATAACACATGAAATACAGCTTATATTCCACTTTATCAGGGAGGCACAAGGAGTTTAACTTACACATATCCAAATCAAATTCACTGCGTTTTTTTAATATTCTTTACCAATAGAGGCCACCACATTAAATAAGAAAAAAATAGTATATTCTAATACACTCTCTTATTCAACTGCCATAATTAAAATGATAATTCACAATATTCAGAAACTAGTCTGAAGTATTTGTACTATCTACCAAGGGAAGAATTATCTCATTGTTGTACTATAAATTGGGTATTTATTTCATAACAATGGCAAAAGTGGGTTATCTTTGGGAGGTAGGATTAGTTTTCTCAGCATTCATGTGTGACAAAGGTTAAAACTCAAGTGAATCATAGCAATAGTATTCAAAATAGAGAAATGTCTTCAGTTACCTTTCAGTGATGGTACAGCATTAAAATTCTTGTAACTTTTAAGGGTTTGTTTACGTTTTAAAAGTGCTTGGCTGTTTCATAATGGCTGAGGGGCAATTTAAGTTAATTTTTTGATAGGGTGGTCTGTCTTTAGTTTTCAGGAATTATCTGATATACTTTGGAAATATCCTTAATATAACTCCCTGAATTATTCATGTAATCTCAGAGCTAGAGTCTACATCAATACAGGATGACAGCTAACACAGTTCACAATGGTACACATAAATCTGACACCTCCCTCAGCCTTTCAAGATATTTTCTAATTTAAAATATTCTGACTGAGAACCTACCACATTTAAGGCATTATCTCCTCTTTTGAGTGGAATATCAGTAAATGATAGATTTCTTGCTTTCCAGGAATTTACAGTCCTATTAAGGAGATGAAGAGAATAATAACTATGCAATATATGACACTGTTAATTAGTGTTGAAGGCTAAAGAGAGAAGGAAAAAATGAAAGAGGAGTGGTACAATCTGAGCTTTACCTGAAGAAAGAATACAGTTTAAAAATATACAAGCAAGAAAGATGGTAGAAAGTGCATCTGATAGAGCAATGGTGTAGAAATCGATTTCTCAACCTGATCTGTTTGAGTCTAAGATCAAGTCTTTACCATGTGATGGATTTGGACAATGTTGACTATAGGGATTAAGATGAAATGGAACTGGAGAAACTAACCTGTCTAACATGTGGTCCAAATAGTGAGGCAAGTTGCCATGGCAAGGCAGTTGGGTGGCATTCAAGGTACAACAGTAGGAGAAACGGAGGGCTAGAAAAGGAAACCAATATAAATAAACTAGTGAAAGGGGATTATTATGATTTAAAAATAAGTAAAAACTCTGGGTATCACATTTTTTGCCTCTTCCTCATTAATGATCTGATGAAAGAGTTTAGGGACAAAAGGTTTCATAAGGTTGAAGTACAAGTTCAGGCTATCCAATGCAGCACCATTCCTAGCTTCCATCCTTTTCTGAACAATGGGAAAATAATCAATAGTCAATGTTGAAATATTCCTTCAGAATAAAATCACAAGAAATTTAATCTTTTCTTGTTACAGCAATAATAAATGGAGAAAAAAAGATCATAATATAGCCACATATTCCAAACTTTAACAGTGGAGTTAGTTATTCAGAGTGGGAGTTTTGTTAGGAACCTGAGCAGACAGAGAGCAAAGTACTTACACCTGAATCATTAGAAACGCCTTTTTTTAAAAAATGCATGTTAGATAACATAATTTTCAATAGCCTATATTTGTGAAAATGATTTAGTGGTTTATACTTCTCAACTCAAAAAATATTGGTGTCTCTATAGTGTCTATTAGGTGTAGGACACTATCTTGCTCTTTTTTTCCCTTTGGTTTCAAAGTTTTTTAGTGTATCATTTTCCTACAATGTCTAGGACCTACTTCTGTCTCCTTTTTAGACAATGTACACACTGAACTTAATCACAGTTAGGTCTATAATAAGAAGTAGAGAATCATCTGAAAAGAAGAAAATATCATGACTATCTTTGAAATATTGTGCATATACCCCCAAGGAAAGAATCTATATAACTGCAGAATATAAATTACCTTGGTATTATAATAATCAAAAAAGACTCAAATTAACTGTTAAAGTGAAGAATGATCTCTATAAATACACTTCAATAATCTGTACTGTCTCCTATAAAAACATTGCTATGTATTCAACTTTTAACTATGAAAGATTACAGAGAACTGCAAGATAAATTAAATGTCAAAGTGACCTTAGTCAATTTGTACAGCAATAGTTTATTGTCTCCTGTAAAGATATTACCTACACAAGTCAATGATTTTATATGTGATCCTAAGGTAGTACCATTATGCTAAGAGTGATTGCAAAGCTGTATTTCTAAATGAAACAGCCTATAACCAATAGAAAAATAAATGAGAGGAATATATGGTTTTTAAAAACATTGACTACTTCAGACTTTTGTTAAGGTTATTATCCTAAGCATATAGTAGTTACTTTTAGAAGGATGAGAGGAAAAAATAAATAAATTTTCCTAGTTGATCATTCTTGCCTGAATTCCACAATTTCTAATGCTTTTTACATTCAAGAATAAATGTTATAGTAATACCATTTTCTAGTTAGCATGGGAAAAATAATCATTTAGGGAAAGTATAATAGTTCAATTATCTGGAGAACGTTTTTTAGATAAGAGGGTGAAATTACTAGTCCTTGTAGATTTGTAATTTCTAGTTTGATTTTGACTATTATATTCAGCAGAAAAGATAGGACATTTTTTCCCAGGACTCAAGAAAATAGTTTGCATATTTTTGTTTGTTCTTTAAGGAAATTTGATATTTTCTTCTTTGAATATAAATAGTTTTATCAATTCATCTCGCTTATGTATTTTATTTAAAACAAGGGAAAAAGCGTGAAAAGGGAACATATTTATGCCTTCTTGTTTTTCTTTGTTTTTTTGTTCTCTTTGCCTCATTCCCATTCCTCTCTGTGTATCCCAAATTATTTGAAGATTTTGTATGTGTGTAATGCAATGGATGACGTCCATTTATAAGCAAGGCTGGAGAAGATAAGCTGGTCCTATAGGCTATTACTACTACAGAAACAGTAGAGGTATCAAGGGGAGGCGGAAAAGGGGGGGAGACTCACTCTGCAACAGGTTGTGCATGGTGAAGAGGGACACCCATCAGGAGTTTGGACTCAAGAAGGGGTGCACAGGAAATATGGCAGAGGGGTTTCAATGACTGATGAGACCCCTCCTATCTCACTCATAGACTATTTGTAAATTTGCTAAGCATCACAAAATGCTGAATGTGTCCAAAATTTCAGTGGAAACCAGCAAAAAGTGCAAATTTCCAAGCCCTATCTCACATGGTGCAGAAGTGTGCTGACTTTTCTGAACCAACAGGCGAAGCAGAGAAAAAGCACAAGAGACGTGGAATTCCTGGGAGACTTTTTTTTTATTTATTGGAGTATAATTGCTTTACAATGTTGTGTTAGTTTCTGCTGTACAGTGAAGTGAATCAGCTATGTGTATACATATATCCCCTCCCTCTTGGACCTCCCTACCCCCGCATCCCACCCATCTAGGTCTTCACAGAGCACCGAGCTGAGCTCCCTGGGAGACTCTTAATTGTATCAAGCCCAGAAATATGGGGTCTGAAGCAAGATTCACTAAGTCTTGTAAATCATGCAGGGCACCTTGGTAATATACAGATTGCCTGTGCATATGCCTCCCAAAGAAACCCACTGAAATCCAATACTGCAATGATCATAAAATAATAGCATTATACCTAGATAATGCATACATTTGATGCACAGGACATTTGACTGTTGTTTTGGATTTTGGAGAAAGTGATAATATGCTAGTAATATCATATGGCCTATGATAGTATTTGTCTAAAATCTTGTCAGAATCTAAACTTTCTCTATAGAGATATTTCTCTGACACTGAGCTCTTGGTTCTTCTTTGGTATTTTTGGAACTCCATGAACTGTGTAGTTCATTATGTGCCAAACTAGTTGGGGAAAGTTCAGTCACTACTGAACATGTATATTTCAGCCTGAAAGCAACAGATTTAAAAAGTAGAAAGTATATATAATAAAATAACTCAGCCAAACCTCAAGTGAAAAACAACTTTGGTCATTTTTGAGCCTTTAGATTTGGTTGTTTAGAAGTGGTTTCCAAAGTTTATTTTACCAAGTGCCATTTCAAGATTTTAAGCTTTCTGAACTTACTTTCAGTTTTCTTTATACACTCTTAAACTTGTCATTAATTTTTATTGAGCTTTATGGTCTATGTTGGAAGGGTGCTGCAAGTAAAGGGAAGGATACTTTTGGAACCTTGGAGGGTCCTCAGCTTCCTTCAGGAAGCATTTGCCCATATCAACAACTGAGGAGATCAGAAATAAAAATAAGCTTTTGTTTTTGCTTGCCCTTGCTTGAGCCATGGTAAAATTTTATCCG
This sequence comes from Eubalaena glacialis, assembly GCF_028564815.1. Classification (NCBI taxonomy): domain Eukaryota; kingdom Metazoa; phylum Chordata; class Mammalia; order Artiodactyla; family Balaenidae; genus Eubalaena; species Eubalaena glacialis. The sequence goes on along the minus strand of NC_083723.1, from coordinate 24,978,821 downwards.
AAAGTAACAGCAACAAGCGTTAAAAATTTATGTATTGAAAATGTGATAGATTAAATTGGACAAGTGCCCAGATTGTCAAAGACAACAGACTTTTTAGCCACAATGTAAGTGCCTTCAATATGTCAAACTTCTAAAAGCAAATGGTTTCCTCTAACACACATCTAATCTGATTCTCTTCTGCACATTTTAATTACTTTTTCCAATTATGAGGACAATAGACTACATATAAGGAAACATTTAAAAAATGAATAATATGGCTTCTAATTTTGCTTAAAGTTGCCAGAGGTATAATTTGAATGATTGTTCACCCACTGTCAACTCCATACAGTTGACTTCACTGAATTAGTTGTTTGTCATTGTGTTATTAAAAATTGTCATAAATGGAAAAAATATTTATATTGTTGGGTATTATTTAGGAAGGGTGCTACAAATAAATCCTTTTTTTTTAACAATATATGATGTGTCCTCATATCTATCGTCATATTTATGCTTAAGATAACTATAGCTCAGCCTTTAAAACACTGTGCTCTATTTGGAAATGTATACAATTACTTTGATTTGTATTCATGTTATCTAAAATAATATATATTTTAACTAATAATGCATAATGAATTTGTAGACATACTTCTTTAAGAAGAATATATTTTGCAGGTTAAACTAAATTATAATTTTGAACCAATATAACAGGTGTCGTAAGTCTATTACAGGGATGTGTGGTAATACAAGAAAGGAAAATGACACGTTCTATACTAAAAGGAAATCATGAATAATAATTATTTGCAGATTTATTTATAACATAAAAAGATGATTATATGTAACACAAAGTATACAGGATTAGGAGAGACCTAGATTCTAGTTTTAATTTTACTATGTCTTATTCCTTTAAACTTCACAATCTTTCCTTTTCTCACATCAAAATTAAAATAGTAATAGCTACCCTTTCTCAAACAGGGCTATTGAGAGATTAAATGGAAAAAAAACATTTATTTTTGTAATATAAAATTCAAAACATATTTCAAGTTTAAGATCAAATCAAAATATGCTTTTGCACTAAACTATGAGACAAAATACAGCATACGTTATCTCCTTAATTAGATTTAATAACTTTCTTTAATAATTGTGGTTATAAATATTTAAAATGTTTATTATGTCTAAGCATAATCAAAATCAGTTCAAGGATCCTTATACATTTGAGACATGGAACAGAAGTAGTGGTGTAGACAAAAAGTTCAGACACCTAAGAATGGTACCAGACCTTCTTCATTCTTTGTTAATAACAATGTAAATAGATATTCACTGTATACCTCCATCCTTTCAGATGTCTCTTCACTAAATTAGTGTTGTAAACTTAGTGTTCATGTCAGTATCTCATATAATTACAAAGTTATTTCACTTTAAGTTTCCTAGAGGCCATCTCAGGAATCATCTCTGACTTTAAGTGGTTTAAGGGGAAAAAATGCCAGTACACATCTTTCTAAAAATGTTTTGTTTATTTTATAATTATAAATTCATTAATCTTTAAAACTTCTTTAGAGAAATAGTATTAGTCTATATTTCTGTCTTCCAAACTACATTCTTTATATAGATGGTTTACAATTGATAAACTAAAATTAAAATTATAGTCTTTGGATGTCTAAGATAACATAAAATATCAATATTTATAAAACTTCTATAGTAGACTATGTTAAATATTTGAATATTTCTTTAGAGAGATGAATATATTTGGAGTCTTCAGATTATTTTCCATGGTATGCAATTGCAGGTAGTTATCCAATCTCAATTACTCTTTATACTCAGGGTAGGCAGTGCTTTCAAATCTGTGTTATTATATAATTAACTCTAAGAAATGTGAAACCTGTAACCAGCATCTCGATAACTGGTTTGACAGACCGAAGGTAATTGTCTTTAACCTTTGCTTCAAGGCTACTGTATTTTTCAATACCGTAATTTGTTAGACATACTACCAATGCTTTGATTTGGTGATTCTGTTCATCCATTTAATCTTGGTTTATGGAGTTGAACCATTGATTTAATCTTTCTACTTTTTCTAAATTCAGTATATTTCCTGGAGATAGAACCTTAGTGAGAGGCATTCAAAAACTCAGTTATAAAATTTCAATGGGTCACTCTTTTCTATTTATTAACATTTATTCTTCAACCTGTCTATTTCTGTTATAACAGATTGAAATAAATGTTTTGGGTACTAACTAAAAAGTGGTAAGCTCAACTGTTTAGATATTTGATATCTCTGTCCATTTAAAACTTTGTTTTAAATACTTTACATATTTAAATACATTTAAATAACTATTTAAATAAATATTTCAGGTGAGAAAATGTAAATGTACTTGATGTATCATGCTTTAAATTGGATCTGCTCTCTAAAATTACATAGCTACATTAAAATAGAAATCTTTTCATGCAATATTTTAATTTAACTATCTAGTAACTCTGAGTATAAACTAAGCACTGAGAGAATGACAATGCATGCCATAGTTTAATCAACATAACCTGTTATTGATTTTACACATACACGTACACATTTAAAGATCTTAGTGGTCAATGTTGGAAAGAGAGGAAAATCCATCAGTATTTGTTACTTAGAAATACTGTAATTCTTTTCTTATTGGTCTTGTTATAAGGAAATATTGACTTACTGAGATTTTTAAATACTTATATAAATTCAACTATTTTCAGCATTAAGGACTAGACTGATTTCTGGTGATTTTTTAGCACAAGGCTGGTTTAATAAATTTTAAGATATTACATTTAACTAACTCCTAGAATTCTGCCCACCAAGCAATATTTGCTAAGGGAAATCCTGAGAATGCAAGTAATCCTTAAGAAATTTAATTTCTAACTAAGTACACACTCAGCTGAGCCTTTTTTCTTAAATACATGGACATATCAATACATACTGCATATACAGTATAAGTTTATTGCACAAATGCCAACTTAGAAACACTTTACCAGATGTTAGAAATAAACTCACAAAAGTAAAAAAAAAAAAAAAAAAAGAAAATAGATATGTGCAAAGGTATAATTAATTAATTTGCTCATTGGTATTTACTGTTAGATAGCATCTTCAACAGGACATTCATTAACTGTCCCTCAATTTGAATTAGTTTGAATGGATAATGTGAGTATGCTCTGGACTCAGTGGAATCTTACAAAAAACACAGCTGCTCTAAAGGCTCAAAGGGGAACAACTGAAACTAAAAAATCAATATGTCACCAGCAGGTTTGTTGTAATAGATACTTAGCACAGCAGGTTTGTATAAACTAATGGCTCACTAGGCAATGACAAGACAGTTAAATTAAAGGACTGCATAGGCAGAATCACTGGGGCAGCAAGGCATGCAAATATATAAATGAAGTATTTTTTTGGCGGGGAGAGGGGCAGGCAGGAGTGTGGGCCAGAGTTCATAGGTACCTGTGTTGGGATATAGTATTGAAAACAGATTTTAAACATAACAAATTTACATGGATGTGACAATCGCTTTGAATTGACTCATGTATTTAAAACTCATTATCAAAGAGCTGTTAATTTTTTACTTTAAACTATTGTAATTTTATATGAATTCACCAATGCACAGGTTTTTTAAGAAGGCAAAAATTATTCTTTACACAGTTGATCTAGGGATCAAATAGGGAAAAAAACTATGTTCTAAATATCTGAAAACATAAAAAGAAATTCTATTTATACTTAAGAGATCAGGTAATAATCTGCTTCAGAAGCAACATATAGGGGAAAATCCCGAGCTGTAAAACGTTAAACAGGTTAATCATAAGAATCATCTTCTTTGTCTCATTCTAAAGAAAAATGTTATCACGATACCGTAATCTTATGAAAGCTTGCAACTGAAATGATTTCATTAAAAAAATGACTTCAACTCAACAGTAAAATATTTTACTTATACTACCTCATGGGAACCAAAGATTTCCTTACATGGCTTTTTTTAAAGGCACTAAAACTGTGTTTTTTAATTCATACACTGACCTTAATATTTATTATTCTCTAGTTCGTTACACAGCTTTTCTGTACCATCAACGTATTATTACAACCTGAATTGTGATGTTTCAACACAATCTTGTGACCTTTAAGCAGAAATTTATAGTGTACATCAAAGCAGTAATAAACACATAAAGAAATTCTTCTACAAAGAAACACAGTTATTTCAATATTTCTGCTGAACATGTGGCTAGAGTTTACATCTTGGTTACCTTGCACCAGCTTCTATGAAAAACAATGCCACTATTTGTATGAGAATGTACTGCTTATGTTCTCCCATCAACACTTTCCCTCCAAGGCTGGAGTTTTTCTCTGCCTGGCCTTTCTGTTTAGACTGCTGGAAAATATTTGCTGCTCATCTTCACTATAGAATTGCCCATAAAAGTCTGTAAAAACACAGGTTTTATTCATTTCTTTACCATATTGTAGCATAGTTGTATTTTTTTAAAATCAGAGAGTCTTCAGTGTCTCTCATGTTTGAAAAATTAGTTCATGGGGCCTCGAATTTTTGTAGCAATTAAATAGAGGCTAGTTATGTAGTTAAAAGTCATCTATAGTGAAATCAAAAGAACTTTACCTTGATTCTTTCACTAACAGCCTTATGATCTTGGACCACTCTCAATTTTCTTACCTATAAAATGTAGAAATTCAAATGGATCCTTATATCTAAAATATTTCACACCTTTTAAAAGGAACAAGTTTATTGAATATATGAAATTTTACTTATATATGCCAGTATATAAAATTAGGGATACATTTCTTTTGCTTACAGCTTTTTTGACTATAAAAGGAAAATAAGCTTACCCATGAATTAAAATTTAATTTAAAACTAATAAAATTCAAATGAAGACTGCTAAGTTAACATAGCAAATGTTTTATACTGAAATGACATTTTTGTTCACAAAGTAGCTGTGACACTGACTTTAACCCTAGAGATTAGGGTATATAGTGCCTCACACTTAGTGTGGACTCTAGAAACATTTCTTTTATAGGAAATAATGACTACCAAGTGAAAATGAAAGATGAGTGATGATTCTTGCAAATTATGGGTTATGATGGCATGAGGTAATTTTGTTGACATCGTGGATCTTCTCCTCATGATTTAAAGATGTACTTTGATACTATGAAGGACTACAGAGCAGTGAACCAGTGCAAAGCTGCCTGTGAAGCTTGTCTTAGGGAAAATTGTGAGCCTTTATTTGTGTCCAGGGTGGGAGGAGCAGCAAGAAGCATGCATGAGTCATAGGACAAAAACACAAAATGTCATTCCAAAGAGAGAGTGGTGACCTTATGTCTGAGGATGCAGAAACCGAATTGGGGAAGTAAGCTGTTTTGTTCTCAAAGGTCACGTAATGAGGGTAAAACCAACTTTTTCCCTTAGAAGGTTATACCATTGGATTAGAATTACTTTTATTTGATATTCCAAGTGAGTTACCTCTGATTCAGTTTGAAACTATCCCAGATCAGGCAGAGTCCAAACAAGGGGTGCTGTTAAGGTGTGTGCTTCTGCCCTCTGAGATTTGGAACAGAATCTAAATTCTGTGTAGGCTGTGATGTACTTAGGTAGAATCTACTTTTCCAGGCCCGTTTTAATTTTAGAAAGAGGCTAAATGTTCGAATTACCATTCATTAATTTGTATATTTTTTATTGATTGCTAAATATAAAAAGTACAAAGGGTAGGTTGTGGTGTATTAGCAAATACTTAAGAAAAAAAGTATTATAATAGTAAAACATGAAAGAAGTCATCACTTGATGGAAGAGAACTTCTTATTTTCTGAGTGTCTGGTGTCATGGAATGTCAGGGCATGGAATCCTCATTCTTCTATTTCAAGTGTGTTTACCATCATTCCTTCTTTTTCACAAATGGGTTTAGGTGAATTTCACTTACTGATAGGAGCCTCCTCTTCAGGATCTTTTTCTTTTTAAAATTTTTGTATGTGTAGATCCATTTTTATGTGGAAACTGTCCAAATTAAACATTTGTGTATAAAAGTTTTCCAGAGAACTCTCAAAGAGTTCTATTGGATGTCTTTACTGTATTATAGGACTTATACTAAAAAAATGGTACAAAGAATATATCCAATTAAAACAAGGAAAGAACTCTTGAACCCAGCCATGCATACAAGAAAAATAAATTGTCTGAAGTGAGACATGAGGTAATAGTGACTCCTCAAGGGGGAAGCCAGTACTAATCTGGCTTCTAGTGTGCTGGTTGGAGATGAAATGTTTCATTGACATTAATGCTGAACAAATCACCAAATATTCGATGAATACTTACTATGAGTCAGGAGCTCTGTTAAATGGCTTTTCTTCATATGATTGCATTTCAGCAAATATGTAAATATATGAGGCATAGTTGACAGTGTCAAATACCAGGAAAAAATGCATTTCCTAAAAATTCCAGAATGTATTTTGAGGTTTTACTCAATGCTATACAGTGATTCAAAGTTCTTGCTACAGTCTAGCCTCTGAGAAAATAAAAATACCAGAAGGTGTATTGCATTTCAGGCCATGAAAACACTTCCCAGGAAATGAGGACTGTGCTCATAGACATGACTAACACATCTCATTTCATATATTGAGATTATTTGCGATGGGTGGCGGGTACATTTTAGTGGTCTAAGCCATGCAGTATTGAATCATAGTATTTGGGGAACTAGGTGTAGTAATCTATATGATCAGTTATAATGACTAACGTCAACTTCTATTGTGGTTCTTTTTCATATGATCACAGTAAATTTAAAAAATGATCAGGACATTTAAAAGAATAGAGTCACTTCCTGTGTGCCCAAAGGTTTCTGTACGCTATCATTTTTCCCCTTACAGCTATATTTATGTTTTACTTAATATATAATGCATTCCAAATATAATATAATGCATTCCAAAATACTTATTATTATATTAAATCAACAGAATCACATGAGTAGTTTATTTCATTATTTTCCCCCAATAAACAATATTTGTATTCATTTATGGACAAGCTTTTTCAGGCTTTTATGATTTTCAGCAGGCTTTCTTTGTCACTACATATTTTATGTGGCTTGACATTTTCTCCTCACACTGTCTTTATGGTAATGTACCGGCTAGTTAGAGGTTTTTAGCCCTACTCATTGGTTATCTCCACAAAGAACACTATGAATCCAGTTCTCTAACTTTATTTCAACTCATTGCTGCTGCTCCTGCTGTTGCTGCTGCGAAGCCGATTGTAGATGCAGATAATTGTTTCCATGATTACTAAGATAAGCACCACATGTAGGAGAGGTTTGATTTTTCCGTACTACAAAAGATAATCCCTGGGAGAAGGTAGCAATTGTAGCGTTCTGTTTCCTAATCAATTACACAAGCAAAACTCCTCCAGTGATGCCATAACTTGTCCGTTATTTCTTGCAAGCAGTGTGTAAAACTCAGAGTGCACTCAGAGGAAGTTATCAATCTGTTTTCTTGGAAGCTAGTGCTGCTACGTTAGTGTTAAAAAAAACTTCATCAGAAACCACATCTTATAGGTTGTTTTTGAATATAAAAATGATACAAGATTAGCTAAGAAACTATTGATAGAATAACATTTGGGTGTCCTTTGGAAGAATAATAATGTTGGTCTTGATGAGTTCTTGGGTAAAATGATTGACAAACTTGAGACGTGTGTGTGTGTGTGTGTGTGTGTGTGTGTGTGTGTGTGTGTCCTTCCCCAGGCAATAAAAATAACAGGCTTAAAAATTCTTGGTAGAAGATCATTCTTTCAGAAACACCACTGTACATCCTAGCAATCAAGTTAACTTTGGTTGTTTTTCATCAAAGTTATAATTCCATAAGAATGATTATTATTGAATATTTACGATGCAAGGGACTTCCCTAAAAGACATGCTGATTTATTTCTTGCTGTAGTGTGATCTACATTTGGGTAAGATTATTTTAAATGGAGGTAAGAGTGAACATTTCAATATCCTAAAAGGCATAGATCTTTTGAGAGATTTCTATAAATTATGTAACATGTATTTCTAAGGTAAGCAACCACCATGATTTTTAAACATAGTAAATCTCCAGGACATCATTCAAATCCATTCATTTAATTAACAAGTGTGTATTATTTAGCACTATTATGTGTGGGATATTCTTACAGACACTCAGAACATATAAGTGAACAGAACAGATACCCCTTCTATAGTGGACCTTATGTTCTTGTGGAAGGGGACAGATAAAAAACACAAAACATGACAAATAAATAAATTAGTATCTTAGACAGTGGTAGGTACTATGGAAAAGAGAAAGTAGACTAGGTTAATGGTGTTTTGCAGAGATGGGGGAGGGCAGCCTTCAGTGTTAAAATGGTAGTCAGGGTAGGTCTCTTTTAGACTGTGAGATTTGCAGAGACTTGAAGGAGATGAGGGATAACCAAGGGAATATCTGTGGGAAGAGCATTCCAGACAGAGGAAAAGAGCCAGAGTAAAGACCCAAAGGGGTAAGGGAGCATTCCTGGAATATTCTAAGAAGAAGCCCAGTGTGACTGCAGCAGAGTAAGTGAGAGATAGAATAGTAGGGATAAAGTCAAAATGAGTTGAAGGGGGGGTTGATGCAGATCTCTTTACGGCAGTACCGTGATGAGTGTCCTTCAAAAAGGAGAACTGGATTTTATGAAAACCGGATAGAGAAGCCTTTTAAGCCTCTTGGCTCAAGGTCACTTGAATTAGGTTTGGTAATGTGTCCAAATTCATTTTGAATATCAGCTAACCTCTTCATGGTTTGTCTCCTGTTATTCTTATATTCTTACTCCATGCTGGTGTGGCTTTAGCACAGACGCGCGCACACACACACACACACACACACACGCACACAAAACTAGATGGATGGCTGGCTGGCTGGCTGGCTGGATGGTTAGATAGATAGAAAATCCTTTTCTAGGTCCAATTATATTTATATATATAAATAAATATTCATGAATAATTCCATAAATTTATGGATCCCTAAAATTCCCTGAATAGTTGAATGCATGGCCTGAAATGGGGTTTCACAAAGTGTTATATGTGTTTGGAATCTGTGCTCCTTTGCCTCCCCTTCCTTCTGCAGCATGTTGAGAACACAATCAGGTGCCTGCAATCTTGCTGCCTTTATATCTCTGCCTCTTGCCCTCTTGACTGAAAAGAATCAAGTGTTACTCTTTCTAATGCTATTTGATTCCCTGTGCTCTGGAATTCTGTATCCTTTGTCTGTGAAGGGACTTTGTTCTGTTACTTATTGGCCCTTATATCTCCAACAAATCTTGTTTAAATGACCATTTCCATTAATACATGCTCAGATGTCCCCATCATTAAACAATTGCTTTCTAGGTCCCGTTTTCTAGCAGCGCCTGCCTGTTTTCTCCTTTTCAATACCAAGCTCTTTACATGCATTTCTGTGTTTGCTGTTTGCACATCATCTCCTCCCCTTTAGTCTTCAGGCCTCTACAGTTGGGATTTTTCCATTATCTCACTGAAGAGTCACCTACCTCTTCACTGCTACGTTAGTATTATTTTCATTCTTTATCTGATTTGATCTATTTATAACATTTGAGGCAATGGACCACTTTTCTCCCTGAAAATATTCTTTTCTTTAGCTTCAATGACAATATTCTTTCATTTTTTTCAAGTCTACCTCTGAGGCAACTTATTTCTAATCTTTTCAAATTCCTCCTTTTGCACACACCCCATAAATACCAGTGTCCCTAGGACGACATTCCACACTCTGGACAATCTCAACCCCTGGCAAAACTTCCATCACCATCTTCATGCTATGATCTTTCCCAGATGTATCTCCAGTTGAGGTCTCCCATGAATCCAGTGTTCTTATGTAGAACCATGACCTAGACACCAGTGTGAAAATCCATATCCCATAGGCACCCTCAAATTCAAGATGTCTAACTCTAAAACTCTAAACACCTCCCAACTTCTTTCTCTTCCTTGTCCTGTATTTAGTGATTGGCAGCCCTAAATACCCCACTGTCCAAGCTAAGAACCTGAGCACCATTTTTTGGAGAAGTTTTAGATTCACAACAAAATTGAGAGTAAGGTACAGAGATTTCCTGTATACTTCCTACTCTTCCACATGCACAGCCTTCCCCAATATCAACATCCCCCAGCAGAGTGATACATTTATTACAATTGATGAACCTACATTGACACAATATTATCACCCAAAGTCCATAGTTTACATTAGGCTTCAGTCTTGGTGTTATACATTCCATGGGTTTGGATAAATATACAATGATATGTATCCATCACTATAGTATCATACAGAATATTTTCCCTGTGAGCACCATTCTTGATTCCTTTTTCACCGCCCCTATATGATCAATTACTTTGACTTTTATAGTTTATAACATAAAACTTCCTAAATTACCTCAGTGTCCCAATGTAACTTCTTGTGAAATTATGTTTATTTTTTATTCTGTAAAATTTGAAACATATACAATAAATTCCATTGTGAAAATAAAATTCACATTAATGGAAGAGGCTCTAATCATAAAAAGTTATTAAATTTGAATGAAGAATATAAATTTTAAACTTGTCGTTACAAAAAACACTAATCAAAAGTTTGATTTAGGTTGAAAGGAATAATTCCACCCTTAGTGGGAATTCATTATGTAAGATCTACTGAGAAAAATTTTACCTCCTTTGAGTCATATTGCTTCCAACTGCACTACATCCAATCTCATACATCATAAACTATACTTTACATTTCAAAATCTGTGAAAGAGTTAGTTTGGGGAAATTTTTTTTAAATACAAAATACTTTGTTAAATCAGTTTTCTTATCAATGCAGAACAAAAGACTAGATGGGAAAATATATTTATATAATCACTAAAACTGTGTAAGATGGAATTTAATTTCAAGAAAAGAGGAAAACAGTGTGAATGTATTTTTTATTTTAGTTCCATCTGTCAACTAATAAGTATATTTAAAAAGAAATGTAGCAAAAATACTGTTTGAAACATCAGTGGCCATTATCACCACGTGGCATGAAAACATTGAGATAAGATTAGGTAGTAGAGTATATGGCAGTTAAAATCACATTTTAGATTAATCTTTAAAGAAATTTAAAAAATAAACATTTAATATAAAGGAAAGTGTTTCTGCCAAAGTTAAAGAACCTCAGGTTACAAAGAGCTTAGCAGTTGGAGGAGAACGAGGCAAAACATTTCAAATTTGAAGAAAAAATCAGTAGGGCGTGACTAACAAATGTTATAACTGGGAATGTATAATAAACTAGCACACTTGTTAAAAATATATGGTAGCCACTGTAGAGAAAATTTATAATTAAGAGTGACTTACATATGTTTCCTGTGATATTATGCTTAAATTTTATAACTATATATGATCAATATATGCTCATAATCTTGTGATTATCTTTTTCCAAGATAACTGTAATTGCTTCAGACTTTACAAGGTTGGCTCAGAAGTAAACTGTAGCATGTCAGAAAAGTAATCTCCACAACTCACAGCTAGCTAGTGGTCATCTAACATAACAGATGGCGCCCTGCCTGTCCTCAGCAGCTTGTGGGACAAAGCTGAATGTCAACACTACTGGGATGTAATTATTGCAATCTCTTGGGTCCAGTTTGGCATGACCCTGAAAGCAATTCCCCAGGAACTGCTGGAAGCAATACAGTGATGGAAAGAGCAAAGAAATGGGAGCTTTTTGAGACCAGTAGCGTTTTCATTTTACTGACAAGTGTTTTCACGCTGCTTGAGAATAAGTATTTTTCATGCGACAAATCAAATTGACAAGGAAATTGAAAATTTCTTTCAATTTTCAGTGTGGCTTAATTTAAATATTATCAGTGTGGCTTTTATTTATATTGCAGAAGGAGCTATTCAATGATCGAAATAATTTTGAAAAATATTTGTAATGATTAAGAAGCAGTATCAATTATATTTAAATTCTGTTTGCTAAATAACTTGATAATGCTTTGTTATATTTGGGGACATACATTGTAAATTACCACCAAAACTTATTTAATCTTTAACACTACCCTGTAAGTTAGATATTAGCATTAGCTCCAATTTATTGGTGGTGAATGAGGCACAGAGAAGTTATGACACAAAACCAGTGATAGATCGAGGGCCCAAACCAAGCCATCTAGTTCCAAAGCCCCTGTTCTTAATCATTTTACTTCTCTGTATTCTGCTTTGTACGTTTCTTTAAAATGCTCAACCTACCTGTGTAGTGTAGTAGTACCTACAAAGATTATGGGGCTTGGTACTGAAAACATAATATAAGAAAATCTAAAATTCCAAAGATACTAAAAAGTAGGTCATTAGAGGAATTATTAATATATGAATTGATTACTCATACATTTCTCTCCAGAAAGGTGCCTTTAAGTAATATATATACTGAGGATGCTGAAAACATTTTTTATTACTAAAAAATTAACGTCACAAAAGAGGTATGCTTTCAAGTGCGTTTTAGTGGGGAGAACTTTGTAAAAATGTCACAAATTTTTTTTCTGATTTACGAATAGCACAAACATTTCTCTTGTACGTGAGAACAAGCATCTAAAGGCCATGCTGCTGATGGTAGTTAAGAAGAACTGAGCACTGTTATCTCATTTAATCTTCACAGCAGCCCATGAGGGAAGTGCTGTTTATTATAACTTCACTTTACAGGTGAAGAAACTTGAGAGAGAAGATAAATAACTTGCCCATAGTATTTTAAATAATGCGTAGAACAAGGTGATACCTCTGTGGTAAAAGCAATTGTACGTAGTATAGATAAAATTCTGGTCATTTCTCAAATGTTTGCCTATCATGATCAATCAACCACTAAGCAAGAGATGGTGACAGCCTAGACAACATGAGGAAAGCACCTAAGGAACTGTAATTGCTAGTTGTGATTTTTTTCTTGTTGGGGTTGGTAGGAGCAGTCAGTTCTAGGTAGTAGAAGCAGTAGAGAGATAAGTTCAGGCTCTCAAAGAATTTACAGTCTAATTGATGAAAATACTCTTACTGTGAAAAACTCTAAAACCATGGATTATAAATTCTTTGTGTAAACAAGGAATAGCATAAGAGCCTCAGGGAGCGATTGTGGTCTGAGGATACCTCCCACTACATCTCCACTTTGAGGTAGATCTTAGAGGAAGAAAAGGTAAGGTAAGGTGTAAGTGGGAGGAAGAGCATTGTTGTTGGGAAAGGCAGGAGCGAAGACCAAGTTCACGATGCTGGAGGTGGGTGGAGGCGGTTGGAGCCTGGTGAACATTTCAGAGGAGCTTCTACTCTTGCCCCTATAATTACTTTCCACACAATAACTGGTTGTCTTTTAAAAACATAAATGAGAGCGTGTTTCTCCCTGCATACCACAGTTCAAAGATTTTCCATTTCACTTAGAATCAAGAAGCAAATGCTGCAAAATGAGTCCCTGCTTAGAGGTCTCACACATACAATGTATGTGTGGGACAAGAAAAGTGAGTTTAATAAGTGAATCAGGCCAGAATGGATAGCACTGGAGAGGGCTTCAGCTTTGAAGAAGCCATGAGGAGTGGTGGAGACTACGGCTCCTTCAAATGCGGTATTAGGTGCTACTCAGCTCTAGCTGCCCCATGTAGCAGTAGCTCTCCTTTTGCCTGGTGTTCTGGTCTGCTTAAGAGCATCCAGAAATCCAGATTTTTAAGTGAAATCCCCTTTTAAAAATATTTGGCTCAATAAGAATAGTGGAAGAAAAAAAAAAACAACACTGTGCAGACAAAATACATCTGCAAGACAGATGTCTAGATCAGAACCACAGGCCACTAGCTTCTGACCTCTGCCCTGCTCAGTCTGGCTCTGCCTTGCTTGGCAACCACAGTTCATACTACCCTTTCCCCTGCTCACCATATTATCACCGCAGTGGCTTCCTTTCAGGTTCTCAAATTTTTTGAGCTCTTCCATACTCTGGGTCCTTCATGTTTCTTGTTTTCTCTGTCTGCAGTTTTTTGGGGGCCTTCTCATTCTTCAAACCTCAGCGAGGCTTTCACTTCCTCAGAGTGGTATTTCCTGACTCCTATCTAAAAGTGCTACCCAACCCCTTGCCCTTTGTTTCCTTCCCTTATACTAGTGGTTCTCAAAGTGTGGTCTGAGGATCCCTGAAGACCCCCATGATCCTTTCAGGAGGGCCCACAAGGTCAAAATTAGTTTCATTGTAGTAGTAAGATGTAGCTTTCTTTTTTCACTTTTGTTCCTTCATGACTGTATACTGGAGTTTTCTAGAAGCCGTATGACAGGTGTTACTGCAACAGACTGAATGCAGAAGCAGATATGAAATTTCTGGTCACTTCTATTAAACCAGACATTAGATCTGAAAAATATGCTACTCTTCTCATTAATCTTTTGCTTTGAAAATATAGTTATTTTCATAAAATCATATTACTTACATTAATATGTAATGGGTTTTATGGTTATTCTTAATATATTAATACATATTTAAACTTTTTTCAATTTTAATTTCTATTGTGGTAAATATCACTGAACATAGACACAAAACAAGTTCTTTGAGGTATATAATAATTTTTAAGTATGCAAAGTGGTCTTGAGGCCAAAATTTTTGAGAATTGTTCCTTTATAGATATATATCAAACACTAAAATTACTTCTCTTATTTACTTGTTTCTTTTACTAAAATATAAGCACCATGTGGGCTGGGACTTTGTTATATTCACCATTTTAGCACTCTTCAGCACATAGAACAGTGCTTGAAGCATAATGGACACCCAGCAAACATATGTAGAACAAGTGAATTAGTAAATGAACCTAAGATGTCTAAATGGGAGTTCTGTTTAGAAGGATAGGTTTGAGCTAGCTCTGTTAAGAAGTTTTGCATACAAGGCAGGACTGTTAAACTGATCGTGCAGTTAATGCAGAAAATTAAAGGTCTGCAAACGAGGAAGTAACAGGATATAAGTGGCATATTTGAGAAATGATTTTATAGTAAAAGTTAAATGAAATAAAACCATCTTTAAATTTTTCTTCCTTTTCCCACACATCTTTATCAACTCTTCAGCCCACTCTCCCCTTGGCTTTTTGAGTGGGGAGACATTTTTGAAACCCTTGTACATTTCTTACAGCTATACATACATTATGTCCTAATGAATGAGATCACATCGATTTAAATGGAACACTGACAGAAAACACAATTTAGTTCATTAGTAAGGCATGACAAATTTACAGCCAGAAACTCATGTTGACTTTTATAGAGGAACATAAATTAAACATGGTCCGTATTAAAGTCTGAGCTCACTCGGGCAAAAATGCACATACTCCTCCAAGGCAAGCTGTTAACATAAAGCGAGGAGGTGTGGTATCTGTGGTGTGATTTGAAGGGCTCCAGGGGAGGTCTTTCTCCCTCCCACGCAGGGAGCACAAGTGTCTAAACTCTACCATTAGAAAGACATTCTTTGAAGTGACTCTTTCTGCTGTACTCTTTTAAAATACAAATCCCATAGAGAACGTTAAGAATTTGGGCTCTGGTACCAAGCTGCTGTGTTTAATTCTGCCTCCATGTTATATTAGCTGCATGACCTCGGGCAACTAATTAAACATTTCTATGCTTCAGTTTATGCATTTGTAAAATAGAGATTCCAATAGAGTAGTTGTGAGAATTAAATAACACATGTAAAGATAATTGGAATGGTCCCTGACACGAGGTATTCCCTCTGGCAGTGTTAGTGTTTATTGTTATGGCATTGTGGGTAGCATAGGAGGCTGGGTGTCAAGGAGAACTAACTTAACAACTAAATGGCCAAGAAACCCTGATTAAGTAATTTAGCATGTCTACGCTTTGATTTACTAATCTAAAAATAAGAAAAGTCTGACTTTAGTTCAATTAAAAGGGAGAAAATGTGTTCAACAAATGGATGTGCTGAGTGAAAGGAATAAAGAATGACTTTCTAAAAAAAAATAAATAGTGGTCTCAGGTAGTTTACAGTCTAATGGGTATAGAACTAATGTAATGCACACTCTGTCGAGCACTTTAATGGAGGCATCTACAAAGTGCTGTGAAATCATGGAAGAGGAGGATGAGAATTTTGACTACTGTCATCAGAAAAGACATGGAAGAGAAAGGAGCTTCTCAGATGGGCTTTGGACATATTAGAAGGGTGTTGTCATGCTACTCAAGTGGGATAAGGTAATTCCAGGTAGGGAAAGGCTCTGATTGAGCCTGTTTCTATAAGGAGGAATGCACAGTGCTTAGCATACAGTAAGAGGTGACGTAGTGGAAAATTAATATGGGGAAAAAAGAGTTCAGAAACACCGTGGAGAACATTGAACTTTGCAAGTTATAGGCTGGGCTTTTACTCTGCAAGAAAGAGAGAGTCTTTGAAAATTTATAAACATGAGAGGTTTCGATCATCTGTTATCATCTGTTCTATAAGAAAATAAGCTTTGGTAACAAGGCAAAGGAAGAATTGGTGAGAAGAGACAGTAAAGTCTGAGAAAGTAACCGGAAAAAAGAGGGACTTGAAGTTGCAGTTAAAGATGAGGAGATCCCAGATGTGAAACCATAGACATGAGGCTCTTTTTTGGTTTGAGAAATGAGGGAATAAGGGTCAAGGATGATACTGGGGTCTGAATCCCAGAAACTTGAAAGATGCCTTTAAGTAAATAGTGCTTTCAGGAAAGGAGAAGCTGGTTTGGGGAAGAAAATAATACATCTAGCAATAAATTCTCTGGTTCTAAATACCAACAGAAGGAAAACATATTAATCCAAAACATATTTGAGGTGCTCACAGCTCCTATAATTCACTTCCCTCCTGCCACAGTGCCTGGCATGGAGAACATCAATAAATATGAATCCAACTCTGATGGAAGGGCTCTGGTGTGGGTCTGGAAAGGCGAAGGAGAAGAATGTAGAAATGGGAGTGAGGCTATGTAGAAAAACATCCCATACTGCATATTTTTACTTCTTCTGTGAGAGTTTTTATGAGGCTATAAATGTTAAAAGTAACACAGAAAATTTGTGCTTTTAACATTTAAGAACTGATCTATGAACAAGTAGGTTTATACATCGAACAATCTCTGCTTATCTTGTAATGAGATGCTGATTTCCTTTGCTGCTAAAAAACACACTTTCATTAACATTTTCTAGCTAATTACAGTTAATTATAACATTAAATTCATATGTGATTACTTACAGGAGTGCCAGGTCTGGGGGAGGGGAGCATTCTTGTTCATTCATCCAAGTTACTAAAAATTGCACTGAGTTGTAATAATACCAGGATTTTACATAAAAATACCCTTTTGAAAAATCTCCACTATCCTCATTGTAGTTAAAATTTTAGTTACTCATAATTTATCCATTTGAAATATACAAGGCATTTTATACTCTTAAATATACATTTAACTTAGGTTTTAGGAGTAGTAAATAGTCTTTCCTAATTTTAAATGTGTATTTTAGTGTTATAATATAGCTTTTGCTTTGATGATGCAAGCTTATTATGCATTTAATATGGGTAATTCCCAATTTACAGATACATTGTTTTCTAAAATGTTGTTGGTTGTTTGTTCCAGTTCCTTTTATGACACCTGGTATAGCCACAATAGCAGCTATAGAATCACACAGACAGAAGCTGTGGATTCCTGCAATCATCTATTTGTGGAATTTCTCCAGCCAACTGTAATAAACTCTCCTCCCCCTACTCCAAACAACAAATTTTGACATCATCATATAAATTTCATGAATAATCTTTGCTTCCTGAGAGAGGAAAGTATATAGTCATCAGCTGGTTACAAATACATGACTAATGAATATCTATATTAATAATCAGTATCGTATTTTAAATTATAAGGGAGGGATCTAGAGAGGAAAGAAGAAATTGCTGTTCCTGGTGCTGCTGTTTGTTTTGTTTGCCTTAACTGGAAGATAGAAGTGCAACATCCTGTATTCTAGAAGTCACAGATTGCTACCTGCAGGTCAGATGACTCACAGACATGTAGACCTAGATCTACACAGTGTTAAAAAACTGCGGAATTAAAAAAAAACAGGATACAGGGACTTCCCTGGTGGCGCAGTGGTTCAGAATCCACCTGCCAATGCAGGGGAGACGGGTTCAAGCCCTGGTCCGGGAAGATCCCACATGCCACGGAGCAACTAAGCCCGTGCACCACAAGCACTGAGCCCGTGTGCCACAACTACTGAACCCATGTGCCACAACTACTGAAGCCTGCACGCCTAGAGCCTGCGCTCTGCAACAAGAGAAGCCACTGCAATGAGAATCCGGCGCACCGCAATGAAAAAGTAGCCCCTGCTCGCCGCAACTAGAGAAAGGCTGCATGCAGCAACAAAGACCCAGTGCAGCCATAAATAAATAAATAAATAAATAAATAAATAAATAAATAAAGATGTACCTGCGTATGTGTACAAAGATTTCTTTTAAAAAAATGATACAAATAAACTTATTTACAAAACAGACTCACAGACTTAGAGAATGAACTTATGGTTACAGCGGGGGGGGGGTGGAGAAAGGGGGGGAGAGATAGACTGGGAGTTTGGGATCAACATGTACACACCACTATATTTAAAGTAAAATGCCTTTCCATGAAAAATAAATAAATAAAATAAAATAGATAACCAACAAGGACCTACTGTATAGCACAGGGAACGCTGGCTCAGTATTCTGTAATAACCTAAATGGGAAAAGAATTTGAAAAAAGAATAGATACATGTATATGTATAACTGAATCACTTTGCTGTACGCCTGAAACTAACACAACATTGTTAATCAACTATACCCAATATAAAATAAAAAGTTTAAAAAAATTAAAATAAAAATAATGCCTTTCCATGAATAAATAAATAAATTAATCAATTAAATAAAATAGATAACCAACAAGGACCTACTGTGTAGCACAGGGAATGCTGATTCAATACTCTGTAATAACCTAAATTGGAAAAGAATTTGAAAAAGAATAGACAGATGTATATGTATAACTGAATCACTTTGCTATATACCTGAAACTAACACAACATTGTTAATCATCTATGCTCCAATATAAAATAAAAATTAAAAAAAAAAACCCAAGGATTAGTTGTCTAATTTTGTAAATTGCGAAATTTCATAATAAAAACTAAATTGTCTGTTTCTCTTGAAAAATTGGAAAATCTGTCAGTACGGAGACTATGGTAGCTAAGAAATGGCTACCCCCTTTATAAGGGCATGCACTTTCTTATTTCTACTGTCCTCATCATGCTTTACTGTTATCCTAAAACTGAGACCAAGACTTAGTTCCTATTGACCATCAGTTTATAGTATCTCCTGGCCTGTTTGACTCATTTGCATTATATACGTAGTCTCTAAATGTATGGAGTACTTCCCTCTCATGATGTCTTCTTCAGGGAGAAGGTTAACTAGTGTGGTGTCTGTGTGTGTATTTATGCATGTGGATATATAAAGAAATGATAAATGTGCTCTCAGCATTATAATGCCGCTCTGCACCCTATTTTCTTCCCTGGTTTCAGATCTATCACATGCCTCCTGCCTGTACTAACAATTCACAAAGCACTTGGGACAACAAGACAGGGAAACAAGGGGAGGTCAATCAACTCAACACTGTAGACAAAAGTAAGAACAGAATTAACTTCAAAATATTATTATATGTTAGTGATTTCCAAACTGTAATACTTTGAAATATTGGCATTTTTATTAGGACATTTGTCCCAATATAAAAATAATTGCCGTATGTATACACCAACATAAATACATTTTCTCTTTGCTTGAAACAATATATTTTGATTATTTCAAAATATTTCCCTACAACCATTAATCAGAAAATATTATGAATTCCCATAGTAGCATGTTAAATTGGTAATTTGTTGTTTATCTCATATATTAACAAATAAATGCTTTCCAAATAGGGATTTCTCAAATAGGCATTCCAAGGGGACCCCTTCCCTGGAATTCTCTCACTTTTTTCTGCTTATCTGATACATACTCATTTTTGTTGGTTCACAAGCTTCATTGTTTCCACAACTTCAGTCTCACATTACTCTCTGCATTCTTTCTAAGCATATCTAGTTAAGCAAATACGTCAGCTTTTAAGCTATGTAGTCCTAAGAACTTAACTTCTGTGGAAATTTTATATTCTTATTTATTTATTCTACCATAGAAATCTTATGTTAAAAATGCAGTGTCTCTAAATGCAAATAATGTTCCATACATTTTAAATGCTTCATATGTCAAGTGATTATTTTAAATTACTAGAGTTATAAGAAGCTATAAGGATGAGCTCCTTCAACACTGAGTTACTATTTGTTTCTTCAGAATGCCCCGTTTTCTGTCAAAACAAGCACCTTCTCCAGCTTCCCTGGCACCTTGCAGGAGTGCTGATTATAATTATGCATAGCCATCATCATGGAATTCACTGATAAACTAAGTTTTAACCAGGTGGCATGACCGCTTCTTAAAGAACTGTGAAAAATAAGTGGAAGTAAAAATAATTGTGTTAGAAGGAAACTTTTTACAGTGTGGTTTTCATTGTTCAAATACATTTCTTTTAATTTGAACATTGACCATAATATTATAGAAAAAACACTGAACCCCTCAGAAGACAGTCTTTCTTTTAATCTCAGGCCTGAGTATCACCATCACTAGTTTATATAATCACCAATTATATAATCTTGACAAATTACTTAACTTACCTAAGAATCAATTTCCTTATATGTAAATTGAATCTGTGAGTTTTATGTGCATTAGTTGAGGAAATATCAGAAAGCACTTTGGAATCATTAACCTGATATTTCCAATTGTTAGATAAATGTTATTAAAGAGATACTTATTCAATACTTACTATATGCAAAACACTGAATTAGGCACTACAGGGGACAAAAAGAGAAGCAAAATATAGTGCCTCCTCTTAATGCATTTATAATTAGGAACTATAATGTAAGGAATTATCTTCTTACAGATCAAGCAAAGTAAAAGCACTATAAATTAAGTGATACGGACATTGAAAATAGAGAGGTCAGGAAAGTCTGGATATTTGGTTTGCATCCTTAAAGATAGAAAGATAAATTTGGAGAAAGAACATTACAGATAGAAAAGACAATAAAATCCAGGACATGGAGATAGAATGATTGGAATATGTTTGTGGCATATTAAGTAGATCAGTAGGCCAGAGTGGAAGATAAGTTTAGAGGTATCATGGATGACATGGCTAGAGAAGTTAATTAAGTATTATTGTCTAAGTATATATACAGCTGACCCTTGACCTACACAGAGCTTAAGGGCGCTGACCCTCCACGCAGTTGAAAATCCACATATACCTTACAGTCAGCCTTCTGTATATGCAGTTCCTCCATGTTCACAGATTAAACCAGTGGTGGATTGTGTAGTACTGTAGAATTTACTATTGAAAAACATCCAAGTGTAAGTGGACCCACACAATTCAAACCCATGTTGTTCAAGGGTCAACTGTATTTTGGAGGCTTTAAGGTGTTTGTGGGGTTTTTGTTTGTTTTTCTTTATTATTTTTTAATCTCCTACATTATACTCAATCTTTCTTGATATTTTCTCTAATCACTGGATAATTGGAGTTTACTTTAGTAACTACATAATAATCCTTGCAGCATTGAACATTGAATAAAAACTCCATACAGAGAGAAATATGGTGTTTAATTCAACATTGTATTCTCATAGCCTAGTGGCTGACAAATAATACACACTCAGGAATATCCTTTGAAATAATTAATGTTGCTATGTCAATGATATTTACATTTTTAAAACTTTAAGATCATCTTTCTAAAGGCTTTAACCATTTAAATTTATAGCTATTTAATTTGCATGAATAAAGCTGAATTCTGGCTTGGTATATATTTCACTTGATATATTGCCCAAGTAATTCTTATAAAATATGATGTGGCCATAAAATGAAGTAACTTATAAAATTTGGGTATTTTATTGGATAGTCAAAGCAGGCCCATAATATTGAAAACCATTGCAAGTAAATATGTGACTGTGACATCATGTTACTCATAACTGCATATTATAATATTACAAATGACTGAATTATTTCTAATGTATTTATAAGTTTTCAGAACTAACTGATCTGGAAGCAATGCCTTTTGAACATACTTTATGATATATATTTTTTCCTTTTAAGGATAGACACTCCTGTGGTTTAGGAATAATGGATGGATGAATAGATTTAAAAATCAAAGTTTTACTGAATATAGGAGAAAGTAACTTTTTTTCATGTGCCCTACACTCAAAATCTGTTCTGTAGTGCTGTTGTCAGGACATAAAATGGCAAAGGAGTGCTCATACTGCTATGTTCTCATTTTCTTGTGTTTGGTCAACTGGATAAAGGTCTTTGTTAATTAAGTGAAAATCCATATTATTTCATCCTGTGTGCCTTTGATTTAAAGTCACACATAAAGCTATGTCAACACTGCTGACATTAAATAAACAAACATCAATTAAAGAACAAAACTGTGCTTTGGAGGTATCTACAGAAGAAAAAGCACTCACCAAGCAGTAGGTCTCCCCAGACAGAATTTTTCAAGCCCCACAGCACCTGTCTTCACGGTATTCTATGAAAAGAAGCAAGCAAGCAAACAAAGGTTTGTGTGGGTGGCCTTCTACTCACTATCTATCCCCTTTGATTGAATGGACTTGCCAGTTCTGTCTCTGCCACTGCTGGAAGAATAATGGCTGTGGGCCCTTGACCTCTGCAAGTCTGGGATCTCAAACCTCCACTCTGGGTTTCTGCCAATTAAACTTAGATCTTGTTCCCTGATTGAGATTATTTTAATATTATCAAATAGAAACAGGATAATTCCTCTGTAGCCCTCAGGCTGTTGGACAGAACTCAAGCTTTGTATAGGTTTTATCATGTTAAATCAGTTTTCTCTGTCATGTTGTAGCAGTGTTTCAAGGGACGCGGTTGGACCATTGTACGTCCAGAGACTCATGTTAGCAGAAATGTGATGGTGCTCCACTCTGAAAGTGGCTATAATAGAGATGATGAAGTATCTTAGGGAAGCAATAACAGGATTCATATATTTCCAAAATCTTAACAAAGAAGCCAGAAAATAATTGGCCATCGTGGAAGATTCGTAATCTTTTTTAAAAGTTTATTTTTATGATTATAAACTTAAGCTGCTGGACCTTAGTCATAGTTTACTTTATTCAGTAAAAACTAGGCAATAGTTAACTTCTCCTAGGAAATAGTAGTATTGCTGAAAAGTGAGTGGGATAAAAATGCTAGTCTATATGCATTTGCTGGGCATACGTTTAACCACAAGGATTATTTCAGTGGAATTAAGACTTATTTGAGTAAAACCTAAGGGGGATTTATATAAATAGCCTTTTATATTTTTTTCCCTCTTCATTAAAATATTTTTCCCAAGTTTAAATATAAGTTTAGAGCCCAATAGATGAGACATTCTTGAAAACCGATTATTTAAAAAATAAATTGTGTCTGGCAGACTTAGAAAGGGACTCCTAAACCAAAACATATGTGAAAGGTGTTAGAGATTTCTAAATTTCAGTTTAGTTCAGAAACATTTTCTGTGCCAGCCCCTGAGCTGGGAGCTGAGCTATCATCACCAAATAAGGCCTCATGCCTCGTCTCAGAGAGGAGCTTACCATCCAATGAAAGACACCCAAATGGAGGCTGTCAGCAAACTGTGGCAATGGAAGGATTTTCAAAATGTGTGCCCCTGAACAATTGTTAACATAGAAGACACACACGCCAAAAGTCATATCTTTGTTTTCAACATGGAGTTCAGTTCATGCAGTTGTATAGCCATGATTGAGAGGACTAGTTGCTACCCTGGCTTAGAGAGGCGCTTGTAAGCATTTGTGAGCTCACTAGACCAACCTGAGGCTTGATGTGAATATTTAGGATGAACTTGGAAATGATAGAGTAGAAGATCAGTTATCCCTTGTGGAGAGTGTGTTGGGTACTTTCCCAAAACAACCAAAACTCTAAGACAAGCATACCAAAACTTAGCAGTACACCTGTTATAAAAAGCAAAGGAAGTGATTTCTAGACCCATAAACATTAAGGAAAAAAAAGTTATCTAAATATGTATGTCTAAGCATATAATTAGGATAAACCATTATAATACCTCATCTATATAGATGAAATAAAAGTACTTCTTTTTACATACAAAAAAACTGGGAAATTATCTTGAGTTTTCACCTCTATTTCTTCTTGGATTTTTGGTCTAAGAACTAAAGTGAGATGAGTGCCTGTCTCAGGAGGGAGTTTTAGGCAAAAGTTTCAAATGATGAAAAGTGAAAGAGAGGAAAAAAAGCCTGAAAAATCATAAGCTCCTATAAAGTCTGAGTGTTGCAGTGAAGGAGACAAATAATGCAACTCTAAGTAAGGAGCCTGAACTTCGTCCTCTTTAGATACCATTCAGTTCTACATGTCTAAGGTTCAGTTATATTCAAATTCAAGTTGGATTGAAAAGGTTTGTTTCCTCCCTAAACTAAGACTCCTAAAATAAATGGAAAAGACCAATGGAGAGTTACCTCTAATTCATAGTTGCTCTATGTAAAGCTAGATCCAGTCTCGACTAAAATGTATCTCGTCTAATTAAACTTTGCAGGGCTGTGTGAAAGGATGTAAAAAGGTTGGGCTCTGATCTACACCTGGCAGGTTCATGAACTTGGATGGCTCAGCCTGATGTAACTCAAGCTTCTTATTTCAATTTATCTTAAGCATTTAAAAAAATTTTTATTCATTTTATGTACTTCATCTGAGCATGTGTGATTTGTAAACACCAGTACTTGATGTAGGATTTACTTTATTTGATGATTTCCTTGTCTGTAAAAATAGGGACTGAAATTCCTCCTCCAAAGTTTTGTAGTTTTATGAGTTTACAACATAAATCTCTAATCTCAAAGTCTCTTAAGTGCAGTACCTTAGTTTGCTGTACAGTATTCACAGGGGTTTTTCAGTTTGGAATATATCTGGACTTCTGCATAACTAAAAATTTTCCTTTGGGGTTTAGTGTCAAGTCATCAGTTAAACCAGATGGAAGCCCTAAAGGCAAATATCTTTGTTCTTTCATAATATAGATTAGTAGGTCTCAAACCTGCTTTAACTTCAGGATTCTCAGGAAGATTTATTTAAAGTATACATTTTTGAGCCCCATCCAAAGGAATTGTCAGTCAGTGGTTTATAGTAGGGTCCAGGATACATATTCTTATATGACTCTCCTGAAAGCCTTCCTCATATACAGATAGATTTAGAAGCCTACATAATCTAGGGTCACAAATGCCTAAGAGTATTGTCAATTTGTCAGTGCTGTAAGTGTGGTTGAGTCCTTTAGATGCTTAAAAAAAATAAGGTGAAATTAAAGCAATATCTTAGATAACACAACAAAACTCCCCATATCAGTGTCCAATATCTGAACATTGTGGAAGTTTTCAGGGAAGAAGAAAAAATCATCAGGCTGTTTGATTCAGTTTCCAACTTTGTGAACATAGAATATCCTTGGTCATATTGAGAAACATCACAATTAATAACAAGATATTAACAAACATGTCATACAACTAAAACACTGGTAAATGTTTAGCTGGTAAAAATGTTTGAGCTGATAGAAATTTTTAGTTTGTTTTGTTAGCAAAGAATCCTTAGTTCCTTTAAAATATTCTTCATGCTGACTCTAAGCTAACTGGTCTGATCAAAATATTTCCTTCAATATTATTGTCAAGTGGTCAGGAGTCTAGAGAAAGGGAAGAGCTGGCCATCCTCTCTAGAAAATAAGTTTCTGACAGATTTAAATGCTCATAAGTATATGATTTTAATTTTTTATGATGTATTCTTGGATGGAGAAAAATCCATTCATATCAGGTTATGACTACTAATTTAAAAAAATTTAATATACCTTCAGCAAACACTTTATCTAGTGATAAGTAATACTGAGATGTCGTGGCTAATTTAGCAATCAATCATGCAATTAAGACATTGTTTTGTTTCGTTTTTCTTTTTTTGGTCTTTTCTTGCCTTTTCCTTTCCTTTCTTTTAACTGCTGAACATTTATGAAATTATTGTTTTGTTGAGTAATTTGTTGGGTTTAAGAATATATGGCACATGGGCACATCCTTGAAAATTCAAATTCCCTTCAGTAAAGGACCCTATGTCACTGACACCAAAGCCTGCATCATTTGAAGTATTTATGTCCTCTTCTTGGAAGTCAGGAATTTGACTTGAATTTAAGGAACATATATATATATACATAAGCAGGCAAAAAGAAATTAAAATGGATTAAATTCAAGAATCAATTTAATGAAAGGCTTAGGTGAAGGTGAAGAGAGACTTTCTTTTTTTAACATACATTGATGATGAGATTTGTGAGGTTAGGGCCTCAGTGACTGCTTCTCCTGATCCCATCCAGTGGCATGTGGTTGTTAGAATGAAATAAGAGGGAGGAAGAGGAGAGGAAGGGGAGGATGGAGCTAATGTTGATTTTTGCTTCAAGCTAAACCCCAGAGGCTTTAATTTTCATCTCGAAACATAGGGGAGGCAAATGGAGTGACCATTTAGGTTGATTAACACCTTGAATTTCTTCCATACTAGGTGACATGGTGTGGGTGGGGCAGAAGTCTCCTTGGTCTCTCACTAAGGGCCATAGGCCCAGGTAAAGGATCAGATCTGTTTCTTTTCTATTCTAGCTCCTTCAGCAGTAGAGACATGTAAGTGGATGAGTTTTACTCAGTCACAGAACTGTCAGTAAGATAATAAGATGTTTATAACATTTTTTTTCAGAAAAGAATTTATATCTACAATGCTCCTTTGTTTATTAATCCTTAAACTCTAAGATTAAAGTACACAGTTTTTATCAGCATAAATTCCTCTTCTGACCTACTTTTCCCAACCATTGCAGGATTGTGTGTCCTTCGAAAATCTCTGATCGAGGTGGCACCATTATTTTGAATGCAGTGCAGCACAGCAGTGCCAGCCTCTCCCGCTTTTGCTAACCCTTGTTCCTTCCAGGTTATCATTTTGTTAGTTCAGGGTGAATTTATATTCTTGTTTTTTGTTTGTTTGTTTGACATGCCTTATCTGCTAAACAGAGGAGAGAATGGACAAAAAACAACAACTATTCTAAAATGCAGCCTCAAAGCGGTCATTTTTTAAGTTTAGATCATCTATTAAATCCATTGTTATCCTGACACCTTTATGAAATAGGAAGAATGGTAAATTTTTACCTGCATTCATGGAGACCCTTTTAAGAAATAATAATTATAATTTTAAAACTCTAAAAAAATTAGTAACAATAGTTAATTAAAAATTCTTTTTCTGATTTATTAAAGACTATTTTAAAACTGGTTATCTGAATACATTTAATCCAAATATCCCCCCACGCAAACCCTTTTTAAAGAAGCAAGAAATAAATTCATAAAGGCTTATCTTTTATAGAAATACATGATAATGAGACTGCTAAATACATGCCAAGTCTGGTTAAAACATAATATGAGAAACTGAGAAAAAGAAAGCTCTTTTTAAAAAAAGCTTCAAGGTGAAGTGAAATCTAAACACAAACAAAAAAGTTATCTCTTAAGCTCAAACTGGTGTTACAACTGAATATTTCAAAGGAGGTAAACTGTTAACATTATAATCTCCTTTTATCTCTATCAGTTCCTTAGAGTTTGCATCATGTTGATTCTACTACAGTCCTCCAGGGTGTGATTAAGATCAGGGTCTATGGAGCCAGGCTGCCCAGGGAGCCAGGCCTGATTCTGCCACTTAGTAAATGCTGTGAATGTGGGCACATCATTGAAATATCTGTGCCCAATATCCTCCTCTGTGTAAGGCTAAAAATAATATGTATGGTAACCATCCATCATAGTTTGCCAGGGACAGTTCCCATTTATGACAGTTGTCCTGAAGTAATTATAACTACCTCCCCCTTTCACACTCAAAAATGTCCCATTTTAGTTGATAAATTATAGTTTCTTTTCTTAAATGGCTATTGTGAAGATTCACAGTTATGTGAAGGGCTTAGAGAAATGTTACCTATAAATGTAAGATTGTTGTATTTCTTGTAAGATTATTTTATTTCTTGTCTATTATAATTCCAATATAATTCCAATATAAAGAAACAGAATTGACAAGGGAAATCTAGTAGTTCCACATGCCCTATGCAATAACATAATGGACAGTGGAATAGCATGGGCATCCTAAATACTCCCAAAAGTCTATTTTCAAAGAATCTGGTTGTGTCTTGTCTTATATATAAATATAGAAACAAAGTTGTTATATCAGTAGGTCTACATTCCAAAATTTTCAAACCAAGGGAGTAATAAAATGCAAAAATGAAAAATAATGCTATTGGTAGAAAAACAGGTATGGATGTTAGTCTTTCAAGCAGACATAATTTTAGGCAAACAATAGGTTATACATTAGCCATAATATAACTGGGTTTAGTTGTTGGATAAACATCCTCTCCATAAAGATGTAAAAGAGCACAGATGGCCACGCATTAATACAATGGCCTGATATTTGCCTGATAAGCATCAATATACCTGTGCTGTTATTAAAATGTTGAAAAACCCCAAGTAACCTTTCCCAGCTTTGTTGCCTCAGCCTTACCCAAGAACCTTGGTCTCACCCAGGATCCAGCAGCTAAGAGGTTCATTTTTGCCCTGGCTGTGGATCCCCAGAACTTGGCTCTAGCTTAAGCCTATGACCTTTCTAATGGGAGGTACCTCTGCTGTTCCTTTAATAGTCCCCCCTCCCCCAAAGTGGAGGGCATAATAAAATTGTTCCAAAACATAATCGGGTAAAGGAAAGTAAGTCTCCCCTCTCCATGTAAATTCGTAAGCTTGTGCAAGTGCATGTGGAGTCTGCTCTGAAGGTCACCTCAAGCAAAGGACAGATGGGAAACTTTGGAAAGACTTTCTGTCATTGTCTTTGACAGAATTTTGGGAGGAGCATATAATTTTCCAGAATTAAAAGAATATTTTTATCAGTAACCTCACTTTAAAGTACATAACCTATTTTTCAGGATCATTTTAATGCCTATTTATAATCGAACTGTATTAGTTAGAGCAAAATAATTTTTTTTGAATTTTATTTTATTTTTTATACAGCAGGTTCTTATTAGTTATCCGTTTTATACATATTAGTGTATACATGTCAATCCCAATCTCCCAGTTCATCACACCACCACCATCCCCCCGCCCCCCGCCACTTTCCCCCCTTGGTGTCCATACGTTTGTTCTCTACATCTGTGTCTCTATTTCTGCCCTGCAATAGAGCAAAATAATTTTTAACTGTGTAATAACCTTAGTTTTCATTATGGAGATTATGCCAATGAAATTATTTTATTTTCTTTGTAAGGATGTCAGAAAAGAGTCTCCTCTTCTTTTGAAGAAATTTGTGAATAGCAAGTGACCCCAGCTACTGTTCCAAAGGGACAGGCATGCATTTCAAACCAGTGACATCAATAAGGTCAGGGATTAAACTGCACACGTAACAATAATGTGAGGAACAGACACTTGAGAGTATCTTGATTTTCCACAGGGATTGCTTTCAGAGACCCAACTGGGGACTATAGTGAAAGGGTTCTTTTGCTTCTAGCAAAATGTGTCTGAGTCTTGTTGTAGTGCCAGGGCGATGATGAAATGCTTGATCTCTAGCAACACTCTGTCAGTGTGTTTGCATTAGCAACCTGAGGAACTCTGCATAACAGTAATAAGCACAGGCATTTAAAGGCAAAGGGTTTCAGAAGTGTGGAAAACAAACCAAAACAAAAATTGTTGATGATATTCACCTTTCAATCAAATTTTTGTCATATGAAAGTTACCATTTTCACTGGTATAATTTCTGATGTACAAATACAGTTAAAATTAACATTCTCTCTTTTCATGAAAATGTACCACATTTTAGGCACATGTTGATTTCTTTTACCAACAGTGGACTATATTAAACTTTGTTCTTCCTTATCACTTGGCATCTTTTGTGGCCATTTTGGACTGTGACGGCCTGTTTTTGTCTACATGTTCCAATACCATTATCCATAAAAATACAGTTTTCCCCCTTCTGTTCCATGAGGGACTTCAGCTGATTCTAGTACTTGGTTATTTTTCTCCCCTCTGAACTCATAGTGATTACTGTCAATGGCACTAGGTATGGTAGGCTGAATAATGGCTCTCTGAAAGATGTCCACATCCTAATCCCTGAAACCTGTGAACCTTACCTTATATGGCAAATTTGACTTCACACACATGAATAAATCTAAGGTCTTGAGAGCTGGAGATTATCTTGGATTATCCAGGTGAGCCCTAAATACAATCACAAATTTGCTTATAAGAGAGATTTGACACAGAAGAGAAGGCAATGTGACCACAGAGGGAGAGATTGGAATGAGGTGGTTTCTAGCCAAGGAATGTCAGTAGCCCCAGAAACTAGAAGAGGCAAAGAAGAGATCCTCGCCTAGAGTATCCATAGGGAACGTGGTCCTGCTAACACCTCGATTTCAGCCCAGTAATACTGATTTTGGACTTCTGGCTTCCAAAGCTGTGAGAGAATAAATTTGTTTTCTTAAGCCACAAAGCTTGTCGTAATTTGTTATAACAATGAGGAAACTAACACACCATGATTCAGAGACTACGTACAGATTTAAATACCTTTTCAAAACTACGATTTTCAACAAATCATAGATACAGAAAAAAATACAAAAATCATCATTATAAATAAATTACCACATGAGTTGGCACATACTTGTGTAACTACCACCCAGGTTGAAAAATATATGTGGTTTCTTTTTGTCCATCTCAATAACTGTCCTCTCCCTTTGATCCCAAAAGCTCGGCCTCTCTTCTCTGGTGCCGAATCAAATCTCAGAGACAAGAGTTTTGGGTGAAGTAGAAAAGAATAGCTTTATTGCTTTGCCAGGCAAAGGAGGACACAGAGGGCTCCTGCCCTCAAAAACTATGTGTCCCAACTTGGGAGGATTTGAGGAGTTTTATAGCAGTAGTTCAAGGGCGGGGTTGCTGACGAGATTAGGGTGTGTGCAGGGGCTGCACTCCCTTAATGTCATCTCAGGTGGACAGTCTCCTAATCTGATGAGCTTCTCTGGTCCCTTTAATCTGGCCTCAGGTGGTTTCTTGACTGCTCCTCCCTTGATTAGCAACTGTTCGAATCTGCCCTTTGGAACTCAGGGATGGTCATGGAGGCTGGAGTCTTACCTATATGAAAACGGGGAGACAGAAAGGCTTTCGTGCCTGGAAGCCCCACAGGGTCCTTCTTGTTTTCAACTTCTCCTTGAATGTATCTACTGTCCTGATTTCTAACACCATAGATGAATTTAGCCTGATTTTGAACTTTATGTAAATGGAGTTGTATAGTATATTTCTTCTTTTGTCTGACTTATTTTGCTTAATATTTTGTTTGAGAGATTCAGTGACATTGCTATGAGTAGAAGTAGTGTATTCCTGAGCAATACCCATTGTAGGAAATACCCTAATGTGTTTGTCCATTCTCCTGTTCATAGACATTTGTGTCATTTCCAGTTTGAGTTTATCATGAATAAAGCTGCTGTGAACATTTTCATATCCTTCTTTTGTACATACCTAAGAATTGAATTGCTGGGTCATATTGTATGCATATTTTCAAACTGAACAGTTAAAGCCAAATTATTTTCTAAATGGTTATATAAATGTATACTCTTTTAGCAGTATACAAAGTTGTTCTATATCCTTGATAAACTTGAAAATGACCACACTTTAAAAAAATATCTTTATTTATTTATTTTTTGGCTGCATCGGGTCTTAGTTGCAGCACGCAGGATCTTTTGTTGCGGCACACGGGATCTTTCATTGCAGCATGTGAGCTCCTCGTTGTGGTGCATGGGCTTCTCTCTACTTGTGGTACGCGGGCTCCAGAGCATGCAGGCTCAGTAGTTGTGGCACGTGGGCTCTCTAGTTGTGGCACGTGGGCTCTCTAGTTGTGGCACGTGGGCTCAGTAGTTGCAACACGCAGGCTTAGTTGCCCCGTGGCACGTGGGATTCTACTTCCCTGACCAGGGATCGAACTGGCGTCCCCTGCATTGCAAGACCGATTCTTAACCACTGGAGCACCAGGGAAGTCCTGACCATACTTTATTTTATTATTTTTGTGTTGAGGTATATTTGACGTACATTATATTAGTTTCAGGTGTATGACATAATGATTTAATATTTGCATGTTGATAAATGGTCACCACAATAAGTCTAGCTAGCATTTGTCACCACACATAGTTACAGAATTTTTTCTTGTGATGAGAACTTTTAAGATCTTGTCTCTTAACACCTTTCAAATATGCAATACA
Source organism: Eubalaena glacialis (assembly GCF_028564815.1). Classification (NCBI taxonomy): domain Eukaryota; kingdom Metazoa; phylum Chordata; class Mammalia; order Artiodactyla; family Balaenidae; genus Eubalaena; species Eubalaena glacialis. Next base: position 24,946,547 of record NC_083723.1, on the reverse strand, counting down.
GTATTATTAATGGTAGTTGCCATGTTGTATATTACGTCCCCATGATTTATTCGTTTTATACCTGGAAGTTTGTACCTTTTGACCCCTTTTACCCATTTTGCCCACCCACCCCAACCATCCACCTCTGGCAACCACCAGTCTGTTGTCTGTATCTATGAGCTTGGGTTTGTTTGTTTCTTTCTTTCTTTGTTTTTATATTCCACATATAAATGAGATCATACAGTATTTGTCTTTCCTTGTCTGACTTATTTCACTTAGCATAATGCCCTCAAGTTTCATCCTTGTTATTGCCAATGGCAAGATTTCATTCTTTTTTATGACTGAATAATATTCTACTGTATATATCAAAATATATGGCGCATTTTCTTTATCCATTTATTTGCCAATGGACACTTAGGTTGTTTCAATATCTTGACTATTTTAAACAATGCTGCAGTGAACTTGGGGGTGCATGTATCTTTGCGAGTTAGTGTTTTTGTTTTCTTCATATAAATAACCAGAAATGGAATTGGTGGATCATATGGTAGTTCTATTTTTAATTTTTTGAGGAACCTCCATACTGTTACCCATAGTGAGTGGACCAATGTACATTCTTACCAACAGTACTCAAGAGTTCTCTTTTCTCCACATCTTCGCCAACACTTGTTATTTCTTGTCTTTTTGATAATAGCCTTTCTAACAGGTCTGAAGTCATCTCTCATTGTGATTCTGATTTGCATTTATTTCCCTGATAATTAGTGACGTTGAGCATATTTTCAGGTACCTGTTAGCTTGTATGTCTTCTTTGGAAAATGTGTATTCGGTTCCTCTGCCCACTTTTTAATCGTTGTTTGCCTTTTTTTCTTCTTTTATTTCTTCTTTTTTTTTTTGCTATTGAGTTGTATGAGTTCTTTATATATTTTGGATATTAACTCCTTATCAGATATATAATTTTCAGATAGTTTCTCACATTCAGTTTATTGCCTTTTCACTTTGTTGATGGTTTCCTTTGCTGTGCAGAAGCTTTTTAGATTGATGTAGTCCCACTTATTTATTTTTGCTTTTGTTGCCATTGCTTTTGGATGGAAAAGATGGAAATGGCCATCTTTATTATTTATTTTTATTTTTATTAAAACAGAAATTTTAGTGAACCTGGTAGCAATATAGTGATATCTCACTGTAGTTTTAATTTGAATTCTCTGGATCACTAACGAGTTTAAACACTGTTTCAAATGTTTATTGGTAATGTAGATATCTTGCAGAGTACAAGACATTGCCTATTTTATTTTAGTTTATATTTTTCTTATTGATTTCTAGGAGTTCTTTATACGTTTTGGATATCAGCCCTTTATATATTATATGTATGAGTTTACAAATCTTCTCCTATTATTTGGCTTGCTTTTTCACACACTTAATGATGCTCTTGTATAAATGGAAATACCAAATTTAGTGTATTCCAATTCATCATTCTTTTCTTTATGACTTATATTGCTTTTGCTGTATTTAAGAAATTTTTACCTATCCCGAGGCCATAAAGATAGTATTCTGTTTTATTCTCTAGGGGATTTGTTCACCAACTGAGATTGAAAGTACCCTCACCTATAGTGTTTATTTCCTTTTTTCTTTGAAAAATTATCATGAAATGGTACATTATTATCTACTACATTCAGTAGCACACCTCCTTTAAGAAAATGTATTTTTATGCATAAGAATCTTTTTATTATGTGTGAAGTAGAGACCTTAATAAAAATAACATATAGTCTATTAGTTTAAAAGATATATTAAGGCTTTAAAATCAGGGAAAAGTATTATGTCAGCAATGGTAATTTTTCCTTTTATGTATCTACTCAACAAAAGTGTCAAAGTTCTTTAATTCTTACTCTTACTAAAGCTTAGTCATGCTACTTCCCCTCTGGTTTGAAATTCTAGGTGGAAAAGCTGTTTATAAATGATACAAAATGAAGGCTAAATAAATATTCTTGTATTATTTTTCATGCAGAACAGTAACTGTAGAAGATTAAGCAATTATCCACTCATGGTAGAATTAGGTAGACATACTTAAAGCTAAATTTAGAAACTTAGCTGCAAAATGATGTTTTGTATGACATTCAAAAGCTGGATGAAAGAGGCAGTAAAATCTCTTGCCTTAAGAAACATGTGTTGCTGTGAAACATGATAAGGGGAAGGGTGCCAAAGTGAGTTTATGAGTGATCTTATCTCCCCAAGTAAGAGACTGTGGTCAATTTCAAGAGAGGGATTCTAGAGTTAGAAAAAGGCAGAATTCCTTCATCTGGATTTTACAACGAAATTGTCATGAATAGATCCATCATAGATTGAAAAATAGAAAGAAAATATGGATGAAAATGACTACGTTCTATAAAATACAAAGGCTGAGTAAATATATGTAAGAAAGAAATACTTCATTAAAACAAGATAAAGAAAGGAGGATGAAAAAGAATGTTCAGTTTGAAGAAATATTTGGACTTGGAATATTTTGCCTATGTTTTCTAAATATAGTTAACAGAGGAATAGAAAGAGTAGAAATCCTTTGAAAAATAAAAACAATGAAAACTATAAAAAGGATGGGACTAAGAAGTTGTTTTAGACTTCTCTAAAGAAGGCTATCTTTTTTTTTTCCCCAAGTGTATTAAGGGAAGAAATATTTGACAGTGTTCCATGACCTGACCTTGGCCATATTCTATTTCCAGGGTATGGAGACATGAAGGTGGTAAAGTTATCATCTAATAAATGTTTAAATTGCCTGATTTATGCATAGCATATACTTGCTGTTTGTAGACACGCTGGCTCTCATGCCTGCTGCCATAGTAAACTGCAGAGACTACTCAGTATTGGAAGACTTGTTGACTAATTACATTATTGACTCATTGTCTGAAATGCATCATAAGCAAAATGAGAATGCCAAGTGAATTTGCTTTTATTAATTTTGGAAAAGGAAAAAGCTACTCTGTACCAGTACTATTCAGATTTGGTCTTTCATAAATGGCAGAGAGTGCCCACAATGTGGTAAATACAGAAAATCAGACTGTTATCAGTCCACAACGTGGTCAATACAGAAAATGAGAGTACAACCATTTGACAGAGTACTGTACAGTAAGTCCCCTACATATGAACCTTCAAGTTTCCAACTTTCAAAGATGCGAATGTGCGTTTGCATGTCCAGTCACGTAAGTTCACGTGTCTGGCATATATTGTCACGTGCTTACATCCTCTACAAGTGGTTGTGCTTTTGTGTACTTTACTGTACAGTCCTGTATAGAGTACAGTATCTTTATTTCAAGCTAGATCTGCAAGAGGATGACTTCATTGAACTCCTTGCTGTGCAACACAAGGAGCTTACTAATGAAGACCTGATGGAATTGGAGGCCCAGAGAAAGGACAAAGAGAGACAAGAGGAAGAAGAAGTAACTGAAGAACCGAAGAGATTCACAACGCAGAAAATGGCAAGGGAGTTCTCTTTATTTGAGGAGGCACTGTTAGTTTTTGAGGCACAGTACCCGAATGCAGAATGATACATGAAGGTTGCAGCAGCCGTTCAGAATGCAATCTAGTGCTACCGTGTCATCCATGATGAGAAAAAAAGAGCTACTATCCAGACATCACTGGATCATTTTTTCAAGAGGGTAGATAGAATTGAATCCAGCAAGGAACCAGAACTTGTGCCATCAACGTCAGGCATGAGTGAAATTGCAGCATGCCCTCCATCTCCTATAGCTGACGATCCTTCAGCTCTACCATCTCCCACCTCCTTTCCCTTCTCCAGTCAGTAACTCTTCTTGCCTGTTCACTCGATGCCAGCCCCTATATGCCAGCTGTTGCACTGCACTACTGTACTTTTCAAGGTACTATATTGTAAGATTAAAAATGTTTTCTTTATTTTTTGTGTTTGTTTTTTATGTATTATTTGTGTGAAAAGTATTATAAACCTAGTACAGTACATTACTCTATAGCCGACTGTGTTAGTAGGGTACCTAGGCTAACTTTGTTGGACTTACAAACAAATTAGACTTAAGGAACGTGCTCTCGGAACGGAACTCATTCGTATGTAGGGGACTTACTGTAATGTCAACTGAATCTAATGTTAAGAAATTTGGGATTGAATTTTGTATGGCTGAGTTGTTAATTTTCACGTACCTAGAAATTCACTTTTATTATATGTTACAAAAATAAAACAAACAAAACACTTGTCCTTCACCACTGATCATTTGAAAAGGATTAGTCTATACCACTCTGGCCTCAAATTCCCTCCATGGTGAATGACAAATAGTTGAAGTCAGGCAACACTACCTGCTGGGACAAATAATCCTTTCTCTTCTCTTCTCCCTCCCTCTCCCCCAAATTGAGTTGAAACTTGAAGGCCAGTTTAAGCAATTTTTTATTGAACAGGCACAATCTCCCAATGTCTCTAAAGCATTCCTGAGGTTTCTAAAATACATAATAAAATTTTTAAAAAGTGCCCACATTTGTGGGACAGATGCATCTGGTTGAGTCCAATATGTATAAGAATAGATGTGTACTCACTGTGTTACAATGGAAAGAACTTCAGAGTCAAGCTTTCCTGGATTCTAATCCTGACTCTACCACTCCCTAGCCATAATCCATCAACACACTTAACTCCTCTAAGCATAATTTCTTTATGTATAAGACACGAAGTACAAAATATACACCTCGCAGTGCAAAGATTAAATGTATGTAATTAAAACACCTATCTCAGTGCCAGTAAAATAGTATGTTATTAATAAAGATAAGTCATTATTTTCATTTCTCACAGGACAAGTGGGAATTGGTTAAGACTCAAGAAAGTGTAGTATTGGCTAAGCCTTAAAAAACATGGAAAAGTTAGCAAGGCAAATAAGACAAAAGAGACTAGTATGAACATAGCTGAGAGGCATGAGGTAAGAAGATGATTTTTAAGACATTACCGGCAGCTCTACTGGCAGGAGCATAAAGATCAAGGAGGAAATACCAAGTGCTGGGCTGAGGAGGTAAGCAAGGGTCAGGTCACGAAGTATGTTGCTTAGTACACTCATAGGCAAGGAATTTTCTCTTTAGGTGGGACATTTATAACGTGAGTGTATGGACCCCTACCTCCTATGCATCACCCCCATGGAACATGGAGGGATACTTGAATGAATTCCAGAGTTTCAGTGATACCCTGAAGTTTCACACATTTTATGACTATGGTCATATATGAAATTTTTGAGAAAAAAAGTACCCCATGGCTTCTAACAAGCTTGTAACTATTGGTTTAGAAAATAGGAAGTCACTGAATAGATTTAAAGTGGGACAGAAGTGCTAAGTGTAAAAGACATGGTCATGGTTAGCTTTTGGGTGGTAGTTAATTCGGGTAGAAGCATGAAGCTGATGTGAGAATTCCACTTGACTTGTAGGGTGGAGTCTAAGTCTTTTATCCCTAGCTCCCAGCACACAGACTGCCCCATAGTGCCCATGTTTCTCCAACATTCAATAAATATTTGAACAAAGGAGAAGACTAAAAGCAGGAGGAACAGTTAGAAGGTTCATGCAATTACCTAGTCAGAGACATGATAAGTGTCTAGAATTAAAGAGTGATAATTGGGATGGAGATAAGATGACAGATTTGAGAGACATTTTAGAGGTAAATCGGCAAGACTCAGGAACTGATTGGATTGGCTGTGAGGGAGGAATTAAGAATGATTTCCGGGTTTATAGGTTGGATGATGGATGCTGGTGCCATTCTGTGCCTCGCTTTAAAGGCAGTTATCTTATACTGCCTTACATTATATTACCTTGAACATACCATATCTTCTCTTGAAGACTGTAGGTTTCTAGAAAGTTTTATTTTTTAATTTTTATGGTATTCTCAATAGCAGTTGGTTTAGCCATGTCCAGCTAAGAAGTACTCAGGAAATATCTTTAAAAAAATTAAAGATGCCATAGAGGGTATAGTTCAATTTCTAGAGCCTGTAGGAATGATTACCTTTTGTATCCCATTTTCAAACTTTCTGCCAGTTTTGGCCTCACAACAGTTTTCAGTTTATGTGAGGAAACAGGAACCTCTCGTAGAATGGGAGAGAAAAGCTGAGCAGTATGACTGACTGTGCTTTGTAAATAGTGAAGTAGGAGAGGTCGGATAGGTAGGGTTTGGGAGTTCCTACTAGAGACTCAAAATGAGCCGTTTCTCACTGAGCTGTTTTATAGTTTGACTTCTGATTTCATTTGGAAAGTTCTGCTTCTGAAGCAGGTAGGCAATGAAACCCTCTGACAAAGAGATATGTTTTCACAGAACAGATACAGAGAATTTAGAGGGATATTTTCATGGTGGCTGTGTTATATATCTTGAAAATGATTTCAATGATGTACTAAATTAGCACATTGCATGCATTTCCTCGAAAAGACATGGTCCACTGCTGGTTGGGTAGAGTTCAAAGGTTGGTGCCCTGATAGTATAGAAAGATGGTATGGTGAAGTGGAAAGGACAGTGCTTCTAGTGACAGAAAGACCTAATTTCTGTTTCCTTCCATTGGCATTTTCATTGTGTGACCTTGAAAAAGATGTCTGATTTTTCTGAGAAATGTTAACCATTAGTCCCTGAAAATAGGAGTAACAATAATAGTTACTATATTATGAGCAATGTAATGTGACTATAACTGTTCTTACTGCTTTAATTTATTAACTTAATTCACCCTAACAGCAAATCCATGAGATAGATGATATCATTATCCCCACTTTACAGATATGTAAATGGAGGCTTCAGGGAATTAAGTAACTTTGCTCGATAATACAAGGAGCTAGTGGCAAGGAGAGCATTTACCCTGGAACTCTGGACCCAGGGCCTAAACTGTGTACCACTATAGACCTTATAGGACTGTAATGAAGAGAAATAATTTATGGAAAATCTTAGAAAATATTGGACAAACATTTGATTCAATATTTTCAGTAGTAATACTAACATGACAGTTAGATTTTCAGGGAGAACTGTGGATCTTAGTACAACTTATAACATTGGGTTTTTTAAAGGAAAAATTAGTCTTGAACATCAAATAATTAGCTTGCTCATTAATTTTTGGATCATATTTGTATATAAGATAGGGATTTTCTGTACCAAAAACTGGGGAGAAGGCCTTTCTGCACAGGTATTATAGCTGTACATAGGGCGTCAGTCCCTCTTGCCTATTTCCTTCTCACACATTTTTGAGACTCTTTCCAAATTCTTTGTGGAAAGAGGAGAAGTGGGCAAAAGTGTAAGTTATCTCTGATCTTCACAAAGTCTTGTGAAGAAAAGTAAGTTCACCTTTTGGAGGATCTTGAATTCTTCGTCAGATGGCTTCAAATTAAAGTCATTGTCAAAAATTAGCACATAAATGCATAGACTCCAAAAACCATTCTTCACATTGATATTAATTCTACAACCACCAGCATAGTATTTAAAACAAAGTTGAGGCTTTAGGCCAGAAATAATTTTAAGACCTTGAAGATAATAAAAATAGAGGTAGTCCCTAGTAATATGGGAGGGGCTTGTTTAGATAAAGTGGGAAGGGGTATCCCTCCAGTGAGGTGTCAGTTGAGTTCAGAATCAGAAGAAGGAAGCAGTCTTTGGAAGATCTGGTTAATCTCCTTGGCAGCAGCCCTGGAGTGTGTTCAGCAGAAAGATCCGAGAAGACCCTCTGAATAAATGTTTTTGGAAGGAACTATTTTTATTCCTGTGAATTTTTATTTTTAATAAGCAATTCACATATCTCTTATGTGTATTAAAATTTGAAAACCACTACTATATTCAGGGAAAAGTGAAGGAGACCAAGTTCTCCTGCCGAGTATTCCTAGCCTCCTTGAATTGCCAGAGAACGTGGACTTTGGATCATACAGACTTACATTCAAAACTTGAGAAAGTTACCCAAGATTCATCCAAAATTTTTTCCATATGTTTAATGCAGAAAACAGTAGGACCAGTTTATAGGATTGTTGTGAGGATTAAGTGAAACAGTGTAAACTTTTCTTAGTAAATTGGGTACTTTGTATGTTCTCAATAGATAGTAGGTAGCACGAGTGGTAATTTAAGAAAGGCAGACTGGAAAAAGATCAAGAAAAATTGTATTCTACAAAAATCATTTACTTTTGTGTTGGAATTGGAGAATTATTTTTGCTAGAATTTTGAAACATTATAACATTTTATTGATGCACAGATTGCACTTCAATACAAATTAGATGTTAATTCAACAAACTTTATTTAGTAGGACTAACTCAGAAAATAACTGCAGAGTAATGCCCCAAAGCTATGACAGTGCACAAATACCCTGTTTAAAATTGAAACTCTCGCCTTAGCACAGGAACTAAGAGCTATGAGTGATAGCTACTATGCTCCAGGGGCTTTACACCTATTTTCTCTTTCAGTTAGCACAATTGTCCCCTGAGATAGGTATTCTTATTCCATCATTCAGGTGGGGACACTCAGGCACTAATAATTTAAGTTACTTACCTAAAGCCATGTAGTTAGATGCAGTGCCAAAATATGAGTATAGATGTCTCTGTCTCCAAACACCAGCCTTTATTCCAGAAAAATGCATTGTTAAAAAAAAGAAAAAAACAGAGTTTTATTTTAATTATCTGTATATCTTAGGTTAAAACTATTTTGAGACTTGAATTGTACTAACTTGAATTAATTTTCCACTTGGATATTAAAAGACAATCTTGGTTGTTTTTACGTTCATTATTTATGAGTAATCAAGCTTGCAAAGTTTTAAAACTAGGGAAGTACAACTTGTATGTCTTTGATGAAGATAAACCAAAGGCAAATGCCTAACTAAAACCTGTTTATCCACTCTTCTAGTTTTAGGGCGTAAAGTGGCTTGTTTGACTTAGTCTTGCTAAGTCACTTGAATTGTGTAATGTGAAGTCCCTCAAATAACACCATTCCAACTATCTACACCTGTTGTTTTGCCTAACAAAATGTGTTTTGCTTTTTGAGATTCAGGGATAAAAATGGCTATAAATCAGTAGAATGAAACTTCCCTCCACATTAAATAGGCGACCATGAGCTGTTAATCCTCAGGTCAAACTTTTGGTTTTTAATGGCTTGTCACTTCCTTGTTTAAGTGTGCCTTATTTCCACCAAAAGATTTTACTTGTACCCTGAAAATTAAAGCGACAGCCTTGGCTAATGCTTACCTCATGGAAGCAACAGCAGTTTGTAAAATAAATAAGCTTTGAGTCCATATTCTGCTATTCTCCTTGAAGTGCCTGCAGGAATGATAAACATTATGTCCCAGAGCAAAAGCAGAAAAGTGCAACACTGATCTTCTAGTTTGAAAAACTGAGTGAGGCTGCATCTACTCCTTCTCAAAATAGGATCACGTTAAATTTGGAAACAAATGGTTTCCCAATCTAGGATGAAGTAAAGAGAAACCTCTTACATATACATTGAAAAGCCATTGTATATGCGATGAGTCTTGGGCTTTTCAAAGCTGCAGGAAACATGGTTGGATCCTTTGTGCTTCTCTTGAAAAGAATCAAAGGGTAGCTCTATTACTGTGTAGAGGCACACTCCCAAGGACTGTTTAAATCTCCTCTCCAGCAGCTGAGCACTGCAGTCACTGACCTTGTATTTTAGACAGTGTTAGGGGAGAGAGAAACAAGAAAAAAAGAGAAAAGGGAACTTGTGCATTGAATGACTGATGAATGTGTTTAAAGTGAAATGAACATGTCTCCACTGTCCTCTACATTTTCCCAAATGTGTTTCTTTGTTTTGAAGCCAAAAGCAGTAACTTGGCTAAACAGTGAGTCATGTTGAATTAAATAATGTTTAGATAAAATAGCTGTCTCTTTAGGAAAACATCTCTGTATTTCTTTTTTCATAAAGTCTGGTTCTTTAGATTTGAGATTTTGTGGTATACAGTTTATTGTATTTTTTTCCTGTGTGCAAATGAAAATGGGTTTAAAGATGCATCAAGTGAAAGCAGAGTTCAAGAATTTTGGTTAGTGGGAGGAGCTGGATTGTTAATTTCCAAATACTCTGTCTTACTGAAAGTTGTGGGTGGTCTTCCATCATTCTGAAAGAATCTAGAGATAGAAAAATTTTGGCAATATATAGCTGTTTTCCAGTTAGTGATAATTGGTATTTCTTTCCTTGTCTAGTTCAACATTTTGTTATATGTAGTGCAACCAGATTCTGGTATGAGAATATATTTAAATCATAGAGGTGTGTAGAGAAAGTTTGCACTGCCTGATTCTTGATTAAAGAGTAATTACAATTCTTTAAACTGACAGAATGTTGAAGTGAGCCATCAGTATTATCGGTTTCTTATTTCTAATTGAACACATCATGAAGAAGAATGTTAATAAGTTGAATTTTTTCCAAGACTTCTGTCCAGGCATCTTATAGTTTAGTTATACAAAATGTTTTATTCTACTTTATTCACTTAATATTCTGTCATAAAATAATCTCACTCTTGAGAACTCTTTAATAGTAGAATGGTCTTTGTAAAGCTTGCATGTTATCATGTAATGTGCTTTCTCAGGTTTTTTCATTGGTGCCCCAAGCAACTTTGAAAAAATTCCAGCACTTTGGTTTGATATACAAGGAATTTGCATCCTTACAGGTTACTTGTGTGACAACCGAGAAGTTTGCATTTTTGCGTGTTGGTTGATTCCTTGGTTCTGCCCACCCAAATCCTCTTTCTTATCAACTCTAAAAACTGCTAAACATATTTGAATCTTTCATCTCAGTGTTTCAACACAAGCTCTTTCTTCTCCCTGGAAAATGCTTATCTCTTTATTAAGTCATGTTTATCCTTCAGGTCACAGCTTATATGACACTCACAGAAGCTTTTTCTGACCCCTGATGTAAAGCAGCTGCCCTTGCTTTAAACACTTATCCTGTCTTTTACCATACTTTGTGCATTTATTACTGTGTATTAATAGAGTGGCTCAACTAATATTTGCTGAATGAAGAAATAAGGTCAAGTGCTTCCTTCTTTTTAAGATTTTCTTGTTATTTCCAGAAAGACTTAATCTTCCTTTCTCAATGTCCCCTTAATTTCCTGAGTCATCTTCTTGTACTGCAATTGTTTGTGTACCTCCATCAATGACTATCCATTTTGAAGGGAAACACCAAGAATTTTCATCTTTTAACTGGCCTCTGGCTCATTTACTATCTATTGAATGATTGAATAAATATATACCTCAAAGAATATTTTCATTTTGTGAAGAGCCTGCTGTATTTTTTTTAAATGTAAGCTTTATATCATAGGGAACTGGCATGAAGGGTCAGAGAACTTTATGGGGGTGAGATGGGACAAGAGACCTCACTCAGCACAAGGTATCTCCTACTACTCTTGCTCTAATCAAGTTTGCTAACTAGAAGTTCCCACTGGAGGGCCACAGGGTATCCAAAGAAAGTTTTATTGAAAGCATAGAAAATCAGTAAATAGTATAAATGTTGTGATAGACAAGTGTTAAATGCTACTATAAGAATCTTTCCATATGATGGTTTGTGTGGGGAATGGTTCACACTGGGGATTAGCGTGGGGGAGTGGGGTCTATTGTATTCTCTCTGCCCTGGGATTTTGCTGGCATGATACAACATGTGAGCTTTTCACCTCTCCCCACTGCAAACAGCTGAGTCTGAGGTATTGTCTCCCTACCTACTGTTCTCACCTTGGACCCACTGTTTTTGAATAACTTGCCCCAAAGCTGCTTTTCCAGAAGTGTCAAGAGCTCTAGAAAGGAGGTGTCAGATGAAGTGTTTCCTCCTCCACAAGTTTATCTCCCTTGTTTACATCTTAAGTGGACACTCTGAAGCTGCGGTCTTCCTGACAGTAGGAATGTCAATGGTAATGACAGCTCAGCTCATCCATGCTATACTCTACAGCTTAGCAATAGGTTCAGATTTGGTTCTACTTTCCAGATGTTACTTCCTTCTAATTTAAAGACTCTCAAGCATCTTAGCTATCCCCTAATTGTATATTCTCCATATTCTGAGATAGACTCCAGCCACCATTTGCCACATACATGGAGCCAAAGATTGACATCTAACATCTTTTTTTTTTTTTAGAATTTTTAAAAAATTTTTATTCTTTTTAATTGAATTTTATTGAAGTATAGTTGGTTTACAATGTTGTGTTAATTTCAGGTGTACAGCAGAGTGATTTACTTTTGGTTTTGATTTCGTTTTGTTTGGTTTTTGGCTGTGCCTCATGGCATGCAGGATCTTAGTTCCCTCACCAGGGATGGAACCCATGCCCTCTGCAGTGGAAGCACGGAGTCCTACCACTGGACCACCAGGGAATTCCTGGCATCTAACATCTTTGAAGCCAGCTTTCATGTCTCCCAAGTAAGCTTAGAGGAAGGAAAGTCAGAATTTATAATTCTCTGGTTGATTGAATCACACAACACAAATGGAATATGCTTTAGGTAGGGAGAAAAAAAGCCTTGGTTTTTGGTTTAGCTTCTTTTCCAGAAAAGACACAGTTGTATTACTGTGTATTACGTATTGCTAAGATAGATTTTTAGAGAGGCCCTTTCTTCTTATCATTTTTATAGTAATATGAAGTATTACATTAGCTTTACAGATATTTTACAATAGTAGATAATACTTGTAAACAGTTAAAAAGGAATTATTTTCATGGACATTTTTATTGCTGCAGGGAACATTGGAGATCATTCTGGTTAATAAATAATCTCATTCCTCCTTTTATTTTGTAGATGTAAGACTTAAGGTGGGAGGAAATAGAAGGGGGGGGGTGATTGGGTGAATGGGGGCAAACCAAGCCCTGTATCAACAAATGATGAAACAGGAACTTCAGCCCCAGTTGGCTCATTCCAAAACTGAGCCCTTCCCCCCATTCACCTTACCTTTTAATAGTAATAAATTATTATCATGAAAACCTTAATTTAAAAAATTGGATAGCATTTATTTCATACTTTATTGGTTCATGCTCATAATTTGTTTTTTGAATTTTATTTTATTTTTTATACAGCAGGTTCTCACTAGTTATCTATTTTATACATATGAGCATATATATGTCAATCCCAATCTCCCAATTCATCCCACCACCACCAACCATGCCACCACCTTCCCCCATTGGTGTCCATACGTTTGTTCTCTACATCTGTGTCTCTATTCCTGCCCTGCAAACCAGTTCATCTGTACCATTTTTCTAGGTTCCACATATATGCGTTAATACACGATATTTGTTTTTCTCTTTCTGACTTACTTCACTCTGTAGGACAGTCTCTAGATCCATCCACGTCTCTACAAATGACCCAATTTCGTTGCTTTTTATGGCTGAGTAATATTCCATTGTATATATGTACCACATATTCTTTATCCATTCGTCTATCGATAGGCTTTTAGGTTGCTTCCATGACCAGGCTATTGTAAGTAGTGCTACAATGAACATTGTGGTACATGACTCTTTTTGAATTATGGTTTTCTCAGGGTATATGCCCTGTAGTGGGATTGCTGGGTCATATGGTAGTTCTATTTTTAGTTTTTTAAGGAACCTCCATACTGTTCTCCATAGTGGCTGTATCGATTTACATTCCCACCAACAGTGCAAGAGAGTTCCCTTTTCTCCACACCATCTCCAGCATTTCTTGTTTGTAGATTTTCTGATGGTGCCCATTCTAACTGCTGTGAGGTGATACCTCACTGTAGTTTTGATTTGCATTTCTCTAATAATTAGTGATGTTCAGCAGCTTTTCATGTGCTTCTTGGCCATCTGTATGTCTTCTTTGGAGAAATGTCTAGGTCTTCTGCCCATTTTTTGATTGAGTTGTTTGTTTTTTTAATATTGAGCTGCATGAGCTGTTTATATATTTTGGAGATTAATCCTTTGTCCGGTGATTCGTTTGCAAATATTTTCTCCCATTCTGAGGGCTGTCTTTTCGTCTTGATTGTAGTTTCCTTTGCTTTGAAAAAGCTTTTAAGTTTCATTAGGTCCCATTTGTTTATTTTTGTTTTTATTTCCATTACTCTAGGAGGTGGATCAAAAAAGATCTTGCTGTGATTTATGTCAAAGAGTGTTCTTCCTATGTTTTCCTCTAAGAGTTTTATAGTGTCCGGTCTTACATTTAGGTCTCTAATCCATTTTGAGTTTATTTTTGTGTATGGTGTTAGGGAGTGTTCTAATTTCATTCTTTTACATGTAGCTGTCCAGTTTTCCCAGCACCACTTATTGAAGAGACTGTCTTTTCTCCAGTGTATATCCTTGCCTCCTTTGTCATAGATTAGTTGACCATAGGTGCGTGGGTTTATCTCTGGGCTTTCTATCTTGTTCCTCTGATCTATGTTTCTGTTTTTGTGCCAGTACCATATTGCCTTGATTACTGAAGCTTTGTAGTATAGTCTGAAGTCAGGGAGTCTGATTCCTCCAGCTCAGTTTCTTTTCCCTCAAGACTTCTTTGGCTATTTGGGGTCTTCTGTGTCTCCATACAAATTTTAAGATTTTTTGTTCTAGTTCTGTAAAAAATGCCACTGGTAATTTGATAGGGTTTGCATTGTATCTGTAGATTGCTTTGGGTAGTATAGTCATTTTCACAATATTGATTCTTCCAATCCAAGAACATGGTATATCTCTCCATCTGTTTGTGTCATCTTTGATTTCTTTCATCAGTGTCTTATAGTTTCCTGAGTACAGGTCTTTTACCTCCTTGGTTAGGTTTATTCCTAGGTATTTTATTCTTTTTGTTGCAATGGTGAATGGGATTGTTTCCTTAATTTCTCTTTCTGATCTTCCATTGTTAGTGTATAGGAATGCAAGAGATTTCTGTGCATTAATTTTGTATCCTGCTACTTTACCAAATTCATTGATTAGCTCTAGTAGTTTTCTGGTGGCATTTTTAGGATTCTCTATGTATAGTATCATGTCATCTGCAAACAGTGACAGTTTTACTTCTTCTTTTACAATTTGTATTCCTTTTATTTCTTTTTCTTCTCTGATTGCCGTGGCTAGGACTTACAAAACTATGTTTAATAATAGTGGCGGGAGTGGACATCTTTGTCTTGTTCCTGATCTTAGAGGAAATGCTTTCAGTTTTTCACCATTGAGAATGATGTTTGCTGTGATATGGCCTTTATTATGCTGAGGTAGGTTCCCTCTATGCCCACTCTCTGGAGAGTTTTTATCATAAGTGGATGTTGAATTTTGTCAAAAGCTTTTTCTGCATTCATGGAGATGATCATATGGTTTTTATTCTTCAGTTTGTTTATATGGTTTATCACATTGATTGATTTGCGTATATTGAAGAATCCTTGCATCCCTGGGATAAATCCCATTTGATCATGGTGTATGATCTTTTTAATGTGTTATTGGATTCTGTTTGCTAGTATTTTGTTGAGGATTTTTGTGTCTATATTCATCAGTGATATTGGTCTGTAATTTTCTTTTTTTGTAGTATCTTTGTCTGGTTCTGTTATCAGGGTGATGGTGGCCTCATAGAATGAGTTTGAGAGTGTTCCGTCCTCTGCAGTTTTTTGGAAGAGTTTGAGAAGGATGGGTGTTAGCTCTTTTCTAAATGTTTGATAAAATTCACCTGTGAAGCCATCTGGTCCTGGACATTTGTGTGTTGGAAGATTTTTAATCACAGTTTCAATCATTACTTGTGATTGGTCTGTTCATATTTTCTATTTCTTCCTGGTTCAGTCTTGGAAGATTATACCTTTCTAAAAATTTGTCCATTTCTTCCAGGTTGTCCATTTTATTGGCATAGAGTTGCTTGTAGTACTCTCTTAGGATGCTTTGTATTTCTGCGGTATCTGTTGTAACTTCTCCTTTTTCATTTCTAATTTTATTGATTTGAGTCCTCTCCCTGTTTTTCTTGATGAGTCTGGCTAAAGGTTTATCAATTTTGTTTATCTTCTCAGAGAACCAGCTTTTAGTTTTATTGGTCTTTGCTACTGTTTTCTTTGGTTCTACTTCATTTATTTCTGCTCTGATCTTTATGATTTCTTTCCATCTACTAACTTTGGGTTTTGTTTTTTCTTCTTTCTCTAGTTCCTTTAGGTGTAAGGTTAGATTGTTTATTTGAGATTTCTCTTGTTTCTTGAGATAGGCTTGTATTGCTATAAACTTCCCTCTTAAAACTGCTTTTGATGCATCCCATAGGTTTTGGATCATCATGTTTTCATTGTCATTTGTCTCTAGGTATTTTTTGATTTCCTCTTTGATTTCTTCAGTGATCTCTTTGTTATTTAGTAACGTATTGTTTAACCTCCATGTGTTTGTGTTTTTTATGTTTTTTTCCCTGTAATTGATTTCTAATCTCATAGCGTTGTGGTCGGAAGAGTTGCTTGATATAATTTCAGTTTTCTTAAATTTACCGAGGCTTGATTTGTGACCCAAGATGTGATCTATCCTGGAGAATGTTCCATGTGCACTTGAGAAGAAAGTGTAATCTGCTGTTTTTGGATGGAATGTCCTATAAACATCAATTAAATCTATCTGGTCTAATGTGTCATTTAAAGCTTGTGTTTCCTTATTAATTTTCTGTCTGGATGATCTGTCCATTGGTGTAAGTGAGGTGTTAAAATCCCCCACCTTTATTGTGTTACTGTCGATTTCCTCTTTTATAGCTGTTAGCAGTTGCCTTATGTATTGAGGTGCTCCTACGTTGGGTACATATATATTTTTAATTGTTATATCTTCTTCTTGGATTGATCCCTTGATCCTTATGTAGTGTCCTTCCTTGTCTTTTGTAACATTCTTTATTTTAAAGTCTATTTTATCTGATATGAGTATTGCTATTCCAGCTTTCTTTTGATTCCCATTTGCATGGAATATCGTTTTCCATCCCCTCACTTTCAGTCTATATGTGTCCCTAGGTCTGAAATGGGTCTCTTGTAGACAGCATATATATGGGTCTTGTTTTTGTATCCATTCAGTGAGCCTGTGTCTTTTGGTTGGAGCATTTAATCCATTCACGTTTAAGGTAATTATCGATATGTATGTTCCTATGACCATTTTCTTAATTGACATGGGTTTGTTTTTGTAGGTCCTTTTCTCCTCTTGTGTTTCCCACTTAGAGAATTTCCTTTAGCATTTGTTGTAGAGCTGGTATGGTGGTGCTGAATTGTCTTAGCTTTTGCTTGTCTGTAAACTTTTGATTTCTCCGTCGAATCTGAATGAGATCCTTGCTGGGTAGAGTAATCTTGGTTGTAGGTTCTTCCCTTTCATCACTTTAAATGTATCGTGCCACTCCCTTCTGGCTTGTAGAGTTTCTGCTGAGAAATCAGCTGTTAACCTTATTGGAGTTCCCTTGTTTGTTACTTGTCATTTTTCCCTTGCTGCGTTCAATAATTTTTCTTTGTCATTAATTTTTGTCAATTTGATTACTATGTGTCTCGATGTGTTTCTCCTTGGGTTTATCCTGCCTGGGACTCTCTGCGCTTCCTGGACTTGGGTGGCTATTTCCTTTTCCATGTTAGGGAAGTTTTCGACTATAATCTCTTCAAATATTTTCTCGGGTTATTTCTCTCTCTCTTCTCCTTCTGGGACCCCTATAATGTGAATGTTGTTGCATTTAATGGTGTCCCAGAGGTCTCTTAGGCTGTCTTCATTTCTTTTCATTCTTTTTTCTTTATTCTGTCCTGTGGCAGTGAATTCCACCATTCTGTCTTCCTGGTCAGTTATCCATTCTTCTGCCTCAATTACCCAGCTATTGATTCCTTCTAGTGTATTTTTCATTTCAGTTATTGTATTGTTCATCTCTGTTTGTTCTTTAATTCTTCTAGGTCTTGGTTAAACATTTCTTGCATCTTCTTGATCTTTGCCTCCATCTTTTTCCGAGGTCCTGGATCATCTTCACTATCATTACTCTGAATTCTTTTTCTGGAAGGTTGCCTATCTCCACTTCATTTAGTTGTTTTTCTGGGGTTTTATCTTGTTCCTTCATCTAGTACAAAGTCCTCTGCCTTTTCATTTTGTTTGTCTTTCTGTGAATGTGGTTTTCCTTCCACGCGCTACAGAATTGTAGTTCTTCTTGCTTCTGCTGTCTGCCCTCTGGTGGATCCATGCTCATAATTTTTAATTCACTAAAATTAAAAGATCATAAAACTCAATATAACAGAAAAATGGGATGGAGTGTGAATGAACAAAGAACTTTGTCTCCTATTTAGAGGCAGTTTCAGATGCAAAACTATACAGAAGACAGTGTGGGCCTTAGCAAGTCATACAGTATAGTCCCCCACCCCCCAATCCATGGCATTTTAAACCATTTCAAATGATCTTCCAGGCAGCCTTTAAGAGAAGAGAAAATTCAAAGGGAAATTGAGCAAATCTCAGCAGATCTGAGACCTGACATCAAGAGACCTGATCAAGAAAGCCTTTATGAAGCAGTCCAATTTAAATTACATCGATATTGCTGCTTGAGTTATGAGTAGGAGTTAGAAAAAGGTAGGACAAGTCCTCTCAGCAAGAGGAATAACATGTACAAAGACCCTAAGGCAGAAAGGAGGAAGGCAAGTTTGAAGATGTGAAAAGGTCAGAAGGGCGAGAACACAAACAAAATATCCAAATAGTGATGATTGAGATTTTCTAGTGAGGTAATCTTGAGCCAGATTATAGCAGGCCTCAAAGACCATGTTAAGAATTTTGGATTTTGTTCTAAAAGTAATGGAAAGCCATTCAAGACAGGAAGAGAAAGCTTAAAATTAGAATAATCATTTAAACCATGAATCTTTTGAGAGTGTAAAGGGGGCACTATTGATAATTACACTGGTAAAACAGCCCAAAGCTGGGCTGTTTGTGGCAAACCAGGATGAGAATCATCTTTAAAAGCTCTTATATATTGGTTAATTTGCCCTCTGATGCAGTGCCTGGGAGATACATTCTGTATTCACTGTTGTCCTTCCCTGGCCAGACTCACTGAATAGAACTGTTTTCCTTTTTCTTTCTTTCATCCATTTGGCAGTTTGCTTCCACTTAGCCAATCATACCCATCCATCAAAAACATAGAAAAGTGGAACCGTTTACCTCTTACATGAAGCTATATCTGACTCTCTGATCTCACTCTCATGTAGCTTTTCTTGGACTTGGTCTGATGATTTAACAAGAACAGCATCACTGAGAATTTGATTATTCTCAAGTTGTTTGGAGTATGTTCTCCTCTCCCCACCCCACCTCACCCCCTGCTCCTCAAATTGGCAAAGAAAAAATTTGAGAAACTGAGGCATTTCTTATACTATATTTGGCACTGCGCAGACTCATGGGCAGGTCAAGAACATAGTAAAAACCCAATAAATAAGTGTTTAAATTGTCAGTCTTACTTGAAAAACAAAAGAGTGTCTGATAGAGTTCACAGATTAAGGAACCCACCTTGCTTTGAATCCTGGCTGTAGCCTCTTCTATTCTTTCCTATGTGATCTTGGTTAGATTGCTCAAATGAACTGAATTTTAGTTTCCTTAAATGTGGAACAGGAATAATATTAAAGCCTAACAAAGAGGTTTTAAATGCAAATTAAACAAGTTTTTTAAGCACCTAGAACAGTTACTCCTGCTGTTAAACCCACAAGTGGTGGGTTTCCCTGGTGGCGCAGTGGTTGAGAATCCGCCTGCCAATGCAGGGAACACGGGTTCGAGCCCTGGTCTGGGAAGATCCCACATGCCACGGAGCAACTAGGCCCGTGAGCCACAACTACTGAGCCTGTGCGTCTGGAGCCTGTGCTCCGCAACAAGAGAGGCCACGATAGTGAGAGGCCCGCGCACCGCGATGAAGAGTGGTCCCCGCTCGCCGCAACTAGAGGAAGCCCTCGCACAGAAACGAAGACCCAACACAGCCAAAAATAAATAAATTAATTAAAAAAAAAAAAAAAAAACCCACAAGTGGTAGCTATTTGGGTCTATTATTTTTGAGCAAATGTTCTTTTACAACATTCCTTCTGGTGTCTCTTTGCCTTAGGAATTAGGAACTGCAGTGTCAGCCTGCTGAAGTTTCACTGGTCTTATTTTTATCTGCCTGTTTGTCCTAAAGGGATAGGTGAAGTTCAGTTTCTAACCCACTTTCAAGATAGTGAGCCTCAGGGAGAGGATGGGTCATTTAAGCCCACTCTAGTTAAAATTCTTCTGAGATAAGACATTCAGGAGAGGAAATTATCCTGTCAGTAGCAATGTCTCCAAAGTAAAAGACATGCTAAGGATTTACTTTAAAATCTGTAGGTGTGCATTCTGCCAGAGGGAGAGCTGAGGTTTATGGTGAGGAAACTGTCATGATGGGCTTAGCCAAATAAAATAACAGAATGTAAGGCAAGATTTGGAATTGTCATAGGGGCCTGGTATGTTCATATTAGTGTCCTGTTTTGTGAGCAGATGTCTAGCCTGCCTTGATAAGGGCTTAATAAATATGTATTGAATATATAAATTAATGGCATATTGGGTTACATGTGTCCTTTTGAATTATGGTTTTCTCAGGGTATAGGCCCAGTAGTGGGATTCCTGGGTCATATAGTAGTTCTATTTTTAGTTTTTAAAGAACCTCCATACTGTTCTCCATAGTGGCTGTATCAGTTTACATTGGCACCAACAGTGCAAAAGGGTTCCCTTTTCTCCACACCCTCTGGGGCACACTCACTCACTTGGTTATTCCTGCACTCCTTCCACACATCTATTCTGAGTAGCTGCTCTGTGACAGGCCCCATGACATTAACATTCCTTGATTTCCAAACCATGCTTTCTCTCTTTGTGACAACCTTCACAGCAGGGGCCCTGGGGATGGGACAGTCTTCAGGTGTGGTAGACACTTGGTCTTCATTAATTTTTCTATTTAATAAATAGTGCCTGATGGCAGAAAATGACCTTGTTGCTTTCCTGCTTTGTAGCTTCCCAAGGCTCACAAATGTCCTTAGAACAAAGTAGAAGCCTCTTATGTTGGTACTCAAAGCCTTTGTGATAGGGATCCTGCCTCTCTGATATTTACCAGAACTTCTTAACTCATCTTGTGGTCCCTAAAAATAAAATATTGAAGTAATGCCAAAAAAAAAATTAATTAATTAATAGCACATCATGAACTTTAAATATAATTAATAAGCCACCATTGCATATGCTTCTCATAAAGAGACCCCTGGGGATTGATTTTCAATCAAGTAATCTTTTGTTTGTTTTTGAAACTTATAAAAGGCCAAAGATAATATAGTATTCTGAGGGAATGTGTTCCCTAATCAGTAGTTTAACAGATATATATTATTCATAAAAGAGAACTCTAGACCCTCCACCTTCCTCCACCAAGATCACATTTTCGAGCACATGAATAAGTTCTTACTGACTTAGTCACCTCGGAAATGTTAAGATCACTAACAGAGAACAAAGGTTAATTCTTAATATGGTTAGGGATAGAGTGTTAATTACAGACAATATGTTCTGTATATTAAACTATGTTGTAATTGCTATAGCAGTGTGTAGACTATATTCAAGTGGTCCCAGAAGCTTATATTGCAAAGGTTTATATTTTTCTCCCAGCCCTGGTTAACTTCTCAAGGCTCACAATAGTTTCCATACAAAGATAAGCCCATGTCAATACATGAATTTCAGGTAAGCATATCATGCTACAAATTTTCCCTCAGGGAACACTGCCATGGAAGGCATTACAGTAATTTTCCACCCTAGAACGCTACAATAATGTGGATTTCAGGATAGAAGCATGTCGTATTTTTTTTTAATACTGTTTCCCAGGAGATTTTCCCAAGGATTTAGAGACCTACACTGCCCTTTGTGGGGGCACTGCATTTTCTAATACTGCATACTCTCAAAGTTCCTTCTCAGTCAGTTGAGCATGTCCTGAGAAACAGCTCAGCTAGCTGTACCTCCAGTGCTGTAAAAAGAATGACATAATTATTAAGATGTAAAGAAATGTAGGACAGTGCCATTCTGTGACTTGTTTAGATGAGAGACCAATAATTGTGAGTTCCTTCTCTCGCTGTAGCCAAATCATTAAATCAGTCATTTTCTCTAACTGTAGCCAAATTATTGAATCATTCATTGACTTAAGTTGGATCTGCATTAAACCAAAAATGATGGATTATTCAGTCATTCTCTTTATAGATAAAAATCCTGGATGCTTTGAACTCATCTCTTTATTCTCTAAGAAAAAAAAAGGTTCATTTTGATTTTTTTGTTTTTCCCAAGCCCCAGAGTTCAACTATGGCTAACTACCAGCAATTTAAATAGCATTTAAAAAAAATAGCCTTAGCTTCTAGGCTTCTAACAGAGGCACTTCTAAAGTAAATCTTCCTTGGTTAACAGCTGTCAGCTATCAATGAGCTATAGGTAATTAAATTTGAAGATAGCTTTATGGCCCAGAAAAAGAGATAAAATCCTTGGACCAGAAAGGCTTAAGTTAATGCAGTTATTGCTCCCTCTGGTATTTGAATTAATGTAAGAAATTGATTATTTTCTAACAAAACAGGTAAAGAGGAGAACTGCCATTGTTTGTTACTTGCAAGTAAAATTTAGTTGAGACTGTTTTCCCAGCTCAGCTCACACTCTTGGTTTTATTTCAACATACATTGGGAAGAGAAGGCAAAAAAAAAAAAAAAAATTTTTTTTTTTTTTTAAATAGCCATACTAAACAAACCATGGTAGAAAGAGTGAGGAGGTGTTAGGGGCTGTGAACACTGGAGAGATATTATCAGTTAGTAAGGGTTTAAACAACAAACCTCAATTCAAGGTGCCTAAAAAAAAGCAAGGATTTTTTTAAAAAAATCATATATAACAGAAGTAATCCTGTAGTAGAGCAGTTGTAGGGTTAGTGCAGACATTGAATGATTTCTTATAGAACTCAGCATTTTTCCTAAATTTCTGCTTGCCATTCTCAGATAGCAATCTTTTTGGTAGCAGCAACTGCTGAAAGTATTATATGCTCACTTACCAATGTCCAGAAGCAGAAAAAGAAATCACCTCTTTTTTGTGCCATTTTTAAGACCCAAGAAACCTCTTCTAGTGACCTTGCAGAAAGCTTCCCTCTAAATCTCATCGGCCAGAACTAGTCACATGGTCATATTTTTAGTCACTCACTTGCTGGGGGATCCACTATGGTTGGCATATGGTTCCCTGCCAACAGGGAAGAAAAAGAAAATATCTGTTAGACAGAGGGTCAGTAATCTCTCCTGCCAAAAGGAGCACACTGATCTTCTACTGTGTGCTGGTGGAACATCCTTTGAGCTATGTATTAACATAACCAATTTATAGATGAGAAAATCGAAACCTGGGAGAAATAAGGTAGTTTTCTTAAAGTAACAGATTAGTAAGTGATGAAACTGGGATTTCAACTCAAAACTGTCTGACTCCAATTCTGTAGTCTCTCCACAATATCACACTACTGCCTGTACATCATGACTCACTTTGAGTTTCAATTACAGAGATACTCTTTTTGGATCTAATGATCAATGCATCTCTGTGTTTTGCTTTTCACTTTAGACTTACTCTTCCTCAGAACTTCCTCAGAGCTGTCTACTCTCTGAGCTTCATATCATCCATGAGAAGAATTGGAAATCTCTCCCTGCAGATTTGATATTTCTAATGACAAATTAGTTATCTAATTTTACATGCTTGTGGGACATTTCCACTTTTACTTGAATTTAATCTGTCAACACTCAAGTAATCTCTTTACCAAAGAAATTTCCCTTTTGAATCTCTCAAAATTAGTAAAGCCCATGTTCATTTATCCTGTTCTTAGTTTACATCTTTGGAAGATAATTACCTCTTCCTTTTACCCAAAGACCAACTTCATATAAAATCATTCCAAATCCTTTAAGTGACCCTCACATCAACTCCTCTCTTCCTTTCTATTTCTGGCAAATCAGGTCTTTATCATCATCATATCTGGAAGAGCATCTCTTAGTTTTCCAGTCTCACATGCCCCAAAATTATCCTACACACCAAATTATTATTCTTAAAAATGATTTATTATTTTACTGTCCTGCTCAAATAATTTGAGTAGATTCTACATGTGACAAAAACAAATATTAAATATATTAATACATATAAATCAGACAATTTAGTCTTCCATATTTTCTCCCTGTGTAAAGAATTGTTCTTCTTACTTGTCTGGCTGAAGCTTGAAGTCTTGTCCCAAGTCATAATAATAGGTAACCCATGTAATCCATGTCACTGTGAGACAGGTACTCTTTTAAGCTCTTGATGTATATTAACAATTTAAACCTCACAATACCCCTGTGATGTAAGGACTATTATTATCCTGACTTTAAAGATGAAGACACTGGAGTCTAGAGGGATAAAGGCACTGGCCAAGTACATATATAAATGAAATGGCAGAGCCAGCATTCAGACTCCAGTGGCTGGGCCCCAGATGCCACGAACTCAGTCATATTTTACTTCTTTAATCTGTGTATTTCACTGGAGAGTTATTTATTCATGAGGTATTTGTTGAATATCTATTCTGCACCCAACCAGCACCCTACAAATGATGTTTTACAGGAAAATTATGCAACCGTGAATCTCCTCCATAGGATGAAAAGCAAGCTTTATTAAACACCCTGGATTTTAGGCAAAATCAAAGGAGAATGTGTCTTCTCCAACCTTTGAGTGACATTTGTTGCATTTTATATTCTCTCTCATGTCTGAGCTCTTGGATTTTTTTTCCTACTTCAGCCATAACCTCTGGTCTAGCAGAGGCTAACTTTTTCCCTGAACAACATCCCTCCACTCTTTTTTGCTGTCCTCGCGAAAGAAGGTGTTCCAGTTTTTAGGCCAGTCGCACCAGGGCTGCCAACTGCATCACCTGTCTGTCTGTGATATCTAGTGAGGCTCAGTAACTAGGTTAGCATGCTGCACAGTGCTCAGCATCTCAAATCTTTTATTTCCAAAGATCTGTCTTCCAGTTTCTTGTTTAAATGCTCTTTCAATGTCTTGTCTTCTTTCGTGAGTTACTTCTTTTCTTTTTTATTTTATTTATTTATTTATTTATTTATTTATTTTTGGCTGTGTTGGGTGTTCGTTTCTGTGCAAGGGCTTTCTCTAGTTGCGGCAAGCGGGGGCCACTCTTCATCGCGGTGTGCGGGCCTCTCACTATCGCGGCCTCTCGTTGCGGAGCACAAGCTCCAGACGCGCAGGCTCAGTAGTTGTGGCTCACGGGCTTAGTTGCTCCGTGACATGTGGGATCTTCCCAGACCAGGGCTCGAACCCGTGTCCCCTGCATTGGCAGGCAGATTCTCAACCACTGCGCCACCAGGGAAGCCCACCCGCCCCGTGAGTTACTTCTTAAGACTCTTCTTAAATACTTCAGTAACTTGTTAATGGTTTCTTCCACATAAAAAATCTTACACTTTGCTGTCACTGAGTGGAAAGAATGTCAGAGATTTTGATTTAAGATCCTGTGTTAGTAATTTTAGGAATCTAGCTCCTTAAGTTTAAAAAAAAAAGAAAAAGAAAAAGAAAAGAAAGAAAAGAAAAGAAAAAAATAGGAAAATAGGCATCTATTTTTTTCTAATTTAATGCTTTCCTGTAATTAATGATTCAGAATGGATAATACTAACAGTAATAATTATTATAATTGATTGAATACTTCCTCTGTCGCTCATTTCAAATATTTACATGTATTCTATTGATTTCCATATGGACTCTCAGTAGAAGATACCATTATTGTTGCTTTTTACAAATGAAGAAATTAAGGCACAGAGGGGTTAAATAATTTGTTCAATGTCACAGAGAGTTTGGTGCCACAGGTGGCTTCAAAATCACTATGCTGCTCCCATAGTATTTGTAAATTATTGGCTAGATATAAAACCATTTGAAGGATATTATGACAGACATTCTGAACTGTTGTGCCCAGAGAACAGGTTAAATTTGTTGCTTCTCTATCTTCACACATGTGATATGGCCCAGGTACTCACAGAATATATTTTGTGGCTGCCTATAAGGGCTCTTATACTTTTTAATTTTGGTTTAAATCAATCCACAACCCTATCAGAATTTCTAGAAATGTGTTTGTGATTCAATGACTAAAAATTTAGAAATAGTTCATCATTGAAAGAGTATCCCTGAAAGCAGACTCTTTTGTAGAGTTTGTCACTCTCTTAAGATCATGATCAAAAGAACTCCTGAACTGCTTGAATGGAAAAGTCTTCAATTGTGCAAAGGAGCATTTTGACTGGAAAGAAAATTGAATCTGCTATAATGATTATTGATTTTTTTTTTTATTGTCCTGGTGCATTCATTGTCTTGAGAGTTCAGCTATACAGACACATATTTAATGTAAAAGAATTTAAGTGAACATGCGTCACTGCCCATTGAGATAATAAAAAATCTAAAAATTCAGAATATCTGAAAATTCACATTTTTCTTTTTATATATACATAGGCATATTGTCATTTAAATGACATTGCCTTCTGAACGACATGTAATGGGAAAAAAAGTAGGTCTGTTTCCAAGTAATTTATAGAAAAATATATTAAACTAGTTAGAATTACGTTGAGGAAGTAAGGTAAATATTCAGGGTAGGAAACAACAATCCTAAAATGATGAACGTATTGAGTCCAACAATAAAATATTAAGAGAGTCTAGGAAGACAGTCACACCATCATTGCTTTTGTTTTTTGTTCAATCTACTCACTTGCTGTATTTTTTTGGGTGATTTATTTTAACAAGCTTTGAGCTGATGACAAACAGTAAACAACTGAGTTGAGGTCCTAGTAAAATGTGAATAATTTTGTAATCAAGTAGTACTACTATAAACTTTAACATTGCATTTGTGGATTTATTTATGTTTTAATTCAGCATAGAGGCAATAAATAAAAATATCCACTAACGTAACTGTTTTAAAATTAATTTATTGTAGGAGGAAAATGTATTTTGACTTTTTTGGTAAATATTTCCATAAGATAATTTTCATTAAAATAATGGAATCAAGATACTCAATTTTCACTTGTGCTATTCACTATTTCAGAGCTTCGAGAAACCAAGACCTCTGAATACTTCAGCCTATCTCACCACCCTTTAGACTACAGGATATTATTAATGGATGAAGATCAGGACCGGATATATGTGGGCAGCAAAGATCACATTCTTTCCTTGAATATTAACAACATAAGTCAAGAACCTTTGAGTGTAAGTTTATCATTTTCATGAGGGCAATGCTAAATTCCTAAGTGTCTTTTTCTTTAAAAGTTTCAAATACAGTGAAAAAATAATGTGCGTCATTAGAACAATAGAAAATACAGGTCATATATCAATAAATACTTGGAAATTACTACTTACTTCAAGGACTGAAAATATAATCAATTCAGTTCTCCATGTCTAGTTTCATAGTTTTTAGCCATCTAAAACTTGAAGCTAAGTGAGAAAATACTTCCTGTGTATACATACATCGAAAGGGAAAAGGAGAAGCATGGAGTATAGCATGAAAAATGGTCAGATTAAAGGACAGCGTACCTTGTCATCTGTACATAAACCAAGAAGGCCTTGAAAAGAACACAATTATTAAATGCAGTGTTCTTTGAAGAAATGTGGCCTATACAACAGGGATTTGAACTGCACGGGTCCACTTATATGCAGATTCTTTTTGGTTGTAAATACTACAGTACTGCATGATATATGGTTGGTTGAATCTTTGGATGTGGAACTGGAATATAGGGTCAGTGTCCCTAGCCTCTGAGTTGTTCAAGGGTTAACTATATTTATCATTCTATTTCACAGCAAGGAAATAAATTGAGCTTCATTAAAGTAAAGAAATAAAAGTAAATTAATTATAAATTTATTACAGCAAGAACACATCTGAATTTATTATTTTAACAATGAGCTACAGGCTGACAATGAAAAAAAAAATCATCCCCATCAGACCTGACCCAAGGCTGCAATGACTTAGCATGCTAGCACAGTATGTCAGAGAGAGAATCTTTATCCAGGTTATTTTAGCTGTTGAAGTACCTAGTTTGCAGTAAATTTACCAGCCTAGCTGTGTAGTTTACCAAAAAAAACCCAAGATAGCAGTATAAACATAAATTCATTGTGATATAAGCAGTTGTGAAAAGTGTACTATAAATCAGAGGGAGGGAAATATACATTATATTGTGCACATCAATAATTTCCTTATTTTAAAATTGTACCATTAGTAAATGAGCACATATTATAGAAAGAATTGTTGAAGGAAAAATTCATGGAACAAACAAAAACATAATTGTTGGAATAAAGTAATAAAATCTTTATTAACGAGTTCATAAAATGAAAGAAGAAATTTGAAATATAAATATAGAATTAAAGAAATCCGTTAGCATAAAGTAAATGAAGAGCACTGAGCTGTCATGTATACAAGTGAGATTATGCAACCTTTATTTTCCTTTCTGAGCAGGTTTTCTGGCCAGCATCTACAATCAAAGTTGAAGAGTGCAAAATGGCTGGCAAAGATCCCACAGTGAGTGCTTAAAAAAATCCAAAACTTAAATATTTGGTCTTTGAATTCATGTACTTTGAGTGCATCCAAGAATGAGACAAAGGGTGTTGGTGTTTTGAATCCTCTGCTGGACACATGGTAAGAAATGTAAATGCAAAGTGATTGGAACTCTTAAACACTGTAACGTAGGAATTCCTGACTGGGTAAAAATTTCCTGCTTTGCTTTCATTATTGAACCCTGACACTTTTCATGATGGATTTCAGTAATAACCCCTGTTCAAAGTGGATCCAACCTGCAGAATTCTCAGCAGGCTGCTGAAATAATGATAATTCAAGTGTCTGGAGTAGCTCCCAGATACCATGTGGGCTTTTCCAAAGAAAGATTCTCGTCAAAAGGGTAGTGGTTAGCCAGCACATTCCAGAAGCATAAATCACCAGTAATGGCTGTTATCTTTGTTAATTAAAAATAACCACAGAAACAAAAATCAAGGCAGATACAAATATCAGTAAATGTTCAGTGTGCAATACTTTTACAAAATGTATTCCATATAAAGATTCCATATAAAGAATCAAGGAATAAATCTATATTGATTTCTACAAATGACTTGCTGAAACTGACACATTAAATTATTCTTGAATATTATAAAAAATACATGGAACAGCTCTTTAATGTGCACAAGTCATTTAATGTTTATAATGAAGCTTAGATGTCATTTCACCTTCTTGTCTCAAACTTCTTCCTTGTGGAAGAAGAAGTGTGGAAATGAAACTTTTATATTTTATTGATTCTTAGCAGTTCAGGTACAAAGTTCTGAAAAAGCCTGGCTTAAGGCAGGAGCACAGCAGACTCTGGAGTCCAGATCTCTGGGTCTCACCAGCGGGTGTTTTGGCAAGAGTGCTCACCAGGAGTGACTCAGCTCAGGGTTTCAGTGTTTTAGTTTCATAATTCACCTTATAAGAGAAAATTTTAAATGGGCAAAAGGAGCTCACAGGAGCATATTTGCTACCCACAGGATCTGTTGGACCACGATCGAAAAGGAAAAAAATCCAGAAAAATGTGAAAGAAACATTCAAAAGAGTACATTACAATTGTTTTCTAGGGAACCAATAGCAGAATGAAGTATAATGTTGTGGAAAAGGCACTTTTTTTTTTTGGTCCCCTGAAGCTATGATTTCAATAATTTTGCATGAATTAAACTATTTTCTTTCATCCTCTAATGTAGAGATTTTTCCCATTGATGTTTATGCGATCATGTCTCGCCTTTTGCCACAATAATATCCTGTGGTTGTAATTACTGGATTTAATTGTTCTTTGTTCAAAAAAATTTCTGTGTCCCATTCATACAAACTGCCACAGGCAGAATATATAGGATTTAGATACCTTTGCACATTCTCTTTCCAAAAATTATTGTTGATTTTCTGAAGAGTCTTAGCCAAGTCATTTGATTTCTTTCTCCCTTTGGCAAAGTAGAAATGCTCTGTTATTTGCTTTCTTATAATTAAATGTCATTAGATGAAATCTTCAATACATGCTTATGTTTTCACATAGTTTTGTCATGCTGTAATATCATTCATGGATATCTTTATATTCTGCCACACGGCCAATCAGAGGTAACTGGTAGTGGGCTCTGTTGTAGTACAGCCAACGCTGTTGGGTCCTGGGAAATAATAATCAAACTAACTTTCAAATATATGTTCTGTCTATGCAAGAGAAGAGAATGTTGACAAATTCATCTCGCTTAAGGCATGTGAGGTACTTACAAACAAGTGTCCTTTAATCAGGATACCAGTGGCAGAAAAATGCTGCTAAATAGAAGTTCTATAGAACAACATTTTAATTATACTTCTCAATGAAACCAAATATTTAAGAATCTCTTAGCTCTTTTGGAATAAATATCATCTAATTACTTAATATTTCATTTTTTAAAATGCAGGAACTGAATATTTTAATTTGTACAAATCAGTTAATTGAAGTGAAGGAACCAGAGGTAAATAAGGTGGAGTTCCTACCTTTAAGAGTCTTTACAATATACTGGAGATGATGAGACATATATACAATAATTACCAAGTAATACTAGCCAACACTTAATGGAATGGGCCAGGTGCTATTCTAAGTGTTTTATTTTAATCCTCATGACAATGCTGCAAGATGGACATTATTGTCGTCATCCACATTTTTAAGATAGATAAACTGAATCACTAAGAGAGTAAGGAACTTACCCAAAGCTGCACTGCCTGCAAGTGGGAGGCCTCTGTCCGACTCAGGCACATATGGCTCTAGATCTTTTTGCTCTTAGTTGATAAAACATGCCACTTCTCCGGGGAGAATATGATAAATGCTGAGGATACACACAAAAGACAAAGAAAAAATTCATTGCACCTGGGATATTTAGGAAAGGTTTGATAGATTTGGTGGCAATTATGCTAGGTCTTATGTTAACTTTTCCCCTTATTCTAGTTCAATAATACTGAAATTCAAATAAGTTGTACCCTTTCTCTCTTTCAGCCTTTGGGGCAGGCTACATGTGATTCTCTTCTTGTTGAATTACCTTCCCATCTTTTTAGCCTGGAAATCATCTACTCATCCTTTCAAATAACAGTGCAGATGTCACCTCTCTGGAGAGTCCTTTCTTGCCACCCAGGACTGAGCTAGCTGCCCCTCCCTGTGCGTGCACCTGAAACACTCTAGAACTTATTTCACTGCATTTTTAGTGATTGGATCCAGTGCCCAGATCTGTATCTAGGCACTTCATGAAATTTCAACAAGATCTGGAAAAATGGAGATGGAAGCAGTAAGCATGGGAATCTATTCCAAGTACTTTTCTCAGGTTGGGGGTAGGACACAGTGGATACTGAGTTATTAATACCTTTAGATTAATAAGTTTATAATAAATTCATTATGCAGAATTTTTAAAGGTATATTTTGGTTAAATTAATTTTTTTACTTTTAAATATTATATTAACCTTCTACTAAGAAAAGCATAAACTAGTGACAAATTTCATATTTCTATAACAATTGAAAAAAAACCGTAGAATCAAACATCTCTTATTCCTTTAGATTTTTTACTTATATCAAACTTTAATTAAAGCTATAAAAATAATACTCAATTATTAGAAAATAATGCAATATAATTTAAAATTTGATCCCAGGTAATGTGTATCATAATACTATATAATAAACTAATGTTTATCAGGAAAATAAATTATCATGGTGGGAATATAGCTTATTGTCTGCCTCAGCTAAGAGAGTATAACTTACCTCCCAATTTCCCTTTTTGCCCCTATTTATTCACATTCCTACATGCTCTCTTTATTTCTGAACATTAATATTTTATTCATACGCTAAATAAATTGAGCTTAAAAAATAACACATGCTGTCAAACATATCCAATGAGATAGAGGATAATGAATGTGCTAAGTAAATACTATATGAGATCATTGAAAAATTAAGCATGGTTACATGTATTTAGACCTATATGCATTACATACACACAATGTCAAACTTGATTTATTAATTGTAGAATATCAATTTCCCTGTTTCTGTGACCAGAGGATCCTAAACTATTTGAAAATATATTTTCTTTAGGAATACATTTATCAAAATACCTTGATATATTCCCCAGACCAAGAAGTATAGGCCAAGAAGAAAAAAATTAAGAGGTATTTTTTTTTCCATTGCATAGTATGGACCATGAAGAGTCAATATTTTTAAAGCCCTATTAATATGAGCTCCAGGATATATTATTTTAAAACATCTATTTTAAAATTATATAACTAATACCTGTTAACACAGAAATTTTTGAAGGCCTAGAAAAGCATGCAGAGAGCAACAGAAAACAATCTCTTATTAGCTCTCTGACCCTGGAGACTTAACCTCTCTGTGTCTCATTTTTCTTAACTGTGTAATGGGCTACTCATAAAACCTACCTTATTGGGTTATTAAGAGGATTAGTGAATTAATATTTGCAGAGAGCTTAGAACAGTACATAGCACATAGTAAGCACACACTGTTAAGTAAATATAATAAATTATACTACCCAAACATAATAACTTAAAAATTGGGGGTATATTCTTCCAGCATTTTAGTATATGACATGTATATGTATATACATAAAATGGTATTACATTCTGCATAATGTTAGCAACTTGATTTTTCATTTAGCATTGTACCTTGAAATAGTTTTGAAAGAGAATTGAGCAATAAAAAGAAAGCACCCACGGTATTGAATTTCACTGATGTCTCATTCCGCAAACCTTTTATGGATGTCTACTGTGGTCAGGACCTGTACTAATCTCTATGCAGGACAAATTCCCTGTCCATTACACAGGGTTTGTACTGACAATTGGAACTGAAAATATATATGAAAGAATCTAATACCTAACACTGGGTATATTTATTGTGTGCCAGACACTGTTCCAAGTGCTTCAGTAGTATACTGCTTACAACAAATATTATCATCACCATTTACAGATAAAAAGATTGAAGCACAGAGAGGCTAAGTAAATATCTCAAGTTCAAACAGCTAGTAAAAGATAAAGCCAGAGTTTGAACCCAGGTCGTCTGGCTCTGAGATCTGTATACTTAAATTCACTCTCTGCTGCCCATCATGCTATGGCATGATGATAGTCCAGTTCTAATTGCCTCTCTGGTTTCATCACACAATAATCCTCTGTCCTCTCTAGGCACTATTCCCCAACTAAATCCTGCACTATCATGCCTCCAGTTTTTCTGTTCATGCTGTGTTTTCTGTTGGAATGTTCCTTTCTTATGCTTTTGCCTGTCAGAATCTCTAGCTTATTCTGCAAGTTCCAGCTCAAGTGACATCCACTCTCAAACCATTACACCCACTTCAGTATTACTCATTTCCTCTTTCTTTCTATAGCACACTTTGAAAAATATAACCCTATTATAGCATCTACTACAGCCTGATGTATTATGCTCCCCTTTCTCTGAAAACAGGAATTGAATCTATTCATTTCAGTATTGCCAGCACCATATACAGTGCTTTCACAGAATGAGTTCAGTAAATAAATATTTTCTGGATGGAATTGACATGACTGCAGTGGTCTAGGACAGAAATAATGTGGACAGAAACTAAGCACAATGGAAATGGAAGGGACCTAGAAAATGATTTTCAATAATTAAAGCAATTGATTTATTTTTCCTTTCATGTTTTTCTCTTCGGGGAGGCTTTGGAGGAGCACAGTAAAGCATCATCAGATAGTGTGGGAATTAGTCTTCATGGTGGAGGGTAGCCATGATTCAAGACCCAGAGTTATTTATTAAACCTAGAGCACTTCATTTAACATTTTTGAGGACTCAATTTCCTCATCACTAAAATGGGACTGAATACTTTAACTGGAACATTGCTGTGAGGATTAAAAACAACTAACATCAAAGGATTAAGAGCTCTGTAAATATTAATAATTGTTATAAAAACTTCCCTCTAACAACTATGGAATTCTCACCCAATGACAAATTATAAAGTGGTTAAAAGTACAAGATTCAATGTAAAACACGTCTGTGTTTGAAAATCTGCGTTACCTGTTTCTAGCTACATGACCTCAGGCGAGTTAACTAAACAAGATCTAAGCTTTTGTTTTCTAAAAGGGGTTGAGTTGAAAAATCTGAATGAATATAAAGTGCCTAAGTACATATAGTTTGCTCAATACATGTGATCTATAAATGTAAAAAATCAAACTTCCTGGGAAGTAAAAGGGGTTAAGTATATAAAATGATTATTCTAATGTCTAGCACGTAATAAATTTTCAAAAATATTAGCCATAATAAGCATATATATAACAAATATGTTGATATAAACATATATATGAAACAAGTATAACCTGTATTTGAAATGTAAAGACAGAACCTATTATTAATAGAATTGGATCGAATTCGTGTTTTACGGGAAAATGTTATATACAGAATCCCAGAATGACTGGACTTGGATGTGAAAAAAATAAACACAAGTGT
The DNA here is from genome assembly GCF_028564815.1 of Eubalaena glacialis. NCBI lineage: Eukaryota > Metazoa > Chordata > Mammalia > Artiodactyla > Balaenidae > Eubalaena > Eubalaena glacialis. Next base: position 24,912,265 of record NC_083723.1, on the reverse strand, counting down.
CATTGCTCACAGATACCCTTAACATAGGCATACTATATACACACCGTACTTCATCTATGCTTTTTTCTCCAGAGAAACACATTTCATCTGCAGTTATGTAGTCAATTTCGAGGTACCTCTATAAACAGGTGTCAAGATACAGTGACACTATATATTTAACAAAAATCCTTAATGTCTTAAAATAAAAATAAAGTGTATAGTCTGGTCTGTAAGGATAAATTTATTTAACAGCAGAGTTGGTGATTGATGATTTGATAATATAAATCCATAATAGAAACATGTGTATACAGTTACTACGTATGAAAATAAACATATATTTGCTGGCAAGTAACAATGAGTATAAAAGGAGAAAATGATGAGAAAATATAAAATAATATTGACTTTAAATTTCTATTTTAGCAAAGTTTTTTTTTTACTTTTCTAATAATATAAACAATAAATGTGCATTATAAAAATTTAGTAAAATACATGGTACCTAGAAGAGAAAACAAAAATACACTGTATGACCACCCATAGGAAAACCCCTGTTAGATTTTGACATATTTCTTTATAAAAATTTTTGTCTCTAATTTCTAACATTATTTTTAATAATGTTCTTTGCTAGATCAATGACTTTGTGAAGGGAACCACATTCAACCTCAGGCTTGATTAATGTGTAGTCAGCAAAGGATAGTGACCCTGCAAGTGTAGAACATGCAAGGGTTAATTCAGTTTCAGAGATCTGCATTTGGTGCTGACCATGTTTATGTATTTCTGCAAAGTCATAATCAACTTATAATTACCATAATTATTTTGCATTCCATTGAGTGAATAAATGACAGCCTTTCCAATGGTTGGACTGGGAACAGGTGAGAAAGGAGTTTTTGGGGAGAGGAAAGTATTTTAGGGTATCAAGAGCAGAGAGATCCAGGATTCCATTATTTTTCATAGGAAGCAACAATGCTGGCATTTTTGTTTAAGGTTTGCTTTATTCACCAATTATGAAGGCCAATAGTGTTTGCCACTGTAACTAATGATAATATGGACCTTCTATAAACACAAGTTCATTCAAAACATGTTTATATAATATGTGAGGGTGCATGTGTGTATGTGTAACGTTTTGAGGAAATTTTGAGCAAACAATTTGGTGTACCTTTCAATTTCTAAACTTTCTCAGATAAAGAGTAAGCTCATAAAGTTTCAGAACATTAAAAAAAAACATAAAGTTTCAGAACATAAAAATTTTTTAATATATTTATTTCAGTATATAAATACTGAAATACGAGAGACAATCACTTTACTCATTATCTGGTAAACTACCTTCCTCCTAAAATACACCATGTTCTCTTGTTATCTCCTAACAATAATTAAAAAGTTAGGGCAGAAAGGAAAATGTATAACAAAGTATCACAGTGATACTTAGAAATAGCTATAAAAGTCATTCGGTTACTAACCGCTTATTTACCTATTGTTTTAGCATGGCTGCGGGAACTTCGTCCGTGTAATTCAGGCTTTCAACCGCACGCATTTGTATGTTTGTGGGAGTGGTGCTTTCAGCCCGGTCTGTACTTATTTGAACAGAGGGAGGAGATCAGAGGTAAGTGTAACAATTTGTCATTCTTAGTTTGATGTTAGTGTTAAAAGACTTCTTACAACTGTGTTTAACAGTAAAAACTTGGAAATATCATTAATGGCCATAAAAAAAGTTTCGAGCCCTGTAAACACAAAACATATTACATTTGGTTCCTGTCTGCCAGGTTACTTAAAGTGTAGCCTTTTGCCTTCAATTAAATATATATGTTTCTGAATGGAAAAGCTGCAGAAGATAAAGGAAGGAGAATGGTATAATTTCATAATTACTCAGAGCATAAGGCATTGATAATATTTGCTCCAAATTATAGAAATATTGTAGTATAAACTCACTTTCTCAAATCTATTTTAAGTAATTTCTTATTTATTATATTTCAAATTTGGTAAATTTTTATGAGGTAGACACCTGTAAGAGATGTATAAAGCAGGATGACAAGTGCCTTAGCTGAAAAGAACTTTATATAATTAATAAATCATACTTCCATTTTAGACCAACATTGGTCTACACTAGGCTATTATAGCTTTATTTTTACATTGGTTAAAATGATTTGGGGTTCTGTGAACAAAAGCATTTACTAAAGACTAAATACATAGCTAATTGTATAGTCAAATATAAGGCTGGTTGAACTTCACCTGTGATATTTAAGACTGTGTTTATCTCAGTTCACAATTATTGACTAAGGAAACTACCATTAGATCAAAAGAGTTTTCCTTATTCTTTTAATGAAACGTGTTGCTTTACTTAATACAGGTATTTTAAAACTGAATTCTTTCAAATTAACTTGCTTTTGTTTCATTATGCAACTTAAATCAAGAAAGTCCAGTTCTTAAATAATACCTTAATTCAATTTTAGAGATTAGAATTGTAAAAAAGGATTAAATATTGCTACTGATATACTTAATTAAGTTTATTTTTCTTTAACAAGGATTCATCCACTTTAGTACTAACATAATTGAACAATGATTTCCCCTAGAGTCTTTTATTATTAAATTTTTTTCAGACATGTTATTTATATGCATCTTTCAGTGAATAAAAAGCCATTTAAAAATAAATGAGTAATTATAATTTGACCCCAAATTGAGCCATTTACAAGTAGTTTAAGGTGATATGAAATATTAAAATTCTTAAAGAAAACTAAAGCTATGCTTCTTGGAAGAGTACAGTTGGCTGCATTGAGCTTGTCATTAGAACCACATGCCTGAGATCAGCTGATTAAATAAACTAGTGGCCCAGACGTCTGCAGTCTGTCAGACACTCCACTGAGGGCTGTGCAGTCACTGTACAGGCCAACTGCATAGCGGTTTTCATATTTTAAATAAAATCATTTTCCCATGTACAAATTGCCCACTATACACTTCAGGGTTTAATTGGGAGGTTGGTCCAAAAAATAATCTCCTTTGGAAAACCAGCATGGAATAAGTTTTAATCACTTTACTAAATATGAACTACTTTAGTCTCACTTCAAAAGATGTGTTTCGAAGGGGAATCATTTCCATTAATTAATCTCTTTAAATAATATCTTGAGAGCCTATTTAAGTGTGAAAAAGATTATGAAATTTTAAGCTTTTTGTTTTCCTTAATAGTCAACTCAAGTCAAAGTGTTTCACCACAACATCATTTTTATATATCTGTAGTATATAAATAATAATATAAATATAGAATGCACAGTTTTATCAGACATCTTATGTATTTATTTTCTTTAGTTTAGAATGAAAGACCACATGATGCAGAAAGTTGCATTTTGAGAGAATTCTCCATATTCATCACTAACATTGTATTTTGTAGTGATCAGAGGTAGTACTTACTGCTAACACCCTATGTTAGTACTAAGATATGGCAGTTTTCATGTATCTGAAACCACTTTGAAAGTGAACCAGGTTAGGGTGGCACACTCATTAAGTATTCCTGTTTATTTCTGAGACACTATCTACCATCTTTTATCTGCCTGTCTAATAGCAATTCATTGGTTCTCAGAGAACATTTTATAACCCTACTTCACATTTGGAACACCACGCACTTTCATGAGACTCTATGGCCCTTCCGTTATTTTGTGAGACTGATTCAGAGCTTTCCTAGAGCAATTCAATGGTGTCCATCCAAAGAGCCTACAATCTTTGCTACATAGATTCCTAACCATAGTTCTTCTCTTTTGTCCACTGTCTTCTGTTTCTGGAAAAAAATAAAGCAACACAAGTAAATGATGACTTTAAATAATGAATAAAACATTAATAAGAAACAATCATTGGTTAATTGTGCTGCACATTCTTGGAATGTTACCTCTCATCTCTGGTTGATTTTATCAGATGCCTCCATAACACCAGTTCCCATAATTGAATACTGTTTAAGCCCCGGATGCTGCCACTCATCAAGCAGATAACCTTGCCTTTGACTGACCAAGAATATCACAGGCATTCAAATTATTCCATGTGCTTTTTGAACAAAATTAAATCACCAAACTTTTCTGTTTATCCATCTTTTTGTAGCTTTTCTCTTGTCAGAAGAATAGCTGTGCATTTTCCTTATCAAGAAAGTTCTCTGATCTTTAGCCTTCACTGTTTTACGTCTTCATTCCCTTTCCCCTGTATTTACTCTTTTTCTCTTGTTCAACAATAAGTTTTCTTTCCTGTGACGTTTTTTCAACTCTTCTCCTTTCTCTCTCTTTTACTTTATCACAAAACTTCTCGGATTAACAGGCTATATTTTCAGCTTTTATAATCCTATTTTCCATGTCTTTCATTAAACCTTTCTAATCTAAATTTCATTTTCACTCATTAACTGAAACTCTTCCCTAATGACCAAGATTCTCAGTGATCAAATGGACTCCCCCTAATCAGCATCCTTTCTCCTAGACCAATCTATAACATGTTGGTCATGCCCTCTATTTTTCAGTGCTGTTATTGACATCTATAACCATGGGACATTTTGCCATGCCTTCTTTCCTGATTTTTCACCACGTACTCTCTTTCTGGTCCTATTTTTTCTCTTATTGATTAAATCTACAAATATGTATTTATTTAATAAGAGTAATGGCAGAAACAAAATCATTTCAGAACTTGTAAGCTACCTTTAAGATACTGGTCTTTGTCCTGTGTCCAAGAAGAAGCAACTGAAACAACCTTAAGCAGAAAGTGCCATGAACAGAATTGTGTTGTCACTTGTATTTTACATTACATTGATGCTTTTGTTGTTCATTTTTTGTTTGTTTGTTTGTTAGCTTCTTTAATTATAAAGTTGCCATGAACTGAGATGAGAAACAATGAAGAGAACCATGTCTGAGGTTAAAATTATGAGCCTGGGTTTGATTCTGTTGAGTCTGAGATGCTGCTGAAAGATACAAGTAGAAATATCAAGTAGGCAGCTGAATATAAATTTGTCTATATAAATGTTTGAGTAATTGTTTTGTAAGAGTAACTGAAGCCCAAACAAAGTGTAGGTTTAATCATGCAGAAAGAGTATAGTATGAAAAGAGTGATTATGACTGAGACTTGAAGATCTCCTAACTTTAAATGGCCAGATGGAGGAAAAGGGATCTCCAAAAAAAGACTAAAAAGAAACAACAAGAGGAGAGGAAAAAAAAAAAAAGAGTATGTTGGTTCTGGGAATAAAAACAAGTCATTTAAAAAAGATAGAAGTGGACAACAATCTCAAATACCATTGAGAATCCAAGAAAGGAGAGGTCTAAAAAAATAAGCGCTCAATTGTGTACATGATAGTCATTAGGGGTCTTGCCAAAAAAGGGTTTCAATAGAGCAGTTGAGGTTGGATGCCCAACTGAAGTGGATTGAGAAGAAAGTGAGAACTCAGGAAATGGTGATGAGTATATGTAATTCTTTAAGAAATGTGATTCTCAAGGAGAGTAATGTATAAGAGCTGAAGGGGTTGTTGAAATAATGTTGTAAAGGATCCAGTTAATGAGATTAAAGAACAAGTAGGGGACTCCCTGTTGGCACAGTGGTTAAGAATCCACCTGCCAATGCAGGGGATACAAGTTTGAGCCCCGGTCCGGGAAAATTCCACATGCAGAGGAACAACTAAGCCCGTGTGCCACAACTACTGAGCCCATGCGCCACAACTACTGAAGCCTGCGTGCCTAGAGCTCGTGCTCTGCAACAAGAGAAGCCACCGCAATGAGAAACCCGTGCACCGCAATGAAGAGTAACCCCCGCTCGCCACAGCTAGAGAAAGCCCATGCGCAGCAACGAAGACCCAACGCAGGCAAAAATCAACAAATAAAATAATTAATTAAAAAAAAAAAAAAGAACAAGTAGGGATAATGGAAAGTATAAGTTGCCGAAGAAGACTGGATAAGATAGGATCTGAAACACTGGTGGAAGGATTGGCCTCAGAGTAAGAGAAATATTTCCTCTCGTGTATTAGTGGTTGTATTAGCGTATAGTTATATATTTGGTAGTGAGAAACTGATGCCTCATTTAAGGGCTTCACTTTCTCAGCAACATGGTTGTCAATCATATGAGCTGAGAATAAATTGGTAGATTTGACAATAGTGGCAATGGTTTGAAGTTATCAATGGAAGAACCAGTTGACAGAGTGTCTTTGAAAGGTTGCTGAGCAGTGTAGAGGGTTCATTTTAAGTTGGTGATCACAAATCTATACTATGTTGAATACACCTTGTTGGATAACCTTTGGCAAAATGCTTAGAAGTTTGGAGGCAGGTGTGGAGAATGTAGATAGATGTGTCTTTACAGGCTATGGGTGCAATGAAAAAAATCACAGATTCAAGGAAATTAATATTGATATTTTTGCAAAAAAACTTAAAATTAAAAAGCATGGAATCTAAACTGGTTAATAAAGAAAGTCAAGAAGATAGAAGGCTGATAAATTGTAAAAAATAGAAAGGGTTCTTAGGCGATGAGTTTGAAGAATTGTTGCAGGGTACTTGAATTAGTCATTATTCACGTGGATCACATCCCTTCCTGGTGATGACAAGATCTAGACTATCACTGTGTGAGTGCAAGGAAGCCATGCAATGGAGAAGGAAGTCAGTGGCGAGCAAGTGGTGCCTAAGCAATCTCCTCAATTCCTGCAGTGCCAACTGTCACTTTTTTAGTCAAATCTATGTATGACTCTGGCTACACAACCAAGTTTACTAAATTGTATTGTTTTCCTGCAAGTTTATCATTGTTTAGTTTAGTTATTATATAAATGATGACCTCTTGGAAAGCAGACATAGGAGTCAGGAGACTGAATTTTAATTTTGCTTTTGTCACTATTTAGCTATGGGTGATCTTGGACAAGTCATATTTTCCTCATCTTTAGAGTTAATCCATGAAGAGCATCGTGTTATAGGACCTTTCTAGGCTAGAGCACTGTGATTCTTTTTAAGCTCTCTAATTTCCCATTACCTCAGGGATTTCCTGCCAATACGTCAAACTCAGTGTAACAAAAATGAACTAGTTTTATTTTCTTTAAAGAGTCAAAACTTCAGAATCAACTTTGTTTTCTTCATCTTCTTGAGTTACCTCCAATTTGTTATTGATTGCCAAGCTTGTTGATTTTCACTTTACAAATCCTCTTACATCTTTACCACTCTTACCCTGACCACTGAGACCTAATTCCTGGACTCCTGCAGTTCAAAACAAGTTTGTTTTCTTGAATCCAGTGTCTGTCTTTACAACCACCATTCTCAATCTTCTTAAAGCACAAGTAAGGCCCAATCTTCTTAAAGCAATGTTTTGATCCTTTTATTCCATGCTCAAAAATGTTTAGCCCGCATTTCATTCAGGATAATTTTGAAAAGCAGCTTGATAATTAAGGTCCTCCATCATTTAATGCAATCTACAAATGTGATCATTTTTCTTTGAATTTTAGTAGTAGCTTTTACTAACTTTATATAAGAAAAAAGATAAATATACCAACAAAATGCTCCCTCTCAGTGAGGCTACACTGACCATTATATTTCAAATTGAACCCACTGCCCCCCATCCGTGGATTTCCCTAGTCCCATTCCCTGCTTAATTTTTTTCCTAAGCACTGAGTACCATCTAACATACTTTATATTTTACGTATTTATTCTCTTTATATTCTTTATTTATATTATCTGTCATTAGATTATAAATTACCTACAGGTAAGGATTTTTGTCTATTTTGTTTACTCTACCCCCAATGTTTTGTCAGTGTCTGGCAAGTAGTAGGTGCTCAATAAATTTTTGTTAAATAAGTAAATGAATGAGTAAAAGAAGCATTTTTATCTAAATTATGAATTATTTTGTTGAATCTAGTATAATGCTTTATATAACAAAATAAGTGGTAACATGAAATTTTATGTTTAAAAAAAATCTTGATTATTTTGAAAGTATCATAATTCTTATACACATTGTTTCTCTGTAATCAGTTTTCTTCTTTTGGCCAATGTTCAACATACCTAGTTCAGGTTTACAATGATCCTTGATTTCCAAGTGTTTTTTATTGATGTTGATTTGAGAACTTGTTGGATCAGCTTTATGGGGAGTGTAGTAGGATGTGAACTTGACCTGCTGAGGTCAGCTTTATAACTTACAAATGGATTCCTCTTATAGGCCAAGAAAGTCTTAATATAGTAAAATTGAGAAGGCATAAGCAACCAAGTAGAAAGCATATTATTTATGATGGTGCTTTGTTTTACTAAAGAACAACTGGTTAACTAAGATAAAGTAATTTATTGTTACTACATTTCCAATTTTATCTGTAATAAAGGACCAAGTTTTCATGATTGACTCCAAGTGTGAATCTGGAAAAGGACGCTGCTCTTTCAACCCCAATGTGAACACAGTGTCTGTTATGATCAGTAAGTGGAAAATAAAAGAGGGAGGGGGAAATATTTTTTAAAAAAGGAAATTAAAGAAAATAAATTCATGATACCGTATGTCCATTTTGGATAGCTGCATGGATGATAGCACCAGAGTAAAATAATAGAAAGAATGTTGTGAGAAATTTTAATTTCTCATTTCCAAGAATATTCATGATTAGATGATAACCATGTATTTTTTCATATAATATGACTGCTGTCATTTGTAGAGCAAGTCAACCATTTAAAAAGCGTATGTATGTATATACATATATTAATAGGTATTGTGTATATGCATACATATATTAATATATATTATAAAGTAAGTTTCAGTGTTTTCTGTAGTTGTTTTTCTAGTATTAATTATATTCACTTTTCCTCATGTTTTAGTAATCTTTTACAAATGATTAAAACTGGTATTTCTTTCATGCGAAAGAATAACAAAGTGCATGTGTTAGCAAAGTACATTCTCTGTGGATTGTCTAGAAGTTGCTGTACTAAAAAAGATGTGCTCGTAAAATCACTTTTTTATTTTCTCATTTTTTATAAAATAAATCAGTTAAGAAGCAGGCCCAGTTGCTTGCTGCTACACACATTAACAAATCAATGTCCTTGAGTCTCAATCATCCAGTGCCTGTCTATACCTCACTTAAAAGACATTCTTTTCTGGCTAATTAAGACACTTCTAGAATATGTCTGACTTAACATTAGTTGACTATGGGACAAATCTTGGATTTCAGTATGCCGATTATATAGTAAATGCTTTTCCCTTTTTGTTTCTCTATGTATTGCCAGTGGTAAAATTGCATCATTTGACGGTAGAACAGGTGGAAAAATAATTAATTTGTTCAAAACCCTTTGCTTTGATTCATTTAAAAAGGCAACTCATCTTTCTTTCTCAGATCTGGAAACTAAATTAAGACAAATACATCCAGCACTGGCTGAAATGTGAGCTTGGAAATTATCCAGTAAATTATTTCCCTATAGTCATTCAAATTGGGCAGGGAGGAAATGAAAGTGTATCATTAGGACAGAAAAATTAGAAAGCTTTGAAACAAGATATCCAATTAAGTCTGAGGCAGCGTATTTTCAAATAAGTTTCTAAATATTATTTAATAGAAGCAGTGTCTCAGAAAGTATTTTCTTCATGAGGAAGAAAATTTTATTCACCTTTAGAAACTGTAAGATTTGTATAGTACTAGATAAAAATATAAAGTTTTCACTTATTTCAAGTTAAATGCTATGAAAATAAACTTCAAAATTCTAAATTATTGTTAACATATACTGGAGTTTTATCTCATCAAATATTATTTAGAACAAAAAAGGGTTAAAACAAGGCAGTATAAATTTTCCTGTTAAACTGTAGTAAGTCATGTAATAGTTTTGCGCTGTAGAGAATTGGATTCATTTATGAAATTAAAGTTGTTATTGCTCTTCATTTTTCAAGGACCTGAGACTTCAATTTCTAGGCTTATATTCCTATGCTACTTTTTAATATTTTGATTAACATTATAATTTTTACTCTCAAAGAAAATCATTAAACAGTTTGCTTAACTTGAAACCTGAAACTATAAAGAGCAGGAAGCTTTATAACCTTATATTTATCATCTTATTTATTGTACTGATTATCCCTGTAATATTATCTCTAATGTTGTGCATTTCATTTGTGTAGTCATCTCACTTTGCCATTTGATGTTTTATCATTTCTGTTCAATTGCAGTGCACTAAATAACACAACTTGGTTAAAATATTTCTATCAAAGTGCCAAGAAACGTTGAGCATTAGAAGAATTTCAAATTACATAATATAGTGTGGCATCTGGCCCAACGTGCTAGTGTTCTTTTGCTATTTTTTGTAATTATTGTAGCAGAACAAAGTCAGATGACATCTCTTAAAGAACTTCTTCAAAACCTCATGAGATATTTTTTAGTCAGTGGAAGTACAACTGGAAAGCAAAATATTTTTGGATTAAAGTTTAAAAGGAGCAAGTTTATCTTTGCATAAACCCTACAATGAAATTCTGAAAAAAAAGAATTTCTACTCTCAAATAAAATTCTTTCCAAAGTGACATTAATTAAATATTTCTTACACAAAATAAAGCAGAAATTTTATTATTCTTAACTTGCTATTAAAATTGCTGAGAATTTAAGACAGGAAATGAAGCCAATTAGCCATCTAACTCTTTTGTAATGTTTAAGACATAACTAATAAGGTGGTATGCAGTAGGGTTAGAATCAGTCCTGTCTACCATAAACCATCCTCTGAGTGTCCTTTTATTTTCCTTCCTGTAAACAGATACGATAATTCAGAGCTGTACTAATAAATCTATTGAATATCAGGAATTTATAACCTCCTCTTTTGGGCATAATTGGGTATAACAAAGCTGTGAAATAATTAATTACAAAGTTATCTCAATTTAACAATCATTGTATCTACAGAATACTTGTGTAGATGCTTCACAAATGTTCACAAAATTGTAAAGAAGCTAAATAGCTCAAAATTCTTTCAGGCACGTTTTGTTATCTCCCTATAATCTGTTCCCATGGACTTCAGATCTCTACCAGGAAGCAGAACTTGGCGACACAATGCCTGACATACCCACTTGCTAACTGGTAGGGGTCCAGTTTGTGACCTGGTGAGCACATATTAAAAACATTCCATTCTCCATTCTATTCTAGACCAACTGGTATTGCTTATTACTAAACAGTGAGCTTAAAGTGCTTTAAAATGTTTCAGTCCTGCCAAAATGACCACAATCTGAAGGTAGCCAGGGGAGTAATTCTAGAACATCAGTCAAAGAATGCAGCTGCATGGTAGTTCAGTGGGCCAAACCTGATCAATTTTATTATTTTTTAAATAGATACTTAACTTTGTACTCATACAATTTACTGCTTACTCTCCTTACTAGAATAAAAATTAATGTGGATCTTAACAAATAAGCAAAATGTCCAGTGTTGTGAACATACAGATTAACATATCTTATTTTGTCATTAATAATGATAATTTAATTTAATTTTAAAATATCTTTTTTCTTATCTTTAAGTTTTATTTTATATGTGCCAATATGTTAAGCCATATATGGCTTATTAACATCATATTATATTGTTAAAATAATGTTAACATGTTATGTGTTGCAATTGAAAAAGTAGCAGTTTGTTTACCTTAAAGAAACCTTCTAGCATAAAGATCAAAACATATACATTTAATGATGAAATTGTTTTATCATTAATAGTACTTTGACAATTTGCTGTGGCTTCCATCTCATGAAATAATAATAATAACAACTATTATTTTCAATCCATTTAGTAAAATCATAGAGTTTTTAATATGTAGTGGGAACTTTTGATCATAATCCAATTCCCATAGAAGTTTGAGATTCAGGGTACTAAATGACTTATCCCTAATTCCCAGTTTAACTACGGCCAAAATTAGAAATCAAGTTTTCTGACTCTTACAGTATTTTTTATTTATTAAAGAAGTAATAATTAAGCCGTTTCTTTATTTTTATACCTATATTATTTCTGCCATTTTGGATACACACTACACTATATAATTAAGTTTAGTTAAGTATTTAGTATAATTAAGTACAGGCAGAGGAATTTTTATCTTTATATCAGAAAGATTGTTTTGGTCATTATACAGGCAATAATGAGACCAAATTAAACTTTATGCAATTTTTTAATTTTGTGGACAATGGAAACCAATTAACAACTATAAATATTCTGTAATATGTGTCATGATCTAATAAGCAAATTCTCTTTGATTTTAAAAATAGCCTTAAAAACAGTTAAGATTTGCTTTTAATTTTGTTCACATTTGCTTTTTCATAGATGAGGAGCTTTTCTCTGGAATGTATATAGATTTCATGGGGACAGATGCAGCTATTTTTCGAAGTTTAACCAAGAGGAATGCAGTCAGAACTGATCAACACAATTCCAAATGGCTAAGTGGTAAAATAACAGTTTATCCATTTTCTGAGAATCATACTTTAAACTAATTTGTTTAATTTCATAATGAAAATTACATTAAAATGGTTAAAAAGTTAAAATATGAGTAACAACAATTCTGTACTCTGTGATTTTAAATATTTAGGCTAAATAAGTAAATGAAATGAGCCATATTTCATATTCTAACTCTTTATTAACAATCATAGAATTATCATAGGATATATGAATAAATAAAAGTGACAGTGATATTCATCATATGTACCTATAGACAAGAATCTTCTCCAGTTGTTTAATTGTTGCATATTACAATTAAATGCCATTTATTTATTTGGTCTACTTGTATATTTTAATAATGCTAAATCTAAACATTTTCCTAAATTTATGACAGATATAACGAATAGGGAATATTTAGGAACTCCTATTTGTTTTATGCTTAGATTCTAAAATTATAAAGCTGGTATATATTATTTTTTCACAGTTTGACTAATACTTAATGGAAATCGTAAGTATGATAATTTTATGATTATCAGTGTTCAAATGTTTTCAATTTTGGGGGTCACATGGAATTCACATCATGAAAAGTGCTCATTTGACTTTAATGTACAATTCCAATCAGTTGCTGTTGTTTAGAGGCGGAAGAAACCACTAAGATCTTTTTCATTTCACCCTGGGGAAAATTTAAGCTGACCTTAGATTTGGCAATTCACTTAACATTGCACAGTTAAGCATGAATCACTACAGTTAAGCATCTTATTTCACTGACAGACCAGCACAAGAAAGCAGTGATTGTCCATTTACTTCTTCAAATTATTCCTCCAGTACATCTGGAAATAGAGTATTCCAAAAATTGTTTTGTTCTTGAAATAAGGACTCCCTCTATGTCGTCAAATGACTGCATTTTTTCCTTGAAAAGTTTCCCCTTCATTTCATATGCTGTATTTTAAGTAAAATGTGTTTTTCAGATCATGGACTCCCAACTCCTCATTCTGCTTCAGTGAATTTGAGTTTATATGCACTAGATTGAAAACCACACGTTTAAAAACAAACTTTTTTTTCTATGAAACGACTGTCAGATCCCATGGGAAATAACTGGTAGAAAAGTTTTTCAATATTTTAAAACTCATCAGGCACAAAGAAGTTTTGCAATTAGTGTACTTCCAGAATGTATTGCAGACAGAGAAAAATAGTTTAAGCTTTATATCATAGCTATACTTTGTGGCACTTGACATTCCAAATGCGGTATGTTCAGTGAATACAATTGCTTGCTTTTAGACTTTTTGGCTATGAATATTGAATTGTTCCTTTATACCAAAGATGGAGAAGGCATGTGCCTGTGGTCTACTTGGATGGAGAGTAGATGGATTTTCATCATAAGTATATATATCGTCTTTGTATTTTTTTCTAGAACCTATGTTTGTGGATGCACATGTTATCCCAGATGGCACTGATCCAAATGATGCTAAGGTGTACTTCTTCTTCAAAGAGAAACTGACCGACAATAGCAGAAGCACAAAACAGATTCATTCCATGGTTGCTAGGATATGTCCTGTAAGTATTAAAGTTGTTCTAATTTGAAGAAAGACTAAGAAATTCAAATTATGTAAACATGTCTTCTTTTTCCAATAGTTTATCTTCCTACTTTTTTAATCTACGGTTACAAATTAATAAAATATTAAAAGGAGACATTTAGATTTAATGTTTATTCACATCAGTCATACAAGATAAACACACTATTTTGGAAAATAATTTAATCCAAGGAATATTTTGGTTATGGTTTTACACAAACAGTTTTGATTAATTTTTGCTTTTTTCCATTTAATGCATTAGTATTAAAAAGAAATTGCTAAATTGTATATTATAGAAAGAAATAGAACAATTCTTGTGAGTAAAATACAGCAAAACATAAGTAAACGACAATTATTGAGGAACTGTCTATAATAGTGAGAATTAAGAAATGCTTTAGTAAAATACAGTTCTAATTACAAAATGTTCTTGTGTATCAAGAGTAAGTATACAAAGAAACTCAAAAAAACTCATGTCTTCTCACATAAGAGTATTACAGGCTTGTCCTGACTCATTTATGATTAGCATCTTCTGTGCAAAAGTATTTCTTAAAATATTTACTGTTTAAAATAGTCTATTTTTAAACATTACAATATTCCACTGATTTTGGAGCTTATCTGCTTCTCAGTCATTTGGAACAAGGCAGTAAAGCCAGCTGATGATGTGAAAGGCTTCAGGGAGTACAGAAAAAATGTCATTCAATAGAGACTATTTGTGAATGATCCAAATACCATTTTCCCTGCCCTGACTAGAGAAATATGTATATAAAGCATCTGATTAGAAATATTAAGAATTAACTGATAATGCAGAGAAATGAAGGAGAGAAAATAGAATTATTGGGGACTATTTGGTGTAAGTATAAACCTACTCTCCTGACCACGGTAGAATCTGCACGCTTCCCTGTATACAATCATTTATGTTTGTACTGAAGAAAATGAGTTATCAAGAAAAGGCAAATTAAATTATGTAGTCTCCATAACAGTTTACTCATATTTTCATCAGAAATTTAGAAAGCATTATGGCATATATTTATTAAATTCATTTTGATACATTTTCAGTTGATATCATATAATAAGAGAATAACAGTATAACTAAGGCTATTTTTAAAAAATACTATAGATCTTAAATATTCTTCTTTAACTATTGATATGCAGATTTGGTTAACATTTCCATCTTTCAGATTATAACAAATCCCCAAATAGTAAGAATCCAAGGTAAATTTTAAATACACTTCAACATTTATTGAAGCAATCTGAAATGTGTTTACAAAATGGTTTCAGAATGACACTGGTGGACTGCGTAGCCTTGTCAACAAGTGGACTACCTTCTTAAAAGCGAGGCTGGTATGCTCGGTAACTGATGAAGATGGTCCGGAAACACACTTTGATGAACTAGGTACGTAAATGTGAGATTGAAAAATGTTCTTGAAAGAGAGTTTGTAAAGTTTACGTATTTTAATAAACTCTCAAAAGAGGATGTATTTTTCATGAATGTTTTCAGCATAAATAAGTGCTGATTTGAATTAATGATCTGGATACTGTTCATGAATTTCCTGAAGTATTTTTTAAATCTGTCTTCCCCTAAGTGCACTGCTGAAACATTTAGTTCATTGAATCCACCATGATATATGAATCCGTGTGTTTTGTGTGTGTGTTTGTGTCTGTTTTAGAGAGAGAAGAGAGAGGTATTTATATAATTTATATATAAGTAATGATATGTTTGTGCTTTTCTAAAATAAATGTGTATTTCATATATATTTGAATTCTGATATTCTGGTTTAAAATCAGTTTGTATGAGAATACAGCTATATATTTTTACTACAGTTAATGGACAGAATAGAGGTTAGATGGAAAAGTGTCAGAGTAGAAAGTAGACTTGTGCTCCAGTTTTAGTTCTTCTTGGTGACCCTGGGACTAAATATTCTCAGCATGTGTGACATGAGGAGGGTTATACTTTCCAGGTCAAATAAGGACTGACAATCTGATTCCTTTCTACCAAGGAACAGTTCTCTCTTTTTTTTAATTTAATTTAATTTAATTTTTTATACAGCAGGTTCTTATTAGTTATCTATTTTATACATATTAGTGTATACATGTCAATCCCAATCTCCCAGTTCATCACAGCATCACCACCCCCCCATCCACGCTTTTCCCCCTTGGTGTCCATATGTTTCGAACAGTAGGATAACTTGGTACACATCATAGTATCATGTTTACTAAGTGCCATTTAGAAATGACTTTTATTTTGCTTTAATCCATTAAAATATAAAATGCTGGTTAGTCTCAAATACTGAGGCAGGTGATGAGGTAAGCAATAAAAATGTATTATAATATGGAAAAAATACTGGTTCTAGCAACTACAATAACTGAAATAGACAGTTGGTCTCCTCAAAAAGCCATTATGTTGATCATAGAAACACAAGTTTTTATTTCAACTTTTCTAGAAAAAAGTTCTAAGTATGATTTCATGTTATAACCTAGTTACTCATTATTTCCCCCCAAATTCTTTGCAAGTATATTTATGTTTCAGTGACTTAGAATGTTTCAGTCTTTCCCGTTTTTAGGGAGAATAGACAGTGCCAGCCTTTTATGGAAAGACTAGTGGTTATTAATTTATTGCTTAAGAGGTTCTAAATTTATTGTGAATAACAAAATACATCTTTCTTTGTATTGGTCAGCAAGAATCTTACTTGCAAAAAGGCCACTAAATCCAGATCTTTCTTGCATTCATAACAATTGGTTATTAATTGGAATTTCCTATCAGAAATTTACTTCCAGGTTCTGTTATGTATTACTGCACCTTACGATCTATACTTTTGCCTTTGCCTCAACATACTTTAAAATTCTTGTTGTTAGGGGAACTATTGATTAAATAAAAATATCACTAGCAATTTTGACTAAAAGACAAAAAGTCTTATTTTATAAGTCATTGTGAAAAAGTTTTCTTCCATGTTCCAAATTCTAACCCTAGATTAAAAAGAAATTGAGATTTGTAATACTTTTTAAATTAAAAATGTAATATATTGTCATTAAGGATATTTAGAAAATTCAGGAAAAAAGAAGAAACAGGAAAATTTCTGTAGCTTTGTTAACCAGAAACACTCACTGGTAATCTTCTTATTGTATTCTGATGTATAGTTTTAAGGTTTACATGGTTCTGGTCCATATTAAATACCATTGTGTCTTTTCTATTTAATATTATTTCATTAGCATAGTTTCCACAAGTGTTTGTATAACATTTTATTTAATTTACTTTACCATGTGCTTATCATTTAGTTGCTGTCAAATTATCATGATGCTGCAGGAATATCTTTCTGAATAATACTTTTCGTAGTTGAAATTATTTCTTAGGATAAAGTTTTTAAATATTTGGGAATCTTAAAAAATTGATATTTCCCTTTTATAGAGGATGTGTTTCTGCTGGAAACTGATAACCCAAGGACAACACTAGTGTATGGCATTTTTACAACATCAAGGTAATTATTAAACAATGACATTGTATGAGTTAAACAATAAACTTTATTAAGTAATAGTAATTATTATAAAAACGTTCTTTTCAACTCTTTAATTTTACTTAACACTTAGGATGTAACTCTCTCATTGTATTACTTTTGCCTGATTACTAAAATATATTTAAGCTGAACTCAGAGTTTCAAAATAGTTTTGTATGGGGTATTTATAATGATTATATGCTATTTTTCTCAAAGAAAGGAAAATATAAACTACAATGCAGGGATAATGTACATAAGCTATATTGTTTTAAGGAAATAATTTGAAGACTCATGATGCAAATAAAACTCTTGGCATTTCTATTATAATTTTTATTTCAATAGCAATCTAAAGTGATAACTATCAACACACTAAACCAGTTTTCATGTTCCATGTGACAGTATTTTAGATATTTGAAAATAGCTTTGTTTTCTAATTTATCTGGAATGCCCAATCCCAATTATCATGTATTTCAAGACAGTTCAGCATATTCTCATCCTTTCCTGTGTGTATTCCTATGTACTCATTTTACACCAGGAATGTTATTCAGAATTCAGCACAATACTCCAGTTGTGATATGGCCAATTCAGAATGTCCTTTTCATCAGACAGTCAACTACAAAATGAAAATCTAAAGATTTTACCATTCTTCTCTAGTGGGGGAAACATGGTATAATTGTAAACTGTAATGAGCCATTCACAGTAAAAGAATATCACAGGGATATTGATTATAAATCATATTTACTTTGCCCTATAAGATATCTAAAAAGATGTCTTTCAGGATGAGTTTAACTCCTGTTTTAACAAAGGAAATAGTCTTGATTTAACTCACAAAGAATTGAACGAAGCAAAAAGAACCAAATTCTTAAGAAGAAAATATTTGTCTCAAAAAAATATTTCCCTAGTTTCTGTGTTTCCCTAGTTCTGTGTTTCCCAACACCAATAACTTTAACATAGAAAAAATTTTGTCATTTCTGACTATTAATGCTAATGATTAATAATATATCTTGGTTTTCTCAGTGGGCATCTAAGTTTCCCATTAGGCATCTAATTTAAGAGAAATATGTGATTCAGAAAAATGTTGGTTTCAGTCAGTCTGCCTAGTGACAATGGAAATAGTTTTCAGTATGCATCCAAATAAACTTTATGAGAATTTATTGACTAAACATAATTTAAGGAATCTTTTTTGGACTCTATCGTTTACAGCAGAGTAGCAGGGAAAGTTTACAACAATTTCTCCAACTACTATTTAGGACAGCATTGTAAGAATACTTTCACATTGAAATAATCTTAAGACAAAGAGATACAGTGTTCTCTTATTAATGAGATTTATTTCTGTGAGGTAAACTATGATAGGTTATGTTGATACTGATTTAGAATTCAAATCCTATTTTTTAATAAATCATCAATTCACTTTTTGTTTAATATCTTCTGCAAGATAAACCAGTTGGAAATTTCTTTGACTTGTCCTGTATTTAGGACAAGTACATTGAGTACTTTTCTATAACTTATTGTCTACTAGCAGCATGGGTGAACTAAATGTTTTGATGCTTTTCATATCAATGGCTTATTTCAAAACAGTAGAAGTTTTTTAGTTTTTTACAATGTGTACCATAACATTCAACTTTTCCATGATGAATTACATCAACTTATCACAAATTTTACCATTTATTTTTTAAATTGTATTTAAATTTTAAAAATAAGACAATTAATATTTTTCTATTTTCTTTTTTAGCTCAGTTTTTAAAGGATCAGCAGTGTGTGTGTATCATTTATCTGATATACAGACTGTGTTTAATGGGCCTTTTGCCCACAAAGAAGGGCCCAATCATCAGCTGATTTCCTACCAGGGTAGAATTCCTTATCCTCGCCCTGGAACTGTAAGTATCCAGGAAACTTTCTTTGTTATTTTACTTTTTTAAAAAATATAAGTTACTAAGAAATGTATATCATGCTGATGTTTATTAAATACAACTATAGACCTACTGGTATACTCATTATAATTTTTCAGCTCACAAGTTCTTAGATTTGGGATTTTAAAAATATATATGTTACAGCTTTCTGTACAATTTTTTCTAAGTGCTATTGATAATAAAATCTCATTTATATTTCAAGACAGCTGGAATATGTTAGATAGGGAAGAGATATTTTCCTAATTTTACTGGCATAAAAACCATAGCTTGGAAAGTGTTAACATTTTGGAGGCAGCCTAAGAATTTGAATGCTAGTTGCTTTTCACAATCCTTCCTTATATTAAGGAATCTCATCTACTTTAATGAAAGAATAATCATGTGAGAATTAGTTTAGAGATAAATCATGTGGAGATATTTCAATTTTAGGGATATATTTAGTTAAAAATTATACGTTGTGTATATTTCTCAAAGAAATAAAATGGTATGTGTGAGCAAGTAATGACAATGAAAGTGATGTAATTCAAATAAAATATTTATAAAGTTTTGAGACATACAAATGTAACCATGTCTTGCAACATTGTAGTATTAAGGGATACATTGTAAACTACCTTTTCCAGCTGAAGTTACAGACAGTGCACTGGCAGATTGGAACTGAGTTTTTCTAGGACAATGATCACAGTCTTACTATTTGTTTTTAATTTGGACCATAATAATGCTGCATTGCATTCTAAAATATTGATTAGTTTCTGTCTCTGTAAAATGTCACACAACACACTGATTGAGAGGAGATGTTACACAACTGACCAAGAGGAATATAATTCTCTTATATCCTTGCATTTCATAAAGTAAGGTTATATTTATAAATTAGGTTGGAGGGAAGTAAAGAATGATTTTTTTTAAATTGAAGGATATTTATTAAAATAATCTTTACTTAAAGTGTTTTTCTTTTTATTTGAATATGAAATCCCCTTTGTCAATATGCTTTCAGACATTCATTCCTCGTAATTTTTACTGACTGTTGATTCACTTTAGTTTTGTGTTATTATTAGTTTCTTTGTGATGCATTATTTACTCCTTTGTTTTCTCATCATTTTAAAGTATACTGCTGTCAAATTTTTTAAAAATAGAAAAAAGTGTGCTAAGCCTCTAAAGAACATGTTTATTCAAAATTAAAAGGGCTCAGGTTTGGTTCCCTGGCTAGGAAGCTCAAAGATTAGTCATTGATATGTATTTTATTAGAACAATTAACTTTTAATTAATTTTGGAAAGATTATCAGAATTGCTACTTATCCAGGAAAGAATTGTTTTAAAAAGTTGTAGTTAATCACGGCTGGAAACAAAGTCTTAACCATAGAATTACATTCTCCTTTTAAATGATTTCACTTTGATGCTTATAGCTCAACAGAAAATGGAAGAAACATTTAATTATTTGGTACCACACAAGGAAAAGAAGTCAATAGATATATCCATCTTAGGGTACCTGAAGTTGGAGTGTGTTGGATAAGAAGCAGGGTTTACATAGGAGAAGGGAAAGCAAAGGGGAAGCTGAGTAACTTTCAAATTCCATCATAACTGAAGGCTCTCATTATTTCATTGAATGTAGTTCATGTATTTTCAAATGATTCACTGATAAAGTATCCAAAGATTTGTCATATTTTTGAGAATTGCTTGCTATTTGAATTTGACCAAGTCATTGCTTCATCTTAAATCAGCAAATTAAGAGGCGGTTGTGATTATATATGCTTTCATCAGTTATTCTTTTGAACAAAATATATATGGGATTAGTACAGGAGCAATTGATTTGTAAACTGAATAAAATTCCATTTCCCCCAAATAAAACCTTAAGAGAAACCTCTCAGATACAGATAAAAGAGAGCCACACTCATTGAATCAGGGTTCAAGGCCTCAGAGCCTCAATGAGTGTGTGCTGGAGTTAGCTTGTACCTGGCTGGCAAGAAGAGATTGTGTTCACCTCATCTCAATTAAGGACATCACAGTAGCAACTGGAAATCAGCCATGGTGGGAGTACTACACCATGGAAATTGGCAGATGTTACAAATCAGGGTTTTTCCCCTAAAGAAAAGCACTCCCTGGTCCCGCACTGCCTCATAAGACTCTTCACCCAATGGCAGCTCAAAAGGACTCTGAGAAGGACACTCATGTTGAATAGCAATTATCCTACATAAAATGTGAGACTAGATAAATCATTTTTAGGAAAACAGTATAAACCAACGCTAAATTAGAAAATTCTGCAAACAGTCCCACTTTTCACTATTTCTTAACTCCTAAGAATAAACATTTTTTCCTGTTCCAAAGCAGTGTGACATAAGCCAGGGCTTAGTGACACACATCTGGAGGAGACTCCATGAAAAAAGGGAGTGAGTAGTCAGTACTTGAGACATATTTCTATAATGTGGTTTCTTACATCTGGTGCTGAGACCAGAGCAACTCCTTTAAATTAAAAAAAAAAAAAAAAAAAAAAAAATTGTCAGATGAGTAATCCTTAGGGAATAAAAGAGGCTGGGTGGAGGAATGACCTCTGGAACTGCTCCTGGAAAAGCATACCTCCCTGAAGATGCAGTTCCTCCACCCTTCACTGAGCAAAACACCATGAAGTCAGCTCTCTGACTCAGAGTGGCCAGTATCCGTCTCTTTCTTGGGCTTCTAAGGTTCAATATCACCTTCATGTAGCCAGAAGGCCTACAGCCAATTGACCCAAAGCATTCTTTTTCTCTAGGGTTAAGAATGTTGCCTCTGAAGCCTCCCAATGTAGGATCAACTATGTTCGCCATATTTTATTTCCCTATACAGTAGTCCAGTTGCCAGGTCAACCTCATAAATATATGACTGGATTCTTAAAGAAATGACACTGGCAGAAATCCTATACCCTCATTCTAATGTTCCTGGTAGGTGCTTCTTTTAAAGCAGCATTGATAGCTGTGTTAGCAAACTCCCAACTAGCAAGCCCAAGTCAGTAGGAAGAAGCCTGCCAATTGTGTCATAATGTTTTTCCATAAGTAATACAAGTTTGTGGAAGAAACAAGACACCTTTGGTATGTTGCAAAGGGCAGCCAAGGACTGCAGATTCTCTCTGTGGCTGAGCTAACATATTACATTATTCTGGTACAACATGTTTAAGCTTCTGTAGAAGAGTGTGTTTGCTTATACTATACTGTTAAAGCAGAACCTCACAAAAGTCTTCAGTTTTAACATCTGTTTATAACTGGACCAGAACCATCTGCTTCAATACCGTGCTTTGAACAGGTCTACAACCCGGTGCAGCAAAAGAACACAGAAAAATTCATGATCCTGACAAAAGTGCCAGCAAAGTAGTTTCCCTTTTTCTTGGGACCACTAACTATATGGATCATGTTCAAAGCATCTTTTGGTTGTTCTTACATTAGAAGCATTTTTATTCCTCATAGACATTTTAAAACATAGTTAGCAAAGTTTACAATAAAATTGAACACATGAGGCATATAGGCATGAAAAGTTAATTACATATTGTTTCACATAATTATTCCAGACATATGAATAAAGCAGACAATAAATATTATTGAAGTCTAGAGAAAAAAGAGGTCGTCGTGGGACAGCCCTGTTTGGAAAGGCATATAAAAATATATGAGATTGAGCTGGGCCTGAAGGGTAGTTGATGTGGATAATTTGGATAAGTAAGGAGGGATGTTTCAGGCAAAGGTTACTGCATACATTACAAAGCAAAGACAGAAATTAATAAGTGAATCCTAGAAGCTCTGCATGGGCTAGTAGGACTGGAACAAAGAGCTCTTTTAAGTCGTGGAGGATAAATACAGGGAAGATGAGGGCTGGTGCATAAATACAAGTCTTCAACTTTGTAATTCTTTGGGCTTTAAATAAAAGGCCTAGATTACCAAGGGTTTAAACATAAGATCAATTTCTCTCCGAACACAAGTTTCAAAGACCAATGCTAGAAACTAGCCCAGATTCTAGAATATCATTTATTTATGTCCATTTATTTATCCATATACCACTTGTCTTTCAAGTGTTAGGTCAAGCTCCTTTTGAACATGCCAGTCACTCCTTCTGTGAATAGTTTTGCATTTATTTTCTGTTACCTGTCTTTAGCCTCAACTCCTACCTCTTTCTTTCACTTTGTGCTCTGTGATTCAGGATTGCCCCAGGATTTATAGTTCCCTAAATATTCCAAACTCTTTTTATTTTTTTTAATCTCTAAACCTCTTCACTAATTCTGGCAGCCTTAAGTTCTCTACTATTCTAAATTCATGTTAAAAATATTGGCTCCTATTGACCATGAACCAAATTCTGCTATTTATTTTATATTTATCTTAAATTATAATTATATGTCTCAATTGTTATTTTACTTTGAATATGTCCATCTTCCTTACTAGAACACTTGTGTCTAGAAGACAATGGTAGCTCCCTATTCTTAAGTCCCCAACTGGGCACATCAAAAAGCATTTTGAATAAAAGCTGTCCAAAGAATTGACATATGAATTAATATGTGAATATATTAATGCTGAAAACTAGTATAAATGGGTGAGTGGATTAGCAGCAGATGCTCAAGAATACCTGAGAATAGGAAGGAAATTTGTCATACTTCCTTAACATGGCATTCTTATTGTTCCTGCATTTCACTTAGAACTTTAGTAATCAAAACACTTAAAATGTCTTTACTCAAAAAAGGAGTGCTTATCACCACTTGATAAACAGAAGCTAGAACTGGAGAAAAACAAACATTTAAAGGAGAAGTTTAACCAAAATTACTTAATGGCTATTTGTAGAGCAAAATTATCCTTCTTAAGAATGAGACAACAGCCCAATTAATGGACAAAGGCTTTATTTTATGGTAGCACTTGGGTGTTATATTATCTTGAGGTTTCAGTACACAGGCTTTCATATATCACAAGGTGAGGGATACGTTAATCACATCTTATTTATACTTGGCAGTTTTATACTGAGCAAACTCACAGTTCCAGATGGAAAGTCTGCAAAGGGTAATCAATTTTTGTTCTTGTCACCATCACTGTCACTCATTCTGTGTCTTATCTGCAAGCTTTATGCCATGAATCAATGGAAAAATTAATTATTGTCAAAAAGAATTCTTCTATAATTTTGAAAATAAACTTTTACTAGGAGACACTTGTTTCTAAGTAAAAAGTTTATTGTGAATATAAAACAAAAGTCCCAAATGGAGAACATTTGAATGAATATAAAATAAATGATTTGAGTTGATTTATTTGGGTTACCTATTTAATAACTATGGTTTTGAGCAACTGAACGTAATTTTTATCTAAATTTCAACTACTATTATGTAAAACCCAGAAACTAGACACTTACAATTTAATAAGCTTATCACTCATGAAAATCATTGCTAACTGGAAATTGTATAAATTGCCTAGTAATATATGCTAACTTTGGATCTTTCTGGAACTTACAAATGAGAATACTTGCAAATATTTAAGGAGACATCTCAGCTTAGCAGACCATCATTAGTGGTGTTTTACGAAGGACTGGAACTATTTAAATTGCCCATGCATTTGTTCTTTCCATGTTTTCATTCAGTGAGCAATGTATTTCCCGTTTTCCACTTTGTGTGAGGAATGAGGGTAGAAAAAACCCATAATACTACACTTTTCAGAAGTATGGGACACACCCATCGGTTTAGAATACCCTCACATAGAATTTTTTGTCCTCATTTGGTCTTTTAGTGTAGGCAATTTATAAACATGCATAAATATAATACTTCTTCCTAAAAGAAAAGCATATGAACCCCAGATGAAAGTCTACTTAATGGGATAATGAATGAGAAGCTTAGTTTTATTACTTGTCTCATTATCTCTCTTCAGTGAAGTCATTTAATTGCTCCTTACGCCTTTCTACAAAAAGAGAACTATATTTACTTGTCCTAGAAAAAAATTCTAGTAATGTTAACTGGTCAAAGTTAGTCTAAAAATTGCATTCAGGATGATACAGTTCAAATGAGTGAGAGCACATTCATAATCTGCTGAGACTTATTTGCAAATGTAGGACTGCCTGGCAACACTGGCCCAGAGGCAGTGACATTGTAGGTCAGCTGTTGCATGGATTTAACCCAGAAATTGCCATGTTTTGTTTGGTCCCTAAAGTTGTTTTTCTTTTTTTTCATTGAGTCAACATTAAAATTTTGGCAGATTTCACATAAAATTCCACATTTCTATCTTCTGTTGGAATATGGCCACGCTAGGCTTACATTCCTGCATAGGAGCAGTCAACTAGAAATAAGTGTTCATTGCCGCTGTCGAATGAGGTATAATTTTCCTTTTATTACTGTCCCCGTCACATCTTGCTGTTCACCACAGATGCTGTACCCATTGCTATTGAACAGGAAGTTTGCTTTGTTGCTTTCCTTTCACTCTGTACCTCTCTAAAGAGGATAAATGAAAGCTAGAACAGTAGTGCTTTTGTTTAAAAAAAAATGAGCAAGTATTTTTGTTTCTGAAAGTAGAGGTATTGACAGTGTTTAACAGGGTTAGACAAATAATGTTTGTATGTGTTAAAAGCTTATATGTTGCTCATATAACTTAACACTCAGCTCCTATTAGTGAGTGTGTTTAAGTTCCAAGCTTCAGCACCTCCCAGCCTACCCATGAGTTTGGCCTCAGATGCTCTGTAAATGGAATCCTCTTCTCAGAAGCCCTTGTCATGCTTCCTTTCCAGAAATGCTGAAACTGTCCAGCAGTCATTTTTAGATCTCATTACTGCTTTCTCTCTGCCCCTTTAAACTTGATGCTCTGAATCTCTCCTCTCCTCCCCAGAACTGAGGCGCCTGTCTCATACAGCCCCTGCACCAAAACTGGATGCCAGATATAATAGAGTAATTCACTCATTCAGCTACTCTTTGTGGAATATTTAATATTCTTCAGCTTTATTATAGGTCTGAGGGTGAAATCATGAACAAAATACACCCAGTTAAGACTAATTCACAGCTTACATTGTAGAGGAAGAAACAGACAATAAAGATATGAGCAACAAATATATTACACACAGGTAAATAGAGCTGTGAAGAAAAATAAAGCAAGCTAAGGAGATAGAGAGTGGAGATGGCGATGGGGAGCTATTTTTGTATGTGTCATCACCTTTAAGGAAGTAACTGTTGAACTGAGAACTGAATGAGCCAACAGAGAAAACCATGGAGCAAGTGCCAAGGTCCTGGAGCGGGAGCTGGCTTGAGGCTCACGAAGAGCAAGAACTATGGGAGGGGTAGACGCAGATGCAGGCCAGACATTCAGGGGCTTATAGCCATGCTAAGCTGTTGGGATTTTATTCTGAGAGTAATGGAAATCACTGGAGTGTTTTCCAGAGGGAAATTATAAGGTCTAGTTTACCATATCCAATCCAAGCTCCAACTTCGGAGAGCCCTCTTTTGGGAGAGGGGATCAGATAGAATAAAACTCTCGCAGGTTAGAGTTCTGATTGAATTTGATAACGATAATCTAATTTATTTTAGCCAGTAGCAGCATTAGATTATATCCACAAGATTTTTTTTCTAACAACACTGGACCTGGCACAGAATAAGAAATAGAAAAGTGATGGATGAGAAGGGTGAAAATTTATATCATATACCAAATGGTGTCAGCTCCCCTCTGAAAACAAACAGTGCAGGATAAGTGGACTTAGCCTATTTAAATGATCAAATTATACACCTTGTATGTTCATTTTCTACAGATAGTACTATGCATAGTCATGCAGTTTTCTCCTCAATCGGTAGCAAATATACTTACAACAGCTTGAGCTTCTAAGTATTTTGAAAAATAGAGGTCTTTTGATTATTATTAAAATAAAGCCACTATTATATTAACTTAGTCCTTTTAAAAAATTTTTTAGTGCCCAGGAGGAGCATTTACACCCAATATGCGAACCACCAAGGACTTCCCGGATGATGTTGTCACTTTTATTCGGAACCACCCTCTCATGTACAATTCCATCTACCCAGTCCACAGAAGGCCTTTGATTGTTCGTACAGGCACTGACTATAAGTACACAAAAATAGCTGTGGATCGAGTGAATGCTGCCGATGGTAGATACCATGTTCTGTTTCTCGGAACAGGTAAGTACTTGAGCTCAAACTAGCTTAATGTGTAGTAAAAGAGCATAGTCGCTAAGGGCATGATATTGAAATCAGAAAAACTCCAGTGTTTACATGTGTCTGACTCTGAGGTGTTTAATGTCTCCATGCTTCCGTTTCTACATCTGTAAAATGGAGTTAAGATAAATTACTTTACAGGATTGTTGTGAGGAACAAATGGGTTAATATATGTAAAGCACCTAGAACTGTTCCTGGCATATATTGTGGTGAAATAAGGTAATGAGATGAATGAAGGGATGGGAAATTTTAAGCATGAGTGTTCTCTCAACTAAAACAAATTCTGTGACCTCTTCATAAACACATGGAGCTATCTTTGCTTTCGTGCCATCTCCAGGACATTTCTTTATCAATTATATTATTATATACTTTATTCTTCCATTTCATCCTCCACTGAATCCTTGGTTTAGAAACCTTACGCCAGCAAATCCTTGGTTTAGAAACCTTACGCCAGAAACTAGGCCTGTACCTTCACCTACTGCCACCTCTGCTATACTGCTGATTTCGCCAAGGTCTTCAGTGTTCCCATGATAAGAAAATCCAAAATCCTTTAACCACTGAAATGCCTCCATATCCTCTTTGCCTCATTTGGCGTTTTAGAATCACCCTACCTATTGCTTCAGCCACAGGGCACATACTTTTCCTCTGTCTCTAGCAGTTCTCTCTCAGTTTCCTTCAGTAGCCTGGCTTTCTCCTCCCCATGAGTGTAGGTGTTTCCTGAGGTTCTTTCCATGGTCCTCTTATTTTTATGTATTCTCTGGCCATCTCATTCATTCATTTGGTTTTAATTAGTCTGTGCAAACAATCCCAAATGTGTATCTCTAGTCCTTGCCATCTTGTGAGCTCAGTATTTGCATTTACAACTTATTATTAGGTAACACAAGTTGTATGACACGTTAACATTTCAAACATCATGCTTCAAACTCAGTTTATTCACTTCTAAGACTCTTTAACCAATGCTTAATCCAGTCTCCCACATTTGTATTCATTACCACACATTCCTTTCAAGGTTCTGTTTCTCCTTGATGTGTCATTTCTCTCTAGGCATATCACAGTACTGGGTAACCTCAGTAAATATTTGTCAAGGTGAACTGAAAATCATAACTATATCCATTGCTACACGTACAATGAAATGAATTCATAAATGATTGCAAAAGCTAATCTTCACTTGCATAAAACTGTGTTCTCCAAAGATGTTGCCTCCATATAAATAACTACAAAGAGTTTCTTTTAGTCTTGATTCTGATCATCCAATATGGAGTTTGCACTTGAAAAAACATTTTTTTTCCTGAAGTGAAAGGGTCATTTAGAGTCACACCTCTCTCTAATGTCTCATACTACTCAGAAAAAAATGACTGTTTTCTTTTTTTTTTTTTTTAAACATCTTTATTGAAGTATAATTGCTTTACAATGGTGTGCTAGCTTCTGCTTTACAACAAAGTGAATCAGTTACACATATACATATGTTGCCATATCTCTTCCCTCTTGCATCTCCCTCCCTCCCACCCTCCCTATCCCACCCCTCTAGGTGGTCACAAAGCACCGAGCTGATCTCCCTGTGCTATGCGGCTGCTTCCCACTAGTTATCTATTTTACATTTGGTAGTGTATATATGTCCATGACACTCTCTCACCCTGTCACATCTCACCCCTCCCCCTCCCCATATCCTCAAGTCCATTCTCTAGTAGGTCTGTGTCTTTATTCCCATCTTGCCACTAGGTTCTTCATGACCTCTTTTTTTTTTTTTTTTTTTTTTCCCTTAGATTCCATATATATGTGTTAGCATACTGTATTTGTTTTTCTCTTTCTGACTTACTTCACTCTGTATGACAGACTCTAACTCCATCCACCTCATTACAAACACCTCCATTTCATTTCTTTTTATGGCTGAGTAATATTCCATTGTATATATGTGCCACATCTTCTTTATCCATTCATCCGATGATGGACACCTAGGTTGCTTCCATGTCCTGGCTATTGTAAACAGAGCTGCAATGAATATTTTGGTACATGACTCTTTCTGAATTATGGTTTTCTCAGGGTATATGCCCAGTAGTGGGATTGCTGGGTCATATGGTAGTTCTATTTTTAGTTTTTTAAGGAACCTCCATACTGTTCTCCATAGTGGCTGTATCAATTTACATTCCCACCAACAGTGCAAGAGTGTTCCCTTTTCTCCACACCCTCTCCAGCATTTATTGTTTCTAGATTTTTTGATGATGGCCATTCTGACCGGTGTGAGATGATACCTCATTGTAGTTTTGATTTGCATTTCTCTAATGATTAATGATGTTGAGCATTCTTTCATGTGTCTGTTGGCAATCTGTATCTCTTCTTTGGAGAAATGTCTATTTAGGTCTTCTGCCCATTTTTGGATTGGGTTGTTTGTTTTTTTGTTATTGAGCTGCATGAGCTGCTTGTAAATCTTGGAGATTAATCCTTTGTCCGTTGCTTCATTTGCAAATATTTTCTCCCATTCTGAGGGTTGTCTTTTGGTCTTGTTTATGGTTTCCTTTCCTGTGCAAAAGCTTTTAAGTTTCATTAGGTCCCATTTGTTTATTTGTGTTTTTATTTCCATTTCTCTAGGACCTGGGTCAAAAAGGATCTTGCTGTGACTTATGTCATACAGTGTTCTGCCTATGTTTTCCTCTAAGAGTTTGATAGTGTCTGGCCTTACACTTAGGTCTTTAATCCATTTTGAGTTTATTTTTGTGTATGGTGTTAGGGAGTGTTCTAATTTCATACTTTTACATGTACCTGTCCAATTTTCCCAGCACCACTTATTGAAGAGGCTGTCTTTTCTCCACTGTATATGCTTGCCTCCTTTATCAAAGATAAGGTGACCATATGTGCGTGGGCTTATCTCTGGGCTTTCTATCCTGTTCCATTGATCTATATTTCTGTTTTTGTGCCAGTACCAAACTGTCTTGATGACTGTAGCTTTGTAATATAGTCTGAAGTCAGGGAGCCTGATTCCTCCAGCTCCATTTTTCGTTCTCAAGATTGCTTTGGCTATTCGGGGTCTTTTGTGTTTCCATACAAATTGTGAAATTTTTTGTTCTAGTTCTGTGAAAAATGCCAGTGGTAGTTTGATAGGGATTGCATTGAATCTGTAGATTGCTTTGGGTAGCAGAGTCATTTTCACAATGTTGATTCTTCCAATCCAAGAACATGGTATATCTCTCCATCTATTTGTATCATCTTTAATTTCTTTCATCAGTGTCCTATAATTTTCTGCATACAGGTCTTTTGTCTCCTTAGGTAGGTTTATTCCTAGGTATTTTATTCTTTTTGTTGCAATGGTAAACGGGAGTGTTTTCTTAATTTCACTTTCAGATTTTTCATCATTAGTATACAGGAATGCAAGAGATTTCTGTGCATTAATTTTGTATCCTGCTACTTTACCAAATTCATTGATTAGCTCTAGTAGTTTTCTGGTAGCATCTTTTGGATTCTCTATGTATAGTATCATGTCATCTGCAAACAGTGACAGCTTTACTTCTTCTTTTCCGATTTGGATTCCTTTTATTTCTTTTTCGTCTCTGATTGCTGTGGCTAACACTTCCAAAACTATGTTGAATAATAGTGGTGAGAGTGGGCAACCTTGTCTTGTTCCTGATCTTAGTGGAAATGGTTTCAGTTTTTCACCATTGAGGACAATGTTGGCTGTGGGTTTGTCATATACGGCCTTTATTATGTTGAGGAAAGTTCCCTCTATGCCTACTTTCTGCAGGACTTTTATCATAAATGGGTGTTGAATTTTGTCGAAAGCTTTCTCTGCATCTATTGAGATGATCATATGGTTTTTCTCCTTCAATTTGTTAATATGATGTATCACGTTGATTGATTTGCGTATATTGAAGAATCCTTGCATTCCTGGAATAAACCCCACTTGATCATGGTGTATGATCCTTTTAATGTGCTGTTGGATTCTGTTTGCTAGTATTTTGTTGAGGATTTTTGCATCTATGTTCATCAGTGATATTGACCTGTAGTTTTCTTTCTTTGTGACATCTTTGTCTGGTTTTGGTATCAGGGTGATGGTGGCCTCATAGAATGAGTTGGGGAGTGTTCCTCCCTCTGCAATATTTTGGAAGAGTTTGAGAAGGATAGGTGTTAGCTCTTCTCTAAATGTTTGATAGAATTCGCCTGTGAAGCCATCTGGTCCTGGGCTTTTGTGTGTTGGAAGATTTTTAATCACAGTTTCAATTTCAGTGCTTGTGATTGGTCTGTTCATATTTTCTATTTCTTCCTGGTTCAGTCTCGGCAGGTTGTGCATTTCTAAGAATCTGTCCATTTCTTCCAGGTTGTCCATTTTATTAGCATAGAGTTGCTTGTAGTAATCTCTTATGATCGTTTGTATTTCTGCAGTGTCAGTGGTTACTTCTCCTTTTTCATTTCTAATTCTATTAATTTGAGTCTTCTCCTTTTTTCTCTTGATGAGTCTGGCTAATGGTTTATCAATTTTGTTTATCTTCTCAAAGAACCAGCTTTTAGTTTCATTGATTTTTGCTATTGTTTCCTTCATTTCTTTTTCATTTATTTCTGATCTGATCTTTATGATTTCTTTCCTTCTGCTAGCTTTGGGGTTTTTTTGTTCTTCTTTCTCTAATTGCTTTAGGTGCAAGGTTAGGTTGTTTATTCGAGATGTTTCCTGTTTCTTGATGTAGGCTTGTATTGCTATAAACTTCCCTCTTAGAACTGCTTTTGCTGCATCCCATAGGTTTTGGATCGTCGTGTCTCCATTGTCATTTGTTTCTAGGTATTTTTTGATTTCCCCTTTGATTTCTTCAGTGATCACTTCGTTATTAAGTAGTGTATTGTGTAGCCTCCATGTGTTTGTATTTTTTACAGATCTTTTCCTGTAATTGATATCTAGTCTCATAGCGTTGTGGTCGGAAAAGATACTTGATACGATTTCAATTTTTTTAAATTTACCAAGGCTTGATTTGTGACCCAAGATATGATCTATCCTGGAGAATGTTCCATGAGCACTTGAGAAAAATGTGTATTCTGTTGTTTTTGGGTGGAATGTCCTATAAATATCAATTAAGTCCATCTTGTTTAATGTATCATTTAAAGCTTGTGTTTCCTTATTTATTTTCATTTTGGATGATCTGTCCATTGGTGAAAGTGGGGTGTTAAAGTCCCCTACTATGATTGTGTTACTGTCGATTTCCCCTTTTATGGCTGTTAGTATTTGCCTTATGTATTGAGGTGCTCCTATGTTGGGTGCATAAATATTTACAATTGTTATACCTTCCTCTTGGATCGATCCCTTGATCATTATATAGTGTCCGTCTTTGTCTCTTGTAATTGTCTTTATTTTAAAGTCTATTTTGTCTGATATGAGAATTGCTACTCCAGCTTTCTTTTGATTTCCATTTGCATGGAATATCTTTTTCCATCCCCTCACTTTCAGTCTGTATGTGTCTCTAGGTCTGAAGTGGGTCTCTTGTAGACAGCATATATATGGGTCTTGTTTTTGTATCCATTCAGCCAGTCTGTGTCTTTTGGTGGGAGCATTTAATCCATTTACATTTAAGGTAATTATCGATATGTATGTTCCTATTCCCATTTTCTTAAATGTTTTGGGTTTGTTATTGTAGGTCTTTTCCTTCTCTTGTGTTTCTTGCCTAGAGAAGTTCCTTTAGCATTTGTTGTAAAGCTGGTTTGGTGGTGCTGAACTCTCTCAGCTTTTGCTTGTCTGTAAAGGTTTTAATTTCTCCATCAAATCTGAATGAGATCCTTGCTGGGTAGAGTAATCTTGGTTGTAGGTTTTTCTCCTTCATCACTTTAAGTATATCCTGCCACTCCCTTCTGGCTTGCAGCGTTTCTGCTGAAAGATCAGCTGTTAACCTTATGGGGATGCCCTTGTGTGTTATCTGTTGTTTTTCCCTTGCTGCTTTTAATATGTTTTCTTTATATTTAATTTTTGATAGTTTGATTAATATGTGTCTTGGTGTGTTTCTCCTTGGATTTATCCTGTATGGGACTCTCTGTGCTTCCAGGACTTGATTAACTATTTCCTTTCCCATATTAGGGAAGTTTTCAACTATAATCTCTTCAAATATTTTCTCAGTCCCTTTCTTTTTCTCTTCTTCTTCTGGGACCCCTATAATTCGAATGTTGGTGCGTTTAATGTTGTCCCAGAGGTCTCTGAGACTGTCCTCAGTTCTTTTCATTCTTTTTTCTTTATTCTGGTCTGCAGTAGTTATTTCCACCATTTTATCTTCCAGGTCACTTATCCGTTCTTCTGCCTCAGTTATTCTGCTATTGATCCCATCTAGAGTATTTTTAATTTCATTTATTGTGCTTGTCATCGTTTCTTGGTTCCTCTTTAGTTCTTCTACGTCCTTGTTAAATGTTTCTTGCATTTTGTCTATTCTATTTCCAAGACTTTGGATCATCCTTACTATCATTATTCTGAATTCTTTTTCAGGTAGACTACCTATTTCCTCTTCATTTGTTAGGTCTGGTGTGTTTTGACCCTGCTCCTTCATCTGCTGTGTGTTTTTCTGTCTTCTCATTTTGCTTATCTTACTGTGTTTGGGGTCTCCTTTTCACAGGCTGCAGGTTCGTAGTTCCCGTTGTTTTTGGTATCTGTCCCCAGTGGCTAAGGTTGGTT
This sequence comes from Eubalaena glacialis, assembly GCF_028564815.1. Classification (NCBI taxonomy): domain Eukaryota; kingdom Metazoa; phylum Chordata; class Mammalia; order Artiodactyla; family Balaenidae; genus Eubalaena; species Eubalaena glacialis. The sequence continues at coordinate 24,878,251 of NC_083723.1, read as the reverse complement.
CAGTGGGTTGTGTAGGTTTCCTGGTGGAGGGAACTAGTGCCTGTGTTCTAGTGGATGAGGCTGGATGTTGTCTTTCTGGTGGGTTCGTCCACGTCTGGTGGTGTGTTTTGGGGTGTCTGTGGCCTTATTATGATTTTAGGCAGCCTCTCTGTTAATGGATGGGGCTGTGTTCCTCTCTTGCTAGTTGTTTGGCATAGGGTGTCCAGCACTGTAGCTTGCTGGTCGTTGAGTGAAGCTGGGTCTTGATGTTGAGATGGAGATCTGTGAGAGATTTTCGCCGTTTGGTATTACGTGGAGCTGGGAGGTCTATTGTGGACCAGTGTCCTGAAGTTGGCTCTCCCACCTCAGAGGCACAACCCTGATGCCTGGCTGGAGCACCAAGAGCCTTTCATCCACACGGCTCAGAATAAAAGGGAGAAAAAATGGAAAGAAAGAAAAAAAGAGGATAAAATAAAATAAAATAAAGCAATTATAATAAAAAATAAGAAAAAAAATTATTAAGAGTAAATTTATTAAGAAAAAAAATTTTTTTTAATTTTTAAAAATAGATTTATTAATTTTTTATACTAAAAATAAGAAAAAAATTATTTAGAAAAAATTTATTAAGAAAAAAAATTTTTTAATTTTTTAAAATAAAAAATATGAAAAAACTTATTAAAAATTTTTTTAAAAATAGAAAATAAGGAAAAAATTATTAAGAAAACATTTATTAGGGAAAAAAAATTTTTAAGCCAAAAAAAAAAAAAAAAAAAAAAAAAAAAAGGACGGACCTAACCCTAGGACTAAGGGTGAGAGCAAAGCTATACAGACAAAATCTCACCCAGAAGCATACACATCTACACTCACAAAAAAAAGGAAAAGGGGAAAAGTTAATATATCCTGCTCCCAAAGTCCATCTCCTAAATTTGGGATGATTCGTTGTCTATTCAGGTATTCAACAGATGCAGGCACATCAAGTTGTTTGTGGAGCTTTAATCCGCTGCTTCTGAGGCTGCTGGGAGAGATTTCCCTTTCTCTTCTTTGTTCGTACAGCTCCCGGGGTTCAGCTTTGGATTTGGACCCGCCTCTGCATGTAGGTCGCCTGAGGGCGTCTGTTCCCCGCCCAGACAGAACGGGGTTAAAGGAGCAGCTGATTCGGGGGCTCCGGCTCAGTCAGGCCGGGGGGAGGGAGCGGTACGGAGGAGGCGGGGCGAGCCTGCGGCGGCAGAAGCCGGCGTGACGTTGCAGCAGCCTGAGGCGCGCCGTGCGCTCTCCCGGGGAAGTTGTCCCCGGATCACGGGAGCCTGGCCGTGGCGGGCTGCACAGGCTCCCGGGAGGGGCGGTGTGGAGAATGACCTGTGCTCGCCCACAGGCTGTTTGGTGGTGGCAGCAGCAGCCTTAGCGTCTCATGCCCGTCTCTGGGGTCCGCGCTGATAGCCGCGGCTCGCGCCCGTCTCTGGAGTTCGTTTAAGTGGCGCTCTGAATCCCCTCTCCTTGCACGCCGCGAAACAAAGAGGCAAGAAAAAGTCTCCTGCCTCTTCGGCAGCTGCAGACTTTTTCTCGTGCACCCTCCCGGCTAGTTGTGGTGCGCTAGACCCTTCAGGCTGTGTTCACGCAGCCAACCCCAGTCCTCTCCCTGGGATCCGACCTAAGCCCGCGCCTCAGCTCCCAGCCCCCGCCCGCCCCGGCGGGTGAGCAGACAAGCCTCTCGGGCTGGTGAGTGCTGCTCGGCGCCGAGCCTCTGTGCGGGAATCTCTCCGTTTTTCCCTCTGCGTCCCTGTTGCTGTGGGATCCGCGCTGATAGCCGCGGCTCGCGCCCGTCTCTGGAGCTCGTCCAGGCGGCGCTCTGAATCCCCTCTCCTTGCACACCGCGAAACAAAGAGGCAAGAAAAAGTCTCCCGCCTCTTCGGCAGCTGCAGACTTTTTCTCGTGCACCCTCCCGGCTAGTTGTGGTGCGCTAGACCCTTCAGGCTGTGTTCACGCAGCCAACCCCAGTCCTCTCCCTGGGATCCGACCGAAGCCCGCGCCTCAGCTCCCAGCCCCCGCCCGCCCCGGCGGGGGAGCAGACAAGCCTCTTGGGCTGGTGAGTGCTGCTCGGCGCCGAGCCTCTGTGCGGGAATCTCTCCGTTTTTCCCTCTGCGTCCCTGTTGCTGTGGGATCCGCGCTGATAGCCGCGGCTCGCGCCCGTCTCTGGAGCTCGTTTAGGCGGCGCTCTGAATCCCCTCTCCTTGCGCGCCGCGAAACAAAGAGGCAAGAAAAATTCTCTTGCCTCTTTGGCAGCCGCAGTCTTTTTCCCGGACTCCCTCCCGGCTAGCACCGAAGCCCGAGCCCCAGCTCCGAGGCCCCGCCCGCCCCGGCGGCTGAGCAGACAAGCCTCTCGGGCTGGTGAGTGCTGGTCGGCACCGCTCCTCTGTGCGGGAATCTCCGCTTTGCCCTCCGCACCACTGTGGCTGCGCTCTCCTCCGTGGCTCCGAAGCTTCCCCCCTCTGCTACCCGCAGTCTCTGCCCACGAAGGGGCTTCCTAGTGTGTGGAAACCTTTCCTCCTTCACAGCTCCCTCCCACTGGTGCAGGTCCCGTCCCTATTCTTTTGTCTCTGTTATTTCTTTTTTCTTTTGCCCTACCCAAGTACGTGGGGATTTTCTTGCCTTTTGGGAGGTCTGACGTCTTCTGCCAGCGTTCAGTGGGTGTTCTGTAGGAGCAGTTCCACGTGTAGATGTATTTCTCATGTATCTGTGGGGAGGAAGGTGATCTCCGCGTCTTACTCTTCCGCCATCTTGCCCCTCCCCCCCCGACTGTTTTCTTATTTTCCTTTTGAAGGCTGTGTTAAATGTAGACTCTTTTCTTTCCCAGTTTTATTGAGATATAGTTGACATACATTACTGTATAAATTTAAGGTACACAACCTAATGGTTTGACATATATATTGTGAAATGATTATTGCAATAAGTTTAGTTAACATCTATCATCTCATATAGATACAAAAAAAGAAAGAAAAAAATTTTTTTTCCTTCTAATGAGAACTCTTAGAATTTATTCTCTTAACAGCTTTCATATATATCATACAGCAATGTAACTGTAGTACATCCCATAACTATGGGGGTGTACGTTACATCCCTAGTATTTATGTATCTTATAACTGGAAGTTTGTACCATTTGATTGCCTTCATTTAATTCTCCCTCTCTCCACATCTGGTAATGAATGTGGTTTTTCATTTTGTTTTTGTTTTTGTTTCTTTATATTCCACATATAAGTGAGAGCATACAATACTTGTCTTACTCTGTATGACTTTTTTTCACCTAGCATAATGCCATCAATTTCAATCCATGCTGTCACAAATGGCAAGATTTCATTCTTTTTATGGCAGAGTAATATTTTAAACCACATTTCTTTTTCTATTCATCTGTCAACAGACACTTAGGTTGTTTCCACATCTTGGCTATTGTGAATAATGCTGCAGTGAACATAGAGGTGCAGATATCTTCTCCAGTTAGTGATTTTGTTCCTCAGAGGTGGACTCTGATATCACATTCAGGTTGTTTTTTCATGAACGTCTACATAAAATATGTAGGTTTCATGGATGGAATTTTCTAGTCTTTATAAACTGTTCAGCAGTGTTTATTTAGATAGAAGGCACTAAGAAACATGCTTTTGCACAAATTCTTTGGCTTTTCTTACCACATAAGTATCTGGCACCTTTACATAGACTTTTTATGTTGGTATTTAAAAACTTGTATCATTTTGGAGACCTTCAAGATGGCAGAAGAGTAAGACATGGAGATCACCTTCCTCCCCACAAATACATCAGAAATACATCTACATGTGGAACAACTCCTACAGAATACCTACTGAACGCTGGTAGAAGACCTCAGGCTTCCCAAAAGGCAAGAAACTCCCCACGTACCTGGGCAGGGCAAAAGAAAAAAGGAAAAACAGAGACAAAAGAATAGGGACGGGACCTGCACCTCTGGGAGGGAGCTGTGAAGGAGGAAAATTGTCCACACACTAGGAAGCCCCTTCACTGGTGGAGACGGGGGTGTGGGTGGGGGGAGCTTCGGAGCCACGGAGGAGAGCGCAGCAACAGGGGTGCGGAGGGCAAAGCGGAGAAATGCCCGCACAGAGGATCGGTGCCGACCAGCACTCACCAGCCCGAGAGGCTTGTCTGCTCACCCACCGGGGCAGGCGGGGGCTGGGAGCTGAGGCTCGGGCTTCGGAGGTCAGATCCCAGGGAGAGGACTGGGGTTGGCAGCGTGAACACAGCCTGAAGGGGGCTAGTGCACCACAGCTAGCCAGGAGGGAGTCTGGGAAAAAGTCTGGAACTGCCTAAGAGGCAAGAGACCATTGTTTCGGGGTGCGTGAGGAGAGGGGGTTCAGAGCACCGCCTAAATGAGCTCCAGAGATGGACGCGAGCCGCAGCTATCAACGTGGACCCCAGAGACGGGCATGAAATGCTAAGGCTACTGCTGTAGCCACCAAGAAGCCTGTGTGCAAGCACAGGTCACTATCCGCACCTCCCCTCCTGGGAGGCTGTGCAGCACGCCACTGCCAGGGTCCCGTGATCCAGGGACAACTTCCCCAGGAGAACGCACGGCGCGCTTCAGGCTGCCGCAACGTCACGCCGGCCTCTGCCGCTGCAGGCTCGCCCCGCATCCGTACCCCTCCCTCCCCCCGGCCTGAGTGAGCCAGAGCCCCCTAAGCAGCTGCTACTTTAACCCCGTGCTGTCTGAGCGGGGAACAGACGCCCTCAGGTGACCTACATGCAGAGGCGGGGCCAAATCCAAAGCTGAACCCCAGGAGCTGTGTGAACAAAGAAGAGAAAGGGAAATCTCTCCCAGCAGCCTCAGGAGCAGAGGATTAAATCTCCACAATCAACTTGATGAACCCTGCAACTGTGGAATACCTGAATAGACAACAAATCACCCCAAAATTGAGGCGGTGGACTTTGGGAGCAACAATATATATATTTTTTTGCTATTTCTCTTTTTGTGAGTGTGTGTATGTATGCTTCCTTGTGTGATTTTGTCTGTATAGCTTTGCTTTTACCATTTGTCCTAGGGTTCTCTCTGTTCAACTTTTTTCCTTTTTTTTCTTAAGTATAGTTTTTAGTGCTTGTTATCATTGATGGATTTTTTTTTGCTTTCATTGCTCTCTTCTTTCTTTTTTTTTTCTTTTTAATTTTTTTCTTTTTAATAATTATTTTTAATTTTTTATTTTAATAACTTTATTTTATTTTATATTATTTTTTTCTTTCTTTCTTTCTTTTTTTCTCCCTTTTCTTCTGAGCCGTGTGGCTGACAGTGTCTTCGTGGTCTGGCTGGGTGTCAGGCCTGTGCCTCTGAGGTGGGAGAACCAAGTTCAGGACATTGGTCCACCAGAGACCTCCCGGCTCCACGTGATATCAAACGGCAAAAGCTCTTCCAGAGATCTCCATCTCAACGCTAAGACCCAGCTCTACTCAACGACCAGCAAGCTACAGTGCTGGACACCCTATGCCAAACAACTAGCAAGAAAGGAACACAACCCCACACATTAGCAGAGAGGCTGCCTAAAATCATAATAAGGTCACAGACACCCTAAAACACACCACCGGACGTGGTCCTGCCCACCAGAAAGACAAGATCCAGCCTCATCCACCAAAACAAAGGCACTAGTCCCCTGACCCAGGAAGACTACACAACCCACTGAACCAACCTTAGCCACTGGGGGAAGACACCAAAAACAATGGGAACTATGAACCTGCAGCCTGTGAAAAGGAGACCCCAAACACAGTAAGTTAAGCAAAATGAGAAGACAGAGAAACACACAGCAGATGAAGGAGCAACGTAAAAACCCACTAGGCCAAACAAATGAAGAGGAAATAGGCAGTCTACCTGAAAAAGAATTCAGAGTAATGATAGTAAAGATGATCCAAAATCTTGGAAATAGAATGGAGTAAGTATAAGAAACGTTTAACAAGGACCTAGAAGAACTAAAGAGCAAACAAACAATGATGAACAACACAATAAATGAAATTAAAAATTCTCTAGAAGGAATCAATAGCAGAATAATGCAGGCAGAAGAACGGAAAGTGACCTGGAAGATAAAATAGTGGAAATAACTACCACAGAGCAGAATAAAGAAAAAAGAATGAAAAGAATTGAGGACAGTCACAGAGACCTCTGGGACAATTTTAATTGCACCAACATTCGAATTATAGGGGTCCCAGAAGAGGAAGAGAAAAAGAAAGGGACTGAGAAAATATTTGGAGAGATTATAGTTGAAAACTTGCCTAATATGGGAAAGGATATAGTTAATCAAGTCCAGGAAACACAGAGTCCCATACAGGATAAATCCAAGGAGAAACACGTCAAGACACATATTAATCAAACTATCAAAAATTAAATACAAAGAAAAAATATTAAAAGCAACAAGGGAAAAACAACAAATAACATACAAGGGAATCCCCATAAGGTTATCAGCTGATCATTCAGCAGAAACTCTGCAAACCAGAAGGGAGTGGCAAGACATATTTAAAGTAATGAAAGGGAAAAACCTACAACCAAGATTTGTCTACCCAACAAAGATCTCATTCAGATTCGACGGAGGAATTAAAACCTTTACAGACAAGTAAAAGCTAAGAGAATTCAGCACCACCAAACCAGCTTTACAACAAATGCTAAAGGAACTTCTCTAGGCAGGAAACACAAGAGAAGGAAAAGACCTACAATAACAAACCCAAAACAACTAAGAAAATGGTAATAGGAACATACATATCAATAATTACCTTAAATGTAAATGGATTAAATGCTCCAACCAAAAGACATAGACTGGCTGAATGGATACAAAAACAAGACCCATATATATGCTGTCTACAAGAGACCCACTTCAGACCTAGGGATATGTACAGGCTGAAAGTGAGGGGATGGAAAAAGATATTCCATGCAAATAGAAATCAAAAGAAAACTTGAGTAGCAATTCTCATATCAGACAAAACAGACTTTAAAATAAACACTATTACAAGAGACAAAGAAGGACTCTTCTTTGGAAGGGATCAATCCAAGAAGAAGATATGACAATTGTAAATATTTATGCACTCAACATAAGAGCACCTCAATACATAAGGGAAATGCTAACAGCCATAAAAGGGGAAATCGACAGTAACACAATCATAGTAGGGGACTTTAACACCCCACTTTCACCAATGGACAGATCATCCAAAATAAAAATAAATGAGGAAACACAAGCGTTACATGATACATTAAACAAGGTGGACTTAATTGGTATTTATTGGACATTCCATCCAAAAACAACAGAATACACTTTCTTCTCAAGTGCTCATGGAACATTCTTCAGGATAGATCATATCCTGGGTCACAAATCAAGCCTTGGTAAATTTAAGAAAATTGAAATCATATCAAGTATCTTTTCCGACCACAACGCTATGATACTAGATATCAATTACAGGAAAAAAATCTGTAAAAAATACAAACACATGGAGGCTAAACAATACACTACTAAATAACCAAGAGATCACTGAAGAAATCAAAGAGGAAATCAAAAAATACCTAGAACAAAATGACAATGAAAACACGACAACCCAAAACCCATGGGATGCAGCAAAAGCAGTTCTAAGAGGGAAGTTTATAGCAATACAAGCCTACATCAAGAAACAAGAAAAATCTCAAATAAACAACCTCATATTACACCCAAAGCAATTAGAGAAAGAAGAAGAAAAAAAAAAACCCCAAAGTTAGCAGAAGGAAAGAAATCATTAAGATCAGATCAGAAATAAATGAAAAAGAAATGAAGGAAACAATAGCAAAGATCAATAAAACTAAAAGCTGGTTTGAGAAGATAAACAAAACTGATAAACCATTAGCTACACTCATCAAGAAAAAGAGGGAGAAGACTCAAATCAATAGAATTAGAAATGAAAAAGGTGAAGTAACAACTGACACTGCAGAAATACAAGGGATCATGAGAGATTACTACAAGCAACTCTATGCCAATAAAATGGACAACCTGGAAGAAATGGGCAAATTCTTAGAAAAGCACTACGTTCCGAGACTGAACCAGGAAGAAATAGAAAATATAAACAGACCAATCACAAGCACTGAAGTTGAGACTGTGATTAAAAATCTTCCAACAAACAAAAGCCCAGGACCAGATGTCTTCACAGGTGAAATCTATCAAACATTTAGAGAAGAGCTAACACCTATCCTTCCCAAACTCTACCAAAATATAGCAGAGGGAGGAACACTCCCAAACTCATTCTACAAGACCACCATCACCCTGATACCAAAACCAGACAAAGATGTCACAAAGAAAGAAAACTACAGGCCAATATCACTGATGAACATAGATGCAAAAATCCTCAGCAAAATAATGGCAAACAGAATCCAGCAGTACATTAAAAGGGTCATACACCATGATCAAGTGGGGTTTATCCCAGGAATGCAAGGATTCTTCAGTATATGCAAATCAATCAATGTGATATACCATATTAACAAATTGAAGGATACAAACCATATGGTCATCTCAATAGATGCAGAGAAAACTTTCAACAAAATTCAACACCCATTTATGATAAAAACCCTCCAGAAAGTAGGCATAGAAGGAACTTACCTCAACATAATAAAGGCCGTATATGACAAACCCACAGCCAACATCGTCCTCAATGGTGAAAAACTGAAACCATTTCCACTAAGATCAGGAACAAGACAAGGTTGCCCACTCTCACCACTATTATTCAACATAGTTTTGGAAGTTTTAGCCACAGCAATCAGAAGAAAAAGAAATAAAAAGAATCCAAATCAGAAAAGAAGTAAAACTGTCACTGTTTGCAGATGACATGATACTATACATAGAGAATCCTAAAGACTCTACCAGAAAACTACTAGAGCTAATCAATGAATTTGGTAAAGTAGCAGGATACAAAATTAATGCACAGAAATCTCTTGCATTCCTATACACTAATGATGAACAATCTGAAAGAAATTAAGGAAACACTCCCATTTACCATTGCAACAAAAAGAATAAAATACCTAGGAATAAACCTACCTAAGGAGACAAAAGACCTGTATCCAGAAAACTATAAGACGCTGATGAAAGAAATTAAAGATGATACAAACAGATGGAGAGATATACCATGTTCTTGGATTGGAAGAATTAACATTGTGAAAATGACTGTACTACCCAAAGCAATCTACAGATTCAATGCTATCCCTATCAAAGTACCACTGGCATTTTTCACAGAACTAGAACAAAAAATTTCACAATTTGTATGGAAACACAAAAGACCCCAAATAGCCAAAGCGATCTTGAGAAAGAAAAACGGAGCTGGAGGAATCAGACTTCCTGACTTCAGACTATACTGCAAAGCTACAGTAATCAAGACAGTATGGTACTGGCACAAAAACAGAAATATACATCAATGGAACAGGATAGAAAGCCCAGAGATAAACCCACACACATATGGTCACCTTATTTTTGATAAAGGAGGCAAGAAAATACCATGGAGAAAAGACAGCTTCTTCAATAAGTGGTGCTGGGAAAACTGGACAGCTACATGTAAAAGAATGAAATTAGAACACTCCCTAACACCATACACAAAAATAAACTCAAAATGGATTAAAGACCTAAGTGTAAGGCCAGACACTATAAAACTCTTAGAGGAAACCATAGGCAGAACACTCTATGACATAAGTCACAGCAAGATCCTTTTTGACCCACCTCCTAGAGAAATGGAAATAAAAACAAAAATAAACAAATGGGACCTAATGAAACTTAAAAGCTTTTGCACAGCAAAGGAAACCATAAACAAGACGAAAAGACAACCCTCAGAATGGGAGAAAATATTTACAAATGAAGCAACTGACAAAGGATTAATCTCCAAAATTTATAAGCAGCTCATGCAGCTCAGTATCAAAAAGACAAACAACCCAATCCAAAAATGGGCAGAAGACCTAAATAGACATTTCTCCAAAGAAGATATACAGATTGCCACAAACACATGAAAGGATGCTTAACATCACTAATCATTAGAAAAATGCAAATCAAAACTACAATGAGGTATCTCCTCACACCAATCAGAATGGGCATCATCAGAAAATCTACAAACAACAAATGCTGGAGAGGGTGTGGAGAAAAGGGAAGCCTCCTGCACTGTTGGTGGGAGTGTAAATTGATACAGCCCCTATGGAGAACAGTATGGAGGTTCCTTAAAAAACTAAAAATAGAACTACCATATGACCCAGCAATCCCACTACGGGGCATATACCCTGAGAAAACCATAATTCAAAAAGTCATGTACCACAATGTTCACTGCCACTCTATTCACAATAGCCAGGACATGGAAGCAACCTAAGTGTCCATCGACAGATGAATGGATAAAGAAGACGTGGCACATATATACAATGGAATATTACTCAGCCGTAACAAGAAATGAAATTGAGTTATTTGTAGTGAGGTGGATGGACCTAAAGTCTGTCATAGAGAGTGAAGTAAGTCAGGAAGAGAAAAACAAATACCGTATGCTAACACATATATATGGAATCTAAAAAAAAAATTGAAAAACGGTTATGAAGAACCTAGGGGCAGTACAGGAATAAAGACACAGACGTAGAGAATGGAATTGAGGACACGGGGAGGGGGAAGGGTAAGCTGGGACGAAGTGAGAGAGTGGCATGGACTTATATATACTACCAAATGTAAAATAGATAGCTAGTGGGAAGCAGCTGCATAGCACAGGGAGATCAGCTCAGTGCTTTGTGACCACCTAGAGGGGTGGGATAGGGTGGGTGGGAGGGAGATGCAAGAGGGACGAGTTATGGGGATATATGTATATGTATCGCTGATTCACTTTGTTATACAGCAGAAACTAACACACCATTGTAAAGCAATTATACTCCAATAAAGATGTTAAAAAAAAAAAGAAAAGAAAAAGCTTGTATTATTTTCAAAAACAGTATTTAGGCATCTGTTTTTAATTGTAGTGGGAAGCTTCACTAATGATTGCTTACAAAGCCAAATAAGTCTCTTGAAGACTGTATCCTAATAGGAAAGTGCATGTTATGACAATGCCTCTGCCAACAGCACCTTTCTGACTAGATGGTAACTCACTTAACCATTGAACCTTATCCTCATGGTTATATCAGACCACATTGTAATTTTTAAAAGTGATTTCAACTTTCGTGAAACTCTAAAAAACAGTATATCATGATGAAATATTTTCTGCCTAAGTAGATCTTGGATTTCTGGTGAAATTTCTTCAGAAGAGAGTTCTCTGTGCTTGTTTGCTGCTAAAAGTGAATAAAATAGCCTTTTCTGAAATAGAACTTAGGAGAAACACAGGTCACTGTTCCCAAGATTTCTTAGCTTTGTGTATCTAAATGTCTTAGGAAGGATATAATATGTCTTGGGTGTTGTCAAATCCCCAAGTACCAAATAGCTCTTTAGTTGTTATAAATAAATAATGATGCTTCAGTTATTCCCACAATGAAGCCAGCTTCTCTCATGGCTTCCCTTTTCTCTGTACCTTCATGGAGAATTCAAGGAAATTTGATGAAGACATTGGTTGTCAAAAAAGTTGCCATAGGAAAAACTTATGTGACAGGTCATTGGAATGCAAATACGTATCTTGTAACTGTATCCACTTTGACTATTATGAATGATTTGTAGTTCACAGAATCTCCATGGTAGTTGTGTGGGCTCAATGCCCAATAACTGTTACAGTTAGTCCATTATAGTGTACACTACTCTGGCTGAGCTTGAGAGGCTGGTAATCTGGCTTTCCGCCCTTCTAGGACTGCCTCATTAGTTTTTGTGTGCTGTCAGCTGACAAAATAAACAAACAAATAAATACATACATACATACTATGTACACATGTACATTTATAAGTAAATAAATAGAAGGAAGGGAGGGAGGGAGGGAGGGAGGGAGGGGAGAAAGAAAAGTAAGCTTTGTCCTGTCATCTTTTCTTTCTTAGTTTGCATTATCAATGTCTAGTCTAGGGATCAGAAAACTACAACATGGGCCAGATCTAGCCCACTGCCCACTGCAAGTATCGTCTGTAAACTAAGAATGTTTTGCATTTTTTAACGACTGAATAAAAAATAACAAGAAGAATGTTACATGAGCAGTGAAAATCATAAGATTTTTATATTTTAGTGCCCACAAATAAAGTTTTATTAGACCACAGCCACATTCATTCATTTACATTTTGTCTGTGGCTGCTTTTGTGCTACTACAGCAGAGTTGAGTAGTTGCCACAGAGACTGCTTAGCCCAAAGAGCCTAAATTATTTATTATCTGGCCTTTTACAGAAAAAATTTGCTGACTCCTGTTTTATTTAATAATTATATAATTTTAGAAAAATTAAGACTTCTGAAAGAAGCTGTTTTCTAATATGTAGCTATAATACAAGAATTTGTAATGTTGCTTCATATAAATACATCTTCTTTAATCTTGAGTAAAAAATGTCTTGCTATTCTATTAAAACTTAAACTAGAAACCCAAGTTTACTTAATTATTTTCCCATTCATTCCTGCTACTACACCCCCTAAAAAGGAACACAGGTTGAAAAAAATGTAATTTAAAATCAGTGCTTTCTAAAATTTGGTATTATTTGTTGATATTCTGTAGCATTTTGGGTTTTTCGTTTTTTTGTTTTTTAGTTTTTAGTATTTAGGGCGATGGGTATTTTTATGTTCCTTATTCTTTTTTTTTTTTTTTTTTTAATTTTAGGAAGGTCTATAAAACAGCAGGCAAGTGTTCTCATAGGATTAACATTTCTATTTTAACTTTGCCACCTACTGCTTACATCCAGGCTATTTGTTCAAAGCCAACTATAATGCACAGTGAAGAGATTTTTGCCTGTTTTCCTTTTGCCTCTGGAGTTATGAAAATATTTGTGTCTAGGTCAATTTCAGACACGTTTTGTCAAATTTACATTTTTAGCACGAAATATGAATCAGAATGCCATGTGCTTTCTGATGAAAGAGTGACAGTATTCTTGTGAATGTTTGTTAGAGGTTTAGGATGATTTAATGCCGTTATGATTTTTTAATGTAAGCTCAATACATGTGCTACTCTGCGAAAATTCTTATATAGTGTGTAGTGTTTCATGCTCTTCTTAACGTCTGTTTAACTGGACGAGTACTAAGTTGGACTGTGGGCTCCAATAAGTCCTTTGAAAGTGTGGAGTTTTGAAGTATGTGCCCACATATGTGACTCAAACCTTAATATGTTTGCCTTGCAGCATTACAGGATAACTGCCTTCATAGTAACTGACAAGTTCTGGCAGTCACAGGTCTTGGAATGGCACAGTTAATAAACTGCAGAGCCAGGCATTTTGATTTTTAAAGAACTCCCTAAATTACTCAATATGTAAAATTTGATAGCTGGAACAGTACGTTTGACTTCAGAAAAGACTATACTGTTAGTTGGAAGCTGTGCATGAGTGTCACTCCTTTGCTTAGGAGTAAGGAACAAATCCCCTTATAAGTCACTGGTTTTTAATAACATTGTGGTTCACTGCTTTCCAAAGCAGAATCTGGAAACTTCTGAGAGTTTACCAAGGATTCTACAGGGAGTTTTCACAGCAGGAAATACTAATAGGACAGAGTGGAGTGATGGCTGAATTGACAGGAGAAAGATGATAAATCATGGTGTGATGACTGCTTGATCATGTAGAAGAGTAGCAAAAGGGATATGTGAAGAGAAAAAAATGTAAGAGAGCCCATATAGTGATTGTTAATCCAGAGACAAATGTTCTCATTTAAATTTTACTTTAAAAAGACAATTTGTTAAAAATAAATATATGGATAATTGCTGAAAAAAAGTTTTTTAAGCATAATTCTTTTCCTTTAACTACTCTTCAGAGATACATTCTTTTAAAGCTAGCATAAAATCTCACATAATTATTATACAAATTTTAGTGTTGCTAGTTTGCCTGAATTACCCATTTACTTATTTAGTATGTTACTTATTATGCAAATAAGTATACTTTTTCAAGCTTCTGAAATATTTTATTGCTATTATAGTGATGCTAATTAAAGTTATTTACAGTGCTTATCTTTTGCCAGATATGTTATTGAATCACCTCCAGCCCTTATAGCTACCCGATGAAGAATTGTGAGAATGTAGACTCCATAGAGAGCAAGGATATTTGTCTGATTTATTCATTGGTATATCCTCAGTACCTAGAATAGTGCATCACTCAAAGTTGTCACTCAGTAGATATTATTTGAATGAATGAGTGAATGAGTTGCACTTATCCTCCACTGTGTTTGACAGAAGCTCAGATAAGTGAAGATCACATAGATATTGAGTGTATGATACAACCAGAATATCACCTCTTGCTGTCTGATTTCACATCCTGAGCATTTACCCTCTTCAAGTTAATAACCTCATCTACCATCACCACTTTACGTATTTTCCTTTTATGAAGTTAAGGTAATTTAATTTATATTGTCTCATTTTACTATGAATTAAATGTTTCATCCACATATGTCAAGAAGATATTGCTGATGCATTGACATTCAACATTAGCATCAGCATTGCTTTGTTTGAATGACATCACTCACTTTTGCCCATCCACATGCTGTCACCACGTCTTACATGTGAACGAGATACATCTTACAAGGTGACAGAAAAAACTTGGAACAGACTGGATTTGTATGTGAATTAACCAATTAACCTGTGATTCTGATATCTTTTTATGTCAGTTGCCATGTATTTAGGAGTGAAGGAGGTAATACTTTGGGGGGAGAGTAGAGTACAGAAATGGAATAGTACTTCATCTTACTTTTTGATATATCACTAAATCTTTGTGCGTTTTAAAACTTGTTTTGAAATGGGGCTTATATCTGTGTCCAAAATGTCTTATGCACTCACCAAAACACATATATCTAATTTGAAGGTTTCTATTTACTTAAAATAGATTTTGCATATTCAGTAGATAGATATGGAGGATTTCAGAATATCACACAAGGAGATAGTGCCTCTCAGCAGGAGAGGTGGCAACGATATGCTCTTTATCACTGGTTCTTTTACTATTTAATCACTAATATAAAACGACTACAGTCAAACCTAATCCGTATGTTGCCTTCATTTAACCCCTTACTCTTATATGAATGTAAGAAAATTTTCTAGCCTAAAGACATTAATTTATGAAGTCTTCTGTCTGCATCTTAAGAAGAAATAACCACACTCTGTTCTTGTTCTTGATGTGCTGCCAAGCTTCCCTGAAGCGGACTTGGCAGCCTTTGTCCCCAGGAGAAAATCTCACAGCCCACTACCCAGCCAGGCCAGGCCCTCTCTATGTGACTGCCCAAAGGAGGTGCGTAGCCAGGTGTCAGTTGTGAGGGTGGTCTTTGTGGGAAGCCAGTTTTTTAAAACAGTTTTATGGAACTGAGAAAAGTTCAAATTGTCAAAAATGGAAAGAAAGGTTTCATTGTAGAATATGAAGTGTAGTGTGAATTGAACCAAAAAGATTTGAAACTGGATTTTCTGAGGTAAGTCATAAATGTTTTACTTAGTTTAGAGTCATAAATGTTTTACTTAGTTGTATGCTTATTTTTCTCTTTCACTAATGTGGTCAGCAGAATAAGAGCCCCCCAAAGTCCTAATCCCTGGATCATGGTCTCTCTGCTCAGGGTCCCACAAAGCTGCAGTCAAAGTGTAAACCAGACTGCATTCCTTTCTGGAGTTTAAATTCTCTTCCAAACTCACATGGTTTTGGGAAAAATTAAGTTCCTTCCTGATGCAAGAATGAGGCCCTGTAGTTCCCTGCCATTGGCCATTCAAAACATGATTGTTTGCTCCTTCGTTCTGCTAACACGGGGTCTCATACAATGGAGCATAATCATGGGATTGACATACCATCAATTTAGCATTATTCTTTGGCCTAGAAGCAAATCACACATCCACTTGCACTCAAGGGGAGAAGTTATACAAGGGCATGACTTAGTAGGGTTCACCTTAGCGTAGGTCAGTCACTGCCCAGATACACTTAAATAGATCTCTTTGGCATTGGTGGGGAGGATACATTACAGACTGAGGAAAGAAGGCCAGTTAGGAGACTTTTGTTTTTTATAGACAAGAATTGATGAGAGCCTAAATTAAAACAGGTATTAGAAGTCAGAGATTAAGAGAGATTATCAAGAGATATTTAGGAAGAGGAAAGGACCTGATGATAACAAATTGATGAGGGAAGGGTAGACAGATGAAGAAAAGTGTCTAAAGTGTTTTGTAGATTTATGGTCTGGCAAAGGGGTGAAAAGAAGTACCATTCACTGATCCAGGGAATATAGAATCAGCAAGCAGATTTGGGAAGTAATGAATTCCTTCTGAAGAGCACACCTGTCTTTTCCTATGACCTGTTATGATTAGAAGCTGAATTTACCACCTAAAATACACTATCTCATTAAAACCTCATAGCATCCCAATGAGGTAGAATCATTATCCCCATTTTACAACTGTGTAAACCGAGCTTATGTTCGTGAAGCTATTAGAAAGAGTAATTAAATTCCAACCCAGGTCTGTCTCACACTGAGTTAAAGATTTTGTGGACCATTCAGATGGATAAGTCAAAGAGGGGGTTGTTGTAGATACACTTCAGCAGAGAGGGCTGTGCTAGAGATGTAGATACAGGAGTCATTAGCAATGTAGGTGTTAGCTGAATCCATGACAATTCTTGAGGTCAGTCTAGGAACTATACAGATAAGGATTTAACTCTGGGGAGCTCATTTAAACAGTAGGAAAATAAAGAGTATTTACTAAGAAAATGGAGAAAAAGTGACCATGAAAGTAACAGGAGAATAAGAGGAAATAATATCATGGTGACCTGGAGAGAAGAGAATAGCAGGCAGGAAAGAAGCCGTGGTCGAGATCATCAGATGTAGCACAGTTATGTCTGACTGCCCTTGCAATACGTTCCTTTCCTCATTAGCCTGTCTTCTTGAAGACCAGTGAAGGTTGAGAGGAGAACAACCATTCCAGTGGAAAGAATGAGTTGTGAACAGAAGGCAGTAAGAAGGCGTTAGCATGAGCAAGTCCGTGGTGGATTGAGAGATGACTAAATGAAGAGGGGAAAGCTCCTCTTTACCCAAGCACCCAGAAACATAGGTAAATGTTCCAAGTCAGCTTCTGTATGTGCTTTAATTTTTGCAAATTAATGCAGAACAGCCTATCTTATGGTAAAAATGGTGCAGAAAATAAATTAATTAATGACCATAAAATTCATTAATCTCAGATGAGTAATTCTTTCCCCAAATGATAAAGGATTAAGTAGAAAGAGTTAGCTCCAATTTTGCATCTTTGGAAATTTAGTTATTTCATCCTGTGTAGAATCAGTAAAACTTTATATAGGACATGCACCTGCATGTAAGTCTGTTTGTTTTAAATTGAGATGTAAATAAAACATTCATGATATAATGCAATGGAGGATAATGAAACATGATATGTACCTTTTGGTAATTTACAAAATCCTAAAACATTAATTTTAGTGATTCCTGAGACCCTATTTGAGTATTATTTTTAGCTGTATCACCAGGAAATAGCTACAGTAATCCATATGTTGATGGATTATCCCTTGGTCTAATACTGTTAGATATTTTTCAAAATCATTACAGGGAAAATTAGCTTCTAGAACCAGAACATATTATATTGTAACTTAATTAAACACATTTTGATACATTAGATATTTTTCATGAGGACAGAAACCTTAGTTGAATAAATAATTAAGTCAACTTTTTAAAGTGGCACATTTTGCTGTATTCTGATTTTTTGGTAAGCCCCAACTAAGTCAAAGCTTATAATTTAGTCACTCCTTATAAAATTGCCAGTTTACTAAGATTGTTGGCCTTAAAAGTTTGCCCCAGAAGTCTACTTCTCGATTAGCTTATCTAGATATGTAACTTCAAAACTTTCTACAGCAGTAATGGATACAAGCGTGTGTGTGCTTACCTGTAAAATCCTAGGTCCTACATATGGCAGTGTGAAATGGGAAATTAAAATTTCCAGAGATATTCTCATAATGATCAATTCTAATTTTGTTTGGGATTTCTCCAAAACCTTGTTAAAAACAGAATAACTTGTTAGAATAGTTATAATAAGTTATTCTTGGATAAATTCTGGGCTAAGGGTTAGGGAACATGCTTTAACTTCAAAAGACGTATGTTTAAATTCTGCTCTGTATCATCTACCAGTTATATGACCTGGAGCAAATTATATAACATCTCTAAGCCTGGTTTTCTTAATTGTACCTACTTTATGGATGTATTTTAAACATTAAATGAGATGATGTGTATAAAACCTTGAATGTACTGCCTAGAAATTAGTAAGCATTCAACAGGTACATATACACATGTATCTATACAGTAGATATATATTTATTGACATCAATCATACATATCTATGAATATAAATATGCATATATATAAGTATATTTGTGCATACATAAATATTTTTGAATTTCTATTGCAAATCCTGATACTATTCTATTCACCAAAAATAAGCAGTGAAAAAAATACACAAGTGTCTCTCTTTTTATAAAGTTCATATTCTTGTGGGAGGAAACAGGCAATGAATAATATGTGCACAATTATTTTACAGCATTACTTAAATTTGAGCACACTGTATTAGGAAAGGCAGAAAGGAAACAAAACCTTTAACGACAGACCATAGATGAATTTGCCTGTAATAAATGAGAGGCATTTCTTTTGTGTGGAAATTATAGATAAAAGTAAAGTGCTGGTATATAAGAACAGTAAGTAATTTATGTAACAGGTAAAGAGTGACAATAAGGAATGACAATTTCAGAACACTAAGAGAAAAATTGTACTCTCTGTAGAGTTTACAAAGAAGGTTCACATAGACTTTTGCCTTTGATCTTGAACAGCCTTGTCGGGTATGTAAAGCAAATACTATATCCACATTTTATGGAGAAATAAAAAGGCTTACAGGAGGCAGATTTGCTCAAGTTTACACCATTTTCAAGTATAAAACCAGAATGGATAAGAATAGAGGACACTATTGTAGGTTTGGGGAAATAGGTGTATTTTTTTTCAGTAGTGGTGTGGGAACTGCCATTCACTGGGCTGTTAATAAGCAATGCTTATCTACTCCTGAGAGCTAACTGCAAAAAGAGAACCATCATAGAGCGCAGTTACACGTATACTCAGCGTTCAGCATATGGTGAAACAGTACTAACTGGTTGTATTCCTTCTAATGTAACTGATGTTAGGCAGACTCAATAGCAGTGTCCTGAATTATACAGTAGCTTTAGTTTACTTCTGAATACTTACATTCTACTTTATCTTTTTAGTAATAACCAGAACATTATTTCGATCTATAGCTTTACTTAATTATATCTCTTAAATTATTATTTTTTTTATTGCTTGAGCTAAATATTTTTTAATCAAGAAAATGGATGCACAAAAAAAAGAAAAAGAAAAAAAAAGCAATCCTAGTTTGTATTCCCTAATTTGAAACCAAATGTATTTCAGCATTAAGAAGTATGTGAATAGGACAAGGTAATGTGTACATATATATTAGATAAAATGGCTTGTAGAACCTTGGATCACAGTGAAATGCACAGTACTATTTCTACAGTGAAACATAGAAATCTTCAAATCAAGTGTAATAAATAAAGACCATAAATAGCCTTAAGTAAGTGCAGGTCAAATTTTGTGACCAAAGGAGTTCAAGTCAGGGCAGATTTTAACCACCAAAGCACTTAAAGAAAAAAAAAAAAAAAAAAAAACTTTTGAAATTTAGAGTTGCAGAAAAAAGATTATAAGCCCATATTAAAAATTTAGTGTAGCCCACTACTTATACAGAGGGATTATACTATATATACTAATTATTTTTTTTACTCTGTAAGATATCACAAATAGCTCTGCTTGGCATATTTGGGAGAGAAGAGAGGGATATTTTATTTTACTGTCACTTAAGATTCTCATAAATATTATTACTTACATTTTGTTACAGATTTATTGGTTCACAAAACTGAAAAACACAATTGTAGAGTGGTTTTACATGTTGTTTGACCAGGACCCCAGCTTCTTTCTTTGTAGTTTTTGGCTCTGTCCTCCTTAGCAAGGAGCAGAGATCAGCTTTGTTCTTAGGTTAACTTTTCTCATGTTTGCAAATGGCTGCAGAAGTTCCAAAACATATCTACAGACCAATCAGCCCTAATGGAAAGAGGTCATATCTGATTCTCTTTATTCTTCCTATAAACCTGTTTCTATTTTGTATTATTTCCATTGACTAAAAGACATCCTTTAGCATTTCTTCAAATGAAGGAGGTCTGCAGGCAACAAAATTTCCCAGCTTTTATTTATCTAAAAAATGATTGATTTCATCTTACTATTTAAAGAATATTTTCAATGGGTATAAAATTATGGGTTAACTCTTTTTTTCTTTCAGTATTTAAAAAAAGGTCACTCCATTATCTT
Organism: Eubalaena glacialis; assembly: GCF_028564815.1. Taxonomy (NCBI): domain Eukaryota; kingdom Metazoa; phylum Chordata; class Mammalia; order Artiodactyla; family Balaenidae; genus Eubalaena; species Eubalaena glacialis. Next base: position 24,857,834 of record NC_083723.1, on the reverse strand, counting down.
CTGGCTCCATTGTTTGTAACAAAAAGTCAGCAATAATTATATTCCTTGTTCTCATGACATAATGTCTTTTTTTCTCTGGCTGCTTTCAAAGTTTTCTTTCTATAAGTTTTGTTTTCAGCGATTTAAATATAACGTGCCTGTGCATGGCTCTCTTTATATCTATTTAGCTAGGGTCTCACAGAATTCCTAGATCTACAACATATTATTTTTCACTAAATTTGGGAAATTTTCAGCCATTATTTCTTCATATAGTTTTTTCTTCCCCAGTCTCTCCTTATTCTCCTTTCAGAACTCTAATTACACATATATTAGACCATTCAGTAATGTCAGGCACGCCCAAAAGGCTCTGTTTATCTTCTTCAATTTTTTTCTCTATGTTCTTGCAACTGGATAATTTCTATTGATCTGGCTTCAAGTTCACTGACTTTCTTCTTTCAACCCCAATCTGCTATTGTCTATAAAATTGATATTTTATCTTAGTTATTATAGTTTAGTTCTAAAATATCCATTTGACTTTTTATAGTTTTTATTTCTTTGCTGAATTTTTCTTGTCTGTTCATTCATTAAGACCATAACTTCTTTTCATTTCTGATTCCCTTTTAATTTTTTGAACATAGTTATAATAGCTATAATAGCTGCTTTAAAGTTGCTGCTTGCTAAGTTCAACATCTTGGATAATTTTAACTTCTTTTGCATGAGGGGTTACTCATGCATTTAACTTCTTTTGCATGAGTGGTTACTCATGCATTCATTCCTTTTCTCTCCCTCTCTCTCTCCACATACAATAATTTTTGTTGCTGTTGATACTGGACATTGTAGATAATACCTTGCCTTTAGGTTCAAGCAGTCAATTATTAGTTGATCACCTTGAATTTGTTTAGACTTGCTTTACTCTCTGTTAAAATTCTTGTGCTCAAGCACTCTAATTTAGCAGGACTCAAACTCCAAACTCTCTCCCTTGTATCTCTTGTCAGATCTTGGTTACAAGTTGTGTTAGGGCAGACCTAAAGTAGTTCTTAACTCTAGAATGTGGCACTTACTCTTATAGGATCAGCCTTCTTGTGTCAGCTGGATGCCAGGATTTTTAACAAGGTATTAATGCAATCTGTCTACTCTAATAGAGCCAGAACTCCAATTTAAACCAGGATTGCTCTTCTCCAGAGCTGCTGCACCCATAATTTGTCTGTTCCATACTCCCAGTAGGAGTTGCAATCTGTTAAGCCTTGGGAGTGTCATCCTGCAAATGTATAGCCCAGGAATCAGCCATAGACACACAGGGGATTTTCACATGGCCTTCTAGAACCCCTTTTCTGGACACCTCCCTTTCTCTTATACCATGTGCCACAGAATTAATTTGCTTCTGCTGCCCTAAATTCTCATACCTGCCTTCTCATCTCAGTGGGACTACTCTGCACTACTTGGACACCTGCTCTCTGCACCTCTGTTGAGAAATTGTTCCCAGGCAGAAAGTGGGGTAATCATGAAGACCACCTTGTGAATTTTTTCTTCTTTTAGTCTTGTACTGTCTGTTATCCATTACCTAGAAAGAATTGTCTCATATAACTCATCCAGTTTTACAGTTGTTTCTTGCAAAAAGGATATTCTAGTATCAGTTACTGCATCATGACCAACTGCCATATTGCCCTCCAGAAAGATTTTTCAGAATGCATTTCTACCAAAAGTATATGAAAATACCTATTTCTTTATATCCATGCCAGCTCTAGGTTTAACAGTATTTTAATGTTTGGAGATTAAGTGGGTATTTTTGTAATTTCATATGTATATGTATATACACTTTTTAGATATATATACTTTTTTCATACATGTACACTTTTACATACAAATCATATACACTATGATTTTCAAAATACCTGAAACTTTTTATTATCATTTTGCTTGGGGACTCTCCCAGAGTATTTTAGTACATTCCAAATAAGTCATTAATTTTATATATTCATAGAAAATATGTTATTTTAGCTGAACTTAGGCAGAAAAAAATAAAAAATCAATAGATATTTTTAAATGAATTTAGTAGCTTCTTCTTTGACAAATACAGACAACTACCAAGAAATGAAATACCTTAGAAAGAAGTACATGTTCATCTTTTGTGATTTTCAAATGTTTGAGCAGATATATAGTTATTTTGTAAAGCTTATTTAAAATTAACACTTTTAAAAATTATAAATCTGTGATCTGACGTGGGAATCAACATCAAAATTTTTTGGAAACTCCCTAATTTTTTGAGTGAGGTGGATTGAACACCACACTTTGAGAAACTATTTGTATAATAGAACATGGTATCTAAAAGAGCATGGGTGGTAGGTGCTTGGGAGTCAAATGAAATTAATGGTATCAGCAAATAAACTTGAAAGTCACTGAATACTATATTTTCCTCACAATGTGGAAAAGTATTTTAACAGTTCTGAAAGGTTCTGCAGTAAAGAGCAAAGAAACCTATTTAACTTAGGTTAATCTAGTACTATCCAAATTTATTCAACCCTACAAACTTTTTAACATTATCACACTCAGGGAGAGGCTGAATAGATAGCATTTGTTGATACTGTCTTTCCAAGGACCTCCCTTCAAATAGAGATACTTGAGATGCCTTTGATGACCAACTAGGGCTCTAACTGCCCAAGGGCTGAAGGTGCAGGTGTCAACATCACAGCATTTAGATAACCTACTGAGTGTGAAAAGCTCCGCTAAGTGTGAGAAATTGTGCTAAATGACCTAGTTTAGAAATATATATATATATATATATATATATATATATATATATATATATATATAGTAAGGGGGGTCATACATGAATAGAATTGCCACCTCTTAAAGGTGTATTCAGTAAACTACTAATAAAGATTTTATAAACTTATGATTCAGTTTTATTCTCAAATTTTAAAAAATATTATTAAAAGAATGTAGCAGCAGTTTGATAAACTAACAGGATAAAGAAATCTATTATGAATATATATTTTAACTAACATGAACTAAAGCAGCCAATTGGTAAGGTCTAATTATAGAAACTAACAATGTAAGGTATCTAGTCATTTCATTCTTCCCTATATTATCTATAAAGCTTTCATTTGCCAAACAGAGCTTTTGCAGTTCTTTTTTGGCTTTATAATATATTTCTTAAGTTTAATAAACAAATTGGTGCAGAAAACTATAATTAAAAAAGTATTGTTATTTAACAAATATAGTGATTTTATCTTAGATAATACTAATTTTAATACTAATACTAATTTTAATTAATAAACACTAGAACTGATTTTCCTGCAATAACTAACCTCTGAAGTCATGCATAGGACTGCTTAGGTTGACATTTAGAGACACTATAGTGAAGATTGAGAAAAAGGAGGAAACAGTTAAGTATATGACTATGGAATTTGTATGTTTGTCTTTACTAATGAGGTCCCTCCTTAGCTGGTACAAATTGCTAGCTTTAATTACCAACACCTAGAATAAGATTGGCTACGTAATTTGCAGGGCCTTCTACGAAATGAAAATTCATGGCTTCTTGTTTAAAATTATTAAGAATTTCAAGGAGGTGACAACAGAGCATTAAACTAAATATGAACCCTTCTGACCACAGAAATATGTGTGACTGAACAAGTCTAACACCCATGAAGCCAACCCTGACTGGAATATTTTTACAGAATAACAACCAGGGGTAAGGGACTGACTAAATCTGATTAAGGAGGCAGTGTTCTCCCAAATCCCCGGGGCAGCCAGAAGCCCAGGGGCAAGCAGACAGTTTGGCAGAGCAGTCTCTAGGGAAACCTCTAAGGACTAGTTTAGGGGAGACTCAGTAGACAGATACACATACACTGTTCAAATAACCTGTAGGTAATGAGTTATGTTTGATCACTTGTTTATACTGTGCTATAAATGCAAGCTGTTCTCTCATCTGGAGACAGTGGTAAGGTTTAAGGATAGTATTGCTATGATCTGTTGTACTAGAAAGAAAGAGAACACCTAGATGTTATAAAATATATAATACAGGAAAGAAGTTTGTCTGGGGAATTTTCTTTAAAGATTCAATGAAGTAGAAGAAAATTAAGAGCACTAATATGGGTTGGTGAGTCTACTATGCTATCGTTGTATATAAGTTTACATTATGCAAATCACTTGTAAGATGTGTCTTGCTTGATTCATGTCACAATGCTTTAATGTATTCAAGGCATGCCTATTATGTATATCTCATAGATAAGAAAATTGGGGTTCAGAAAAAATAGTGACTCCAATAATGTCAAAAGTTTAGTAAGTGGTCGAGCTACAAATAAAAAATAATTTGCACTTATTGAGGGTATACTATGCACTCGACATCACACTAAGCAATTTCCAAGTATTATTCATTTAGATTTATTAGTCAGAACTCTTTCAACTGAAAGTGACCATACGCTTTACTTAAACTAGTTAAAGAATAATAATTTTTTGTGTGTGTTCAACTGGGAAATGCAGGAGGCAGCCTCAGATATAGCTGAATTTGTGCTAATGGGATGTTTTCAGAATTTATCTTACCAACTTTCAGCTCTGCCTTCCACTTTGTTTATTCTCAAATGGAGTCTGTGCATGTGGTAGCAGGGATGGCCTCAGCACCTCCAAATTTACAAGTCTTTAACAGTCCTGATCTCAGAAAGAAAGAGGCTCCCACCTATCTAATTCCCAAGGAGGGCTAGGCCCTGACTTGTTTCTATGCCCACTCCTGCATGAATCATAGGGGCAAAGAGATGTTCTAATTGCACAGGCCTAAGTCGTGGCATCTCCCTGGGGCTGAAAGAGAGATACTCCACTCCTTAACCAAGTAGACTGAGAATGAGAGAGGTGTTGTTTCCAAAAGATGTCTCAGGGTGTTATTACCAAGAAAGGGGAAGTGATTCTAGGTAGACCTTAGTAACAGATATCCATTACAAAAGTTAAAATTATTATTTACATTTGCACACAAGCAAACTGTAAATATATTGTAGGCAAGGTGCTTTTCCCAAGGAAATATAAGCTATATCCCAATTCTGCAGAACAAAAGCAAAAAGAATTTATGCTGCATATATTCAAGAAATGCCATTCTCACTACCGCCAGAAGGAAGACATTTGATAACTATATTATCATCTTCAAGCTAAAGGGTTCAGAGATGGCTTTATGTAGACATAAGTAATTGGGAATTTTATGGACATTCCGGAATGCATATTTTTCAATGACTAACATTTAGTGGGAACACACTATTCAAAAAACCATAAAAAAAAAACAACTGTAGATTCTAGACTGTGAGCTCTTGAGTGCCATGCCCATTTATCTTTGCATTCATACTGGTGATAGTGCCTGACATACTGAAGGTACTCAGTAATTTCTTGTTGAACCAATGAGTAAAAATGGGTGGAAGACAACCCAAGTCCTTTTATTTACTTAGTAGTGAATGATTCAGCCCAAGGATACCTCAAAAGTATTTTCTATACATGGAACTGAGGTTTTGTGAGTATGTTTTGAAAAGAAACCGAAGGTGTCTACCATGACTGCATTTTGAGAGAAATTTTCCCATTAACATGGGCCAACTTAAGGAGCAGCCATGGGTGATATCATATATATTGGCTCCTTCCTGGTGCCATAACTGATTGAAATGACACATAGGCACTTGACAACTGATCTATCCACCAAGCAACAGTTTACAGTGTGCCTTCATCATGACTAAATTGGACCAAATTAAATCTGCCTCTTGAGAATCTGAACTGGAGATTGTGGGAGTCTGGCAGTTTGTAAGAGGAGCAGAAATATAAAGACATATAGAGTGGAGCCTTGTAAATGTGTACACTACAGTTGGGATCTCTGTTTATGAGGTTCCAAGTGCTAGAGATCCTGACCAATCACCTAAGTTGTTGATCAACTAGAACTCCTGCTGTGTCTTTTAAATAGTCCCGTCTCAGTGAGGTCTGCATTGTGGTAAAACAACTGCATAGTCATGTATAATTCTGAGCACCACATTTTAAATAGGATAATCCCAAACTGCAAGGTGTTCAGAGAAAGGCAGGTAAAAGTATCTGATTTTGAATTTGAATAAGAGATACTTGAACAGAGTGATCATGCTTAGACCAGAGAAACAGAGTATGGAGGGTATAAAGATATACTTGGAGAGATGTGAAAAAGAGATTGAGTACTGTATATTCTTGGCAGCTGTAGAAGAAAGGCCAATGAATAAAATAAACAGGGAGGTAGAGCTATTTGCATTCAACTAAAGAAGAATTTTCCAGCCTTTTGCTAACTTGTGAAAAACTGATCTTAGATAATAAAATTGTAGTGATAAGATATTGTAGATGAGATTTCATTGGATAATTAGAGATTCTTCAATTTAAAGAAAGTATCATTGTCCAGTTTTATAGAAACTTTCTTTTTTTAGAAAACTCGGCTAATTGTCAGAGGTAGACTTACCAGAAACTTTAGAGTTCCTCATTTGTAATTGTTTGGGAAAGGTCCAAACAACTCTGTTTTTGTGTTTATGTATTATTTTACTTAAAGAAGACCCCCCCCCAAATTATAAAAGTTCAAGGTCTCATAAAATCCGAATTAACAACTGTTAATAGTGATGATTCTCACAAGGATCTAAAGCTATTCCGTTCATACTGAATCCACAAATTCGAAAGACTTCTAATTTATGTATAAAAAGCTTTAATATGTAGAATGAGAACAAATATGTTCATTTGTGACACACTGATGAAAATTGAACCAGTGTAATGAAGAACTCTGCAGATATGCTACCTTATAAAGTACCAATTCAAGTCTAAATGTGGACAAGTAAAGGAATTAAAATGCATATTTACGTTCTTGAAATAATATATTTTTATCATAGATCCAGGCACATAGTAGGCATCCAATAAATATTTGTTTCACTGTGGGGATCTTGCATTTCTATGATTTTATTTAAACTTGATTTTGAGGTAGAAACATTACCAATATTTAAATTTACTTATATTTCTGTAAGAATTTCAGATAAGTTCACGTTTTACTAGGTAGAAAAAAATATTTTTTTAACCTTTTAATTTTTTTTTTTACTTTTTAAAGGGAAATCTGCTCATCATTACCAGCAAAACAAAAAATGACTAAAATAGGAAGGCAAACAATAAATAAAAGTGGTGTTCTATCTTTCATTGCAAATGAGTCAAAACCAAGTTTTGCATTGTCTTTTTATTAGCCCATTTTTATAGCTGCTCTTTGTGTAATATTTTATAAATGACATGAATAAAATATGTTTGTTTTGGGCTTTTTCAGAAGAAATGATGATTTATGTAGAATAATGTTCTCATAGTTAGTTAAAACATTAGGTAAAAAAGTAGCCAGTTTTCTCATTTGAGAATACTTAAAATTATTTTCAAAGCTGATAGTTTTATCTTTGGGAACTCCTGTAATCAAGATTTCCTCTCATGCAGCTTTATTTGGGACTATGGTTATACACTGCTTCTGCTCAGTCTCTACTCAAGAAGTGGTCATTGCTGTCATGTAGAATGGCAGTGATCCTTGCAAGCTTCAGCAGGGAACCGTAAAACGCTGTTGTGACTTAAAAAAAGAGTGTGATCTTTATGATAACGTGACCTAAAACAAAGATAGTTTTACGCCCTCATCTTTCACCCACCCACTCAAACAGACACACCACACACACACACACACACACACACACAATACCACACAAATCCTGCCCTAGCTGTTATAATGTCAAGGCTTTAATTTTAGGGTTTTTGGTATATTCTATTCCTGTAGAAGTTTACACTGTTCTTTGTGATGAATTGTTCATAGAAAATGGGGAACACCTCCAATCACATTTATCCATTTTCACTTGTGATGTGTCTCTGCACCATATCCCCAAATTTTTTTCACTTCCAATTTATACCTGCATTAATTATCTTCCAAGAAAATAGTACAGATTGGTACAGAGCTAATTCTTAGGAAGCTGAACGGTGAAACAGAGAAACTTCCAAGTTTCTTAAGTACACCTAGAGCCTGGAAATCTTTAGGATTTTTTTTTTTTTTTTAATTATTATTTATTTATTTATTTATTTTGGGCTGTGTTGGGTCTTCGTTTCTGTGCGAGGGCTTCCTCTAGCTGTGGCAAGCGGGGGCCACTCTTCATCGTGGTGCGCGGGCCTCTCACTATCGTGGCCTCTCTTGTTGCGGAGCACAGGCTCCAGACGCGCAGGCTCAGTAGTTATGGCTCACGGGCCTAGTTGCTCTGCGGCATGTGGGATCTTCCCAGACCAGGGCTCGAACCCGTGTCCCCTGCATTAGCAGGCAGATTCTCAACCACTGCGCAACCAGGGAAGCCCCCTAGGATTTTTGTTTATTTTATTATTTTTTTTTTTTATTTTTCTTGGGTCACTGTTTATTTTTGAGTATGGCTTAAGGAGAGAATTTTAAATTACAGAGCGTAGTTTGAAACTTCAAAGATCAGGTACTTGAACTTTTCAATCTCACAAGATTCAAGGATTGTTCTGGCAAAATCTCTTGTCATTTTTCTGTATAAAGATTTTTATTATTATTTAGTACGTCTTAATTTTTTAGTTTGTCAGTTGGTAAACTTTTAAAGTAGAGTTTATTTTTTATTAAGAATTATTTTATCTTCCAGTTAGGTTCATAAAATAGAAACAATAAACAATAAATAGGATCTTATATGTTAGAGTAATGCTTGCCTGTGTGGTCGCCCAGCTTGAGATGTGAGATTTGAGATTTGTGGTATTGGTATTCATCACTAAATGATTCCTAGTTGTAAAGTCCTGTACAGCTCAGTTCAAGTTACCTCTTCTTAGTGACATTTCTCAACAGAATTAGAAGATGTTTTAGTATCTGTTGATGATAATGTACCTGTCCAAATTATAAATTCACAGTTACATTCTTATACTTTAACAGAGTGATGACTTGATATTCATGAAGCAGCTCATTAATTATTTTAATAGAAACATATTTTGGTGAAGAAATATATTTTTACTTTCTCAGATCACTCACAAATTTGCTTTAACCCCACATTGCTAAATTTCAACTAGTTTCTTTTAAACCTCAAATTTAAGTGATTGGTAGAGTGGCATAATTATATGTTTAGAAAATGCTTATGTTACATATGAAACAATCTTAATTAAAAATCTTGACATAAGTAACATTTTCTGTATATAGTACATTTATTTGGACATCTCTGTTTTTGGCAATCTGTAATTGAGAAATACAAGTACGTTTTTTATTTGCTTAAGTTTGTTCGACCCATCTAATTTTGAAATTTTCCCTATATTTTAAAAATACCCAAAGAAACATTCCCAACTGATAAAGATAACTGTGAAAATCATAGAATTATTCTATGAATAGGTGTCCGCATCTGAAATAAAGCCATAGCTATGTTTCTGCTTTGAAAATTATTTTGAACTGTGAGTAAAACATTTTACCAAGTCTAAAATCTCTCACCGCTACAGATCAAATGTCAATTTCTAGTACTAGTGATTTATTATAAAATTATTATAAAAACTCATTCATAGTAATTTTTTTCTCCAATAATCAAATCATTATGTGTCAATTTTAACAAAAATATGAGAGTGTCACTTTATAATGTTGGTTAGGAGGAGTAATATTCTTAAGGGCCAAACTTAAAGTTATGTATTACTATTTCAAGAATACACACTTGGTTCAGAAACAGAACTTTTGACTTCATAAGACATTTGGACATTCCTTTCTGCTCTCATAATTATGACTGTACCAAACATGTGCAAAATATAAGATGTTCCTATTAATTCCTTTTGAATTTTACATAATCTCAATTTAAACATATGAGATTTATAATGAAATCAGAATATTGCAAATGGTAATAGCTCAATGTATATAATCTCTTTTTTGATGACTAAGTAATTACATAAACAATATTCTAAATTCTAAGCCAGTAGTAGTCTTCTGTCTAAATATCTTTGTTTCTTACATCTCATTGTTTCTTTCTCTGATTTAGATCGAGGTACTGTGCAGAAGGTGGTTGTTCTTCCTTCTAACAGCTCTGCCAGCGGTGAGCTCATTCTGGAGGAGTTGAAAGTCTTTAAGGTTTGAACATCTATTCTATAAGCCTCAGCACACGCATGATAAATGCAATTCTTTAATCTTACAACCACTTGGGGAGGGAAAAAAATTTGATAAAAGATCAAATAAATGAATGTTATAAATTTTTGAGGGTAGGAAACACCAGATAAAATGAGAAATAAAGAACAAGTATTTTTCTGAAGTAATTTTTTACATTTTAAGTTATCTTAGCATAAAATAATTAGTTTTTTAGCTATCATCACAACTTGAAGAATTTTGGTCATCATTAATTTTAAAAAATGAGTTCTTGTGGTCAAGGTCTAGAAGATTTGCCATGAAAGGGCTTTTATCATTTGCTTCACAAGCCACCGAGACCCAAATTCTTCCACATTATTGATTGTTAGATAAACTTTCTCATATTTTTTTAGCCAGGAACTTCAAGAAAAAGTGCTCTGTTTTCTCTTATTTTATTGCTTTCAACTCAAATGTCACTCTAGTTAAATAAAACAAATGTTGTCTCTTAAAACTCCATGTTCTGTCTGAAATTGAGATTGCATTGTATTACTCTCTTTGTCCTTGAATTTGGGATAAAAAGAAAAAAGAAAAAGAAAACACAACAAAAAACAGGCACATAGAGGAAAATTCAGTCCTGTAAGATGTAACCTACTGAGGGCAGAGTGCCAATTCTTTATGTGTCTGTGAGCCTGGAGAGCAGGTACATTATGTCCTGCAAACCCTTCTCTCCTTAAAATATAGGTCATTGCAGTTTAAGTGGTCCCTCTTACCTGATTTGGAAAGATGGGTAAAGCACAGCCAGAGGATTTCAAAGAAACTTTGGTATGGAATCAATCCTACTGCAAACTTCTATTTCCAACTAAACCAATTAAGAAACAATGGCCAAGGACACCAAAAAACCAGAGTCAGCCTATACTGGAGTAAAAGTAGCACTTCAAAGCCCCTGGGAGCAGACTATTGCTAGTCCAGTAAGTTGCCTTGCTTTGTTGAGTGGACTCAGAATGTATTAACTTAATATATATTCCCCCAGTCACTAAAAATATTGGATTTATAAGCACATAAGTGATCAAGATACAATGATATTAGATTTTACTAATACATTTTAAATATGAAGAACTATTTTAAAAATCAAATCAAATAGAGAAACTGAGGAATTCTGGCAATTTCCCAATATGTTATTAAAGTTACAATTTTTAATGCTAGACTAACTTTGGCATAAGGTTCCTTGTGGTTAGTGCATTAAAATTATGCTCATAAAATATTAACTATGTGCATTCAAGTGCCTTTTCTATGCCTTGCTTTGTAAAGAAATTGTTTCATTGGATTAACCAAAACTGCATTTTACATATAATATATATATATATAATATATTTCTTCTCATTCAATTCAATAGGGACAACTTGGATGGCCAAAATTAATATAAAGTACATTATTCAGTAGTTTTCTTGAAAATAGCAAAAAGGCCGTATTGCAGCACTTCATTTTTAATTCTGAAATATCTTTTTTGATAATAAGGAAACATTAATTAAGTGAGTTTGACACAAACATTAATAAGTGAGTTTGATAATAAGGAAACATTAATTAAGTGAGTTTTACATATGTTCTGTGGAAAGGTCTTAGAAATGTGAGTTATTCTGATCATGTGCTAACTACTTATGGTCTGTTATATGAGTTATGCTGGTGTTAAATCATAAAGAATAAACTCTCAGTGGAAAAACAGAGTCAGTCAAAATGCATGTTGGGGGACATCAACCCAAGAGAGACTAAAGAAGTTTGAGCTTCCTTTCGGATGCGTGTGCCAGTGATTGATATGGCTAAATTGAGAGACACAGTTACCAAATACAGTTACTGTCTTCAGCATGGTGTTTGTGTCACATTTTCTGAGGTGAGGTGAAAATAATTGGGTGTGTATGATATACTGTGATGGGCACTTGAGGAAATAATACATTTAAATTGAAATAAATTCCTTAGCTAAGTGTTACACTGATATACTGCAGGAAACTCAATGTAAAAACCAGGCACTTTGTTTTTAAAGAGCGCAGAACCATAACATATCTTTTAATCCTCTGTTCAGAATATTTTCTGAAAATATGTACAACTTCCCTAAACTTAATTTGAATTGGAGGTACAACTATTAGTAGTTGCCTAGGTGGATATAAATTGCAAAACTTGTTTTGTATGTGTGTGTATTTCTGAATGAATGTCATGATCTGTTGCAACTGAGTATTTAAAGATATCACCATTTTCTCTTTAAAATGTTTGTAGGAACACACAACTCCAGAAAGTGAAATAATTATGGGCACAGTTGACTTTGAGAGCGTGTTGCCACTAGACTTATTCAAATAAAACTTCACACATCATTATCAGGTTATCACGAGTCTAATTTTTAATCTTTAAAAGGAACTAATAATGTTTAAGGAGTAAAGTTAAGAACAGAGGAACTTTCAGAAAGGATGACTATTTCAGATAACTCTTAGGTTCTTTCACTAATTCACATTTATCAAAAGAGGACCTTACCTAACAATATTTCTTTGTATTCAACAAAGAGAATAAGTATGGCTCAGGCAAATACTTCTTGGCATAGCAACATTTGGCAGGTGAACAATAGTGTCTTATGCAAAGTGCTGTGTTGAGGAGGGGTACCATTCCACAGCCCCCCACCCCAAGTACCCAGATCCAATCCTGAGTTATGCGCTGTGTTCAATATTCCAAGATACAGTTTTTTCAATTCTCTGCAATTTCTCAAATTTTCATTTTTTTCTAATGACTATATTGATAGATGTGTTATAATTGCCACTTTTTTTAGTTTAGGCATATATTTGTGTAACAAATCTGTCCTTATTCCAAACAGAGGAAATGTACTTTATAGACAATTATTGCTAAACTTTGAAACTCTATGTGCATATAAAGAGAAATGATGATTTCTTGAATTTTAACAGAAACAAGAAAAGTTTTTGAAGGTAAAATCTGTTTTAAGGATTATTTGAGCAACTAACAATGTTTTTCTAATTTTTTTAGAATCATGCTCCTATAACAACAATGAAAATTTCATCCAAAAAGGTAAAAACAACCCCATTTTTATTTTCTTTGTATGTAAAAATTTTACTATTGTGGAAGAATGTGTTTTATAATTTCTGAAAATTTAATTTTACTATTAGCAAAATAATTAATACTGTTAATAGTATACCACATACTTAATTTTGATATGGAATTTAGCTTTAGTGGAAGACAAAATAGGCTTATTTTTGTACAGAAGTTCATCAGAGTAGAATATATATATATACATACATATATATATATATGCAGTAAGATATTCCAACATTTGTATATCCTCTATTCTCAAATATTACAGTGTATGAAGCCAACCAAAATAAAAATAATCTTTCTGAAGGAAGAATTTAGCATAATGTTTGGGCTACTGTAGCATCACGAACCTTCTCAGGGACTTGGAATGAGTAATCAATCCTCTTTTGAGTTCCTGTTGCTGTCACATGTTTGAAATATGCAGTGCATTCTTTTATGCTTATTTCTAAGGAAGTGCTATTTTATAGGGTTTACATGTCATTTAAAAAATCTGAATGTCTCAAATCTAAGCCATATCAGGGTTCACGATCTGGGGAATAAATGTTTTACTATGATTATCAGATATGTTTGATCTTCTAATTTGTGCCTTCATGCGCAAATACACAATGATCATGGAGAGGAAAAGCCCAATTCCAATCTCTACATGTGCAAAACATGCACCTCTCCAGACCTCAAAGTTGCTATCTCTAAAACAAAAGTTCTAAGGGGCAGAGCAGTATAGTCAAAAATGGGGTAGGCTTCAGAATGGGACTGACATGCATTTGAACCCAACGTGACCTTAAATTATAAACAAATTATTTTACTTCACTGACCTAAGTTTCTGCCTCTGCAAGGTAATGCTTTCTCACAAATGAGTTAACTTATATAAATTGCCTAAAATAAAGTGGGTCTTCGGTAACTGCTGTTTGTAAGAGCCTAAGACTTATTTTTCTTGGAATATGGAATAAAGGTTTTATGTGTTGGCATAACTGATGATATAACTTTAGTGTTCTTCACCATATTTGGTCTGTTACAGATAAAGAAGTATTCCATAGTCAGTCTTGTACTCTTTTCACTTGACTAAATTTTATGAAGAAAAATAAATAGGGTACAAGGGAGCTAAAGATCTCATCTGTAAAAATGTTTGTATGGTGCATAACAAACATTTTCCCAAGTAACAAGAAGCCATTTGTCATTTTCCCCAATGTCCTAGGGAGCTGATCCCAAGTCAGAATTGTCTTTGAAGTCAGCATGGAATCCCTTTGTTTACAGTAGTTTAATGGAAGGAGAAAGTATCAGAGCAAGATTCAAAATGGACACAAAGCCACTGGTGTGGCATAGTAGTACAGTATACAATTATAGGTTTCAGCTCATAATTCAACTGGTGAACTTGTAATACACAATCTATTCCATTAAATTGCAGTGTACAGCACAAACATACACTGGAAAAACTGAGTATTAAATTTGTTTCAACATCTTATATTGTAGATAATTTAAAATGTTTAATTAAAGCAATTAGATTCAGGGCAAGATAATTGTTTGATTTGGGGGAGAATTCATTTACACAACTACGTATTGCATTATTTTTTCAGTGTGAAAGAACTACAAATTGCCAATGGTATTTTATATATTTTTAAATTCCACGAATTTAGTACCTTCTCTAATGCTCAAACTAAAAATTTTACTTTTCATTTTATGCTCCTTTATTCTCTAATTTATCCTTGCATTCCATATAGCAGAAAATAGATGAATAAAAAAGATAATTTCTAGAATGGAATTACCTGTATCCTTTCCTCAAATAAACAAGTTTCCTTGAAATATTTTAATGAAGCTGATGCATTCACTATATTATTTATTAATGTACTCAATGAACATTTATTTCAAATATTTCTAGAGAAATGATTATTGTCAAAACATGCAGTTGTTTTCTTATAGCTTGAATGTCTCAAATGGGGATCAGTAATTTTCAGCCTATTTTCTGAAAAATTCACTGATCTGAATAAAATAATTATTTTATATTAGACGTGCTAGGCTGAGATGTGATTCAAATGATTAATTAGAATTGAAAATGTATAAATTGCTAACTTGTTCATTGGTAGTTTACTAATACTATTGCTTAATATTCATTAAGTGCTTAGGTGCCAGAAACTATTCTAAGCATTTTATGTGGAGTTAGCCCTTATATTTAGTTCTTACATAAAATCTATGGAGTAAGTGCTATATTGTCCCAGTCTTACCAAAGAGGAAGCTGAGATTCAGAAAAGTTAACCAGCAAATTTGTTGTAGCTGGGATCTGAATCTCAGAGATATGCCTCCAGAACCTGATAGACCAATGGTGCCCTCACTGATTTAATTTTAAATCTACATATAATTTTTAAATTTATATATAATTTCTAAATTTATATACATATATACATACAGACACACACACATACACACACATATGTGTGCACATGTGCATGTATTCAAGTTCCAGCTTAGAAATTCTATGTTAACTTGAATTACATATTATCAGTCCTGTGTAAAATAAGCACTGTGAATTAGAAACATCCCTTCAACTCCTGAGAACTGCTTTATGTACAGCTAAAAGAGTTGGAGAAATATCATAATAAGCTCTTGACACTGCACAAGTGAAGGAGGATGAAATCTTTATTTATGACTTAGGCTGCTGAAGATCTCAGGATCATACAGAAAGTTTAAAACATGTCTAAATATAAATACTTACAGTCTTCTAAATAATTTTAAAATTGCTCTGAGTAATAAGCCACTTTCAAAGGCATGTGAAATTTTTTTAAAAATTTTATCTAATACTTACCATCTATTTTTTCTAAACATAAAAGTGCCCTTTATTTTAGACTCGACTTTTTCAAATTTACAAGGTGATGGTTTGCCAGACTTGAAGAATAAGAAAGCTGCCTTGTGCTTTGCCAAGAGACAGCATTCAAAGAAAAAAGACAAACATCATAATTTAAATCTGTAATACATTAGCTCAAATCTGAGAGAACAATGACTCCCAATGTCTAAAATACATTACCATTCTACATGGTGCTCTGAACTTTTTTTTTTAAACAGGAAAGTGGTAATGTTATAGGCATATTAACGTAGGAAAATTCTATTTATTTTGGCTTTATACCCTTCTGTACTTTACTTCTTGTTTTTAGTCTATTTCAAAATGAATCCAAGGGTTTGTGGGCATATATTATATTGTGTTCCTGCTGAAAGTCCACTTTTAACTTCCACATCTGAAATAAATCACCATCATTCTTCTAATAGCAACAGTTGTATGTGAGCTCCAATGAAGGACTTTCCCAAGTGTCTCTGCATCGCTGCCACATCTACGGTACAGCCTGTGCTGACTGCTGCCTGGCAAGAGACCCTTACTGCGCCTGGGATGGCCATGCTTGCTCTAGGTTCTACCCAACCGGGAAACGGTGAGTATTAATATTCAGCTGAAAATCAAAATTGACATCATCAGACAATTAAGCAATGCTCCACATTATTAGAATCAGTTCTATTGCAGTACTCTGTAAAATGATACTAAAAGTAGTAGCTAAGTTTAGCACCATATGTAGTCTTTGAATAAAGAAAATGGCCATTCATAGAAAACAAACTTATGGTTACCAAGGGAGACAGAGGGGTGGGGGTTGGGAGGAGATAAATTAGGAGTTTGGGATTAACATATTAAAAAAAACAGCAACAGCAAAACAGAAAATGGCCCTGCTTTATAACTTGAGATTCTCACAGACATATTAGAATGCAGTACTTTGGAAAAATTCCTTTCTCCTTTTAACGTTCCTCTGCAACACAATCCCCACCTCAGATATTTCAAGCAGCATTTAACTTTCACATTACCTAATTTTTATCTTTTTTGTTTTATATGCTTCAGATATCCTTAAATCTAACTTTCCTAGGATTTCCCTGGCCCCTTAATTCCCCTGTAATCAAATGCTTGTCCTACTTCAGGCAACAGGAGCATCGCTCCAGAATGGGTACCATGAACACTTTCAAAACCTTGATGACCATGCTTTACCCCTTAGAATGGTGAGTGCATGATTGCTGGTTAGATTAAGAGGTTAAGGCAGTCTGAGGCACAGTGCCTTTTATCCAAGAGAAGACTTAGTCAGGAAACTCTGAACCAACTTGCACCAAGTTGGAAGGAAACACCAGTAGTGAAATTATAAAACAAAGAATAAGCAGAATTTAGGTTTAACCAAGGTCACAGCTATTTTCAGTCAAAGTTTGATATGGGTCATGATGGGTGACAGGAGGAAAACCTGTAAAACACAGGTCATCAGGAGAGAGCAAATAGGACCAGCCTTGAGCACCAGTGATATTTCAAGTAAAATCACTGGGGTGATGGTGTTTTTTTTATAGCTCCTTTATTCTCTGTTAAAGATATAGGCCTTTAAGGACTTGACAGATTAAAACAACCCTAGCACTTCTGCCTATCAAGATTATTCTGAGCCTTTTATCTATTACTTCAATAAATTTGTATCATGAGACAATTATTTGCCAGGCAGTATTCTAGAGCTAGGCATATAACATGAAAAAAAATAGCAACAAAAGGACAAAAATCCCTGCCTTGAGGGATAATAAGTTCTAGAGGGGGAATACAGACAATTAACAAATAAAGAAAGAAACCCTCCAGTATATCAAATAATGATAAGGCCTATGACTTTTAAAAGAGCAGGGAAAGGAGATAGGGCATGTGGAAGCAGGGGACTGCATTGTTAAATGGGTGGTCAGGGGAGGCCTTACTGAAGGTATATTTGAACAAAGGCTTGAATGTGATGAGGAATGATACCATGAGGTGATACCACCATTATTTGGGAGAACAGCATTTCAGAGAGAGGGACCAGAAATCCTTAAGGCTTAAGTGTGCCAGGATTGTCCAAAAAACAACACCAAGACTAATGGGGCAATACTGGAATGAGAAAAAAAAGGGTAGGAAGACAAGGGATCAGAAGGCCAGATGACATAGGACTTAGTAAATCATTGAAGGGCTTTTATTTAGAGTTAAATGGAAAACTGGTGAGAGTTTTTGAGCTCAGGAGTGATATTATTTGACTTTTGGTTTAAAAAGATCGTCTGGTTGGGTTTGGCTGTGATTGAGGTCTTGGGATTGGAAGAGGATGTGGGAAAGAGGAAATAGAAGCTGCAAGACAGTTAGGCTACTAACTAATGATCCAAGTGAGATACAATGTTGGCTTGCAAAGGGATGATAGAAGTGGAGGTGGCCAAAAGTGGTCTGATTCTGGATACGGTTCACAGAATCTGCTGACATATTACATGTAGGGATGTTAGAGAAATAGAGGACTCAAAAATGAGCAAGTTTTTAGAACTGAGCATTGGAAGTATGTACATGTCATTTCCTGAGAAAGAGAAGACTGTGGAGGGAGCAGGTTTGTGGGGAGAAAGATAATGTTAAGTTAATGCTGCCTATGAGATATTCAAGTGGAGATGTTGTGTAGGCAGTTAGAAATATGAATCTGGAGCAGGGAAAAGTGGCCTGGATAATTTCAAAGTCTACAGATTCAAAGTAACCCCTATCAAAATTACAATGACATTTTTCACAGAAATAGAACACACAATCCTAAACTTTGTATGGAACCACAAAAGACCCTGAATATCCACAGGAATCTTGAGAAAGCAGCAAGAGCTGGTTGAATCATGCTCCCTGACTTCAGACTATACTACAAAGCTATAGTAATCCGAACAGTATGGCGTTGGCATAAAAACTGGCACATAGATCAATGGAAGAGATGAGAGAGCCCAGAAACAAACCCAGGCATATATGCTCAATTAATTTACAACCAAGGAGCCAAAAATATACAATGTGGAATGGACAGGCTCTTCAATAAATAGTATTGAGAAAACTGGACAGCCACATGCAAAAGAATGAAACTAGACTACTGTCGTACACCACACCCAAATATTTACTCAAAATGAACTGAAGACTTGAACATAAGACGTGAAACCACAAAACTCCTGAAAGAAAATGTAGGTAGTAAGCTCCTTGATATGTCTTGGTGATTAGTTTTTGGATCTGACTCCAAAAGCAAAAGTAACGAAAGCAAGAATAAACAAGTAGGACTATATCAAACTAAAAAGCTTCTGCACAACGAAGAAATCCATCAACAAAATGAAAAGGCAACCTTCTGAATGGGAGAAAATATTTGCAAAACATATATCCTATAGGGGTTATTATCTAAAATGTATAAAGAGGAGGCGGAGTCAAGATGGCCGTGTGGGAAGATGCAGAGTTAGTGTCTCCCCACAACTAGGGCACCTGCTGGCCACTGGTGGGGGACTCTGATGCCCAAGGAGACGGGAGGAACCCCAAAGTGAATGAGCAGGACGTAAGTGGACTGTGGGGAGAGGAGAAGTGGAAGCCAGACAGGATCTGCGCCCCTGAGGCCAGGGAGATCAGGAGAGGCAGGCAGAAAGGGCCCTCCGGGAGGAGCAGAAAAGGAGTGGAGGATGAGTGCCCCGCCCACTTGGGCCCAGGGAGCCTGCTGAGCTCTCAGGCTGATCCCCTGCCCTCCAAAGCCCCCTCCAGGGCATGTAGGTCCTTGGGGGCATAAGAGGGAGGCCAGGGAGATCAGGAGAGGCAGGCGGGAGGGGCCCTCCTAGACCAGAGGAGCAGGAGAGGAGAGGAGGGCATTTCCCCACCCACTCATGCCCAGGAAGCCTGTTGGGATCCCAGGTGAGGTCCCCCGCCCTCTGAGACCAGGTGTGGGGGGCACACCTGGGCCGCTTCTGTTCCATTGAGCCTAATCCCCACCCCCCACAGCCCATAGGGCCTTTTCCAGCCCTGTGGGTTCTGAACATTGGCCCCACCCCCAGCCCAAACCTCGCCCTTGCTTAAGCCCTGCTTTCCACAGCCAACGCCTTCCCCCCCCCCTTTTCTTTTCTTTTCCCTCCTCCTCTTTTTTACTATTGTGGTACTAATGTACCTTCCAGTTGTTGATTCATCTATGTTTTTACTTTTATATTCTTCCTCACATATCTGTTAGTTTCCTAGTCTTATTTTATTTTTTATTTTGCTATTATTCTTTTTTTTTTTTGCCACCCCAGGTGGCTTGTGGGATCTTGGTTCACAAACCCAGGGTTGGGCCAAAGCTCCTGCAGTGGGAGCTCTGAGTCTGAACAACTGGACTAACAGAGAACCTCAGACCCCAGGGAATATTCATCAGAGTGAGGTCTCACAGAGTTCCTTGTCTCAGCACCAAGACCCAGCTCTACCCAATAGCCTACAAACTCCAGTGTTGAAAGCCTCAGGCCAAACAACCAGTAAGACAGGAACACAATCCCACTCATAAAAAAAAAAAAAAAAAAGGACACGGCAAAGAATATGTCACAAATGAAGGAGCAAGGTAAAAACCTACAAGACCAAATAAATGAAGAGGAAATAGGCAATCTACCTGAAAAAGATTTCAGAGTAATGATAGTAAAGATGATCCAGAATCTCGGAAATAGAATGGAGGCACGGATTGAGAAAATACAAGCAATGTTTAACAAAGATCTAGAAGAACTAAAGAACAAACAAACAGAGATGAACAACACAATAAATGAATTGAAAAATGCACTAGAAGGAATCAATAATGGAATAACTGAGGCAGAAGAACGAATAAGTAAGCTGAAAGACAAAATGGTGGAAATAACTTCCAAGGAGCAGAATAAAGAAAAAAGAATGAAAAGAATTGAAGACAATCTCAGAGACCTCCGGGACAACACTAAACACACCAACATTCGAATTATAGGGGTCCCAGAAGAAGAAAAGAAAAAGAAAGGGTCTGAGAAAATAGTTGAAGAGATTATAGTTGAAAACTTCCCTAACATGGGAAAGGTAATAGTCACCCAAGTCCAGGAAGCACAGAGACTCCCATACAGGATAAACCCTAGGAAAAACACACTAAGACACATATTAATCAAACTAACAAAAATTAAATTCAAAGAAAAAATATTAAAAGCAGCACGGAAAAACAAAAAAACAACATACAAAGGAATCCCCATAAGGTTATCAGCTGATTTTTCAGCGGAAACGCTGCAGGCCAGAAGGGAGTGGCAGGATATACTTAAAGTGATGAAAGAGAAAAACCTACAACCAAGATTACTCTACCCAGCAAGGATCTCCTTCAGATTCGATGGAGAAGTGAAAAGCTTTTCAGAAAAGCAAAAGCTAAGAGAATTCAGCACCACCAAACCAGCTTTACAACAAATGCTAAAGTAACTTCTCTAAGCAGGAAACACAAGAGAAGAAAAAGACGCACAAAAACAAACCCCAAAAAATTAAGAAAATGGTCATAGGAACATATGTATTGATAATAACCTTGAATGTAAATGGATTAAATGCTCCAACCAAAAGACACAGACTGGCTGAAAGGATACAAAAACATGACCTATATATATGCTGTCTACAAGAGACCCACTTCAGACCTAGGGACATATACAGACTGAAAGTGAAGAGATGGAAAAAGATATTCCATGAAAATGGAAATCAAAAGAAAGCTGGAGTAGCAATACTCGTATCAGATAAAATAGACTTTAAAATAAAGACTGTTACAAGAGATAAGGAGGGACACTACATAATGATCAAAGGATCAATCCAAGCAGAAGATATAACAATTATAAATATATATGCACCCAACATAGGAGCACCTCAACACATAAGACAAATGCTTAACAACCATGAAAGGAGAAATCAACAGTAACACAATAATAGTAGGGGACTTTAACACCCCACTTACACCAATGGACAGATCATCCAAACAGAAAATAAATAAGGAAATACAAGCTTTAAATGACACAATAGACCAGACAGATCTAGCTGATATTTATAGAACATTGCTCCCAAAAGTGACAGAATACACTTTCTTCTCAAGTGCACATAGAACATTGTCCAGGATAGATCACATCTTGGGTCTCAAATCAAGACTTGGAAAATTTAAGAAAATTGAAATCATATCAAGCATCTTTTCTGACCACAATGCTATGAGATTGGAAATCAATTACAGGAAAAAAAAATGTAAAAAACACAAATACATGGAAGCTAAACAGTGCGCTACTAAATAACCAAGAGATCACTGAAGAAATCAAAGAAGAAATAAAAAAATACATAGAAACAAATGATAATGCAAACATGACAACCCAAAACCTATGGGCCACAGCAAAAGCAGTTCTAAGAGGGAAGTTTATAGCAATACAATCTCACCTCAAGAAACAAGAAAAATCTCAAATAAACCATCTAACCTTACACTTAAAACAACTAGAGAAAGAAGAACAAAGAAAACCTAAAGTCAGTAGAAGGAAAGAAATCATAAAGATCAGATCAGAAATAAATGAAATAGAAATGAAGAAAACAATAGCAAAGATCAATAAAACTAAAAGCTGGTTCTTTGAGAAGATAAACAAAATTGATAAACCCTTAGCCAGACTCATCAAGAAAAAAATGGAGAGGACGCAAATCAATGAAAATAGAAATGAAAAAGGAGAAATCACAACTGACACTGCAGAAATACAAAGGATTATAGAGACTACTACAAACAATTATATGCCAATAAAATGGACAACCACAAAGAAATGGACGAATTCTTGGAAAGGTACAATTTTCCAAGACTGAACCAGGAAGAATAAGAAAATATAAACAGAACTATTACAAGTAATGAAATTGAAGCTGTAATTAAAAATCTTCCAACAAACAAAAGTCCAGGACCAGATGGCTTCACAGGAGAATTCTATCAAACATTTAGAGAAGAGCTAACACCTATCCTTCTCAAACTCTTCCAAAAAATTGCAGAGGGAGAAACACTCCCAAATTCATTCCACAAAGCCACCATCACCCTGATACAAAACCAGAAAAAAGATATCACAAAAAAAGAAAATTATAGACCAATATCACCGATGAACATAGATGCAAAAATCCTGGACAAAATACTAGCACACAGAATCCAACAGCACATTAAACGGATCATACACCATGATCAACTGGGATTTATCCCAGGGATGCAAGGATTCTTCAATATATGCAAATCAATCAATGTGATACACCACATTAACAAATTAAGGAATAAAAACCATATGATCATCTCAATAGATGCAGAAAAAGCTTTTGACAAAATTCAACATCATTTATGATAAAAGCTCTCCAGAAAATGGGCATAGAGGGAACCTACCTCAACATAATAAAGGCCATATATGACAAACCCACAGCAAGCATCATACTCAATGGTGAAAAACTGAAAGCATTTCCACTAAGATCAGGAACAAGACAAGGATGTCCACTCTCACCACTCTTATTCAACGTAGTTTTGGAAGTCCCAGCCACAGCAATCAGAGAAGAAAAAGAAATAAAAGGAATACAAATTGGAAAAGAAGAAGTAAAACTATCACTGTTTGCTGATGACATGATAATACACATAGAAAATCCTAAAGATGCCACCAGAAAACTACTAGAACTAATCAATGAATCTGCTAAGGTTGCAGGATACAAAATTAATGCACAGAAATCTCTGGCATTGTTATACACCAACAATGAAAAATCAGAAAGAGAAATTAAGGAAACACTTCCATTTACCATTGCAACAAAAAGAATAAAATACCTAGGAATAAACCTGCCTAAGGAGGCAAAAGACTTGTACTCAGAAAACTGTAAAACTCTGATGAAAGAAATCAAAGATTACATAAACAGATGGAGAAATATACCATGTTCTTGGATTGGAAGAATCAATATTATGAAAATGACCATACCATCCAAAGCAATCTACAGATTCAATGCAATCCCTATCAAATTACCGATGGCATTCTTCACAGAATTAGAACAAAAAATTTCACAATTTGTATGGAAACAGAAAAGACCGTGAATAGCCAAAGCAATCTTGAGAAAGAAAAAAGGAGTTGGAGGAATCAGGCTCCCCGACTTCAAACTATACCACGAAGGTACAGTAATCAAGACAGTATGGTACTCTCACAAAAACAGAAATATAGATCAATGGTACAGGATAGAATGCCCAAGAACATACAATGGAGAAAAGACAGCCTCTTCAATAAGTGGTGTTGAGAAAACTGGACAGCTACATGTAAAAGAATGAAATTAGAACACTCCCAAACACCATACACAAAAATAAACTCAAAATGGATTAAAGACTTAAATGTAAGACCAGATACTATAAAACTCTTAGATGAAAACATAGGAAAAACACTCTTTGACATAAACCACAGCAAGATCTTTTTTGACCCACCTCCTAGAGTAACGGAAATAAAAACAAAAATAAACAAATGGGACTTAATTAAACTTAAAAGCTTTTGCACAGCAAAGGAAACCATAAACAAGACAAAAAGAGAACCCGCAGAATGGGAGAAAATATTTGCAAATGAAACAACAGACAAAGGATTAATCTCCAAAATATACAAACAGCTCATGGAGCTCAATATCAAAAAACAAACAATCCAGTTAAAAAATGGGCAGAAGACCTAAATAGACATTTCTCCAAGGAAGACATACAGATGGCCAAGAGGCACATGGAAAGATGCTCAACATCACTAATTATTAGAGAAGTGCAAATCAAAACTACAATGAGGTATCACCTCACACCAGTTAGAATGGGCATCATCAGAAAATCTACAAACAACAAATGCTGGAGAAGGTGTGGAGAAAAGGGAACCCTCCTGCACTGCTGGTAGGAATGTAAATTGATACAGCCACTATGGAGAACAGTATGGGGGTTCCTTAAAATACTAAAAATAGAATTACCATATGACCCAGCAATCCCACTACTGGGCATATACCCCGAGAAAACCGTAATTCAAAAAGAGACATGTACCACAATGTTCATTGCAGCTCTATTTACAATAGCCAGATCATGGAGCCAACCTAAATGTCCATCCACAGATGAATGGATAAAGAAGATGTGGCACATATATACAATGGAATATTACTCAGCCATAAAAAGAAAGGAAATTGAATTATTTGTAGTGAGGTGGATGGACCTAGAGTCTGTCATGTAGAGTGAAGCAAGTCAGAAAGAGAAAAACAAATACCATATGTTAACGTATATATATGGAATCTAAAAAAAATGGTACTGATCAACCTAGTTGCAGGGCAGGAATAAAGAGGTAGACATAGAAAATGGACTTAAGGGCATGGGGTTGGAGAGCGAAGCTGGGGCGACATGAGAGTAGCATCAACATATATACACTACCGAATGTAAAATAGTTGGCTGATGGGAAGCAGCAGCATAGCACAGGGAGATCGGCTCAGTGCTTTGCAATGACCTAGAGGGGTGGGATAGGGAAGAGGGGAGGGAGGCTCAAGAGGAAGGGGATATGGGGACATGTATATGCATATGGGTGATTCGCTTTGTTGTGCAACAGAAACTAACACAGTATTGTGAAGCAATTATACTCCAATAAAGATCTATTTAAAAAAAAGTATAAAGAATTCATACCACTCAATAGCAAAATTACAAATAATTTGATAAAAAATGGTCAGAAGATCTGAATAGACATTTTCCAAGGAGACATACAGATAAACAAGGGGCACATGAAAAGATGCTCAGCATCACTAATCATTAGAGAAATGCAAATCAAAAACCACAATGAGGTATCACCTCATACCTGTTAGAATGGCTATTATCAAAAAGTCAAAAAATAACGAGTGTTACCGTGGATGTGGAAGAAAGGGAACCCTTGTGAACTGTTGATGTGAATGTAAATTGGTGCACCCACTATGGCAAAGTGTATAGGTTCCCGAAAAAATTAAAAATAGAACTACCATGCAATCCAGCAATTCCACTTGTGGGTACTTATCCAAAGAAAACAAAAACACTAATTCAAAAAGATATATGCTCCCACATGCTTATTGCAACATTATTTTCAATAGCAAACACACGAAAACAACCCAAGTGTCCGTCAGTGGATGAATGAATAAAGAAGATATGGTAGATAGATAGATAGATGATAGATAGATAGATGATAGATAGATAGATAGGTACATACATACATACATACATACACACACACACAATGGAATACTCTTCAGCCATAAAAAATGATGGAATCTTGCCATTTGTGACAACATGGTTGGACCTTGAGGGCATTATGCTAAGGAAAATAAGTCAGACAGAGAAAGACAAATACTGTATGATCTCACTTTTATGTGGAATTTTAAAAACAACAACAACAAAAGCAAGCTCATAGATACAGAGAACAGATTTGTGGTTGCCAGAGGTAGGGGTGGTGGTGGTGGGAAAAATGGGCAAAAGGGGGTCAGAAGGTACAGACTTCCAGTTACAAAATAATTAAGTCATGGGTATGTAAGGTAAAGCATGGTGACTGCTTAATAATACTGTAGCGCATATTTGAAAGTTGCTAGGAGAGTAGATCTTAAAAGTCCTCATCACAGGAAAAAAAAAACTTTTGTAATTGACTACGTAAGGTGACAGATGTTAACTAGACTTACTGTGGTGATCATTTTGCAACATATATAAATATGAAACTGTACACCTGAAACTAATATAATGTTATATGTCAATTATACCACAGATTTTTAAGTACAGATAGGAAAAAAAACATGTATCATGGGCTGAAAAAGAAACTAACGATTTAAAGAGCTATCTTGATACCTCTAGCAGTGTCTTAATTCTATCACAGAGATCCAAAAAAAATACTGTATATATATATATATATATATATATCTCCATTCTAATAGGTGTGAGGTGATATCTCATTGTGGTTTTGACTTGTGTGTATTTGTGTGTGTGTGTGTGTGTGTGTGTGTGTACATATACACAAATATATAAGGTATTCCTTGGCCTACGCTTACCTGTCTTTGGCTAGCATACTAGGAGTTTCATTAAAACTATCTATACTATTTAAATTCTCCAAATTATTCCCAAACTTTTTTAAGCATACAGTTATAGTGAATGCAAAACATGTTTGCTGCATGAATTATTTCCTAAATTCCCATATGTAGCATTTGTTTTCTTTAGAGATTAAATAGTAATAATGAAAATGATCATTTGGAGTATTTTTCATTTTCTTTAATAGTGTTAACTTACCTGGTTTTATTTCGATTGCACTATCTAACTGGAACACAAGGATCATGTAGAGGAATTCATAGGAATGAAAAACAAAAACATGCCCTTTGTATGGAAACAAAGAAGTACAGTTACACTTGGAAATCAATGGAGGTTATATTTTGACGTAATAGAGTTAAGTATCATTGGCTCGGTAGTTTCTCTTTTTTTGAAAAAGTTTTATCATAGTAAACAACATAAGCATTTTTCCTCTTCACCCTCAACTACCTTTATTTGTGCATCTGTATCAAACATTACAATTTAATCTCAAATGTTATTTATTCTGGATTCAGACATGAAGTTGGAAACTTGAAGACAAGATAATTGGTTCACCCTTAAAGTAAATATCTGCTTTTTACACAAGAAGTAGATGATTTCATTGTTTATCCAAAAGAATAGACTATAATGGCGGAAACATTGGCAACTTGAGCCAAATCCCCAATCCTACATGCAATATAATATGACTGTCTACCCTCATGCTTTCACAATGCTATACAAATGCCTGAAAGGGAATCTACACATACAGAAAGCTCAGATGGCTGCCTTGTTGTTTTCATCATTTAAGCCAAGCCATAACAATGGTATTTGAATGGTATTTGAATGTCTGGAAGCTATGTGATACTGCAAATTCAGATCGCCCAGCTTGGAGGTTCATGTACTTGAGTAAACCGTAACATAGTGCTGACCACAGGACAATAAATTTAACCATTGTGAGTAATATTGCTTGTCTAGATGGCTGAAAATGACCAGTTCAGCCATAAGAACTGTCATATGGTTCTCATATAATATACGCTCACAAGTTAGCTGGTAGTAAATAATGCTGTGACTTCAAAATATAGCAAATACAATGCAGTAAAAACCTGACATAGGAGCTATTCTAAAGTACAGTATTAATCGTAATTTCTGAGACAAGAGTGACTTCCACTAGTTTGTGTGTGTGTGATTGTAAAGAAATATACAATTGAATAAGCATCATGTGGCTTTTTGGGAGAAACAATACTTAAATGACACAAAAATTGTACTCATATTTTCGTAAATAGATGTATATAATCCCTTGATTATTTAAACTACTAACTATTTGCTGTAACCTTAAAATAATTGTTTTCATTATCATTGACTTTGAGGTTCGTTTTGCTTTGCAAATTTTATAATCCCAGTGTGATTTTAATATTTCCCTTCTTCTTACTGAATATTTTAATTTATCATTAAGGTTAAAAATATTAAGAGAGACTTAACTAACCCAGTTAAGTGATATGCTTATCCATATATACTTTTCAGCATTGATAATAAACAATCGATCTACCCCTGTACTCCCAATATTTGAAGAGCGTTCTCTTTCTTCTCTCTTATAACAATGTTCATGTCCACAATTCATTGCTAAGAGAATTTCAGTTGCTCTATTTTGATTTGTTGCACTATAATACAATTGAAGCTAATATGTAAGTGAATCTAAGACACGAAATTAAATAGTTTGCAAGTAACTTTAAACTTTTATTTAAATACTGACCAACTTACAAAGGATGTAACTAAATTTTTGAAATGCTTAAGTTGGTGATATGTAACAAGTAAATGCCCTGAGTGAACCTTGATTGGATCCTGAATAAACTTTAAAAAATTCATAAGGGATATTTTGGGGACAAGTAGTGAAATTTTAATATAAAATGTGTATTATATGGTATTATTAAATAAATATTGATATCTTTAGTATAATAATGATATTGTTCTTATGTAGGGAAATTACTTATTCTTAGAAGACACATACATTTAAGGGTGTAAAATTACCATGTCTGCAACTTATTTTCTAAAGATTTTCATATATGTGCATACACAGTATATACATGACACATACTTGCATATGAGAGAAAAAATAAATATGGCAAAACCCGATTTATGAGTCTAGGTATACCATCATTCATTGTATTCATATATCCACTTTTCTGTAGTCTTGAAATTTTTCAAAATAAAAACGTGAAGGAAAATTCTTATTCTAGTAAAGGAAAAATTTTCCTTAACTTTATACTAAAAATCCATGTTCTCTGTATCTCTTGTTCTGAAAACTTTTTAGTATATCTGGAAATGGTTTGAAAGCATTGACTTTTGTAAGAGAATTATACTTATTTAAGAAAAAATTATAAGGAGGAAGATGCTAGTGAGTTTATACTTTGGAGTTATCATCTTAGAAAATTTTCTATGAATGTCTCTAAAATAAAAATTTACACTATTAACTTGGAATCTAGCATTTAGCCAGGACGTACGCATAATAGGAGGTTCATCTATCACAAGTGGTAGATGGGGAGAGTCTGAATTAATTCATATTGAAAACAAGGTTAAGTACCCACACTATATTTGAAGCATTGAACAAAAAAATGCAGATAATCAGACCACTTTTCTTTATGAAAGCTTAGGCAATCAGAAGATTGCAAAATTTAAACTGAAGTCTTTTAAATGTGGTATAATTGGCAATGGTAATTCCAAGTCACTTGTATATACTTCTGTGCTTTATAGGAGGAGCCGAAGACAAGATGTGAGACATGGAAATCCATTGACTCAATGCAGAGGATTTAATCTAAAAGGTAATTAAAAGTGGTCAAACTTGGTAAAGAGTAGCAGTGCTCAATATCATATTTCAGTAAGGGAAACCTCGTAATAGATTAAAGTATGTCATTTTAAAGAAAGATTCACTATAAAAATTAGTGGTATTCATATATGGTAATTAAAAATTAAATGTTATTTGTATATATACTAAGAATTTTGTAAAACAAAAGTCCAGGAACACAGATACCTTGGGTATGTTAGTAGGTAAGTCTTTCACAAAGATAGTAATTATAGATTTTCCTAGACATTATTTTCTTTCTGAAGAAAAAAATTTACTTATTTTTTTGTTTACCACTGAAGAAAAAATAACATCTTGTTTGTTTGTTTTTTACTGTGTTAAATTACATAACAAAATTTACTATTTTAACCATTTTACAGTGTACAGTTCTGTGGCATTAAGTACATTCACAGTGTTGTGCAACTGGCACCACAATTTTTTCATCATCCCAAAGTTAAACTCCATGCCCATTAAACACTAACTCCCTATTCCCCCTTCCCCAGCTTCTGGCAACCACTGTTCTAATTTCTGTCTCTATGAATCTGAATACTCTAGATATCTCATATAAGTGGAATCATACAATATTTGTCCTTTTGTAAATGGCTTATTTCACTTAGCCTAATGTCTTCTTCAGGGTTCATTCATGTTGTAACATGTGTCAGAATATTTTTTTTCCTGTTTAAGGTGAAAACATAATCCATTGTATGTATAATATATATCGCATTTTGTTTACCCACTCATCCATCAATGAACACTTGCACTGCTTCCAAATGTTGGCTATTATGAATTATCCTGCTCTGAACATGGGTGTACTTTAGTGCCTTGGTTTTACAGTTTACAACCATTCCATTTACTTCTGGCAGTCCTGCCTTGTATCTTACAATTAATCTAATTCCTTTCTTCCCATCCTGACATGGAGATATTATGTTATTATACTTTTCCCACTGACCCCCTCCCTCCACCTCCACCCCACCAACAGAGGGACCTTCCTCCAGGCTCACCAAGGTGCTACAGAGGTACTGTTGTTAACTGTTAACACTGAGATTCCTGTTGCTAATCTTTTTGAGTCTGGGCATTTTTGTCTTTATTTAAAGAATGAAATTCTTGTCACTAACTACACTAACTACAAGAAGAAAATTGAGACACATTTTGCTTAATTGTTGCATACATCTAATTGAGGGAATAAAGCCAGGTTACTATTTCTCTGTTTGCTGAGTATTTTATAAATCTGAGTGTCAGTCGTAGTGGTAAGAGTATTTGCAGCGGAGGTAATGATGAACAAACACCAGTGTTGATTTTGTGTCAAAACCTGAGCTAAGTGCTTTTTTATGGATTATTTCAGTGCTCAAGAAATTATTCTTAAGTAAGGTCTATTCCTATTCCCACTTTATGAATGAGGATCCTGCCCATGTCTAAGCTACCACATGATTATACTAAATACTCTTCCTAATTTAAGACTTTCAGTAAAGAATGTCTGAAAATGTCTGTTTTAGAACCAAGTAAAACTGAAGCACAGAGATATTAAATAACTTCTCTAAGGTTACACAGCCAGTAGTGATGAAGTCAAGATTTTACCTCAGGCAAAATCTGATTTCAAAGATCGTTTTCTCAACCATTACATCCCACTGTGGCCACGCCTTGCTTTCTGCCTTTTCCCAATGTTTCCGAATTTAATCTATACCACACTGAGTATGGAGTTTAGGGGTGGCATGAACTTGGCTTCAGTATTGCCTGGCACTTACTAATTCTTTAACTAGGATATGTTTCCTCATAACTCACAGCCTCAATTTGTTCAGCTATGAAAAGGTGAGAAAATTTAATTCACAAAGATGTTATAATAATTAAATGTTCAAGATGATATTAAGTGCATTCCTTCGTGTAAAGTAATTCTTGAATAAACATTGGTTCCCTTATATCTTTCTCTCCTTCCCTTTAGGTTAAACAAACCAAGCAAACAATGTATAATAGTCGGCTTGTTAAATGATTAAGACTGCCTTTGGGGTTTGCCATAGTTGCTTACAATTTTATAGAGAAACAAACATTCATATAGTAGAATATGTTCCAAATTCCATTGTCATCCTCTCTCCTTTTATTTTTGCTCTTCAGCATATAGAAATGCAGCTGAAATTGTTCAGTATGGAGTAAAAAATAACACCACTTTCCTTGAGTGTGCCCCCAAGTCTCCACAGGCATCTATCAAGTGGTTGTTACAGAAAGATGAGGACAGGAGGAAAGAGGTGAGTAACTCAGCAGAGCAGCAATCAGTCAGGGCTTTGGAAAGAGCATTAAATCACCATCCCTCAGTGAGGTTCAGATCAAATGAAAAAGGAAAGACATATGAACATCCTTTAATGTCTCTGGGATGACAAGTGCCACCTTCTTTAAAATCCTTTGTCCATAGAGTTGACGGATTAATTAGAAATCCTCTCTTCCTGCTCACCTTGATAACACAGTGATTAAAACAAGAGCTTGGGGCTTCCCTGGTGGCGCAGTGGTTGAGAATCTGCCTGCCAATGCAGAGGACAGGGGTTCGGAGCCCTGGTCTGGGAAGATCCCACATGCCGCGGAGCAACTAGGCCCGTGAGCCACAATTACTGAGCCTGCGCGTCTGGAGCCTGTGCTCCGCAACAAGAGAGGCCGCGATAGTGAGAGGCCCGCGCACCGCGATGAAGAGTGGCCCCCACTTGCCGCAACTAGAGAAAGCCCTCACACAGAAACGGAGACCCAACACAGCCAAAAATAAATAAATAAATAAATAAAATTAAAAACAAGAGCTTGCGCACTCAGATGGGGGTATTGATGTGAGGAAGCATTTGTAAAAGAAACAAGATGTGTGCAAATCCAGAAGCTAAGTTCTCACACAACAGCACCTTTGTTTGATTCACAAGATAAAAGGGGCTTTTAAAAAAGTTCAGTTTTCCTCAGCAAGAAATGGCAACGAGCATTTTTCTGCTGTGTGGTAATCTGTTTCCATTGCTTTATTATTCATAACTCCTGGGGTTTTGTTAGGTAATATGTGGAATCATTGTGTATGGGACCATTGCCTTTATTTACTGATATGTAAAAAAAACCTCGATTTTCAAATAAAAGGACACTTATATTAACCTTTCACTGATTGTAAAGAGCTGCTTTAAAAGGAAAACATTGTAAAACAGCATAGAGTGAAATATTATAAATAATGAATTCTATGATATTGATGTCACGTTGTCCTGACAAATGAGAGGATAAGAAGAAAAATATATATGGATATATAAACCATCAAAGTAGCCTAGACTGCAATGGTACTAACAGTACATCATAAAGTCTGATGCAGCAAAGGGAAAATAGAGCCTTCTGCATTTGTGTGTGTTCTATTGTAGGCAGTTTCCGTACTACATATTAGGTTAATGAGGGCTGTGTAGAATGGATACAATCCCAAGCTGTAGAACACAGGCATTGCATCAAAATTACTGAAACAGATGTTGGCTCTTTATGAGAAAATACTTCCCAATTCTCAGACCTGCCTATCCAAAGGTGTTATGAGTTGTTTAGGAAATTTTGTGTTCCCTGTCACTGGAATATTAAACCATAGGCTGATGACCACGTGCATAAGATGAGACATAACTATCAAAGATGAGCTCAATGGACTTCAGGGCCCCTTCTTGCCCCAGATTTCCATGATATTAAGTTTTTTTTTTTTTTAGTTTTTTCATTAAAAAAAATTATTGTTTGAGACCTATTTTCTTTGCTATCAAATCTATCATCAAATTAGTCTTGAATTGTCTGCAGTCTAATTAATTTTAAATTATTTTGAATGGATATGGAGCATAAGAATAATTGCCTTGCAAAGTAATCTGGGGTAAAATTCATAATGTACTATGATGATTATCATACAGAAATGGAATTCTTAGGCTAGAACATGACATGTGGACATGAACCATCCTTCCAGAGAAAGTCTGTGTGTGTGTATGTGAATTGGAAATCCAAAACTCAAATGGGGGCTTACCTAACATAGATAAAATGCTTTTCTTTTATTCAGTAGAAAGTTCAGTGGAATAATATGTAATGAGTGAATGTAATTTCTATTATGTAAAATTGAAATAAATGAATATATACAGTCTTGAATACATGTCACAGGAGTTATCAAATGAAATTTAAAAGGGAATGGATCATGAATTTTATCACTTTTATGATATTTCTAATGTTCTGTTTCAGAAGGTTCAAGAATGTGGAGACTCAAATATGACTATCTTGATTTTTCTTCCAATCTCAAAAAACAGAAGAATGCCATAGTTTAAGACTGTGAAAAAATTAACTCTAATGTAATTACGAAAATCTGGTCTGTCCAGAATTCAAGCAGATCACAATTCCACTCAGTCTCACTTTAGTTGAATAAACTATTAATATTTAATTAAATTTATTTTAATTCTTCCTTAGTAGCTTAGGCAAACATACACATATTTCTTAATGGTGTGTAAATATTGAACTTTTATTTTTGAAAAGTAAGACAAATGGTAAAAAAAAGCTTGCAGAGAAAAATGCAAATAGTTCATATTGAATAGCATAAGTGAAAACTAAAAGCCCTCCTCTTCTCCACTTCAATACTTATTCCCACTTCTCAGAGTATAAGGCTGCTAAGAATTATATATTCCTCCAAATAGTCTCCATAATCTTCCTATTTTCCGCTCTCTCTTTCTCTGTCTCTGTCTCTCTGATACATACACACAGACACACACACACACACACACAGACACACACACACACACATCATATCAGTACATGTGGGGCTACCTTATTTTTCTTGGCTGCATAGTATTCCACTGTATGAACATACCTTAAGTTTTCTAAAGCTATCTACTGGTTACATTATTTCTTGTTTTTCCTCTTATCAAAAACATCATGTAAATGAATATCTGCATACTTGTAAGAGTATATCTTCTATATAAATTCCTAGAAATAAAATGTCTGCACTGAATATTATATACATGCTAATAGATATTATCAAATTGGCCTCCAAAATTTTTCCCAATTTCACACAAATGGCAAAGGCTTTCTTTTCTTTTATTTCTGAATGCATTCCTACATTATTTAAAACTGTTTTCAAAGCACATTTAAACTTTAAAAATTAAATGAACATAAAAAAATTTGCTTTATGTATTTCTGTCCTTACTTTTTCCTAATCTCTCTTTTCTAGTTCTGTTCTATTTTTTGTATTTCAGTACTATATTTTGCCTTCCCTTATTTTTCTTTGGGTCAAATTTCTTTCTTCCCTCAATGAAAGAGCATTCCTGAGTATACATGTGAAGGAACTACTTACCACTTAGGTTTTTATGTGTTCGTTGACAATACTATAGCAGGAACTGTAAGGAAATGGATTTCAGCATTTAGTTTATATCTAGAAAATGATATTTTTTCCAGTATAAGCCTGTAAAGTAATTAAATATTCACCTCATAGCTTCTTATTACTTTTCCTTGGAAAGTAAAACCACTTGGAGTACTTATAAGATAATGAGTTCCAGCTTATTTTCAGTCATTCTTTGTGTTAGATAATAGGAAAAAGCCCTTGATAATGTTCAAAACGCTGCCTCTGCTTATAAAATTTTTAGTTAAGGGAATATTCATTCATTCATTGAAAAAAAGGTAAAATTCAACCCTTTAATTGTGGCTTCATGTTTTTACTCAATAAGTGAGTATTTTTGTTACAATAAAAGGCAAGAACTACAGGATAAAATAGACATTTTAAACTATCTGTGAATTTCATTTTTATATGTTGACTGTGATTTACATTCCAGAAACATCCAAAACTCTGGCTTATATGTGGAGAAACTACTTCTATCCAAAGGGAATGCACTTTAAGCTATTTTGGGCAATATGAATGATAACTTCACCCTCTCTTTAATAGATTCAGTACTGCTGAGACTAGATTTCCTGAGCAAAAAAAAAAAAAAAAGACAATGGAACTTACCAAAAATCTGTGTCCACTAAGAAGGAAGTTAACACTCTGTATTCTTGGTCATATCTTTTTAGAAGATATAGAGTTAGGTATTCAGATCTTTGATATCTCTCTTTTAGGTCAAGCTGAATGAGCGAATCATAGCCACTTCACAAGGACTCCTGATCCGCTCCGTTCAGGATTCTGACCAAGGACTGTATCACTGCATCGCAACAGAAAACAGCTTCAAGCAGACCATAGCCAAGATCAACTTTAAAGTTTTAGATTCCGAAATGGTGGCTGTTGTTACAGACAAATGGTCTCCGTGGACCTGGGCCAGCTCTGTGAGGGCTTTACCCTTCCACCCGAAGGACATCATGGGGGCTTTCAGCCACTCAGAAATGCAGATGATTAATCAGTACTGCAAAGATACTCGGCAGCAACATCAGCAGGGAGAAGAATCCCAGAAGATGAGAGGGGACTATGGCAAGTTAAAGGCTCTCATCAATAGCCGGAAAAGTAGAAATAGGAGGAATCAGCTGCCAGAGTCATAATGGTTTCTTAAATGAGGCTTATGCTTCCATCAGTAAATGATCTGTCTTCAGTGATCAACTTCTGAGCAGAGAATCTTGTGCTTTACCCATGGGAAATTCCTGAGAAAGGTGGTTACTCACTCCTAAAGGTGAACGTTACATGAACTGAAATGAGTATGCATTTTCTTGTATGATATTGACTAGCACTAGACATGTCATGGTCCTCATGGTGCATAGAAATATTTAACTTAACCTAGATTTTATTTATATCTTTATTTACCTTTTCTTCAAAACCAATATGGCGACTATAAAACTAGAATTCTTACATCCCTTAATTGAACTAGGGCCGTAACCTGTGATCTTCGATCCTTGCTTTAAGAGTTTAGAGTTCTAACTGTCAATCATTTGTATACAAAACCAAATGGCAAGTTCACAATTTTTACATAGTAAAAGTTATATAAATGCATGTGACAGAGTAGTTGTCAAAAGAAATGTAGAATAGAAAAGAGACAAGGAAGAGGGAATCTAAAAGCTGTATAAAACACGAGCGATTTTCATAAAAAGATAACATGGAGTTTATGTGCTTCCAGTGAAATATAGTATTAGTTACTTTTAAGATTGCAAAAATTATCAGTTGTTGATATCTGTCATTGATCTCTGTTCCCTTGTTTCAGGAAGATAAAAGGATCACTAACCATTAATATCTTTAATATTGGAATTATGTCAGTGAAGCATTTAAGTTTATATTGTTATGTAATCATCTTCCAGACAAAAGCACTTTCTTTTTTGGAAGTTATTTAAGTTATTCTAGACTCAGAGAATATAATCTTACACAGTTTAATTGATAAATGTGTTTATTCTAATTTTCTAGTTTGTATGGCATTTTAAAAAATATAAGAAATTTCTTTTGAAATATCAAACTTGTATATGAGGGCCGAAACCATCAAAATGGAAAAAAAAAAAAAGGTAGAAAATGCAATTTTATTGACAGAAGTTTATTAAAAATGTTACTAATTTTTAACTTCAATAATTAATTTCAATGATTAACTCACTTTTTTTGGTTTACCAACCTCAGATATCATACTGATTTTTAAGTCACCGATTCTTTTTTTTTTTTAATACTCTTTCATGTGTGCTGGAGAGACGCTCATTTTGTGGAGAAGTGAGAAAAATTCTAATTTGAACAAAAATAGACATACTTTATTTTAAAAGAATGTTGGTACATTATGTTCACTGGTATATAAATACAAATGTGGTAAGTTTGTGATGAATAAAATAACTATCTTCTAATTGTATGTTTGGATCCTTTTATTAGAGTAATTTAATAGTGATTTTTTTTTTTTTACTCCAAATAACAACTAGATGGGAGAAGTATGAAAATTTTCTTCATATCCTCATATTTCTTTTAAAAACACAACTTTTGCTCTTTCATTTTACTTACTTTTAAAGACATTTTCATGTTTCTAGGTGCAAACAGAACTTATATCATATACCTAATCAAAATCTAATACGAAAGTTTTATTTGTAGTTAACAAGCCATGAAGAAGGTAATCAAGGTCGATATATTACCTTCCTAAGCACTACAATATAAAGCGTCAAGAACTGAAATCATTGTCAAAATGAATGTAATCACTGATCAGAATCTAGGAATAAGATTTATTATTTAAATGGTGGTAAATTATGATATTATAGAAGGAAGCCTCAATGGGGCAAAAATAGCAGTTAACAAATGCAACATAAATAATGTTTATTCAAAAAAAAGCTATTAAATAAAAGCTATTGTTCCAAATGTATATGATTCTAAAGTAGTCTCTAAAGCAGTTTGTTTTGCAAGTAGGTCATTATTTCTACTCTACATGCACAAATGGAAATATGCATAAAGCCAAAACCATCTTCTGTATTTATGGCCAATCTATTCTATGTACAGAGTTGAAAGTAAAATTGTTGTAGACTCAGAGGATAAGGTAAACTATACAGGTCCCCTTGCTTCATGTAAACCCAAACTGATAGACAATAGGGTGTTTAGTGTTGTAACATTATTTGTGCTATTTAATACCTTCTACTTTGAACGTTATTAAATTGTATATACTTTTATTACTTTACTTTTAAAATTATAGAGCCCCTTTTGAACAAAACTGCCAAATGTAAAGAAAATTTTCTTTCTTAAAAATATTGTTAACATATACTGAATGTTGGTGGTTGATTGGTTGGTTTTATTTTGTGTAGTTTGACAGTTCGATGACTTGATATGTTTTCCATTTGTACATAAAATTTCCTAGAAATGCACTTTTTTTCACAGTGTAGGTTTGTGAATAGATGCTAGCATGATGAAACTGTCATTACAGTGAATGTTCACTCTGTGTTAGAAAATGTAGTTAGCACAGTATTATTTAATTGGATATTGAAGAAATCATGTGCCTGGCAAAATAAAACATGTTGAATTCCCCAAGGATGTCTTTAATTTTCCTTTTTAATGTTGGGTTTACAATTTCTTGTTGCCATGGTAGAATCTACTGACTCTTGTAATTGTTCTTTTTTTCCCTGTTTTATTTATTTATCCTTTTTTTTGTGAAAGTAATGCATCTGGATTTCAAAATTCAAAACTTCCAGAAAGATATACTTGGAAATCTCTCCTTGCACTACTGTCTCTCCTTTATGCAAGTCCTACCCCAGAAGCATCCAATGCTCTCAGTTTCTGTGTGTATTTCTATGATATTTTATAAACAGCAAGCAAATTCATATTTGTTTTCTCTTTAAGAGGCATGGTACATCCACTCACGTCTGTGGACAGTTATTCAGACTTGTGTCCACAGTGGGAAAAAAAAAGGATAGTTTATAAATGCTTGGGCTTTGGAGCCAGACTGCTAGGATTTGAATCCAAGCCTTCTGTCTTATCATGGGAAAGTTATCGAATCTCTCTCTGCCTCAGTTCTCTGCCCAAGTTCATCCCAGTAAAGGGTTAGGGCAGAACATATCATATAATAAGTATTCAATAAATGTCTTAATATTTGTTTATTTAGAAAGTGACATATTGCTAGAACAGGAAGGAATATTTAAGTTGTGTCCTTTGACAAGTTAAATGCCAGTGGCCTAGGCTGGGGAGCCTGCGGTCAGTGGATCAGATAACACCTTACCAAGATAAATGAGCCTTTATAAAAGTGAGGGAAAGGAAGCCACAGGAAAAGAA
The DNA here is from genome assembly GCF_028564815.1 of Eubalaena glacialis. NCBI lineage: Eukaryota > Metazoa > Chordata > Mammalia > Artiodactyla > Balaenidae > Eubalaena > Eubalaena glacialis. The sequence continues at coordinate 24,818,433 of NC_083723.1, read as the reverse complement.
ACAACAAAAAATAAAAGTAATCTCAACAAATCTTCCAACCTGATGATTCTGCACTACTCCCTAATTGTTTCATTTCTCAGTATCTCCCTTGCTTCTATTTGAACTTAACCTTAGTTTAAAAAATTTTAAATGCATTTCTTATCATTTTAATGCATTTCTGATGCTTTGTGCCTCCTACCTAAGTGAAAAATTTTTTTAAGGAAAGGATCACAGTTTCCTATATTTACTCTCTGGGTAAAGTCAAGAGAGACACCGCAGCTTTGTTTTGCAGCACAGTCAAGTCCATTGAAAACTTCAGTCTAGACAAGGAAATAAGCAGACTAAGTAAAATGGTTACTTAGCCAGTGGCATTGAGAATTTCTTTGAATTTTATGCATGGTGACAAAGTTGTGGAAGACTATTGTGAAAAATATTTTTTTTTCATAAGAGTTATCCCACCATCATTTTGTCCAATCACCTTTTGCACAAGAATACAAGCCCCTCTGCAAAATCAAAACCAATTGCAACAAATTCTGTGTATGTGCTGTTCAGTGAACTTCACTGTCAATGAATTGTTTTTCCTAAGGGGCCTCTGGTATATATTTCAATTTTTATGATTTCATAACAACTTTACTTTCATAGTGCACAGGTATTGAGAATTGGAAGAACTACCTCCAAGATAAGAAAATGCCATCTTCACTCTAGTGACTAATGTATTTGTCTATGTACCTCATAAAATAATACTTTCCATACAGGTTGAATTGTATATTTCTCAGGGCTATTATGTTGCCATGCTTGAGTATTACTTACATAAAGTGCTATTAAAGAATGCCATTATAACAAACACATTAAAACTATTTATCCTATGTAAGGTTATCTCTCAACCCCCAAGTACAAAAGTGGGGTGAATTATGTTCCTTAAGTGTTTTTTCCTCTGAGTTATTCCTCTGAATTATAAACATGCCATCCAAACACTTTATGAGATAAAAAACATAATGATTTCTGCATGGCCAAATGGATATATGATGGAATTATTATAAAAATCAAAGCCATTCCTATTGTTTCTCTGGATATTTTTCAATATCTTGTTTAATTTTTTCCCTTTCACTGATTTGTGTGGGTCGGGGGTGGAGAGGGCATGATTAGTAATCAACTTCCCTTCTCTGCTGCATCAGGGCTCATCAAACAGAGAGCTTGGACCTTCAAAGTATCTTTTGAGTTGATGAGAACTCACAGTTGTAAGCTGTGAATAGGAAAAGCAACCATGGGAAACAAAAAAACTGAGGAGGTACTACCCAAGCCACATCTGCCTGGCACATTCACTGGATTCCCAGTGATATTTGCATGGATGCAGATGTATGTGTGTTGTATCCACAGATCATGCACATCGAGATCCACAAACCAGCTATATTCAATTTTTTTATTATTTCAAAATGAATCTCAGTTTCTGCTTCAAGTTCCCATTCCAACTTCTCCACTTAAAAATGATACAGCCTGGGAATGTTATGTCCCTCTTGATGAGATGTTGCTTTCTCTAAAATTGGAATTATAATAATATCTTTCACATGTAGTGGTTGTGAGAATTAAATGAGTTAATACATGTGGAATTCTTATAGTACCTGACGCATAGTAAAAGCTCAATAACATAAAAATCACTAAACAAAAAAAATCTTAAATGAAGATGTATATGAGATGGATGTAGCATCTCTTTCTTTCATTAATTAAATTACCTTGGATGAAACAAGACTGAACCAAAATGCTATTTCTAATTTTTGTTTTTAGATATGAAAGTGTGAGGAAATGTACTCACATAATTGGAGATAGAAGAAGTTTCATTATAGTGCTGCTATTCAAATATGTTAGTATCTTCTGAAGAATATGTCACATAATTATTATTAAAGTTTATTTTAATTAAAAACTGACAATTTCATTAGGTTCTCTTGCAATTTTATTTTTTAAAATGTTTGGAAACCATCCTTCTTCTCAATACTTGTACCTATAGTTCCAATCATGCCTTGATGGGTTGTGTGGCTCAGTGGACCCATATCCATGGATTTTCCAGGATAAGCATCTGTAATGCAGACTCCCAGCAGCCAGTTGCTTACGGAGTGGCCTTGGGAAAGTTACTTAACCTCTTTGTACCTTGGGTGCCTCATCTGAAAAATGAGGATAAAAATGATAGCAACTCACAGGGTTGTTGTGAAGGTTAGAATCATATTTATACATAAAGTGTTTATAACATTCCTGCCACATGATTATATATTATTATTAGTTGAATTAATGCTCTTGTTACGTGCTGTTATAAGACCCCTCCACTTCATTAAGAAGCTCCAGTGAGGATTTGTTATCTTTATTGTTGCTCCTATTTTCTTAGCCCCCTGCCACTGTCCAGCAGACATTCTGATGATCATTATCATGTTATGCACCTGTGGGTCTTCATTTTTGACCCTGAACTTTTATTTTCCCAATTCAAGTGTAGGGTCTTGACTCATTCTTTCCTCAAGTTGAATTTCTTCTCCATTCACCTTGTAACCTTGAGTTGCTGGGAGAAGCTGGCTCTCCTGGAGCTTAGATTTACTCACCCTGGATGTTAGCTGTCATCTACAGTGTTACAAACTTGACCTTTATCATAAGCGTCCTCGGTATTCCCATTCTATAGCCTCCCGTCAGATCTCTCCTGGCAACCCTCCAGGCATGGTAAATCATGGCTGAATTCATATTGGTAAAGAAGGTAAACTATGTGCTAGGCAACTCATAACAGTCAACAGCTATAGCACCAGAAAACTACCACAATTCTCACCCTCTTACAAATAACCATTTACTGAGCATTTTCTGTGAGCATTCCTATGTAAAGGTGCACACTATACATAGTTATCTGCTTTCTTTGTAGGATCTTCTGAAGGTATTAGTCTGTTTTGTAAATGGCAAAACTGAGAGTCTAATGCATTTAGATACTTGCCCTGAGTTAAATAACTTTCTAAAGGCCCCAAAGTATGAAATACAAAGAGTCTAGCTCCAAACTTTAAGCATCTTCTATACTTCATTACTTAGAGTCTCACCAAGAAGGCTTTTCACTACAAAAACTTTCATACACAGCAGCCTTCATAATATAATTTATAGGACTCTGGGTAACATCTATCCCAGGCCATGGAGTCAGAATGCCTAGACTCAATTTTCTAGGTTACTACTACCTAACTTTACAGGTCTGACATCATTATGGTAATATCAATCTCATGAGAAAGTGAAGATCATGATAATTCATGTAAAGTGCTCAAAACTTACCTGATGTAAAATGAATATCAGGTAGTATTAACTATTTTATCACTATGTCTTTGCTACTGGAAATACCATTTATTAATTCTTTTATCAAATATTTATTGAGCACTTACTATGTGCCTGGCAGTATTTTAGGCATTGAGGGTATAGCAGGTAACAAAGCAACATCCTTACTGTTGTGAAATTTACTTCCTGGATGGAAAAGTTAAAACAAACACACAAATAGCTATGTAAAGGTCAGGCTGATGGTGGAGAAAAGGGAACCCTCTTGCACTGTTGGTGGGAATGTAAATTGATACAGCCACTATGGAGAACAGTATGCAGATTCCTTAAAAAACTAAAAATAGAACTACCATATGACCCAGCAATCCCACTACTGGGCATATACCCTGAGAAAACCATAATTCAAAAATACACATGCACCCCAATGTTCACTGCAGCACTATTTTCAATAGCCAGGACATGGATGCAACCTAAATGTCCATTGATAGGTGAATGGATAAAGAAGATGTGGTACATATATACAATGGAATATTACTCAGCCATAAAAAGCAACAAAATCGGGTCATTTGTAGAGGCATGGATGGACCTAGAGTCTGTCATACAGAGTGAAGTAAGTCAGAAAGAGAAAAACAAATATCGTATATTAATGCATATATGTGGAATCTAGAAGAATGGTACAGATGAACCTATTTGCAGGGCAGGAATAGAGATGCAGACATAGAGAATGGACATGTGGACACAGGTAGTGGGGAAGCGGGGGTGGGATGAACTGGGAGATTGGGATTGGCTTATATACACTACTATGTGTAAAACAGATAGCTAGTGGGTACCTGCTGTATAATGCAGGGAGCTCAGCTCCGTGCTCTGTGGTGACCTAGATGGGTGGGAAGGGGGGGTGGGAGGGGGGAGGTCCAAGAGGGAGTGGATATAGGTATACATATAGCTGATTCGCTTCGTTGTAACTAACGACAGAAACTAACACAACATTGTAAAGCAACTATACCCCGATAAAAGAAAAAAAAAAGTTAGGCTGAGATAAGTTCTCTGAAGGAAATTAAAGAAAGGTGAAAAAATCTTGCAAAGATCAGGGGAAAAGAGCATTTCAGGCAGAGCGACAAGCTAGTAAACGCTCTGGGGCAAAAATAATTCTGGCAGATTTGAGGAAAAGAAAAGAAAACCTGAGTGGCTTGATCTCAGTGAAAGAAGAGAAGGCAAGGACGAGACTGTATCCCAAAGGCAGAGAAACAAAGTCACGTGGGTCCTGATGACCACAGGGAGAAGTTTAGATTTGATTCTAAGGAATACAAAAGTCATGGAGGCAACGACATCACATTAGTGATTTACATTCCATACAAAATATCTCTGGCTGTATTTCAGAGGACTTTTGAGAGCAAGGAATGCAAACAAAGAAAACAGAAAGACCAACTAGGAGCCAAAGACATATTTTTAAATGAGAACATAACTGGTAGATTTAAGTATTGACTTTCACTCACAAAGAGGTATAAACAACTGGTAATAGTTCCTCCTGGAGTGTACTTTTGAAATAAAACGCAGGGGTGATATGAGAGAGTACTCATCCCCTGAGGTTGAGGAAGAATTGTTGGAGTGGCCTGCTCCAGAAGGGAAAAAGGGACACCAAAAGAGGTCAAAGGTGGCTTGTAGAGAGCCCTAGGGGTGGTCCTGGAGCTAGAATATGCAGAAACTGTCAGAAAGAGGGATTTATTATGCAGTAATAGCCAGAGGAGGAAGTGGCTTAGGTTTCAATACTGAGAACTAAATCAGTCATGGATAAAAATCCAAGAGCCATTAATGACAGTGTTGTGTGAATGCTTTTAAGACAGGCTGGGGTCACATGGCCAGGGGCTGTAAATAACTGAGGATGCGAACAGCCTTTATGGTTGAGAGTCCACAATAAATAACCTTACTGAATATATAGTGCGACATGATTAAGAGACCAACAATTTGTAAAGACCAGCTGCCTTAATAATCCAGTTAATTAATCCTGATTTTATTTACTGGACAAGTGATGCAGTTTCATCCTGCATTTAGAAACAAACTGTCAAGTGAGTGAGAACTACTTAGAAAATGGAGTGTGTGGTAAAATATCCTTTTTCAGAAGGGTGAAATTACAATGCAGTTTATATAGGAATTCAAATCTTTAATTAAGGCACTCGGGTCAGCATTGAAGCAGTGATTCTGGAGCTCTTATAGCTCTTCATAATGGACCCTTCTACACCCCAGATGACTGTTTCCTCTGCCATGTTAAAAAGGGAAACTAAGTGTTGCTAGGAAAGATGGTTTCTGGAATGACTCCCTTGAGACGGCTTCATCAGAAGCTGTCATTGAGGCTTTGAAAACGGAGGGAAATCCAAGTGTCTTCTCAGGAACAGAGTAATTATGGACATTTGTGGATAAAAATATCTATGGAAGATGAATTTGAGGAAGGGAAAGAAGGAATAAGAGACCGATTCATTTCTGAATAAAGAGCATTAGCCTGTACCATCCCTACCACTACCACCACCAAAACCACTAGCTGGGTCAAGAAAAAAATATTTACAGCCAGAGAACAGCAGGGGAAGTGCTTAACATTTTCTGAGATTACCAGAATTTTTTTTTTAATTCATCAAGAGAAATCATAAAAACCTTTTTGCAGACTTCCTTGCAACACTTTTTTTCAGGAAAAAAATTGCAGCTCTGTGAGGCTTTCTTCCACTTTCCCAGGTTGGTTTATCCCTCCTTGCTGTTCCACATGGCTTGTCCACATGTGTCATAGCATTAGCCCTGTTTATTAACATTTAATCTCTTATTTTTGTCTCTTGCCAGCTACAGTGTGTTTTTCATTTTAATCATTTTTTATTCTTAGTATCTAGGACATTGCTGACTATATAGTAGGTGCTTCATAAACACACGGCATCTTCCCTTTTAGATAGTATATAGTAAATCCTTTTAAACTCTAATATCTAATGAATAGGGAATTGATACTTTATACTGTAATACAGATTTCAGAACGTGAACAGTTATTGGTTTGAAAATCCATTATGGTAACTAGAACACTCAAACTTATCATCAACCAACAATTTAAAATATTAATATACCATCTACCTCCGTGTGAGAAATGAATAACCCCATCTCAATTGTACAAGAGAAAGCTAAGACAAATTTAAAATATCTGTTAGTAAAAGATGATAAACAACAATCAAATAATTTATATTACAAGGGCAACAAGAGAACATGATTAAAATATCTACTTCGTTCTATGAGTGTTCTATTAGCTATTAAGTCCGATGTATTCAGTAGTTCATCTAATTCCCACAGCCGCAATGATTTGGTAGGCATTGTTATATGAATTTTACAGATGGAAAAACAAGCTCAGATGTTCCCACCACGGCTAGCACGTTACTGGGCTGAGACTGAAAAGCACGTTTACTTTTCGGCCCATACCGCCCAAGGAGTAAGAGTTGAGAGAACGGAGACTTTACTATAGTAATCGGGGAAGGTTCCTTGCTGCAGAAAGATCTTGAAATGGACTGTGGAGAATAGAATTCACATAGGTTAATGTGGAGGAAGAAGGACATTTCTGGAGCTTCAGAGGTGGGAAACATAATGGGAATGCAAAAAGGAACCTGCTGATTGATTTTGAGAGTTGAAGTTACGGAAGAGCAAAGTTAAAGTTAGATGTGAGTGCAAGTGAATGGAGTAAATAATGAAATAAACGTGGTTTGCTCTTTGTTTTTGAGGATATATTTAAAAAGGGAGAAATGAGGGGCAAACATTTACTTTAATTGATTGATGGGTGCCCTGGCTGCTTCTCAAAAGAATCTGAAGTGAGAAGATACTATTAGGGGTCAATAAGGTTAACGTGGTAGAAGAGTAATGAACACTTATCACTTCTCAACTCAGTGGGCACACTGAGGCTAGATTTGTATTGCATGTATGTGTCAAAACTAAGAAGGCCCTTGATATTTGGATGTGGGTTAAATATTGAATAATTGTTGAATGGATTAGAATATTACCCACCTTGTGCTTTATTTATGTTTTTATATAAGAGAAATACTACTACTACTACTACTTATAATGACAATATAGCTAACATCAATGGGATGCTTACTAATTGCCAGGTAGTGTTGCTTCTATGCATTATCTTGTTTAATTCTCATCTGCAAACCCAGGAAATATACACTACTATTATTTACCTTCTTACAGATGATGAAACCAAGGCACACAACTATTAAGAAATTTAACATTAATAAGAGAGTTAGTAAGTAGAGTATTCTAATCTCTGATGCCCTGTTATATTATAATGAGTCATTCATAGGTGTTCTATGAGACTCAAGTGATCTGTAACATTGGTGATAAATTTTGGTAGGAAATATTAGAGTAATATCTATAAATGAGGACTTCCAGCTTTGTCTTCCTATTCAGATATTTGTCTCTGTAGATAATATGGTTTCAGCATATCAGAATTTCTAGTAACTACCAACTGTACCAACAACAATTGTAGTGTCTCAGGACATCACTTTATCCCAAGAAGAATCAATGATTAAGATTAGGTTAAAATAACACCCATATGTAGAATTATACACAATACTTGTGCACAATTTAGTTGAGAAGATCTTTCTGACAAATTTAACAAATGTAAGGCTCAAGAATCCAAAAAATCTAAGGCAAGGGGAACACGCTGTCAGGACACACTGAAACAGCTAGAGCCAGAGGACAAATGTTCTTAGTAAATGGCTCTTCCAGATGAGAATACTCTGGGGTGAACAGTGTAAGGCAGGTGGAAAGACAAGGGTGGTCCCAAGAGTTGTCACACACAACCATTTTACAGATGATGAAACTGAGAGCCATAAAGAGGTCACATACTTTGTTACTAAGAACTACATTTATTTCTCAATGTAGTGCTTTTTCCACATATATAAGTGACCTAGAGATATGGCTATATCGTGCAGAAAAGTGCACACAAGAACAAAAACATGATTCTTTTTGGCTGTCAGCATCAAATAAGTAAAAGCTTGAGTTTCTGGGATTCCATATTATTGCCTGGATGCTGTTCAATTGTGCTGTCTCACTAGACCAGATTTTTTGGGTCAGTCTCATTTGGCTTTGCTCAGCTACACATGGCTTCTGTATAAAACAGGGCCGAAGTGAAAGAATATGCTTTTCCTTAATCCACATTTTCTGCCTGGTGAAAAAATGAAGAGCTTCGCCCTCAGGGTCACAACAACAACTTTCTCCAATTTTCTCAGCAGTAGTTGAGAATTATCTTGTCAGCATCACTGTCTTTTTTAACAGGTGCTGGGAGGGGGACAAGCAACCACAGGCGTAGGGGATAGAAAAGTCATCTGAAAAAAATGTCGTTAAAAAAGCCCAAGTTTGTCCTCTGTTGTGCCTGTCCTTTGTAGAGAAGCCAGCATACTATGGCCTGACAACCGAACAGATGTGCCTCTGGCCTAACCCTGCATCCCCTTACCCTCCATCCAAGCCCCTTCCTTTCCCTGCTTCTCCCATGCTTCTGTCTCTTCGATTCCAATGCTTCTCAAGCATTAATATGTGTATGAATTACCTGTACCTTGCTAAGAGATAGATTTTTCATTCAATAAGATTGCTCTGGAGGGTCTGCATTTCTAATAAGCTCCTAGGAGGTGTCCATGCTGCTGGTCTGCAGATCACACTATGAGTGGTAAGGTTCCATGTCTACTTTTGTAATTGATGGTCGAGAGGATGAAGGTAGATTTTGGAGGAAGAGAAAAGACAATTTCTTTCTCCTTTTCTCCCATCCTTCACAGTGAAACAATTGTTTCATTTCTCTGTAAACAATTAGAAACAATCTTCCTTGGGACAGCTGACACAGACTTGAAAATATACAATTTATCTTTGCATGCAGTTACCTGTCTCTTTTGTAGTAATATATGGAGAACATTTCTCCAAAAAACTTAACTTTGCTTATTTTTCATAGCCATAGTTCATTAAATTAATGTGATTTTTGTATGTTTATTTTAAAAACAAAGGGGGAAAAGTACAATTAGTTTCACCAAGTCTTAACCTGAATTAGGATAGAATTAAGATCAGTGATGCTCTGGTCAACGTTTTAACTAGGTCTCCAGAAGAAAAACCAAAGAAATTATACCCATTTCCATGACATAAATGCCACCACCATGGTTACCAATGTGAGATCACAGGATACAAAACCAGGAAGAGATTCGTATAAGAGCCTTCAGAGCTGGTGCAGGAATCACTGAGGGGCTCTCCACAAACAGAGTTGAAGCTACAAGGAAGGATGGCATCACTCAAGGAAAATTACAAAGGAAAAAGAATGTTGACAATCATTTTCTGTAGAACTTTGTATATATACTGTCTTCTATTACATTTATCTTTGTCTCATAGTTAACTTTGGATTCGTTCCCCAGACATTAGATCATAAGTCAGTGTTCTAAATGTCTTTGGTCCTTTATATTTATAGTAAATGGTTTTTAAAAATATATGTTGAATTGCAAAAGGAGGAGAGCATAAAGTTGACTCCATTAGACTATTTTTGAAGCAAAAAAAGACTGAGTTTACAGGTACAATTTTTACTGAAAAAATAAGAGGATTGATAGAGTAAATCTCTATGGTGATCATCTGTGATTTTTAAGAACAGACAATATTTCCTAAATTATGGCTATTCTAAGGAAATTTCTATATTTCTGAGACTAAAGTAGTTTCATCTAAAGTTGTGACGCAGGTGTGAAGCAGCCTTCCAGATTTAAGTTGGAAGAAAGGTGACCCATAGAATCCTGAGAGAGGCAACAGGTAGTAATTGTCTGCTTATGAACAGAGATTAAATCTAGTTGAGGAAGCAGAGAACAGAGAGACAATGGAGCCTGCATTTGGAGCTAAGGAATAGAGTTGTACAAGGATTTCTCTTCACATAATTTAAGTTCACAGACAATTAAAACAAAGAATCAAGTGACTGTGAAGAAGTATTAAACAAAGTGGTATTTAAGTGTAACTCAGAGACATGCATACCTGAAAATATGGAGTATAAATAGAAAGCTGCTGGGTAGAACAATTTTAAAATTAAACAACAAAATTATATATTAAATTTTTCTAAGCTGGATGTTTTATTGAACTGTAGACTTGTCAATGATCTACCTATATATGAGTTTCCTACCTGCACAGACACATACACATACACACACACACACTCTAATCCTCATCATTTTAAGTGGCTTCTTGAGAATGTTGAGATTTGGCTGATTTATCACAGAGGATAACTGGAAATGTTATCTAATGTTATCTAATGTTGAGGTCAAGGATAATGTTAATGTTATCTAATGATTAAAGAGTCTATTGGATAATATCCTTGCTTGTTTTATCACAACATCCAAGCATATACAGAAGTCATTATTTTAGAATGTAAACTATAGTTTTGAATGATCTATTCTGTCTCATATTCTGCACCTCACTGGTCAGCACAGGATACAAGTGGAAAAATAGGTACATGACATTTTTTAGAAGCAGAATTATTTGCACTGCTATCATCATTGCGCTATACTTAACAATTATATAGATTTGCGTATCTAACATCTGCTTCTCCAATAACAGTTACCCAGAGGTGCAGGCTTAGATCTTTCTTGAGATAAGTGGCTAAAATATTTTCTTAGCTAATGAATGGATAACGATGCTCTCAATTTTATCGCTTGTGCAAATTTATCTTTGGACACTGTTTTCAGATTACCCTCAAATGTGCATTTAAGTATCGGATACCACATAAATGTCAGAGGGAGAAAAACTAGACGACTCTTGGCAGTCTGCAAGAGCGATGTTGTCAAAGGTCATCAACAAGTCTGACAAAACAGTCCTCATTAACAGTGTCTGTCATCACCTCCATTTGGAAGTAATTTGGATATTTGCAGTGACCCCGTCAGTTCTGATTGGCTGGGCAGTGACCTTGACCAGGGTGAAACCTGTTCAGTGTAGCTCAGATAATGCACTGTAGGTGGAATCCAGGATGACAGATGGCAGTGGGGTCAGTGAAGAGGAACTTGTCCGTCATTGCTATTGAAGATGAAGCCACTCAACAGTGTAGTTCAACTGACACAAGAGCTGTGGTTTGCATACGCCACAAGAGAATTGTCCAAGTTCCTTTATTTTTAAAGAAATGCTATAGTCTCATGATCTCAGACTGCATGAGGTTGATGAATAAGTGGACAAGAAAGCCTAGCTGTTGGAGTTTAGCAATAGACTAGACATTTCAAAACTTGTCTTTTACTTAATAGCCAAGGTCCGATAAGTCTTGCTGGCTGTATCTTTATTGTGGATAACTTCTGGACCAAAAACTAGTTCCTGTGATATTTTTCTTCATTCTTATTCACAAACCTGGTTAGTGAGAGTAATAACCTTACTCTTCTAGTAGACACATCTGTTTCTTTTCCCTCCCTCGCATACCACAGAATCAATATGAAATATAACTTTGATAATAGAGTGTATTATACTTTCTAAGTGCTAGAATAATAAGGCTATAAAAGCAATTATATTCTGGAAATAATTAACCTTTGATAAAACAATCTGGATATGTTTCTGTAGTTTCAGTGGCACTTTTTTTTTTTTTTTAATATGAAAAACCAGGACTGGATAGGATATTGAGTGACATATAGCACAGCATTTTGATTCTGGGCTCTGAATCTCTATCATTCAAAAAAATACAAGACCCAAGACTGATAGGCTAAGGACCTAATGGAAACACATCAACATCCAAGTAACCCAACATGATGAATAAATAAGAAAATACACCTAACCTTCAATTACTCATGGGATGTTTAACAATCTTGAAGAAAATCTCTTAAAGATCTTTCCTACACACTGACTGCCTGAGCTCAGGAGTTTTTACTAAATCTTCATCATTGGCTTCTTCCTTGCAATGTTTTTGGACCAAACAGCCAACCAAAAATGAATTAAAAAGTGAATAATTTCATAGAATAATAAAGTATTAAAACTACAAGAAAACTGACCGATGATGCAGTTAAAGTGATTCCCTGCCTTGTGGATTACTCAAGGTTCATATCTAGCATGTAGATGTGCCTCAGAGATGTTTAGGACAAGATGAGAGTCCTTAGTAAGAACCCACGGAACTCTACTTAATAATTAGACATCATCATTTCCCCTATTTATCCTAGTTTAAAAAGGAGCTCCCTGCGAGGCAAAATACTACCCTGCCCATCCAGACCCCCAATATACAGACATTCACGCTTTCCTTATCAATTTAATTTTTTCATTTGGTCATTTTATACATAACAGATAACATCATCCAAATGGCTTTTAGGATAATGCATCATTTTCACTGAAACACTTTGCCTAACTGAATTTGAGATCCTCCCATTTGGGTAGAGCAGCTTTTATAAAAATTGCCTCAACCAGGCTCATTCCAGCTAAATTTACACCACCTGTTTTAATGTGCATATTGTCATGACCCACAGAGACTGCATTAAGTAATTAAGAGACAGACCACATAGTGTCATTTGCTGTAAGTGAATCTGTGGATTCAATCAATAACCACCTGAAAGTGCCTAGAGCTACAGGATTAGGGCAAAACCTGCTGAGACAAGCCCTGGGGGGTCCAAATGAGGGTGCATTAATTTGAGACACCATTATGCAGTTTTCAGTCCATTTTAATTAGTCATAAAACATAGTATAACCCACATAGTTAACAAAATCATCCAAGACAGATTCTGCTTTGCCTTAGCAAAGACTCAAAACAGAGCTCAAGATAAAATCAAATAGCCAGTTGAGCAGAAGAAGAAAAGACATTAATCTTATCTGCTTTTCTAAGGCATGGTTTATCTCCTAAAGAAGAGCTGAACCCTGGGATTGCTGCAAGCTCTCTTATTTTCTGCAGACAAAAAAAAGAAAAAGCCATTTTTGAAGTGCTAATACGACTGTAGACAAAATTTATTTTACGCGAATTTTTATAGGTCTACTAGTGAAAGGGTTGAGCAGCTATTGTTTGCTAAACTGTCATTTGTTTGGTTAAAAGTTCGTCATACTCATCCAGAGTATGGTCACTGCTTAGGAATCAGATGACCACACCAGAGCTACACACTATATGAATCATATAATTTGTTTTGGATCAGGTTCCTTCCAGATGGTAAAATCTGGTGTGTTTGTTAAGAATTGGCTTAAGCCCTGATTCACTCTAGAGTTCAGCTGAAACAGACTAATTGAATGGGACTCATCCCAACACACATGTCTTCTCCAAGCTGAAAGTGATTTAGGGTTTTGATGGCAGTTAGTGACCACTGGGTGGATTTGTATTCATTCTAGGCAGTCAGCAAGCGACAGTGTTTCCACCCTATGAGAAAACTTGAGGTGATTATTTCCCAGGTGGCTTTTTCAGACAGAGGTCTCTTACAAAAGAAGAAAGGAACACTTTGACAAAGTCCAAAGAGCAGCTCATATTTAAGAATTTTTGATGGACAAATTCAGGGGCCTTTTCAAACTCTACAGGGTGCTTTTGGAATATGTTTGGAATGTAAACACGTACTTGAATTGCCCAGCTGCCACCTGGCTTAGAGCGTGACCTTTCATATCATTTTTGTATTTTAAAGCAAAAAAGGAATCTTGGTGATCATCGGGGTCAAACTGTTGCTTTACAGACAAGAAAAATGGGACTAAGGTAAATTAAGTAATTCACTCTCATGAACTTGTTTTCCATCCAAGCCTCCACATTCTGTCCCATCCCAGAGCACATAGGTTCTATGGCATGGGTGCACCTTAGCAGAATGACACTTATTGGTGACATTTTCTCTCGCTTTTATTTATCTTTTTTATAAATTTATAAATTTGTTTATTTATTTAGGCTGCATTGGGTCTTTGTTGCTGCATGCGGGCTTTCTCTGGTTGCAGTGAGCGGGGGCTACTCTTCGTTGCTGTGCATGGGCTTCTCACTGCGGTGGCTTCTCTTGTTGCGGAGCACAGGCTCTAGGCATGTGGGCTTCAGAAGTTGTGGCTCACAGGCTTCAGTAGTTGTGGCTCACGGGCTCTAGAGTGCAGGCTCAGTAGTTGTGGTGCATGGGCTTTGTTGTTCCACAGCATGTGGGATCTTCCTGGACCAGGGCTCAAACCTGTGTCCCCTGCAATGGCAGGTGGATTCTAAACCACTGCACCACCATGAAAGTCCCTCTCTTGCTTTTATATTCACCTCTCTCCTTTTCACTTCTGCTGCTTTTTCTTGCTTTCCCCCACATTACTCCTGCTCTCCCACTCCTTTTTTTGCCATCTCTCTTTTTAAAAGCATCTCCCAATTCTAGCTCTAAGTTTTAATTATAGTATCAATAAGAATAGCCTTCTGAAGCAAAACAAAACAAAACAAAAAACGCCTACTGAATAATTGCTCACATGATTTCCAACTTCTCTCAAGTTTCACCTGAGAGTGTTTATTGTCTATAGCATTTGTCTGAAAAATGTACTGCTTATTACATTTGGGGCTTGCTTGTTATAGATTTAATTTTATTTTTTATTTATATATGCAAAAGCAAAGACCTCAAAGTATTTTGAATTCCTTCCAGGACCTAGTACAGAGCTAGACTATCTGATTATTCAAAGAGGTTGATTTTCTATCTGGATCTTTTAGATCAATGGCTTTGATTTACAAAATGTGTCTAATCAATCAGATGGTTGCTTACAACTAGTTTAGGGGGGAGGAAACACTTCTAAAATGCAGATTTACCTATGTATCTTGAATGGGACTGGAATTTGAATGCTCCATTTCATAGTGGCCTGAGATAATCCTGGTATTTAACTGAGGCATTATAAGGTTTTAGAGATTTAACTTCCCTACGCAAATGAGAAGTTGTTTCAAAACTTTCATTAAATCTTTGTTTCTACTACACACACACCCCTATACTACTACAGCTGGAGTGCAAATGTACAAAAGAAATAAGTTTATTTTAATCATAAAATTTCATTAACCTAATCTTTAGTGCTATATGTCCAGAATTTGTGCAATAACCACAACAAAATGAGTGTTAGAAATACTATGCTAGAATTACAGAAATATGTCATAATCCTGATCATTAACCATAACAGAGTCTATAAATTAAGGAAATGAGAGTAACCCAGGACAGAGAAAAGTCCTTGTGAAAGAACAATAGAAAACTTTTACAATAAGACAGGGGCGGGGACGTGTGGCACGAGAAGTGCAAGGTTGACTCACGGAAGGTACGGTGGCCCGGAGCAGAGCGAAGATGCGAGAAAGAAGCCAAGCCCCTGGGGGAGGGGGCGCAGAGCGCACTGGCACGAGATGCGATGGCTCATGAAGGTGGAACGCCTGAAAGACCACGCAAGGGAGCGAGTGGGCCAGTGTCAATCATCACTGATGACTAATGTGGGTCACAGGGATGAGAAGGTCAATGAGTGGCAAACCATAGTAGTTTGTGCTATATAACTACACAGGTGCCAGAAGTGAACTGTTAAAAGAGCGTGTGTGTGTCTGTCTGTGTGTGTGTTTAACTATGGCAGGATAGATTATGGAGATACTTTATTTTGCTCTCAGGGTGTTTGTTCTCCTCTCATCTGCCCTTATACTCCAAAGCAAGTAACCGGGCATGGTACTCCCTCGCTCCCGCGGAGATTTGTGTAGCTTGATTGAAAATCAAAATTGCCTTAGGAAAATTGGTTCTTTACGATTCATTACATGCTCTTCATATTATGTTAATTAACTATATAAATTAACTTTGTTTCCTAAATAATTGCATTTAAAAGTATGTTTAAGGTTTATATTTTTAATAGTTTACTATTTTCCAGTTTTATTGAGACTTAATTGATCTGTAGCTCTGTATAAATTTAAGGTGTACATACAGCATAATGGTTTGACCTACGTATAATGTGAAATGATTACCAAAGTAAATTTGGTTAACATCATCATCTCGTATAGATACAAAAAAAGACAGAAAAAGAAAAAATATTGTTTTTTTTTCCTTGTGTTGAGAACTCAAGATTTACTCCAAACTTACATATATGTATAAAACACAGCAGTGTATGTATAGTAGTCATGTTGTACTTTACATCTCCAGTACTTACTTATAACTAGAAATTGTTACCTTTCACCACCTGCATCCAATTCCCCCTCTCTGCACATCTGTCTCTCATAACCACAGACAGATGTGATCTTTTTTTCTATGAATTTGTTTTTTTCTTTTTTCTTTCTTTTTGGATGGCAAGTAGGCAAAGAAAGGAGTTACCATTATCACTAGACGTGGTCCTGAATATCATAAGCAGGGGCTGCTGCAACAAAGTGTAGGAAGATGGGAGTACTTATAGATCCCTGTGGTTCCCTGGAGCATCTCTTGGTGTTTTCATGCCAACTGAGGAGTCTAACAGTCAGTTGCAGTAAACCCTTTGGCAATATTGAAGCAAATGAAAGCTCCAAACCCTTAAGAAGTAAGTCATCTAGAGTGAAATTTTAGCTAATGGTGAGAAAAATATAAAACTGGTGACAGAGGAACAGGAAAACAAGTATCACCTGTACCTTTTTAACTAGTTGCAACAGCAGAGACAGTAAATTGTTTCAGTAACTTTTGCATATTAAGTCATTGTGTGTATCCTAGAAAAAATTTTGAAAAATAAATGTAGTATGGAGTGGTCAGCCAATGCAATCATTCATACATAAAGTTATAGTGAATGGATTTACAATAGCCAGGACATGGAAGCAACCTAAATGTCCATCAATGGAGGAATGGATAAAGAAGATGTGGTATATATATACAGTGGAATATTACTCAGCCATAAAAAGGAATGAAATCGTGTCATTTGCAGAGACATGGATGGACCTAGAGACTGTCATACAGAATGAAGTAAGTCAGAAAAAGAAAAACAAATATTGTATATTAACGCATATATGTGGAATCTAGAAAAATGGTAAAGATGATCTTATTTGCGAAGCAGAAATAGAGGCAAAGACATAGAGAACAAATGTATGGATACCAAGGGGGAAAGGGGGTGTGTGGGATGAACTGGGAGATTGGGATTGACATATATACACTAATATGTATAAAATAGATAACTAATACGAACCTGCTGTATTAAAAAAATAAAATAAAATTCAAAAGAAAGAATATACTGTATAGCACAGGGAATTATAGCCATTACCTTGTAATAAACTCTAATGGAGTGTTAAAAAAATTTAT
Source organism: Eubalaena glacialis (assembly GCF_028564815.1). Classification (NCBI taxonomy): domain Eukaryota; kingdom Metazoa; phylum Chordata; class Mammalia; order Artiodactyla; family Balaenidae; genus Eubalaena; species Eubalaena glacialis. The sequence goes on along the minus strand of NC_083723.1, from coordinate 24,801,013 downwards.
AACACAAATGATTATAAAAATAATTAAAAGAGCCTCTAAAATTAACAGAGAAAAAAAATCTATGAACTAATCATAAAATAAGCAAATGATATTAACCAATCATTTACCAAAGAAGGAAATATAAATGTCTTTTAAATATGAAAAGATGCTCACCCTCACTCAAAAATTGAAATACCATAATATATAGATTTTAATTTATCTATCAAAATTTAAATTGTATCTGATCCATTACAATGCTATTTTTAATAACAAAAAATTGAAAACAACCTAAATGTCCATCAATGAATTATAGCTATACAATGATAGCTCTATATAATCTATGACACCATTTGCAAGATATGATAAATTTTAAAACATAAGGTTAAGAAAAAAGTATTTAAAAATCTGTAGATAAAATGGACATGTGTGTATAGTATATGTGTACATGCTTGTATGTGCATAGATTATCTAGAGACATATATGTTATCTATAATTATGTTTACCTTTCAGGGGAAGTAAAATGGAGACAGAGGGGAGCTGATTATTTTTCACTATAAACCCTTGTGTATTCTGAGGAGTTTTCAGGGCTGGCCTTGAAAGACATCAGTGAGGAAGAATCCTCCTGATGGGCAGAACTCTTGTTGGTGGGCCTTGTCCGTCAACTTGTACGGAACGAGATTTGGCCAGAGATTAGTGCCTCCTGAATGCTGAGCCTTCGTGCCTCACTTGCCTCACATTAACCTGGCCCTGCACGTTACTGCACCCCTCAGAACCAAGCAGGCTGATGGAGATGGACTGGCTTCTTAAAAGCATAGCTGAGGTGCCAGCTTGTGGAGGACACCCTGAGAGGATGGTGCCACCTTCCAGGGTGTCATGTACAGCCTAAATCAACTAGTATTGTGTGGAGCTGTGTCCATAGTAGGGAGAATTCAGAGGCTTGGGAACCAAATTGTTGAAGTAGGAGTGGCTCTTATTACATCCACTCCCAGTGATCCCCTTGGAGGGAATTTGTGTTTTCCACCCGTACTGTTGTAGAATTTTTCCATTACATTTTCAATTTTTTGTTAGTTGAGATGTGAAGGGCCTTAGATTTTATTGTATTGCTCTTTGAGATTTTAATAGATTTTTGTGTATTGCTCTTTTATTGATCCCCTTATGGAATTTTTATGAGTTTTTGCAATTTTTCATTTTCTTTAGGGTTTTTTCCAGATAGCGGTTTTTATCTTTTTAACAATTTATATCTAATTTCTCTTTTGTTCTTCTTGTTAGCTAGAACCTGCTATATGGTTCTCTGAGATGGACATTTGACTGCAGGAAGATTTGGGGGTCGCGCCCTTGAAGGGTGAGGGAAGAGAAGGAACCGAGATTGGGCAGATAATAAAGAAGGTGGGTTGTTATGCAATCAGAATATTTCTTTGCAACCCACATGGAGCTCTAAAGCTTACAAGATCCTTCAGAGTTTTGGCAAGGACCCCGGATGTCCAGTCACTGGATGCCGGCTGTTCCTGAAGGGGGCAGGGGCTTAGGCCAGGTGACTCACATCAAATGATGCAGTTCCTGAAGAGAGCTGAGCGCTGAGGGCTGTTGACCAGGCAGCGCTCCCGGCACCCTCCCCAGCAGCGAGGAAGTAAGTGTACCTGTCCTGAAGGGGGATCCGGGTGGCACGTTACAGAATTCACTACACAACTTCCATGAAGGACGAGGACCTTTTTTGCGTTATGGTTTGAATATGATCAGGGATTAACTGATTTATGTAGTTTGGGACAAACTACTACTAAAACTTACGTGACATTTGCGCTACCTTACGTGTTGGGAGTTAGCACGATTTCCCCTCGTCTACTTCCCACCCCTGCCCCTCTCCACGGCCGCCCCGGGCTGTCCCCGCCCAGTGTAACAGCTAGACGCCTGGGAACTACCTGGGCCAGATTCTCTCCCAGGAGGTTCCAGTTTAGGTTCCACTAATCAGAAGCACCTGCTTGAGGTTTGAAAAAGCCGCGGACGCCATTGTCTTGTTCTTCGGGCAGCGGGAGGCGGAGGTACGGGTTTCAGCAGAGAAATTGCCGCAGCCTCTGGCCATTTTCCCGTGACTCTTCTGCCTCAGTTCGCACAGCACAGTCTAGCCCAGCGGTTTGCAACGTGTCAACGTCACCCGGGAGCCTGAAACAGTGCAAATTCTTGGACTTACTCCAGACCTACCCGCTCAGAAGCTCTGGAGGTAGGTGTTTTCCTGAGTCCCCTGCTTGATTCTATAAACCAGAGTTGAGAACCGCTGAAGCCTGTTTTAATACAACAGATCATGGTGTAGTTTTCAAAGTGGGTCGGTTTTCAGAATTACCAGGAATGATTCTGAAAACTACAGATTCCTGGGTCCCATCAGTATCTCCCTATAAATAACACTCTACAGGAAAAGGTCCCATGAATCTGTAGTCTCACAAGTATCCCCGGTGACTCTGATTGTCAAGTGTAAGAATTTGATCAAGTATTGCTCTGTGGTCTCCCCAGTTTCTTGTTTAAACAGCATTCCCTTTTCCTTATAGTTGCAAAGGTAAGGAAAAGCAGTTACCGTTTAATGAAAAAGCTGTGACTTGTTTGGAAAACTGTGCTCACTCAGCATAACATCCCTTTTTAAAACTTGCATTCTGCAGTTTTGTTTTTCTCAGTACTAATTCAGGATAACTTCATCACAGTCATAGTGATCTCATCACAATCACAAAATTGCAGATACCTGGGCTCCATTTAGACATATTGAACTTGATCTCAGGGCATGGGGCCTGTCCAACAAACACACCAGAACATGAAAATCTGAGAGCCACTAAGCAAGTTTTCCCTAGTTTATATTAGACCACAGGAGGAAGTATCACCAGATGTGCTATGTATACTACAAGCAAATATGAGAAAGGGATACCTACAAAGAGTCCTGCTATTAGCTCTGGGCTTCAGTTTCTTCATGGGTAGATGAGAGTGTCAGAATAGATTACCTCTAATTCCTCTTGATCTAAAGTGCTAAATTGTGTATTTATCAACCAGTACCCATAGCCACTTCCAAGAACCATAAATAATGTTATATGGTTTTCCTTGGGTTTCCTGCTTGACCACATTAATTACTGCATTGGCTAGAGGCAAATATTTCAACTTTATCACGCCTGTTGGTGCATAACAAAGGGGAAAGAGACAAATGCTGTAAATATTTTCTTCACATTTTGATCCATTTCTTCCAAATTTGTTTTACTCAAAAACTCAAAATGATCATACTCTTGGACAGTCTTACAAGATAACTGAATTAGATTTTACTTCCAAATGAAAATATTAAATACTTAAAACATCAAAAAGTCAATAATATCCAAAACATTCCATTTTATCTCAGTATCTAATTTTAGTCAAGTATTCTTTATTGTAAAAATACAGTCTATATTAATATTCTTTTAATGGCTTATGGGACTATATGTTTAACCATTCAGGCTTTTTATGATTGTTTTTAGCTAAATGTGTCTTTTCAGGCTATGAATAAGTGATGATAAGCAATCTATACACTTGAAGAGAAACTAAACCTGTGTTGAGAAGCATTAGCACCATGTCTGGCATTGGCATTTAGTAAATGTTTCTTGAATGGTGATGAATTACTCCACAAATTATTTCTGACACAAACAATGATTTTTAAAAACGCCTTTGCATGATTTGAACAATAAAGAGTAAATCCATCTATGGGCTTACAGATGCTTCAGGTCTTTTTGTCTACAATTGTAATGTATCTTAAAATAATTTCCCATTGCCCTGAAATGCTGAAATTGCTCTGGATTAATTAAGAGTTCCCAAGGGCATGGAAGTGACAAAAGTGAGATTGCAGCAGAAACCACGTTGTTTCTTTTGTAATGGAATTTTGGTGTGTGCAGGGACCATCTTATTGAATACAGATGTATCAGGAAATATTTGGATAAAATCCAGCAACCATCCAAAATTGATTAAAAGTTCTCATGTTGTTTGGTGACTTAATCTAAAATGATAAGTAAATAGAAAGTGTTTGTTGGCTTTTCCTGTCAGTTTTTTAAATGCTCCCCAAAGCCAATTTAATAGTCACTTATTTCTGGAATATTCCACTCTGGTAAGGTGTTCTGAGTTAAGGACAAGGACAGTCCAGACCCATGGCTTGCGGCTCAGTAAAGCCAAGTAGAGTAAAGCCAAGTCTATTCTCCTTCAGGGCTCAGTTCAGAATCCATCCGTTTAGCCAGATTTTTTTTTCCTAATTGAGAAAAAGTCAGCCAGTTCCTTAATTTCAAAATTGCATCATTTCATTTTATTTTGATGGGTTTATTTTTATATCCATAGTTTTGGTGATATTTGATACTGGTACATTTTTAGAAATAAAAGTCTACGGTGATTAGTATGTTTTTGGCCTTTGAGTAGGTTTCATTTTGTTACTGTTAAAAATAATACCGGTGTACATATTAACAAACTGAAAAATAAAAACCATATGATCATCTCAATAAATTCAGAAAAAGCTTTTGGCAAAATTCAACAACATTTGTGATAAAAACTCTCCAAAAAGTGGGCATAGAGGGAACCTACCTCAACATAATAAAGGCCATATACGACAAACCCACAGCAAACATCATTTTCTTTTTCTTTTTTTCACACACACACACTGTATTTTATTTTTACAAGAGATAAATAGACTGACACCACGCATTGTACATGGATGACCACAACAAAAGCAACAATGATTGCAATTACCAAACATGAAACACACTCATACTATGTCATAATATTGACATTCAGTCCAGTAATCCTCCACTGTAACAGCTCCTTTACTTTGCAGTGAAAATTGATTTGTATATTCTTTGCCTCTGAGTCCTTGTGGGATTTTTTTTTTTTAATTCAAACAGAAAGTCACAAAAATTATACTCATCCTCATCAGTTCACTCAGTCCCATGTAATTAATTTTTTTTTTCATCTTGATCTTTTGTTAGCACTTTTATGAGTTCATCAGTTTTTCATTAGAGTTCTGAAAATGCTTATTCATTCAGTTCAGCAGTACAGTCAGTTACCAGAAACCTTTACTTGTCAGAGTCTTTTCCATGAATTTCCTGAAGATGAAACCCTTTTATAGGATCATATTTGCAAAAGCATCAGAGTACACCCAGAACTGTCTGTAAATGACAAAAGACTTAAAAATGACCACGGTTAAAGATTTGATGAAAGTTCATAATAATGCAGTTGACAAGAAAATTAGTTATTTCTGAGATATACATTTTAAAGTAATAACTAGGACTATGACTTATAACATTATACCAGAACATATAAGATTTTTAGAAATTTAATGTAATGTCTGAAACATTTATATTAACATATTTCCATACAAATAACCCAATGAAAGTTTAGTATTAGTTGTTTTGTTTGTTTGTTTTTTTATACTGCAGGTTCTTATTAGTCATCAATTTTATACACATCAGTGTATACATGTCAATCCCAATCGCCCAATTCAGCACACCACCATCCCCACCCCACCGCAGTTTTCCCCCCTTGGTGTCCATATGTCTGTTCTCTACATCTGTGTCTCAACTTCTGCCCTGCAAACCAGCTCATCTGTACCATTTTTCTAGGTTCCACATACATGCGTTAATATACGATATTTGTTTTTCTCTTTCTGACTTACTTCACTCTGTATGACAGTCTCTAGATCCATCCACATCTCAACAAATGACTCAATTTCGTTCCTTTTTATGGCTGAGTAATATTCCATTGTATATATGTACCACAACTTCCTTATCCATTTGTCTGTTGATGGGCATTTAGGTTGCTTCCATGACCTGGCTATTGTAAATAGTGCTGCAATGAACATTCAGGTGCATGTGTCTTTTCGAATTACGGTTTTCTCTGGGTATATGCCCAGTAGTGGGATTGCTGGGTCATATGGTAATTCTATTTTAGTTTTTGAGGGAACCTCCATATTGTTCTCCATAGTGGCTGTATCAATTTACATTCCCACCAACAGTGCAAGAGGGTTCCCTTTTCTCCACACCTTCTCCAGCATTTGTTGTTTGTAGATTTTCTGATGATGACCATTCTAACTGGTGTGAGGTGATACCTCATTGTAGTTTTGATTTGCATTTCTCTAATAATTAGTGATGTTGAGCATCTTTTCATGTGCTTCGTGGCCGTCTGTATGTCTTCGTTGGAGAAATGTCTATTTAGGTCTTCTGCCCATTTTTGGATTGGGGTGTTTGTTTCTTTAAAATTGAGCTGCCTGAGCTGTTTATATATTTTGGAGATTAATCCTTTGTCCGTTGATTCGTTTGCAAATATTTTCTCCCATTCTGAGGGTTGTCTTTTCATCTTGTTTATGGTTTCCTTTGCTGTGCAAAAGCTTTGAAGTTTCATTAGGTTCCATTTGTTTATTTTTGTTTTTATTTCCATTACTCTAGGAGGTGGATCAAAAAAGATCTTGCTGTGATTTACGTCAAAGAGTGTTCTTCCTATGTTTTCCTCTAAGAGTTTTATAGTGTCCAGTCTTACATTTAGGTCTCTAATCCATTTTGAGTTTTTTTTTGTGTATGGTGTTAGGGAGTATTCTAATTTCATTCTTTTACATGTAGCTGTCCAGTTTTCCCAACACCACTTATTGAAGAGACTGTCTTTTCTCCATTGTATATCTTTGCCTCCTTTGTCATAGATTAGTTGACCATAGGTGCGTGGGTTTATCTCTGGGCTTTCTATCTTGTTCCATTGATCTATGTTTCTGTTTTTGTGCCAGTACCATATTGTCTTGATTACTGTAGCTTTGTAGTATAGTCTGAAGTCAGGGAGTCTGATTTCTCCAGCTCTGTTTTTCTTCTCAAGATTGCTTTGGCTAATCAAAATTTCTTTGGTAATATTTTTCTGGAAGAAAAAGCATCTTTTGTAAACTAACCAAGGTTCCTAAAGAATTGAAAGAACAATGATGTCACATCAATAATAATGAATCAGCATGATCAGAGTTATGAGATAGCCAACCAGCCCCAGGTACTGGGTTGTCATAAGTTGCAGACTTATTTTAGACAGAAACATAGGTCAGTCATGATTATGGTGGACAAGCTTTTTCTAAATCATGAACAATAGTGAACCATCAGATTATTATATATTTTCTCATTGTATTTTCTCATTGTATATGCCTCATTCTAAAATTTTTAAAAAGCAGAAGAATCAGCACCGATTGTATTTTGAGGAAACTCTTTAAGGCTCTATTTACTTGTCACCTCTGTAGTGAAATCCTACCATAGTTTCTTCATCTTTGTTTCCATTTTGGTGTTTTTCTAGCACACAAGGTGTGAAACTAAAAAGACTCTACATATCTAAATGAATAAAAGAATAAGAAAAGTTAGTTCCTCCAGCAAAAAATAAATCATTTTTTTTATTTTTATTTTTTTACAATGAAAACTAATATGACTTTATTTTGTAAGACTAAATTCTCTAATAATTTATTGTTTTAATTAAAAAAAATTTTTTTGGGAGGGTATAGTTGTTTTACAATGTTGTGTTAGTTTCTACTGTACAGAGAAGTGAAGTAGAGTTCCCTGTGCTATACAACAGGTTCTTATTAGTTATCTATTTTATACATATTAGTGTATATGTGTCAATCCCAATCTCCCAATTCATCCCACCCTCCCACCCCCACTTGGTAAATTTCTCATTTCCAAAATGATGGCCTTAGACTAGTGGTTCTTGAAGCCTGGTTTCTGCACCAGCAGCAGAAGCAGAGCCTTAGTACTTGTTATGAATGTAAGTTCTCAGGTCCCACACAAACCTACGAAATCAGAAACTCTGACAGGGGGGCCCATCAGAGTTTCGACAAGCTCCCCATGGAATTCTGATGCCTACTAAAGTTTGAGAACAACCGCCTTAGATTCTGGAACATAAATTAATAAAGCTGGAATAGATAGGCCTGAATTTCTGGGTAGATTCATTGGTTCTCGTTGGATCTCAGTCCTGCCTACTGATCCCTCTTGGGGATGTTTTTAAGACCCCAACTCAGGTCAATTAAATCAGAATCTCTGCCTTAGCATCAGCATTTTAAAAGTTCTCTTGTGGTTCTGATGAGCAGCAGGATGGAGAGACACTGTTGTAGGTCAATCACTTGCTGCGTGTTCAGCACATACTAAACTGTGGTTGTTCCTGTTGTCCTTTTCTGTTGATCCCGCTTCCCTGCTTTTCCTCATTATCCCATTGGCTGAAGTACACAGAGCCAAACAGAGTGTGGACCAGCTGCCAGAATAGCTTAGATATGACATGCTCCCATTCTGGAAAGTTTTACATTCAATTTAAAAATCAGCCCACTACCCCTTGGATTATTAAACAGACTTTACTACTGATTTTCTTGCTCTTCAACTTATCCCTTTCCAATCTATTCTCCACATTGTAGTCAGTGTTATCTTTTTAAAAAAATTTTATTGACGTATACTTGATTTACAATACTGTGTTAATTTCTGCTGTACAGCAAAGTGATTCAGTTATACACATATTTACATTCTTTTTCATATTCTTTTCCATTATGGTTTATCACAGGATATTGATTATAGTTCCCTGTGCTATCCTGTAGGGCCTTGTTGTTTATCTATTCTCTACATAATAGTTTGCATCTGCTAATCCCAAACTCCCAGTACTTCCCTCCCCTGCCCCTCCCCCCACCAAGGGCAACCACAAGTCTGTTCTCTATGTCTGTGAGTCTGTTTCAGTTTCATAGATATGTTCATTTGTGTTGTATTTTAGATTCCACATATAAGGGATATCATATGGTATTTGTCTTTCTCTTTCTGACTGACTTCTTTTAGTATAATCTCTAGGTCCATACATGTTGCTGTAAATGACATTATTTTGTTATTTTTTATGACTGAGTAATATGCCATTGTATATATATAACACATCTTCTTTATCCATTCATCTGTCGACAGACATCTAGGTTGTTTCCATGTCTTGGCTATTGTAAATAGTGCTGCTATGAACATAGGGGTGCATGTATCTTTTCGAATTATAGTTTTATCTGAGTATATGCCCAGGAGTGGGATTGCTAGATCATATGGCAACTCTATTTTTAGTTTTTTGAGGAAACTCCATACTGTTTTCCATAGCGGCTGCACCAATTTACATTCCCACCAACAGTGTAAAAGTGTTCCCTTTTCTCCACACCCTTTCCAGCATTTATTATTTGTAGACTTTTTAATGATGACCATTCTGACTGATGTGAGGTGCTACCTCATTGCAGTTTCAATTTGCATTTCTGTAATAATTAGCAATGATGAGCATCTTTTCATGAGCCTGTTGGCCATCTATATGTCTTCTTTGGAGAAATGTCTATTTAGGTCTTCTGCCCATTTTTTGATTTTTTTTTTTTTTTGAATTGTATGAGATGGTTGTATATTTTGGAAATTAAGCCCTTGTCAGTCACATCATTTGCAGATATTTTCTCCCAGTCTGTAGGTTGTCTTTTCATTTTGTGCAAAAGCATGTAAGTTTGATTAGGTCCCATTTGTTTATTTTTCCTTTTACTTCTATTGCCTTGGGAGACTGACCTAAGAAAACATTGGTATGATTTATGTCAGAGAATGTTTTGCCTATGTTCTCTTCTAGGAGTTTTATGGTGTCATATCTTTAAGTCTTTAAGTCATTTTGAGTTTATTTTTGTGTATGGTGTGAGGAAGTGTTCTAACTTCATTGATTTGTATGTGGTTGTCCACCTTTCCCAACACCACTTGCTGAAGAGACTGTCTTTTCCCATTGTATATTCTCCCCTCCTTTGTCAAAGATTAATTGACTGTAGGTGTGTGGGCTTATTTCTGGGCTCTCTGTTCTGTTCCATTGATCCATATGTCTGTTTTTATGCCAGTACCACACTGTTTTGATTACTGTAGCTTTGTAGTATTATTTGAATTTGGGAGGGTTATGCCTCCTGTTTTGTTCTTTTTCCTCAGGATTGCTTTGGCAATTCTGGATCTTTTATGTTTCCATATAAATTTTAGGATTCTTTGTTCTGGTTCTGTGAAAAATGTCATGGGTAATTTGATAGGGATCACATTAATTCTGAGGATTGCTTTGGGTAGTATGGATATTTTAACAATATTAATTCTTCCAATCCAAGAGCATGGGATATCTTTCCATTTCTTTGAAACATCTTCAGTTTCCTTTATTAATATTTTATAGTTCTCAGCATATGTCCTCCACATCCTTGGTGAGGTGTATTCCTAAGTATTTTATTTTTTGAGTTGTGATTTTAAAAGGTATTGCTTTTTTACATTCCCTTTCTGATATTTCATTGTTTGTGTAAAGAAATACAACTGATTTCTGTATGTTAATCTTGTATCCTGCTACCTTGCTGAACTCGTTTATCAGTTATAGTAATTTTTGTGTGGAGTCTTTAGGGTTTTCTATATGTAGAATCATGTCAGCTGCATATAATGACAATTTTACATCTTCCCTTCCAGTTTGGATACCTTTTATTTCTTTTTCCTGTCTGAGTACTGTGGTTAGAACTTCCAATACTATGTTGACTAGAAGTGGTAAAAGTGGGCATCCTTGTATTGTTCCAGATTTCAGTGGGAAGGCTTTCAGCTTTTCGCCATTGAGTATTATATTGACTGTCTGTCAGAAACAGCTTTTACTATTTTGAGGTATGTTCCCTCTGTACCCACTTCCATAAGGGTTGTTATCATGAATAGATGTTGAATTTTATCAAATGATTTTTTTGCCTCTATTGAGATGATCATGTGGTTTTTGTCTTTTCTTTTGTTGATGTTGTGTATCACATTGATTGATCTGCGTATGTTGAACCATCCTTGTATACTTGGGATGAATCCCACTTGGTCCGTGGTGTATGATCTTTTTATGTGTTGTTCAATTCAGTTTGCTAATATTTTGTTGAGAATTTTTGCATCCATATTCATCAAAGATACTGGCCTGTAATTTTCTTTTTTGGTAGTGTCTGTGTCTGGTTTTGGTATCAGGGTGATGGTGGCTTTATAGAATGTCTTTAGGGGTGTTCCTTCCTCCTCAGTCTTTTGGAAGAGTTTGCAAAGGATTGGTATATGTTCTTTGTATGTTTGGTAGAATTTGCCTGTGAACCCATCAGGTCCTGGACTTTTGTTTGTAGGTAGTTTTTTAAAGTTACAGATTCTATTTTACCTCTAGTGATCAGTCCATTTAAGTTATCTATTTTTTTCTCTTTTTTTTTTAAAAAAAATTTATTTATTTATTTATTTATTTTTGGCTGTGTTGGGTCTTCGTTTCTGTGTGAGGGCTTTCTCTAGTTGTGGCAAGCGGGGGCCACTCCTCATCGCAGTGCGCGGGCCTCTCGCTATCGTGGCCTCTCTTGTTGCGGAGCACAGGCTCCAGACGCACAGGCTCAGTAGTTATAGCTCACAGGCCCAGTTGCTCCACGGCATGTGGGATCTTCCCAGACCAGGGCTCAAACCCGTGTCCCCTGCATTGGCAGGCAGATTCTCAACCACTGCGCCACCAGGGAAGCCCCCTATCTATTTTTTTCTTGATTCAGTTTTGGTAGGCTGTACTTTTCTAGAAAGTTGTCCATTTCTTCTAGGTTGTCAAATTTGTTGGCATATAATTGTTCATAGTGTTCGCTTATGGTTTTTTGTATTTCTGCACTATCAGTTATGATTTTTTCTCTTTCCTTTCTTATTTTGTTTATTTGGGTCCTTCCTCTTTTCTTCTTGGTGAGCCTGACCAGAGGTTTGTCAATTTTGTTTACCCTTTCAAAGAACCAGCTCTTGGTTTTATTGATTTTTTTAAATTGTTTTTTAAATCTCAATTTATTTCCTCTCTGATCTTTATTATCTCCTTCCTTCCACTGACTTTAGGTTTTCTTTGCTTCTTCTTTTCCTCATTCTTTTAGATGGTGGGTTAGGTTGTTTGAGATTTTTCTTGTTTCTTAAAGAAGGTCTGTATTGCTGTGAACTTCCCTCTAAGAGCTGCTGTTGCTGCATCCCATAGAATTTTGTATGGTTGTGTTTTCATTGTCATTTGCCTCAAGGCATTTTTAAAATTTCTTCTTTGATTTCATTGTTGACCCATTGGTTTTTTAGTAGCATGTTGTCTGGTCTCCATGTAATTGTTTGTTGTTTTTTTTTTCTTGTTTCTTTTTCTGTGGTTGATTTCTAGTTTTGTGCCACTGTGGTCAGAAAAGATACTTAAAATAATTTCTATAATCTTAAATTTGTTGAGGTTTGTTTTGTGCCCTAGTATGTCATAAATCCTAGAGAATGTTCCATGTGCACTTGAAAAGAATGTTCCATGTGCACTTTAAAGAATGTGTATTCTGCTTGTTTTGGATGTAATGTCCTGAAAATATCAATAAAGTCTAATTGTTCTATTTCTGTTGTATTACTTAGGATCTCTTTTGCCTTATTGATTTTCTGTCTCGAAGATCTGTCCATTGATGCGAGTGAGGTGTTAAAGTCTCTTACCATTATTGTATTCCCATCAATTTCTCCCTTTATGCCTGTTAGTATTTGTTTTGTGTGTCTGATTGCTCCTTTACTGGGTGCATATATGTTGATGAATGTAATATCCTTTCTTTGTATTGATCCTTTTTTCATTATATAGTGTCATTCTTTATCTTTCTTTATAGCCTTTGTTTTAAAGGCTATTTTGTCTGATATGAGTATTGTGACCCTCACTTTCTTGTCATTTCCATTTGCATGAAATATCTTTTTCCATTCCCTTATTTTCAATCTATGTGTATCCTTTGCCCTAAAGTGGGTCTCTTTTAGGCAGCATATTGTAAGCTCTTGGTTTTTTAATCCAATCTGCCACTCTGTGTCTTTCAATTGGAGCATTTAGTCCATTGACATTTAAGGTAATTATTGATAACTATGTATTTATTGCCATTTTAAACCTTATTTTCCCATTGATTTTATATTTCTTCTTTTTCCCTCTCTTTTTCTTTTTGTTTTTTTCCTTCTGTGGTTTGATGATTTTTTTTTTTGTATTATGCTTGTATTCTCTTCTTTTTGTTTTTTATTAATCTATTGTATGTTTTTGATTTGTGGCTACCCTGTTTTTAATGTATGTTAACCCTTTACTATATCTACTTGCTTTAGACTGGTAGTCATATAGGCTCAAACACATTCTAGAAAAAAAAGTCTACATTTTCTTACTCTCCTCCCCATGTTTTATGATTTTGATATCCTGTTTTACATCTTTATGTTCATCCTTTTGATGTTCATTGTGGTTATCATCGCTTTCATGGAAATGTTTTGATTTTTTTTAAAAAAATCTGTGTACTGGCTTATTTAAGTAATTTACTTTCCAATTGTGATTTTCTCTTTCCTATAGATTCTTACTTTTCTATTTAGAGAAGACCTTTCAATATTTCCTTAAGGATAGGTTTAGTATTGCTGTATTCTTTTTTTGCTTGTCTGAGAAATTCTTTTTCTCCTTCTATTCTAAATGATAATCTTGCTGTGTATCCTAGGTTGCAGGTTTTTTCCCTTTCAGGACTCTGAATATATCTTGCCACTCCCTTCTGGCCTGCAACATTTCTGTAGAGAAATCAGCTGATAGCGTTATGGTGGTTCCCTTGTAATTGACTCTTTGTTTTTCTCTTGCTGCCTTTAGAATCCTCTCTTTAATTTTAACCATTTTAATTAAAATTTGTCTTGGTGTAGGTCTGTTTGGGTTCATCTTGTTTGGGACCCTCTGTACTTCCTGTACTTGGATATCTGTTTCCTTCTTTAGGTCTGGGAAGTTTTCAGCCATAATTTCTTTAAATACATGTTCAATCCCCTTTTCTCTTTCTTCTCTTTCTGGGATCCCTGTTCTGTGTAGATTGACATGCTTTACATTATCCCATTGGTCTCTCATTTGGCTTTCTGTCTGCTGTTCTGATTTGCTGACATCCAGTCATTCTATCTTCCAGATTGCTTATTCACTCTTCGGCATCATTCATTCTGCTATTCATTGCCTTTAGCTCAGGTTTAATTTCTGTGAATCAGTTCTCTAATTTTTCTTAGTTCCTTTTTACAGTTTCTCATTCCTTTTTACAGCAATCTGCATTTCTATCAATAGCCCTTCTTAATTCCTTCAGTTTTTTCATTATCTCCTTTTTGAACTTGGTGTCTATAAGACTGAAGAGGTCTGTTTTATTGTTTGTTCTTTCAGGGGAATTCTCTTAATCTTTCAGTTGGGAGTGATTCATCTGCTTCTTCATTTTACTTGTATTTCTCTTGCTGTATGAGTTTAGGAGATACAGTTATCTACTGTGGTCTTGGAGTGCTATTTTTATGTGAGAGTGTCCCTGTGTAGCCTGCGTGGGTTTAATATTTTTGGTGTGAGGGCTGTTTTTAGTATGGATGTCTGCCACCTCTTTCCTCAGTGTATGCTAGCCATTATCCCCTTGATAGGAGGTGTGACTGGTGTTGTGGTGACCAGAGCCTGCCCTGGATATTGACCAGGGCCTCCTCTTTGCTCTGTGGTTGTCACTGTGCTGTCAGGGGCAGGGTTTCCTCTTTAGTTGTTGGAGTACAAGCCCCCAGATTTGTTTCTGAGCTGCAGTATGAGGTAGGCAGGATAGAAATGCTCCTCCCTGGGAGAGGAGCCACTGAGTATTCCTTTGACACAGCTGTCGACCACTGAGTGCACTCTGTTGTGTCACCTGTCACCCATTGTGCAGGCTTATAAAATACACTGTTTTTGTCACTGCCCTAGGCCCCGCTTCAACCATGGGAATGCCAGCAATCAGCCATGGTGTCCCTCAGGCATTGTTTTCACAAGGCTACTAGTACAGATCCACTGAAGTCAGGTTTGAGGACTACAGGTTTGAGGACACTCACTGTGGGAGTATGGAGACAGCGCAGACCCTGGCCCAGCAGACCCAGCCCCTGAGTACATGCACCCACAAAGCCCACTGCTGCTGAAGCCAGACCTGTCCCTGCAGCAGGAGCACCTGTTATCCACTCAGATGTCCTGAGCAGGTGCTGAATTTACAAAGCCAGCAGCGGAGGTGTAAATCCATGGCTCATGCAGCTGCAGGGAGAGATTTCAGCCCGCTTCCTAAATCGTAAGGCCCCTGGGCCTCAGCTATGATTTCAGCCTCCCCCCCCACCCCCGTGGATGGGCAACCTGCTCGCCTCTGCTCCCAGAGCCTGCTGAGGCGGTGGCTGAGGTGCGGGAGCCCGCCAAGGTTGCAGCTGGGGCGTGTGCTCCCATCGCCCACGGAGATGGGGCTGGTGTGCAGAGAAAGAGGCTGCTATGGCAGCCCTGGCCCTCCCTTCGCGAGCCACTTAACAACGGTGCTTTGCTTCTTTGGTGGACCCAGACTTCTTCTGTGAACATTCTTGGTTGTGGACATGCCACACTCCAGCCCCTTCAGGCTTTCTCTGCACAGCCAACACCAGTCTTCTCCCCTCCCCGGGTCTGTCCTCTGAAGCCCGAGTTTCAGCACCCAGGCCCCACTCGTACCAGCGGACAGGTGTCTTAGGCTGGGGTGCGCAGGGCAGTGGCACTGACTGACTGTGCAGGTCTCTCTCTGTTCTGCCTGCTACAGGCCGGTTGTTGTGCTCTCCTCTGAACCTTTGAGGATCCTTTTCTGTCCTGGCTTATCTCTCCACCAGTGAGAGGGCTTCCAGGGTGTGGTAACCTTTCTCCTTTACAGCTCCTTCCCAGGGGCGTAGGTCCCGTCTGCTTCCTCTTTTTCTTTTTTTTCCCTTTCATCGTACCCATTTATGTGGAGATCTTTCTTGTCTTTTCAGGTTTTTGAGGTCTTCTGCTAGTGATCAGTAGGTATTCTGTGAGAATTGTTCCATTTGTTATTGTTATTTTGAATTGTTTGAATTGTTATTTTTGATGTATTTGTGGGAGGAGGTGAGTTCCATGTCCTTCTACTCTGCCAGCTTGATTGGAGCCCCCCCACCCCGGTGTTATCTTTCTAAAATGCAAATCTGATCATGTCCAAACTCTTAAAAATGACTTGCAAGGTTGTTCATAAGCGCCAGCTTCATCCATTCACTATACTCTCCCCAAATTCCTTCTATGCTATAGCAATACTGATGTTTAGTTTAGTATATTAGTTTGAACCCAGTGTTTTCTCTCTCCTCCTGTCAGCGGAACACGTTATTCTCTCTGTTTGGCACACTGCTTCCTGACATTTGGTCACCTCACCATTATTCATTCATCAATTACTTATCTGAAATTCCCAGTGGACTAGAAAATTAAAGAAGGTATTGTCTATATATTCATTGTAAATTTTTCATTCCTAGATATAGCACAGAGCCTATGCATAATATGTTTTCAATAAAATTTTATTGAGTAAATGAAAGGATGAATTTAAGATAACCTCAAAACAGGAAACATATCCAAATAGCAAATTAAAGGTAAACAAGTAATGAACCAAAGAAAAAAACAATAATGTAATATAAAGTCAGGAGTGAAAGTAGTGCATTCGATGTGCTATGATAGACATAGGACCCAGATGACTGATCTCCCAGTTAAATGGCCTTTTTCTTAAACCATACTGACACTTTAATCCTTTTCTTTCCATCTTGTGTGAAGTAACTGTTGTTGACCTGAAATAAGTAGAATGCTAGATATTTTTCCAGCAAAGATGAGTTTATTCAGGATCGGCAGAGAATTGCAATTTGGGGTCTGCAACCATAGCGAGCCATGTGTAATTTCCCCACACAGCAAGGAGAGAACACTTTTATAGGGGGAGAAGATAGCTGGAAGGGCTGTAGTAAGTAAAGGGTCCATGGCTTTTCACTGGCTGAGATTTTGCCCAAAAAGAAGAGGGTTCTTTCTTCTTCCTGTCAGGCTGTTCTATCACGGCAGGATATGAGAGCTTCCCATTCTGGTCTCCAGACTCTATTTAATTGAGCTTTCTGTTGATTAATTTTTTACATTTCCCCATCTTGATCAAGATCTTTCTCTGAAAGCATTGCTGATCAAGAGTCAGGTTTTCTAGTTTCAGTGCCGTTTTTGTCCCTCAGTGTCAGGAAGGAGCTTTACTGGGTGCAGCGTCTCATGTCCAAGGGCACGTGTACATATTGGGAACCTATTGATGTTACATGAGAGTAACAAAGAGGGGTAAAATGGAGAACTCTCAGGCACTTTTTATCCAAAGTCCATATGTTATTAAGATTATAAACATTGGAGATCATCTGAAGCATTATGTCATCATCAAAGGTTTGGTGATAAAATTCCAACAGTCATGGTCTGGATATTTTGAGAAAGCTGTCTTATCAGATGCTGTCTACTTCAGTTCCAGGAAATCTTTACTTTCAGCTCACTAGATGATGTGCAGGTCCATTTGGGGTTCCATGCTTTCTTTAAGTGTGTCACATGAAGCCAAGAGTCTGTTCCTTGGAGTTTGTTGGCATGAGGGTTGGTTAGCAGTACCTGATAGGGGCCTCTCCAGTAAGGTTGAAGAGAATTCTTCTGGAGGTGTTTTTTCCAACACACAAAATCCCCAGGTTTCCAAGTGTGACGCTTAAAGTCTTCGTCTCCTAAGAGCGCACAGAGAAAAGATTGCTCTACCAAAACATGACTGTTTTTAGAAAGTAATTAGGTTTTTGCAATATTGGAGTGTCTCTCCTTTTATCAGTTGTGAGTCAAAAGAAGAAGGAACCAAGTGCATTTGGCATCCTGTGACTATCTCAAATGGTGAGAGTTTCTGAGTTCCAAAAGTGATAGATCTAAGATTTAGAAGGAGTAAGGGTAAAGGTAGTTGGAGGGCCTCTACAGATTTTTCCAACTGAGTCTTAATAAAGCAGTTAGTGTGTTTGACTAAATCAGAGATTTGAGGGTGGTAAGCACAGTGAAAGTGTTGCCAAATAGTGCAGAGTTGTCAAAATTTCTGACCAGTAAAATGGGTTCCTCTGTCACTGTAAAGTTCAAGAGCAGTTCCCCAGGTAAAGATAGCTTTTTCCAAAATGACTCTAACCATAGAAGAGGTAGTAGCCCGTCTACACAGGAAGGCTTCAGTCCAATGTGAAAACATACAGACTATGACTAACACGTATTTATATCCATGAGATGGAGAAAGTTGTGTGAAATCCATTTGCCAGAACTTGAGTGGTCCATTCGGCAGTTTAAAATGTCTGGGGGCAGTACAGACAGGCTTCCCTGGGTTGTACTTTGGACAAGCTGGACAAATGATGTAGGCACTTTCTGCACTCTTGTTAATGTTTCCCCATCAATATTGATTCATGCAGGCTATTATTTTGTCAGGTGACCAATAGTTTAATGCATGTATGGTGGTGAGGAGTGGGAGTTTTAGAGTCTCTAGTAGGACTGGGTTGTTATTTGGTCTAAACTAGAGCTCTCTCTTTTTGTCAAACCAACAATTGTTGAATTTCCAATCCTAGCACAATATTTGCCATTGTCACCTTTTAAATAAGAACCGTCAATGAACCATGAGAAGTCAGTGTTACCCAAAAGTGATCTACCCTGTAGATCATCCCAAGGAGTCTGGAGGTGATCTGTCAGTATTAAGCAGTCATGAGGGACTTCATTGGTGACAGAGAGGAGAAGAGTAGCAGAGTAATGTTTTTATAAAAGTTATGTGAGGAGCAGATAACAAAAGGACTTCATAGGAGGTGAGGCAGTTGACAGAGAAATGTTTTGTGCGATTGAGAATTCAGGAGAGCTACTACTGCATGAAGTGCAAAAATAATGATTTTTGCAGTGGTCTTAACCAGAAGGGCAGTGGCTGTAATGGCACAGGCAAGAAGGGTAGCCCTGTGTCACAGGGTCCAGTTGCTGGCTATAATACCCTATGGGTTGATGGCGGTCCCATGTTTTAGGGTGAGTTCCCCAAGAACATTCCCTTCCTTATCACATACAAAAAAGGTAAAAGAGATCTGATAATTGGGATGCCCAAGAGCAGGTGGGTTCATCAAACTCTCCTTTAAAGTCTTGAAAGCTATGTTGTCCAGTTCTTCCCGTAAAATTGGGTCTGGATGTTATTTTTAGTAAAACATACAGAGATCTGGCCTTGAGAGAAATTTAGAATTTAATTTCAGCAATAACAACTAGCCTGAGAATACTTCTCAGCTTAGTTTTGGGTTTGGGAAACTTAGGACACCATGAAGTCTCTCTGGATCTAGGTGTAGCTCTTGTTCTAATATCATATGCCCTAAATATTTAACTGGGTTTGGGCAAACTGAAATTGTTCTTTTGCGACCTTATGACACTTTAATGCTAAAAGCTTTAGCAATTGGATGCTGTCTTCAAAGTAGAATCTCTAGGGAACTTTACATCACCTACATCAGCCTTCAGAATTTGCAAGAATAAGAAGGACTCTCAGTAAAACCCTGAGGCATTATAGTCCAAGTGAGTTGTTTTATTCTCAAGTGAAGGCAAAAAGGTATTGGCTAGCTTTATCAACTAGAACACTAAAGAATGCACTGCACAAACCAGTTACAGTAGAGAATTTGCTTCCAGTGGGAATGGATTTTAGTAGTGTATGAGGGTTAGGAACAACAGGGTGTAGAGGGGTAACAATGTTGCTTATTGCTCAGGGTCTTGGACAAACCTCCACCCTTGGCCCTTAGGTTTTCTCACTGGTAAAATAAGAGTATTAAGGGACTGGCCAAGGGGCCTTGAGCCTTGCAATCTTCTATTAGGGGCTTGATGCCTTGAAGGGCTTCTTTACTTATAGGGTGTTGATTAATTCTGGGAAGAGGTTTTGAGGGATCTGTATGAATCTTGATGGGAGGTGCCTTGTGAATTTTGCCAGTATCAGTTGGAGATTTTGCCCATAAGGAGGATGGGAGCTGATTCAATAGGGACAAATGATCAGTGTTTCCAGAATCAAATCTAGTACAATCAGAGATGAAAAAGGGTCATTTAATTCACCTAGTTGATTACATTGATGACTACTGTCAAATTCTAGAATGATTTCCCCCTTTTAGGAGAAAGAAATTCTGGCATGATATTTCTCTAAGAAGTTTCAGCCTAATAAACTGCAAGGGGCAGAGGAACTAAAGAGAAAAGGATGTGTTTCTCTAAAGAGCCTAAACAAAAGGGAGTAGGTTCAGAGACAGGAACCTCTTGAGGTTCATTAGTGATCCCCACTATTTGAGCTGTTTTAATACTATTCTGAGGAAGGGGCTGTTTTATAGTAGTAGGGTTGAGAACTGAGAGTGTTGTTCTGGTGTCAACTAGGACTGAAAGAGATTCATCACCAATCCAGAGAAACGTTTCTCCAAGCCAATTAAGAGGGAAGACTGGAAAAAGCCTCTGTAGTTCTTGGAGCTCCATCATTGAGAATTGGGAGAATGCTGGGAAGGCTGGTTAGAGGACTAGGCACCTAGTGCACTTAAATTTGTAACAATTTCTTTTGCAGTGTCTTGAATAATAACTAGGAGTGTTCTGGTTTCACTTAGGAGCCTTCATTTGCTGGAGTTGAAGATTAAGAATTTTGGCAGTCTTCCTTCTGGGTGATTCATTTAGAGTGAGAAAGCTTGTTTGCCAGATTGACTAAATCTGGAGTGGAATGGGACAAGTTTCTCATTCCATCCTGGTCCTTTTTATTAGAAGTGAAAGGTCGCAGTTCAGCCCATTAGTAAACGTAAAGTTAAAAACTACCTGGTGGAATCAATATCTGAAGGAAGATGAGAGTTTTCTTTAAAAACACTCTGAAATCAATTGCGGTAGTCATGAAAAAGGTCATCAAATTTTTGTGTGCAAGCCTGAATTTTGTAACAAGCAACAGACTTTGGAAAAGCCCTAGGAATTACTTGATGATGTCGCCTAGTGATTGCCAGAGCCTGTCATACAATAAATTAGTTAGCGGGCTGGTCTCCTGGTTGTAAACATGAAGACATTTCAGGGTTTTTCCCAATTAGCAGTTTTCATACAACACTGGGCCTGGCCTTTACTGACAAGCATATGAACTAGCTGATATAAGTCAGAGAAACCAGGTGATAAGTTTGAATGACTATATTAAATTCCTCAGCAAATCTGTGTGGATCTTCAGCTACTTTGGAAAAGTCCTTGTCTATGGCTCACAGCTTTTGTCCAAGCACTATAAGAAATTAAGGGTTTAGTCTCTGGACCCTCAGAAGGCTTGATTTTAAAGAAATAGTTTCTGATGAGTTCAGAGGAAAAAGGAGTGAGGAGAGTTACAAAGAAAAGAAGTTTGTCAAGAGAATTTGTATGGGTGACTTGAGGGTATAGAGGAGGTAGAGGGAGCATAGAAGGAAAGGAGGAAAATGGCAACGGAGGTAAAGTCTGACCATGAGAAGCTTAGGGAGAGAGAAAAAATGGTGCCAGAGGCAGAGCCTGAGACAAAGAAACAAGGAGGAGAGAGCCTGAGGCTTTGGGAACCATTTTATGTTACTTTAAACCTTTGTTTGCTTCAGTTAATCTTAAAATTTAATTTTGCAGAGAGACAATTTTAGACTCCTGGTCATGCATGGGAGCCTCAAAAATCCCAGTCAAAATAGGCATACCATTCAGTTCCAGAAATTTTTGAGCAATTGTAGTACTAGGTTTTAAGGAAATTAAGTTTGGGGATTTCAAAAGTTTCCCATAATGGCCATGGGTATTCTACATTGCCTTTGGTCAGATCAGTCCATTTAGTTAGAAATGTACCTGAGAAAGGACAATGGTTTATAAAGGTAAAATTGGCTAAAATTCCTGTATGGGGGGGGATGTCTTCAAAATACATAGATAACTAGGGTTCCATTTCTCAGCGGTTTTTCTCTAGAGTAAAAGAACAATTCTCAAACAGTTTTAACAGGTTACAGCAAAAAAACAGCTCAATTCAAACAGCTTGCAAGCTAATACTAGCCAGTTCTACAGTGATAGCTTGGTCCAGGAGGAGCCAGGCCAAAGGCTTTTTCAGCCAGTTTATAGAGAACAGCCCCTATTCCAAAGGAGTGGACCAAAAGCTTTCCTGTGACTGCCGCGGCATGTGCCACAGCCTGAGCCAAACGACCATTCCAGCCCTGCTTGCTTCATGACTTAGCTGCACACTGGGACAAGGGCTGCTGTGGCCAAGGAGAGCTGGGCTGTGAGACACAGAGATGGCTCAGACCCAAAATGCTGTCTGAGTGGGGCAGGGGCAGCCATTGTGGTGCTTTCACAGGCAGCCCATCAGAAGCAGTCCCAATCTCTGCAGCCAGATGAACACACCCCATGCCCCAACCCATGCTGAGCACCTGCACTGGCCCCACCTGCACTGGCCCCACCTGCACTGTGTCATGGCTCCACACCAAGGCAATGGCAGCAGAGGCCAAAGGGAGATCTCAGCTATGAGGAACAGAGGAGGTTCAGACCCGAAGCAGTGTCTGAGCAGGGCGGGGACAGCCATTTCTGGTGCTTACAGGGGCAGTGTATTGGAAGCCGTCTGGGCCTCTGACCCCAGCTGGACTGCTGCAGCCCATGCCCTGACCCACACCGAGTGCTCATTGCCAGCTCCCTTTGTCCCAGCACTGCTCCGCTCTGGGGCAAGGGTGCCAGTGCTCAGAGAGGGGACAAAACACACTTAAAAGGAACAGAGCAGCATGGACCCAAACCTCAGGGCTTCGGCTCCAGCAACTTGAGACCTATCCGCACCCCCTATAGGGTGGTGACAGCCAATGAGCAGAGGAGAAGTCCTGGTTCACACTTGGCTCTGGCCCCAGCACCTCCATCTTCAGCCCTACCTCCTACCAAGGTGATAGCTGCCAGTACACCCTGAGGAAAGGCATGACTTGTATTCATGTCTGGTCCAGTTCTCCCACCAAAGCACTGGACATACCTAGACTATATAGAGATGCTCCTACACAAGGACACTACTTCAAGACCGCAGTAGATAGCTATTTCACCTAATTTCATAGAGACAGAGAAAGTTAAGCAAAATTAGAAGACAGAAAAATTTTTTTGAAAGAGCAAAAGGAAACCCTAGAATAATTAATGAAACAGAAATAAACAGTTTACCAGATAAAGAGTTCAAAGCATTAGTAATAAGAATGCTAATTGAATTAAGGAAAAGAATAGATGAACACAGCCAGAATTTTAACAAAGAACTAGAAAATATAAAAAAGAATCAGAATACAATAACTGAAATGAGAAACACACTAAAAGGAATAAACAGCAGACTAGGTGATACAGAAAAACACATAAGTGGTCTGAAAGAAAGAATAATGGAAATTACCTAATCAGAATAGCAAAAAGAAAAACAAATTTTTAAAAATGACAACAGTTCAAGGGATCTCTAGGACAATATCAATATTTCCATTATACGAGTCCCAGAAGGAGAAGAGAGAGAGAGAAGAGGGTCAAAAATGTATGTGATGAAATTCAGCTGAAAATTTCCCAAATGTGAAGAAAGAAAGAGATATCCAGGTCCAGGAAGCACGAAGCGTCCCAAACAAGATGAATCCAGACAGATCCAGAACAAGACATATCATAATTAAAATGGCAGAATTTAAAGATAAAGAATTCTAAAGCCAGCAAAAGAAAAACAAAGAGTCATGTAGAAAGGAAACCATT
This sequence comes from Eubalaena glacialis, assembly GCF_028564815.1. Lineage (NCBI taxonomy): Eukaryota > Metazoa > Chordata > Mammalia > Artiodactyla > Balaenidae > Eubalaena > Eubalaena glacialis. The sequence continues at coordinate 24,777,580 of NC_083723.1, read as the reverse complement.
ATAAGGATATCATCTGATTTTTCTGCAGAAAGTTTGTAGGCCAGAAGGGACTGGCATGATATATTTAAAGTGCTGAAAGGGAAAAACCTGCGAACTAGAATTCTCTACCTAGAAAGAATATAATTTAGAAGAGAAGGAGAGAGAAACAATTTCTCAGACAAGCAAAAACTGAAAGAGTTCATCAATACTAAACCACTGCTAAAAGAAATGTTAAAGGGGTCTTCTCTAAGTGGAAAAGAAAACACTATAACAAGAAGTAATAATCTATAGAAAAGGAAAAATCCCACTAGTAAAGACAAAGGATCAACCATTTAAAGAAGCTAGTATGAAGATTAAAAGACAAAAAAGTAAAATCAACTATGACAATAATAATTAGTAAAGGGAGAAACATAAAGATTTAAAATATGACATCAAAAACAAAGTCTTGGGGAAGGGAGTAAAAAGTGCAGATCTTTTAAAATGTGTTTGAACTTAAATGACTACCTGTTTAAAACAAATATAGTTATATGTTAACATATATGAACCCCATGGTAACCACAAATCAAAAACCTACAATAGATACACAAAAAGTAGAGAGAAAGGAACACAAGCATACCACTAAAGCAAATCATCAAAACACAAGGGAAGAAATTAAAAGAACAGAGAAGAACTACAGAAACAACTGGAAAACAAGTAACAAAATGGTAAAAAGTACATATCTATCAATAATTACTTTAAATGTCAATTGACTAAATGCTCCAAACAAAAAACATTGGGTCAAAGGTGGCTGATTGGATTAAAAAAAAGACCCATCTATATGCTGCTTACAAAAGACACATTTCAGAGTTAAAAACACACAGACTGAAAGTGAGAGGATGGAAAAAGATATTTTATGCAACAGAAACAACAAGAAAGTGGGGGTAGCAATACTCATATCAGATAAAATAGACTTTAAAACAAAAAAGACAGAGAAGGGCATTATATAATGATAAACGGACCAATATAAAAAGAGGATGTTAGACTCACATATGCACCTAATACAGAAGCACCTAAATATATAAAGCAAATATTAATAGACATAAAGGGAGAAATTGACAGTAATAGTAGGGGACTTTGAGGTCTCATTTACATCAGTGGACATAACATCCAAACAAAATCAATAAATGATACAATAGACCAGTTGGACTTAATAGATATCTACAGGAAATTTTATCCCCAAACAGAATACACATTCTTTTCAAGTGCACATGGAATGTTCTCCAGAATAGATGACATATTAGGCCACAAAACAAGTCTCCACAAATTTAAGAGGAGAAAAATTATATCAAGTGTGTTTTCTCACCACAACAATACGAAACTAGAAATCAATTACAGGAATAAATATGGAGAAAAAAAAATGTGGAGAATAAACAACATGCTACTAAAAAACCAATGGTCAATGAAGTAATCAAAGAGGAAATCAGAAAATACATCAAGACAAATGAAATTGGAAATAGATCTTTCCAAAGTCTGTGGGAAACTTCTAAGAGGGAAGTTTATAGTGCTACAGACCTACCTCATGCAACACAAAAAATCTCAAAAAACCTGAACTCTCATCTAAAGGAAAAAGAACACACAAAGTTCAAAGTCAGCAGAAAGAAGGAAATATTAAAAATCAGAAAGGAAATTAAGAAAATCAAATGCAACAACAACAATAAAAAAGATCAATAAAAACAAGAGCTGGTCTTTTGAAAAGGTAAATAAAGTTGATAAACCTTTAACCAGGCTCATCAAGAAGAAAAGAAAGAGGATGCAAATAAACAAAATAAGAAATGAAATTGGAGAAATAACAACCAATACCACAGAGGAACAAAAAAATCATAATAGAATACTACAAACAGTTATATGTCAAAAAATTGTACAACCTAGAAGAAATGGAAAAATTTCTAGAAACATACAAACTTTCAAGATGGAATCAGGAAGAAATAGGCAATGTGAACAAACTGATCACTAGTAGTGAAATTGAATTTGGAATTTAAAAAACTCCCAGCAAACAAAAGTCCAGGACCAGATGGCTTCACAAGGAAATTCTACCAAACGTATAGAGTTGATACCTATCCTTCTCAAATTATTCCCCAAAATTAAAGAGACTGCAACACTCCCACATTCATTCTATAAAGCCACAATTACCCTGATACCAAAATGAGACTAAGATACTACAAGAAAAGAAAATTATAGGCAAATATCTCTGATGAATATACATGGAAAAATACATGGAAAAATCCTCAACAAAATATTAGCAAACCAAATTTAACATTACATAAAAAGGATCATACACCATGATCAAGTGTAGTTTATTCCAGGGATGCAAGGATGGTTCAATACTTGCAAATCAGTGTGATACAACACAGTAACAAAAGGAAAGATAAAAATCACATAATCATCTCAGTAGATGCAGAGAAAGCATTTGACAGAATTTAGTATCTATTTATAAGAACTCTCAGCAAAGGGAGATATGGAGGAAACATATTAACATAATAAAAGCCATTTATTTAAAAAAAACCCACAGCTAGGGTCTTCCCTGGTGGTGCAGTGGTTGAGAATCTGCCTGCTAATGCAGGGGACAAGGGTTCGAGCCTTGGTCTGGGAAGATCCCACATGCCGCAGAGCAACTAGGCCCGTGAGCCACAACTACTGAGCCTGCGCGTCTGGAGCCTGTGCTCCGCAACAAGAGAGGCCACGATAGTGAGAGGCCCGCACACCGCGATGAAGAGTGGCCCCCGCTTGCCGCAACTAGAGAAAGCCCTCACACAGAAACGAAGACCCAACACAGCCAAAAATAAATAAATAAATTTAAAAAAAAACACACAAAAAAACCCCACAGCTAACATCATACTCAATGGTGAAAAACTGAAAGCCTTTCCTCTAAAATCAGGAACAAGGCAAGTACATCCACTCTCACCACTTTTATTCAACATAAAAGTCTTAGGCACAGAATTCAGATAAGAAAAATAAATAAAATTCATCCAGATTGGAAGGGAAGAAGTAAAACTGACACTATTTGCAGATGATATGATACTGTATATACAAAATCCTAAACTCTCCACCTAGAAACTATTACAACTAATAAATGAATTCAGTAAAGTTGCAGAATACAAGATTAACATAGAGAAATCTATTACTTTTCTGTACACTAATAATGAATTACCAGAAGGAGAAAGCAAGAAAACCATCTTCTTTAAAATCTCATCAAAAAGTATAAAATACCTAGGAATAAACTTAACCATGGAGGTGAAGGACAGAAAGACCTATACTGTGAAAACTGTAAAACATTCATGAAGGAAATTGAAAATGATACAAAGAAATGGAAAGATATCCCATGTTCTTGGATTGGAAGGATTAATACTGCTTAAAATGTCCATATTACCCAAAGCAATCTACAGATTTAATGCAATCCCTATCATATGCCCATGACATTTTTCATAGAACTAGGGCAAATCATCTTAACATATATATGGAAACACAAAAAAACACATATTGCCAAAGCAAATCTTGAGAGAAAAGAACAAAGCTGGAGGTATCACATGGCCTGACTTCAGACTATACTACAGAGCTATAGTAATCACAACAGCATGATATTAGCAAAAAAAAAAAAAAAAAAAAAAGACAAATAGATCAGTGGAACAGAATAGAGAGCCCAGAAATAAACCCACATAGTTATGTTCAATTAATCTACAACAGAGGCAAGAATATACAATGGAGAAAAGACATTCTTTTCAACAAGTGGTGCTGGGAAACTGGACAGCTACATGTAAAAGAATGAAATTAGAACATTTCTTCGTACCATAAACAAAAATAAATTAAAGTGGATTAAAGACCTAAATGAAATACCTGAAACCATAAAACTCTTAGACGAGAACATAGGCAGAACACACTTTGACGTAAATTGTAGTAATATTTTTTGGATCTGTCTCCTAAGGCAAGGAAATAAAAGCAAAAATAAATGAATGGGATCTAGTTAAACTTAAAAGCTTTTGCACAACAAAGGAGACCATTGACAAAACGACAAGACAACCTACTGAATGGGAGAAAATATTTGCACGTGATAGGACCGATATTGGGATAATATGCAAAATATATAAACTGCTAATACAATCCAATATATTAAAAAACCTGATTAAAAATGGGCAGGAGACCTGAATAGATATTCTTCCAAAGAAGATATACAGATGGCCAACAGGCACATGAAAGAATGCTCAAAATCATTAGTCATCAGAGGAATTAAAATCAAAACCACAATGAGACATCACCTCACACCTGTCAAAATGGCCATCATCAAAAAGTGTACAAATAGCAAATGTTGGTGAGGATATGGAGAAAAGGGAATTCTATTCCAGTGTTGGTAGGATTGTAAATTGGTACATCCACTATGGAAAACAATATGGAGGTTCCATAAAAAACTAAAAATAGAGCTACCATATGACCCAGCAGTTCCACTGCTGGCTATATATCTAAAGAAAATGAAAATACTAATTCAAAAAGATAAATGCATCCAATATTCATAGCAATAATATTTACAACAGCCAAGACATGGAAGCAACCTAATTGTGCATGAACAGGTGAATGGATAAAGAAGATGGGGTACATATGTGTATACCCACAGAGGAATACTACTCAACCATAAAAAGAATGAAATTCTGCCATTTGAACAATGTGGATGGACCTAGAGGGTATTATGCTTAGTCAAATAAGTCAGACAGAGAAAGACAGATACTCTATCATTTATATGTGGAATCTGAAAAATAACAAATGCATATAACAAAATAGAAACAGACTCACAGATATAGAGAAGAAACTAGTGGTTGCCAGTGGGGAGGGGCAAGAGAGGGGTAGGGCATTAAGAGATACAAACTACTATGTATAAAACAAACAACAAGGATATATTGTATAGCACAGGGAAATAGAGCCATTATTTTGTAATAACTTTAAATGTAGTATAATCTCTAAAAATATTGAATCACTATGTTATACACCTGAAATTAATATAATATTGTAAATTATACTTCAGTTTAAAAAAAAAAAAAAAGGAATGGGCCAAAGGCTGAACCAGTACTGTTTTTGTGAAGCAGCCACTGTTCCCAAAGGAATGGACAGAGCGTTGACAGCTTCAGTGGAAAGAGTCATCTCAAAATCAGACCAAAGTGCCAAACAAGTACTTGTGTACAGAACAAGGTCTTAACCAGAAAGATGAAACCTTAAAATAGATCCTGAATAAACCTAAAGAGTTCCAAATGCAAAAAGGGCATGAACTCAGATCCAAGAGAAATATGTATCTTCAAACTCCAGGGTCACCAAGGAAAACAGTAAGCGACAATGGGCTCGATTTGTGGGTACTGAACCTATTTGCTAACCAGTCCAAGGTGTCTTTTCTGGTCACCGGCTGGGCCACAAAAATGTTGACCTGAAGTGGACTGCCAGATATTTCTCCAGCAAAGTTGGGTTTACTCAGGATCAGTAGATTTGCAATTCAGGGTGTGCAGTCATGGCAAGCTACATGCAGTTTCCCCACACAGCAGGGAAGGAGCACACTTTTATAGAGGGGAAAGGAAGTTGGGAGGGCTATAGTAAACAAAGAGTCCATGGATTTTCATTGGTTGTATACTTGCCAGAAAAGGAGTCTGTTTTCTTCCTATTGGGTTCTGCTATCTTCACAGGATATGAGAGCTCCCCCTTCTGGTTTCTGGACTCTATTTAATTGAGGTTTCTATTTATTAAATTTTTACATTGTCTTCTGGTAAAACATTTCAGAGAGATGCTGTTGTCTTATTAAAAGGAAGTTCATATTTCTTAACTTTTCAGGATTTCCCATACTATATTCCTCAAGCACTAGATTCACAAGATTTTAACAGACAATTTCATTTAAAATTTTCTCTGCACCAGGAGGTATGAGGTTAAATTAAGTAGAGTTCTTTAGTACAGAGACATTCAGGACCTTTGTTATGCTAATCTACTTTGTAAATCTCTGAAACAGGAAAATACTAAGCATTTCTTTGGAATATTTTTGAGAGATGTCTTGCACAATTGTCATTTATTGAAACCATTTGAGAAACATTAGTTCAAAAGTATCAGTAAATTTTTCACTCCAAGGAAGTTGAGGGGAAAAAAGAGAGGAGGATTCTCCAGAGAGATTTCCTCCATCTCTCAGTAAACTAATTGATCAGAATTATTTTCTGAATTATGTGAACTCTGTGAGCTCAAAAAAAGAAAATCTGTATATAAAATAGTGATCAATTTATATATTTTCAAGGCTATTTAAAAGTATGCATTAAATGTGTACATTATGCAATATGATAAGTATTAGATATTGATCTTTCTACAACTGTAATTGTATGTTCAACTCTAACACTTGTTGAACATACAATTCACAGTGGTGCATAGGTGTTCTAAATTTTAAAGTCTATAAATGCATAAGAGTTCAGACAAAAAGTATAGCAATGTTGGCTGAAATAGATGAGGAAAACATAAAGGAAGGACCAAAATGGTCTGTGAAGGAAAATAATATGGGACATTTCTGGAGTCTTGGCACTTTGGGTTCAGATTATATTGAACAGTGGAATAAGGCATCATTTGTTTCCAAAGTTAGGCTTTGGGTGTCAGTGGGTGGATTTAGTGGGTGCCTCTCCCCCGTGTACGCATTTATATTTAGGAGACTTCTAGGAGAAAAGGCACTCGCACCTTGATCGCTGAAATTTGAAGTCATAAAAGCATATAGGATTGACCAGAGTAGAACTGGCTGAGTGAAGCTTGCTGTTCTCAAGCTTGAGTTTCTCAAAAAGAGACTCACCTCAGTAAGGGAAGCTGGACCAGTGAATAATACTTAATGCCAAGGTATAAGTTATCTGAGGAAAGTGACTTTTTAGGACCGTTGTGCACTTAATTCCAGAACCTCTCTGAGCAGCCTTCTGGCACTGAGGGGAAATTTGGAGACTGACAGATTGACATGTTCATGCCATAAGAAGAGCCATCAAAGAACTCTTATACGCGAGGCCATGGAACTTGTTAGTGTAGGACCCCTAAATAGGACTAGTTTAGAGTGGCCTAGTGGACATTGTGTGTGTGTGTGTGTGCGTGCGTGTGTGTGCACGAATGCATTCATGCTTTATCACTACTGTTTCCATTGGGGAATGTTCCTCTTCCATTCAGTGTGGTTCTGAGGGGACCTGTCAATCACATAGTGCCACCATCTCCTAGCAACAAGGCTGGGCTCCACATCTGGCCTGGCTCATCAGGATAATCTATCTCCCTAATCAGTGAGTGCGATAGTTCAAGGAGTAGACGTGCGACCCAAGCAGGACCTACCCGAGTCCTTCATGAGATTGGATAGACACTGGGAAAGAGAGAGGCTCTCTTTGTTTTGGTTCATAAACTATGGAGATATTGACCTGAGGCTGACAGCAGCCATTTCTGCTACCTTGTGGAAAAGCTCGCATAAGAAGGACATCATCACATAGAGGCAAGCAGAACCCAGAGATAGAGAACTGAGTGTGACAGCTTTTTCAGAAACCCTGGCTCTAAATGTGCTCAATGTCTACCACGTGCTTAGACTTCCCAGGTGTATGAGTCAATACTTCATTCATTTACTTGCTTATTTGATTACTTACTTATATCAGCTTGAATTTGCATTTGGTTTCTTTTGGAGAGAGGTTTTCACTAATGGATAGGCCATCCTTTTCATAAGAAGGAGGAAAGGAATGGATGAGGCCACTGGCCGAAAACATCAGGATCTTGGGGAGCGTGGCACTAGGGATTCAGGAAGAGGTGATTGATGTTTAGGTGAGCCACAGACTTGAAGAGTTGCTAGGGCTTCCAGCAAAGTTAGCAGTGACATTTTATGTCCAGTTGCATCACTGGGAGGAACAGCAATCAGTCACTGTCAATGGCACGTGGGCCACGGACAACTGATGGAAGAAAGAGGTTTAGAAATGGAGTTCGACCTCTAGGAGCTTTATTTGAGGTATTCCTACCTTGGAGTCTGAAGGGTAAGACCAATGACAAATATTTTATAATTCACTGTAAGCAAATGTTAGAAATTTCTAGAAAACTGTAGTCCTTACAAATACTGGAATTTCTGTAAGCAAGACTGGTAGAGACTTACAGTTATTATGATTTAAGGTACAGTTTTAAGTGTAACCTCAGACTAATTATACTGAGAAAGAATTGAGGAGAGGTTATTCCAGAGAGAGGAAAATATTGACAATTAAACTTTGGCATATTCATAAGCTTTTGAGAAGACCAGGTTGATAAGACAAGGTGAAATTTTGGACGAGGTTGTGAGAAATAAGCCTGGCCAATTATCAGAAGGCTGGATTAGGGTGCAGTTTGCCAGAGAAGTTTAAATTGGGGTTAGTATGAAATAGGAGGTAAAGGGAGAGGTCTTATATCAGCAATTAATATGAATTTGGTATCACCTGTTTCACTTGTTTGCAATATAAATAAAGTCACACTTTTATTTTCCAGTTAGTTGTTTGAGTTTTCAAGTTTCCTTATATAGTGTAACATCCTCTATTTCCCTTTTCAAGATGTCCCCCTACATTCTCATCCCAATCCCACACTGAATTGTCTAAGAACCAAGGGGCTTACTGCCTACCAAGGAGATTAGTTCTGCTTGCCAATACCAGACAGGAAGAGAGGACTGTAAGGTCAGATTAATCCTCATCCACCATTGGTTTGCTCATGGGCATTTCACCCAGTCAGATGATGTTTCTCCCCTCCTGCAGGGTTGCCCTTGTCACTTCTGATAACTGATCAGCATAGAGTTGTGACCATCTTTCAGCTTCAAGGATACGTATCTTAGATAAATATTTTCTCAGACATTGTTTCCTAAAACAGGACACCACACCACAGTGGCTGGGTCTGAACTCATGCTGACTCACAAGGGAGCAAGACCGCAGAGATCTTCTTAGAGGGTGAACTCAAAATTCCACAAGCTCTGCCTCCTGGCAGCTGATCATGGAATAAACTTTGCTGCCCTGCTGCAAATTGGCTTTAAGTTTAACAATACCAAGTGCTCTTGAGGATGTGAGTAATCTGTAAGCTTTATAGAATGCTGGTAGGAGTACAAATTGCTTACACACCCACCTTGAAAAACAATTTCACATCTAGCAATGTTCAAGATGTGAACTTGCTTATACTTACTAATTCCACTTCTTAAGTATATGCTCAAGAAAGCATGTTCATGGCAGTATTGGCAAAAGAAGGGGAAATGGTCGAAATGTCCAGCAATGGAGAATGACTACATAAATTATGATACGGTCATGGAATGGATTAAAATTCAGCAGTGAAAATAAATTAACAAGAGCTACACGTGTCAACATGGATAAAATCTCACAAAAGATGTTGTACAACAACAAAAGCAAGTCACAGAAGAACACATGCAGTTTGAGACCATATATCATTTCAGAAATATGAAAATTTAAACTATATTGTTAAAGGATATGTACATGTATGGTAAAGTAATAAAGAAACACAAATAATAAACACAAATTTCTGGATCCTAGTTAGCTCTTGAGGGGATGGAGCAAACTGTGACCAGAGACAGGCATATGGGAGGGTCCACAGATATTGTTAACTTATACAGTATAGAGAACAAAGTGTTTGTTTTATTCCTCTTTAACCCAAACATATTCATTATTTGTTTTGTGCACACCCATTTACATAAAAACACATATATAATTTCATAATTTAAAAAATTTTAAAGACTCATTTAAGTGGGTTCTGTAGTTATATAAGTGCAAGTCTAGTCAGAAAATCTTCATGGCTCTCTATTGACTCCCTGGATTGCAAAACTCTAGGGAGGTGAAGAACCATTTGCATAAGAATCTCAGGGGCTTTCTGAGAGAGGAAAGACCAAAATATCACCACCTCCCTCCTCTCTGCAAACAACCACAGATATTTGTGACCATATCATCAGATGCTGGGAGAGCTTCCTCACGCGAAAGGCTTCCTGTGGATGACAAGCTGCCCACATCTTCTTCCAGCAGTTTTACCTCCAAGTCTGTCCTCTCCAGGCAACCATGCCTCTTGTTTACCCATCAACTCTATATTTCTTGAACATTTCTACTCTTGTTTTCTCCTCTTTTCTTTACTTACTTCCCTATTTTTAGAACTTCATTATCTACTTTCCAAATTCTTAAAGCTCAAAGTAGTAGAGAAGAGATGGGGTGGGAAGAAGAGAAAAAGAAAGAAGTACTTCCAGAAGTAGTTCTAAATAGAATCATTGTGTTCCTGTAGGTCTTTGAGAGGGACAGAGTCTTCCTTATCAATTAAATACAGCAAATGTTGTAAAAAATGTTTTGTTTTGCTTTGTATAGTATGCTGTGTATTTCCATTTTTTTGACAAAAATTTCCGTTTCCCAAATGCTTATCTTGGATAATACTATGTTTAGTGTAAACATTATGGGAAATACTGACTTTGAATTATGACCAAGAATGTTCTCATAGTAAAAGGAGAAGGAGGTAAATATTATACTTTTTTTACATTAAATATTGGTAATAAAATATTTTAATCAAATATTCCTACTTTCTACAAGGAACTCTTTGTTTAAATGGATATAATAAATTCTCCATGATAAATATTGTGGTTTAATGAATGCTCTCTCAACATATTCACCTTTAAACATTTTTTGCTTTGTGCTTTCTCCCCTAAACTGGATGAATGTCTGCTCTATCTTAGGTACTATCTTAGTGTTAGGGACACAATGGTGAACAATATAGACATAATTACTGTCCTTTGGAGAATTTATGTAAGAAAAAAATCATTAGAAATTAGTCATGTGGCCATTAAATGTAGTAAATATAGTAATAAAATAAAGAACAAAATTTTAAGGCAAATTTAATGTGATTTTTTCCCCCATTTTTTCCCCCAATGTTTACAACTCTGTTTAAGTAAAAGCCTGAATTGGTTACCTGGGTATTCATTATTTTAGCTCTCCATAGTAAAGACTATTGCATAGGGAAGAAAAAGTCATCATATGATGAAAAATTCATTTAGAGCTTTCAATTCAGTTAGTCCCTGCTCAAACATCCTTCTTCTGTTAATAGGACTACATTGTGTCACCATGACAGCAATATCCTTGCCCATCCAGGCTTTTAATTATTGTATTTGTATTTTATGACCTGATGTTCTATGCAAATACGTTTCAAATCAACTTTGAAGTAAATTTACCAATGTTATTGAGAATATAAGATATAACACAGTTGATGAAAATAATGTTGGAAAAGTATTATAATCAAATCCAATAAAGAAATGAAAATCTGATAGAATAAGAATTGTTAACAAAGAAAAATATTTATAACATTGATAACAAAATAGATTTTTCAGAAGTGAATAATTGTGAGGTGCTTGAGAAATTTGGTATGCCCTCAAATATATTTTCAGAAATGCCTCTTTAAGATCATTCCATAAAAGCCAAATATAAACACAGTCATACTCTATCACATTAAACAAATATTATACCAAAAGAGTCAACTTACTTTAATCTTTATTCAACAAATTAGACCACAATTGAAATGTAATGTAAGTTTTGTTCAACATATGTATTTTTAAATTTTTCAATTTTATTTGTCAAGAAAACATCCAATCATTCTTGGTTATCATTAATTATTATGGACTCCCCCCCACCACTTTATAAAGGGATTCACCTTAAAAGCCTTTTATTTAATTATTCTCAGATAATGAAGATTTCCTACATTGGTATTCTCCTAGTTTAAACATACATGTAGAAGTCATATTGAAGTTTGGAGCCCTATTTTCTTAGTAAATGTGTTCCTGATTCTGGTGTTGGCAATTGTAGTTAGCTGACTTAGTCATGTGCCTGAGATTGTTAAAATATTGTACCTTTCATCTTCAATAGGATGGTATTTGGTTCCAAGTGCTGTGCTCTTGACAGCAGAACAATGAAAACAGTGGCTCTCTCTGTAGGCTGAATAATGGGTCCCTAAAGATGTCTATGTTCTAATCCTTGGAAGCGGTGGATATATTTCTTTACATGGTAAAAATAACTTTGCAGATGTGATTACATTAAGGATCTTAAAATGCAGGAGAGGATCCTGTATTATCCAGGTGGGGCCCCATGTCATCACAAAGGTCCTTAGAAGAGGGAGGCAGGAGGATTCTAACATTTATGGAAAGTGTAAGGGTGGAAGCTGAGTTCAGAGAGAAGAGATTAGGCTGCAGGTCTTGAAGGTGGAGGAAGGGGCCACGGGGCAAGGAACGCAGGCAACCTCTAGAAGCTGGAAAAGGCAAGGAAACAGAGTCTCCCCGGGAGCCTCCCAATGACATGCAGGCCTGTGGACCCATTTTAGACTTCTGACCTCCTGAATTGTAGGAGAGACTATTTGCATTGCTTTAAGGCACTAATTTAGTGGTCTTTGCTACAGTAGCAAGAAGAGATCAAAATAGTCTCATTTAGAATTTTCTGCTTTCTGCTTTGCTGAAAACTCAAGGAAAACAGCCTTCCCCTGCCCATTTCCCTTTCAGGGGGAGCTTGGCAAGGAACAGAGAAATGGCTTTCCTATTCTAACCATTCCTTTTATGGGTCAGGTCAAAAGTCTTTTCCTCCTTGAGGCTTTAAGTTCATCCCCTGGCCTCTCGTGTCAAGTGTTTTTTACTTACTTTATTTCATCCCATTGCACCAATTCTGAATGAAATGGGTAATTATGCTAGAACAGGGATAAACTGAATCATTGCTGGGACAGACGGTCACCGTCTTTATATTTCTACACATTTTGTTTTGTTTTTGTATTACAATTAAATACTTTCTCTCCATCTTCTTCCTCCTTTCAGAGGTAAGAGAAGTTTTCCTTTTCATCTCCATTCTCCATAATATATCCATCATCATTGTTGCCTGCAACATCATTGTCACCATCACCATCATGATCATTATAATAGCTGAATCTACCATCACACTTAAATGTTGGGTACATGGTCACATTATATGTAATAACTCAGTTAATCCTTGCAACAACTATAGGAGGATGGCACTATGTTATCTTCATTTTAGAGAAAAATTATCTGATGCTTGGAGAGGCTAACTAACATGCTTAGGTCTGCACAATGGGAGGTGGCAGGACCAGGATTCAGTTTCAGACACTTTGGCCTCTTTATCACTATTGCTCCCAATATTTACCCTTTTCACAGAGAAGGATAAATATTCATATGAAAAGTAAAGGACACCTAGATTCACATGTTTATATCCCTAATTCTGAATACTAATAGAAAAAAGGGTTTAGAAGATAAACAATAATTTCAGTATAATTTTTTCTCTCTAAACCTTTATGCCAAATTTTAAAAAACTATCCACACACAATGTTGTACTTGGTCTTTTGAAACTTAAATTACAATTATTAGAATTGATTTGGGGAAATAAGAATCTTTAAAAGGAACATACGCATTATTTTATTTTTCTAATTTTTTCTGTACATGTGTCAACGATGTGTATAGTTGACATAGAGCACTGTATAAGTTTAAGGTGTACAACATAATGATCTGACTTATACTTTGTAAAATGATCACCACAATAAATTTAGTTAACATTTCTCATCTCATATTGATAACAAAATAAAGGTTTATTTTCCTTGTGATGAGAATCTTAGGATCTACTGTCTTAACAATTATCATATATATGATGTATGTATATATCAAATATACCATACTACAGTGTCAACTATAGTAATCCTGTTGTACATTGCATATCTATTAATTATTTATCTTATAACTGGAAGTCTGTACCTTTTCACCATCTTCATCCAATTCCCCCTCCTCTCATCCCCTTTCTGGTAACAACAAATCTTGATAACCACAAATCTGATCTCCTTTTCTTTTTTTACATTCCACATGTAAGTGAAATCATACAATATTTGTCTTTCTCTGTCTGACTTATTTAACTTAGCACAATGCCCTCATGGTCCATCCATTTTGTCACAGTTGGCAGTATTTCCCTCCTTCTATGGCTGAATAATATTCCATTGTATATATTTACTACATCTTCTTTATCCATTCATCTATCAATGGACACTTAGGTGGTTTCCATGTCTTGGCCATTGTAAATTATGCTGCTATGAACATGGTGGTACAGATATCTCTTCCACATAATGTTTTTATTTCCTTTGGTTATATTCTGAAAAGTGGAATTGCTGGATCATATGGCAGTTCTATTTTTAATTCTTTTGAGGAACCTCCATAATGTTTTCTGTAGTGTAGTGGCTGCACCAATTTACATTCCCACCACCCGTGTACAAGGGTTCCCTTTCCTTCCTCTTCTCCCCAGCATTTATCTCTTTTTGATGGTGGCCATTCTAACAGGTATGAAGTGATATCTCATTGTGGTTTTGATTTGCATTTCCCTGAATTAGTAATGTTAAGCACCTTTTCATGTACCTATTGGCCATTCATATTTCTACCTTGTAAAAAGGCTTATTCAGGTCCTTTGCCTATTTTTTAATTGGATTCTTTGGTTATTTTATTATTGAGTTGTATGAGTTTCTATATATTTTGAATACTAACCCCTTATCACATATATTGTTTGCAAATATTTTTTTCCCAGTCTGTAGGTTGTCTTTTCATTTTGCTGATGGTTTCCTTTGCTGTGTAGAAGTTTTTTAGTTTAGTGTAGTCCCACTTGCTTATTTTTTATTTTTTTGCTTGTGCTTTAGCTGTCATATTCAAAAAAATCATCACCAAGACCCAGGTCAAAGATATTTTTTTCTGGGTTTCCTTCTAGGAGTTTTATTGTTTCCAGTCTTACACTGAAGTCTTTAATACATTTTGAGTTGATTTTTGTGTATAGTTAAGTCCAGTTTCATGCTTTTGCATGTAAGCTGTCCAGTTTTCCTAATAACATTCATTGAAGGAACTATCCTCTCTGCAGTGTATATTCTTGACTCCTTTGTCATGAAGAAATTGACCACATGTGTGTGGGTTTATTTCTTGGCTCTGTTCCATTGATCTATGTGTCTGTTTTTATGCCAGTACTATACTGTTTTAATTACTATAGCTTTGTAATATAGTTGGAAATCAAAGCATGGATGCCACCAGCTTTGTTGTTCTTCCTCAAGATTGCTTTGGCTATTTGAGGTCCTTTGCAGTTCCATACAAATTTTAGGATTGTTTGTTCTACTCTGTGAAAAATGCCATTCAAATTTTGATAGAGATTGTTTTGATCTGTAGATTATGTTGATTAGTATGGAAATTTTAACAATATTAATTCCCCCAGTCCATGAGCATGGAATATTTTTCCATTTCTTTCTGTCATGTTCAATTTCTTTCATCAATGTCTTACAGTTTTCAGTGTACAGGTCTTTCACCTCCTTGGTTAAAATTATTCCTACATGTTTTACTCTTTTTGATGCAATTGTAAATGGGATTGTTTTCTTAATTTCTCTTTCTGCTAGTTATTATTAATGTGTAGAAACACAACAGATTTTTATGTATTGATTTTGTATCCTGCAAATTTATTGAATTTGTTCTAACAGTTTTTGGTAGAGTCTTTAGGGTTTTCTATATATAATGTCATCTGCAAACAGTGACAGTTTTACTTCTTCCTTTCCAATTTGGATGCCTTTTATTTCTTTTTCTTGCCTAATTGCTCTGGGTAGGACTTCCAGTACAATGTTGAATAAAAGTGAAGAGGGTGAACATCCTTGTCTTGTTCCTGATCTTAGAGGAAAAGCTTTCAACTTTCCATCATTGAGTATGATAATAACTGTGAGCTTCTCATATATGGCCTTTATTATGTTGAGGTACATTCCTTCTATGCCTGATTTGTTAAGAAGTGTTTATCATGAACAGATGTTGAATTTAGTCAATTCTTTTTCTGCATCTATTGAGATGATTATATGATTTTTTCTTTCATTCTCTTTATGTGAGGTATCACATTAATTGATTTGTGTATGGTAACTTTCCTTGCCTCTCAGGTATAAATCCAACATGATCATGTTGAATGATCTTTTTGATGTGCTGCTGAATTCAGTTTGCTAGTATTTTACTAAGAATTTTTGCATCTGTGTTAATCAGGGATATTGGCCTGTTGTTTTCTTTTCTTGTAGTGTCCTTTTACTGGCTTTGGTATCAGGGGAATGCTGGCCTTGTTAAATAAGTTTGGGAGTGTCCCTTACTCTGATTTTTTTGGGAAGAGTTTTAGAATTGGCATTAATTCTTTAAACATTTGGTAAAATTCACCAGTGAAGTCATCTGGTTCTGAGCTTTTCTTTATTGGGACATTTTTGATTACTGATTCAATATTTTAAAAAAAAATTTTTTTAAATTCTTTTTGATATTCTTTTCCATTATGGTTTATCACAGGATATTTGAATATACTTCCCTGTGCTATACAGAGGACCTTGTTGTTTATCCATTCTATATATAATAGTTTGCATCTGCTAACCCCAAACTCCCAATCCATCCCTCTCCCATCTCCCTCCCCCTTGGCAACCACCAGTCTATTCTGTATGTCCCTGATTCTGTTTCTGTTTCATAGATAGGTTCATTTGTGTCATATTTTAGATTCCACATGTAAGTAATATCATATGGTATTTGTCTTTCTCTTTCTTACTTCATTTAGTATGATAATCTCTAGTTGTGTCCGTGTTGCTGCAAATGACATTATTTCATTTATGGCTGAGAAGTATTCCATTGTATATATGTACCACATCTTCTTTATCCATTCATCTGTTGATGGACATTTAGGTTGTTTCCATGTCTTGGCTATTGTGAATAGTGCTGCTGTGAACATAGGGGTGCATATATCTTTTTGAATTAGAGTTTTCTCTGGATATATGCCCAGGAGTGGGATTGCAGGATCATATGGTAATTCTATTTTTAGTTTTCTGAGGAACCTCCATACTGTTTTCCAAGTGGTGGCACCAGCTTACATTCCCACCAACAGTGTAGGAGGGTTCCCTTTTCTACATGCACTCTCCAGCATTTGTTATTTGTAGACTTTTTAATGATGTCCATTCTGACTGGTGTGAGGTGGTACCTCATTGTACTTTTGATTTGCATTTCTCTCATAATTAGTGATGTTGAGGAGCTTTTCATGTGCCTATTGGCCATCTGTATTTCTTCTTTGGAGAAATGTCTGTCTAGGTCTTCTGCCCATTTTTCAATTGGGATGTTTGTTTTTTTGTTGTCAAGTTGTATGAACTGTTTGTATATTTTGGAAATTAATCCCTTGTTGGTTGCATCATTTGCAAATATTTTCTCCCATTCTGTAGTTTATCTTTCCATTTTGTTTATGGTTTCCTTTAGTGTGTGAAAGCTTGTATGTTTTTAATTAGGTCCCATTTGTTTATATTCATTTTTATTTCCATTACTCTGGGAGACGGATCAAAAAAAATATTGCTGCGATTTATGTCACAGAGTGTTCTGCCTACGTTTTCCTCTAGGAGTTTTATGGTATCCAATTTTAAATTTAGGTCTTTAATCCATTTTGAGTTTATTTTTGTATATGGTATGAGAGTGTTCTAGTTTCATTGATTCACATGAGGCTGTCCAGCTTTCCCAACACAACTTGCTGAAGAGACTGGCTTTTCTCCATTGTATATTCTTGCCTCCTTTGTTTAAGATTAATTGACTGTAGGTGTGTGGGCTTATTTCTGGGCCCTCTATTCTGTTCCATTGATCTATATGTCTGCTTTTGTGCCAGTCCCACACTGTTTTGATTACTGTACCTTTGTAGTATTGTCTGAAGTCTGAGAGTGTTATGCCTCCTGCTTTGTTCTTTTTCTTCAGGATTGCTTTGGAAATTCTGGATCTTTTATGGTTCCATATAAATTTTAGGATTCTTTGTTCCAGTTCTGTGAAAAATGTCATGGGTAATTTGATAGGGATCACATTAAATCTGTAGCTTGCTTTGGGTAGGACAGGCATTTTAACAATATTAATTCTTCTAATCCAAGAGCATGAGATATCTTTCCATTTCTTGGAATAATCTTTAATGTCATTTATTAATGTTTTATAGTTCTCAGAGTATAAGTCTTTCATCTCCTTGGTTAGGTTTACCTAAGTATTTTATTTTTTGAGTTGTGATTTTAAAAGATATTGCTCTTTTACACTCCCTTTCTGATATTTCATTGTTGGTGTAAACAAATGCAACCAATTTCTGTATGTTAATCTTGTATCCTGCTACCTTGCTGAGTTTGTTTATCAGTTCTAGTAGTTTTTGTGTGGAATCTTTAGGTTTTTTTTATATATAGTATCATATCATCTGCATATAATGACAATTTTACATTTTCCCTTCCAGTTTGGATACATTTTATTTCTTTACCTTGTCTGATTGCTGTGGCTAGGACTTCCAATACTATGTTGACTAGAAGAGGTGAGAGTGGGCATTCTCGTCTTGCTCCAGATTTTATCGAGAAGGCTTTCGACTTTTCACCATTGAGCATTATATTGGCTATGTGTTTGTCTTAAATAGCTTTTACTATTTTGAGGTATGTTCCATCTGTATCCACTTTGGTAAGAGTTTTTGTCATGAATGGATGTTGAAGTTTGTCAAATGCTTTTTCTGCATCTATTGAGACAATCATGTGGTTTTTGTCTTTTCTTTTGTTGATGTTGTGTATCACATTGATTTGTGTATGTTGAACCATCCTTGTGAACTTGGGATGAAACCCACTTGGTCATGGTATGTGATCTTTTTCATGTGTTGTTGAATTTGGTTTGCTAGTATTTTGTTGAGAATTTTGATTCAGTATCCTTTTTTTTTTAATTAATTAATTAATTTATTTATTTATTTATTTTTGCCTGTGTTGGGTCTTCGTTTCTGTGCGAGGGCTTTCTCTAGTTGCGGCGAGCAGGGGCCACTCTTCATCGCGGTGCGTGGGCCTCTCACTATCGCGGCCTCTCTTGTTGCGGAGCACAAGCTCCAGACGTGCAGGCTCAGTAGTTGTGGCTCATGGGCCTAGTTGCTCCGCGGCATGTGGGATCTTCCCAGACCAGGGCTCGAACCATGTCCCCTGCATTGGCAGGTGGATTCTTAACCACTGCACCACCAGGGAAGCCCTGATTCAGTATTCTTAATAGTAATTGATATGTTTAGATTTTCTGTTTCTTCCTGATTCGGTTTTAGTAGGTTGTACATTTCTAAGCATTTTTCCATTTTTTCCTAGGTTGTCCAGTTTGTTGGCTTATAGTTGTTTATAGTAGCCTCTTATGAGCCTTTGTTTTTCTGTGGTATCAGTTCTAATGTCTCTTTTTTGAATTATAATTTTGTTGATTTGCATTCTCTCTATTTTTTACTTGGTTATTCTAGCTAAGGTTTTGTCAATTTTGTTTACCTTTTCAAAAAAACAACCCTTAGTTTTGTTAATTTTTCTGTTTTCGTGTTCTCAATTTTATTTATTTATGGCTAGTATTTATTATTTTCTTCTTCTACTAACTTTTGGCTAAGTTTATTCTTTTTTTTTTTATTGTTCCTAGAAACATACAGGTAAATTGTTTGAGATCTTTCTTTTTTCTTAATGTGTTTATTGCTATGAACTTACCTCCTAGAACTGCTTTTTCTGCATCCCTTAAGTTTTGATATGTTGTGTTTCTATTTTAATTTATATCATAATAGTTTTTAATTTCTTCTTTGGTGCATTGGTTATTCAGGAGAGAGTTGTTTAATTTTCCATGTATGCATGAGTTTTCCCCATTATTGATTTCTAGTTTCATAACATTGTGGTAAGAGAAAATACTTGGTATGATTCCAGTCTTTCTGAATTTGCTAAGGATTGTTTTAACCTAACATATGGTATATCACAGAAAATGTTCCATGTACATTTGAGAAGAATGTGTATTCTATTGTTGGATAGGACAGTCTATGAATGCTTGTTAGGTCCATTTGGTCTGTAGTGTTCAAATCTGCTGTTTCCTTATTGATTGTCCCATTGCTCTATCCATTGTTGAGACTGGGGTCCCCAACTACTGTTGTATAGCTATTTATTTCTACTTTTAGCTCTGTTAGCTTTTGCTTTATATATTTAGGTGTTCTAATGTTGGGTGCATATATTTGTACAATTGTTACATCTTCTTGAAGAACTGAATGCTTTATCATTAGAAAATGACCTTCTTTGCCCTTTTTACCATTTTTAAAGTCTATTTTGTCTGAGTAGAGTGGCTCATTTTTTTTCTTTTTTTTGGTTACCATTTGCTTGAAATATCTTTTTTCATCCCTTCACTCTCAGTATATTTGTGTCTTTAAGACTAAAGTGAGTCTCTTTTAGGCAGCATATGGTTGGATCTTGTTGGGTTTTTGTTTGTTTGTTTGTTTTTTCATTCAACCATTCTGTCTTTTGATTGTAGAATTTAATCCATTTTTGTTTAAAGTAGTTATTGATAGGTAAGGATTTACTATTGCCATTTTATCAATTGTTCTCTCACTGTTTTGC
Source organism: Eubalaena glacialis (assembly GCF_028564815.1). Classification (NCBI taxonomy): domain Eukaryota; kingdom Metazoa; phylum Chordata; class Mammalia; order Artiodactyla; family Balaenidae; genus Eubalaena; species Eubalaena glacialis. The sequence continues at coordinate 24,757,192 of NC_083723.1, read as the reverse complement.
AGACCCACTGTTTTTAATTTTTATTCTGTTGTCTTTGTGTTTTGACGTCTTTTGGTATCAGTGTTCTTCGACTTTTTATGATGTTAATAAGCCTTCTTTTACTTCCACTCAGAGAATCTTTAGCATTTCTTGTAAGTCAGGTCTAGTGGTGATGAGCTCCTTCAGCTTTTGTTTGCTAGGGAAAGTCTATTTCTTCTTCCTTTCTGAAGAACAGCTTTGCTGGGAATGGAATTCCTGGTTGACAGGGTTTTTTTCTTTGATATTTTGAATATGTCATCCTGTTTTCTCCTGGCTTGAAAAGTTTCTGTTGAGAAATCTGCTGAATGTCTTATGGTGGTTCCCTTGTATGCAACTTCTCTCTTTTCTCTTGTTGCTTTCAAAATTCTTTTTCTGTACTTTTGTCAATTTAATAATAATGTGTCTCAGTGCAGTGCTATCTAGGTTCAAACTCTTTGGGGGTCCTGTGGGACTCATGGATCTGGATGTCCATTTCTCCTCCCAAGTTTGGGAAGTTTTCAGTTATTAATGCTTTAAATAATACTTTCCCTCCTCCTTCTTCTCCTTCTGGAATTCCCACAGTGCAGCCGTTTTTTGTTGTTGTTGTTTTTTTTAAATTACGTTCCATAAGTCCTGTAGGCTTTCTTCATTCTTTTTTCATTCTTTTTTCCTTTTGCTTTTCTGACTGGGTACTATCAAATGTTCTGTCTTTGAGGTTACTAATTCTTTTTTCTTCATAGTTGAGTCTGCTTTCAAAGCTGTCTATTGAATTCTTCAGTCATTGTATTTTTTTCAGCTTTAGGGTTTCTGATTTTTTTTTTTAATTATTTCTATTTGCTGTACTTCTTGTTTTGGTCATGCATTGTTTTCCTAATTTTGTTTAGTTGCCTGTGTGTTCTTTTAGTTCACTAAGCTTCTTTAAGAGGATTATTCTGAATTCTTTATCTGACAGTTTATAGATCTCCATTTCTTTCCAGTCAGTTATTGGAGCTTTATTAGTTTCCTTTGATAGTGTCACATTTACCTGATTTTTATAATTCTTGATTCCTCCCTTTGGTATCTGTTCATTTGAGTCCTTGGTCTGCTTTTCCAAACTTTATGGTTTAGTTTTCTGGACATGTCTGCTGGTAATGTCCTTGGACAGGTGGGGCTTACTATTGAGGTCTACTTCTGGGCAAGGCCATTGCCCAAGCTCTAAGGTCGTGAGTGGGAGTGGGGGATGCTGCTTGTTAAGAACAGTTGGATAGGACTGTTGAATTGGTTTCCTGTCCAAGTAAGACCGTAGGAGGGACTCTGTGGTTGCCTGGCTTTTCTAGATAATCAGATTCTTCTCTAGATTATCTAGGCTTACTAGATAATCAGACTTGGTACTATACTCAGCCATAGGTGGGGCTATAAATTAGCTGTTCTGCTCTGGGCATGGTGGTGTGGGGACTCAACAGAATGGACACCAGAGTGTGTTTACATGGCTCATTGTTCAGGGACCCAAATCAAGCAAGATTATGCACTGAGTTCCCTGGCCAGACAGGTCACCGATTTTGTTCTGCAAGCAGGGAAAGTGATGGGCTGTACTTTTTGTTCAAGTGCCTCTGTAAGCAGGGCTGTTGGATGTGCTATGCAGTTTCCCATGTGCTCCTTATCAGAGGGGTTGAAAACTGTATTTAGTGATAGCTGGGGCTACAGATTAGTTTCCCTGCTTGGGCAGAGTGGAGAAACCATCTTCAAGCTCAACAAGGCTCTTTGTGGTCCTGACCCAAGCCAACCCACTCCTCAAGTTCCCTGGCTGAACGGTGTACTGGCTTTGCTCTGAGAACCATCAGCTCTGCCTACGAGACTATGTGCTCAAGTGTTGCTCACCTAGGTAGCTTCCATGTGTCCCCAAACATGCTTTCTGGTCAGGAAGGGCTAGGAACTCTACAGTACTCAGCAGTGTGTTGGGCTAAGATTCAGCTCCCCTGCCTGGGCAGGGGCACATCAGGCTCCAGGATTGGCAGAGTTCTTTATTTGAGGACCTGAATCAGGCAGACCTTCACCCTGCTGAGTTCCCTGGTCAGACTGCACCACTGTCTTGGCTCCACAGATGAGCAAAGCTACTGGTTGGGAGTACACCATGGGCCCTGCAGGTAGAAACTTGGTCTGCCACCATCCAAGTACTAGTTATTGCAAGCCCATCATGACTTCTCCATAACAATCAGATTTCCAGTGGTCAAGTCCTAGAGATTCCCCCACAGTTCTTAAGGGGCAAGACTGGAGTGGGAGCTCCCAAGAAGCAGCCCACAATTCTGGGAGAGCTGATGTCCACCCTAGGCTCTCTTTTCCAACTGGAGGTACCGTAGGCTCAGGGGAGATCTCTCAGCATGGTGCTGTACCAGCCTGGAGGAGGGGCAATGTGGTCAGTGTGTAGCCATTCCTTTTATTCTTCTGATGTGGTCTGTGTTGGTGTCTGTGGTGTGGGATGGTACTTCAGCCTCAGCCTCATGTTCTAGGATTCTCTCAGTGGTGCTTTATATATGAATAGTTGTTAGTTATTTTTATGAGGGGGAACAAAGTCAAGAAGGACTTACATTGTTCTTGTGGTGATGTTACTCCTAATTTATATTTCTATCTAATGTTTTCTCATAAATATTTCATATAGTAAATATATTAAATTGTTTATAATATGTTATGTAGTAAATATATGATATAGATATATTAATTTATATTATATGAATTATATAAAGAATCTGTCAATATATTAATATTTAGTATATTACTATAGCTAATAGTATTCACATTGTTGCTCCCATCATTTGTCTGGATAATAAAATCACCCTCAGTGATTGTTGAGTCTGAGAGCTTTCATTTCTCATCTCTTTTATATTATATCCTCTAAATTTGGAAGGAGAAAATTGGATCCTTTGCTTGTTGGGCTCTAAGAAGCTGTTGATGCCCTTGTCAATCTGTAGCAGTAGATACTGTTTTGAGGCACATGGTTAAATAACTCCAATGCTCAGAGTGTAGCAACTCATTAGTATCAGGACACCAGGTCCTGAAATAGGGGTACCCATAAGTCCCAAGATAACACCGTTCCTCAAATATGAGATGAGCAGAACACTCTCAAAATTATTTTTAAAACCTTTGGCTCATGTGATACCCTTCTTTCTAAGAATTCAAAACCTTTTCACACATAGATAAGAGAACCTGATATTCTATTTCAGGACACAATACACCCCTGGGAGACGAGAAGGGCAGATTCTTCCCTCAGCTTGTCTCCCCCACCACTCTGCCCCTTACCACAAGAATGGCAATGGAATCTATTCACCTTTGTGGTTCTCTAAGATGAATCATACTCAGCTATGTTACTGAAAGAAGATAGTTTACCATGATTTCATTTTGTGCTTTCAACATTCCTCAAAATATCAGTTGATTCTGGAAATACATACAGAAAATCTGGTCACTAGATGAGGAATACCAGCTTTTTATTTTTCTTTTTATTTTTTAAAGGATACTATACCTGCTTGGACATAACTTCTTTTTCTAATTTCCTATTTATATGGACTCATGAAGGGTAATAAGTTGCTAAAGTGTGAGGTAAGGCCAAGGAGATGGTTAACTTTGCTTTACTTTCAATCTGGATAGAAACTGCAAGTAGAGTGACTTCCCTGGTGGCGCAGTGGTTCACAATCCACCTGCCAATGCAGGGGACACAGGTTCAATCCCTGGTCTGGGAAGATCCCACATGCCATGGAGCAACTAAGCCCGTGTGCCACAACTACTGATCCTGCACTCTGGAGCCCACAAGCCACAACTACTGAGCCCACGTGACACAACTACTGAAGCTCACGTGCCTAGAGCCCATGCTCTACAACAAGAGAAGCCACAACAATGAGAAGCCTGTGCACCACAATGAAGCGTAGCCCCCGCTCGCTCCAACTAGAGAAAGCCCGTGCGCAGCAACGAAGACCCAATGCAGCCATAAATAAATAAATTAATTAATTTAAAAAGAAAAAAAGAAAAAAAAGAAACTGCAAGTAGAAATTTATATTAGCATGATTAGGTGATTGATGCCTTTGGTACCCGTGACCTAATGCAGTCAGTCAACTACAGTTAACCCTTGAACAATGAGGCAGTTAGGGTCACCAATTCCCTGCACAGTCAAAAGTCCATGTCTAACTTTACAGTCATCCCTCCACATCTGCAGTTCCACATCAGTGTATTCAACCAACCTACCTTGGAACGTGTAGTACTGTTGTATGTATTTATTTTAAAAAATCTGTGTGAAAATGGACCCGTACAGTTCAAACCTGTGTTTAAGGGTCAACTGTACTTAGTTTTTCTATTCTACAAGAGAACACAAGAGCACCCGAGAGAAGTTCAGGAGATGTTCCTCCCCAGTGTTGGAGCTAAAGCAAATTCAAAACCATGGGTGAATTGATAGCTCATACATATGCATGACCTGTGTGAGCCTGTCAGTAGTGATGCCCTTATAGGAGCATCTTTTCCTAACCACGCTCTGTGGAATACTAATCCTCCCCCCTGCAGGCAGCTCCAGCAAGCAATGCTGCACACTGCATTCCTGTCTTCTTAAGTAGTCATACTTCACTAATATTTAACAGCTGAAGAATTCTGCAGTAAAGCAACCTGTTTAATTTTGTATACTCCATCCAGCTTTGCTCAGAGCTACTCTCACAGCCTGTTCCTCCTTTTTTTTCTTTGAGTACATATCATCAACATTCTTTGGGAACAGTATTCCAAGATCATGTTTTGGAGAACACTGCTCTTGACCATCTAAAAGTGAGTTATGTCCAAAGCAAAATAGGCCTTGCCAAGGTAGAAAGCTTGTATATTGCTTTAAAATTATTTTACCTTGGCTTTTAATCCTCTAACAAGATAAAGTTCTTTAAATTATGTTAAGTTTTATTAACCTCATTTTCCAATAGTTAGAATAAAGAAGAAAATGGGAGTATCCTAGTGAAGTAGAATGAGGGATAAAAATTCAGAAATCTAAATCCTGGCTGTGTGCTGAAGGAGGCTTAACCTTTGCTTAGGGCTTTAAGACTTGGTCAGCTATCAGGCTGGACATGCTTAGTCCATTGTACTCCTCAGTTCATAGAAACTGAAAGCATGGTAGTCTAACCCAAATGTTAATCCCAATTGGCAGTTAAGAGATATCCAGGAATTTTGGGCCTGACTCCTGATTCTCCAAGTCCCTGGGCCAGATGCAAGACCACAGGGGAGTAGTGACTCCAGAAGATGGTGAAGAAGTTGGCAGTATCACATGTAAGTCAGGAGGAGAAAGGGTCCAGGTGGGTGTGCCTGACCATGAGATGTGCAGTGTGCTATGTGTGAGGGTCTCTGTGTGAGTAGAGAACCAAAGGGTACCCCAGGGACTCTGAGAAGCCAAACTGAGTCAATTACATATACAAGAAGAGGACAGTTAGGTCACGGGAGAATTCAGCTGTAGGCTGGAGTTGCTTGGTAATAATAAATACATAAATTTATAACAGACATGACAGCAGTATTTATAACACTTCCAGCGTTTGGAAATGTTTGCTATTAGCATAAAAATTATAGCTTTGACCAGAAATTACCACTATTTGCATATGATGCAGTTATTAAAGTTGTAGTCTTGTAAACTTCCCATTTTATCGTCATCTTCTTCGGCATGCAGTTAGAAAACATCCTCATTCTAATTCTCCAAAGTTATTTAGGCCCTTAAGCTAAGTGATCCCTTTTAAATACCACCAGTCACTACAGGATCTAATCGTTGATTGGTCATGGGTAGAAGAGAAAGGCAAAAGGTTTAGGAACTGCAGCCTCAGCTGGGTGAACAGGAGAGGGACACATACAGGAACGTGCACCTCTACATTAGGGTTGAGTTGAACTTTATAGGCTTTCTAAAGCTCATCAAGACAATCTGCTTGCAGAGAAGACAATGTGCTCACTGAGGCTGCAGTAAAAGAGGCACAATCTGGCAGTTTTAACACATGTCACAACATTCTTGCTACCTCCTTTTAGTTTTTTGATTAATGTATATGATGAGATTCATTTATTGACCTCTTTTCCTCAGCTAGAACTCTTGAAAGAGTTACATACATTTTTTTTTATACTTCCTAACACTTCACTCACTCTTGGGCAATCTGGTTTCCACCACGGTTCTGCCCCGGCTCCCCTCCAAGGTTCAGCTTAAGGATGGGGGCTGCTAATCACTGATGCTTCCTTCCTAAAGCACAGTCTTTTCTTGGCTTCCATGGTGGTTCTCCTTCTACCATTCCTGGCATTCCTGTTAAGTTTCTTTGGAAAGGCTTCCTCTCCCAGCCAATCCTTTAAAGTTAGTGCTTCTTGGGATTTTGTTTAGGCTTGTCTTTTTACTTTATACACTTCCTCTGGATGAATTCATTCATTTCCATGGCTTTAAAGCTCTGTCTAGCTCCATTTCTTGAGTTCCACTTATTTATCCCATATGCAACTGAAAAAATAGCACTTTTATGGCTGAGCACATCACTTCACCCCACCAAAACCATACCTACTTTTGTGTTGCCTATGTCAGAGATTGGCATATCCATCCATCATGTTGCCCAGCCATTTAAATGAAGTCCTCTTATAGCCCACAAATTAATCAACAGATCCTGTCAATTCCATTCCCTTAATATTTCTTGACTACTTTCCACATTCATTTCAAACTTGAACTACCTTGGTTCAGGTCACTAATATCTTTCACTAAGTTTGTTATAACATCCTTCAATTGACTCTCTACACAGTAGCCACAGTGATCTTCCTAAAATACTATCTGGTCATGTCACTCGCTTACCTAAAACCCTCAGTGTCTCTAACTTGTCCTCAGTATGTCCAGTACTCCTTAGCCTGCTTCACAGATTCTTTACTGTTCGTCTCTCAGCCCCACTCTTGCCAATCCCTAGCTTGCACTTGAAACTGTAGACACATGAAACTTGTTTTTGCTTCTGTGGGTGAATCTTCCTTCTCTCTAAATCTTTTCATGTGATGTTAATTCTGCTTAGAACTCTCCCTGTTTTGATTTCATTAACAATTTGTTTTCTGATCCTTCCTGGTTTTTTTTTTTTTCCATTTCTCTCTGTCTGATTGACCCATAGCCTACTGTCCTGACCTGATTATAACAGTAAACAGTGTTATTACATTTTTCTATTTACTTATTTGTATCCCCACTAAATTGAAAGCAACTTAAGTTGATCTTTATAGTGGGGTAAGTGATGGAATCATTCATTAATATAGGGAATAAAGGAAAAGGATAGGATAGGAAAGGGTACTTAGTTTAACACATTTCTGCTTTCTCTAATCTCTCCATTGTGCATCCAGTGTATTTTTTTCTGATTTTGCATTTATATTAACTTCTCATTATATATAAAACTAAAAACAGTGCAATTTTTGTTGAGAAAAATTAGCAAGTTGAACTTCAAAGCCTACAAAAATAAGCAATAATTGTTTGGAATTGGAGTTATGAATTTCAGGGAGAAGGATAGCAAGAAATTTTCATATATTGCATGATGGCCTGAATTAAATTTGATATAGCATTTTTCCATAGGTCACTAGAAAAATTTTAAAAGTGTTGAGGCCTTAAAACACCAGGGAGAAATCTGTAAATATCCTTTAGATACAAAGTTAAAAGAGGAAAATCAATCAGTGAGTGTGTTTATTGTTAGATCCCAAAGGAGACCACTTCTGTTTTTCTTAATTAGGAAATTCAATAGAGAGTTCTTAATTCTTATAATTGTGGTATTAGTAAAATGTATAAATATAAGTTATTCCTCTTATGTTTCAGCTCGGTATAGCTCATATTCCTAAATCTTAAATGCCCCACCTTTGAAAAATAGTTTTGAACAAAGCATTGGTCACTTATTTACATGGGTTATTTCCTGCTGGGTTTTATTAGATCTTAATATGCTCAAATAAGCCATTTATCTCCTCTATTAAATTTATTTTGTGTTTACATCTTATGTCACTAATTAGATAATTACTTCCTTGAAGGCTTCCTTATATTTCTCTCATTTCTCCCATAGCAAATAAGATAGTTCAGGCACATAGCAGATGTTCAATAAATACGCTTTAATTGAGTACATTTGGATCTTTCTTCTGTTTAATGTTTGCAGTGTTAATCACCATCTGTGGCTCCATGTAATCATTTGTATATAATTGTATCAAAAGTAAGCATGCTACCTTTGGTGATGCTCTCCTCTAGGTCTCTGCCTCTTTAAAATTCACCCAGATTTATAGGTCAGCTTGGGTAAGACAACCTTGTACACACACACACACACACACACACACACACACACACACACACACAGAGTTATTGGTCCGGGGGTGTGGGTGTGAAGGTGGAGGGTAACACTGTTGTTGTTTTCTTTAAGAGTAATATATTGCTCCTTCCACATCTGGTGTTGTCCCTAATTCCTCTCTTCCTACAAGTGTTCTGCTCAGAGTTACCATATGTGCATGGGTTTTAAATGTTTATCCTTTCAACAAACTTTTTTTTTTTTTTAAATAACTTTTATACTGCCTACCCTCACAGACTCTCATAGGGGACACAGGCAATTATACTCATTTGTGATAAATGCCATATGAAAGTGAGATAAAGGAGTCTGGAGAGCACATAGGAGGAATAGTTACCTTATGCCTGGGTGGGAGAAATGGGGAAGGAAAGTGCAGAAAATTCTTCTCTGCAGAAATAATTGGCAGAAGCCTGAAAGATTAATAAGAGTCACCAGTGTTCTGGTTTTCTATTACTGAATGTCAAATTATCCCTAATTTAATGGCATAAAACAGCAACAGTCATTTGTTACTACTATCATCGCTCATGGTTCTGGTGTGAGCCAGCCTGAGGCAGGCATTTTAGAATAGGATCTCTGTTATGGACTGAATGTTTTTGTCCCCTCAAAATTCATATGTTGAAGCCTTATCCAATGATGTGATAGTATTTGGAGATGGGGCCTTTGGGAGGTAATGAGGACCAGATGAGGTCATGAGGGTGGAGCTCTCATGATGAGATTAGTGCCCTTATAAGAAGAGACACCAGAGAGCTTGCACTCTCTCTCCCCACACTACATGAGGACACAGCGAGAAGGTAGCCGTCTACAAACAAGAAAGAGAGCGCTCACCAAAACCCAACAATGCTAATAGCCTAATCTCAGATTTCCAGCCTCCAGATTGCGAGGAAATAAACTTCTTCGTTTTAGCCACCTAGTCTATGGTATTTTGTTATGGTAGCCTGAGCTGATTGATCAAGGTCTCTATTGTTGTTAGAGTCAGATGGTATTTAACACTGGAGTCGTCCTCAAAGCTTCCTCACTCTCATTGGAGTGGGCTAAGAAGAGTCACACAGCTTGAGACTGGAAGCACTGGGGCTTCATAGGTGTTTCTCTATCTCTCTGTGTTTTCTCATCCTGGTCTCTCCAGTATTGTGGTTTCGGAGTGTCCAGCCTTATTACATGGTGGCCCAGTGCTCCAAAGGGACATGTTTGAATAGAGAGACAAAGCCATGCAGAAGCTGCATCACCTTGTAGGACTTAGCCTTGGCAACCATGCAGCATCAAGTCCGCCACATTCTACTGGTTAGAAGTGAGTCACTAAAGTCAACCCATATTCAAAGGGAGGAGAATTTGACTCTACCTCTAGACTGAAGAAATATCAAAGAATTTGTGGGTATGTTTTAAAGTCACCACACCCAGTGAAAAAGTATCTGCATGCTTTGTGTGTATGCTGTGTGGATTTATAGTATGTCTGCTGGTCAGAAGAGAAGAGGGAAGAGGAGGCTTGTTTTGTGGGAAGAAGCAGGGTGCAAGAGGGATCATAGAACACTTGTAGAGATATCAAATTTATTCTCACAGAGTTCTTCAAGCCACCATATCCAATAGAATGTTCTTTAGTCTTTATCTTCTTTGATACTCCTGACTGTTGCCCACTCCAGGAAGAGTTCATTCTTTGCCTCTCATTATGTCCTAACTCTCCTGGCTTTTTTTTTTCTAACATCTTTATTGCCGTATAATTGCTTTACAATGGTGTGTTAGTTTCTGCTTTATAACAAAGTGAGTCAGTTATACATATACATATATCCCTATATCTCTTACCTCTTGCATCTCCCTCCCTCCCACTCTCCCTATCCCACCCCTCTAGGTGGTCACAAAGCACCAAGCTGATCTCCCTGTGCTATGCGGCTGCTTCCCACTGGCTATCTACTTTACATTTGGTAGTGTATATATGTCCATGCCACTCTCTCACTTTGTTCCAGCTTACCCTTCCCCCTCCCCGTGTCTTCAAGTCCATTCTCTGGTAGGTCTGCGTCTTGATTCCCGTCTTGCCACTAGGTTCTTCATGACCATTTTTTTTTTTTAGATTCCATATATATGTGTTAGCATACGGTATTTGTTTTTCTCTTTCTGACTTACTTCACCCTCTATGACAGACTCTAGGTCCATCCACCTCACTACAAATAACTCAATTTTGTTTCTTTTTATGGCTGAGTAATATTCCATTGTATATATATGCCACATCTTCTTTATCCATTCGTCTGTCGATGGACACTTAGGTTGCTTCCATGTCCTGGCTATTGTAAATAGAGCGGCAATGAACATTGTGGTACATGACTCTTTTTGAATTATGGTTTTCTCAGGCTATATGCCCAGTAGTGGGATTGCTGGGTCATATAGTAGTTCTATTTTTAGTTTTTTAAGGAACCTCCATGCTGTTCTCTATAGTGGCTGTATCAATTTACATTCCCACCAACAGTGCAAGAGTGTTCCCTTTTCTCCACACCCTCTCCAGCATTTATTGTTTTTGGATTTTTTGATGATGGCCATTCTGACCGATGTGAGGTGTAGTTTTGATTTGCATTTCTCTAATGATTAATGATGTTGAGCATCCTTCCTGTGTTTGTTGGCAATCTGTATATCTGCTTTGGAGAAATGTCTATTTAGGTCTTCTGCCCATTTTTGGATTGGGTTGTTTGTTTTTTTTTGATATTGACCTGCATGAGCTGCTTATAAATTTTGGAGATTAATCCTTTGTCAGTTGCTTCCTTTGCAAATATTTTCTCCCATTCTGAGGGTTCTGTTATTGTCTTGTTTATGGTTTCCTTTCCTGTGCAAAAGCTTTTAATTTTCATTAGGTTCCATTTGTTTATTTTTGTTTTTATTTTCATTTCCCTAGGCAGTGGGTCAAAAAGGATCTTGCTGTGATTTATGTCATAGAGTGTTCTGCCTGTGTTTTCCTCTAAGAGTTTGATAGTGTCTGGCCTTACATTTAGGTCTTTAATGCATTTTTAGTTTATTTTTGTGTATGGTGTTAGGGAGTGTTCTAATTTCATTCTTTTACAGGTAGCTGTCCAGTTTTCCCAGCACCACTTATTGAAGAGGCTGTCTTTTCTCCATTGTATATTATTGCCTCCTTTATCAAAGATAAGGTGACCATAGGTATGTGGGTTTATCTCTGGGCTTTGTATCCTGTTCCATTGATGTATATTTCTGTTTTTGTGCCAGTACCATACTGTGTTGATTACTGTAGCTTTGTAGTATAGTCTGAAGTCAGGGAGTCTGATTCCTCCAGCTCCGTTATTCTTTCTCAAGATGCTTTGGCTACTCGGGGTCTTTTGTGTTTCCATACAAACTGTGAAATTTTTTGTGCTAGTTTTGTGAAAAATGCCAGTGGTAGTTTGACAGGGCTTTCATTGAATCTGTAGATTACTTTGTGTAGTATAGTCATTTTCACAATGTTGATTCTTCCAATCCAAGAACATGGTATATCTCTCCATCTATTTGTATCATCTTCAATTTCTTTCATCAGTGTCTTATAATTTTCTGCATACAGGTCTTTTGTCTCCTTAGGTAGGTTTATTCCTAGGTATTTTATTCTTTTTGTTGCAGTGGTAAATGGGAGTGTTTTCTTAATTTCACTTTCAGATTTTATTTATTTATTTATTTTTAAAACATCTTTATTGGAGTATAATTGCTTTACAATGGTGTGTTAGTTTCTGCTTTATAACAAAGTGAATCAGTTATACATATACATATGTTCCCATATCTCTTCCCTCTTACATCTCCCTCCCTCCCACCCTCCCTATCCCACCCCTCTAGGTGGTCACAAAGCACCGAGCTGATCTCCCTGTGCTATGCGGCTGCTTCCCACTAGCTATCTATTTTACATTTGGTAGTGTACATATGTCCATGACACTCTCTCACCTTGTCACATCTTACCCCTCCCCCTCCCCATATCCTCAAGTCCATTCTCTAGTAGGTCTGTGTCTTTATTCCCGTCTTGCCACTAGGTTCTTCATGACCTTTTTTTTTTTTTTTTTCCTTAGATTCCATATATATGTGTTAGCATACTGTATTTGTTTTTCTCTTTCTGACTTACTTCACTCTGTATGACAGTCTCTAGATCCATCCACATCTCAACAAATGACTCCATTTCGTTTCTTTTTATGGCTGAGTAATATTCCATTGTATATATGTGCCACATCTTCTTTATCCATTCATCCGATGATGGACACTTAGGTTGCTTCCAGGTCCTGGCTATTGTAAATAGAGCTGCAATGAACATTTTGGTACATGACTCTTTTTGAATTATGGTTTTCTCAGGGTATATGCCCAGTAGTGGGATTGCTGGGTCGTATGGTAGTTCTATTTTTAGTTTTTTAAGGAAACTCCATACTGTTCTCCATAGTGGCTGTATCAATTTACATTCCCACCAACAGTGCAAGAGTGTTCCCTTTTCTCCACACCCTCTCCAGCATTTATTGTTTCTAGATTTTTTGATGATGGCCATTCTGACTGGTGTGAGATGATATCTCATTGTAGTTTTGATTTGCATTTCTCTAATGATTAATGATGTTGAGCATTCTGTCATGTGTCTGTTGGCAATCTGTATATCCTCTTTGGAGAAATGTCTATTTAGGTCTTCTGCCCATTTTTGGATTGGGTTGTTTGTTTTTCTGATATTGAGCTGCATGAGCTGCTTGTATATTTGGAGATTAATCCTTTGTCAGTTGCTTCATTTGCAAATATTTTCTCCCATTTTGAGGGTTGTCTTTTCGTCTTGTTTATGGTTTCCTTTCCTGTGCAAAAGCTTTTAAGTTTCATTAGGTCCCATTTTTTAATTTTTTATTTTTATTTCCATTTCTCTAGGAGGTGGGTCAAAAAGGATCTTGCTGTGATTTATGTCATAGAGTGTTCTGCCTATGATTTCCTCTAAGAGTTTGATAGTGTCTGGCCTTACATTTAGGTCTTTAATCCATTTTGAGTTTATTTTTGTGTATGGTGTCAGGGAGTGTTCTAATTTCATACTTTTACATGTACCTGTCCAGTTTTCCCAGCACCACTTATTGAAGAGGCTGTCTTTTCTCCACTGTATATACTTGCCTCCTTTATCAAAGATAAGGTGACCATATGTGCGTGGGTTTATCTCTGGGCTTTCTATCCTGTTCCATTGATCTATATTTCTGTTGTTGTGCCAGTACCAAACTGTCTTGATTACTGTAGCTTTGTAATATAGTCTGAAGTCAGGGAGTCTGATTCCTCCAGCTCCATTTTTCGTTCTCAAGATTGCTTTGGCTATTCGGGGTCTTTTGTGTTTCCATACAAATTGTGACATTTTTTGTTCTAGTTCTGTGAAAAATGCCAGTGGTAGTTTGATAGGGATTGCATTGAATCTGTAGATTGCTTTGGGTAGTAGAGTCATTTTCACAATGTTGATTCTTCCACTCCAAGAACATGGTATATCTCTCCATCTATTTCTATAATCTTTGATTTCTTTCATCAGTGTCTTATAATTTTCTGCATACAGGTCTTTCGTCTCCTTAGGTAGGTTTATTCCTAGATATTTTATTCTTTTTGTTGCAGTGGTAAACGGGAGTGTTTTCTTAATTTCACTTTCAGATTTTTCATCATTAGTGTATAGGAATGCAAGAGATTTCTGTGCATTAATTTTGGATCCTGCTACTTTACCAAATTCATTGATTAGCGCTAGTAGTTTTCTGGTAGCATCTTTAGGATTCTCTATGTATAGTATCATGTCATCTGCAAACAGTGACAGCTTTACTTCTTCTTTTCCAATTTGGATTAGTTTTATTTCTTTTTCTTCTCTGATTGCTGTGGCTAAAACTTCCAAAACTATGTTGAATAATAGTGAGAGTGGGCAACCTTGTCTTGTTCCTGATCTTAGTGGAAATGGTTTCAGTTTTTCACCATTGAGGACGATGTTGGCTGTGGGTTTGTCATATATAGCCTTTATTATGTTGAGGTAAGTTCCCTCTATGCCTACTTTCTGGAGGGTTTTTATCATAAATGGGTGTTGAATTTTGTCAAAAGCTTTCTCTGCATCGATTGAGATGATCATATGGTTTTTCTCCTTCAATTTGTTAGTATGGTGGATCACATTGATTGCTTTGCGTATATTGAAGAATCCTTGCATTCCTGGGATAAACCCCCATTTGATCATGGTGTATGATCCTTTTAATGTGCTGTTGGATTCTGTTTGCTAGTATTTTGTTGAGGATTTTTGCATCTATGTTCATCAGTGATATTGGCCTGTAGTTTTCTTTCTTTGTGACATCTTTGTCTGGTTTTGGTATCAGAGTGATGACGGCCTCGTAGAATGAGTTTGGGAGTGTTCCTCCCTCTGCTATATTTTGGAAGAGTTTAAGAAGGATAGGTGTTAGCCGTTCTCTAAATGTTTAATAGAATTCGCCTGTGAAGCCGTCTGATCCTGGGCTTCTGTTTGTTGGAAGATTTTAAATCACAGTTTCTATTTCCATGCTTGTGATTGGTGTGTTCCTATTTTCTATTTCTTCCTGATTCAGTCTCAGAAGGTTGTGCATTTCAAAGAATTTGTCCATTTCTTCCAGGTTGTCCATTTTTTTGGCATATAGTTGCTTGTAGTAATCTCTCATGATCCTTTGTATTTCTGCAGTGTCAGTTGTTACTTCTCCTTTTTCATTTCTAATTCTCTTGATTTGAGTCTTCTCCCTTTTTTTTCTTGATGAGTGTGGCTAATGGTTTATCAATTTTGTTTATCTTCTCAAAGAACCAGCTTTTAGTTTTATTGATCTTTGCTATCATTTCCTTCATTTATTTTCATTTATTTCTGATCTGATCTTTATGATTTCTTTCCTTCTGCTAACTTCGGGGTATTTTTGTTCTTCTTTTTCTAATTGCTTTAGGTGTAGGGTTAGGTTGTTTATTTGAGCTGTTTCTTAAGGTAGGATTGTATTGCTATAAACTTCGCTCTTAGAACTGCTTTTGCTGCATCCCATAGGTTTTGGGTCGTCATGTTTTCATTGTCATTTGTTTCTAGGTAGTTTTTGATTTCCTCTTTGATTTCTTCAGTGATCTCTTGGTTATTAGGTAGTGTATTGTTTAGCCTCCATGTGGTTGTATTTTTTACAGATTTTTTCCTGTAATTGATATCTAGTCTCATAGCATTGTGGTCAGAAAAGATACTTGATACGATTTCCATTTTCTTAAATTTACCAAGGCTTGATTTGTGACCCAAGATATGATCTATGCTGGAGAATGTTCTATGAGCACTTGAGAAGAAAGTGTAATCTGCTGTTTTTGGATAGAATGTCCTAGAAATGTCAATTAAGTCCATCTTGTTTAATGTATCATTTAAAGCTTGTGTTTCCTTATTTATTTTCATTTTGGATGATCTGTTCATTGGTGAAAGAGGGGTGCTAAAGTCCCCTACTATGATTGTGTTACTGTTGATTTCCCCTTTTATGGCTGTTAGCATTTGCCTTATGTATTGAGGTGCTCCTATGTTGGATGCATAAATATTTACAATTGTTATATCTTCTTGGATTGATCCCTTGATCATTATGTAGTGTCCTTCTTTGTCTCTTGTAATAGTCTTTATTTTAAAGTCTATTTTGTCTGATATGAGAATTGCTACTCCAGCTTTCTTTTGATTTCCATTTGCATGGAATATCTTTTTCCATCCCCTCACTTTCAGTCTGTATGTGTCTCTAGGTCTGAAGTGGGTCTCTTGTAGACAGCATATATATGGGTCTTGTTTTTGTATCCATTCAGCCAGTCTGTGTCTTTTGGTGGGAGCATTTAATCCATTTACATTTAAGGTAATTATCGATACGTATGCTCCTATTCCCATTTTCTTAAATGTTTTGGGTTTGTTATTGTAGGTGTTTTCCTTCTCTTGTGTTTCTTGCCTAGAGAAGTTCCTTTAGCATTTGTTGTAAAGCTGGTTTGGTGGTGCTGAACTCTCTCAGCTTTTGCTTGTCTGTAAAGGTTTTAATTTCTCCATCAAATCTGAATGAGATCCTTGCTGGGTAGAGTAATCTTGGTTGTAGGTTTTTCTCCTTCATCACTTTAAGTATATCCTGCCACTCCCTTCTGGCTTGCAGAGTTTCTGCTGAAAGATCAGCTGTTAACCTTATGGGGATGCCCTTGTGTGTTATTTGTTGTTTTTCCCTTGCTGCTTTTAATATGTTTTCTTTATATTTAATTTTTGATAGTTTGATTAATATGTGTCTTGGCGTGTTTCTCCTTGGATTTATCCTGTATGGGACTCTCTGTGCTTCCAGGACTTGATTAACTATTTCCTTTCCCATATTAGGGAAGTTTTCAACTATAATCTCTTCAAATATTTTCTCAGTCCCTTTCTTTATCCCTTCTTCTTCTGGGACCCTATAATTCTAATGTTGGTGTGTTTAATGTTGTCCCAGAGGTCTCTGAGACTGTCCTCAATTCTTTTCATTCTTTTTTCTTTATTCTGCTCTGCAGTAGTCATTTCCACTATTTTATCTTTCAGGTCAGTTATCCTTTCTTCTGTCTCAGTTATTCTGCTATTGATCCCTTCTAGGGAATTTTTAATTTCATTTATTGTGTTGTTCATTGTTGTTTGTTTACTCTTTAGTTCTTCTAGGTCCTTATTAAATGTTTCTTGTGTATTTCCCATTCTATTTCCAAGATTTTGGATCATGTTTATTATCATTATTCTGAATTCTTTTTCAGGTAGACTGCCTATTTCCTCTTCATTTGTTAGGTCTGGTGGGTTTTTACCTTGCTCCTTTATCTGCTGTGTGTTTCTCTGTTTTCTCATTTTGCTTAACTTACTGTGTTTGGGGTCTCCTTTTCGCAGAATGCAGGTTCATAGTTCCCGTTGTTTTTGGTGTCTGCCTCCAGTGGCTAAGGTCGGTTCAGTGGGTTGTGTAGGCTTCCTGGTGGAAGGGACTAGTGCCTATGTTCTGGTGGATGAGGCTGGATCTTGTCTTTCTGGTGACAGGTCCATGTCTGGTGTTGTGTTTTGTCTGTGAGCTTACTATGATTTTAGGCAGCCTCTCTGCTAATGGGTGGGGTTCTTTTCCTGTCTTGCTAGTTGTTTGGGATATGGTGTCCAGCATTGTAGCTTGCTGGTCGTTGAGTGGAGCTGGATCTTGGTGTTGAGGTTGAGATCTCTGGGAGATTTTCGCCATTTGATATAACGTGGAGCTGGGAGGTCTCTGGTGGACCAATGTCCTGAACTTGGCTCTCCCACCTCAGAGGCACAGCCCTGACACCTGGGTGGAGCACCAAGAGACTGTCATCCACACGGCTTTCATGCCACCCTAGTCTCGAAGCTCCCACCCCTGCTCCTCAGGTCAGGGCCCCATGGTAGGGGGGCCTGTGTGCTGACACTCTCTTGGCTTTTTTGTTTGCCTCTTCTCTTTTGACAGCTCATTCTCATCTAACAAGCCATATCCAGTCACTCATCAATCCTGACATTTCTGTCTCCTACTTGTTGCTCAAATCTATCTACTCCTCTCCACCATAATTACCTGCTCTCTTAGTCCATACCAAGATGGCCATTTCTTTTGTTCAACATATATTTCCTGAGCAAAAATGAAGGGACTAGGAATGACATGCAAAATTAAATAGCGTGATTAGGGAAGATCTCTTGGAAAGGTGAGTGTTAAGCAACAAGGTTGAATGGGGAGGGGTTAAATCGTTGAGTCTAGAACTGAGTGACGTAGGGAGAGAGGAACAGAAGGTAAAGGCAGAGAGTTAAAGGTGGATGGTGGACTGATCACCTGGGATCTTGAAGGACAGATATGTGTGGGAAGGTGTAAGAGTCTGGGCTCATTGAAATCATTCTTTGATATGCACCTTAACTATTTAGGGCCAGTATCCTGTTTTCTCCATCCTGAATCCCCTAAGGGTGCACCATCCGGGGACACCTGTAGTAGCTGATGGCTTGATGGCCACAACATCCTTTGTTTATGGATCTGGCAGGTGACATTCTTTGCTCACAGTACATCCTCTTGGTCATAAATTCAACTGACATTTGGGAGGCATTTCATGACCAATTTTGTCCTATAGCACTTAGGAAGGCTCATTCCTAGATCAGCACAGATTCTCTTGATAGGCCACTCAATGTGTTAATTTTTGGATTAGGCCCTGTTGATAATCTAAAATTCTCTGGATCGCCTGTCTTACTAGTCTATTATGATACAGGAGATGTTTTCCCTTGTTCCTCTTCCCATATCTAGAGTTGCACTTTATTAACTTGTTGATACATACTTAAGTATGTATCAACCCATACATGCTCATACCATTCATGTAGCCTCTTTCAAGTCAAATCATTCCAAACATAACCTTCCAATTTGTTGCAACTCTATCTAGTCATTAGTCTCTATTTCATAACAAAAAGACAGAAACTTAATGCATTATATAGACCAGTAAAAGATGTTAGGAGGCCTAAGTCTAATGCATTTTTTTTTAAGGGCCTTAGAAACCAGTTAAAATCCCAACCATTCTTCCTGCTTCATTCTGTTCTGATTCCTTTGAGATGTGAAAAGCTTTGGAAGGA
This sequence comes from Eubalaena glacialis, assembly GCF_028564815.1. Classification (NCBI taxonomy): domain Eukaryota; kingdom Metazoa; phylum Chordata; class Mammalia; order Artiodactyla; family Balaenidae; genus Eubalaena; species Eubalaena glacialis. Next base: position 24,738,388 of record NC_083723.1, on the reverse strand, counting down.
GTGCTTAATTTAATCTGAACTTACCAGATATTTATCATCCTGTGTAAATGCAGGTCTGAGAGGTAGAATTTGATGGGTATAAAAAGGAAAAGAGTAAATGTAGGGATATTACTGGAAATTGGGAGAGGCATGTGACCAGAGAGGAATCACAATGGCTCAACAGCACCTCCTTCACAAATGAGGACAAGCTTATCTTGATAATGACATTGACAGTGAGGAGTTAAACTGTTACTGTGAAAAATTATTAACGAAACGGACAGAGGAAAAGTTTTTATGATAGAACACATCTTTCAAATAGCCTGTAAATTTCAGATAAATGTTTCATTATTTGAAATTTAAAGTTTATTGCTTAGAAGTTTTGCAGACTATTCAAAGACTCCCACTATTCCTGCAAGCACTGGCTAGATCGCCTTCTGATTCATGCACTTGGGTCACACTTAACGAGACTTAGCCGCAACCTTTGTTGGAGAATGTTCTACAACATATTGTGCTAACCAGCTACAGATCTGCCGAGAAACATTCCCTCTCACATATGGGATAGCGCAATTGTCTTCACATGTTGCCTGCTTAGTTAGAACTTTGGGTCTTAGTCCATGTCACCTCAGACTGTGGTAATTAATTTGAATCTGAAACTAAGCTTTATTGTAGGGATGTTGTTTGCAAGTGTGAGTCTATGCTTTTCTTGGGGTTGGAGAGAGTTGGGGAAATCGCTGAGTCTGAATGACTAGAGTGTAGACAGTACCAGCAGGGAAGCAAAACCTCTACAGAAAGGCTACTAAAAGGCAGAGGGAAGTGTGAGGGGACAAGTTTGACACCATCTGGCTTCTGTTCCATAGATTTGAAAATTAAATGACTCTAGCAATGTGACTTTGAATCAGTTTCCTGTTTTTCTCTCATGAGAGCCAAGTAAGGGCTTTAACTCATAGAGCAAGCATCCTTGTGATATACAGTATGAGAACCAGTAGAATGTTTTACCTGGAGTAGAGAAACTTGAGAATATCCGTAGAAATCTGGAAATCAAATACAGACACCAGCCACTGGAGCTTGAGGGCACTGAGGGTGCTTCCCACGGGGGGGGGGGGGTGGGGGTTGGTTAAGGGGACCCTACATGACTTGAAGTCCTCAGCCCCACCATCTGAATCACAAAAGGGGGGGAAAGGCTTCGAAATAACAGTAATCAACACTTGCTTAGTGCTTTATGGTTTACAAAGCGATCTTCCATACAACCCCAAACCCCTCTAATTTAGGTAGTGCTTTAGTATTTATTATTTCCAACTTATGGGTAAAAAAATGAGATTGAGAGAAGATAATACAGTTCCTCAAAACTTTGACTAGGACCCAAGCCTCTTTTTATACACTTTCCACTATACCCTTGTCTGTATATCCATGCCATTGGTTCAGTGTTAAACTAACGTATAGAAAGTGTTTCATATAAAGTATATCTCTGTATATTAGTGATAGGAGTCTATTAATAAATTGAATAAACATGTCAAAGTCAGAAGCTCATTCTTTGAAAAAAGAAATATTTGCTTGTCCATCCCCCCCCCCCCCCCCGCCGTCCCCCTTCAAGCTCACTATATTTAACATTGGATTTCATCTGCCATCTAGTGGAATTTTGATAAACCACATGTAAAAACTAAGGAGTCATTCCCTGCAGTAGGCTGTCCAATGTATTTCTGAAATTTCATCTAATTTTTTATGTTCACCTTACACTTTTAAAGCACTTGTATGTGCAGATTATTTCCTATATCAAAAATTAGTAAGTATTCTATCACCTTGAATTTTTGTACAACCTAGTTCTTGACTACTAATATCTTATGTGACCTAGGATAATTATCTCTCTCCTTATTTTATTTTACTTTTTTTCTGACTCTCCGTTTACTCTTCTACAAAATGAGGTTAAAATCTCTGTCAGCTATAAAATTCAATGGCACTATGCTACATTTTGACTTAATAACAGTTAAAAAATCAGTATGTTTTTTAAAAAATTTGTTGATACTCTTCCCCTGTTCCCATACCTAACTCTTCCCTACCTTTACTCAGATCATTCCTACAGATCAGTGAGCTATTAGAAGACCAGAATTATGTGGAAAATCAACAAGTGATGTTTTAAAAGATGGTTAATGTATGTCACACATGTCTTGGGAAAGAGGAAAAAAATACCCACTGAGAGAACCATTGAACCTACATAATTAACTTACATAGATAAAATATTTTAAAATTTTATTTAATCATTACATAAAATTTCATTTTATCTTCACAGTAGCTCTGTGAGGACTTTGGAAATGGTATTGTTATCATTCTTTGCCAGTGAATAAACAAAGGAACAGAAATATTTAGATGATCAATCTCACAAAGGCAGGAGGTTGTAGAAAATGAATTAAACTCAAATCTGTGCTACTGCCTGCAGAGTAGCAGCTTCAGGATCACCTGGGAGAACTTCCTGGTGGCACAGTGGTTAAGAATCCGCCTGCCAATGCAGGGGACACGGGTTCAAGCCCTGGTCCAGGAAGATCCCACGTGCCGCAGAGCAACTAAGCCCGTGTGCCACAACTACTGAGCCTGTGCTCTAGAGCCTGTGAGCCACAACTACTGAGCCCTCATGCTGCAACTACTGAAGCACAGGAGCCTAGAGCCTGTGCTCTACAGCAAGAGAACCCACTGCAATGAGAAACCCGCATGCCACAATGAAGAGTAGCCCCTGCTCACCACAACTAGAGAAAGCCCGCACGTAGCAACAAAGAACCAATACAGCCAAAAAAAAGAGATCACCTGGGAGCTTGTGAGAAATGCAGACTCTCAACCCACATCCTAGACCTAAAGAATCAGAATCTGCATCCTACCAAGATCCCTAGGTGATTTGATGCTCATTAAAGTTTGAGAAGCACCAAACTAACCCATGAACCATTTATCAGACCAAGATGTCTTTCCAGGGCATGTAAGGAAGCCATGTGGTCTTTGAAGACTGTTTGAATCAGTTTTAGTCTGAACAAAAGCTTAAATATGGGAAAATATTGTCTCGAGTGAGAGGGCAAATTTCAAAATAGTCAAATCTCATCAGATATGTAAAATAATAAAATGCTTTGAATGATTTGGTTTTTTATTATTAAACAAAATTTTATTGAAGTATAGTTGATGTACAGTTTTACATAAGTTACAGGTGTACAATATAGTGATTCACAGTTTTTGAAGGCTATATTCCATTTATAGTTATTATAAAGTATTGGCTATATTCCCTGTGTTGTACAATATGTCCTTGTAGCTTATTTTATACATAATAATTTGTACCTCTTACTCTCCTACCCCTATATTGACCCTCCCCCCTTCCCTCACCCCACTGGTAACCACCAGTTTATTCTCTATATCTGTGGGTCTGCTTCTTTTTTTTGGTTATATTTCTTAGTCTGTTGTATTTTTTGGATTCCACATATAAGTGATATTGTACAGTATTTGTCTTTGTCTGACTTATTTCACTTAGCCTAATGTCCTCCAAGTCCATCCATGTTGCTCCAAATGGAAAAATTCCATTCTTTTTCCTGGCTGAGCATCTTTTCGAATTAGTGGTCTTGTTATTTTTGGATATATACCCAGGAGTGGAATTGCTGGGTCATATGGTAGTACTATTTTTAGTTTTTTGAGAAGGCTCCATAATGTTTTCCACAGGGGCTGCACCAATTTACATTCACACCAACAGTGCACTAAGGTTCCCTTTTCTCTGCATCCTTGCCAACATTTGTTATTTGTGTTCTTTTTGATGATAGCCATTCTGAGAGGTGTGAGGTGGTATCTCATTGTGGTTTTAATTTGCATTTCCCTAATGATTATCAATGTCAAGTATCTTTTCATATTTTCCTGTTGGCCATTTGCATATCCTGTTTGGAAAAATGTCTATTCATGTCTTCTGCCCATTTTTAATTGAGTTATTTGGTATTTTTTGGATGTTGAATTGTATTAGCTATTGATATATTTTTGATATTAACCCCTTGTCAGTCATGTCATTTGCAAATTTTTCTCCCATTTGTTGTAGGTTGCCTTTTTGTTTTGTCTGTGGTTACCTTTGCTGTGCAAAAGCTTTTAAGTTTAATTAGGTGCCATTTGTTCATTTTTGCTTTTATTTCCTTGGTATTAGGAGACAGATCCAAAAAAATATTACTATGATTTATGTCAAAGAGTGTTCTGCCTATGTTTTCCTCTAGGAGTTTTATGGTTTCTGACCTTTATTTTAGGCCTTTAATGCATTTTGAGTTTATTTTTGTTTATGGAGTTAGAGAATGTTCTAATTTCATTCTTTTACGTTTAGCTGTCTGGTTTTCACAGCAACACTTATTGAACAGACTGTCTTTTTTCCATTGTATATTCTTGCCTCCTTTGTCGTACATTAATTGACCATAAGTACCCAGATTTGTTTCTGGTTTCTCTATTCCATTCCATTGATCTGTGTGTCTGTTTTTGTGCCATAACATGTTTTGATTACTGTAGATTTGTAGTATTGTCTGAAGTCTAGAAGGGGTATGCCTCCAGCTTTATTCCTTATCCTTAAGATTGCTTTGGCAATTCTGGGCCTTCTATGTTTTCATACACATTTTAAAATTATTTTTTTCTAGTTCTATGAAAATGCCATTGGTATTTTGGTAGGGATTGCATTGAATCTGTAGACTGCCTTGGGTAATACAGTCATTTTTCCAATCCAAAAACATGGTATATCTTTCCATCTGTTTGTGCCATCTTCAATTTCTTTCATCAGTGTCTTACAGTTTTCAGAGTACAGGTCTTTTGCCTCCTTAGGTACAGTTATTCCTAGGTATTTTATTCTTTTTGATGTGATGGTAAATTAGATTGTTTTCTTAATTTCTCTTTCTGATAGTTCATTGTTAGTGTATAGAAATGCAACAGATTTATGTATATTAATTTTGCATCCTGCAACTTTACCAAATTCATTGATGAGCTCTTGTAGTTTTCTGGTAGTATCTTTAGGATTTTTTAATATCTAGTATCATATCATCTGCAGAAGTAAAACTACAACTTCCTTTCCAATGTGCATTTCTTTTTATTTCTTTTTCTTGTCTGATTACTGTGACTAGAACTTCCAATACTATGTTGAATAAAAGTGATGAAAGTGGGTATCCTTGTCTTCTTCCTAATTTTAGAGGAAATGCTTTCAGTTTTTCACTGTTGAGTATGATGTTAGCTGTGGGTTTGTTATATATGGCCTTTGTTATGTTAAGGTATGTTTCTTCTATGCCCACATTCTGGAGAATTTTAACCATAAATGGATGTTGAACTTTGTCTAAAGTTTTTTCTGCATCTATTGAGATGATCATATGGTTTTTATTTTTCAGTTTGTTAATGTGGTGTATCACCTTGACTGATTTGTTGATATTGAAAAATCCTTGCATCCTTGGGATAAATCCCACTGCATCACAGTGTATGATCCTTCAATGGATTTGATTTGCCAGTATTTTGTTGAGGATTTTTGCATCTATGTTCATCAGTGATACTGGCCTGTAATTTTGTTTTTTTGTAATACCTTTGTGTGGTTTTGATGTCAGGGTGATGCTGACCTTCTAGAATGAGATCAGAAGTGTTCCTCCTCTGCAATTTTTTTGGAATCGTTTCAGAAGGATAGCTGTTAACTTTTCTCTAAATGTTTGATAGAATTCACCTGTGAAGCTCTCTGGTCCTGGGCTTTTGTTTGTTGGGAGTTTTTAAATTACTGATTCAATTTTATTACTGGTAATTGGTCTTTTCATATTTTCTATTTCTTCCTGGTTCAGTCTTGGGAGAATGTATCTTTCTAAGAATTTGTCCATTTCTTCTAGGTTGTCCATTTTATTGGCATATAATTGTTCGTAGTAGTCTCTTATGATCCTTTGTATTTCCTTTTTAAGATTTTTTTGATGCGGACCATTTTTAAAGTCTTTATTGAATTTGTTACAGTATTGCTTCTGTTTTATGTTTTTTGGTTTTTTGGCCATGAGGCATGTGGGATCTTAGCTCCCCTACCAGGGATTGAACCTGCAGCCCCTGCATTGGAAGGCAAAGTCTTAACCACTGGACCACCAGGGAAGTCCTGATCCTTTGCATCTCTATGGTGTCAGTTGTAACTTCTCCTCTTTCATTTCTGATTTTATGGATTTGGGCCCTGTCTCTTTTTTTTCCTCGATGAGTCTGGCTAAAGGTTTATTAATGTTGTTTATCTTTTCAAAGAACCAGCTTTTAGTTTGGTTGATCTTTTGTATTTTTTTAGTCTCTATTTCATTTTTTTCTGCTCTTTATGATTTCTTTCCTTCTACTAACCTTGTGTTTTTTTGTTCTTCTTTCTCTAATTCCTTTAGGTGTAAATTTGGATTGCTTATTTGAGATTTTTCTTGTTTCCTGATGTAAGATTGTATTGCTAAAACTTACCTATTAGAACTGCTTTTGCTGTGTGCCATAAGTTTGGATGTTTTTGTTTTCATTTTTCTCTAGGTATTTTTTAATTTCCTCCTTGATTTCTTCAGTGATCCATTGGTTGTTTAATAACATATTGTTTAGCCTCCACATAAGTTGATGTCTAGTCTTACAGTGCTGTGGTCGGAAAAGATGCTTGATATGATTTCAGTTTTCTTAAATTTACCATGACTTGTTTTGTGGCCTAGCATGTGATCTAGCCTGGAGAACATTTCATGTGCACTTGAAAAGAATGTGTATTCTGCTGCTTTTGGATTAAATGCTCCATATATATCAATTAAGTCCATCTGATCTAATGTGTCATTTAAAGCCCGTGTTTCCTTATTGACTTTCTTGAGGATCTGTCCATTGATGTTTATTTTAAAGTCTGTTTTATCTGATAAAAGTATAGCTACTCTGGCTTTCTTTTGATTTCTGTTTGTGTGGAATAACCTTTTTCCATTCCCTTATTTTCAGTCTGTGTGTGTCTTTAGATCTGAAGTGAGTCTCTTATAGGCAGCATATGTATGGGCCTTGTTTTCGTATCCATTCAGCCACTCTTTGTCTTTTGATTGGAGCATTTAGTCCATTTACATTTAAGGTGATTATTGGTATTTATGTTCTTGTTGCCTTTTTAATTGTTTTGAGGTTGCTTTTGTAGTTCTTTTTTCCCTTCTTTTGTTCTCTTCTCTTGTGATTTGATGACTATCTTTAGTGTTATGTTTGGATTCCATTTTCTTTTTTGCATGTATATCTATTACAGATTTTTGGTTTGTGGTTACCGTGAGGTTTTTATATGGATACATATATATATGATCCCAAATTCTTTGATCATCTTTATGATCATTACCCTGAACTCTTTTTCAGGTAGATTGTCTATCTTCAATTCATTTAGTTCTTCTTCTGGTGTTTTGTCTTGTTCCTTCATCTGAAATGGACCCTGGGATCCCAGAGCTAGTGTCAGATAATTGGTGGGGAAGGGTGGTTCTTGACACAGTTGGGAATGGGGTCTGGGGTGTGTGAAGCTTGTGTTGGCCTGCTAGTTGGCAGGGCTGGGACTGGCTGGTCCTAGGGCAGTGTCTGGCCTGTTGTGGGCAGGCTGGGTCCACAGGCTGTGGGATTGTGGTTTTATTGCATGTGGTCTCTGCCCCCTGGTAGGTGAAGCTGGTCCAGAGGCTAGATAAAGCTTTCTGTGTGCAGTGCTGGGCCCAGAGGACTCTGAGGCTGGTGCTTGCCCACTGGTGGGTGGATCTGGGTTCTGGACCCTCTGGTGGGCAGGGCCATGTCCAGAAGCTGCTGTGGGCTCAGGAGATCTTTAGGCAGTCTGTCTGCTGATGGGTGGGGCTGTGTCCCCACCCAATTAGTTGCTTGGCCTGAGTCATTTCCACACTGGCACCTAGAGACTGTTGGGTGGGACCAGGTCTTCATGCTAATGACCTGGAGGAAGGATTCTACAATGGCACTCACCAGCACAAACATTTACATAGTAGAAGGACCTTTCAAGAATGGCTCCCACCAGTTCTTATGTCCCCAGGGTAAGCTTCAGGCACCCCCTGCCTGTCTGGCGATCTTTCTAAGACAGGTAGTTCTGGCCCATGCTCCTATCAAATAACTCTTTTGCTCTGGGTCCCAGAGTGTGTGAGGTTTTTCTGTGCCCTTTAAGAATGAAGTCTTTATTTCCCCAAGTTCTGTGGGACTCCCAAAATTAAGCCTCACTGGCCTTCAAAGCCAAATACTCTGGGGCCTTGTCTTCCTGGTGCAAGACCCCTGGGCTAAGGAGCGTGACATGGGGCTTAGAAGTCTGACTCCTGTAGGAGAACCTCTGCAATGTAATTACTCTCCAGTTTGTGGGTTGCCCATCTGGGGGTGTATGGTACTTGACTATATCACAAGTCTGCCTCTCCTACCCATCTTGTTTTTGTTCGTTCTTTGTCTTTAGTTGTAGAAGATCTTTTCTGGTAGGTTCTGGTCTTCTTACTGATGGTTTTTCTGCAAATAATTGTGATTTTGGTGTGCTTGTGAGAGGATGTGAGCTCAGGGTCTTCCTAGTCCACTATCTTGGCCTATCTCTCCTGAATAATTTCAATCAGATTACTTTCAAAATATAATCACTGTTGTTCTTGTTTACCAATTTTCTTGTTTAGTGTATTTCTGTAACAGCGTATTATAAGTAGCATAGGCTTCTTTAAGAAAATCTAGAGTTTTCAAGATAAATAGCACTTAGTTTAGCTCAGTTGCTTCAGTTTACAGATGAAGCAAATCAAATCCACTCAGAAAGTTATTGACAGTTAGGACTAAATTTGGCAGCTGGTCTATTTTTCTTCAACCAGTTCTTCTTTCCCCTTCACATATATGGATCATAATTTGTCTGGATGACCATTTCCTAAGGCCTGTTCTACACAATACTCATCCTGCAGGTTGTTCTGCAAAAATATGTTTGAGAAATACTACATAACATAGCTTGTTCTTGGTGATTCTTGGTACATCCTTATAAAAAATGAGAGAATCTATCTTAAAGAAATCTAACTCCTCACCTCAGTTTACCAAACCCTGAATGAAATGTGCTTGCCTTCTTCCCTCTGATGTTTCCTGCTACATTACTTTTGCCTCCAGGCAGAAAAAATTCTCTGCTTTGAGGACTCATGCAATTAGTTCAGACCCACCTGGATAATTTCCCTATTTCAAGGTCTGTAACCTTAATTACATCTGTAAAGTTCCATTGCCATATAACAAAACATACAGGTTCTAGGGATTAGAGCATAGGCAACTTTGGAGGGCCACACTGCTTATTGCAAATTCCAAATCATGTCTTCCCTGATTACCCAATATGAAGGAACTACTCAGCCACTTTATCACGTCACCTTAATTGAATTCTTTATACATGCCTTTTTCAAAAAATGTTATATCACTTGCTATAATGTAAGCTTAATAAGAAATGAGAACTAGAATCTGATGATCCTGGAATAATATTTGGCCCATAATAGGTGTTCAGTAAATATTTTCTGGCTGAATTTTGTTAAACTCAGGTTTTCCAAACTTATTACTCATAAAATTTAAGATACATGCTTGTTCGAGAAACCAAATATTGTGTGAAACGGGACAGTTTTTATGTTCTTATCTGTATACACATACATATATAAACAGACACATATATGCAAACATGTATATACATATACATGTGTGTGCACGCACATGCGTTTGTGTTTGTGTGCACTTGTACTTCCAATTGTTTATCTGTTTCAAAATTTTATATGTAATGCGAAATTTTTCTCATGACTGAGAAGTTAAGGTTCAGGTGCTTTAGGTACCCACTCAAATAATCTATTTGCATTTGGAGCTTGACTGCTGCCAGCTAAATTTGAGTGTTGGGCTCATTTATTTCCATTCAAGCACTTTCTTAGGAGTAAAGGGGCTTCTTTTCTGAGCCAACATGTATCTTCTTTGTCTTCCTTATACTGTACCCATTTATCAGGAGCTCTTGAAATATATGAAATATGCATAATCCTTCTATCACTTAGTAGCACTATTGGAAAGAAGTACTAAACATTTCTCTATGTTGGCTTTCCCAAATTAGAATTCTGTGTTACTACCCTAAATATTCAATGGAAAAAACTGTGTCCCATGCTTACATTTAGAAAACATTGGATTATAGGAATATTTGTGTCTTGGAACATATATCATGCTTTTATATTTATTGACTCCCCAAGAGGGCTATTTAGTTTGCAATATTTCCCAAATATTTTACAAGAGGACCAGTTTTTCCTATATAGCATCTATTATTATATCCCAGAATTAGTGTTCTAAGGGACACCATTTAGTAAACATTACTACAGAATATCTTAATTCTCAAATATAAGAAACTTCAAGATTTCCAATTTTATTAACACAGGTAGTATATAGGCTGTTGGTTACTTCAAAGACAACTTTAAAACCTTCTAGCTTTGGGGGTTTTTTATTATTCAAAATTGGTTTTGTTTTTATGGTAATATAACTTAACAACATCTCCATGGCTTGACACAACAACAGTTGATTTCTTTCTCATAACACATGCCTCACACGAGAGCTGGTGGGGCTGTGCTCCACACGGTCACCCGGGAAGTCAAGCTGATGGGAGCCCACCATCTCATCTGCACATTGTCAGGTGCAGCAGCAGCTGATAAGAACCTGAATGCTCTGCAATGCTTCTGAGGAAGTATTTTGTGGCACTTCCATCCATGGACAATCAGCCAGAATTTATTGCATAACTGCTCCTAATTGTAGGGGTCTGAGAGATGCAGGGGAGTGGACAAAATATTTGGGGCTACCACTGTATCTGCCACAGCTAATAACACTCCTTAACTTCTTTTTATGAGCAAAATTTCCATGGCATTAACAGATTGGTGTCTCCTGAATGTCATGATAGCTTAATGTAAATATTGTACAATGGTGAATAGAATTTGTCACAGAATGAGGACATATTAAATACAAAGGAAGATTAAATCATTAGTAAGATATCGCACATGTAAGAGTAAGAGAAGAATTTCAGAAAGTTACAGCAGGGAATTAAAGGCATATTTAGCATTCAGTTAAAAATGGTAGCTGTGTGGTCCAGGAATGTGTTATATGGTACGAAAAGTTAATAAGACAATGCAGTTACTACCATGATCAGATGATTAAAGTTAGCATGTCAGTAAAAGCCACAGAATAGGGAAAACAACTATTTCAAATATTGAGCACTTTATATGTACTTCTTTCTGCCTAAGCGCTTTATATTCATGCATAGATTAAGTATATTACAGTGTTCTTTTTTTAAAAAAAGACAAGAAAATAAATTGTGAGAGGCAAGCAAAATAGCGGCAGCCAAGGGTACTTTTAAAAAATGTACTTGGCATTTATAAGTATTAAGTAAAAAGAAACCATGGTCATAAAACTTTGGGAAACACTGAACAGTAATTTTTCCTCTTGGATATTTTATAGCACATTAAGTGCTCTGAGAAGTCTTCCCAGAAGAAATCACTTTAGTGTCTTTTACCCACGTTTACCAAACTTTTTATCATATAGCCAGAAAGAATAAAGAAAAACTAACCTATTATACCCTGCTCAGCCTGGCATACAACTGAAAGAAACAAAAAGAGGCCTTGCTTACTGCTTGCTTTCAAAGTGGTAGATTCCTGAAATTCAGTCTTCCTCAGCTATGATATAAGCCTACTATGTGTACAGTCCATTTGACCTTGTTGCATCTCCCCTGTGAGATTTGAGGTCAAGGGGAACTGACAGCCAATAGGCTAATACTCATGCTTTTTTACTGAGCTGTAACAAAGTCTTTAGTCTCTGTCCCAGGAGTATCATGTGCCTTCTGCCAACATCCGTGAACAGTTTAGGCTAACTTATTAGCCTGTAAGTAGGGTAAATTCAAATCCAGGATACAATAGTGCAATGTAGTAATAATAAAATTTTTGCTCTTTCCATAAGTTGATTAATTTGAGTAATTTTTGCCGGGCTACTAATTTTGACAGAGGAGACATATGAGTTACTAGACAACCAACTCACAGATGCTATGATCTAACAGAGTTACAAGGCCTTTGTGTGTGTGTGTGTCAATATCACATTTTATTTTTTTTTAATTTAATTTTTTATATTACAGCATAGTTGATTTAAAATGTTGTGTTAGTTTCAGGTGTATAGCGAAGTGATTCAGTCATACATATACATGTATACATTCTTTTTCAGATTCTTTTCCCATATAGGCTATTACAGAATATTGACTACAGTGCCCTGTGCTATACAGTAGGTCCTTGTTGATTATTGATTTTATATATAGTAGCATGTATATGTTAATCCCAAACCCCTAATTTATCCCTCCCCCCACTATTCCCCTTTGGTAACTATAAGTTTGTTTTTGAAGTCTGTGAGTCTGTTTCTGTTTTATAAATAAGTTCATTTGTATCATTTTTTTAGATTCCACATATAAGTGATATCATATGATATTTATCTTTCTCTGTCTGACTTACTTCACTTAGTAAAATAATCTCTAGGTTCATCCATGTTGCTGCAAATGGCATTATTTCATTCTTTTTATGGCTGAGTAATACTCCTTTGTATATATGTACAATGTTTTCTTTATCCATTCTTCTGTTGATGGATATTTAGTTTGCTTCCTTGTCTTGAATGTTGTAAATAGTGCTGCAGTGAACACGGGGGTGCATATATCTTTTTGAATTAGACTTTTCTCTGGATATATGTGCAGGAGTGGGATTACTGGATCTTATGGTAGTTCTATTTTTAGTTTTTTAAGAAACCTCCATACTGTTCTCCATAATTGTTGTACCAATTTACATTCCCAGCAACAGTGTAGGAGGGTTCCCTTTTCTCCACACTCTCTCCAGCAATTATTTTTTGTAGACATTTAGAGGATGGCCATTCTGACCAGTGTGAGGTGACACCTAATTGTGGTTTTGATTTGTATTTCTCTAATCATTAACGATGTTGAGCATCTTTTCATGTGCTTTTTGGCCATCTGTATGTCTTCTTTGGAGAAATGTCTATTTAGATCTTCTGCCCATTTTTTGATTGGGTTGTTTGTTTTTTATGTGATATTGAGCTGCATGAGCTGTTTGTATATTTTGGAAATTAATCCCTTGTCGATCACTTTGTTTGCAAATATTGTTTTCCATTCTGTGGGTTGTCTTCTTGTTTTATTTATGGTTTTCTTTGCATGCAAAAGCTTTTAAGTTTAATTAGGTCCCATTTGTTTATTTTTGTTTTTATTTTTATTACTCTAGGAGACAGCTCGGAAAAGACATTGCTGTGATTTACGTCAAAGAGTGATCTGCCTATGTTTTTCTCTAAGAGTTTTATAGTATCTAGTCTTACATTTAGGCCTTTAATCCATTTTGATTTTATTTTTGTGTATGGTGTTAGAGAATGTTCTAGTTTCATTCTTCTACATGTAGCTGTCCTGTTTTCCCAGCACCACTTATTGAAGAGACTGTCTTTGCTCCATTGTATATTCTTGCATCCTTTGTTGTAGATTAATTGACCATAGGTGTGTGGTGTTATTTCTGGGCTTTCTATCCTGTTCCATTGATCTGTATTTCTGTTTTTGTGCCAGTACCATACTGTTTTGATGACTGTAGCTTTGTAGTACAGTCTGAAGTCAGGGAGCCTGATTCCTCCAGGTCCTTTTTTTTTCCCCTCAGGATTGGTTTGGGTATTCAGGGTCTTTTGTGTTTCCATACAAATTTAAGAGTTTTTGCTCTAGTTCTGTGAAAAATGTCATTGTAATTTAATAGGGATTGCATTGAATCTGTAGATTGCCTTGGGTAGTTTAGCCATTTTGACAATATTGATTTTTCCAACCAAAGAACATGGTATATGTTTCCATCTGTTTGTGTCATCTTCAAGTTCTTTCATCAGTATCTTATAGTTTTCAGAGTACAGGTCTTTTGCCTCCTTAGGTAGGTTTATTTCTAGGTATTTTATTCTTTTTGATGCAATGGTAAATGGTGTTGTTTCCTTAATTTCTCTTTCTGATCTTTCCTTGTTAGTGTATAGAAATGCAAGAGATTTCTGTGTATTAATTTTGTATCCTTCAACTTTACCGATTTTCTGGATGAGCTCTAGTAGTTTTCTGGTAGCATGTTTAGGATTTTCTGTGTATAGTATCATGTCATCTGGAAACAGTGAGAATTTTGGATTCATTTTATTTCTTTTTCTTCTCTGATTGCCATGGCTAGGACTTCCAAAGCTATGTTGAATAAAAGTGGTGAGAGTGGACCTCCTTGTCTTGTTCCTGAACTTAGAGGAAATGCTTTCATCTTTTCACCACTGAGTATGATGTTAACTGTATTTTTGATGTATATGGCTTTTATTATGTTGAGGTAGGTTCCCTCTATGCCCACTTTCTGGAGACTTTTTATCATAAATCGGTGTCGAATTTTGTCAAAAGCTTTTTCTGCATCTGTTGAGATGATCATATGGTTTTTATTCTTCAATTTGTTAATGTGGTGTATCACACTGACTGATTTGTGGATATTGAAAAATCCTTGCATGCCTGGGATAAATCCCACTTGATCATGGTGTATTATCCTTTTAATGTGCTGTTGGATTCAGTTTGCTAGTATTTTGTTCAGGATTTTTGCATCTATCTTCATCAGTGATATTCACCTGTAATTTTCTTTTTTTTTGTGGTATCTTTGTCTGATTTTTGTATTGGGGTGATGGTGGCCTCATAGCATGAGTTTGAGAATATTTCTTCCTTTGCAATTTTTTGGAATAGTTGCAGAAGGATAGGTGTTAATTCTTCTTTAAATGTTTGATAGGCAAGGTCTTAATTAACATTTGAGTGCTTACTCTCTTTCATTTACTGTGGAAATGACTTTATATGCCCTAACTTGTTTACTACTCAAAGACACTCCATGATGGAGGTGCCAGTATCTTCATTTTACAGATGAGGAAACTAAGACACAGAGGAGTTAATTAATTTTCTCAAGGTCACACAGTATGTGGTAGGCCTGGAATTCAAACCTAGGTATCAGAACCAAATTTCTATCCATCACATCAAGAGAAAGGAGATATAGGAATTTTAAATTTATTCACAGTAGAAACCAGAACAATTGTTACAAAAATAATAATAAAAGATCTCATTGAAGAAAGATTTTTTGAAATATTAAAAACTTGAATTTGTAAATTTCTACCCATTAAAAGAAAAGCAAATCAAAATTTAATTGTCCAACAAGTGTAAGGAATACCTGAGACGAGAGCAAATGAGTTTTGAACTAAAAGGGAGGGCCCTACCGATTGAAGATACGGTTAACACTTCTCATTTAATCATTCAGATCGTATCAAGCAGAGCAGCCCCATTCAGATGGTAACACGGGCCTCTAATCCCCAAAGTCCAGAGTTCCTTGTTGGTGTGGCAAAGCAATTCAGTCAGCTGAAGAATAGCTGTTTTATGTAGTCCGACTTCAACATAACATATACTTTACATAACTGTGACTGGTTAGCATAATTGTAGTGTTGTAGAAAACTTTCAGGTTAAGCAAGCCACTCAAAATGATTACTCATGATACCAAGATCTACAAAATTGAAGCACCTGCTGCTACAGGGGTCAAAAAACTATAGCATGTGGGCCAAATCTAGTTCACCCTTTGTTTTGTGAATAAATTTTTATTGTGACACAGTCACACCCATTTGTTGGGTATTGTCTATGACTGCTTTGTGCTACAATGACAGAGCTGAGTAGGGGCAACTGCCACAGAGGCCATATGACCTGCAAAGCATGCAATATTTCCTATCGGGTCCTTTACAGAAAAAGTTCGCTGGCTCCTGTGTTAGTCCTTTAAGCACATTTTCATCAATAATAAATATCTTCTTTAGCATGTATATAAAAGTGAGTCAAACATGCAGCTTTAATGTCTAAAAGTGAACATTATTATTAGTATATGCTGAACTTTGAGAAATTTTATTTGTAAATATTTCTACAATGTGACAGGGAATTAAACTATTTGACCATTAATGTTTATCTCGTTTACTGATGTCAGTGGTTAAACCTACACATTAACTTGCCCATTTCATAGTTACTTTTAGGGACTTTTCCTTTCCCTAGAGGTCCAGGGATTTTCTCTCTTAACATTTCTCACGATAGAGCTTGCTATCTGTTCGTGGCCTTTGGTCTACACAGATCTTGGACTGTCTATTTATCTTTCTCAACCAGTTTCAGTCTTTCTCAACCAAATGATTTCAGGCAACTACTATCAAACCGTTGCTAAAAGATACTTATTTGCCACCTGGGCTTTATACTGCATACACTATTTGTAATTTTTTGTTTATTTAGCAAGTGTGTTGAATATTTTCCCTGTATTTTGCATGCTGGGTTACTCTAAATAAACAGAAATTTGTTTTTGATCCCAACATAACTATAGAGTCGGGTAGGAAATTACCTTGACACAGTAGTGGCCTCCAAATACACTTTGAGGCACTCTCCCAGAGGTCTTAGAACAAAAAATCTCAGAGAACTTTAGATGGTTGAATACCATAATTTAAAAATCAGTTTAAAATACATAGTGAGAAATTAGGAGAGAGAGATGGGATAGGTTTCCAAACTTTGGAGAGGGTGCAAGCAGGGCAGAAGACTCACTACACCTGAATCCTGAGGTACATGATTCAAGAGCAGGGGAGTCCAAACTCCAGAAGGTACTTGGTGTCTAATTCTACCCTTGTTGTGTTGGAGAGACACAGGAGCAAGTATTGCCACAGCTGTAGACAACCAGTGACCTGATGGACAGCATCGTTTTTACTTTTGTTTTTTCCCTGTGTGATATGGACAGGGGACAAATAGGATACCTCTGTGTCTCCTACAAATGTATTGTCTTACACATTTACTGACTCGTGTGCTTGACATTTCCACCCCTTCCTTTTTTCAAAAAATGCTACACTTTATATCTAATGAGTCACACTAGCTTCTTCCTTTCACACTTAGTTTCATCTATTCTTGTTATTTGTTACTCTTATTAGCATAGCTGAATACACTTTAAAAAACTTGTATAATTGAGAGACAGTCACTGCTCCATATCCACAGGCTTCCCATTCACAGATTCAATCAAACTTGGAGTTCAGTCTGTGGTTGGTTGAATCTGGAGATGCGGACGGTGGACATGGAGGATCAACTGTACTACATCATTTTATATATAAGGGACTTGAGCATCCCTGAATTTTGGTGTCTGTGGGTGTCCTGGACCAGTCCCCTGCAGATACCTAAGGATGACTGTCTAACATTACCTTAGTTTCAGGTGTACAACATAATGACTTGATATTTGTATATGTTGCAAAATGATCACCACAATCAGTCTAGTTAACAGCTATCACTGTAAATGGTTACAAATATTTTTTCTTACGATAGACTTTTAAGATTTACTATATTAGCAGCTTTCAAATATACAATACATTATTATTAACTAGAGTCATAATGTTGTACATTACATGCTCAGGACTTATTTATTTTATAACTGGAAGTTTGTACCTTTTGACTTCCTTCACACATTTCCCCCACACCCACCCCTTGCCTCTGACAGCCACTGATCTCTTTTCTGTACTCATGAATTTGTTTTCTTTTTTCTTTTGGATTCCACATGTAAGTGAGAGCATATGGTATTTGTCATTCTCTGTTTGACTTATTTCATTTAGCATAATGCCCTCAAGGTCCATCTGTGTTATCATAAATGGCAGGATTTCAAGTTTCATGGCTGAATAATATTCCATTCTGTGTGTGTGTTTGTGTGTGTGTGTGTATCAGATTCTTTATCCATTCATTCACTGATGAACACTTAGGTTATTTCCAGATTTTGGCTTTTGTATGTAATGCTGCAGTGAGCATGAGGAGTGCATATATCTTTCAAATCAATGTTTTTGTTTTCCTTGGATAAATAGCCAGAAGTGGAATTGCTGGATCGTATGGTAGTTCTACTTTTAATTTTTTTAGGAACCTCCAACCTTTTCCCAAGTGGCTGCACAATTTACATTTCCAAAAACAGGACACAGGGGTTCCCTTTTCTCCATATTCGTGCCAACACTTGTTGTCTCTTGTCATTTTCGTGGTTGGTATTCTAACAGGTGTGAGGTGAGATCTCACTGTAGTTTTGATTTGCATTTCCCTTATGGTTAGTGATGTTTGAGCATCTTTGCACGTACCTATTGGCTATCTTTATGCTTTCTTTTGAAAAATGTCTATTCAGATCTTCTGCCTATTTTTAAATCAGGTTGCTTTTTTTGCTATTCAGTTTCATGAGTTCTATATATATTTTGGGTATTAATCCCTTGTTACATATATGGTTTGCAAATATGTTCTCCCATTATGAGGGCTGCCTTTTAATTTTATTGGTTTCCTTTGCCTTGCAGAAGATTTAGAGTTTGATATAGTTCTATTTGTTTGTTTCTGCTTTTGTTGCCTTTGTTCTTGTTGCCAAATTCAAAAAATTTTCACCAAGAATGATGATAAGTAGTTTATAGCCTATGTTTTCTTCTAGGAGTTTTATGGTTTCAGAGCTTACATTCAAGTCTTTAATCCATTTTAAGTTAATTTTTGTGTATGGTGTAAGATGGTGGACTAATTTCATTCATTTGCATGTGGCTCTCCAATTTTTCTAGTACTATTTACTGAGGAGACTATCCTTTCCCCATTGTATATTTTTGTCTCCTTTGTCGTAAATTAGACAATCATATATGCATGAGTTTATTGCTGGGCTCTCTATTTTGTTCCATTGATATATGTGTCTGTTTTATGCTAATACCATACTGTATTGATTACTATAACTTTGTAATATAATTTGAAATCAGGGTTCATGATATCTCCAGCTTTGCTCTTATTTCTCAAAATTGCTTTGGCTATTCAGGATCTTTTCTGGTTCCATACAAATTTTAGGATTATTTGCTTTATTACTGTGAAAAATGCCATTGGAATTTTGATAGAGATTGTGTTGAATCTGTAGTTTGCTTTGGGTACTACAGACATTTTAACAATATTAATTCTTCCAATTCATGAGCATGGAATATCTTTCCATTTCTTTCTGCCTTCTTCAATTTCATTCTTCATTGTCTTACAGTTTTCAGTGTGCAGGTTTTTCACCTCGTTTTTGCCCCTTTTATTTCTTGTCTGATTGCTATGGCTAGGACTTTGAATACTATGTTGAATAAAAGGGTAAGAGTTGGCACCCTAGTCTTATTCCCAGTCTTAGAGGAAAGGCTTTCGTGTTTATACTATTGAGTTTCATATTAGCTGTGGGCTTGTCATATATGGCATTTATTATGTTGAGGTAAGTTCCCTCTAACTTTGTTAAAAGAGTTTTTATCATACATGGATGTTGACTTTTGTGAATGTTTTTCTGTATCTATTGAGATGGTGATATGATTTTTATCTTTCATTTTGTCAATGTGGTATATCACATGGTTTGATTTGAATATTTTGAACCATCCTTGGACCCCTGGAATAAATTCCACTTGAACATGGTGTATGATCCTTTTAGTGTGTTGTTGAATTTGCTATGCTAATATTTTATTGAGGATTTTTGCATCTATGTTCATCAGGGATATTGGCCTGTAATTTTCTTTTATTGTGGCCTGCTTATCTAGTATTGGTATCATGGTAATGCTGGCCTCATAAAATGAGCTTGGAGTGTTCCCTCCTCTTCTATTTTTTGAAAAAGTCTTAGAAGGATTGGAGTCATTTCTTCTTTCAATGTTAGGTGGAAATCACCAATGAAGTTGTCAGGTCCTGAACTTTCGTTTGGCGAGAGGTCTTAGATTACCGATTCAATCTCTTTACTAGTAATTGGTCTATTAAGTTTTTCTGTTTCTTCATGATTCAGTCTTAGCAGTTTGTATGTTTCTAGGAGTTTATCCGTTTCTTCTCGGTTTTCAAATTTGACATATAATCGTCAATAGTTGTCTCTTAGGAACATTTGTATTTCTGTGGTATCAGCTGTAATGTCTTCTCTTTCATTGCTAATTTTTTTTAAATTTGGGTCCTCTTTATTTCTTGGTGTATGTAGCTAACGATTCATCAATTTTATTTCTCTTTTCAGAAAATCAGCTCTTAGTTTCATTGAACTTTTCTATTTTCTTTTAGTCTCCATTTATTTCTGCTCTGATTTTATTTCCTTCCTTCTACTAACTTAGGAGTTCATTTTTTTTTTCTTTTTTTAGTTCCTTGAAGTGTGAGGGTAGGTTGTTTGAGATTTTTCTTGTTTCTTGAGGTAGACATTTATCACTGTGAACTCCCTCTTAAAACTGCTTTTGCTGCATCCAATAAATTTTGGTATTTTGTATTTTCATTCTCATCTGTCTCAAGATATTTTTTGATTTCTCTTTTGATTTCTTCTTTGACCCTTTGGTTGTTCATTGGGATAGTAGCATGTTGTGGAATCTGCACATATTTGTGAATTTCCCAGTTTTGTTCTTGAAATTGATTTCTAGTTTCATATCATTGTGATCAGAAAAGATGCATGATATTATTTTAATCTCTTAAAGTATTCTTAAATTTATTAAAATTTGTTTTGTGGTTTAACATATGATCTATCCTGGAGATCCATGTACACTAGAGGAATGTGTATTCTGCTTTTGGACGGAATGTTCTATCTACATCTATCTATATCTATATGTATATCCATATCCATATCTATATCTATATATAAGTCCATCTTGCCTGACTTATCACTTAAGCCCAATGTTTCCTTATTGATTTTCTGTCTGGATGATCTATACATTGATGTAACTAGGATATTAAAGTCTCCTACTAGTATTGTATACCTGACTATTTCTCCATTTACTTTTGTTAATATTTAGTTTATGTATTTAGGTGTTCCTGTATTGGATGCATAAATATTTACAATGCTTCATCCTTTTTAGATTGACCCCTTTATTATAATGTAGTGCTCTCCTTTGTCTCTTATCAGTCTTTGTTTTAAAGTCTCTTTTGTCTGCTATAAGCATAGCTACCCCCGCTTTCTTTTGGTTTCCAGTTGCATGAAATATGTTTTTCTATTCCTTCACTTTTAGTCTGTATACATTCTTATGTTTGAAGTAAGTCTTTTGTTGGCAGCATATGTATGAGTCTTTTTCTTTTTAATCCATTTGGCCACTCTTTGCTTTTGATTGGAGAATTTAGTCCATTTAAATTTATAGTAATTATTGATAGATATGTACTTACTGTCACTTTGTAAATTGTTTTCTATTTTGTAGTTTCTGTTTCTTCTCTTGTTCCCTTCCTTTTTGTTTTAATGACATTTTTAGTGGTAAGCTTAGCTTTTTTTCTCTTTCTCTTGTCCATCTATTTATAGCTTTTGCTTTGTGGTTCCCATGAGGCTTACATATAACAACTTATATTTATAACGGTCTATTTTATCTTGATAACTACTTAAGTTTGAACACATCCTACAGGTCTACATTTTCACTCTCCCCCTGATATTTTGTTTTTGATGTCACATTTTACATGTTTTTATCTTATATATCCGTTAAGTAATTATTGTAGTTATGGTTATTTTTACTACTTTAGACTTTTAAACTTCATACTAGCTTTACCATATATAATGTTTACCTTTACCAGTGAGATTTATACTTTCATATGTTTACCTGTTACTAATTAGCACCCTTCTTTCATCTTAAAAGGTCTCTTTAACATTTCTTGTAAGGCTGGTTCAAAGGTAATTTCTTCCTTTAGCTTTTGCTTGCCTGGAAATTTTTAATCTCTCTTTCAATTCTGAATAATAACTTTGCCAGGTAGAGTATTCTTGTTTGGAAGATTTTTTTTTCTTTCTGCACTTTGAATATATTATGCCTCTCCCATCAGTACTGCAAAGTTTCTGCCGAAAGTTCTGCTGATGGTCTTATGGGGGTTCTGTTGTATGGAACAAGATGTTTCTCTCTTAATGCTTTTAAGATTCTCTCCTTGTCTTTTACTTTTGATGTTTTATAATGTGTGTTTGTGTGGGTCTGTTTGGGTTCATCTTATTTGGAACTCTGTGTGCTCCTGGATCTGGATGTCTGTTTCCTTCCCCTAGTTAAGAAAGTTTTCATCCATTATTTCTTCAAATAAAGTCTCTGCGCCTTTCTCTCTTCTCCTTCTGGGTCCACTATAATGCAAATGTTAGTCCACTTGATATTGCCCCATAAGTCCCTTAGACTATCTTCAGTTTTTTCACTCTTTTTTCTTTTTGGTGTTCTGACTGGATGAGTTCCACTGCCCTCTCTTTGAGTTCATTGATTCTTTCTTCTGCTTCATTTACTCTGATATTTAACACATCTAGTGTGTTTTTCAGTTCAGTTATTGTATTCTGCAGCTCTGTGACTGCTATTTCATACTTTCTTACATTTTCTCTCTCTGTGTTGAAGTTCTCATTGTGTTCTCCTGAGTTCGGTGAGCATCTTTATGACCATTACTTTGAACTCTTTATCAGGTAAATTACTTATCTCCATTTCATTAAGGTTTTTTTTTCTGAGGTTTTATCTTGTTCTTTTTGTGAAACATATTCCTTTAATTCTTTAATTTGCTTGACTCTCTGTGTTGGTTTATATGCATTAGATGAAATAGCCACCTCTTCCAGTCTTGAAGAAGTGATCTTGTGTAGAAAATGAACCATATCACTCATTCATGCCCTAGCTCTTGTTTGTCTCTCACATATCTGTGATTGTCCAAGCAGCCTGTTTTATTTTTAATGGCTGCAAGTATTTGAGAGTGTACAATACCTATAGTGTCCCAAAGAGGAGGAGTTCAGTGAGCACCTAGATTCAAGCTGATTGGAAGCCAGACCTCAGGCTGCAGCTTTTAAAATATGCAAATTTATACTATCCTGTGGGACCACCATTGTAAGCACCCTTGGCTACCAAAGACAGATATTCCAGAGGTGTTCTCCTGGGTGGCAGTTGCAAAAATCAGGGCTTCAGCCAAGTGAATAAGCTCCTTTCTGGGAGATACCAGTGAGCTGTGGTGAGACAAAGGGAGAGAACTGAGCTGGCATTCACCAGCCTATGTTCCATGAGAGTATTTCCATAGACCTCTAAATGTGTGCCAGTCCTGAAGTCTGCCCCTCAGCAATGCTCCAGTACAAACAAATAGGCCTCTGTCACAGAAAGAATGGGGGTGTTTCAGTCTGTTTTCTGTGCAGTGGCCTGGGGGTGGTAGTCAACCAAGAACTGTCTCTCTAATTTGTTACAGTCCCATGAGACTTAGGAACACAAGGCCATCTGGCCTCTAGAGTCAGGCAATTAAGGGGTATCCCCTGGGAAGTAGCCTTCAAAGTCACAGCACCACATATAAAAGCAGAATCACCAAATTCATGTAAATTTGCTCCCCTCTCTGAGATACAGGTTCTCCTTAGCACTGCAGAGAGAGAATGTGAAATTGGCATCTGCTGGTTGGAGTGAGGCAGAGGGAGAGCATAAGCATGGTGTCCATGGTGGGGGTAGGGAACAAGGAAGAGGGAGAGTGTGAAGATGGTGTCACCAGCCTCTGTCCCAGGAAAGTATCCCAGCAGGCCCCTGTATGTGTGTTAAATGAGATGCCTGCCCCTCAGTCTGACATTTTAAGGTTAGCAAATGATCCTCTTTCATATACAATCTGGGTGCCTCCTGCTCTGCTACTTCTGTACCTGCTCCTGGGGCAGGTGAATCTGAGCGTGTGAGCCCTTTAAGAGCCATTTCTCAGTTTGTTATACCCTTGTGGGTCTCATGGATGCAAGATCTGTTGGCTTAGAAAGCTGGATGTTCTGGGGGCTCATCTTTCAGGTGCAGATATTAAAAGCTAAGGTGCTCAATGTAGGGTTCAAACTCTTTGCTCCTTTGGGAAGAGATATGGGTTTTAAGTCTCCTCCTGAATGTTGGTTGCCTTGCTGGGGGTGGGATTTTTGACGAGATTGTGTCTCAGCCTCTCCTGCCTGCTTTGCTGTGGAGTTTTTCTCATTTGCTCTATGTGTAGGAATCGTTCAGCTAGCGTTTAGTTTATTCAGAGAAAATTGTTTCTTATATAGTTGTAGATTTGAAGTGTCTGTGAGAGAAGGTGAGTTCAGGATCTTCCTATGTTGCCATCTTCAACTGGAACCAGAGGTAAATATTCAGTAATAACACAACAAATATAAATAATACAGAAAAATAACACATTTCAGGAAGAAATTGTTTGTAGAAGAAATTTCTGAATCCTAGTGACTCAACTGCCCATTCAGTTGGTTACTCCTCTGATACCCCTCCTTATACTTCTAGAAACATGCTACATGTGTGCTGGTGGCAGGCTGGGGTGGGAAGAGAATGGGGGATGGGCAAAAGGAAGTGGCTGACTATCAATACAGATAATTCTCACAATCTTATAGGACCTTTAATTTTAAATGATTATTCAGATATCTATGGAAAAATGTGCAACATTAATGTGTTAATATTTCAAAAAAGTTTCAGAAATAAGAAAATTTTTGGAATCCTGCTCCCTGGTCTCTATCAAAATCTGAAGATATTTAATACTTTCTCACAATCCAGATTTCTATTTTAAGATGGTTCCTCAGAAGTCTCCAATAACTAAATTCTCCTCTTTAATATTTAGGAGGTGGAGTTTAAAAAACTACCCACCACTTATTTCCTATCCTTTCATGTAGGCCCATCTTTCTGTAATGACCATAGTCCTCAACTATGTAGACTGAGGGTAGGATTAGAGAAGAACAGTAGCTGTCAACTTGGCTCTTTGAGCCTAGATAGTTCTCTCCTCCACACTGGCCTTATTTATTCTTCTGTAACTGTATAGACACTCATTCTTCTCTAAAAAAAAGCCCTCATCTTTGTATTCTTCTCCTTTTCTCCTGCTCCTTATCCCACTCTAGACATCCTACAAACTAGCAATCCAGACCATTATTTTGCCCAGAGTAAAGCTCCATAGCTGTCAATATATTCCTTATAACTTATATAATATGTAAAACTCCTGGATGCTGAAGAGTCCCTTTATCCCAGTGGATAATTTCCATCTCAGATAAATTCTGGAGACTATCTCCAGTGTTAGGTCAGAGGCAGGTAAGAGATACTATGTCCTACTTTACATGCAGTCAGTATGAATATTTGTCATAAATATTGTCAAGCAGATCAAATAACATATTCCAGAAAATTGAGACAGTAAAGTTAGTAGCACTTCATCTTCTACCCTGCCATATAGATTAGCTCTAATACTATCTGAAAATACCATTACAGGCTCAACAAGGCAAATTACAAAACTTAGTGGAATATTTATAGCAGATTTTCAAGTCTGATGGGTTTCCTTTTGTCTCAGTATGCTTATATAGCTTTGCTCTCTTAAGTCCTTGATAAATCAAAGTAATACCAGCAACAAGTCAAATAAAACTGTTACATAGGTGGTCCAATTTCTGTATGACTTAAATCAGGACTTTTCCAATTTTTTTTTGTATATGTGAATCACTTGAGGATCCTATTAAACTACAGATTCTGATTCAGTAGGTCTGGGTTAGCATCTGAGATTCTGCATTTTTTAAAAAGTACTCAGGTGTTCTGAGGCTGCTGACTCATATTTCACAGAATTAAAGAAACAGAACTTTAAAACATTTATGTTTTCCTAGCTATGTCACAGTTCTCCTTCATGAGTGTGTAGAATGGAGCAGTTCTGAAATGTGCACACATAAGCTTACTAGCATCTGAGAACAGTTGGGAAAAGAAAATAGGAGTTAATTTGTCAATAATTCATGCATAGACAAAAGCAGCTAATATATAATTATAGTAGCAATATCAAACAACTTTGAAGTCAAACACATTCAAAAATTATAAATGAAAAGTAAATCATTATTCTAATCATGGAAGTCTTTATGTTCACAAATATTTAAAAATGCAGCTACCTTTGAGCCAGGAAAGGAAAAAGCAGAGTATGCCTGTATGTATTTGATAACAATATTCAACACTAAGTCATTTTTAGTTCATTAGCTCAGCTCACTGCAAATAACTCAGAAAAACAATCATAGGCAATTCTGTTAGTATATGCAGAAAAGGGTAAGGAACAGTGATCATTTAAGTGGAGTGGTTATTTAGAGTTGTAGATGGGCCAGAAGAGGAAGATGAAGAGAGAGCAGCCACAGTGTCTCTAATACATTGAACTTCAACCGGAAACACTGAACTGAGAGGTGGAACTCACCTGCAACAAACTCCAGCTCCAAAGATAATTAATGTGTAGCTCAGATATTGATGATGGGACAGATTATTGCACATGTAAAAATCTAAACACAAATATCCAGCACCTTCACAAGAGTAAAATTTCAGGGATAACTAGTTTGCCTATAGCTACATTTTTTTCCTGAAATGAAATCCTCTTTTTTTCTGAGAACTGAAAGCTGTGTACATTCTTCTCTTCATGTACTTGTCAGCAAGAGTAAACGTTAACCCATTTTAATATGCTATAGATTCTCTAATTTGTGTTAACGCCTTTGCAGATGCTATAGATTTTCAAACTTTTGAACAGCTAGAGTTTTGTGGTGATTTACAAAATGGTTCTGTTTTTCTATGGAATAAAGCATACAAATTCATCCATGTGTGAAATTACACTTTCTGTAGGGCAAACTACAAGTCATACATTGTATGCATTCCCAAAAGTGCCTCATCCCATCTCAGTGTGTGCACACACACACACACACACACTCACATGCACACACATCCAAATATATTTTTCATTAAAAAATCTATGATTTTTTAAAGAAAGTATCATATTTTCTACTGGGTATTTTTAATGTATTTCACTATTGTTTGTGTATGGATTTTCTTTCATCTTGTTCATAATTTATAGGGTTTAAAGAAAATATGGTGAGGAATGATAAAGATTAGAATATACATATATTTAGTTAAATAATACTAAAGACACATAAGTCAAAATCTTTTTCCTGATGTATAAATACTATGAGATTCATTTCTGTATGAAGATTTAAAAATCTGAGTCATTGATTGGTTATATGGTTCTACCATGAGGTGGATATGCAATTTCTCACTCACTTCTTTTGAAGAGTTTCTACTTACATCATTCAGCCCTACTTATTTTAAGAACTTAAAAAGTATCCTTTATATTCCTCCTAGATCAACATGTCCACAAATATCCTAATGCAAAGAGAGTAGACTTTCAAGTATCAGAAGAGGATGTCTAGGATCTCACATGTCCATATCTTAAGAGGATACTTTTTTTCCCCTCCCAATTAAATGAAAGGACATTACATCAGTATATTTTGAATATCTTCAGATTTTCCAAACATCCTTCGGAAATGGTGGTATCTTGGTTTGGGGTTTTCAGTATTTACTGTGGCACCTAATATGAGGAGACTGAATTATTCTTGATTTTAGTAGCCAAACAAATCAGTTACAAATACTTTGTCCTATAAATTTCTGTTTGTAAAACATAAGACAGAATGTGGTCCATCTTCCCTTTCTATGGGGAGCCTTTTTAGGAGAACTCGTGCTCTCTGCCAAAAGTGAACCCCTGCTGAAGAAAGTAGGGTTATCCTTCACAGTCTAGAGCTTAAGTCCTGCTGCTGAAAAGGATGAAACCAAGTATCTTTAATTCCTTTTCCCCCAACTTGCTTTAAAAATTAGCTTAGTGGTCAAGATTGAATCAGTGGTCAAGAGTGAATTTAGAAAGAATGTTTCAGAAGAAAATGTTTCAGAAAGGAATATAGATGCATAAAGAAATAAAAGTTCAAATAGACTACTTCAGACATAAAATTAGAGTGTTTTGTGACATAACAGGAACTAGGCAAAGCACAGGAATTTAAGAAAGGACATCTTTTAATGATTGAAACCAGTCTTTCTCCAGTTACTATGAAAGCAAGAAATATTACAACAAATAACTAGGAATGCACATTCTACACTTTGTACTCTTCCACACAATAATTTCTTTATTATCATTTATATCTCTTAATACTAACAAAGCATTCTGAAGTTGCCAAGCATAAGTTGTACGCAACTGAGTGAAAAGATCAAAATCTACTCAGTTTTCCAGAAGAGCTGCAGAACATGGAAAATGACAAAGTCCTTCTACATGTCCATTTGCAGAATCATTGACAAAAATATAAGCCATATTCTTATAAAGAGCATGGTTGTAGTGCCTACTGATGCTGTACAAAGGATTCCATAGAGAAGGAAACTTAAGTAATGTATAATAAATGGTTCATAGGGCAAACATTTGGTTACCATTCTTAAATGTCTTTCAAAATAGTTGATGCTTGTGAACTGCAATGTCCTGACAGTCCTGGGGTCTGTGTGTTGCAGGGACACTGATGAGGGTAATGGTATTTCCTCTTTGATGAGGAAGACAAGAGTTCAGGGTCCAGGATTTGTTCATATTGCCTACTCCTCTGCCAAATTTGCTACCAGGGAATGATTTAGTGAATCAATACCAAATAAAAATAATGGGATCATGAATAAGTGAAGTCTATAGCAACTTAAATCAATTCGATTGTGTGTACCTGTTGAATTTTAAAAGGTACCTATTTTTGTTCAAAGTATGGACTTCAGTGGCATCCTAATAATCCTTTAGAAATGTGTGATGCTCAGTGCAAAAAAAAGTGCCCCCAGTTCTTCAACTATAAGATAACGTGTGTTTTGCAAAAATAAAGCATGCAAATCTTCATTTTGTAGGTCGATATTAAGAATGGTCCTGACGTATTTGGTGCATGAATGTAGAGACTCATTTGCTTCCTGGAAAGTGGAAGAGAGGTAAGTACTTAGTACTTATCAGAAAGTTGTGAAAAAATAAAACAGATAATACTCAAATTCTATATATATATAAGATATTATATTTTCTATAAGTTAGCCCAGTTTCTCAAGCTACAGAGAAAAATTCTCTGATGAACTTCATGGATAAGGCAATTACTTTCCCATTCCAGGATACATGGAAGGCTGCTTCCCAGCTCTCAAGAGCTGCGCATGGCCAGCTAAGGAGGGGTAGCTCATTAAATCTGCTCTGGATGAGCATTTCCACTCTTTTCTGTCCCTTCAGACCATCCTCCATTTAGCAGTGTATATACTGCTACTTTCGAAAGGATTGGCTTACTCTTTTTGTGATTCATTAAGTAAAAGCACAACTTAGCTCCACTATCTTTGCTTTATTCCCTCTTGTACACCCATTTCCTTATTTTTTCAATTGTGTGTAAATCTGCCCAAAGGCATAATTATAACAATACTAAAACTGAGCCTCGTTTAAGGAAATCTATATCTGTGATTCTTCTAAATCTAGTAAATCAAGTAATCTACAGAGAACAGTGTTCTTCTCTATTTGTAAAGAAAAAAAGAGACAAATCAAATGTGTAAAGAGAGTAACTTTTCCTTGTAACTGTCAAATGCTTAAGCCAAGTCAATATACTTGTTGACAAAGACACTCTAGAAAGTTTTCAATCTTTCACCTTAATTTAACCACATAGAGACCCAGGATATTGGACACTCAGAGCTCATTAAGCACTGATGAAATAGATCATATAATTTTAGTAGAGAATAGTATCAGAAAAGTTTTACAACTACAATACTTCATTTTGAAAAACATATTTTCCCACTAGAACAAGGTTTTGTTGTAATTTGGCTTTTAAGTGGATAATCTTTTCTATCTGTTATATAAACAGTTGTATGAATTACTTTGTTTAATCATAACTTATCTGTTAATTGACTAATGACAGGTCTTAAAGGTGATGCAGTATTTCCTTCATTATAATGTGAATATATTAGATTAGCATTTTGAATATATTCTGTTCAAAGGATTGTAGGAAGAATTGTTCAGTCTTTTTTTTAGTGAATAAATATAGGCAGAAAGCATCAGAACAAAAGATTGAGTTGCCTTCCT
The DNA here is from genome assembly GCF_028564815.1 of Eubalaena glacialis. NCBI lineage: Eukaryota > Metazoa > Chordata > Mammalia > Artiodactyla > Balaenidae > Eubalaena > Eubalaena glacialis. Next base: position 24,708,642 of record NC_083723.1, on the reverse strand, counting down.
AGGCCCAAGCTCTCAGTCTCACACACACACAAATATTGTTCCAAATGTTCCACTTTATTTTTTTAATATTAGATTTGATTCACATTTTGAAAATGGACAGTTTTGCACTGTTAAAATTTTAAATTTTCTGGAATGTCTCAAATAGAATGGTTGCTGATGAATCCCTGGCTATTGGAAACATAAAATTTTATTAGGGATTAATTGTGATAATTCATGTAAAATAGCATAATTTTGGTGCATAATAGAAGCTCAGTAATTATCAGTGGCAGCTCCAGAACTTCTGTATAAGACAGCTTACAGTCAGCAATCTGATTGGAAGTAGGGTAAGAAGACTTGTTTTGAAGTTGTGATTTTCATACTAAGTATATTGCTTTTATTTTGACTGTATATATTTTTTGAGGTTCCAGGGAAGGGAGGGTGGATGGAAACTATGGTTAAGTGGAAAATTACCCCCCTCAGGCCATACTTATGCCACGTATGATTATTAAAGAAAGGCTTCCATTTAGGGGAGATAAGGTCAGACAGTCATTCCTCTATGTACAAGGGGCACAGGCAGTAATGTCTAAAACACAGAGGCCTGAAGCACCTCTACAGTTTTGCTAAAACTCCTCCTGTCCACATTTACCTGATTTTTTCCTGTAAACTCTGAGTAATTCAGTTTTCCTGCATTGAACATTGTTTTTATTCTATTTTTTTGTACTGTTGTATTCAGTTTTAGTTCATGAATTGTAATCATTCATCAGGGCATCCACATTAAACATATAGGGTGCACGCCGTGATTTTGGATGGCATGTCTATATGCTAAAATCCTGTTTCTGTATTAATATGTTATCTTCATTTTAAAATAGCATATTTATCCTATTTTATCTCTATCATTTACTGAGTTTTTATTTCTCATTAATTTCTAGGTTATTTAATTTTGCTTTTTATTTTCTTTTCTCTTGTAAATTTCAGTCTCCCGAAATATCTACCATTTTCATTTTTACATAACCTTTCTTAGTCAGTGACGTATTAAATTAATTGTTTGTGATTTCTAAAATAATTAGCTAGAAATAATCAAGAAATGAAAAGTTAGCACATATATAGCTTTTGTGCAACATTCTAACTTTTCAAGGGTGACAATTTCATATTTTAGCCCATTCCTCCCAGAATAAACATGTAATATAGTGATATGCTTGATATTAATAGGCCTTATTACTCATTCAGCCTTCATTTATGTTTTAACTTACATTAAGCATCTCAAAACTTCAAGAATGTATTAAAAACATTAGTGACTAGACATGTTCAGAAATATTTGCAGCCTAATTTATAACCTCTTTTTGATAAAATGAAAACAGGTAATATATAAACTAACGTTATTGAAGCTGTATATAATTTTTGTTATATACTTACTTATTTTACTTTGATCTGCGTGCACACTATGAAATCATAAAAGCAGTAAACATCACACCAACACTCACTAAGATCATTTCTACCAGACCAAGGAGGTTTATTTTTCCAGTCACTTGATTTATGAACATTGCTCTCTTCTCATCACCCAATGGTGCCAGTCTGTAATCAAGTTAATAATTTTTAGCGTTATTTGGGTAGTTTAGTGGAGAAAAATACTCAAAACCCTCCACTTATGTATCAATCTTTTTTCAAAACACTGCATAAATTTTAGTTGTCTTTATCTGTAAGACAAACCAATGGAAGTCCTTTTGCATGTCAAACAAGGTAATAAATGCCAAGGTGGAATATTTAGAGAGAGAACTATAATCCTCTTCCCTTTAAACATGTTATATAGCAGTTTTCAATACACTGGCTTCACTGATCAACACAATGGTCTTACAGAAATATTTTCCAGTTTTCCAAAGGATGTTTCCTAGTGACAGAGGGAAATGGCAAAGGTCAACAGTTTCCTTCCTCTAAAGGCTTATGAAATGCATTTCCTAATTCTGTGGCTAATCAGTTCCATGATTCACACTAAAAGTATCTTGTCAGGTAATAGATAAACTGCCTATACCTACTCAGACCTGGTCTTTATAAACTTGGTTGGCTTTTATTAGCAGTTCACAATTCACATTGAGTTATTTGGAGTTTCATATTTGCCTGACTCTTTCCCATCACAGGCAGTATGACAAGAAATAGTGTTAAATAGATGCATTATGAAAATAATCTTAAATGATAGGAAGTACTTTGTCTTTCTAAAATAAAAGCACTGAAATCTAACATAATCCTGACATTTCTGTGTGGCTTGGTTCTCTCAAAATAATTAATTATATAATTAATAATATATAAACTTGTCCATATGAGTAATGGAAACTCATACAACTTCAAATACTATACACACTTATTCAATTTTCAAACATCAAAAGCTTTTTCTATATACAAAGAAGTTTACTGTTTTTGGTGACTAATAGATTAAAAAATACTAACCTCATTAAGCCAAAGAATAGGCATCATATAGTTCTGCTTCAGACCCCTTAATGCTCTGTTATATACATTGAAAATAATTATGAAAATTTATACTAATACATTACACATATATAACAGAAATGTTAGTAATTACTAGTGTAAATGAATGTTCAGAAATTAGTTGCTCTTGCTACTAATTTTTGTTCCCTGTAATGAATCATTTAAATTTTAATATGGCTGTTTCTCAGACATCTTTCACTCTTATAAATCTTTCTAATACAGATTTCTAATTAGATTAGCTTTTTCTAAGCATATATTTTCCCTTTCAACAAATTATGCCTAGGAAACTAAAATATGAAGTCTAGAAACTATTGTCATGGAAATATTTGGACAGCTAGCAAAATGAGCAATGCCACCATATACTCATTCCAAATGTGTGTAAATACCATTTCAATACAATATATATATAATTCTAAATTACAAATGAAAGTTACAAGCATTTAATAATTATTTAATGACATTAAGCCAAAAAGAAGTTGAAATTTTATATTCTTTCCCCTTCCTTTCATAGATATATTCTTACAAGAAAATACTAAAAATCATAATGAAGCTTGTTCAGGAGACTCACTCAATTTTTCTTGCTGGCTTAACCAGTATATTGATCTGCAGCTGTTTTGAAAATCATAAGTAAATCCAGATATCTAAAAAGAGAACAAACTAAAATAATTACCAACTTCCTTTAAAAAAAAGTCTTTTATAAATCCAAAATTTATTTTTACTGTTATGTAGAACTTAAGGTGAAACTGTACTACTTGAAACTTATGAAATTTATTAAATAATTAATTGAACATATTAAATATCACATACATAACTCTCCATAATTAAATTTTATGTGTATATGCCTGTGCATATACAGATGTATACGCATATGCGTATACATGCACACACACAATTCCTTTTCCCAGCCTCGTGTCTAAGCTTTAGTTAGATTTGTGATATTTGTCTGAGCTGGTTTTGGAGGATGAACAACAACAACAACAGTACTGATACCTAGAACTCATATAGTCAATTTAATTCCTGAACTATGCATGTTCAACTATATATCAGCCAGAACCCGTGTATCATCAGTATAATTATAATACTACTTCTGTCATTATTTAAACTGAAACATGCCTGCTAAAATTCTGGCATGTCATTTAAATTTTGAAAAGGAGAATATTAAAATAAATTAAAAGGTGAAACTATTACACTATAGGAAATTTAATAGATTTTTCCTGATGCTAAGTATAATAGATCTTGCCTCAAATACACATATACCCATAAAATCTCTTTTAATCCTTATTTTAGTATTTTCTTGTAAGAATATATCTATGAAAGGAAGGGGAAAGAGCAAGCATTGCTTATATGTAATTTTCATTGAGATAAAAGTAAGTAAAGTAAGTAATTTATCAAGATTGTGATGTAATAAATATCAATATATGTGATTGAGAAAATGGAGATAATTTAATTTTTCCTTCATTTTTAGAAAAACAATATTAACCCAATCAGATCAATAATGTAGTTGCTTCCAGGTTCAGCATCTAAGTACATACTATGTTCTTCTTCATTTGGATTTAAGCCTTCAAAAGGTTCTGTAATTTCAGGACTTGCATGTAGAAAATGAGGAAGTGAAATGTACACAGGTTTTCCTGAAAACAAGTTTTAACAGACAATTGGGATAAATCATTTTCCTCATTACACATACCTCTCAGAAAAGATTTCCTTGAAAATAAAGCTTTTTAAGTTAAAAAAGAAATGCAAATTTGGCTTTGAATACTAATTGGAGGGCCAGGGTAAGGGAAGATTTTAACATCTAATCACTTTTGAACAAAAATAAAATATAAACTTCTCCTAGTAACCAGTCAATTGATGTCTGTTGTTCATTGCTTAGGTGTTTATTTTAAATATGTAAAGCTTAGCTGCTGAACACAAAGTTACAACCATATACCTTCATGTTTCAGGCAGTAATATGTCTGTGGACTGAGAATTTATTCAAGAGGTTTTTCTCTCTTTAGTCACACTAACTCCAACATGAAGTAGGTGAGCAAAATAAGATAGACTCCAAATTTCATGTTTGAGTCAGTTCTTGTTTCAGAGACATCCTGAAATATACTTATTTTTATTTACCATTTTCTAGGGTAGAAAAAGTTAGAAAAATGTCAGCTCGATAAGTTGGGATGCTCAAAGTATTCTGGGAACTATTTTCATTTTACCCTAAATCTAAAAGGAGTACAGGGATTCTGCACAGCAAAAGAAACCATCAAAAATGAAGAGCCTACCTATGGGATGGGAGAAAATATTTGCAAACTGCATATCCCATTAGTGATTAACATCCAAAATATACAAGGGATTCACACAACTCAAAAAAATAAATAACCCAATTAAAAAATGCGTGAAGGACCTAAAGTTATATTATCCAAAGTAGCACAGGGAAATATCAGTATGGTTTTAGCTAACAGTAACTAAGTTTTGCAACACTGAAAGCGTTGAAAGCGGTACAAAAATCAGAACAAAAATACCCTACCATCACCCTAACTTCCTGCCCTTATTGCTTTCTCACTTTAAATTTCTGGTGGAAAGGAATCCTGGGTGAAGTTTACATTTTAAAGCATACTGCAAATTATGCCATGGATAGTGACACTGAGAACTTGTACTCACCTTCTTTGCATTTGCTAACATCTAGCACACCATATAAGGTACAGTTTTTGGAGGTAATTTTTTCTGTGCAGAAACAATGGTTGTCTGGATTTTGAAGTGGAGATGCAAAAGTTCTGGATGGAAAAATGAATCTATACACAGGGATTCCTATCAGATCAATTTTGGCTTCAAACACAGCATAGAATGACCTAAACACAGATAAGAAAGAGTTTCATTCTGGGAAACTGAACTTCATTCTGGAGATCCATTTTTTCCTATTTTTAAATTTATATTATTGCTTTAACTTACAAAAATTAGATATAATCTTGTTAGAATTCAGGCTTAAATCTTAGGGGAAAAAAATCTTGGGAAATTTTAAGGCATAGCAGAACTCAGTACTTGAGTATGAGTTATTCTTGTCTTTGTTTTCAAAAGCTCCTGAGATTATTTTTTGCTTATGAACTACCAGAGAGTATTTATATTGAAGACATTTCTCATAGTTAGTTTCCTCTATGGACTAAATATTTATATGACTCCCTCAAATCCTTTATTTGTGCCCAGTTTAAATGAAATAAACATAAAGTTTCAATCTTCCAAAGCTTAATCCTGGAGAGAAAGGCTGCTCACTTGCTGGGGTGCACGCATGTGGGTGTTTATTGTATGTCTCCTACGCTCCATCGTTTACTACGTGTCCACCATAACCCCTAAGTTTGTTGTCTAAGCTGTGAGTCTGTTTCTGTTTTGTAAATAAGTTCATTTGTATCATTTTTTTTAGATTCTACATATAAGCAATATCACATGGTATTTGTCTTTATCTGTCTGACTTACTTCACTTAGTATGATAATCTCCAAGTCCATCCATGTTGCTGCAAATGTCATTATTTCATACTTTCTAATGGCCGAGTAATATTCCATTGTATATATGTACCACATCTTCTTTATCCATTCATCTGTCCATGGACATTTAGGTTGCTTCCATGTCTTGGCTATTGTCAACAGTGCTGCAATGAACATTGGGGTTCATGTATCCTTTCGAACCACGTTTTTCTCCGGATATATGCCCAGGAGTGGGATTGCTGGATCATATGGTGGCTTTATTTTTATTTTCTTAAGGAACTCCATACTGTTCTCCATTGTGGCTGTACCAGTTTACATTCCAACAAAGAGTGTAGGAAGATTTCCTTTTCTCCACAACTTCCCCAGGCTTTATTTGTGGATATTTTGATGATGGCCATTCTTATCAGTGTGAAGTGATATCTCATTGTAGTTTTGATTTGCATTTCTCTAATAATTGGCGATGTTGAGCATCTTTTGATGTGCCTCTTGGCCATCTGTACGTCTTCTTTGGAGAAATGTCTATTTAGATCTTCTGCCCAATTTTCGATTGAGTTGTTTGTTTTTTTGAGCTGCATGAGCTGTTGAAGATTTTGGACATTAATCCCTTGTTGGTTGCATTGTTTGCAAATATCTTCTCCCATTCTGTGAGGTGTCTTTTCATTTTGTTTGTGGTTTACTTTGCTGTGCAAAAGCTTCTGAGTTCAGTTAGGATTTGTCTTGTTATTTCCATTACTGTAGGAGATGGCTCAGAAAAGATATTGCTGTAATTTACATCAGAGAGTGTTCTGCCTATGTTTTCCTCTGAGAGTTTTATAGTATCCAGTCTTACATTTAGGTCTTTAATCCATTTTGAGTTTATTTTTGTCTGTGGTGTTAAAGGATGCTCTAATTTCATTTTTTTTTTTAACATGTAGCTGTCCAGTTTTCCCAGCACTATTTATTGAAGATACTGTCTTTTCTCCATTGTACAGTCTTGCTTCCTTTGTCATAGATTAATTGACCACAGGTGTGTGGGTTTATTTCTGGGCTTTCTAGCCTGTTCCATTGATCAATATTTCTGTTTTTGTGCCAGTACCATACTGTTTTGATGACTGTAGCTTTGTAGTATAGCCTGAAGTCAGGGAGCCTGATCCTCCAGCTTCGTTTTTCTTTCTCAAGATTGCTTTGGCTACTCAGGGTCTTTTGTGTCTCCATACACATTTTGAAATTTTTGTTCTAGTTCTGTGAAAAATGCCATTGGTAATTTGATAGGGATTGCATTGAATCTGTAGATTGCCTTATGTAGTATAGTCATTTTGACAATATTTGTTCTTTGAATACAAGAACATGGTATATCTTTCCATCGGTTTGTGTCATCTTCAGTTTCTTTCATCAGCATCTTATAGTTTCAGAGTATAGGTCTTTTGTCTCCTTCAGTGGGTTTATTCCTAGGTATTTTATTCTTTTTGATGCAGTGGTAAATGGCATTGTTTCCTTAATTTCTCTTTCTGATCTTTCCTTGTTAGTGTATAGAAATGCAAGAGATTTCTGTGTATTAATTTGTATCTTGCAACTTTACCAGATTCATTGATGAGCTCTAGTAGTTTTCTGGTAGCATCTTTAGGATTTTTTATGTGTAGTGTCATGTCATCTGCAAACAGTGACAGTTTTACTTCTTCTTTTCCAATTTGGGTTCCTTTTATTTCTTTTTCTTCTCTGATTGCCATGACTAGGACTTCCACAACTATGTTGAATAATAGTGGCAAGAGTGGACATCCTTGTCTTGTTCCTGATCTTAGAGGAAATGCTTTCATCTTTTCACCATTGAGTATGATGTTAACTGTATTTTTGTCATATATAGCCTTTATTATGTTCAGATAGGTTACCTCTGTAGCCACTTCCTGGAGAGGTTTTTATCATAAATGGTTGTTGAATTTTGTCAAAAGCTTTTTCTGCATCTGTTGAGATGATAATATGGCTTTTATTCTTCCATTTGTTAACATGGTATATCACACAGATTGATTTGCGGATATTGAAAAATCCTTGCATCCCTGGGATAGATCCCACTTTAGCATGCTGTGTTGTCCTTTTAATGTATTGTTGGATTTGGTTTGCTTGTATTTTGTTTAGGAATTTTGTGTCTATGTTCATCAGTGATATGGCCTGTAATTTTCTTTTTTTGTGGTGTCTTTGTCTGGTTTTAGTATCAGGGTGATGGTATCCTCATAGAATGAGTTTGGGAGTATTCCTTCCTCCGCAACTTTTTGAATAGTTTGAGAAGGAGAGGTGTTAACTCTTCTCTAAATGTTTGATAGAATTCGCCTGTGAAGTCATCTGATCCCGGACTTTTGTCTGTTGGGAGATTTTAATCACAGTTTCAATTTCAGTACTTGTGATTGGTCTTTTCATATTTTCTATTTCTTTTTGGTTCAGTCTTGGGAGACTGTACCCTTCTAAGAATTTGTCCATTTCTTCCAGGTTGTCCAATTAGTGACATATATTTGCTTGTAGTTGTCTCTTATAATTCTTTGTATTTCTGTGGTGTTTGTTGTAACTTCTCTCCTTTTTCACTTCTAATTTTATTGATTTGAGCCCTCTCCCTTTTTTTACTTTATGAGTCTGGCTAAAGGTTTATCAATTTTGTTTACTTTTTCAAAGAACCAACTTATAGTTTTATTGATCTTTTCTATCATTTTCTTCATTTCTATTTCATTTATTTCTGCTCTGATTTTTATGATTTCTTTCCTTCTACTAACTTCAGGTTTTGTTTATTCTTCTTTGTCCAACTGCTTTAGGTGTAAGGTTAGGTTGTTTATTTGAGATTTTTCTTGTTTCCTGAGGTAAGATTGTATTGCTATAAACTTCCCTCTTAGAACTGCTTTTGCTGCATCCCATATGTTTTGGATTGTCAGGTTTTCATTTCGTTTGTCTCTAGGTATTTTTTAATTTCCTCTTTGATTTCTTCAGTGATCCATTGGTTGTTTAGTAGCACGTTGTTTAGCCTCAAACTGTGTTTTTTTACAGTTTTTTTTTTTATTATAGTCGATTTCTAATCTCATAGCATTGTGGTTGGAAAAGATGCTTGAAATGATATCAGTTTTCTTAAATTTACTGAGGCTCATTTTGTGGCCCAATGTGTGATCAATCATGGAAAATGTTCCATGTGCACTTGGAACAGTATATTCTGCTGCTTTTGGATGGAATGCTCTCTAAATATCAATTAAGTCCATCTGGTCTAATTTGTGTTTTCAAGTCTGTGTTTCCTTTGGTCTTCTGTCTGGATGATCTGTCCATTGATGAACGTGGGGTATTAAAGTCTCCCACTATTATTGTGTTACTGTCGATTTCTCCTTTTATGGCTGTTAGTATTTGCCTTATATATTAGGGTGCTCCTATTTTGGGTGCATATATATTTACAATTGTTATTTCTTCTTGGATTGATCCCTTGATCATTATGTAGTGTCCTTCCTTGTCTCTTGTAACATTCTTTATTTTAAAGTCTATTTTATCTGATATGAGTATTGCTACTCCAGCTTTCTTTTGATTTCCATTTGCATGGAATATCCTTTTCCATCCTCTCTTTTCAGTCTGTATGTGTCCCTAGATCTGAAATGGGTTTCTTGTAGACAGCACATATACAATTCTTGTTTTTGTATCCATTCAGCCAGTCTATGTCTTTTGGTGGGAGCATTTAATCCATTTACATTTAAGGTAATTATCGATATGTATGTGCCTATTGCCATTTTTTAAATTGTTTTGGATTCGTTTTTGTAGGTCTTTTTTCTTCCTTCCTCTTTTGTTCTCTTCTCTTGTGATTTGATGGCTAACTTTAGTGTTGTGTTGGATTCCTTTTTCTTTTATGTGTGTGTATCCATTGTAGATTTTTGGTTTGCGATTACTGTGAGGATTTGATATAGCAGTCTATATATAAACAAGGTTGTTTTAAGTTGCTAGTCTTTTAATTTCAAATGCATTTCCCATATCCTGCATTTGTGCTCTCCTCTTCTCACAGTTGCTGGTTTTGATATCATATTTGTGTGCAGATGATTTCCTACCTTGACTTTATGTTTGCCTTTATTGGTGAGCTTTTCGATTTGTAATTTTCTTGTTTCTAGTAGTGGCCTTTTCTATTCTGCTTAGAGAAGTTCCTTTAGCATTTGTTGCAAAGCTGGTCTGGTGATGCTGAATTCTCTTAGCTTTTGCTTGTCTGTAAAGCTTTTGATTTCTCTCTTGCATCTGAATGTGAACCTTGTTGGGTGGAGTATTCTTGGTTGTAGGTTCTTCCCTTTTATCACTTTAAATATGTCATGCCACTCCTTTCTGGCCTGCAGAGAAATCAGCTGAATCAGTTTCTGCTGAGAAATCAGCTGATAATCTTATGGGAGTTACCTTGTATGTTATGTGTTGTTTTCCCCTTGTTGCTGTTAATATTTTTTCTTTGTCTTTAATTTTTGTCAGTTTGATTACTATGTGTCTCAGCATGTTCCTCCTTGGGTTTATCCTGCCTGGGACTCTGTGCTTCCTGTACTTGGGTGACTGTCTCCTTTCCTATGTTAGGGAAGTTTCCAGCTATTATCTCTTCCAGTAATTTTTTGGGTCCTTTCTCTCTCTCTTCTCCTTCTGAGACTACTATAGTGCGAACGTTGGTGTGTTTAATGTTGTCTCAGAGGTCTCTTAGACTGTCTTCATTTCTTTTCATTCTTTTTTCTTTATTCTGTTCTGCAGCAGTGATTTCCACCATTCTGTCTTCCAGCTCACTTATCCGTTCTTCTCCCTCAGTTACTCTGCTATTCATTCCTTCTAGTGTATTTTTTAAAATTAATTTAGTTATTCATTTATTTTTGGCTGTGTTGGGTCTTCGTTTCTGTGTGAGGGCTTTCTCTAGTTGCGGCCAGCGGGGGCCACTCTTCATCGCGGTGCATGGGCCTCTCACTATCGCAGCCTCTCTTGTTGCGGAGCACAGGCTCCAGATGCGCAGGCTCAGCAGTTGTGGCTCACGGGCCTAGTTGGTCCGTGGCATGTGGGATCCTCCCAGACCAGGGCTCGAACCCGTGTCCCCTGCATTGGCAGGCAGATTCTCAACCACTGCGCCACCAGGGAAGCCCCCTTCTAGTGTATTTTTCATTTCAGTTATTGTATTGTTCATCTCTGTTTGTTTGTTCCTTAGTTCTTCTAGTTCTTTGTTAAACATTTCTTGCATCTTCTTGATCTGTGCCTCAGTTCTTTTTCCAAGATATTGGATCATGTTCACTGTCACTACTCTGAATTCTTTTTTGGGTAGATTGCCTATCTCCATTTCACTTAGTTGTTCTTCTGGGGTTTTATCTTGTCCCTTCATCTGGGACATACTTCTCTGCCATTTCATTTGTCTAATTTTCTGTGATTGCAATTTCCATTCTGCAGGATGCAGGATTGTATTTCTTCTTGCTTCTGCTCTCTGCCCCTTGGTGGATGAGGCTGTCTAAGAGGCTTATGCAGGCTTCCTGGTGGAAAGGTCTTGTTCCTGCCCACTGGTGGGTTGAGCTGGGTTTTGTCCTTCTGATGGGCAGGGCCATGCTCATGAAGACGTTAAGCAGCCTGTCTGCTGATGGGTGCGGCTGTGTTCCCGCCTTCTTCATTGTTTTGCCTGAGGTGTCCCAGCACTGGAGCTTACAGGCTGTTGGGTCAGGTTAGGTCTTGGGGAGGAAATGGCGGCCTCCAGGAGGGCTCATGCCAATGAGTACTCACCAGAATTGTCACTGCCAGTGTCTTTGTTTCCACCATGAGCCACAGCTGCCCCCCACCTCAGCAGGAGGCCCTCCAATACTAACAGGTAGGTCTGGCCCAGAGTCGTGTGATGTCATTGCTTTTTCCTGTGGGTCCTGGTGTGCCTGGGACCTTGTGTGTTCCCTCCAAGAGTGGAGCTTCTGTTTCCCCCAGTGCTGTGGAATTCCTGCAATCAAACACCGTGGCCCTTCAAAGCCAGATTCTCTGGGGGCTCCTCCTCCCTTTGCCAGACCCCCAGGCTGGGAAGCCTGGTGTGGGGCTCAGGACTTTCAATCCTGAGGGAGAACTTCTCTGGTATTATTATTTTCCAGTTTGTGGGTTGCCCACCTGGCAGGTATGGGATTCGGTTTTATAGCAGTTGTGCCCCTCCTACCATCTTGTTGTGGCTTCTTCTTTGTCTGTGGATGTAGGGTATCTTTTTTGGAAGTTTCTAGTGTTTTGTTTTTTTTTTGGTTGATGGTTGTTCAGCAGTTAGTTGTGATTTGGGTGTTTTTGAAAGAAGGGGTGAGCTCACGTCCTTCTATCCTGCAATCTTACCAGCCAATCAGTCCAGAAATGTGTATACATGTAATTTTTAAATCCTCCAGTAGCCACATTTAAAACTGATAAAAATATCAGTTATATTTTATTTAACCCAGTATATCCAAAATAATATCATTTTAACATATAATCAATATAAAAATTAACAAAATCTAAAGATCTTTATACTTATAACACATTTCAGTTTGTACTAGTCACATTTCAGGTGCTTAATAGTGACAAGTTACTAGCTGCTACCATATTCAGCAAGTCTGTATACTGTACATATTCAATGGTATTCAATTTTGTATTAAATTTTCCCACTCCTTAAAAATAAATGAAAGTTTAAAAAAAAAACAATGGCAAAATCACATGTTGTTAAAACTGTGATTGTGTTTATCTACCCAATCAGTAGAATGGCAATTTTCTTACCTTGAGCTTCCTTTACAAGTTCTTTTGGTAAATGTTGTTCTTACTTTCGATTGTGATTCATTCACCTAACCTTATGGCTGATTAATGTTTTTAAATCATTTATTGAAGTTCTCTCACTAAACAGAATTTCATGCACATAGTTTGAAAATGTATACATCAAAATAAGAAGGGCATTTGTTGAGTTTATTGAACCTCTACAATTGTTAAGATCCATGGCACACACTGGATGTAAGAAGAAATAACTAGATAATTCCTCCATTTACTCCACAAATGAATATCAGTAAAATGAGCCACCACTGAATGTGTTTGTCCAAAACAGTAAGACCCATCCTTTAGTTATGAATACCACACTCTTTTTCTTGTAACTGCACCAACCTTGGAATCTTCTTACATTTCACTTATACTCTTGTGTTAAGTGAAATATAACAGAATATCACAGTGAACTTGATCCTGACATTGAGATAATGGGATACTGAAGGTTAACTTAAACTCCCCAGATAGGTCCTTAAATGGGCATTGTCTACAACTGCCTTCCCAACATCTTAGCCATTAAAGGAAAATAATACATCAAAAAACCTTAAAAATCATCTGAAATATCATCAAAGATTATGTCATAATGACACCATAAATTACCATGGGTCATGACCCTAAGATAGTGGATACTAGCAGGACTCTTTTTTTTTTTTTTAAATACATTCAAATGTAAATCAATATTTTCATTTTATGTCTCTTTAAGCTTATTGAAGAAGGTATAGGAAGTACTTCTAAATCATGATAAAAATGTTGGAATTCTTCCATTTCATCAGTCTCTTCTCCTAGTGCCATAACCAACAGTCTCTCTCACACAGATTCTGTCTGAGTCCCTGGCCTGTCCAAACTACCTCCACTCCTAGTTTGTTTTACTTCTATTTTCCTCTTAGATACTTTTAACTTCATGCCTGTTTCTCATGTATTTATATTATGGTCATTAATGAATCCTCCAATTCCTGTTTTAAAACTTCACTACTTCTTAGTTTTGGACAAAGTTTTTAAATACATTTTTTAAACTCATAAAGAATACTATTTAAAAGAAGCACAGTATATTTCTCTCTGTATCAAAGGATTGAAGTTTATTCTTAGGAAATTACTAAAGTTAGTGGTATTGGGACACCTGACAGTTTATTCACAGAAATGCGTCACTTGGAAAGGAATTTCTTCACCCATCCCCGTGGCTCAAAGCTCTACAAATCAAACTCAACAGTGGTTTTGCTGGTTTTTTTTTTTTCTTTCCTAAAAGAGTGTTAACAAAATTAAACATGCAAAACTCACCAATACCTTTGTGAAAATGAACATTCCCTGTGTTTCCTTTTTATTCCCTACCTTTAACATAACTTTGTTTTAACATTTTTCATCTTCATTATATACTTTCCTATAAAGTATTGCCTCACCAGCTTTGTAAACATTATGCTCTGCTTCTATTGATATTTCTTAGTAGCTGAAAGCTCACCTCTGATTTTAATTACCTCATCTTGATTCCCCTTGCTTTTTAAACCTTAATTCTTAAACTAATAGGCATATGTGTACTTTGCTTTTCTTCAAGGAGAATAATAAGTTGGATCTAACTATACTTTAAATCTAAGTTCATACCACCTTCTTTCTTCCCAACTCTAATTCAGAATGTTCATTTGTGCATACATTTTTCATGGTTAGTACATTGGTTGGTACATATGTAGCCTTGTTTTTGTTGCTTCTGTTGTTCTTTTCTCTGTAATTCTGATCATCTTATTCAAAATAGATGGCTCTACTTGCAAGTTCACTGATTCTACTTCATATTGAAACCTCCCCTTGGATATATGTTTTACCTTTTGTAATTATATTGATTTTTAAATTCTTTCAGTTTAAATTATTATCTATACAGTATATACAAAACATGTGAACAGTAACTACTACTCTAAGTTTTTCTAACCCCTGACTTCTGTGGCCAGGAAGGCAGTTAATTAAGTAAAGGTTTTACAAAGCAAACATTTCCCTAGGAATGCAGTAAAGGTTTATCCTCAGTGGTTAATCTTGAGAAATTCAGTCACATTAGACAGACATTTACTAAGCCTGTATAAGAACAGAGATTCTGAATTATGTTGTAGGGATATAAAGACAGGTAAATGCATACCCCTCCAGAACATTGCAGGTACGATGGTGGATTTGTAGGAGAAAGGAGGTGATTTCACTGAATATTACCACAAAACAAATGCCCTTACCTGTACCATTAATGATGTCAAAATAGCTTGCCCACTAAGAGACATGCCTTAGGAATAAAAAAAAAAAAAAAAGGAAATGAACATTCTCATTCCAAGAACACCATCTCACATTACTTTGTCTATTATGATTCAGTACTTCTGCTAAAATAATAAATATTGATTAGACTAGATGTGACAAATGCTAAGTTTAAGAAATATTCTAAATCATTTGGTCTATGTTTTGTTTGAAGTTTTCATCTTGTTGAGATAAATGAAGTGCCTGTTACCATTAAGTGGCCAGATTATAAAATAAAAACTGCCAAATGTTGTTAGAAACAGTTTGGAGCAGCCAGAGTTCTTCAAAAAAAATTTTGAGAAATATTTATCAGAAATTTAGATCTCTACTTAGGGTTAAGTTTTTTTTGTTGCAATGGGAGAAGTGGATTGTATCATAGTATGTTGAGTGTTCAACTGAATAGGAGGAAAGTATTAAGTGGATAACTGATGCAAACTCAGTACGAGGGAGAAGAGGAGAGTGTGGAGGAGGACAGAAAGAAGCAGATGTTTGATCAATAGCGATTGGAAACATGCAGATAATCAATTTATACTTTTCCCTTCTTTTAACTCTTGCATGAACTGGCATTAAAGTAAGACAAAGTTTATTAATTTATACTCTGGTATCTACTTAAGATGTTTGTATTGTTTCCTGATATATACACATATAACAGTAGAGATAGTTTGCCACTTTTTGATGATGGAAAGCAGGTTTTTCAAACTCCTAACATACCATCCAGTAAGATGTCAAGGCAAGCTGTTGCTTCTTTTTTAAACAGAATAAGCTATTAATCATATTCAGTCTTGCCGTGGTCAGTTAAATTAACCTTATCATAATCTTAAACTCATGCGAAATTCTTACTCCAATTAGGAGCATATAGTAACTCTCCTCAAAACCTCTCTGTAATATTGAAATGGAGGAAATGCTCACTTTCCTCAGTATACAAACACATATGTGATATCCCCTAAAATGAGCATTTAGAAGTGTTTGTTTTCCTCCATTAGTCTTTTCTATAAAAAATATGTGACTATGGACTCTGTTGAAGAAGAAGGATTACACAAGTGAGTATTTAACTGTTTTATGCAAATTTTAGATAGGAACTCAGTGTGAGGTAATGGGTAATTAATAAAAAGATTTCATCTCTTTTGATTTTGATTACTTTATTCTTCGTCAGGAAATCACTGATGTAAAACTCATTTTAACTTTGAGAAGAAAAGGCTTTTTCCTTGATATTTATTGGGATTCTTCCTATTTTAGACATATGAATTAGGTGTCTCCAGATAAACAGTCAGGAGCTAGGGAAAAGTAGGAAATCATGGCTGTATGAACGTATCTCATTCTACTGCTACTTCACAGGAGGCGTGCTCTTTATCAAGTTTAATATGTCAATGTTAGAGCAGGAAATAGTAATTCCATTTTCATATTGATAAAGTTTTAAAAAGCTGAGTTATCAATATATAAAATTATTTCAAGAAAATTTTGAAGGGGAAAGTCATGAAAGCATTGGCATAGATTCATTAAGCTTCCATCTTTATAGAGATATTTAGTCATGTCCCTGGAATGACTATATTTCATGCTCAGTAAAGAAATAAAACAACAGTAAGATATATTTTCCTACCTGTTGGATGATAAGTTGACATATTGACTTTCTACCTTTTCGTTTGCAGTTATATAATTGTATGAGTGCACAATAACGCTGGTTATGCAGCAGAGATGGAAGTAGTCCCTTTAGATTTCTTTATGTAAGAGACCCTATGCATAAAGGTCAACCCTCAGTGGGGCTGACACTCAGCACCTATGCACTAGTGTGACCAGTCGTCACAGCTAAAGGGTTAACGCCTGGCAGAACAGGAGTTTCTAGGGCTGAGATACAGGCAGGTCTGTTCCATAGGTTGGTGCCTGTGCCTTACCAGGTGTTAAATAAGTTTCTTGCTTGCCTTAGAGTATCCTAGTGACACACACACACTTTGTGTGAATACTTACTTTTTGCCTTTAAATATGTCAATTATGGCAATATTGCTCATGTCGTCTTTTCCATTGAAAACTTTATAAACTCCATCTGAAGTATTGTGGTCTGAAAAGATATGTACAAGAAAAAATTACTTCTAGAACAAACCATATTTTCCAAGTTATAAAATATGTAATTAACTCACTTTTGCATTTCTCAAACACTGGTTGTTCATAATTATTTTATGTGATTTGAAATATATATGCAATAAAGTTTTAAAATTATTGGTCTTTCACATTTTAAAAAGACAGAATGTTAAAGGTGCCTAGAAATAGCTGTAGATGCTGAGACAAGGGAAGAAAACAAATATCAGAATCTGACGTGATCGAACTGCAGCACTCTTTGTCGTAATTAAGCCAGAAAGGCCATTGTGATCACTACTCCTATTATATTGAGGTGAGGAGATAGTGAACAAAACCTATGAGAACAATGACAGATTTCTAGAAGTTTTCTCAATGGTATGATCTCTAATAAGTGGTTACTAAAGATTAGGTACATAGAATTAAAAACAGAATTAGCCAAGGGAAGAAGAGTATTTGAGTTAAATAATAGTAACTGAATTCATTATTCCTCAAGGCTTTCTATACTTATATTTAATTGATATATAAGCTTGTAATCCTAAAACCCATCTAAAATAGAATAACAACAATGAATTGGAAAATATAACTAATATCTCATATAGTGCCAAGTGAAATCATATTCAGTTTTTCAGTTCAATAGTCATCTTGTTCTATTCGTGACTCAAAATGTTAAGCTATAACTAAATACATCACCACATTCACATGTTTTTTAATTTCATAACTGCCATTTCATGACATTTGTAGATTACTAAGAGTTCATATCAACTAATTTTATGAACATATGACATTGCTGAGTTATCATTCTCGTGTAAATTTTGGGTAACTTTTAAGTTTACATTAAAACAAATTTGTAAGAGGTCTAGAGAAAGAGGAATGATATGATAAGTACATTTAACACAAAAATATGGCATTAAGCTTGATTATTTATAGATAGGAAATCAAAGCCAAAACTGTATTCAAAGCCTTACCAGCTTACAATCTAATTTTAGACAATTTATGTATTTGTCAAAGAATGGAAACTTGATTAAATGTCAGCTTCTTAATTTTAATTGTTAAATTCAGATACGTAAATTTTCCCAACTAAGATAACTGAATTCATCTGAGATGGAGACTTTTAAGTAATCAGAATATGTATTCTCAGATCAGAAATACACACTAAATAATAAAATTATGAATTGCCAATGCCACCATATTTATCCAGTTAAAGTCTAACAATATCGACATTCATATTTGGTACTCACAGGAAAAAGCACACCAACTGTAGTAGTAATAGGGTGTGGAATCGAGCTCAAGAATGGATCCTTATAGCCCCACAATAGTTCTTTCAAAGTTCTCTTTTGAAACATAGAAGAGCTTGATCTTTTGATATGTAAATTGAGTACTCCTTGAATAAATACATTTGGATAGAGATGGGGTGCAGTGTCCAAAAAAGAAATCACGGTTTAAGACACCAATTGCAGTATCAGATTTTTAACAAATAAATGGAAAATACTAGAATTAAGCTTAATAAAAGGGTTGTCAACTATATCTTTAAAATGACTGCCAAATCTTGCCAGGACCAAAAGTGTATTGTTTTTGTTTCTTCGTCTCTGAATGATTACATTTCTCTGGAGACTTTCAAAGTTAAATCCTACTTTTTAAAATGATACACTTTAAGTGGTCTTCTAATTCAGTTGATTATTACATGATTTTGTCATCTTCCCAAAGGGCCATAATTCAAAATAATGCCATAAGAACACATTTTCATAAAAATGACAAAATAAATAATATCTAATGATAGTTCTAATCATGAGATTAATTACAGTGGATTCTAGAGATTTCAAAACCAATAATTTTGCTGTTTGTTTACTCACTGCTACAGCCGATTGAGAACAGTGAAAGTGTCATTCTTGGTTCCAACTGATAGTGAGGGTTCAAAGATGGTACCATTGGGCTGTAGGAAAGAGACTGTGTGGGTCTCGGAGTCCCAGGTTATATTTTCCTTGGCTAGATAGCAAACTCTGAAAACAAAAGTAAATAAAATTCAAAATAATTGTTTCAAGTGAACATTAAGTCTCAAATGCCGTTCATTCATGCAACAAATAATTTTTGAGTGCATAGACTATGTCAGAAATTAGGCTAAACAAGTAGGTTAAAATGATCAATAGGCCAATGCTGAGCCTCTAGCAAAGTTGAGAAGAGGAATCTTAGATGTGCATAGCAGAGGAGAAGGAATACGTGTTATTATAGTGGGTTACACAGATTCTGTGGGAAAACACAGAACAGGAACAAACCCAGGCTTGGGATGGTTGTGGTGGGGATAATGGGCAAGATGGGAGACTGGGATTGACACGTATACATTATTGATACTATGTATAAACTAGACAACTGATAGGAACTTACTGTATAGTACAAGGAACTCTACCTAATGCACTGTGGTAACCTAAATGGGAGGGAAGTCCAAAAGGGAGGGTATCTGTATGTGTATGGCTGATTCATTTTGTTGTGCAGTGGAGGCTAACACAGCATTGTAAAGCAACCATCCTCCAATAAAAATTAAAAAAAAAAAAGATACAATTCCACATAAGTGGTCTGAATGACAAAGAGTTTAGTTAGGTAAAGTAGGATAGAAAATAGCATGTATTAGGTAAGAAGTAGGAACAAGGTGTAATTTTAGAAATGCAGATGTTTCAATTTAGTTGGTTTAAGGAGTAAGGAGAGTGGTGGAAATAAAGCGACTGTAATAGGCAAGATCTGGAACATAAAAGGGTTGCATCCCATACTTAAATGTTTAGCTTTTATCCTGAGAGTCAGGAGGAGACAGCAGAGAGGTTTAAACAGGGGAACAGTAAGAGCACGTTTTCTTATATTAGAAAGACTGTTCAAAGTGCACAGACTTTCCTGTACTGGCTTTTCCATAATTTCCAGTATTTTAATGAGAATTAAAGATAGCTAGCTAATGGAATACAATTTCCACTTTAGAGATCAGTTCCCCTCCATCCCTGCTCCATACACTGTATACTCATTAGTTCTAAGCTCCTGGAAAGTACCAACTACTTTTTAGGAATGAGGTGAAGGGTGATTATTATGGAAAAAAATCTTTTGCAAGTACAAGATATTTACTGAGATGAAATAGGGTATATATTATTCATTGCTCTATCATATATTTGAATGTCTGCTTTGTGAGGCTACAGTAGATATCTGTTGTTATCTAACTAAGGTAAAGACTGAAAAAACATGAAACTGAAGTGTAAAAACCAAAACAAACCAAAGAAAACCTGACCTGATTTCAATCAGGTATAATAAAAAAGTAAATTCCTATAGGATAGGTATTATGTGTGTTTTGTATCCCCAAGCAGTGTCTGGTATATGGTAAGTACTTGGTAAATATTTTTGAATAAATAAATAAATTAATTGTTCATATTCTTTAAAAAGGGAATTCACAAAAAGATAGAAATATCTTATTTCTAATATAATTTCATCAAAGCTTTGTTATTTACTGTTCTTGGAGTACTGTAGACATACAAAGAATGTAAAAATCTGAAACAGCAGCTAGGACAGTCTATTAGTAGTCAGTTACTCTTTTCTCTTAGATAATTGTATTTTAAATTTAGATTACATATTATTAACATTTAAAATTAAAATACTTTAATTTTCAAGAAGATTTATGTATATATAGTAGTTGAAATAATAGCAAAAATAATTGTGACCCAAATTCTAGTTTACTTGGTTGTACTTACAATACTATACCAGTAGATGGCACTCACTGAGGGAAAAATCCTTCAAACTGAGGGCTGTGCTTAGAATGTACTCTTAAAAAGAGAACATAATCACTCAATTTTTGGTTTAAAAATGAGAATATATACAGCTTTTAAAAAGCGTTGGTTAATAAGGTCAAAGGGAGGAATTTGCCTCAGATTTAGCCCAAGATTGCTTTCTGTGTACTCCTGTCAAAGCAAAGTAACTTAAATTATTATTATTATTATTATTTATGTTGGATCTGAGAATATTCTGAAGGAGGTACCAGGTCTTCACAGAAATGGTATAGGTTGGAATATATATCATTAAGATCTCTATCCAGGCAATTTTATGCTTTGACCCATGTCACATCTTGTCAAAGTTTCATCAAGCTCACTTTAGCAGCCAAAAGCCAAATAAGCCTGTGGTTCTGTTTGAGGAGAGACTTCCTCCTCCACTTAGTATTTCAACTGAGTTCAGGGTGTAATTGATGGAGAGGCAGGTTCACCTCATCATGTGGAAGACTCTCAGACTATTAACTTTTTCTGAAAGGTAAACGGTCATTTTCCCATCATTTAAGGCATCCAAGCAGACACTAAGGACTCTGTTTTGTTGACATCATGAGACAAGATGACTCATAGTTGATCATAATTTCCTCTAACATTGTTATGTAAATAGGAGTTTATTGTTTTTGTACTTTAGCTGCAAATCCAACTTCTCTTCTCTAACCCTCACCTCATTGCTTCTCCAAGTAAATCAATTATATCTAACCCACCCTACTTTCATCCCAGAGAGAGATAGGTTAAAGCCTCTAAGAATAAAATTTATATAACCTATCAAGCAAGACTAGGACAGGATTCAATATTATGTTTATGTTTTCCCATACTCCAATTAATATCCTTAAAAGTAAAAACATAACCCCTCCAAACAAACAAAAAATTAAACAAAAACTGTGATGAGTTCTCAAATTCTAGAAACTATTCTCTTTTCTTACATGTGGTCAGTTCACAGAGTTGTGATTTTTAAACAGTTATGCTTAGATTCTTATTAGGTCATATGTGAATTCTAGATTTTCATAGGTACACATCATAGCTACAACATTTTTTGAACAAGATATTCATATAGGCTTTTGATAATGACATAGAACTATAAGACCCTGAAAAAATAAAAATATTTTTGAAGGTAAGATTTTTTTCTGTAACAATGAAAACCAAGTCTTCTTTGACAGAGCTGTGAATAGTCGCAGACCTGTGCCTGAAGACAAGGAGATGTGGGGATAATTACTAGGACAAAATAGGCACCAAGGTGGTCTGCAGCTTATATATCATGTGGTGCGGCAGCAGGCATCACCCTCCCAACTACTGTTATTTCAATATATTTGAGTGTGAGTTGTCAATCTAGAAACATATTAATGCATGGAGAGGAAAGAAATTATATAATTGTAGAATATCTGAAACAGATAAGAAAGTTAAACTATGAATTAGAAGAAACCATTATAAATATGAAATTTTGTAATAATGCTTGATCATAGTGTATAACTAGTTGTAATTATTCTTGAGGAAAAATCACACATTTGTATAACAAAAGATATAGCAGGACTTAACTCTGTTCCCATATGGGCACCATGAATGTATTCCTAATCCTTGGTTAGGTTTAGTGTTTTTAGCACCTCAATCTTTCCTTTCCTTACTTTGATAGTTAGAAAAGACACATAGTCTAAAATTTAGACAGAAGAAAATGTACTCAACAATTAAGAGCTATCAGTCCTAAGTTTGTATGAATATGGTAAATCACTTCAAATCCCCTGGTATCAGTTTTTTTAAATTTACAATTGAAAAGTTCTGGCTAATTATTTCCCCCTAGTTCTTATAGTTTAAGAATGAGTTCAAAAGTCTATTAAACTGTTAAAGCATGTAAGATAAAGGTATAGCTTATTTAGTCTCAGTACTGGAGAAAATATAAGAATGAAACTACTGAATAAATACAAATACCCTTAAGACCTGGAAAATAGTTTGAATAGAAGTCCTTAGCAGGTATTGTAGTTAGGTAGAATCAGTTTAATGCTGTGGTTCTCAGAATTGAGCGTGCACTGAAATCCCCCAGAGTATTTGTAAAACTCATTGCTGAGCTCCAAACCAAGAGTCTCTGATTCATTTGGTCTAAGGAGGGGCCTGAGAAGTTGCATTTCTACTTAGATCCCAGGAGATGCTGATGTTGTTGGTTCGGGAGCCACCCTTGGAGAACCACTCGTATAACCTACACTTTCAACTTTACAATTTTAAAGTGCTCTGGTTTTAAAATTGTGATAGATGGTTTTTTATTTAGCATGCATATTTTAGACTTGCTGAGAATACATGCCACAAGTGTAAAACTCCTGTAACTTCCTAAATGTAGGGCAGTTAATTGATGCTGGTAAATTCATAATAAAATATATATTTATTATCATCATTAAATCCTTAGATTAGGGTTTTATATAGGCAGAAACAAAAATTTCAGTGTATATTAATGGTAAGAAAATAACAAGTACATTTCAATACAATGACATTTGTCAAGTGGAAGCTTTTTCAGAAATACATATGGTCAAGGAAAGAATGCCACTTATTGCGGGGACTCACTCACCGGTACTTGTAAGGACCTCTTTGCTTAACTTTAATTTTGCTGCTGTTAACTGCCACCTCCTCTGGATTCTGCACATCAAAGATCCAAAACTGTCTGTAAACTGCTGTGCCTGTTTTAACCCAATTTTTAAAAGCAATTGTACCTTCGTCAAGGACAGCTTCCTATGAAAAAGAAAACAAGTTTGGGTTATTTCTTTGTAGTAGGTACGGGCACTTGTCGGAGTTTAAAACCTTTAATTATTCAATAAAAGGACTAAGCTCAAATATCTTCCTCATGAGAACCTTTGTAACCTGCCATATGTTTGCAACAGAAATGTTTTCAACAAATTATGATAGCAATCTCTTTTAGTTAATCTTTTACAAAGAGAATCAGTGTGTAATATTGCAGACATGTCTGTTGATTGTAAGGCCAACCATTGGCAAGCTTTAGAGTGACCTTATGCGAGAGTACACAACACAGTTTACTAAGGAAATTTTATTAAACCTTTTCCAAAAAGTTCTTATCAGGTTGAACATTAACTTCTCTTCTGCCCTCAGTGAGTTGGACTGAGAAGGCAAAACAGAAAAACAGAAAAATCTAGTGGTATTGGAAGCTTTTTCTCTTTTTTCAAAAATTGGATACTTCAGGGGGAAGTCACTTAACGTTTGTTAAATTAAGAAAAACACAAATTTTACTTCTCTCCTTCAAAATCCTGCTCAATGTGGCTTCCCTAATTCTCAGTATATTTACAGCAACCTGTTAGTACATGTTTCCAAAAATTACAACAGTCTAATTCAGTACAATTAGGTTACTACTTTTTAGATAAAAGGATGAAGGAATTTTTCCTTTTATTCTTTTGTGAAATCCATTAAAATAATTGATGCCCCTTGTAGTAATGATAGACAAACAGAAAAAAATACCAATGACAGAATCAGAAAATCCTACATTAGAAATCTCTCCTGTGCTTCAGGAGCTGGGACTGAGTAGAAAGTCACCAAACCCCTTGGGTCAATTTCAGTATCTGTAAAACAAGGGAATTATCATAGATGCTCTCCTGGATTCCTTCCAAGGCTTTCACTCTCTGAGCAGGAAACCTATGAAGCTCTAGTAGCTAACGCAGACAAAGGTGACTTTGTAGCAGGCAGTGTTTCCAAGTAAGTACCTTGGGAGGGATGCCCAGGTGTAAAGTTCCAACTTACCTTAGAACTAGAGGAAGAGGAAGGAAAGTATTTCACACAAAATGAGCCTAACGAGACCCATGAATACAGGGACAATCTGACTTCTTTGTTCCCGTCACCTGGAAGCATCAATTCATAGAATGATGGATCAGGAAAGGACATTGAACATTAGCACATTTTCTAGGAGAGCGTGCTGAGGCTCTGAGAAACCAGGTGTCTGGCCCACGGGTAACCAAGGCGAATACCTAGAAGTAGAATCATGACGAGGATCCTAGTCTCTGACGCTTAAGCTGGTCCTTTTTTACACCGTGTTTTTACTAATTTTTTTGTTCCTGTCACCTCTGCACTTAGTTGGTAGAACTCAAATTGAGTTAACTGTCTTCAGGATACTTTACTTATTGCTTAATGTAGAAAATAAGGGAATTCCTTAGAGAAGAACAGGGCATCAGGTATAATGCCATTACGAAATCCTGTGTTGTTGCAATCCTTTTACACTGGGTACATTGGAGCTACTAAAGCAATGTGAGACCTTCTTAGTTTTTACAAGCAATTGTCCTTGGAAATCTTTTTATTTGCTCCTAAAAAGTCTTATTTCCATAGCAAGCCCAAAATTAAGACAGAATTGCACATTGATAAAGTATTATTGCTATTCCTCTAAATGTAAAGATGTTTACCCTAAATGATCAGAGTGTTATAGCTGAAATCTATATGGAAGCTGAAAGCTATGTTAATTTACCCATTTCAAGAGACTTTATGAGGGGAAAACACACATGAGCATACACACATACACATGATTACTCTCACACTATAGAATCTTAAGGACTAATACAATATTAAGTGTTTATCATGTACCTCTGAAGGTACATATTTTATTTCAGTTTTTAATGAGAGGAACACAATATATGCTTATAGAATTGAAAAGGCACTGTGATAGAATGTACTTGGCAGGGCAGAAAACTCCCTAACTATCATGCTTGTGAATTTAATATCAAAAGGCATCGTAAGTGTATCGTGCTTTTTCTTCTAAATGCCATGAATCACTTTGCCTTGTTTGTTCATCTGGAGACGTGGTAGATAGATAGATAGATAGACAGATAGATAGATAGATAGATAGAGATATATATATATATTTTTTTTAAATGGGAAAGTTGAAGCACAAAGAGTTGAAATCAGTGCATGAATTATCAGCTGTTAGAGTTAGGGTCATCTAACCCGATCCATGTTTTTTACAGGTAGAAGTGGGTCCTAGAGAAACAGATGTCTGATTCAGTGTTGTATGACAATTTAGTAGTAGGTAATGGAGAATCAGACCTTTTACTCCAGTCTTGTGTAGTTTCCATAATACCATGACTTGTTCAGAGACAAAGAGAAAAATACTGAAGCAGTCAGAACAGAAATAAATTTCTTCTGATCGTAACACTACCGTATGTATTAGAAAATTGTATTGGCCTACTTGAGCACTAAGACTAATTTTATCTTCAGTTCCTTTAGTTTTAAAAGGAGGAAAAGTTTTTATGTCCTTTGTGAATGTAAGAGGCCTTGATTTTAAATTGACCTTGGGCTATCTGGTCTATTTTGCACAACTTTCACTAAATTTGAAGTACAAAGGTGATAAATATGTGTACAGAAAAAGTAATATAATTTAAGATCCTCTCACTTGGCTGAGAAGTACATCAGTATGTGTCCCTGACTTTAAATGTTCAGATTATCCAGCCCTAGTAATAACTGGATTCCAGCCTGATGACTCTTACATGGCATGGTCTGCAGCTGCATTGAAAGCCATTTACCTTGAAACTTCTCTTTGCTACGTTAATTTGAAAGCAGATGTTTGGGAGAATAGTAACTTCTATCTAGTCACATGGTCACTTCATTATTGCTGTTACAGGAAAACAGTACTCATCAACATGATGGTCAACTTTAGTGTAACTATTAAATTGTCCTTAATATCTTCCTATGCATGAAGTGTATAGAATACATACGTAAAAATATATATAGTCCCATTTCTCAAGGCTCTTATAGAGGTCCAAGAAACAGAATCATACACAGCAGATTTTAATCTTTGAGTAGATTTCCGTGTCCTACTCCCAGCCTGACCAAATACATTGGCTTCTTTACTCAAAGCCTAGAGTGAAGTGGTTAGCAATGAAACTAGATGCTATGAGTTTGATCCCCAATTTGGTCACATGCTAACCATTTAAACTTGGGCAGGTTATTTAATTTCTTTGTACCTCAGTTTCCTTATCTGTACAATGGGTATAATAAAAATATTAATATTAGATTGAACTATATAAAATTAGTATTTTTGAAAGTCAAAATAAGTGGAATATGGAGATTAAATATTTATCCTCATAGGTTGTTATAAGAATTAATAAATGTGAGCACTGAGAATAGTGTTAGCATATAATAAGCATTCAATAAACATTGGCTACTATTATTATACAAATTCTATCCACCCTTTCTAGGGAGAACTCTCATCTCATTTACTTCCCAGATTGCTTTCATTACTTTGTTCTTAACATTACTGTCTAAACCAGTCCTGTGGAAATAACTCACGTAAAATCTTATGACACTTCTTTTTCTATTTAATCATTTTAATATTTACTCCCCATCTAGTGAAATCAAAACTTCCTTAAAAAAGTAGAAACATACTGAAAACAGTATCCATCCTCTCCTCTCACTACTAAAATTTGTTCTGATTTGGACCAATTACAAGCAGTTTTCCCATGTTCAAAAAATTTTCTCGTGTGTGAATTATGTATATGTATGTCTGTACATGTTGAGAGAAAGAAATCTTTAATTCCCTTCTTTGTCCTTTTTCTGAAGTCCTTTGGTAGTTTCTACTTTCCACATTTGTGATAGCTCATGCCATTGACTTTTAGTCTGTCTAGCAAAATTGCATAAACCTGCTGGGCCCATACAAATCTAGTAGGAATCATAGTCTAAAATACTGGTAAAGAAATTTTCACATACAATGCATAAAAAGCATGAAGTCCCTAAAAAAAATTCCTTGGAAATAAAGAGTAAAGATATATATATATATATATATATATATATATATATATATATATGAAGTAAAATATATGAAGTAAAACAAATGGACCATTTTAGGCTATTCCAACTGCTGGTGTCAAGGTGCCATCTTTTAGAATGAGAGGGCATCATAGAGTCCCAACTCTATACTTTAAAAATTAGATAACAACATGAGATGATTTTCTGATCTTTTAAAATTAAGCAATTTAATTCTTCTTCTTTTAGTGGCACTTTTATACAGGTAATAACTCTCAATTTGGTATTAGTCCATAAAATGAAGCAAGTAATCTGCAATGATTTCAAAGGTAAACAAAATCTGATCAGTACTAAAACTTGTATACATTTCTAAAAATAACAGCAGTAACCTAAGTGCTCCTGAGGCAGGGGTAAGACACTTTGCTCTCTGGGATTACACATAACTCAGAGATGTGTGCCAATTTCTCAGTCCTTTGTCTCTACATTCAAACTCTCTAGAAAACGAATCTACTGTTTAGTTTTATCTGTAATCTCTATAGTAAAGATTAAATCTCTCTGAGCTCTGATCTTTGATATATACACTGATGTTCATATCAAATCACTTATAAAACCTCTCTCTTTTTCTCCTAAGATATACATTTCTATCAATAACTCAGTTGGACATTTTGCAGTTTGTTCTTTTTACTCCTCTCTCTCCCTGTTTAGTCCCTGTATCCCATTGCATCCTATCACCCATCAGTTCTATGTACTCCACCACACTAGACCAGAGTGCCTTTTGTTATGTGCAGACTGTGGAAAGATCTTTCTAAAGGGAGTCTTAAATTCTCCTTGAAAGTGGTCATGTCCTATATTAGTGTTTCCTGTTTTTGGTCTCCTCACTGTCCAACACTTTCTATTGTAGAATTACAGAGTACAAAGCTGTGTAAATCAGCAAGTCCCTCCTTTCAGATTGCCTAGGTTTGGAAACTGACTCATCCTCTTTTTGGCTAGGTGAGTTGGCAAGTTGATTTAAGGTCGTGTGACTGTAAAATGGGTAAAATAAGAGTACCTTCTCATAGATACTTGTGAAGATTAAATGAATTTGTATATATGAAGCTCTTAGTAACACTAAATAACACTAAATTATTTAGTATATAGTATAGTATATTAGTATATAGTATATTTGATATCAACCTCTAAATGCAGATTTTGTTATATCTAACCCCTACCAGAAAACGTACACCAACTACTATTGTCTATCACGTCATTAATTAGTCTTCTGCATAATGTTCAAAGCTTCCTAAATCTTACCACATGTTGTTGTCTTTCTAATCATCTCTCTTGTTAATCCTGTATTTCTGGCACATTTTCTACATTGTTCCTTCCCTCATCACATTTAGTTGCATTTCCACAACTTTATCCATCGTATTAACCAGTTCTTTGACACCTTTATTGCAGTCCACTTTGGACATTCAAAGTTTTATACTTCAAAATGCAACTCAAGTCTCATCTTCTTCCTGAAGTTATTGAGTACTCTGAGAAAGTTCTTTTTCTAAATAACATTTATTTTTCCATATTCTATACTTTATAATTCAATTATAGAGTTTCACAGGTCTCTATATTTTTTTACAATTTGCTTTTCCCCAGTTAAAACTTATATTTCTTGAGAAAAATATTTATTTTATTCTCTCTTAGCCTCTATACAAAAGCAAATTTCTGATGTCTGAAAACTCTTATTTCCTCAGGATTAGCCATTGTGAACTTAGAGATAAGTATTAAACAATTAAAATAGATGCTAGCACCTCTCCTGCACCTCTCCTGCCATCTAACAGAATCTATATGTATAATATTGTTTAATAATAAGAAGAAAGTATAGTTGTTCACTATTCAGCTATTGATAATCAATTATGTATCACAAAAAAATAGTCTTAATGTAAAATGCTATGCACTGGAAGATTGTTGTGACTTTTCTATTCTGAAAACTTTTCCATAATATAAGTTATAGTCTGTGTGTTAGAACTGACCCTGTTCTCTCTACACAGAAAATTCAGAAGGGAAGCACAGTTTATAGAATAAGAAGGGTGTTGAGCAATGACAATTCTGTCACACCATTAGATAACCATCACCTCACCATCACCTCTATGTCTCTGTTGAACTGTATAAAAAATAGTATCAAGAAATCTGGCAATTCCAAGGAAGGAGATGGCATTCAACTTATAATATTTTTTTTCAATTAAATGTATGCAGTTGAAGATAGGCAATCTGTTAGTAACAGAAAAGATAGAAATTACTATATTATTACTAAGCCAATATAGCAGGCAAGTATAGAAAGTGTACCTTAAAATGTCCTATTTTTCTGTCTTTTATACTGAGGCAACAGCTGTAATGGTACAATGAGACAATTTATTTAAACTGTAAAACATAAGCATTTTAGCTAAACAACAAAAACAAAGCATTGGAAAATAATAACTTCTTGTCCTAAGAAACTTGATTTGAAATTAAATCTACATATTTATTTGTCAAACATGGATGAGACAGATAATGGTCTTGGCAGGAACAGAAATTGCAGTATGAGTTGGTAGTCTAGCCCATTTTATGAATCAGTTCTTGTTCTCCAATGTGCACTGTGCTTACTAACATCTAGACCACCGACATCTGAACCAGGCTGAGAGCTGAGGCCAGCACTCAGATATGTTTTATTTGGCCAGCATTAGGTTTAAAAAATGAACACACATGCCTTTAGGCAGGGCACACACTTTTAAATTCCAATAGTCCCTCTCTTCACTTTATCTTATTCTTGGCATCTTCAAAATTTTTTTTTAACTTTGTCTTCAAACCCTTGAAGCCACTTGAAATTTGAATTTTCCATCCCTGGTTTAGCACTTCAGCAGATCTGCTACTCCTTATTCTAGTTTTCTGTCTCTTTATCAATTAAAGTTGGTGAGTGTGAAGCGGAATTAGAAAGAACTAGGATGGAGATAAATTTTGGTTTGTTGTGCAAAGTCTATATACCAAATCACTTTATTTTTACTTAAAACTATAGTCAACTTATTATGTATATACTGGGGTATGTCCTATATATCGTTTCTGAAAATATTTTTTAAGAGTCAAGTATAAAACTTCATCAATAGGAAATATCAATATTTATAAGACAATCATATATTATTTATTACACATATTTTAAAAAGCAGTTTAGCAAACAAAAAATTATTTTTACCAGTTTTACCAAATATTCCTGAATCAATATTAAACACAATCATGTTTAAGTTATATATAAGAAATATGATTTTACTTTTCTGAATATTAACCAGAGTGCAACTACTTTTGTAAATATACTCTCACAAAATACAGTTACTTATTTCTTATTCAAAAGCATATCAATATACAGTTTGGACATAATTGAAAGCAATTAATAATAAGCAGTTAAGGAATACAAAAAATAACTAGATGTAATATATAATATCAAAAAGTCATCATGAGAGGAGGAGAGTACAAATGCAGGTTTTTAAATATGCATTTGAAATTGAGATCAACAACTTAAAACAATCATGCATGTATATATAGACTGCTATACAAAAACCACATGGTAACCACAAATCAAAAGTCTATAATATATATACACACAAAAAAGAAAACAGAATAAATCATAACAGTAAAGCTAGCCATCAAATTACAAGAGAAGAGAACAAAAGAGGAAGGGAAGAAAAAAGACCTACAAAAACGAATCCAAAAATATTAATAAAATGGCAATAAGAACATAAATATCAATAATTACATGAAATGTAAATGGACTAAATGCTCCAACCAAAAGACAGAACAGCTGAATGGATACAAAAACAGACCCATATATATGCTGTGAACAAGAGACTCACTTCAGATCTAAAGACACAGACTGAACATGAGGGGTAGAAAAAGGCATTCCATGGAAATGGAATTCAAAAGAAAGCCAGAGTAGCAATACTTATATAAGACAAAATAGATTTTAAAATAAAGACAGTTATAAGAGACAGAGAAAGACACTCCATAATGATCAAGGGATCAAAGCAAGAAGAAGATATAATACTTGTAAATATATATGCACCCAAAATAGGAGCACCTAAACATATAAGGCACATAATAATGGACATAAAAGGAGAAATTGACAATAACACAATAATAGTAGAGGATTTTTAACACCCCTCTTACATCATATAGATCATCCATATATAAAATCAGTAAGGAAACACTGGCCTTAAGTGACACATTAGGCCAAATGGCCTTAATTGATATATATGGAACATTCCACTTGAAAGCAGCAGAATACACATTCATTCCAAGTGCACCTGGAACATTCTCCAGGATAGATTGCATGCTAGGCCACAAAAGAAACCTTGGTAAATTTAAGAAAATTGAAATTATATTAAGCACCTTTTCAGACCACAGTGCAATGAGACTTGAAATAAACTGCAAGAAAAAAACTGCAACAAAACAAAACACGTGGAGGCTAAACAATATGTTACTAAACAACCAATGGCTCACTAAAGAAATCAAAGAGGAAATCAAAAATTACCTAGAGAGAAATGAAAATGAAACATGATGATCCAAAACCAGTGTTTTGCAGCAAAGGCAGTTCTAAGAGAGAAGTTTACTGTGATACATGTTTACCTCAGGAAACAAGAAAAATCTCAGTTAAACAATCTTAACTTACACCTAAAAGAACTAGAGAAAGAAGAACAAAAAGAAACCTGCAGTTAGTAGAAGGAAAGAAATCATAAACATCAGAGCAGAAAAAAATGAAATAGAAACTAAAAAAAAAAAAAAATCAATAAAACTAAAAGCTGGTTCTTTGAAAAGATAAACAAAATTGATAAACCTTTAGGCAGACTCATCAAGAAAAAAAAAAGGAATAGTCCAAATCAGTAAAATCAGAAATGAAAAAGGAGAAGTTATAACTGACACTACAGACGTACAAAAGATCATAAGAGACTACTATGAACAACTGTGTGCCAATAAAATGGACAACCTAGACTAAGAAATGACAAGTTCTAAGATACAGTCTCCCAAGACTGAACTAGGAAGAAATAGAAAATATGAACAGACCAATTACGAGTAATGAAATTCAATCAGTAATTTAAAAACTCCGAATAAATAAAAGTACAGGATCAGATGGCTTTACAGGTGAATTCTACTAAATATTTAGAGAATAATTGGCTCCTATCCTTCTGAAACTATTCCAAAAAATTGCAGAGGAAGGAATACTTTCGAACTCATTCTATGAGGCCAGTGTCACCCTGATACCAAAACCAGACATAGTACAGAAAAAGAAAACTAAAAGCCATTATCACTGATGGACATAGATGCAAAAATCCTTAACAATATGTTAGCAAACAAATCCAACAATACGTTAAAAGGATCATACATCATGATCAAGTGGGATTTATTCCAGGGATGGAAGGATTTTTCAGTATCTGCAAATCAATCAGTGTGATACACCACATTAACAAAATGAAGAATAAAAACCATATGATGATCTTAATAGATGCAGAAAAAGCTTTTGATAAAATTCAACATCCATTTATGATAAAAATTCTCCAGGAGGTGGGCACAGAGGTAACCTACCTCAACATAATGAAGGCCATGCATAACAAACCACAGCTAACATCATACTCAATGGTGAGAAGCTGAAAGTGTTTCCTCTAAGATAAGGAACAAGACAAGGATGTACACTCTTACCACTTTTCTTCAACATAGTTTTGGAAGTCCTAGCCTCACCAATCAGAGAAGAAAAAGAAATAAAAGGAATTCAAATTGGAAAGGAAGAAGTAAAACTGTCACTGTTTGCAAATGACACATATTAAACATAGAAAATCCTAAATATGCCACCAGAAAACTACTAGAGTTCATCAATGAATTCAGTAAACTTGCAGGGTACAAAATTAATATAGACATCTGTTGCATTTCTATACACTAACAATGAACTATCAGAAAGATAAATTAAGGAAACAATCCCATTTACCACTGCATCAAAAAGAATGTAATACCTAGAAATAAACCTACCTAAGGAGGTAACAGACCTGTACTTGGAAAACTATACAACACTGATGAAAGAAATTAAAGACAACACAAACAGATGCAAAGATATACTGTGTTTGTGGATTGGATGAATTAATATTATTAAAATGACCATACCACCTAAGGGAAACTAGAGATTTGGTGCAATCCCTATCAAAATACCAATGGCATTTTCCACAAACTAGAACAAATAATTTAAAAATCTCTATGGAAACACAAAAGACACCAAATAACCAAAACAATCTTGAGAAAAAAAAATAGAGCTAGAGGAATCAAGCTTCCTGACTTCAGAGAATTATACAAAGTTACAGTAATCAAAACAGTATTGTATTAGCACAAAAACAGACACATAGATCAATGGAGCAGAATAGGGAGCCCAGAAATAAACCCATACCTATGATCAATTAAACTTCAACAAAGGAGACAAGAACATACAATGGAGAAAAGACATTCTCTTCAGCAAATTGTGTTGCAAAAGCTGGACAACCTCATGAGAATCAATGAAACTAGAACACTCCCTCATACCATATACAAAAATATACTCAAAACGGATTAAAGGCCTAAATTTAAAACTGGATATCATAAAACTCCTAGAGGAAAACAGGCAGAACACTCTGTGACATAAATCGCAGCAATATTTTTTTAGCTCTGTCTCAAAAAGCAAAGGAAATAAAAGCAAAAATAAACAAATGGGACCTAATTAAACTTAAAAGCTTTTGCAGAGCAAAGGAAAGATTGACAACACGAAAAGACAACTTACTGAATGGAAGAAAATATTTGTAAATGCTATGACCATGGATAAGAGGTTAATATCAAAAATATATAAACATCTCATACAACTCAACATCAAAAACACCCAAACCTAACAACCTATTTAAAAAATGGGCAGAAGAACTTAATAGACATTTTTAAATCAGGAAATCAGATGGCCAATGGGCACATGACAAGATATACAACATTGCTAATCATCAGGAAAATACAAATCAAAACCACAATGAGATATTACTCACACGTGTCAGAATGGCTATCATTAAAAAAATGACAAATAAGAAATGTTGGCGAGGATGTGGAGAAAAGGGAACCCCGATTCATTGTTGGTAGTAATGTAAATTGGTTCAGCCACTGTGGGAAATAGTGTGGAGGTTTCTCAAAAAAACTGAAAATAGAACTACCATATGACTCAGAAATTCCACTCCTGGCTATATATGTGAAAAAAACAGAAACACTCATTTGAAAAGATACGTGCACCCTAATATTCATAGCTGCATTATTTTCAATTGCCAAGATATGGAAGCATCCTCAGTGTCCATCAACAGATGAATGGATAAAGAAGTGGTATATTTTCACAAAGGAATAACGACTCAGCCATGAAAATTTTTTTAGCTATTTGCAGCGACGTAGATGGACTTGGAGGGCATTGTGTTAAGTGAAATAAGACAGACGGAAAAGGCAAATACTGTATGATATCACTTATATGTGGAATCTAAAATATACAACAAAGTAGTGAGAAAAAAAAAAGAAGCAGGCTCACAGATATAGAGAACAAACTAGGGGTTACCAGTGAGGAGAGGAGAGGAGGGAGAGACAATATAAGGGTAGGGGATAAATGGTTATTATGAAATTACATGAAATCATGTGTGTGAAACTTGAAAATTGTAAAGCACAATAGAATTTAAAGAATCTTTCAATAAAAAATGGTATATATGTGTACAAAAAAGCATATCAACATATTATTTGGACATAAAAGCAATTATTTCCACTTATCTGCTTACCTACAATAGTTTTTTTTTTCAGAACTTGGTTGACAAAGCATTCATACAGAATATACATAAAAATTTGACCATTTCTCTATCATGTAGACTTTCAGTGGTTCATAATAACCTTTGCGTAGACGACACAAAGTTGCCAGTTACAATGAAATATAAGAGAGACACCCTAAGCAAAAAGGGAATAAAAATGCAATGAATCACAATGACAAGAAATATTCTTGATAAAACTTGTACCTTTTTAACTGTCTTCTCAATAAGCATGTCTCCAACTGGCATTAGAATACCTCCAAACACAGCCAGGACTGCACCAATGACAGCACCAGCGATGAGCCCACAGTTTCGATCGCAGCCCATTTTTCTTGTTCAGGGAAACACTGAGGTTCAGCACCTGCTTCTTTCAAACTCCCAGGTCTGATGAACGTGGTTTCCAAGAGGTCTGGTTCTATCATTGGAAGGAGATCATAAAGCAGAAACTTAAATATCAGTACAAAAAAGATCATAGTACAAGGAAAACATGCAACTGAAACAGATCATTTTGCCAGTTATAAATATATATATATTTTTTAACAAAACTTTCTAGGTCTTGTCCTTTCTTGATTTGAACTACCTACCAGTGGTAGAAGTAATAAATATTGTCACATAGAGCATCTCTTTAAAATTATCCTCTTTAAAATTTTCTCCCTATGGATGATTAGCACACTGAAATATTATTTAAGGAGAACATGCTTACTGTACTCTCACCCCCTGCCTGCCTTCCATCAGCCTGGGACACTTACCAGTATGTTCACCCTCTATCTGGCTTCTCCACCCAAACACAACCATCCGCATGCTACCTGGAGTTCTCTTGTAAACTGAATGTGGGTGAACTGATGTCTTTTCCATTTAAATGCTAAGCAGATGTTTTCTTTACTATACGTTTTTCACAAATAGACACGGATTTTACAGGTAGTGATCTGATGAGTCTCAGAAAGAATCAGTTCTTCTAATCATTTCTAAGCTATCTGTTAAAACAGAAAAGCATGAGTAAATTGGAAAATACATTGTCAGAAAATTAATACTAGACCACTTTCTAATATCATCAAAATTATAATCACTATTTAAAGAAAATTCCATTTTCATGAATATTTAGTTCATGCCTGAATCCTTTCTTGGAAACAGTGTTGAAAACATTGGAATATTTTAAAGAAGAGTACTTTATTTTCAATTTGATTGTTAATAATTAATTTTAGATAGTCTAAAGGTGAAAGAATTTGAAGAAAATATTTAAGGTAGTGGATGCCTAGTTTCTGTGATAGGCCTTGTTTTCTTACTAATCTCAAATATATATTTTTTAACATATTCGAGTGCAGTATTGTTCATTTTGTCATGGGCAACTGATTAATGACAATTCTGTTAAAATCAACCAGATGGTTTCAGTATGTATTTCACCTAGTCAATCTTATCTTTGGTATCTTTATATGATATATGCTTATTTCATAAAGATGGCAAGAAAACTCTTAGTGGAATGAGTAGATCCTATTGTAACAAAGAATTTATTATTCTAATATTTGAAAATATACTCATTTGAGCTATTTTGGTTGCAACAGGATTTTTTTTTAATGGAGTTGACCTGATATTGATAAGCTGATTGTGCTTTGTAGCTTTTAATCAAATATTCCCTACTTCAAAATGCCCCTGGCCAGGAAAAACAAAAATGCCAACAGAATGGAGGCTATAGACAAAAAAGAGGCACACATAATATTTTTGTCAACCTTGTAAATATAGTAATAAAAATTATATTTTGTTATGGTCTCAGATTTTCCCTCCATAGCTTTGTTGTGGTAGAAGTACCACTCTTATGAATTTATTAGTATTTCTTTCCACTTTAGGAACCACTTGGTTTTTCAGAATTATTACCTGCATAGCTAAGAAAATAAGGGAAATTAGATTTTCCCCAAAATGCCGAAAGACAAATGTTATAAAAAATTTTCATGGAAATTTATTAATATTTTACTCTTTTTATCTATTAGGATTTCCCTTTACCTGTTCCACTGTAAGTCAGGATAAACAAACTGATTCACACTGAGGTCCTGGTGGCTAAGAAGCTTGAATAGTCATGAGTGTCACATGTTTTTTTTCCATTGTAAGTGAAAAACACACAAGCCTAAACAAGTGACTTATTTTTCCTGTGGAATTTTATGTGTCACTGAGCGAGTAGGGTGGGCTTTTTAATTAATTGCTTGGGGGTGGAGGGTGAAGAATAACAGGCTACCTCCTATGGCTTTGGCCAGGGTTGTCATAATGCAGTGGAACAAGTTATGTAAACCTGATAATAATGACTAGATATTCTCAGGTAGATAATTGTACAGCACCTGAAAATTTTCGTGGAACATAATCTTTTAAACAACCATTGTAATTGCTAAGTAGAGAATATCATCCAGGTGTTCTGTACTATATACAAGTGATCATATTCAGGGGAGCTTATTAAGTAATATTTTACTGGATGCCCATTTCATAGACCATTCCCCAGTTTTCACCTGCAAGTTATACCTAAGGTAGTCATTGAAGTACAGGGATCCAACCTGGTGTAATTGAGACTGGTAGACTGAAGATGAAACCAAAGCCTGATGTGCTGCCACTTAATCGCTCTATACGTCAAATTCCTCATGTGTAACACAAGATGCTAAGATGAGATCTGCAGTTTTTAATTTAAGCAGCTGAACTGGTTCTTCACTCAAATTCTTACACGGAAGACCAAGCAGAGTGACTATGATTACAGCAGTGGTGGGAACCCTGAGACCCCAATGTTCTTTGCAGTTCTGACAGATGGAATATAAAATGATTTAAAAATTATAATTTGGTTGTTGCTAAAATGGATATACGTGTGTGTATTTGCCACTTTTCGGATTCTATGCCATCACCTAGTTGAGAATCTATCTGACCTTTACCAGAATCATTCTCCTTTATTCAAGCAGCCCCATGGACTACAGGAAAGAGTTTCTGCAAGGGGCAAAGAGTCCCAAGAAAGTCCACTGGATGACCCAGGGGGCAACACGTTCTTCAGTGCCTCCCTCTTTAACCTGAAAACTCATTATTATGACTTCTAAGAACCCTGAGCTGAGAGACATCAGATCATGGGCAGACCTGCGTACTGCCTAGACTCTGTCTGCTTTAAAGTTAAAACTGAAGTGACATAGTGTATACAGCCCACTGCTGTTGAGTCAAGTTCATGAGAAAACAGAAGTGTCAATAATTTATTGTGTTGAATTGCATGGTTAGGCAGTTCCTAGTCTAACTCTGGATGATGCATAAGCAATGATACAAGAGTTACTCTAACATTCCTGCATATGTGTACTGATACTTTCAACAGAAAAAGATTGAGTTTATCTACTTTTTCAAATTTTTAACTGCATGACTCACTTTTGTTACCTTGATGTAAGTTTCCATTTTTTTCCCTCTAAGAATAGGGAAGATATTTCACATGAGTGTAGTCCTGCTTTATCAGCAGCTTTGCTTTCTGTGGTTTCAGTTACCCACAGTCAAATAAGGTCAACTGAGGGTAACTAAAACTGTCCAAAGCAAAATCTTGAATAGGGGGGTACTGCTTAGGGTTTGGTGCTATCCATGGTTTCAGGGCCATGCTGAAAGTCTTGGAAGGTGCCCCCCGACACCTGTGGATAAGGGAGTGATTACCGTACTTGGGTACATTTATTATGCTTCAGTGCCTTGTCACCATGAATAAGTATTACTGTCATAATCATACTTTAACCTTATGCTTCATACTACAAAA
Organism: Eubalaena glacialis; assembly: GCF_028564815.1. Lineage (NCBI taxonomy): Eukaryota > Metazoa > Chordata > Mammalia > Artiodactyla > Balaenidae > Eubalaena > Eubalaena glacialis. Next base: position 24,669,613 of record NC_083723.1, on the reverse strand, counting down.
TTATAAATACAGTTGACCCTTGAACAACACAGAGGGGTTATAGGCACGGACCCTGTGCACAGTGGAACAACCACATTATAACTATATAGTCAGCCTTCCTTATCTGTGGTTCTGCATGGATTCAACCAACTACCCATTGTGGATTGGGCAGTACTGTAGTTTTTATTGGAAAAAACTGCATAAAAATGGACCCATGAAGTTTCAACCTGTTTTGTTCAAGGGTCACCTGCAGTTTTATTCACCTGAAGCAAAGGAGGGACAAACACATTATGTAAGGCATGCACTGAGTACTTAAGGAGAAAGTTCAGGTTACTCAGCACATCCTATTCAACAGCTTTTCCAATTATGTTTATCTTCAAAAAAAAAAAAACATGAGGTTTGTCCCCACTTTTCTCTCAAATGCAGCTATTTGTAGCATGTAAAATTTTTTCTTGCTTACTTGGTTTTCTTAATAATGCAACATCTTACATATTAAAATTTATTTTATTTGCTAATTTTAGATTAAATTTTTTACTTTATTCTTCATAGAAATAGACAAGATATTGATGTCTGTAGTAATTTACTGCTTGTTTAAAGTACTTAAATTTAGAAAACAAAGGTGCTGGAAAGAAAACTAATTACTAGGACTTATGTCAAGAAGAGAAAGTAAAAAGTATGTTTTAAGATATCACTAATCACATACTTTTCTTGAGTCTGTAGGGATATCAGCTGTATCCTATCAGTTCATAGATCATAAATTCTATTTCTTTTGTAGAATTCGTGAGTATATCTACATGTGGGCTTTCTTTGAAAGAAGGAAGAATAGAATTTTTCTGTTTCTTTTTTTGTTGTCATATCTACATAGTCTTTCTAGAATGAGCAGTATGCCTTTGCACTGTGTTGGAAACCTGGTGGTAGGAACTGAGGCTGAGCTATAAAAAGCATCTCCAATAAGTAGTTCAGAAAAGCAGAGAAAGTTCCCAGAGAATCTGTAATTATTCCCATGTGTGGATAGAGCTGTGTTCCCGGAAACTCCACCTAGAAAAAGCATCACCCAGGGACTTCCCTGGTGGCTCTTTGGTTAAGAATCTGCCTGCCAATGCAGGGGACACGGGTTCGATCCCTGGTCCGGGAAGATCCCACATGCCACGGAGCAACTAAGCCCATGCACTACAACTACTGAGCCTGCGCGTCACAGCTACTGAAGCCTGCATGCCTAGAGCCCGTGCTCCGCAACAAGAGAAGGCCACCGCAATGAGAAGCCTGTGCACCGTAACGAAGAGTAGCCCCCGCTCGCCACAACTAGAGAAACCCGCATGCAGCAATGAAGACCCAACACAGCCAAAAATAAATTAATTAAAAAAAATAAATTAAAAAAAATAAAAGCCATCACCCAGAGGTAAAATTTCCTGGGATGTGAACTACGAAACTTTAAAACAGTTTCTGATTACAAGAATATATACTTGTACCGTAAATGAATGCCAGGACCTGGATGACATTTTCTAACTCATGAGTGAGTATCTCAAGTTTCCTATTCTATCCATAAGTCTTCTTTCCACTTTTCCTTAGGGAAAATAGGGAACCAGATCAGACACCTCTGTTTTCCACTAGACACACATTATTATTCTTTTGATACTCAATCTTCCTCACCTAATAAATATAGTATCGCCCATAAAACTCAGTTTTAGAGTTTTGGGTGTCATTAACACAACAACAGGTTGAATACGAATGATGAAATTTAGCTTTCAAAATTAATTAAGTTCCTTTTCACACTCTTACTTTACACGATATCTAGGTGTGTTTACAAGGACATGATTCCCTAGACATGAGTAAGATGCAGATACACATCCAAGCTAGTTAAACCAGACATTTAAATCTGGTTGTGTTTCATCATGTGGAAACAGAAGGTCATTAGACTAGTACCTATTTTACATGCGATCCCAATATGTAAAGATAGTTAAAAGAACAGCTATTCTGGTCAAAGTGGGAACTATGGCCCGTTCCCCTTCCAGTCACATCTCATTTGGGCTCTGAGTCATCCCCACAGAACCCAAGGGCTCTGTGGAAAACGTTTAAGTAACTAGATTAGCAGATCTCCAACACATTTTTTTCTTGAAGTTACCATTATCCTTTTAATTTACTTGTGCATTTCCATCCTATCAGAATATATGGAGGTTAAAATATGTAATAGAAAAAAGTTTATAGATATCTATAATATAAAACAATAATATACATCACTAAATTATGCTTTTCAAATATAACAATTTAAAACTTGTTTTGGACCGGCCCTGAACCAAGATGGCGGAGTAGAAGGACGTGCTCTCACTCCCTCTTGTGAGAACACCAGAATCACAACTAGCTGCTGGACAGTAATCAACAGGAAGACACTGGAACTCACCAAAAAAGATACCCCATATCCAAAGACAAAGGAGAAGCCACAATGAGACAGTAGGAGGGGCGAAATCACAGTAAAATCAAATCCCATAACTGGTGGGTGGGTGACTCACAGACTGGAGAACACTTATACCACAGAAGTCCACCCACTGGAGTGAAGGTTTTGAGCCCCACGTCAGCCTTCCCAACCTGGGGGTCCGGCAATGGGAGGAGGAATTCCTAGAGAATCAGACTTTGAAGCATAGTGGGATTTGATTGCAGGACTTCCACAGGACTGGGAGAAACAGAAACTCCACTCTTGGAGGGCACACACAAAGTGTGCACATCGGGACCCATGGGAAGGAGCAGTGACCCCAGGGGAGACTGAACCAGATCTACCTGCTAGTGTTGGAAGGTCTCTTGCAGAGGAGGAGGGTGGCTGTGGCTCACCGTGGGGACAAGGACACTGGCAGGAGAAGTTCTGGGAAGTACTCCATGGCGTGAGCCCTCCCAGAGTCTGTCATTAGCCCCACCAAAGAGCCTAGGTAGACTCCAGTGTTGGGTTGCCTCAGGCCAAACAACTAACAAGGAGGGAACCCAGCCCCACCCATCAGCAGACAAGCAGATTAATGTTTTACTGAGCTCTGCCCACCAGAGAAACAGTCAGCTCTACCCACCACCAGTCCCTCCCATCAGGAAACTTACACAAGCCTCTTAGATAGCCTCATCCACCAGAGGGCAGACAGCAGAAGCAAGAAGGACTACAATCCTGCAGCCTGTGGAACAAAAACCACATTCACAGAAAGATAGACAAGATGAAAAGGCAGAGGGCTATGTACCAGATGAAGGAACAAGATAAAACCCCAGAAAAACAACTAAATGAAGTGGAGATAGGCAACCTTCCAGAAAAAGAATTCAGAATAATGATAGTGAAGATGATCCAGGACCTTGGAAAAAGAATGGAGGCAAAGATCGAGATGGTGCAAGAAATGTTTAACAGAGACCTAGGAGAATTAAAGAACAAACAAACAGAGATGTACAATACAATAACTGAAATAAAAACTACACAAGAATGAATCAATAACAGAATACTGAGGCAGAAGAAGGGATAAGTGACCTGGAAGACAGAATGGTGGAATTCACTGCTGAGGAACAGAATAAAGAAAAAAGAATGAAAAGAAATGAAGACAGCCTAAGAAACCTCTTGGACAACATTAAACTCAACAACATTCACATTATAGGGGTCCCAGAAGGAGAAGAGAGAGAGAAAGGACCAGAGAAAATATCTGAAGAGATTATTGTTGAAAACTTCCCTAACATGGGAAAGGAAATAGCCACCCAAGTCCAGGAAGTGCAGTGAGTCCCATACAGGATAAACCCAAGGAGAAACATGCCAAGACACATAGTAATCAAATTGGCAAAAATTAAAGACAAAGAAAAATTATTGAACGCAGCAAGGGAAAAACGACAAATAACGTACAAGGGAACTCCCATAAGGTTAACAGCTGATTTCTCAGCACAAACTCTACAAGCCAGAAGGGAGTGGCATGATATACTTAAAGTGATGAAAGGGAAGAACCTACAACCAAGATTATTCTAGCCAGCAAGGATTTCACTCAGATTTGATGGAGAAATCAAAAGCTTTACAGAAAAGCAAAAGCTAAGAGAATTCAGCACCACCAAACCTGCTCTACAACAAATGCTAAAGGAACTTCTCTAAGTGAGAAACACAAAAGAAGAAAAGGACCTACAAAAACAAACCCAAAACAATTAAGAAAATGGTCATAGGAACATACATATTGATAATTACCTTAAACGTGAATGGATTAAATGCTCCAGCCAAAAGACACAGACTTGCTGAATGGATACAAAAACAAGACCCATATATATGCTGTCTACAAGACACCCACTTCAGACCAAGGGAAACATACACACTGAAAGTGAGGGGATGGAAAAAGATATTCTATGCAAATTGGAAACCAAAAGAAAGCTGGAGTATCAGTACTCATATCAGATAAAATAGACTTTGAAATAAAGAATGTTACAAGAGACAAGGAAGGACACTACATAATGATCAAGGGGTCAATCCAAGAAGAAGATACAACAATTATAAATATATATGCACCCAACATAGGAGCACCTCAATACATAAGGCAACTGCTAACAGCTCTAAAAGAGGAAATCGACAGTAACACAATAATAGTGGGGGACTTTAACACCTCACTTACACCAATGGACAGATCATCCAAAATGAAAATAAATAAGGAAACAGAAGCTTTAAATGACACAATAGACCAGATAGATTTAATTGATATTTATAGGACATTCCATCCAAAAACAGCAGATTACACTTCCTTCTCAAGTGTGCTCGGAACATTCTCCAGGATAGATCACATCTTGGGTCACAAATCAAGCCTCAGTAAATTTAAGAAAATTGAAATCATATCAAGCATCTTTTCTGACCACAGCGCTATGAGATTAGAAATCAATTATAGGGAGAAAAATGTAAAAATCCAAACACATGGAGGCTAAACAATACGTTACTAAATAACCAAGAGATCACTGAAGAAATCAAAGGGGAAATCAAAAAATACCTAGAGACAAATGACAATGAAATCACGATGATCCAAAACCTATGGCATTCAGCAAAAGCAGTTCTAAGAGGGAAGTTTATAGCAATATGATCCTACCCCAAGAAACAAGAAAAATCTCAAATAACAATCTAACCTTACACCTAAAGGAACTAGAGAAAGAAGAACAAACAAAACCCAAAGTTAGCAGAAGGCAAGAAATCATAAAGATCACAGCAGAAATAAATGAAATAGAAACAAAGAAAATAATAGCAAAGATCAATAAAACTAAAAGCTGGTTCTGTGAGAAGATAAACAAAATTGATAAGCCATTAGCCAGACTCATCAAGAAAAAGAGGGAGAGGACTCAAATCAATAGAATTAGAAATGAAAAAGGAGAAGTTACAACAGACAGTGCAGAAATACAAAGCATGCTAAGAGACTACTACAAGCAACTCTATGCCAATAAAATGGACAACCTGGAAGAAATGGACAAATTCTTAGAAAGGTATAACCTTCCAAGACTGAACCAGGAAGAAATAGAAAATATGAACAGACCAATCACAAGTAATGAAATTGAAACTGTGATTAAAAATCTTCCAACAAACAAAAGTCCTGGACCAGATGGCTTCACAGGCGAATTCTATCAAACATTTAGAGAAGAGCTAACACCCATCCTTCTCAAACTCTTCCAAAAAATTGCGGTGGGAGGAACACTCCCAAACTCATTCTATGAGGCCACCATCACCCTGATACCAAAACCAGACAAAGATACTACAAAAAAAGGAAATTACAGACCAATATCACTGATGAATATAGATGCACAAATCCTCAACAAAATACTAGCAAACAGAATCCAACAACACATTAAAAGCATCATACACCATGATCAAGTGGGATTTATCCCAGGGATGCAAGGATTCTTCAGTATACGCAAATCAATCAATGTGATACACCATATTAAAAAATTGAAGAATGAAAAATATATGATCATCTCAATAGATGCAGAAAAAGCTTTTGACAAAATTCAACACCCATTTATGATAAAAACTCTCCAGAAAGTGGGCATAGAGGGAACCTACCTCAACATAATAAAGGCCATATTCGACAAACCCACAGCAAACATCATTCTCAGTGGAGAAAAACTGAAAGTATTTCCTCTCAGATCAGGAACAAGACAAGGATGTCCACTCTCACCACTATTATTCAACATAGTTTTGGAAGTCCTAGCCACGGCAATCAGAGAAAAAAAAGAAATAAAAGGAATACAAATTGGAAAAGAATAAGTAAAACTGTCACTGTTTGCAGATGACATGATACTCTACATAGAGAATCCTAAAGATGCCACCAGGTAACTACTAGGGCTAATCAATGAATTTGGTAATGTTGCAGGATACAAAAGTAATGCACAGAAATCTCTTGCATTCCTATACACTAATGATGAAAAATCTGAAAGAGAACTTAAGGAAACACTCCCATTTACCACTGCAACAAAGAGAATAAAATACCTAGGAATAAACCTACCTAGGGAGACAAAAGACCTGTATGCAGAAAACTATAAGACACTGATGAAAGAAATTAAAGATGATACCAACAGAGGGAGAGATATACCTTGTTCCTGGATTGAAAGAATCAATATTGTGAAAATGACTATATTACCCAAAGCAATCTACAGATTCAATGCAATCCCTATCAAATTACCAATGGCATTTTTTACGGAATGAGAACAAAAGATCTTAAAATTTGTATGGAAACACAAAAGACCCCGAATAGCCAAAGCAGTCTTGAGGGAAAAAAACGGAGCTGGAGGAATCAGACTCCCTGACTTCAGACTATACTACAAAGCTACAGTAATCAAGACAATGTAGTACTGGCACAAAAACAGAAACATAGATCAATGGAACAAGATAGAAAGCCCAGAGATAAACCCACGCACCTATGGTCAACTAATCTATGACAAAGGAGGCAAGGATATACAATGGAGAAAAGACAGTCCCTTCAATAAGTGGTGCTGGGAAAACTGGACAGCTACATGTAAAAGAATGAAATTAGAACACTCCCTAACACCATACACAAAAATAAGCTAAAAATGGATTAGAGACCTAAATGTAAGACCAGACACTATAAAACTCTTAGAGGAAAACATAGGAAGAACACTCTTTGACATAAATCACAGCAAGGTCTTTTTTGATCCACCTCCTAGAGTAATGGAAATAAAAACAAAAATAAACAAATGGGACCTAATGAAACTTCAAAGCTTTTGCACAGCAAGTAAACCATAAACAAGACAAATAGACAACCCTCAGAATGGGATAAAATATTTGCAAGTGAATCAATGGACAAAGGATTAATCTTCAAAATATGTAAACATCTCATGCAGCTCAATATTAAAAAACAACCCAATCCAAAAAAGGGCAGAAGACCTAAATAGACATTTCTCCAAAGAAGACATACAGATGGCCAGGAAGCACATGAAAAGCTGCTCAACATCACTAATTATTAGAGAAATGCCAATCAAAACTACAATGAGGTATCACCTCACACCAGTTAGAATGGGCATCATCAGAAAATCTACAAACAAGAAATGCTGGAGATGGTGTGGAGAAAAGGGAACTCTCTTGCCCTGTTGGTGAGAATGTAAATTGATACAGTCACTATGGAGAACAGTATGGAGCTTCTGTAAAAACTAAAAATAGAATTACCATATGATCCAGCAATCCCACTACAGGGCATATACCCAGAGAAAACCATAATTCAAAAAGACACATACACCACAATGTTCACTGCAGCACTATTTACAACAACCAGGTCATGGAAGCAACCTAAATGCCCATTGACAGACGAATGGATAAAGAAGTTGTGGTACGTATATACAAAGGAATATTACTCAGCCATAAAAAGGAACGAAATTTGGTCATTTGTTGAGACGTGGATGGATGTAGAGATTGTCATACAGAGTGAAGTAAGTCAGAAAGGGAAAAACAAATATTGTATATTAACACATATATGTGGAACCAGAAATATTGTACAGATGAACCAGTTTGCAGGGCAGAAATTGAGACACAGATGTAGAGAACAAACGTATGGACACCAAGGGGTGAAAGCCATGGCGGGGTGGGCGTAGTGGTGTGATGAATTGGGCGGTTGGGATTGATATGTATACACTGATGTGTATAAAATTGATGAGTAATAAGAACCTGCTGTCTAAAAAAATAAATAAAACTAAATTTAAAAATTAAAAAAAAACGTTTTGGTGGTAGGCTTAAAAAATTAAAACAATAATTTCATTGACTTCATATATTCAATATTCTTCTAGAAACAAACTCCTCTTTTCGAGTAGTTTTTGGAGTACTTGATTATAGAAATTACTATCGATTTGAAATGATTCTCTTAGAGTCATGTCATTTTAAATAGGATTATCTAGGGCCATTCTTGATTTTTGAGTCCTAGACAGAAATGTTATTATATTTATTTCCACCCCAAGTTTTACTAAAATAGTAAAATACTGTAAGGTTTGCAATGGTTATGATTCTGGGTTTTGAATTAAATTAATTTAGGTTCAATTTTGGGTTTAATATTACAGTTTCTGTGTGGCTCAATTTTCTCTAAAATGGGTATAAATACATCATATATGGTTACAGATATCAAATAACATTAAATGAGGTAATGAATAAAAATTCCTGTATAATGCATGTTATGTTATTTGAAATGTTATGATGAAATATTATTTTGAACAACCGTAACAGTGAACTGTTATTGCGTATTGGCCAAGTACAGTATCATTCTTTAAAAATCTAAAAAATAGTTTATAGTTTATACAAATAAGAATGATTATTTGCAAAACACTTATGTTAAAATAACATCTGATGAGATGATTTATTTTTATGTTTATAGAATTTAGAATATCACGCAAATGAAAGAACAGCTTCTAGCTTAGAACAATACCCCTTGAAACTTTAAACCACGACTTGGGCCAGTGAACTAAAACACCTTGTGATTAATCAGATAATAGTTATAGAATTAATTTCTTCAGGAAGAAAAAATCCACAACATTTTTTGGCCAAAATTTTCATAAAAATAAGTGTAGCAACAATAACTTCTAAAATAAATTCCAAAATTTTCAGTACATTCTGTCCAAATACCTCTCCAGTTGTAATTATGATGTTTCTCCCAGGTTAACCTGCTATCTGATGATTGTCTATTTGATTTATTTTTCCAATCTAGTAATGACTCTGGTAAATGAAAAAAATTCTGTGTATTTTTTTCTCTAATCCAATGGGCCACTGGACCCACTACAAAAATTTTTTTTTAATATACTATTTTGGTTAATTTTTGGATGAATATTAAAAGCGATGTTTCTTTTACTAATTTAAACTACATAGTAAAGTACTGAAAAGTACATGCAAAGATTTTAAAAACATCTTTCCATATGTTACTTGATAATTTCAAAAACTGTTTGAAATTTACTCTAGAGAATTTATGCCATTTACAGTTACATATAAGTTCACTTACTATAATTAAATTGAAACTTTTAATTTCTCCAGAATGATTTGTCCTTATTAAACTTAGTATTATCATTCAAGAAAACAATTTGCTGATATTTGTAATAAGCTTCCTAAATATCCAAAAACATTAATTTTGGTTTATTTTTATTCTACCAAATTTTATATAATTTATAAAAATTTATATAAATCAGAATCATTATTTGGAATTAATATAAATTACCATTTCCAGTAGCAATTACAATACCTTTGTTCAATTAAAAAAATGCTTAGTAAGAGCATATCCGAAATAGACATTGCATTTACTATGTTGACAAAGTCAGGTACCAAAAATTGTGCAATTAAGATAGAAGATTAAACGAACTAATGACTCTCTAAAATAATAAGTAGTTAACAACTGCATATTAGAAAGCATGTTAGCATAAGAGTGGCAAGTTATTTATAAGAAGTAATCCCACTATACTGATTTTTATTTATGTTGATTTTCATTCATAATTTAAACTAAAAATCATGTATAAATAGCCTAAGTAGACAATGAAAATTCTGCAACAATCAAATTGGATAGTACGTCATTTTAAATATTAACAAATAAATGTTTACAGATAAACATAAGATTTTAAACATCAAGAAACAAAATACCATAGACTAGTGGGCAAAGTTTTAATATTTTTTAAACATAAAAGGTAGAAAGATTGATAACTTGGAAAACAACACAAACCTAATTTTTAAAAAAGCCTAATGACTTCAAGAAAACAGTTCCTGTTGCTGTTGTTGTTCTATAACTTCTTAAGAGTGTTTATATAATAGTGTCATCTCCTATCATTTGGGAGATAGAAATCCTTTTATTTAAAACAAATCATTATGACTTATCTTTAGAAAGGCTAAGAAGGACTTTTCAAACAAATGCTCCAATATTTGAACAGACAATTCTTAGGACAAAATGGTATTTCCCAGAAAAACCCTACAGTGAAATCCTCATTACAAAAAGTGTGTGAATTTAAATATGCTTAAAAAAATCCAGTGTCAGAGCCCAGTGAGTGATTTGTTGCAAGAGGAATTAAAGCAGAAAGAAAGGAAGGAAGGAAGGAAGGGAGGGAGGGAGGAAGCGAAACTGTTTTAAAGTTTTAAACTGTTTTAAAGTTTTGTAGTTCACATCCCAGGAAATTTTACCTCTGGATGATGCCTTTTCTTTATTTTTTAAATGTATTTTTTAAAATTAATTAATTTATTTTAAAAATTTATTTATGTATTTATTTATTTTTGGCTGTGTTGGGTCTTCCTTGCTGCAAGCGGGCTTTCTCTAGTTGCGGTGAGTGGGGGCTACTCTTCATTGCAGTGCACGGACCTCTCATTGCGGTGGCTTCTCGTTGCAGAGCATGGGCTTCAGTAGTTGTGACTCGCGGGCTCTAGAGCGCAGGCTCAGTAGTTGTGGTGCATAGGCTTAGTTACTCTGCAGGTCTTCCTGGACCAGGGATTGAACCCATGTCTCCTGCATTCTAAGGCGAATTCTTAACCAATGCGCCACCAGGGAAACCCCTGGGTGATGCCTTTTCTAGGCGGAGTTTCCCAGGAAAAACAGCTCTATCCACACATGGGAATAATTACAGATTCTCTGAGAACTTTCTCTGATTTTCTGAACTACTTATTGGAGAAAGAAAGGAAGGAAGGAAGAGAGAAAGAGAGAGAAAAAGATAAAGAAAGAAGGAAAGAAAGAAGGAGAGGGAGGAAGGGAGGAAGGAAGGAAGGAAGGGAAGGAAGAGACGGAAGGACCCATACACATCCCGTTTCTGACATGGCTTTTAAGGGTCTATTTTTATGTTTTGGTGAGGACCCATCTATCTAAGATCCTCAGCAGCATTTTTTTGGGGGGTGGGGGGGTCCATTTTTTCCCTCAAGTAAGTCAGAGGCCAGAGAGACAAAAGGAACTAACTTGCTGAGTGGCCTCTAATATACTCTGTTTTACTACACAGTCATAATCTAGATGACAAACTGAGTCTAAGGGATGAAAACTGAAGATGAGAGAATTATCAGTCTCACTTCCCTCTATGATTTAGCTTCCAGATCTCAAATCATGAAGTTTAAATAAAAAGCACGTTTCTATGCGGCATTAATCTAAAGAATGATGAGGCTAATAATTGCAAAAACAACTGGAGACTGTTAATCAACAAGGATGACAAAGAGACCTTAAAAAAGGAAATAGCCTATTTTCTTTTTGTTTCTAATTTATTTATTTTACTTATTATTTTTTATTTTTGGCTGTGTTGTGTCTTCGTTGCTCCACGCAGGCTTTCTCTAGTTGCGGCGAGCAGGGGCTACTCTTCATTGCGGTGCGCAGACCTCTCACTGCGGTGGCTTCTCTTGTTGCGGAGCACGGGCTCTAGGTACCCGAGCTTCAGTAGCTGTGGCTCGAAGGCTCTAGAGCGCAGGCTCAGTAGTTGTGGTGCATGGGCTTAGCTGCTCCGTGGCATGTGGGAGCTTCCCAGACCAGGGCTCGAACCCGTGTCCTCTGCATTGGCAAGCGGACTCTCAACCACTGCGCCACTAGGGAAGTCCTGGAAATAGCTTATTTTCTAACTGGAAGTTTTTCACCATGTATCCTTTTCTGTTAGTTTTATAGAAGTTTCATGACCACAGCAAAATCCTTCTGTGAAAACCAAAAAATAAAATTTCTCTCAGATTTTTTCAGATAAAGAGACAACTACTAAATAACATTTAAATAGAATTACTATTTAGGATGATATTTTAATATAAAAAGTATGTTCTTAAGTTATTTAAAAGAAAGTCATTATTTTAAAATCTAACCCAATAAAAGGTCTTGCACTTTGGGGGAAAAAAAGGCCCTCAGTATTAAAAATACATTTTTTACAAAGAAATTCTCAGAATCATACAGGCAAAATAAAAGTCTTCAGTAGGTTAAACTGTCATCTGTCAGACCGACCAGCTGAATAAATACCTCTAAGTCAGCCTTGAAAGACAACCTAACAGTAATAGGCAGAAATACATTTAGTTCATCAGATTGTATTTAAACCAGTCCTCATTGGATTGCATGTGCTGTCACTTCTGGGCATGTGTTGGATCCTCTCATTTGCTAGCTGTGCAATACAACTGGAAAGGAATCCAAAGCACTCTTTTTCCTCAAGCATTGCTTTCTTTCTCCAGGGTTTTTTGACTGACACACTTATTTAAAAATTAATAAGTTATAAAAAATTTTTTAGGTATATTGGGATTCTTTTATCCAATGTCAGACCACTTAATTACGACAAAGTAGAATTGGCCTCTGTAATCTCATTATGCTTTTCATTTAAGAAGAGTAACTTACGGAAATTTTAGGTAATCTAAAAAGATGATTACCTTATATCTGTGACGTTTTATCTTTGTTGTATTAGTAAAAAAGGTAGTATAAAGGCTAATTTAATAATTATTTTGATTAAGAATATCTATTTTATTGTATTTAAGCTGCTTTGATACATTTCCTTCTCAGCCTTAATTCTCACAAATACACACACATATGCAGACCCTCCAGTGTGACAATTCAGAAATAGCCCACCAACATAGGAGTTCAGATGCCATTTTAAACAGCATATCTTAAATATATTGAAAGGATAGTTAAATTATAATGAAAATATGAAGACTATTAGAGAAAGATGATTCAGAAGAAAATACATGTAGAATAGATGCGTAAGTTGACACTGAATTTACTTGGATCACTATTTAATCAATGGCCTAATGCCATCCAGTGCTCTGTCTCTGAAGTGGAAAATGTCACACCCTCCCATGAGCAGCCCAAAGAATCAAATTTACATTCCCAAAGGCAGCTGTTAAGTGTTCAGTCCCATAGACAACAGTTCCTGAGTAGCTTAGCACACAAGACCCGGAAAACGCAGAGCTATGTAAAGTCTGCAACCGTATATTTACATTTTGAGCAAAACATTCAGCTTGAGCAACAAGGCAGAAAAATGCTGCACCCGCTTCCAATGTATGTTCGGGTTTCCACTTTAAAAAGATTGTGTATGTGCAATATTTTGAAAGGATATTTTTTATGAGGGTATACCTTGCCTTATGTAAATCCACTAGAGCACTAGACAAATTCAGTGGAGTGAAAGCTAAAACTGTCCACGTGCTGAAGTCAGCTTAGGCACAGTGCTTTGGGAACTCTTCTTTTTTTTCTGGAAGACCACTTAGAATTTGGAAACAGACAGACATAAGTGACTCCTGATGTTACCAACACTAGCTATATTGATTGGGGATTAGGAGTTAAATAACTACTTATTCTTATTTTCTTAATCAAAAAATGGAGAAAACTAAATACGAGAATCATGATAAGAATTAATTGAGGCGAGTTGTGTGCAGCACTTGACAGGAGCCTGATTATGAGGCAACAAAGTGCTTCCCTTTCCATAGGTCCCTTGCCCCTTTTCTCTCTTCTCTGCTCTAGCTCCTGGAGATTACGTATCTCTATCAGACATATATTTGACCTATTTTGTTGTCCTGTCTCTGCGTCTACTAGAATGTTGGCTTCATGGGAGGGGAGATAGTTTTATCTGTTTAGAGGTATAAAATGAGAAGTCTTGTTCAATCACCAGTTCTGTTCCTCAGAAGTGACCGATGTCAGGTGTGTCCTCACACCCTCCATTAATTTTAAGAATTTTAAACTTATATACATATGTATATGGACTAGTACATACACTGAATCATACTTTCTGCAACTTGCCTCTTTTAATGTCAAGTACCTTGGAGATATTCTCATATCATTGATAGTGTTAACTCTCTTTTTTTCCATTATTGAAAAATAGTCCGTAATAAATGTAGTATTGTCTTTTAAATGACCAGTATCATATTTAATGAAACTTTTGATTTTTCTAGTTCTCTGATCTTACAAAAACAATGCTAAAAATTCATGCCTGTATAGTTTTGTTTATGTGTTTGGGCACTAGTAAACAGCAAGTGAAATTTCTGGGTTGAAAGTACATCCTTTTTTTTTTTTTTTTTATAAATTTATTTATTTATTTATTTTTGGCTGTGTTGGGTCTTCGTTTCTGTGCGAGGGCTTTCTCCAGCTGCGGCAAGCGGGGGCCACTCTTCATCGCGGTGCACGGGCCTCACTATCGCGGCCTCTCTTGTTGCGGAGCACAGGCTCCACACGCGCAGGCTCAGTAGTTGTGGCTCATGGGCCCAGTTGCTCCGCGGCATGTGGGATCCTCCCAGACCAGGGCTCGAACCCGTGTCCCCTGCATTGGCAGGCGGATTCTCAACCACTGCACCACCAGGGAAGCCCCATCCTTTTTTTTTGGTAGGGAGAGTTTTACCAAATTTCAGTTCATACAGGTAAACAACAATGTGTGAAAATGCCTCTCTCCATACGTCACTCACACTGGTTTATACTGCACTTTAAGTTTTTAGCATTTATTGGTAAATATTTAATTAAGTGAAGTTTAACCTATTTTCTTAATTATATTGGCATTTACATTTTAAAATATTAATGATAATATCTTTTTTCCCCCTTGTGGGTTTGTCCCTTCCTTATTAATTAGTAAGGAAGTAGCCAGCCTTCTTACATTTGACAATTGAAACATTTTTTTACTATTTCAAAGTTTATTTTTATTGTATTTTTATAAATTACTGAAATTTTCAACTTTTATGCCATTAATTTTCACAGTAATTCCTTTTAAGTATTGTGTCATGTTTTGAAAGGCTTTCTCCAAGAATATGAAAAATGGTAAACAAACTTTCATCTAGCATTTGTATGGTTTCAGAAAATCCTTTATAACAGTATTTCTAGATAAGCTGATTCATGGAATTTAACACTTGTGAAGTAAAAGAGGTAAAAGAGTAAGTTGAGTAATTGTAAATGTCCCAACATATTTGAGTAGCAGATGACAGATGCATAATAAGAGTTCTAGAAGAGGAATCACATGGCCCAAGTCCTGACCACAGCTTTATTAATAATAATAGGTTTTGTGAACTGGGTAGCACACAGTCATCATATTCCTGATTTCCTCTTTTGTCAAAGAGAATGACTACACAACCTCCAGCCTTAAGCTGAAAATCAAGTCATATGGTAGATTTAAATTTTAAAATGTAAAGCTATATGTATTGGGTTGGCCCAAAAGTTCGTTCGGGTTTTTCCATAACATCTTTTTTTTTTTTTTTAACATCTTTATTGGAGTATAATTGCTTTACAATGGTGTGTTAGTTTCTGCTTTATAACAAAGTGAATCAGTTATACATATACATATGTCCCCATATCTCTCCCCTCTTGCGTCTCCCTCCCTCCCACCCTCCCTATCCCACCCCTCTAGGTGGTCACAAAGCACCGAGCTGATCTCCCTGTGCTATGCGGCTGCTTCCCACTAGCTATCTATTTTACGTTTGGTAGTGTATATATGTCCATGCCACTCTCTCACTTTGTCCCAGCTTACCCTTCCCCCTCCCCATACGTTCAAGTCCATTCTCTAGTAGGTCTGTGTCTTTATTCCCGTCTTGCCCCTCGGTTCTTCATGACCATTTTTTTTTAGATTCCATATATATGTGTTAACATACGGTATTTGTTTTTCTCTTTCTGACTTACTTCACTCTGTAGGACAGACTCTAGGTCTATCCACCTCACTACAAATAACTCAATTTCGTTTCTTTTTATGGCTGAGTAATATTCCATTGTATATATGTGCCACATCTTCTTTATCCATTCATCTGTTGATGGACACTTAGGTTGCTTCCATGTCCTGGCTATTGTAAATAGAGCTGCAATGAACATTTTGGTACATGACTCATTTTGAATTTTGGTTTTCTCAGGGCATATGCCCAGTAGTGGGATTGCTGGGTCATATGGTAGTTCTATTTTTAGTTTTTTAAGGAACCTCCATACTGTTCTCCATAGTGGCTGTATCAATTTACATTCCCACCAACAGTGCAAGAGGGGTTTCCCTTTTCTCCACACCCTCTCCAGCATTTATTGTTTGTAGATTTTTTGATGATGGCCATTCTGACTGGTGTGAGATGATATCTCATTGTAGTTTTGATTTGCATTTCTCTAATGATTAATGATGTTGAGCATTCTTTCATGTGTTTGTTGGCAATCTGTACATCTTCTTTGGAGAAATGTCTATTTAGGTCTTCTGCCCATTTTTGGATTGGGTTGCTTGTTTTTTTGATATTGAGCTGCATGAGCTGCTTGTAAATCTTGGAGATTAATCCTTTGTCAGTTGCTTCACTTGCAAATATTTTCTCCCATCCTGAGGGTTGTCTTTTCGTCTTGTTTATGGTTTCCTTTGTTGTGCAAAAGCTTTTACGTTTCATTAAGTCCCATTTGTTTATTTTTGTTTTTATTTCCATTTCTCTAAGAGGTGGGTCAAAAAGGATCTTGCTGTGATTTATGTCATAGAGTGTTCTGCTTATGTTTTTCCATAACATCTTACGGAGAAAACCAAATGAACTTTTGGGCCAACCCAATAGATTCTATGTGGTAGATAAAGTCATTAAAGAGATTCATTTCTTTTTTTACAGTCCAGCAAATGAAAAGAATTCTAGTATCATATGCATTGCAATTCTAACAAAGACCTATAAATTACATGGGTAAGCAAAGACCTATAAATCACAGTGATGATACAGTAACAGTTAATATGTATTGGGACCTTACTATCTGCCAATTGTCAAAATAAGTGTTTCACATATGTTATCTCGTTGACCTATCATACCACCTTACTATGTTCTTTAGAGAACTAGTTGAGGTCACACAGCTAATATTTGCAAAAGAAGGAGTGAAACCCAGATAGACTGACTGAGGAACCTATACTCTATTCTAAAAGAAAAAAAAAAAAATATATATATATATATAAATGAGTTCTTGATCAATACCAACTTTACATATTCTTTTCAAGACATTTGTACACATTGAATAACAATTTTAAATAACCTGATATTAGAAAAGAAAATGATATCTATATACAACAAAGAAGGAATGAACAATGACAGTATTCTGTAAATGGCAAGTAATAGAATTATTTTGAGATTAAATAAAACGAATAAAATTCATTCTAAAGACCTGTAACATATACACTGTACACATACACTGTAAAGTATCTCAAAACATTAGTTACCAGTGTAAAACCATAAGGTAAAATATGTTTTATCACTTTAATCCTTTGGGTAACTAACCATAGAGATTTACACACATGTATTTATGCACATACATAATGCACATGATTGTGTGTCTGTGTGCATATATACATAAGCAAACATATATTTCTTCAATCACTGCTTTGTTCATTAATAGAAATATTAAACCAACGGGAGGTTATACCTGCTTTGTATCGTGAGCAGGGGCTTCCCATGCAAGGATAAAAATAAACACATATGTACATAATTTAAAAAGAGAATATTGAATGCACAAGACATAGCAGGATATGGTAATGCCAGTGAAAGCTTGAGTGATTAAAATGGAGGTTACTAATATCACCTTTAAAAGAAAATTTAAAGGACACCATTAAAGATGAAATGTAGACTATCAGGGTCATTAAAATTTAGACTTAAACAATGTAGTTTAATGAATCAAACCACAGAATGAAAGTAAACCTACTGCATTAAAGATATAAACTTACCCACATGTTTTATAGAAGCCACAGTAGGAGCTGTGTGTAAAAGACAGATTAAAGAGAGAGCACTTTTGTATATGTGGATAGTTCTCATGTGGGCAGGGCCAGATCAATATGTAAATTTCATGGGCCTGCTGAAAATGTTGGCAGACCTAATCTTTACTTGAACTTTTGCAAAGCTGACTTAACTCTCTACAAGGGGGAAGAAGTCATTTTTATGATCTTATCTATATACACATACCTATGTAAACTCACACTCACATATGTATCCTTGTATGTACATATGCACGTGTATTCATGCACATGTATGTTTTTGTGTGTTGCACCTTGTACTTCACTTTGCTCACCTGCTTCAAAATTTTATATGTAACAGGAAATTTTTGTCATGACTAAGAAGTTAAGGTTCAGGTGCCTTAGGCACTCACACAAATAATCTATTCCAGTTTGGAACTTGACTGCTGCCAGCAGAAGTTGAGGGTTGTCCTCATTAATTTCCATCCAAACATTTTCTTAGGAGTAAAGAGGGTTCTTTTTTGAGCCAACATGTATCTTCTTTATCTTCCTTATATTGTACCCATTTATCTGGAGCTCTTGAAATATATGAAAGATGCATAGTCCCTCTATCACTTAGCAGCCCTGTTGAAAAGAAGTACTAAACATTTCTTCAGGTTGGCTTTTCCAAATTGGAATTCTGTAAGTTACTACCCCAAATAGTTTTTTAGTATTTTAAGTTTTTTGATAGGAATTAAACATTTCACATTTACATGCAGTTAAAATCACTTTTTTGGTATACAGTCTGATGAATTTTTACACATGCATAGACTAGGTTCTTACAACCTCGTGCACAGACAGTGTGCAGAAAACTTCCAACACCCGTGTAATTTCTTTGTGCCACCCACCCCCCCAGCCCACCCCAGTGCTAACCTGGTGAACCCGGATCTGTTCTCTATGCTTGTATTTTTTGCCTCTTCTAGGATGTCACGCAAGTGGATATTGTTATACAGTATGTGTCCTTTTGAGAATGGCTTCTTTCACTTAGTGTAACACATTTGAAGTTTACCCATATTGTTGGGTGTATCAGCACTTTTTTCCTTTCTGTGGCTGAGTGCTCTTTCATGGTGTGGATAGACCACAGTTGGTTTATCCATTTCCCAGGGGAGGAACACTTGGTCGTTTCCAGTGTTTGGTGGTTACAGAAGAAAAAAGCTGTTATAAACATTACATTCAGGTTTCTGTGTGAATATAGATTTTGTTTCACTTGGATACCCCAAATTTTTAATAGAAAACACTGTGTTCCATGCTTACATTTAGAAAATTGAATTAAAGAAATATTGGTGTTTTGGAACATATATCATGCTTATATGTTTAGTGACTCTTCAAGGGGGCTATTTAGTTTGCAGTATTTCCCAAATATTTCTCCAGCAGACCAACTTTTTACATACAGTATCTATTATTATACCCAAGAATTAGTGTTCTAAGGGACATCATTACCAAACATACACCAAACGTTACTACAGGGTATCTTAATTCTCAATAACAAGCATCTTCAAGGTTTCCAAATTTATTAACACAGGGAGTATATAGGCTGTTGGTGGCTTTAAAAATTTCTAGTTTTGGGGGGGCCTTTTATTATTCAAAACTGGTTTTCTTTTCATGATAATATAACTTAACAAAATCTCCATGGCGTAACACAACAACAGTTGATTTCTTTCTCATAACACATGCCTCACACGAGAGCTGGTGGGGCTGTGCTCCACACGGTCACCCGGGAAGTCAAGCTGATGGGAGCCCACCATCTCATCTGCACGTTGTCAGGTGTAGCAGCAGCTGATAAGAACCTGAATGCTCTGCAATGCTTCTGGGGAAGTATTTTTTGGCGCTTCCATCCATGGACAATCAGCCAGAATTTATTGCATAACTGCTCCTAATTGTAGGGGTCTGAGAGATGCAGGGGAGTGGACAAAATATTTGGGGCTACCACTGTATCTGCCACAGCTAATAACACTCCTTAACTTCTTTTTATGAGCAAAATTGCCATGATATTAACCGATTGATGTCTCCTGAATGTCATGATAGAGTAATCTAAATATTGTACAATGGCGAATAGAGTTTGCCACAGAATGAGGATGTATTGAATGTAAAGGAAGAATAATCATTAATGAGATATCCCACATGTAAGAGTAAGAGAAGAATTTCAGAAAGTTACAGCAGGGAATTAAAAGAATGTTTAGCATTCACTTAAAAATGGTAGCTGTGTAGTCCAGGAATGTGTTATATGGTACAAAAAGTTAATAAAACAATGCAGTTACTACCATGATCAGATGATTAAGGTTAGCATGTCAGTGAAAGCCACAGAATAGAAAAGGCAACTATTTCAAATACTTAGCACTTTACATGTACCTCTTTCTGCCTTAGGCACTTTATTTTATTTTATATGTTTTGTTTTCCCTTTTTAATTTTAATTTTATAATTTTTATTGAAATATAGTTGATTTACAATGCTGTGTTAGTTCCAGGTGTACAGTAAAGTGATTCAGTTATATATATGTATATATATATTCTTTTAAAGATTCTTATCCATTATATGTTCTTAGAAGATATTGAGTATAGTTCCTGTGCTATACAGTAGGTCCTTGTTGGTTATCTATTTTATATATAGTAGTGTGTATATTTTAATCCCAAACTCCTAATTTCTCCCTTCCCCCACTTTCCCCTTTGGTAACCATAAGTTTGTTTTCTGTGTGTGTAGGTCTGCTTCTCTTTTGTAAATAAGTTCATTTGTATCAATTTTTTTATATTCCACATACAAGTGATGTCATGTGATATTTGTCTTTCTCTGTCTGACTGACTTCACTTAGTATGATAATCTCTATGTCCATCCATGTTACTGCAGATGGCATTATTTCATTCTTTTTTATGGCTGAGTAATATTCCATTGTGTGTTTATACCACATCTTCTTTATCCATTCATCTGTTGATGGACACTTAGGCTGCTTCCATGTCTTGGCTGTTGTAAACAGTGCTGCTAAGGACATTGAGGTGCTTGTGTCTTTTCAAATTATAGTTTTCTCTGGGTGTAAGCCCAGCAGTGGGATCTCTGGATCATATGGCAACTCTATTTTTACTTTTTTAAAGAAACTTCCATTCTGTTTTCCATAATTGCTGCACCAATTTACATTCCCACCAACAGTGTAGGAGGGTTCCCTTTTCTCCACACCCTCTCCAGCATTTATTAGTTGTAGACTTTTTCATGGTGGCCATTCTGAACTGTGTGAGGTGATCCCTCACTGCAGTTTTGATTTGCTTTTCTCTAGTAATTAACGATATTGATTATCTTTTCATGTGCCTGTTGGCCATCTGTATGTCCTCTTTGGAAAAATGTCTGTTTAGATCTTCTGCACATTTTTTGATTGGGTGGTTGTTGTTTTTTGTTTGTTTTGCGTGTTTTTTTTTTTTTTTTTTGGATATTGAACTGTGTGAGCTGTTTGTATATTTGGAAATTAATCCCTTTTTGGTTGCATTGTTTGCAAATATTTTCTCCCATTCGGTAGGTTGTATATTTGTTTTGTTTATGGTTTCCTTTGCTGTGCAAATTCTTTTAACTTTAATTAAGTCCCATTTGTTTATTTTTGTTTTTATTTCCATTACTCTAGGAGGTGGATCCAAAAAGGTCCTGCTGTGATTTATGTAAAAGACTGTTCTGCCTATGCTTTCTTCTAGGAGTTTTATAGTATCCAGTCCTACATTTAGGTCTTTAATCCATTTTGAGTTTATTTTTGTGTATGGTGTTAGGGAGTGTTCTAATTTCATTCTTTTACATGTAGCTGTCCAGTTTTCCCAGTACCACTTGTTATGGAGAGTGCCTTTTCTTCATTGTATATTCTTGCCTCCTTTTTTGTATATTAATTGAGCATAGGTGGGTGGGTTTATTTCTGAGCTTTCTATACTGTTCCATTGATCTAAGTGTCTGTTTTTGTGCCAGTACCATACTGTTTTGATGACTGTAGCTTGGTAGTATAGTCTGAAGTCAGGGCGCCTTATTCTTCCAGCTCTATTCTTCTTTCTCAAGGTTGCTTTGGTTATTTGGGGTCTTTTGTGTTTCCACAGAAATTTAAAAAAATTTTTTTT
Organism: Eubalaena glacialis; assembly: GCF_028564815.1. NCBI lineage: Eukaryota > Metazoa > Chordata > Mammalia > Artiodactyla > Balaenidae > Eubalaena > Eubalaena glacialis. The sequence goes on along the minus strand of NC_083723.1, from coordinate 24,647,471 downwards.
TACTATTTCTGTGAAAAATGCCATTGATAATTTGATAGGGATTACACTGAATCTCTAGACTGCCTTGGGTAGTTTGGTCGTTTTAACAATATTAATTCTTCCAACCCAAGAACAAGGTATATCTTTCCAAGGTATATCTTTTGTTTCGTCTTCAATTTCTTTCATCAAAGTCTTATAGTTTTCCAAGTACAGGTCTTTTGCCTTCTTAACTAGGTTTATTCATAAGTGTTTATTCTTTCTGATGTTATGGTAAACAGGATTATTTCCTTAATTTATCTATCTGTTATTTTGTTGTTAGTGTATAGACATGCAACAAATTTCTGTATATTAATTTTGTAACTGTAACTTTACCAAATTAATTGATACAGATGACAGGATATTATTCATAGAAAATTCTAAGGATGTCACCAGAAAACTACTAGACTTTGGCACTGTATATTCATGAACAGATTAAGTGTATTATAGTGATTTTTCTTAAAAGATCAGGAAATAGTGAGAAGCAAGCAGAATAGCAACAGCAACAGTACTTTTGAAAAATGCACTTGGTATTTGTAAGTAATTCTTCTTAAGTAAAAGAAACCCGTGGTCATAAAAGTTTGGGAAACACTGAACAGTAAATTTTTCTTTTTGGAGATTTATAGCACATTAAGAGCTTGAAAAACATTCCAAGAAGAAATCAGTTTAAAGTCATTAAACCCAAGTTTACCAAGTTGTTTATCATAGAGCTAAAAAGAGTAAAGAAAAATTAACGTATCACACACTGCTGGGCCTGGTGTACAAATGAAAGAAATAGTAGTTGTTGGGCTTATTGTTTTCCTACATGTCTTGCTGGGTGTGCCAAGAAAGACAGTCCCTAACTGCTCATTATGTGGGCCTTTTCTTGGGCTTATGTTTTCAGTGGTGAACCTGGAGGGATGATATAATGCCTCACTCCTGCCCCCCAAACCATAAGAGGCCTTGCTTACTGCTTGCTGTGAAAGTGGTAGATCCCTGAAACTCAGTCTTCCTGAGCTGCAGTACAATCCCACTATGTGCACAATAACCATTTGACCTTGTTGCACCTCCCATGTGAGACTTGAGGTCCGAGGGAAGTGAAAGCAAATAGGCTGATACTCAAGCTTTTTATTGAGCTATAAGAGAATTTTTGTCTCTCTCCCAGGAGTGTCATGTCTCTTCTGCCAACATCCATGTACGTTTTAAGGTAGCTTACTAGCTTGTAACTAGGGTAAATTCAAATTCAGGGTATAATAGTATAATGTAGTAATAATAAACTTTCAGCTTTTTCCATAAGTTGATTAATTTGAGTAATTTTTCCAGGGCTACCAATTTTGACAGAGGAGAAATATGAGTTACTAGACAATTAACTCACAGATGCTATGATCTACGACAGTTACAAGGTCTTAATTAGCATTTGAGTGCTTACTCTTTCATTTACTGTGGAAAGCACTTGCCATGAATTAACTTGTTTACTCCTCAAAGCCACTCCATGATTTAGGTTCCAGTATCTTCATTTTACAGATAAGGGAACTAAGACATAGAGGGGTTAATTAATTTTCCTAAGGTCAAAGAGTAAGCAGTGGGCTTGGAATTCAAACCCCAGGCACCAGAATCAAATTTCTATCCATCGCATTTAGAGAAAGGAGATCTAGGAATTTTAAATTTATTCACAATAGAAACAAGAAAAAAAATAATAAAAGACTTAATTGAAGAACAATTTTTTGAAATATTAAAAACCTGAATTTGTAAATGTCTACCCATAAAGAGAAAAGCAGATCAAAATTTTATTGTCAAACAAGTACAAAGAATATCTGAGAAGAGAGCAAATGAGTTTTGAACTAGGAGGGCCCCACCAATTCAAGATATGGTTAACACTACTTATTTAATCATTCAGATCGTATCAAGCAGAGCAGCCCCGTTCAGATGGTAACACTGGTCCCTAATCCTGAAAGTCAAGAGTTCCACTGTTGGTGTGGCAAAGCAATTCAGTCAGTTGAAAAGTATCTATTTCATGTAGCCCCAATTCTTCATGACATATACTTTACATAGCTATTATAGGTTAGTACAACTGTAGTGTTGTCGGAAACTTTCGGGCTAACCAAGTCATGCAAAATGATTATTCACGATATGAAGATCTACAAATTTTAAGCACCTTCTGGTATAGGGATCAATAAACTGTGGCAGGTGGGCCAATTCTAGTCCACCCTCTGTTTTATAAATAGATGTTTCTTGGAACACAGTCACACCCATTTGTTTGGTATTGTCTACGACTGCTTTGTGCTGCAGTGATAGAGATGAGTAAGGGCAACCGCCACTGAGGCCATATGACCTGCAAAGCCTGCAATATTTCCTATCTTGTCCTTTACAGAAAAAGTTTGCTGATTCCTGTTTTAGTACCTTATGCACATTTTCATCAATAATAAATATTTTATTCAGCATGTATATAAAAGTGAGTCAAACATGGAGCTTTAATGTTTAGAAATGAACCCTACTATCAGTATACGCTGAACTTCGATAGTTTTTGTTTGTAAATATTTCTACAATGTGACAGTGAATTAAACTAGTTGACCATAAATTTTTATTCCATTTAATGATGTTAATGGTTAAAGCCACACATCATCTTGCCCATTTCATAGTTACCTTTAGCAGTTTTTCCTTCCCCAAGGGATCCATGAATTTTCTCACTTAACATTTCTCATGATAGACCTTGCTAAATGTTCACAGCCTTTGATCTACATAGATCTTGGAGACTGTATCTTTATCAACAAGTTTAAATCATTCTCAACCAAATGATTTCAGGCAATTACTATCAAATGGTTGTTGAAAGAAATTATTTGCCATCTGGGCCTTATACTGAATATACTGTTTGTAATTTTTTATTTACTTAACAAGTCTGTTGAATATTTTCTTCATATTTTGCATGATAAATTATTCTATTGATAAATAAATAGAAACTTGTTTTTGATCCTGAAATAGGAACTACAGAGTTGTGTAGGAAATTACCTTGGTGCAACAGTGTCCTCCAAGTACACTTCCAACCACTATCCCAGTGGTCTTAGAACAAAAAATCTCAGAGCTTTAGATGATTAAATACCATAATTTTAAACTGAAATTTAAAATACACACTGATAAGTTAGGTGAGAAATGTAGGGTAGGTTTACAAATTTAGGACAGGGTGCAAGCCGGGTGAAAGCCCTATTATACCTTAATCCTGAAGTACATGATTCAGGAGCAAGGGAGCCAAAAATACAGAAGGTGCTTGGTGTCAAAATCTACTCTCGTATTGGAGAGACACAGGGGCAAGTATTTCCAGAGCTGTAGACAACCAGTGACTTGATAGAGAGCATGGATTTTGTTTTTGTTTTTTCTGTGTGATACTGACGGCACAAATGTGGTACCTCTATACCTCCTATAAATGTAACACCTTACACATACTGCCTCATGTATACTTGATATTTCCATCCCTTCCTATTTTTGACAAATGCTCTACTTTAATTAGTCACATTAGCTTCTACACTTAATTTCATCTGTCCTTGTTATTTGTTCTCTGATTAGCAGCGCTAAATACACTTTTTTTGTAAATTGTATAATTGACACACAGTCGTCTCTCCATATCCATGGGTTCCCCATCCACAGATTCAACCAAACTCGGAGTTCAGTCTGTGGTTGGTTGAATCTGAAGATACGAACGGTAGACATGGAAGACCAATGGCCCTATGCCATTTTATATAATAGACTTCAGCATCCCTGGGGAATTGGTATCCATAGAGGTCCTGGACCAATCCCCTGCAGATACCTAGGGATGGCATTATAACATTACCTTAGTTTCAGGTGTACAACATAAAGATTTGATGTTATTATACACTGTGAAATGATCACCACAATAAGTCTAGTTAACAACTATCACTGTAAATAGTTATTCTTTATTCTTGTGATAAACACTTTTAAGATTTACTATCTTAGCAGCTTTCTAATGTGCAATACAGTATTATTTACTAGAATCATCATGTACAACACATCCCCAGGATTTATTTACTTTATAAGTGGAAGTTTGTACCTTCTGACACACTTTACTGATTTCGTCTACCCCCACCCCTTGCCTCTGGAAACCACCAGTCTGCTTTCTGTATTTATGAGCTTTTTTTTTTTTCTTTTGGATTCTGCATGTAAATGAGATCATCCTCTGTTTGTCTTCATTTGTTTGACTTATTTCACTTAGCATAATGCGCTTAAGGTCCATCCATGGTATCACAAATGGAAAGATTTCACTTTTTATGGCTGAATAATAGTCCATTCTGTATATAGATAGATAGATAGATAGATACATATATCTATCTATATATATATATCACAATTTCTTTTTGTATTCATTCATTAATGAACACTTAGGCTATTTCCTGATCTTGGCTATTGTCAGTAATACTGCAACAATATGGGAAATGTATATATCTTTCAAAATTAGTGTTTTTGTTTTCTTCAGATAAATACCCAGAAGTGGAATTGCTGGATCTTATGGCATTTTTATTTTTAATTTTTGGAAAAACCTCCAACTGTTTTTCCATGGTGGATGCTTCAATTTACATTTCCAACAACAGTGCACAATGGTTTCCTTTTCTCCATATCCTTGCCAAAATTTGTTATTTCTTGTCTTTTTGATGACAGCCATTCTAACAGGTGTGTGGTGAGATCTCAATGTGGTTTTGATTTGCATTTCCCTGATGATTAGTGATGTTGAGCATCTTTGTATGTACTGTTAGGCCATTTGTATCTCTTTTGAAAAATGTCTGTTCAGATCTTCTGCCACTTTTTTAGCAAGATTGGTTTTTGGTTTTTGCTATTCAGTGTTACGAGTTCTTTATTCTTTATGTATTTTGCATATTAACCCCTTATCACGTATATGATTTGCAAATATTTTCTCTTATTCCATAATTTGCCCTTTTATTTTATTGGTTTCCTTTGCTCTGCAGGAACTTTTGAGTTTGATGTAGTTCTATTCTTTTGTTTTCGTTTTTGTTGTAAAATTCGAAAAATTATCACCAAGATTTATGTCAAAGAGTTTACTGCATGTGTTTTCTTTGAAGAGTTTTATGGTTTAAGGCCTAATATTCAAGTCTTTAATGCATGTTGAGTAAATTTTTGTGTATGGTGTAAGACAGTGGTCTAGTTTCATTCATTTGCATGTGGCTGTCCAGTTTTTAAAGCAGCATTTGTTGAAGAGACTGTTCTTTCCCAATTGTATATTCTGAGCTACTTTGTTGTAAACTAATTGATCATATATGCATAGATTTATTGCTGTACTCTCTATTCTGTTCCATTAATAATGTGTCTGTTTTATGCTAATAATGTACTGTTTTGCTTACTATAACTTTGTGGTATAGTTTGAAATCAGGGTGTATGGTGCCTCCAGCTTTGTTCTTCTTTCTCAAAATTGCTTTGGCTATTCGGGGTCTTTTATGGCTCAGTAGAAATTTTAGGATGATTTGCTCTATTTCTGTGAAAAATGCCATTGGAATTTTGTTAGGGATTGCATTGAATCTATAATTTGCTGAGTAGTATGAACAGTTTAACAATATTAATTCTTCCAGTTAATGAGCATGGAAGATCTTTCTTTGTGACTTCTTCAATTTATTTCATCAGTGTCTCATATTTTTCAGTGTACAGGTCTCTCACCCCCTTAGTTAAGTTATCCCTATGTAGGAATTGAAGCAATATGAAGCAATTGCAAATGGGATTGTTTTCTTAGTTTTTCTTTCTGCGAGTTTGTTATTAGTGTATAGAAATGAACAGTTTTGATATTGATTTTGTATCATGCAACTTTACTGAATTTGTTTACTAGTTCTAACAGATTTTTGTAGGGTCTTTAGGACTTGATATTATGTATTATCAAGTCATCTGCAAACAGTGACAGTTTTACTTCTTCCTTTCCAACTTAGATATCTTTCATTTCTTTTTCTTTCTGATTGCTATGGATAGGACTTCCAATACTATGTTGAATAAACGTTGTGTGAGTGGGTACCCTTGTCGTGTTACTGATCTTAGAGAAAAGTCTTTCAGCTTTTCACCATGGGGTATGATGTTAGCTGTGTGTTTGTCATAAATGGCCTTTATTATGTTGGAGGTGTATTTACTCTAACTTTGTTAAGGGTTTTTATCATAAATAAATGTTGAATTTTGTCAAATGCTTTTTCTGTATCTATTGAGATAATCATGATTTTTTATCTTTCATTTCGTTAATGTGGTGTATTACGTGGGTTGATTTGCACATGTTGAACCATCTTTGTGTCCTTGGAATAAATTCCACTTGATCATGGTGCATAATTCTTTCAGTCTGTTGTTGAATTTTATTTGTTAATATCTTGTTGAGGATTTTTGCATCCATATTCACCAGAGATATTGGCCTGTAATTTTCTTTTCTTGTGGCTTCCTTGTCTAGTGTTGGTATGATGATTTTGCTGGCCTTGTAATATGAGTTTGGAGTGTTTCCTCCTCTTCTGTTTTTTAAAGGAGTTTGAGAAGGATTGGTATCAATTCTTGTTTGAATGCTTGGTAGAAATCACTGATGAAGTTGTCAGGTCCTGAACTTCTGTTTAGTGAGAGGTTTTAGATTACTGATTTCATAGCTCTTAGTTTTACTGATCTTTTCTACTGTCTTTTGGTCTCCATTTATTTCTGCTCTGTTTTTATTTCCTTCCTTCTGCTAACTTTGAACCTCATTTTTTTTTCTTTTTCTAGTTCCTTGAAGTGTGAAGGTAGGTTGTTTGAGATTTTCCTTGTTTCTTGAAGTAGGCATTTATCATTATGTACTCCCTCTTAAAACTGCTTTTGCTGCATCCAATAAGTTTTGGTATTTTGTATTTCCATTCTCATTTGTCTCAAGATGTCTTTTGATTTCTCTTTTGTTTTACTTTCTGACCCATTGCTTGTTCAGTAGCACAGTAACATGTTGGGGAATTGGCACATATTTGTGAATTTTCCAGTTTTCTTCTTGAAATTGATTTCTAATTTCATACCATTGTTGTAAAAGATGCTTGATATGATTTTAGTCTTCATAAAATTATTAAAATTTGTTTTGTGGTTTATCATATGATCTATTCTCGAGATCATGTGCACTTGAGAAGAATGTGAATTCTGTTGCTTTGGGATGGAATGTTCTATATATACCTGTTAAGTCCATCTGGCCTAACTTATTACAGGTTTTTGTTTTGTGGTTCCCATGAGTCTTACATACAACAGCGTTATAACATACCTATAAAGGTTCACATATAACAACATATTTATAACAGTCTATTTTAAGTTGATAACTGCTTAAGTTTGAACACATTTTAAAGCTCTACATTTTTACTCTCCCCACAGGCTTTATGTTGTTGATGTCAAATTTACGTCTTTATCTTGTATATCCCTTAAGTAATTATTGTAGCTACAGTTATTTTTACTACTTTTGACTTTCAACCTTCATACTACCTTTAGTAAATATTTACCTTTACCAGTGGGGTTCATATTTTCATAAGTTTTCTTGTTACTAGTTAGCACCCTTTTTTCATTTAAAAAATTTCTTTAACATTTCTTGTAAGACTGGTTTAGTGATAATTTATTCTTTTAGCTTTTTTTTTCAGTCTATTTTCTTTATTTTTTTCTGATTTTATTTTTATTTGTTTTTATTTTTTATTCTTTTATTGAAGTATAGTTGATTTACCAATGTTTCACATTACATCAAAGTGATTCAGTTATACACAAACACACACACACATATGTATATATATAAATTCTTTTCAGATTCTTTTTCATTTTAGGTTATTACAAGATATTGAATACAGTTGCTTGTGCTATACAGTAGGTCCTTGTTTTTTAATCTATTTTATATATAGTATTGTGTATCTGTTAATCCCAAATTCCCAGTTTATTCCTCCCCACCCCTTTCCACTTTGGTAATTATAAGTTTGATTTCTATGTCTGTGAGTCTATTTCTGTTTTGTAAATAAGTTTATTTGTATCATTTCTTTGATTCCACATGTGATATCTTATGATATTTGTCTTTCTCTGTCTGATTTACTTCCCTTAGTATGATAATCTCTAGGTCCATCCATATTGTTGCAGATGGCATTATTTCATTCTTTTTTATGGCTGAATAATATTTCATTGTGTGTGTGGGGTGTGTGTGTGTGTGTGTGTGTGTGTGTGTATATATATATATATCTATATATCTATATATCTTCTTTATCCATTCATCTGTCGATGGACATTTAGTTGGCTTCTATGTCTTAGCTATTATAAATAGTGCTGCCATGAACATTGGGCTCCACATATTGTTTCTGATTAGAGTTTTTGTCTTTTCCAGATATATGTCCAGGAGTGGGATTGCTGGATCATATGGTAATTCTGTTTTTAGTTTTCTGAGGAACCTCCATACTGTTTTCCACAGTAGCTGCACCAACTTACATGCTGACCAACAGTGTAGGAGGGTTCCCTTTTCTCCACACTCTTTCCAGCATTTGTTATTTGTAGACTTTTTAATGATGTCCATTCTGACTGGTGTGAGGTGGTACCTCATTGTAATTTTGATCTGCATTTCTCTAATAATTAACGATGTTGAACATCTTTTCATCTGGATGTTGGCCATTTGAATGTCATCTTTGGTGAAATGTCTGTATAGGTCTTCTGTGCATTTTTTGATTGGGTTTTTTTTTTAATATTGAGCTGTATAAGCTGTTTATATTTTGGAATTTAAGCCCTTGTCAGTCACATCGTTTGCAAATATTTTCTCCTAGTCCATGGTTTGTCTTTTCCTTTTGTTTATGGCTTCCTTTGCTATGCAAATGCTTTTAAGTTTAATTAGGTCCCAGTTTTTTTTACTTTTGTTTTTGTTTCCATTACTCTAGGAGATGGAACCAAAAACAATTGCTGTGATTTATGTCAAAGTTTGATCTGCCTATGTTTTCCTTGAGGAGCTTTATAGATTCTGATGTAACATTTAGGTCTTTAATCCATTTTGAATTTATCTTTGTATATGGTGTTAGAGAATGATCGAATTTCATTCTTTTATATGTAACTGTCCAGTTTTCCAAGCACTACATGTTGAAGAAACTGTCTTTTCTCCATTGCATATTCTTGCCTCCTTTTTTTGTAGAGTAATTGACCATAACTGCATGGATTTATATCTGTGCTCTCTATCCTGCTCCACTGATCTATGTGTCTGTTTTGGTGCCAGTACCATACTGTTTTGATGACTGTAGCTTTGTAGTATTGTGTGAAGTCAAGGAGCATGGTTTCTCCAGCTCAGTTCTTCCTTCTCAAGATTATTTTAGCTATTCAGGGTCTTTCGTGTTTCCATGCAAATTTCAAAATCTTTTGTTCCAGTTGTGTGAAAAATGCTATAGGTAATTTGATAGGGATTGCATTGAATCTTAGATTGTTTTGGGTAGTATGGTCATTTTAAGAGTGTTGGTTCTTCCAATCTAGGAACACGATATATCTTTCCATCTGTTTGTGTGGGATTCAGTTTCTTTCATTGGTGTCTTATATTTTCCAAGCATAGGTCTTTGGCCTCCTTAGCTAGGTTTATTCCTAGGTATTTTATTCTTTATGATGTGATAGTAAATGGGATTGTTTTCTTAATTTCTCTCTCTGCTATTTCATTGTTAGTGTATAGAAATGCAACAGACTTCTGTATATTAATTTTGTATCCTGCAGCTTTACTGAATTCATTGATGTGCTCTAGTAGTTTTCTGGAGGCAGCTTTAGGATTTTCTAAGTAGAGTATTATATCATCTGCAAATTATTCCTTTAGGTTTTTTTTGTCTGTGAACGTTTTATCTCTTTCAGCTCTGAATGATAACTTTTTCGGGTAGAATATTCTTGGTTGGAAATTTTTTTTTCTTTCAGTGCTTTGAATATATCATGCTTATCCCTTCGGGCCTGCACAGTTTCTGCTGAAAAATTCTGCTGATGGTCTTATGGGGGTTCTGTTGTATGGGACAAGGTGTTTCTCTCCTGCTGCTTTTAAGATTCTCTCCTTGTCTTTTACTTGTAATATTTTAATTAAAGTGTGTCTTGATCAGTGTCTCTTTGGATTCATCTTATTTGGAACTCTCTGTGTACCTGGATTTGGATGTCTGTGTCCTTCCAAACTTAGGCAAGTTTTCAGTCATTATTTCTTCAAATAAGGTATGTGCTCCTTTCTTTCTCTCTTCTCCTTTTGGGACTACTGTAATGCAAATGTTAGTCTACTTGATGTTGTCCCATAAGTTCCTTTAACTGTCTTCAGTTTTTTTTTCATTCTTTTTTCTTTTTGGTATTCTGACTGTGTGAGTTCCACTGCCCTGTCTTTGAGTTCACAGATCCTTTCTTCTGCTTCATCTATTTTGATATTAAATTTTCCTTAGTGTATTTTTAGTTTAATTACTGTATTCTTCAGCTCTGTGACTTTTATTTTGCACTTTCTTACATTTTCTGTCTCTGTGTTGAAGTTCTCATTGTGTTCTCCTGAGTTAAAGGAGGATCTTTATGACCATTACTTTGAACTCTTTATCAGGTAAATTACTTATGTCTATTTCATTAAGATTTTTTCTGAGGTTCTATCTTGTTCTTTTGGGGGGAACATATTCCTTTATTTTGCTTTTTTCTCTGTGTTGGTTTCTGTGCATGAGATGTAATAGCCCTCCTTCTCAGTCTTAAAGGAGTGGTCTTCTGTAAGAAATGAACCATATCATTCATCTGTGCCCTAGTTCTTGGTTTTCTCTCACACCTTTGTGATTGTTCAAGCAGCCAATTTTATTTTTAATAGCTCAAAGTAGTTGAAAGTGTGCAAGACCTGTCAGCATCCCAAATAGGAGGAGCTCACCAAGGACTTAGATTCAGGCTGATTGGAAGCTCTTAAATTATGCTGCAGCTCTTAAATTATGCAGATTTATACTGTCTGATAGGATCATAGTTTTATGCCATTTTGGCCTGCAAAACCAAGTGTTCTGGAGATGTGCCCTGAATGGCAGTTGCAAAAATCAGGGCTCCAGACAAGTAAAATAGTTCTTTTCTGGAAGTTACCAGTGAGCTATAGTGAGGCAGAGGGAGAAAACTGAGCTGGTGTTCACCAGCCTATGTTCCCTGAGAGTATCTCCATAGGACTCTAGATATATGCCAATCCTGAAGTCTGCCCCTCAGGTCAAAGCTCCAGGGCAAGCAAATACGCCTCTATCACAGAAAGAATGGGAGTGTTTCAGTCTGTTGTCTGTGCAGTGTCCTCGGCATGGTAGTCTGCCAGGAACTGTCAGTCTGATTGTTAGAGTCCCATGAGACTCAGGAACACAAGGCCCTCTGGCCTCTAGAGCCAGGTGATCAAGGGGTATCCCCTGCGAATCAGCCTCCAAACCCAGGGCATCAGGTATAAAAACTGAATTATTAAATTCATGTAAAACTCCATTATGGGAGATTCTGGTTTTCCTTAGCACTGCAGAGGGAGAGTGTGAAATTGGCATCTTCTGGCTGGAGTGGGGCAGAGGGGGTGCATAAGCATGGTGCTCATGGAGGGAGGGGGAGGTGGCACCCACCTGTGGGAACAGGGCAGAGGAAGAGTGTGAAGATGGTGTCACTAGCCTCTGTCCCCCAAAAGTATCCCAGCAGGCCCCTATATGTGTATTAAGTGAGATGCCTGCACCTCAGTCTGACATTTTAAAGTTAGCAAATGATCTTCTTTCATATACAGTCTGGGTGCCTCTTGTTCTGCTGTTTCTGTACCTGGCCCTGGGGGAGGTGAGCCTGAGCATGTGAGCCCTTTAACTGAGTCATTTCTCAGTTTTTCTGTGCCCTTGTGGGTCTCATGGAATTGCTCAGCTAGTTTTTAGTTTATTCAGAGAAAATTGTTCCTTATGTTGCTGTAGATTTGAAGTGTGTGTGGGAGAAGGTGAGTTCAGGATCTTCCTATGTTGCCATCTTCAACTGGAACCAGAGGTAAATATTCATTAATAACACAGCAAATATAAATAATACAGAAAAATAACACATTTCAGCAAGAAATTTATTTGTAGAAGAAATTTCTGAATCCTAGTGACTCAACTGCCCACTCAGTTGGTCACTCCACTGATACCCCTCCTTATACTTCTAGAATCATGCTACATGTGTGCTGGTGGCAGGCTGGGGTGGGAAGGGAATGGGGATGGGCAAAAGGAAGTGGCTGACTATCAATACAGATAATTCTCACAATCTTATAGGACCTTTAATTTTAAATGATTATTCAGATATCTATGAAAAAATGTGCAACACTAACCTATGTTAATATTTCAAAAAAGTTTCAGGAGAAAGAAAACTTTTAGAATCCTGCTCCCTGGTCTCTATCAAAATCTGAAGATATTTAATACTTTCTCACAATCCAGATTTCTATTTTAAGACAGTTCCTCAGAAGTCTCCAATAACTAAATTCTCCTCTTTAATATTTAGGAGGTGGAGTTTATAAAACTACCCACCACTTATTTCCTATCCTTTCATGTAGGCCCATCTTTTTGTAATGACCATAGTCCTCAACTATGTAGACTGAGGGTAGGATTAGAGGAGAACAGTAGCTGTCAACTTGGCTCTTTGAGCCTAGCGAGTTCCAAGCTCAGTTCTCTCCTCCACACTGGCCTTATTTATTCTTCTGTAACTGTATAGACACTCATTCCCCTCTAGAAATAAGCCTTCATCTTTGTATGCTTCTTCATTGCCCCTACTCCGTATCCCTCTCCAGACATCCTCCAAGTAAGCAATCCAACCCATTATTTTGCCCAGAGTAAAGCTCTGTAGCTCTGCAGCTCTACAGAGCTTTACTCTGGGCAAAATAATGGGCTGGATTTATAGTCATGTAATATATAAGACTCCTGGATGCTGAAGAGTCCCTTTATTCCGGTGGATAATTTCCATCTCAGATAAATTCTGGGGAAAATCTCCAGTGTTAATATCTCTTACTTGCCCCTGACCTATCTGCTACTTTACATGCAGTAAATATGAATATTTGTCATGAATATTGTCAAGCAGATCAAGGAACACATTCTAGAAAATTTAGAGAGTATAAAGTTAGTACTACCTCACCCTCTACTCTGCCATATAGATAGGTCTATTACCATCTGAAAATAGCGTTTACAAGCTCAACAGTCAAATGACAAAACTTAGTAGAATATTTATAGCAAATTTTAAAGTCTGATGGGTTTCTTCTCATCACAGTATGCTTATATAGCTTTGCTCTCTTAAGTTGTTCTGCTGATATATCAAACTATTACCAGGAACAGGTCAAATAAAACTGTTACACAGTGGTCCAATTTCAGTATGACTTAAATCAGGGCTTTTTCAATTTTTGGTGTATATAAATCACTTGAGGATCCTATTAAACTAAAGATTCTGATTCAGTAGATCTGGGTTAGCATCTGAGATTCTGCATTTTTAACAAGTTCACAGGTTATGCTGAGGCACCCGACTCAGATTTCACACAATTAAAGAAACAAAACTTTAAAACATTTATGTTTTCCTAGGTATGTCACAGTTCTCCTTCATGAGTGTGTAGAATGGAACATTTCTGAAGTATGTACACATAAGCTTACTAGCATCTGAGAACAGTTGGGAAAAGAAAATAGGAGTTAATATGTCAATAACTCATAGACAAAAACAGCTAATATACAATTATAGTAGCAATATCAAACAATATTGAAGTCAAGCACATTCAAAAATTAAAAATGAAAAGCAAATCATTTTTCTAATAAAGTTTTTATTTTCACAAATATTTAAAAATATAGCTTCCTTTGGGCCAGGAAAGGAAAAAGCAGAGTATATAGGCATATATATATGCCTGTATATATTTGATACAGATATTCAACACTGACTCATCCTTAGTTCATTAACTCAGCTCGCTGCAAATAACTCAGAAAAAAACAATCATAGGTAATACTGTTAGTGTATACAGAAAAGGGTAATGGGCAGTGATCATTTAAGTGGAGTGAATGGAGTGGTTATTTAGAGTTGTAGATGGGCCAGAAGAGGCAGACAAAGAGAGAGCAGCCACAGTGTCTCTAATACATTGAACTTCAACCTGAAACACTGAACTGACAGGTGGAACTCACCTGCAACAAACTCCAGCTCCAAAGATAATTAATGTGTAGCTCAGACATTGAAAATGGGTTAAGATTGACAGATTATTTCACATGTAAAAATCCAAATACAAATATCCAGCACTTTCACAAGAACAAATTTTCAGGGATAACCAATTTGCCTTATTAGTACATTTTTTCCTGAAATGATACCCCCTTTACTTCTCTTTTTCTGAGAACTGAAAGCTGTATAGCTCTTTTCATGTACTTGTCAGCAACAGTAAGCCTTCACCGTTTTAAGATGCTATAGATTCTCTAACTTATGTTAACTCCTTTGCATATGCTATACATTTTCAAACTTAAGTTTTGAACGACTATAGTTTTGTGGTGATTAAACATACTTTGGAATGAAAATGTGCCACTTTACAAAATGGTGCAGGTTTTCTATGGAATAAAACATACAAATTCATTCATGTGTACAATGACACTTTCTCTAGGTCAAACAAGTCACGTTTAACACATTCCCAAAAGTGCCCACTCCCAACTCAGCATACGCACATGCACATGGAAACACACACACATCCAAATCCACTTTTTATATGAAAAATCTATCTCCCATTTATTAAAGGAAGTATTATTTTTTTCTACTGGGTATTTTTAATGTATTTCACTTATCCTTGAGTATGAGTTATCTTTCCTCTTATACATAATATATAGAATTTAGAGAAAACATGGTGAGGAATGGTAAAGATTAGAATATTCATGTATTTAGTTATAGACACATAAGTCAAAGCCTTTTTCCTGATACCTATATACTATGAGATGCATTTTTGTATGAAGATTTAAAAATGAGTAATTGATTGGTTATGCAGTTCTACCATGAGGTGGATATGCAATTTCTCAACCAATTCTTTTGAACAGTCTCTACTTTACATCATTCAGCCCTACTTAGTTTAAGATTTAAAGAAGTATCCTTTATATTCCTCCTAGATCAACATGTCCACAAATATCCTAATACAGCGAAAGTAGACTCAAGTATCAGAAGAGGATGTTTGGGATCTCATATGTCCATATCTTAGGGGGATACTTTTTTTCTGTTCCCAATAAATGAGAGGACATTATTACATCAGTATGGTTTGAGTAGCTTCAAGATTTTCCAACAATCCTTCCAAACTGGTGGTATCTCAGTTTGGGGTTTTCAGTATTTACCCTGGCAGCTAACATGAGGAGATTAATTATTCTTGATTTTAATATCTAAACAAACCAGTTACTAATAATTTATCCTAGAAACCTCTGTGTATAAAACACAGACAGAATGTGGTCCACCTTCCCTTTCTATGGGGGGCCTTTTTAGGGGACCTAGTGCTCTCTGCCATAAGTGAACCCCTGCTAAAGAAAGCAGGGTTACCTAACAATATGTCTTCTAATAAAAAGGAAAGATCCTTCATAGTCTAGACTTTAAATACTGCAACTCTAAAGCATGACTAAGTATCTTTGTATTTCCTTTTCCCCCAACTGGCTCAAAAAATTAGCGAAGGAAAAGTGGTCAAGATTGAATTTAGAAATGCTTCAGAAGGAAATATAGATGCATAAAGAAATAAAAATTCAGATAGAATACATTGGTCAGAAAACTAGAGTAAATGTTTTGTGACACAACAGGAACTGGACAAAAGCACAGGAATCTAAGGAGCAACACTTTTTAATGTTTGAAACCAGTCTTTCTGAGGTGACTATGAAAGCAAGAAATATTACAACAAATAACTATGAATGCACATTCTACTCTTTATAATCTCCCACACAATAATTTCTTTATTATCACTTACATCTCTTAATACTAGCACAGCATTCTGAAGTTGCCAAGCATAAGTTGTATGCAACTGAGTGAAAAGATCAAAATCTACTCAGATTTCCAGAAGAGCCACAGAATGTGGAAAATGACAAAGTCCCCAAACATGTTCATTTGCATTAGCACTGACAAAAATGTGAGCCATATTGTTATAAAGAGCATGGTGATAAGGCTTGCTCATGCTGTGTGAAGGATTTAATAGAGAAAGAAAATTAAGTAATATTTAATAAATGGTTCATAGGCCAGTCATTTAGTTTCCATTCTTAAATGTCTTTCAGAATAGTTGATACTCATGAAAAGCAATGTCCTGACAGTCCTGGGGTCTGTGTATTGCAGGGACACTGATGAGGGTAGTGATGTTTTCCCTTTGATGAGGAAGACAAGAGTTCAGGGTCCTGGATTTGTTTAGAACATCCACCACTCTGCTGAATTTAGCAAAAGGGAACCAATCAGTGAATCAGTACCAAATAAAAATAACTGGACCATGCTGAAGCCACATCTGTAGAAACTGAAGTCCATTCCATTGTGAACATGTTGAATTTTAAAAGGTGCTGTTTTTTTCAAAGTGTGGATTTTAATGACATCTTAATAATCCTTTAGAAATGTGCTGTTGCTCAGTACAAAAAAAAAACAAGTGCCACCAGTTCTTCAACTATAAGATAAGACGTGTTTTGCAAACATAAAGCATATTAAATCTTCATTTTGTAGGTCGATATTAAGAAAGGTCCTGATGTAGCTGGTGCATAAATGTAAAGACTCATTTGCTTCCTGGAAAGCAGAAGAAAGGTAAGTACTTATCAGAAAGTCGTGGAAAAATAAAACGGGTAATATTCAAATTCTAAATACTGAAGATGTCATGTTTTCTAGTAATTAGCCCAATTTCTCAAGCTGCAGAGAAAAATTCTCCGATGAACTTCATGGATAAGGCAATTATTTTCCCATTCCAGGATACATGGAAGGCTGCTTCCCAGCTCTCAAGAGCTGCGCATGGCCAGCTAAGGAGGGGTAGCTCATTAAATCTGCTCTGGATGAGCATTTCCACTCTTTTCTGTCCCTTCAGACCATCCTCCATTTAGCGGTGTATATACTACTACTTTTCAAAGGACTATTGGCTTATTCTCTTTGTGATCCATTGAGCAAACTCACACCTTAGCTCCACCATCTTTGCTTTACTTCCTCTTGTACATCCATCTCCTTATTTTTCAATTGTTTATACATCTTCCCAAAGGCATAATTATTATAATATTTGAAACTGAAGCTTGTTTAAGGAAATCTATACCTGTGATTCTTCTAAATCTAGTAAATCAGGTAATCTACAGAGAACAGTGTTCTTCTCTATTTGTAAAGAAAAAAGAAAAAAGACGTATCGTTGTGTAAAGAGTAGTAGCTTTTCCGTGTAACAGTCAGATGTTAAGCCAAAGCAATATACTTGTTGACAAAGACACTCTAGAAAGTTTTCAATCTTTCACCCTAATAGAGCCATGTACAGAGCCAAGATAATTGGCATTCAGGGCTCATTAAGCACTGATGAAATTGTTCATGTAATTTCAGTAGAGAAAAATACAGAAAAAATTTATGACTCATACTTCCTTTTGAAAAGCATATTTTCCCACTAGAAGAAGTTTTTGTTGTAATTTGGCTTTTCAGTGGATGATCTTTTTGTCTATTGTATAAGTGTTCATATGAATTACTTTGTTTAATCATAACTTATTTGTTACTGGACTAATGACAGGTCTTAAATGTGATGCAATATTTCCTTTATGTGTTATAATGTGAATATATTAGGTTAGCATTTTGAATACCTATTCAAATGGATTGTAGGCAGAATTGTTCAGTCCTCTTTTGAGTGAATAGTGACAGAAATAATCAGAACAAAAAATGGAGTTGCCTTCCTAGTCTCAAGCTCTCAATTTCATATCCAGAAAAATATTGTCCAAAAATTCCACTTCATTTTTCTTCATCTTCAGTTTGACTGATTCACACTGTGAAAATGGACAATTTTGCACAGTTCAAATTTATAACTTTCTGGGATGACTCCATAAGATAGAATGGATGCTAATGAATCCTTGATTATTGGAAACTCATGAAATATTATTAGGGATTAGTTGTGATAATTCATGTAAAATATTTAGCATGATTTTGGCACATAATAAAAGCTCAGTAATTATCAGTGGCAGTTCCAGAATTTCTACATAAGACAGGTTACAGTCAACAGGCTGATTGGAACTAGAGCAAGAAGACTTGTTTTGAAGTTGTGATTTTTCATACCAAGTATATTGCTTTTATTTTGATTGTGTATATTTTTTGAGGTTCCTGGGAAGGGAGGGTGGACAGAAACTATGGGTAAGTGACAAATTCCACCCCCCCCCCCCCACAGGACATACCTATGCCAAGTATGATTAGTAAAGAAAGGCTTAGGGAAGATAGGGTCAGGCATTCATTCCTCTATGTACAAGGGGGCATGTGCAGTAATACCTAAAACATAGAGGCCTGAAACACCTCTACAGTTTTGTCAAAACTCAAATCTGTCTACATTTAGCTGATTTTTCCTGTAAACTCTGAGTAATTTGGTTTTACTGTGTTGAACATTTTTGTCTTCTGTTTTCTTGTATTGTTGTATTCAGTTCCAGCTCCTGAATTGTAGTAATTCATCAGGGCTTCCACACTAAACATCTAGAGTGCACACTGTGATTTTGGACAGCATGACTATATGCAACAATCCTGTTTCTATATTAATATGCTATCTTCATTTAAAAATAACATATTTTTACCTAATTTTAGTTCTATCATTTATTGAGTTTTCATTTCTCCTTAATTTCTAGCTTATTTAATTTTCCTTTTTATTTTCTTTTCCCTTGTAAATTCTAATTTCCCTAAATAGCCACCATTTTCAGTTTTACATAAACTTTCCTGGTCAGTGATCTATTAAATTAATTATTTGTAATTTTAAAATAATTAACTAGCTAGAAATAATCAAGAAAAGTTAGTACATATATAGCTTTTGTGCAACATTCTAACTTTGAAAGGTGACAATTTCATATTTTAGCCCATTCCTCCAATAATAAAGATGAAATATAGTGATCTGCTTGATATTAATAGGCCTTATTACTCATTCAGGCTTTGTTTATAATTTACATTAAGCATCTCAAAACTTCAAGGATGTGTTAAAAATGATAGGTGACTAGACATATCCAGAAATATTTGCAGCCTAGTTTATAACCTCTTTTTGATAAAATAAAAACAAGTAATATATAAACTAATGTTATTAAAGCCGTATATAATTTTTGTTATATACTTACTTAATTTACTCTCTTTGATCTGCATGCACAGTATGAAATCATAAAAACAATAAACATCACCACACCAACACAGAGTAAGGTAATTTCTACCAGGCCAAGGAGGTTTATTTTTCCAGTCACTTGATTTCTGAACATTTCTGCCTTTTCATCACCGATGGTGCCAGTCTGTAATCAAGTTAACAATTAGCGTTATTTCAGTTGATTAGTGGAGCAAATTATTCAAAACTCTCCACTTATGTATCACTCTTTTTTCAAAACACCGCATAGATGTTAGTCATCTTTATCTATAAGAAAAGACAATGGAATTCCCTTTTCATGTCAGAGAAGGCAGTAAATGCCAAGGTAGAATATTTAGAGAGAGAAATATAATCTTATTCCTTTGAAACATGTTATATAGCACTCTCCAATACACTGACTTCATTGATCTATACAAAGGTCTTACTGAAATATTTTCCAGCTTTCCAAAGGATGTTTCCCAGTGACAGAAGGAAATGGCAAGGGCCAACAGTTTCTTTCCTCTGAAGGCTTGTGTAGTGCATTTCCTCATTCTTTGGCTAATCAATTCCGTGATTTGTACTAAAAATATCTTGTTAGGCACTCGGATAGACTGCAGACACCTACTCTTACCTGGTCTTTATAAGTTTGGTTTGCTTTTATTAGCACTACAGTATTCACATTGAGTTACTTGGAGTTACATGTATGTATGACTCTTTCCTAACACAAGCACTATGACAAGAAAAAGTGTTTACTAGTTGTATTATGAAAATAATCTAAAAGTATAGGAAGTACTTCATCCTTCTGAAATAAAAACACTGGAAACTGACATAAACCTGATATTTCTGTGTGGCTTGGTTCTCTCAAAATAATTAATTATATAATTAATAATATATAAACTCATCCATATAGGTAATGGAAACACATACAACTTCAAATTCTATACATATGTATTTAATTTTCAAGCATTAAAAGCTCTTTCTATATACAAGGAAGTTTACAGTTTTTGGTGACTGATAGATAAGAATACTAACCTCATTAAGCCAAAGAATAGGCACCATATAATTCTGCTTCAGACCCTTTAATGCTCTGTAATAAACATTGAAAATAATTATGAAAATATATACTAATATAATACACATATATAACAGAAATGTTAGTAATTACTAGTGTAAATAAATGTTCAGAAATTAGTTGCTCTTAAACTTGCTAAGTTCCTTGATTTTTGTTCCCTGTAATGAATCATTTAAATATTAATATGGCTGTTTATCAGACATCTTTCACTCTTATAAATCTTTCTAATACATATTTCTAATTAGATTGACTTTTTCTAAGCATGTATTTTCCCTTTCGACAATTTATACCCAGGAAACTAAAATTGAATTCTAGAAGCAATTGTCCTGGAAATATTTGGACAGCTAGCAAAATGAGAAACACCATCATACACTAATTCCAGAATATGTGTAAATACAATTTCAATACACACTAGATATAATTCTAAATTAAAGATGAAAGTTATAAACAGTAGTTATTTCATGATATTAAGCCAAAGAGAAGTTGAAATTTTATATTATTTCCACTTAATTTCATACATATACTCACTTTCTGACAAGAAAATACTAAAAATCATAATGAACCTGTTCAAGAGACTCACCCAATTTTTTTTCCTGGCTTAACCAGTATATTGATCTGCAGGCGTTTTGCAAACTGTAAAGTGAATCCAGTTATCTAAAAAGAGAACAAACTAAAATAATTACCAACTTCCTTTAAATAATTCATTTATAATATCCAAAACTTATTTTTACTGTTATATAGAACCTAAGGTAAAACTGTAGTACTTGAAACTTGTGAATTTATTAAATAATTAATTAGACATATTAAATATTATGTACATAACATCATAATTACATTTTATGTGTATATGCATGTGTGTATACAGACCTATACACACGTGTATATATGCACACACACACAATTTCTTTGCCCAACCTACTGTCAAGGTTCTAGTTAGATTTGTGATATTTATCTGAACTGGTTTTGGGGAATCAACAACAACAGCAGTGAAACTTAGAACTCATATAGTCAATTTAAATCTCAAATTATATATGGTCAAATATATATTCAGTCAGAACCCATGTGTCATCAGTATAATTATAATACTACTTCTATCATTACTTAAAATTAAACGTGACTACTAAAATTCTGGCATGTCGTTTAACTTTCGAAAAGGAGAATATTAAAATAAATTAAAAGTTGAAACTGTTAGACTATAGGAAATTTAATAGATTTTTCCTGACGCTAAGTATAATAGATCTTGCCTCAAATGCGCATATACCCATAAAATCTCTTTTCATCCCTCATGATCTACAGTGTCCCTTCATATAAGCAATACTTGCAGTTAAGTATAAAATGACAGTAAAATTGTAATTTATACCAAATTGTTTTAAGCCAATTAGAATCATACCCATCATTACTATCCCTGACCTACGAACAATTAAAAAGGATTATAAAGTTCCATACGCTGAAAAACTAAAATAGAATTACCTCGACATTTCATAAGCAAAAACAGGAAGAAACCAATGTTATTTTCCTTGAAATAAAAGTAGGTAATTATATACGCATTACTCTACATAAAATAGATAACCAACAAGGACTTACTATGTAGCACAGGGAACTATACTCAGTATTGTGTAATAACCTATAAGGGAAAAAAAATCTGAAAAAAATACATATATATATAAATATAACTAAATCACTTTGCTGTACACCTGAAATTAACACATCGTAAATCAACTATACTTCAATAAAAACGTTTAAGTAATTTGTCAAGATTGTGATGCAGTAAATATCATCAATAAATGTCATTGACAGAAAGGCGAGAACTTAATTTTTCTTTCATTTAAAAAATGCTAAACCAATCAGATCAATAATGTATTTGCTTACAGGTTCAACATCTAAGTACGTGCTATGTTCCTCTTCATTTGGACTTAAGCCTTCAACAGGTTCTGTAATTTCAGGACTTGCATGTAGAAAATGAGGAAGTGAAATGTACACAGGTTTTCCTGAAAACAAGTTTTAAGAGACAATTGGGATAAATCATTTTCCTCATTATGCATAGCACTCAAAAGATTTCCTTGAAAATAAAGATTTTTAAGTTAAAAGAAATGCAAAGTTGGCTTTGAATGCTAAATGGGGAATGAGGGTGAGAGAAAATTATTACATCTAATCACTTTTGAGCAAAAATAAAATATAAGCTTCTGCGTCATCCTACTAACCATTCAGTTGATGTCTGTCGTTTATCCCTTAGGTGTTTATTTTCAATATGTAAAACTTAGCTGCTGAACACAAATTTACAACCACATACCTTCATGTTTTAGGGAGTAATATGTCTGTGGACTGAGAATTTAAGAGGCTTTTCTTTCTTTATTCTCACCCACTCCAATATGAAGAAGGTGAGCAAAATAAGATAGACTCCAAATTTCATGTTTGAGTCAGTTCTTCTTTCAGAGACATCCTGAAATATATTTATTTTTATTTACCATTTTCTAGGGTAGAAAAAGTTAGAAAAACGTCAGATGGGTAAGTTGGGATGCTCAGAGTATTCTGGGAACTATTTTCATTTTACCCTAAATCTAAAAGGAGTACAGGGATTCTGCACAGCAAAGGAAACCATCAAAAATGAAAACGCTACCTATGGGATGGGAGAAAATATTTGCAAAACGCATATCCCATAAGTGATTAAAATCTAAAATATGCAAGGAATTCACACAACTCAAGAAAGTAAATAACCCAATTAAAAAGTGAGCAAAGGACCTAAAGAGACATTTTCCAAAGTAGCACAGGGAAATATCAGTAGGGTTTTACCTAATAATAACTAAGTTTTGCAACACTGAAACAATTGGGAGGTTGAAAGCGGTACAAAAATCCAAACAAAAATATCCTATCATCACCTTTACTTTCTGCCCTTTTTACTTTCTCACTTTAAATTTCTGGTGGAAAGGAAACCTAGGTGAAATTTACATTTTAAAGAAAACTGCATATTATGCCGTGGATTGTGATATCAAGACCTTTTACTCACCGTCTTTGCATTTGCCAATATCTAGCACACCATATAAGGTACAATTTTTGGAGATAATTTTTTCTGTGCAGAAACAGTGGTTGTCTGGATTTTGAAGTGGAGATGCAAAAGCCAAGGATGGAAGGATAAATCTATACACAGGGATTCCTTTCAGATTAATTTCGGCTCCAAACACAGCATGGAATGATCTAAACACAGATAAGAAAGATCTTCATTCTGGAAAACTGAACTTCATTATGGAGATTCTGTTTTTCTTATTTTTAAGTTTATATTATTGCTTTAAATTAGAAAAACTGGATATAATCTTGTTAGAATTCTTGCTTAAGTCTTAGGAAAAATGTTCTTGTGATATTTTAAGACACACCAGAACTCAATACCTGAGTATGCACTCTTCTTACCTTTGTTTTCAAAAGCTTCTGAGAATAATTTTTGCTTGTGAACTACCATGGAGTATTTATACTGAGGACATTTCTCAGAGTTAGTTTCCTTTATAGATTAAATATTTATATGACTTCCTCAAGTCCTCTATTTGTGCCCAGTTTAAATGAAAGAAAATAAAATTTCAATCTTCCACCACTTAATCCTGGAGAGAAGGGCTGCTCACTTCCTAGGGTGTGTGCATGTAGGTTTTGATATATGTCTCTTATGCTCCATCATTTACCAAGTGTCCACCATAACCTCAGCAGCGTACTGGAACTCAATACATAATATTTCTAATGCCCAGCTTATTCTGTATGCAGAAATGCTGCTCTCTTCAATTTTATAGATAAGGAAAAGATTCAGAGATGTTAAATACTTGCCCACACCACACAGTGTCTAGAAACAGAGCTAGGATGCAAGCATACCAGTGTGCGTCAGTGCTTGTGTGATAGCTACTGGGCCCCATCAATTTGAAAAGATGCTGTAGTGTCAGTAGAGCACATGAACATGGTTCTGTGACTGTGGCATCACCATCTTGGACATTTTTTTAAAATTAAAGTATAGTCGATTTACAGTGTTCTGTTAGTTTCTGGTGTACAGCAAAATGATTCAAATATATGCATATATATTCTTTTTCAGATTCTTTTTCTTTATAGGTTATTACAAGATATTGAATATAGTCCCCTGTGCTATAAACTAGGACCTTGTTTATATAGTAGTGTGTATATGTTAATCCCAAACTCCTAGTTTATCCCTCTCCCACTTTCCTCTTTGGTAACTGTAAAACTTTGTTTTCTGTGTCTATGAATCTGTTTTGTAAATAAGTTTATTTATACAATTTTTTTAGATTCCACCTATAAGTGATATCATACACTATTTGTCTTTCTCTGTCTGACTTACTTCACTTACTATGATAATCAGTAGGTTCATCCGTGTTGCTGTAAATGTCATTATTTCATTCTTTTTATGGCTGAGTAATATTCCATTGTATATATATACCAGATTTCTTTATCCATTCATCTGTTGATGGACATTTAGACTGCTTCCACATCTTGGCTATTGTAAATAGTGCTGCTATGAACATTGGGGTGCATATATCTTTTCTAATTAGAGTTTTTGTCTTTTCCAGATATATGTCTAGGAGTGAGATTGCTGGTAACCGTAGTTTTATATTTTAAGGAACCCCCATTCTGTTTTCCATAATTGCTGCACCAATTAACATTCTCACCAACAGTGTAGGAGGGTTCCCTTTTCTCCACACCCTATCCAGCATTTATTATTTTTAGACCTTTTGGTGATGGTCATTCTGATGGGTGTGAGGTGATACCTCACTGCAGTTTTGATTTGCATTTCTCTAATAATTTGCAGTGTTGAGCATCTTTTCACGTGCCTGTTCGTCATCTGTATGTCTTCTCTGGAGAAATGTCTATTTAGGTCTTCTGCCCATTTTTTGATTGGGTTGTTTGTTTGTTTGTTTTGACACTGAATTGTACGAGCTGTTTGTATATCTTGGAAATTAAGCCCTTTTGGGTCACATTGTTTGTGAATAATTTCTCCCAGTCTTTATGTTCTCTTTACAGTTTGTTTATGGTTTCCTTTGCTGTGCAGAAGCTTATAAGTTTGATTAGGTCCCATCTGTTTATTTTTGCTTTTATTTCTATTGCCCTGGGAGACTGACCTTAGAAACCACTGCTACGATTTATGTCAGAGAATGTTTTGCCTAGGTCCTCTTCTAGCAGTTTTATGGTGTTGTGTCTTATATTTAGGTCTTTTAGCCATTTTGCATTTATTTTTGTGTATGTTGTGTGGGTGTGTTCTAACTTCGTTGATTTACAGGCAGCTGTCCAGCTTTCTTAATACCACTTGCTGAAGAGACTCTTTTCTCCATTGTATATTCTTGTCTCCTTTGTTGAAGGTGAATTGTCCATAGATATGTGGGCTTCTTTCTGGACTCTCTTGTTCTGTTCCATTGATCCATATGTCTGTTTTTCTGCCAATACCACACTGTTTTGATTACTGTTACTTTCTGAAGTCTAGAAGGGTTATGCCTCCAGCTTTGTTCTTTTTCCTCACAATTGCTTTGGCAATTCTGGGTCTTTTGTGTTTCCATATAAATTTTATGATTATTTGTTCTATTTCTGTGAAAAATGTCATGGGTAATTTGTTAGGGATCACATTAAGTCTGTAGACTGCTTTGGGTAGTGTGGCCATTTTTACAATACAATAAGTCCTCTACATACAAACCTTCAAGTTGTGAACTTTCAAAGATGCGAACATGCGTTCATATGTCCAGTCACGTAAGTTAGTTCACGTGTCTGCCATACATTGTCACGTGTGTGCATCCTCCACAAGTGGTTGTGCTTTTGTGTACTTTACTGTACACTACTGTATAGAGTACAGTAGTACGGTATCTTTATTTCAAGCCCAGGATGTCCAGAAGTAAGAGTAAAAGCGGCGGTGATGTAGCTGGTACTACTGTACTGTACTGTAAGATTAAAAATGTTTTCTTTATTTTTTGTGTTTGTTTGTTTTTTATGTATTATTTGTGTGAAAAGTATTATAAACCTATTACAGTACAGTCCTGTGTAGCCGATTGTGTTAGTTGGGTACCTTGGCTAACTTTGTTGGACTTACAAACAAATTGGACTTACGAACATGCTCTTGGAATGGAACTCGTTCATATGTAGGGGACTTACTGTATTAATTCTTCCAAACCAAGTGCATGAGATATAGCCATTTATTTGAATCATCTTCAGTTTCCATTATCAATGTTTTATAGTTCTCAGTGTAGGTCTTTCACCTCCTAGGTCAGGTTTATTCCTAAGCATTTTTTGGATGCGATTTTGAAAGAAATTGTTTTTTTACCTTCTTGTTCTCATATTTCATTGTTAGTGTAAAGAAATGCAACAGATTTCTGTATGTTAATCTCGTATCCTGCTACCTTGCTTTTGTGTGGAGTCTTTAGGGTTTTTCTATATAGAGTATCATGTGATCTACGTATAATGAGAGTTTTACCTCTTCCCTTCCAATTTGGATACCTTTGATTCTTTTTCTTGTCTGATTGCTGTGATGGGGACTTCCAATACTATGTTGAATAGAAGTGGTGACAGTGGGCATTCTTGTCTTGTTCCAGAATTTAGCGGGAAGGCTTTCAGCTTCTTATTTTTGAGTATTATGTTGGCTGTGGGTTTCTATTAAATAGCTTTTATTATGGTGAGATATGTTCCCTGTATATCCACTTTGGTGAGAATTTTTATCACGAATTGATGTTGAATTTTATCAAATGACTTTTCTGTATCTATTGAGATAATCATATCTATTGTGATAATCATTTGTCTTTTCCTTTGCTGATGTGGTGTATGTCATTGATTGTTTGCATACGTTGAACTATCCTTGTGACCCCAGAATGCATCCAACTTGATCATAGTGTATGATTCTTCTTATATATTGTTGGATTCAGTTTGCTAATATATTGTTGAGGATTTTTTCATCTATATTCATCAAAGATATTGGCCTGTAATTTCTTTCTTGGTAATGTCTTTGTCTGGTTTTGTTATCAGGGTGGAGGTGACTTTATAGAATAACTTTGTGAGTGTTCCCTCCTCTTCAATGTTTGGAAGAGTTTGAGAAGGATCGGTATAAGTTCTTCTTTGTATGTTTAGCAGAATTCCCTAGTGAAGCCATTCAGTCCTAGACTTTTGTTTGCAGGGAGGTTTTTTGTTTGTTTGTTTGTTTTATTATGAATTCTATTTCACTTCTAGTGATCAATCTGTTCACATTATCTATTTCTTCTTGATTCAGTTTTGGTGGGCTGTATATTCCTAGAAACTTGTCCATTTCTTCTCAGTTGTCCAATTTGTTGGCATTTAATTGTTCACAGTGTTCTCTTATGATTTTTTGTATTTCTGTGGTGTCAGTTGTTATTTCTCCTTGTACCTTTCTTATTTTGTTTATTTGAGTCTTCTCTTTTTTCTTCTTGGTGAGCTTGGGCAGAATTTTGTCCCTTTTGTTTATCCATTCAAAACACCAGCTCTTGATTTTATTTTTTTCTATTATCTTTTTAATATCTATGGTATTTATTTCCTCTCTGATCTTTATTATTTCCTTCCTTCTGTGCATTTTAGGCTTTGTTTCTTCTTCTTTTTCTAATTCTTTTAGGTGGTAAGTTAGTTTATTTGAGATTTCTCTTGTTTTCTGAGGAAGACCTATATTGCTATAAACTTCCCTCTTATGACTGCATTTGCTGCGTCACATAGATTTTGTATGGTTGTATTTTCATTGTCGTTTGTCTCAAGGTATTTTTAATTTCCTCTTTGATTTCATTGTTGACCCATTGGTTTTTTAGTAGCATGTTGTTTAATCTCCATGTAATCACTATTTTCTCATTTCTCTTTCTGTGGTTGATTTCTAGTTTCATGCCATTGTGGTCAGAAAAGGTGCCTGAAATAATTTCTAACCTCTTAAATTTGTTGAGGCTTATTTTGTGTCCTAGTATGTGGTCTGCCCTAGAGAATATTCCATGTGCACTTGAAAAGAATGTGTAGTCTGGTTATTTGGGGTGTAATGTTCTGAAAATATCAATTAAGTTTAACTGTTCTATTGTGTCATTTAAGATCTCTGTTGCCTTATTGATATTCTGTCATCTGTCCATTGACGTCTGTGAGGACTCTGTGAGCACACTGAGAATGAGGTTGCTCAGGTGGAGCCACGCCCCACCGTGTTACTAGTTTAGTAAAAGAAAAGAAATGATCTTGCTTAGAAATGAAAAAGGAGAAAATGATTTTCATTATGCAAAGTATCCTTCTACAACCTTCAATTTTTTAAAGACTTAATAAACATATTATGAATTCCATATTTATTTATTCTTAATACATCAAGAAAAACTTGCCTAAATGTATTTTATTTTTCTCAAATAATATGATTATCAAGTATGATCTTCTATGCCTGTGTTTTTTCACTTGGAGAAAGAATTCTGATATATAGAAATATATCAGTTTCTTTGTCTTACCTGCAAACGTCAGAGGAAAAGAATTGCAATACCCGGGTCTTCTCAATGAAAGGTGGAAATGAGGCTGCATCTGTTTAAAAATCAAGCAAGTGGCAAGGGATTAGGTGAAATATGTGTCCTAGAAAAATCTCGAAATCTCAATTCCAGCATAGTTAAGAGAAATAGAATACAAACTGTATATATAACATTAAAATTCTCCAGTAGCCACATTTTAAAAATAAAATAAGTATCAGGTATAGTTTATCTAACCCACCATATCCAAAATATCATTTTAACATGTAATCAATATAAAAACTAACAAATCTCAAGATCCAGTGTGTACTTACAGCCTATTTCAATTTTTTACTAGCCACATTTCAAGTGCTTAATTGTGACACATGGCTAGTAGCTACCGTATTCAACAAGTCTATATACTATACACATTCACTGGTATCCATTCATATTAAATTTTCCTACTCCTTAAAAATAAATGAAAGTTTAAAAAAACAATGGCAAAACCACATGTTGTTAAAACTATGATTGTGTTTGTTTTTTGAAATCCCCACCCTGTCTGTAGAGTAGCACTTTTCTTACCATGAGGTTCATTTAGAACTCCTGTTTGGTAAATGTTCTTCTTACTTTTAATAGTGATTCATTCATCTGCCCTAATGGCTGATTAGTATTTTTTAAATCATTTATTGAAGTTCTCTCACTAAATAGAATTTCCTGAAAATGGTTGGAAATATATACACATCAAACTAAAAAGGGCATTTGTTGAGTTTATTGAATCTCTACTATGGTTATGATCCATGCACACACTGGATATAAGAAGAAATAGTTAGATAATTCCTCCATTTGCTCCACAAATCAATATTACCAAAATGAGCCACCACTGAATGCGTTTGTTCAAAACAGTAAGACCCATCCTTCAATTATGAAGACCACACTCTTTTTCTGGTAACTGCACTAACCTTGTGATCTTATTACATTTCACTTATACTCTTGTGATAAGGGAAATACAACAGATGATCACAGTGAACTGGCATTGAGAGAATGAGATATTAAAGATTAACTTAAACTGCCCAAATAGGTCCCTGAATGGGCATTGCCTACAACTGCCTTCCCAACACCTTAGCCATAAAAGAAAAGAATACATTGAAAAGCTTTAAAAAAATCATTTGAAATATCATCGAAGATTATGTCTTAATGACACCAGCAATTACCATGGGTCATGATCGTAAGATAGCTGATATTAGCAGGGCTCTTTTTTAAATGCATTCAAATGTAAATCAGTATTTTCCTTTTCTGTCTCTTTAAGTTTGTTGAAGAAGGTAGAGGAAGTACTTCTAAATCATGGTTAACACTCCTTGGAACCTTTTCCATTTCATTAGTCTCTTTTCCCTAGTGCCATAACCAAAAATCTCTCTCACAGGGATGCCATCAGAGTCCTCTGGCCTGTTCAGTCTACCTCTGCTCCTAGTTTGTTTTACATCTATTTTCTTCTTAGATACTTTTAACTTCATGCCTGATACTCATGTAGTTATGTTATTGTCATTAATAAATCCTCTACCTTGTTTTTTAAAACTTCTTTGCTTTTTAGTTTTGGACAAAAGTGTTTAATTTTTTTTCCTTAAACCCATAAAGACTCCTTTACTATTTAGGAGAAGCACAATATATTTCTCTCTGTATCTAAGGATACAGTATGAAATTTATGGTTATGAAATTACTAGAGTTAGTGGTATTGGGACACTTGACAATTTATTGGCAGAAATGAACTACTTAGAAAGGAATTTCTTCACCCAATTCCATGACTCAAAGCACTACAAAGCAAACTCAACAGTGGTTTTGCTGTTTTTTCTACGAGAGTATTAAAAAATTAAATAAACATGCAAAACTCAGTAATACCTTTGGTAAAGTAAACATTCCCCATGTTTGCTTTTTATTCCCTACCTTTTACATAACTTTGTATTCAACATTTTCCATTTTCATTACATTACTTTCCTATGAAGTATTGCCTAACTAGCTTTGCAAGCATTATGCTCTGCTTCTGCTTTTTAGCAGCTGAGAGCTCACCTCCTGGTATTCAATTCCCATTGCTTTTTACAATCTTAATTCTTAAACTAATAGGCATATATATACTTTGCTTTACTTCAAGAAGAATAATAAGCTGGATCTAACCACACTTAAATCTAAGTACATAGTACTTTCTTTCTTCCTAACTCTAATTCAGAATGTTCATTTTTGCATACATTTTTCATGGTTAGCACACATGTAACCTTGTTTTTGTTGCTGTTGTTGTTCTTTTCTCTCTCTTTCTGACCATCTTCTTCAAAATAGATGGCTCTGCTTACAAGTTCACTGATTCTAACTCAGCCTGAAATCTTTGGAGGTATGTCTTACCTTTTGTAATTATCCTGATATTTTAATTCTTTTAATTTTAAATTATTATCTTTATAGTATTTACAAAAGATGTGAACAGTAACCACTACTCTAAGGTTTTCTAACCCTTTACTTCTGTGGTCAGGAAGGAGTTCATTAAGTTTGTACAAAGCAAATGTTTCCCCAGAAATGCAGTAAAGGCTCATCCTCGATGGTTGATCTTGAGAAATTCCATCACATTAGACAGACATTTACTAAACCTACATAAGAACAGAGACTCTGAATTATGTTGCAGGGATACAAAGATAGGCAAATGCATACTCTCAACCTCCAGAACATTGTAGGTACGATGGTGGATTTGTGGGAGAAAGGAGTTGGTTTCACTGTGATTATTACCACAAAACATATGCCCTTACCTGTACCATTAATCATGTCACAATAACTTGGCCAATAGGAGAGATGCCTTAGGAATAAAAAAAAAAAAGAAAATGATATTCTTATTTCCAGGGCACCTTTCTCACATCACTTTGTCTGTTATGATTCAGTACTTCTGCTAAAATAATAAATATTGATTAGACTAGATGTGACAAGCTAAGTTTAAGAAGTGTTCTAAATCATTTGATCCATGTTTTGTTTGAAGTTTCCATTTTGTTGAGTTAAATGAAGTGCCTGAAACCATTAAGTGATCAGATTACAAATAAAAACTGACAAATGTTGTTAGTTAGAAACAACATGGAACAGAAACAGTTCTGCAGAAAAGAAAATTGAGAAACATTTATCAGACACTTAGATCTTTTAGGGGAAAGTTTTTTTTTCCAATGGGATTATTTCATAGTATGTTGCATTCAAACTGAATAGGAGGAAGATAGTAAATGGATAACTGATGTAAACTCAGCATGAGGGAGAAGAGGGGGGTTTGGAGGAGGAAAGAAAGAGAAGCAGATATTGGATCAATAGAGATTGGAAACATAGATAATTTATACTTTTCCTTCTCTTTTAACTGTTGCATGAACTGGCATTTAAGTAGGACAGAGTTTATTAATTTATACTCTGGCATCTACAAAATATATATATATTTATTTAATATATATATCTGGAAGCAATAAAAACAACAGTAGTGATAGTTTCTCTGCACACTCAGCCACTTTTTGGTGATGGAAAATGGGTTTTTCACACTCCTAACATACCATCCAGTAAGATGTCAAGGCAAGCTATTGTTTCTTTTTTAAACAGAATAAGCGATTAATCATGCTCAGTCTTGCCATGATCAGTTAAATTAACCTTGTCATAATCTTAAACTCTCCTCAAAACCTCTCTGTAATATTGAAATAGAGGAAATGCCCATTTTCCTCAATACAGAGATGGGATTCCCCTGAAGTGAGCATTTAGAAGTGTTTGTTTTCCTCCATTAGACTTTTCTATAAAAAATATGTGACTGTGGACTCTGTGGAAGAAAAAGGACTACACAAGTGAGCGTTTAACTGTTTTAAGCAATTTTTAGATAGGAACTTAGTGTGAGGCAAGGGTTACTTAATCAAAATATTTCATCTCTTGATTTTGATTACTTTATTCTTTGTCAGGAAATCACTGATCTAAAACTCATTTTAACTTTAAGGAGAAAAGACTTTCTCCCTTGATATTTATTGGGGTTCTTCCTATTTTAGATGTATGAGGAATTAGGTATACTCTGGATAAATAGGCAGGAGCTAGGGAAAAATAGGAAATCATGGCTATGTGAACATATCTCATTTTACTACTATTTCACAGGAGGCGTGCTCTTTATCTTCAAGTTTAATATGTCAATTTTAGAACTTGAAATACTAATTCCATTTTTGCATTGATAAAGGTTTAAAAAAGCTGAGTTATCAATATAGAAAATTATTTCAAGAAAATTTTGAAAGGGAAGGTCATGAAAGCATTGACATGAATACATTGAGCTTCCACCTTATGGCACATTTAGTCACGTTACTGGAATGAGCAATTTTTATATTCCATGCTCAGTAAAAAAAAACAAAAAAACACCCAGTAATATATACTTTTCAACCTGCTAGACACCGAGTTGATATGTTGATTTTCTTCCTTTTCATTTGTGGTTATGTAATTGTACGGGTGCTTGATAGTGCTGGTTATGCAGCAGAGATGGAAGTAGTCCCTTTAGATTTCTTTATGTAAGAGACCCTGTGCATAAAGGTCAACCCTCAAGTGGGGCTGACACTCAGCACCTATGCACTAGTGTGACCAGTCGTCACAGCTAAAGGGTTAACACCTGGCAGAACAGGAGTTTCTAGACCTGAGATACAGGTCTGTTCCATAGGTTGGTGCCTGTGCCTTACCAGTTGTTAAATAAGTTTCTTGCCTGACTTAAAGTATCCTAGTGACACACACACACACACACACACACACATACACACTTTGCCTGGATACTTACTTTTTGCCTTTATATGTGTCAATTATGGCAACTTTGCTTATGTCATCTTTTCCATTGAAAACTTTATAAACTCCATCTGCAGTATTGTGGTACTGAAAAGATGCATACAAGAAAAAATTACTTCTAGAACAAGCCATATTTTCCAAGTTATAAAATATGTAATTAACTCACCTTTGCATTTCTCAAACACTGGTTGTTTATAATTATTTTATGTGATTTGAAATATATATGCAATAAAGTTTAAAAATTATTGGTCTTTAACATTTTAAAAAGACAGAATATAAAAGGTGCCTAGAAATAAGTGCTAGATGCGGAGCAAAGGAAGAAAACAAATATAAGAAGCTGATGTGATCCAACTCTAGCACTCTTTGCCGTAATTAAGCCAGAAAGGCCATTTTGATCACTACTCCTATTATATTGAGGTGAGGGGATAGTGAACAAAACCTATGAGAACTGTGACAGATTTCTAGAAGTTTTCTCAACGTTATTATTTCTAAT
Organism: Eubalaena glacialis; assembly: GCF_028564815.1. Taxonomy (NCBI): domain Eukaryota; kingdom Metazoa; phylum Chordata; class Mammalia; order Artiodactyla; family Balaenidae; genus Eubalaena; species Eubalaena glacialis. Next base: position 24,613,503 of record NC_083723.1, on the reverse strand, counting down.
AAGTGGTTACTAAGGATTAGGTACACAGAATTAAAAACAGAATTAGCCAAGGAAAGAATTCAGAGTATTTAGTTAAATACTAGTAACTGAATTTATTATCCCTTAATGCTTTCTTAATTGATATATAACCTTGCAATCCTAAAAAACCATCAACAGTAAAATAACAACAGTGAACTGGAGAATATAACTAATGTCACATACAGTGCCAAGTGAAATCATGGTCAAAATTTCAATTCACTAATCAGATTATCCTATTTATAACTTGAAACATTAAGGTATAACTAAGTACATCACCAAGTTCACATTTTTCTTAATCTCCAAACTGCCATTTCATAACTTTTGTAGATTATAGAAATTCTTTTCAACTAATTCTATGAAAATATGACATTGCTGGTGTATCAGTCTCATTGGGTGCAATTTTGGCTAGGTTTTAAATATTCATTACAACAAATTTGTAGGATGTCTAGAAAAGGAAGAATGACATGATGAATATATTTAACATAAATAAATAAAAATGTGGCATTAAACTTGATTTTTTTAGACAGGAAATCAAAACCAAAAACAGTGCTCAAAGCCTTACGCTGCAACTTACAATCTAATTTTAGACAGTTGTATATTTATCAAAGAGTGGAAACTTGATTAAATGTCAGTTTCTTAATTTTAAATTAAATTGTTAAAAAAATTTTAATTGTTAAATGCAGATAAGTAAATTTTCCCAACCAGGAAAGCTAAATCCATGTGAGATGGAGACTTAAAAAACTTAGACTATGTATTCCCAGATCAGAAATAGGGTTAACACACTAAATGATAAAATTATGAATTACCAATGTCATTATATTTATCCAATTAAAGTTAAACAATATTGACATTCATATTTGGTACTCACAGGGTAAAACACACCAACTGTAGTAGGAATAGGGTATGGAATCAAGCTCAAGAATGGATCCTTATAACCCCATAATAGTTCTTTCAAAGTTCTCTTTTGAAACATAGAAGAGTTTGATTTTTTGATAAAGATATTGACTATTGTTTGAACAAATGCGCTTGGATAGAGATGGGGCATAGCCTATAAAAAAAAATCACTGTTTCAGACACCAATAGCCGTATTAGATTTTTAAGAAGAAAAGGATAAATAGTACAATTAAGTTTAATAAAACAACTTTCAACTGTCTCTTTAAAATTACTGCAAAATCTTTCCAGGACTAAAAGTGTAATGTTTCTTCATCTCTGAATGATTACTTTTCTCTGTCTCGGTGTGAGCTACAGGAAGAAGATTTCAAAGTTAAATCCTACTTTTTTAAAATGATACACTTTAAGTGGTCTTCTAATTCAGTTGATTATTACATGATTTTGTCATCTTCCCAAAGGGCCATAACTCAAAATAATGCCATAAGAACACATTTTCGTAAAAATGACAAAACAAATAATATCTAATGATAGTTCTAATCATGAGATTAACTACAGAGGATACTAGAGTATTTCAAAACCAGTAATTTCGCTGTTTGTCTACTCACTGCTACAGCCAGATTGAGAACAGTGAAAGTGTCACTCTCGGTTCCAACTGATAGTGAGGGTTCAAAGATGGCACCATTGGGCTGTAGAAAAGAGACTGTGTGGGTCTCAGAGTCCTGGGTTATATTTTCCTTGGCTAGATAACGAACTCTGAAAACGAAAGTAAGTAAAATTCAAAATAATTGTTTCAAGTGAACATTAAGTCTCAAATGCCGTTCATTCATGCAACAAATAATTTTTGAGTGCATAGACTATGTCAGAAATTAGGCTAAACAAGCAGGTTAAAATGATATATAAGCAAATGCTGAGTTTCTAGCAAATCAGAGAAGGCGGGGTGGGGTGGGTGGGGAGGTGTCTTAGAGGTGCAGAGCAGGGGAGAAGGAATACGTGTTATTATAGGAGTTTGCACAGAGTCTGTGGGAAAACAGAGAACAGGTACAAACCCAGGCTTGGGATGGTTATGGTGGGGATAATGGACAAGATACAATTCCACATAAGTGGTCTGAATGACAAGGAGAAGTTTAGTTTGGTAAAGTAGGGTAGAAAATAGAATGTAGAAGATTAAGGAGTAAGAACATGGTGTAATTTTAGATATGCAAACATTTTTTTTTTAACATCTGTATCGGAGTATAATTGCTTTACAATAGTGTCTTAGTTTCCGCTTTATAAGTCAGAAAGAAAAACAAATACCGTATGCTAACATATATATATCTGCAATCATTTTACTATGGTTGGTTTACAGAGTTAGAGTAAGGAGAGTGGTGGAGATAAAGCCACTAAAATAAACAAGATCTCAAGCACAAAAGGGTTGTGTCCTGTACTCAGATATTTAGCTTTTTATCCTGAGGCTCAGGAGGAGACAGCAGAGAGGTTGAAGGAAGGGAACAGTAAAAGCACGTTTTCTTATATTAGAAAGCCTGTTCAAAGTGCACAGCCTTTCCAGCATTGTTTTTTCCTAATTTCCAGTATTTTAATGAGAAAGATAACTAATGGAATATAATTTCCACTTAAGAGATCAATTCCCCTCCATCTCTGCCTCATATATTGTATACTTATTAGCTCTAAGCTCCTGGCTCTAAAATCTCTAGGCAAAGTACCAACTACTTTTTAGGAATGTGGTGAAGGGTTATATTATGGAAAAATAAATCTTTTGCAAGTACAAGATATTTACTGAGATGATATAAGGTAGATATTGCATTATCATATATTTGAATGTCTATTATTTGAGGCTACAGTAGTTATCTATTATTATCTAACTAAGATAAAGACTGAAAAAAACATGGGACTGAAATGTATAAAACATAACAAACCAAAAAAGCCACACATTTCAATCAGGTACAATACCTGTAGGGTAAGTATATGAGTGTTTTTTTATTCCCAGACACAGTGCCTGGTACTTGGTAAGTTCTCAACAAAAAATTTTGAATGAATAAATTAATTAATATCTCACATTAATATCTCAAAAGAGAATTCAAAAAAGATAGAAATATGTTTTACTTTTAATATGATTTCTTCAAAGCTTTATTATTTACTTTTCTCTGAGTACTGTAGACATACAAAGAATATAAAAATCTGAAACAGCAGCCAGGACAGTCTATTAATAGTCAATTACTATTTTCTCTTAGATAATTGTATTTTAAACCCATATTACTACTATTAACATTTAAAATTAAAATACTATAATTTTTAGGAACATTTATGTGTATATAATAATTGAGATAACAGCAAAATAATTGTGACCCAATTCTAGTTTACTTAGTTGTACTTACAATACTATACCAGTAGATGGCACTCACTAAGAGGAAAAAAATCCTTTAAACTGAGGCCTGTGTTTAGAATGTACTTTTAAAAAGAGAACATAATCACTGAATTTTTGGTTTAAAAATTAGAGTATAAGGAATTTCCTGGTGGTCCAGTGGTTAGGACCCCACGCTTCCACTGCCGGGAGCATGGGTTCTATCCGTGGTTGCAGAACTAAGATCCTGCATGCTGTGCAGGGTGCAGCCAAAAGAAAAAAAAAGAAGAATATATACAGGTTTTGGAAAGTTTTTTTTTTTTTTTAAATTTTTATTGGGGCATAGTTGATTTACAATGTTGTGTTAGTTGCAGGTGTACAGCAAAGTGAATTAGTTATACATATACATATATCCAATCTTTTTTATATTCTTTTTCCGTATAGGCCATTACAGAGTATTGGGTAGAGTTCCCTGTGCTATACAGTAGGTCCTTATTAGTTATCTGTTTTATATATAGTAGCGTGTATATGTCAATCCCAATTTCCCAATTTATCCCTTCCCCCCCCCCCCTTACCCCCTGGTAACCATAAGTTTGTTTTCTACTTCTGTGACTCTATTTCTGTTTTGTAGATAAGTTCATTGTACCCTTTTTACAGATTCCACATATAAGTGATATCATATGATATTTGTCTTTCTCTGTCTGACTTACTTCACTCAGTATGACAATCTCTAGGTCCATCCATGTTTCTGCAAATGGCATTATTTCATTCTTTTTTATGGGTGAGTAATATTCAATTGTATATCTGTACCATATCTTCTTTATCCATTCTTCTGTTGATGGACATTTAGGTTGCTTCCATGTCCAAGCTATTGTAAATAGTGCTGCAGTGAACACTGGGGTGCATGTATCTTTTTGAATTATGGTTTTCTACAGATATATGCCCAGGAGTGGGATTGCTGGATCATATGGTAGCTCTATTTTTAGTTTTTTAAGGAACCTCCATACTGTTCTCCATAGTGGCTGCACCAATTTACATTCCCACCAACAGTGTAGGAGGGTTCCCTTTTCTCCACACCCTCTCTAACATTTATTGTTTGTAGATTTTTTGATGGTGGCCAATCTGACAGGTGTGAGGCGATACCTCATTGTAGTTTTGATTTGCATTTCTCTAATTATTAGTGATGTTGAGTGTCTTTTCATGTATCTTTTAGCCATCTGTATGTCTTCTTTGGAGAAATGTCTATTTAGATCTTCTGCCCACTTTTTGATTGGGTTGTTGTTCTGTTTTTTTTTTTTTTAATTGAGCTGCATGAGCTGTTTGTATATTTTGGAGATTAATCCCTTGTTGGTTGCTTCATTTGCAAATATTTTCCCATTCTGAAGGTTGTCTTTTCATTTTGTTTATGGTTTCCTTTGTTGTGCAAAAGTTTTTAAGTTCAATTAGGTCCCATTTGTTTATTTTTGTTTTTATTTTCACTATTCTAGGAGGTGGATCAAAAAAGATGTTGCTGCAATTTATGTCAAAGAGTGTTCTGCCTATGTTTTCCTCTAAGAGTTTTATAGTTTCTGGCTTTACATTTAGGTCTTTAATCCATTTTGAGTTTATTTTTTTGTATGGTGTTAGGGAGTGTTCTAATTTCATTTGTTTACATGTAGCTGTCCAGTTTTCCCAACACCACTTATGGAAGAGACTGTCTTTTCTCCATTGTATATTCTTGCCTCCTTTGTCATAGATTAGGTGACCATAGGTGAGTGGGTTTATCTCTGGACTTTCTATCCTGTTCCGTTGATCTGTATTTCTGTTTTGGTGCCAGTACCATACAGTTTTGATTACTGTAGCTTTGTAGTATAGTCTGAAGTCAGGGAGCCTGATTCCTCCAGCTCCATTTTTCTTTCTCAAGATTGCTTTGGTTATTCAAGATCTTTAGTGTTTCCATACAAATTGTAAAATTTGTATTAGTAAGGTCAAAGGGAGGAATCTGCCTCAGGTTTTGCTTTCTATGTACTCCTGCCAAAGCAAAGTAATTAAATAAAAAAAAAAAGACTTATGTTGGATCTGAGAATATTCAGAAGGAGTTACTGGGTCTTCATAGAGATGGTGTAGGTTGGAATATAATAATTAAGATCTCTATCCAGGTAATTTCATGCTTTGACCCATGTCACACCTTGTCAAAGTTTCATCAAGCTCACGTTAGCAGCCATTCTGTTTAAGGAAGGACATCCTCCTCCACTTCCAATTTCAACTGAGTTCAGGGTGTAATTGATGGGGAGGCAGGTTCACCTCAACACATGGAAGACTCTCAAATTATTAACTTTTTCTGAAAGGTGACCAGTCATTTTCCCATCATTTAAGGCATCCAAACAGACACTAAGGACTCTGTTTTGTTGATGTCATGAGAAAAGCTGACTCACAGTTGATCATAAATTCCTTTAACATTGTTATATAAATAGGAGTTTATTGTTTACATACTTTAGCTGCAAATCTAACTTCTCTTCTCCAATCCTCCCCATATTGCTTCTCCAAGTAAATCAGTTATATCTAACCCACCCCCTTTCATCCCTTAGAGAGATAGGTTAAAGCCTCTAAGAATAAAATTTATATTAAGTGTCACCTATCAGAGCAGGACTAGCACAGGATTCAATATTATGTTTATGTTTTCCAATACTCCAATTAATATCTTTAAAAGTAAAAACATAACCCCTTCCAAACAAATAAAAAATTAAACAAAAAACTTGATCAGTTCTCAAATTCTAACAAATATTCTCTTTTCTCACACATACTGAGTTCTCTCAGAGTATGATATTTATTTATTGACTGATTAATTTAACATTTACTCTATTGTGTTGTATAAAGTACCTATGTAATGCAAGCATGTACTGTCCTAAAATATCCATATTTCCAAATAATATGTGGTGTAGCCCACAGTCTCCGCAGAAGCATTGTGAGTAACCTGTGCCTTTACACTTTACAATCCATTTATGGCTGCTGTGAAAAGTGTGATAACAGCTGAAGAAAAAAAAAATAAAGCTAAGTATGAAGACACATTTCCAAACATACACAGCTTACAATGGAACGCCAATGGAAAGAGTCAAATGACCACATTTGATGTAGTATCTCTAAAATGTAGACTCTTCAATAAAAAGCCAAAGGCACATAAAAATATATTTTAACTTTAAAATAACTTACAGTGATACTTTGCTTGTGTCTTACCAACATGTTGCTGACAGTCAAAATTTCAGGATATAGATATAATATACAGGGATATATAAGAGCTACAAGCAAATATCCAAAACCCATCAAGTTCAAATGTGAACACAGAGAAAAGTTTTAACAATGGAGAATTTGCTATGGTGAACTCAAACAATATAATATAGAAAAATAGAAATATAATATAATATAATTATACTAATTATATATATATATAATATAATATAATATAATATAATATAATATAATATAATATAATTCTGTATAATATAGAAAAAAGGCTTAGGTGTTAAACAGATTTTGACTTCCTCTTGCTCAGAAAATGCCGAAGTACTGTAAAGGTCCTTAATGTGACTGGCACAGCCCTTCATAGCTAGATAGTGCCAATTCTGCCCAAGCCAGATTTCTGACCTGTCTGGAAACAAAAAAATGTGAGCTGTACATCAGCAATGCCCGCCAAAAATGGGTTCTGACTCTCTTCCCCTCTTTGTCAGGACAGTTGTTTTTTGTTTTTTCTTTTTTAACTGTTTTTGCAAACAGGGCGTAACAGGTAAAAAATATTTCGTTGGAATGTTATTCTAGAAAACCCATCATGTAATGGCAAATATAGTCAGTGAATCTTTCTCTTTGACTGTGGTTAGTTTTGTTTTGTGTTTTTGAAACCTTTTACCCCAAAGGAAAAGAGCCAGAGGTGTACTGCTACTTATTTTTATCCATGACCTTCAGCGCTGCATCCAGAAATGAAGGCCCAAGATCGAGCTGCAGGAAGAGGAGGGAACCCAGTGAGATCAGAGACGGACTCCTCTGATTTTTAGTCTTTTCCTTGACGAGCTCACACCAGGCGGGATGGTCAAACATATTCTTGGCTGCCCAGTAGGGGTACAGTTTGGAGAGGCTGGAGGAGTGGCGGGATTGGGATGCGGACCCACCAGAGCCCCCATGAAACGCCCCCCTGATAGACCATACTGTTCTCCTCCATGACCCGCTCACAGCTAAGCCAGGGCAGCTTTCCCGGACCAAAGGACTCCTGTTTGGAATTGAATGTCACCGTTGACAATAAGGGCAACATGAGTGCTTGGGACCCTCCAATCATCGGGAGGGAGATGGTGTTTTTGAGCACCAGGGTGAGCGTTTCTGTGAACATGGAGTCAGTGGTGCTGCTGACCCTGAAGAACTCCATACACCCAGGGAACTGGCCCATGCGTGCTTTCTCCTGGTTTCCAGGTAGAAGATCAGAGTTCCCCTGAAGAAAGGAAATGTCTCCAAAGACATCGTGCTGGCCATCCTTGACCATGTGAATGGTGTGGTAGAAGTCTCCAAGGGGAGGACTGATCATATCAGGAGACAAGATGCCCCTCGGTTTAAATTTCTTTCCTTTCTTATTATTGGCACCTTTTGGGTAAATTAGGGTCTTGGCTGCCCTTCTGGAGTTGGAGAATGTCGATTTCACAAAAACGGCCACCTTCTTTCCGGATGTTATTTTTCCCCAATACCCTTTTTGATAGGAACTGTCACATCATTTTTCTCAAGCAGCCTCAGAAGTGGCTCTGAAAGGAGACGGAGGTGTAGGAGACCTTCTTGGACTTACAGCCGACTGGGGCTTTCTGGAGAGCCGGCTACATCCTCCAATCCCTGGCACAGCATGGAGAAACCAGCGGTGCCAAGGATCCCAGCTGCTGCGGGATCCACACAGGTGGATGTGCGGGACCCACACCTCCCGAGGGCGCACTCAGCCCCTGCCCATCACTCGCAGATCCAGCCCGGTCAGCCAGCGCCTGCTCACAGCAGTATCTGCGCAGAGGCTGTGTGAAGGCTCCCAGGGCCGGGGTCTCCGGGCTCGCCCCCCGCTGCTTGGCCCCCGCAGCTGCGCTCCCTGCCCTCTCAGGCCAGGATAGGAATATTTAAACAACCGTGCTTAGATTCTTATTAGGTCATGTGGGAATTCTAGATTTTCATAGGTACACATCGTAGTGACAACTTTTTTTTGGACCAAGATAATACTCACATAGGCTTTTGATAATAACATAAGAACTATAGACTATGAAAAAATAAAAATATTTTCCAAGGTGAGGGTTTTTTTTGTTTTTGTAACAGTGAAAACCAAGCCGTCTTTGACAGGTTGTGAATAGTCACAGATGGGCCTGGAGACAGGTAACGTGGGGATAATTACTAGGACAGAATAGGCACCAAGGCGCCCGGCATGCGTGCCGCTCACAGGCATGCTCATGTGGTGCGGCAGCAGGCATCACCCTCCCAACTACTGTTATTTCATTATATCTGAGTGTGAGTTGTCAATCTAGAAATATATTAATGAATGGAGAGGAAAGAAATTATATAATTATAGACCATCTGAAACAGATAAGAAAGTAAAACTATGAATTAGAAGAAATCATTACAAATATGAAATTTTGTGATAATACTTGATCATGACATATAACTAGTTGTAATTATTCTTGAGAGAAAATCACACATTTTTATAACAAATCATACAGCAGGACTTAACTCTGTTCCCATATGGGCACCATAAATGTATTTCTAATCCTTGGTAAAGTTTAGTGTCTTTAGCACCTCAGTCTCTCTTTTTCTTACTTTAATAGTTAGAAAAGACACATAGTCTATAACTTAGATAGGAGAAAATGGACACAAAAATCTAAGAGTTACCAGTCCCTAGGTATGTGTGAACTTGGTAAATCACTTCATATCCCCTGGAATGAGTTTTCAAAATTTACAAAATGAAAGGTTCTGGCTAATTATTTCCCCCTAGTGCTAATGTCTAAGATTCTATTCAAAAGTGTGTTAAACTAGTAAGGAATGTAGATAAAGGTATAGCTTATTCAGTCTCAGTACTGGAGAAAATATAAGAATGAAACTACTGGATGAATAAAAACACCCTTAAGACCTGGAAAATAGTTTGAATAGAAATCCTTAGCAGTATTGTAATTACGTAAAATCAGTTTAATGTTGTTCTCAAATTTGAGTGTGTATTGCAATCCCCCAGGGTACTTGTAAAACTCATTACTGGGGTCTAAACTAAGAGTCTCTGATTCATTTGGTCTAAGGTGGGGCCTGAGAATTTGCATTTCTACTTAGTTCCCAGGAGATGCTGATGTTGTTGGTTCGGGAGCCACCCTTGGAAAACCACTCGTATAACCTACACTTTCAACTTTAGGATTTCAAAGTGCTCTGGTTTTAAAATTGTGATAGATTTTTTTCTATTTAGCATGCATATTTTAGACTTGTTGAGAATACATGCCACAAGTGTAAAACTCCTGTAATTTCCTAAATGTAGGGCAGTTAATTGATGCTGATAAATTCATAATAAAATATATATTTCTTATCATCATTAAATCCTTAGATTAGGGTTTTATATAGGCAGAAACAGAATATTTCAATGTATGCTAATGGCAAGAAAATAATAAGTACATTTCAATACAATGGCAGTTGTCAAGTGGAAGCTTTTTCAGAAATACATATGGTCAAGGAAAGAATGCCACTTTTTATGGGGACTCGCTCACCTGTACGTGTAAGGACCTCTTTGCTTAACTTTAATTTTGCTGCTGTTAACTGCCACCTCCTCTGGATTCTGCACATCAAAGATCCAAACCTGTCTGTAAACCTCTGCGCCTGTTTTAACCCAACTTTTAAAAGCAATTGTACCTTCTTCAAGGACAGCTTCCTATAAAAAAGAAAACAAGTTTGGGTTATTTACTTGTAGTCAATATGGGCACCTGTGGGAGTTGAAAACCTTTAGTTAGTCAGCGAAAGGAATAAGCTCAAGTATGTTGCTCATGAGAACCTCTGCAGCCTGCCACACGCTTGCAACAGAAATGTTTTCAACACGTTATGATAGCAATCTCTTTTAGTTAACCTTTTACAAAGAGAATCAGTGTGTAATATTGTAGACATGTCTGTCGATTGTAAGGCCAGCCATTGGCAAGCTTTAGAGTGACCCTATGGCAATATTGCGACAGTTCGTAACACAATTTATTAAGCAAATTTTATTAAACTTTTTCCAAAAAATTCTTATCAGGCCAAACATTAACCTCTCCTCTGCCTTCAGTGAGTTAGACTGAGGAGGCAAAACAGAAAAACTGAGAGAAAAATGTAGTGGTATTGGAAGCTTTTTCGTTTTCTTCAAATCTTGGACACTTCCAGGGAGGATGATCACTTAACATTTGTCAAACTAAGAAAAACACAAATTTGGCTTCTCCCCTTCAAAACCCTGCTCAATGAGGCTTTCCTAACTCTCAGTACATTTGCAGAAATCTATTAGTACGTGTTTCCAAAAATTACAACAGTCTGATTCGTTACTATTAGGTTACTACATTTTAGATAAAAGGGTGAAAAAAGGACATGTCCTATTATTCTTGTGTGAAATCCATTAAAAATCTTTGATGCTCCTTGTAGTAAAGATAGATACATAGAAAAAATACCAATGGCAGAATCAGAAAGTCCTACATTAGAAATTGGCTCCTGTGCTTTAGGAGCTGGGACTGAGTAGAAAGTCACCAGATCCCTTGGGTCAATTTCAGTATCTGTAAAACAAGGGAATTATAGTTGGGCTCGTGGTTTCCTTCCAAGTCTTTCTCCCTCTGAGCAGGAAGCCTATGAAGCTCTAGTAGCTAACGCAGACAAAGGTGACTTTGTAGCAGGCAGTGTTTCCAAGTAAGTACCTTGGGAGGGATGTCCAGGTGTAAAGTTCCAACTTACCTTAGTGCTAGAGGAAGAGGGAGAAAAGTATTTCATACAAAATGAGCCTAACAAGACCCATGAATACAGGGACAGTCTGACCTGTTTGTTTCCTTCACCTGCAAGCATCCATTCATAGAATGATGGATCAGGAAAGGACATTGAACATTAGCACATTTTCTAGGAGAGCGTGCTGAGGCTCTGAGAAACCAGGTGTCTGACCCAAGGGTAACCGAGGCAAATACCTAGAAGTAGAATCATGACGAGGATCCTAGTCTCTGACCCTTAGGCTGGTCCTCTTTTACACCGTGTTTTTACTATTTTTTGTTCCTGTCACCTCTGCACTTAGTTGGTAGAAGTCAAATTAAGTTTCATATCTTCAGGAAACTTTACTTATTACTTAATGCTGAGAATAAGGGAATTCCTTAGAGAAGAACAGGGCATCAGCTAAAATGCCTTTACAAAATCCTGTGCTGTTGCAATCCTTTTACACTGGGTACATTGGAGCTGCTAAAGTGATGTTAGATCTTACTTTTTTACAACCAATTATCCTTAAAAAATGCTTTATTGCTCCTAAATATCTTATTTCCATAGTAAGCTGAAAATTAAGATAATGTTGCACATAGATAAAGTATTATGGCTGTTCCTCTAAATGTAAAGGTGTTTATGAGGGTGTTGAAGCTGAAATCTATACTAAAGTTGAAATCTGTGTTAATTTACCCATTTCAAGAAAACACACGAACCTACACATTATTACTCTCACACTATTGATATAAGAATCTTAAGGACTAATATAATATCAGTTGTTTACCATGCACCTCTCAAGGCACATATTTTATTTCAGTTCTTAATGAAAGGAACTCTATAAGTACATAAAGAATTGAAAAGTGACTGTGACAGAATGTACTTGGCAGGACAGAAAACTTCCTCATTCTAATGGTTATGCATTTAATATCAAAAGGCATTGTAAGCGTATCATGTCTTTCTTCTAAAGGCCATGAATCACTTTGCCTTATTTGTTCATCTGGAGATATTTTTTCAACTGGGAAAGTTGAAATGCAAAGAGTTGAAATGAATGCATTGAATTACCAGCTATTAGAGTTAGGGTCATCTAATTCCATCCATTTTTTAGAGGTAGAAGTGGGTCCTACAGAAAACAGATGTCCGATTCAATATTGTATGACAATTTAGTAGTAGATAATGGAGAATCAGGTCTTTTACTACAATCTTGTGTGGTTTGCATAACACCACGATTTGTTCACAAAGAAAAAAATATTGAAACAGTCAGAATAGGAATGCATTTCTTCTGATCCTAACACTACTATATGTACTAGAAAATTGTATAGACCTCCTTGACTACTAAGATTATTTTATCATCAGTTCCTCTAATTTTAAAAGGAGCAAAAGTTTTTATGTCCTTTGTGAATTTAAGAGGCCTTGATTTTAAATCGACTTTGGACTATCTAGTCTATTTTGTAAATCTTTTGCTAAATATGAAGTACAAAGGTATTAATTATGTGTATAGAAAAAGTAATATAATTTAAGATCCTCGCACTTGGCTGATTCAGCCCTAGTAATGACTGGATTCCAGCTTGATGACTCTCACATGGCTTGGTCTCCAGCTAAGTTGAAAGACATTTACCTTGAAACTTCTACATTTGCTACATTTTGTTTACCTTGAAACTTCTATTTTGCTACATTTGCTAATTTGAAAGCAGATGTTTGGAAGAGTAATATCTTTTATCTAGTCACATGGTCATTTGATTATTGCTGTTACAGGAAAACAGTACTCATCCACATGACTGGCAACTTTAGTGTAACTATTAAAATGTCCTTGATATCTTCCTATGCATGAAGTATGTAGAGCACATATGTCAAAAATATATTGTCCCATTTCTCAAGGCTCTTACAGTGTACCAGGAGACAGAATCATGTATAGCATATTTTAATCTTTGAGTTGATTTCCTTACCCTACTTGCAGCCTGACCAAGTCCATTGGCTTCTTTACTCAAAGCCTAGAGTGAAGTGATTAACTATGAAACAAGATGCTATGAGTTTGATCCCCAGTTTGGTCACGTGCTAACCATTTAAACTTGGGCAGGTTATTTAATTTTTTGTACCTTTTTTGTTTCCTTATCTGTAAAATGGGGTAATAATAATATTAAGTTGAACTATACAAAATTAGTATTTTTCAAAGTCAAAGTAAGTAGAACATGGTGTAATTAAATATTTATCCTCATGGGTTGTTATAAGATTTATTAAATGTGAGCATTTAGAACAGTGTTAGCACATAGCAAGCATTCAGTAAACTTTGGCTACTGTTATACAAATCCTATCCACCCCTTAGAAGGAGAACTCTCATCTCACTTGCTTCCCATCTTGCTTTAACTACTTTGCTCTTAGCATTACTGTCTAAACCAGTTATGTGGCAATAACATGTAAAATCCTGTAACACTTCCTTTTCTGCTACTTAATTATTTATATATTTATTCTCCATCCAGTGAAATCAAAACTTCCTTAAAAAGCAGAAACATACTGAAAATAGTTTTCATCTTCTCCACTCACTACCAAAATCTGTTCTATTTGGGACCAATTGCAAGCAGTTTCCACATCCAAAAAATTTTCTAATATGTGTATGCATTATGCACATGCATGTGTGTACAGGCTGAGAGAAAGAAATCTTTAATTTGCTTCTTGGTGTTCTGCAGTTAATATCATAGGGAAATTAAATTAAAATTTTTTTCAAATTACCTATGTTATACAGTATTCACTAAGCATTTATCAAGTGATATGAACAATGTCAAGGTGACAAATTATCCTTTGTAAATAGTGGCAAAACTTTGTCCTTTTTCTGAAGTCTTTTGGTAGTTTCTACTTTCCACATACATGGCAGCTCATGCCATTGACTTTTAGTCTGTCTAGCAAGATTGCATAAACCTGCTGGCCCAGACAAATCTACTAGGAATCATAGTCGAAAATACTGGTAAAAAAAAAAATAGTTTTCAGCTATAATGCATAGAAACCATGAAGTCCTTGAAAAACATCCCTTGGAAATAAACAGTAAAGAAATATGAATACATATATATATATGAAGTAAACTGTATGGACTATTTTAGGCCATTTCAAATGCTGGAGTCTGGGTGCCATCTTTTAGAATTGAAAGGTATCGTAGAGTCCCAAATCTATACTTTAAAAATTAGATAACATCATGAGATGATTTTCTGATCTGTTAAAATTAAGCACTTTAATTCTTCTTTTTTTTTTTAAATGGTGTTTGTATGCAGGTAATAACTTTCCCAATTTGGTATTAGTCCATTAAATGAAGCAAGTAATCTACAATGATTTCAATGGTAAACAAAAACTGACCAGTACTAAAACTTGTATACATTTGTAAAATAACAGCATTGTGCTCTTGAGGTAGGGGTAAGACACTTGCCTCACTGGGTTTACACATAATTCAGAGATGTGACTCCTACTGTTGGCCAGTTTCTCTGTCTTTTGTCTCTACATTCAGACGCTCTAGAAAGTGAACCTATTGCTTAGTTTTATCTGTAATCTCTATAGTAATGATCAAATCTCTCTGAGCGCTAACCTTTGAAATACATACTGATGTTCATATCAAATCACTTCTAAAACCTCTGTCTTTTATTCTTCTAAGGAATACATCTCCTTCAATAACTCAACTGGTTATCTTACAGTTTGCAACTTTCATTCCTCTCCCTATTTAGTCCTTTTATTTCATTGTATCCCATCACCCATCAGTTCTATGTACTCCACCACACTAGACCAGAGTGCCTTTTATTATGTGCAGACTGTGCAATAATCTTATTAAAAGGGAGTCTTAAACGACACGAAAAAAAAGTTGGAAAAAGAAAAACACGTGGAGGCTATATAATGTACTTCTAAACAACCAATGGATCTCTGAATAAATCAAAGAGGAAATCAAAAATTACCTAGAGACAAATGAAAATGAAAACATGATGATCCAAAACCTATGGGATGCAGCAAAAGTAGTTCTAACAGGGAAATTTATAGCTATACAAGTTTACCTCAGGAAACAAGAAAAATCTCAGTTAAACAACCTAACCTCACACCTAAAGGAACTAGAGAAAGAAGAACAAAAAGAAATCTAAAGTTAGTAGAAGGAAAGAGATCATAAAGATAAGAGCAGAAATAAATAAAATAGATACAAAAAAAAAAAGATAAACATCAACAAAACTATATACTAGTTCTTGGAAAAGATAAATAAAATTGATAAACCTTTAGCCAGACTCATCAGAAGAAAAAGAGAAATGGCCCAAATCAATAAAATCAGAAATGAAAAAGAAGTTACATCCAACACCACAGAAATGCAAAAAATCATAAGAGACTGCTGTGAACAACTGTGTGCCAATAAAATGGACAACCTAGACCAAGAAATGGATAAATTCTTAGAAAGGTACATTCTTCCAAGACTGAACCAGGAAGAAATAGAAAATATGAACAGACCAATTACCAGTAATGAAATTGAATCAGTAATTTTAAAACTCCCAACAAGAGAAGTCCAGGACCAGATGGCTTTACAGGTGAATTCTACTAAACATTTAGAGAATAATTGACACCTATCCTTCTCAAACTATTCCAAAAAATTTCAGAGGAAGGAGTATTTCCAAACTCATTCTATGAGGCCAGCATCACCCTGATACCAGAAGCAGACAAAAATATTACAAAGAAAACTAAAGGCCAATATCTCTGATGAACATGGATTCAAAAATCCTCAAGAAAATATTAGCAAACCAAATCCAACAATACATTAAAAGGTTCATACATTATGATCAAGTGAGATTTATTCCAGGGATGGAAGTATTTTTCAACATCTGCAAGTCAATCAGTGTGATATACCACATTAACAAATTGAAGAATAAAAACCATATGATCATCTCAATAGATGCAGAAAAAGTTTTTGTTAAAATTATACATCCATTTATGAGAAAAACTCTCTAGAAAATGGGCACAGAGAGAACATACCTCAACATAATAAAGGCCATACATGACACACCACAGCTAACATCATACTCAATGGTGAAAAGTTGAAAGCATTTTCTCTAAAGATCAGGAATAAGATAATGCACACTCATGCCACTTTTATTCAACATAGTTTTGGAAGTCCTAGCCACACCAATCAGAGAAGAAAAAGAAATAAAAGGAATCCAAATTGGAAAGGAAAAGTAAAACTGTCACTGTTTGCAGATGACGTGGTATTATATGTAGAAATTCTTCACTACACGACAAGAAAAGTATAAGAGCCCATCAGTGAATTGAGTAATTCAGTAACTCAAGCTCCCTGAGTTTAGACTATAAAACAAAGCGACAGTAATATACTGGCACAAAAATAGACACATAGGTCAATTGAACAGAATAGAGAGCCCAGAAATAACTACACCCTCTGGTCATTTAATCATCAACAAATGAGGCAAGAATATACAATGGAGAAAAGACTGTCTCTTCAGCAAGTCATGTTGGGAAAGCCAGACAGCCTCATGTAAATCAGTGAAATTAGAACACTCCCTCACACCATATGCAAAAATAAACTCAAAATGGATTAAAGTCTTAAATGTAAAACTGTATGTCATAAAACTCCTAGAGGAAAACATAGGTAGAACACTCTTTGACATAAATTGCAGCAATATTTTTTGGATCTGTCTCCAAAGGCAAAGGAAATAAAAGCAAAAATAAATAAATGGGACCTAGTTAAACCTAAGATCTTTTCCACAGTAAAGGAAACCATACACAAAAGAGACAAGCTACTGAATGGGAGAAACTATTTGTAAATGATATGACTACCAATAAGGGGTTAATATCAACAACATATAGACATCTCATACAACTCAACACACATATACACACAAAAAAACAACTTTTAAAATGGGCAGAAGAACTGAACAGACATTTTTTCAAAGAGGAAATGCAGGTGGCGAACAGCCACATGAGAATATGCTCAACATTGCTAATCATCAGGAAAATGCAGATCAAAACCACAATGAGGTATCACCTCACACCTGTCAGAATGGCTATTATCTAAAAGAACACAAATAACAAATGTTGGCGAGGATGTAGAGAAAAGGGAACCCTCGTACACTGTTGGTGAGAATGTAAATTGGTGCAGCCACTGTGGAGAACAGTATGGAGCTTCCTCAAAAAGCTAAAAATAGAACTACCATATGACCCAGGAGTTTCACTCCTGGGTATATGTCCAAAAAAACAAAAACACTAATTTGAAAAGATACATGCACCCCTAATGATCATAGCTGCATTATTTACAATCTACAAGGTATGGAAGCAACCTAAACGTCCATCAACAGATGAATGGATAAAGAAGAGATGGTATATATACACAATGGAATACGACTCAGCCATAGAAAAAGAATGAAATTTTGCCATTTGAAGCAACATGGATGGACGTGGAGAGTATTATGCTAAATGAAATTAATCAGACAAAGAAAATACTGTATGATATAACTTACAATGGAATCTAAAAAATACAACAAACTAGTGAATAAAACAAAAAAAAAAGCAGACTCGCAGATATAGAGAACAAACTAGTGGTTACCAGTGAGGAGAGAGGAGGAAGAAGGGGCAATATAGGGGTGGGGGAAAAATGGTTATTATGGGATTATATGAAATCATGTGTGTGAAACTTTTGAAATTTGTAAAGTACTACAGAATTTAAAGAATATTTCAATAAAAAATGGTATATATGTATACAAAAAAAAGTATGTCAACATACTCTTTGGACATAATTAAAAGCAATTATTTCTATTAATCTGCATACCTAGTATAGTTTTTTATCAAAATTTGGATATTTAGACTTAAGATGGCAGTACATTCATATAGAATATAAATCATGCTTTGACCATTTCTCTATCATGTAGAGTTTCAATTGTTCATTATCACCTTTGTGTCAAAGACACAAAATTGCCAGTTACAATGAAATATAAAACAGGCACGCTAAGCCAAAACGGGATGGAAGACAGAATGAATCAGGATGACAAGAAATATTCTTGATAATACTTGTACCTTTTTAACTGTGTTCTCAATAAGCATGTCTCCAACTGGCATTAGAATACCTCCAAATACAGCCATGAGTGCACCAATGACAGCACCGGCTATGAGCCCGCAGTTTCGATCGCCGCCCATTTTTCTTGTTCAGGGAAAAAACTAAGGTTCAGCACCTGCTTCTTTCAAACTCCCAGGTCTGATGAACGTGGTTTCCAAGAGGTCTGGTTCTATCATTGGAAGGAGATCATAAAGCAGAAACTTAAATACCAGTACAAAAAATCAAAGTAAACATGCAACTGAAACAGATCATTTTCCAGTTATAAATAAACAGATGCTTTTTTTTTTTATACAAAACTTTCTAGGTTTTGTCCTTTCTTCATTTGAACTACCTACCAGTGGTAGAAGTAATAAATATTGTCACATAGAGCATTTCTTTTAAATTCTCCTCTTTAAAATTTTCTTTCTATGGATGATTAACACACTAAAATATTAACTAAGGAGAATATGTTTACTGTACTCTCACCCCCTGCCTACCTTCCATCAGCCTGGGACACTTACGGCCATCTTTATCCTCTATCTGGCTTCTCCACCCAAACACAACCATCTGTCTGCACCCTACCTGGAGTTCTCCTGCAAACTGAATGTGGGTGGACTGATGTCTTTTCCATACAAATGCTAAGCAAGTACAGTGACAGATGTTTTCTTTACTATTCCTTTTTCACAAATAGAAAGATAGGGATTTTATAGGAAATGATCTGATGAGTCTGCGAAGAAATCAATTTTTCTAATCATTTATAAGCTATCTGTTAAAACAGAAAAGAATGAGTAAGTTGGGAAAATAATACTAGAATAGTTTCTAACATCATCAAAATTATAAGCACCATTAAAAGAAAATTCCACTGTCAGGAATATTGAGTTCATGCCTGAATTCTTTCTTATGCACAGTGTTGAAAACATTGAAATATTTTAAAGAAGAGTATTTTCAATTTAATTTTTAATAACTGACTTTTAGATAGTTGAGAGGTAAAAAAGATTTGAAGAAAATACGTAAGGTAGAGGATACTTAGTTTCTGTCCGACATTGGTTTCTTACTAGTCTCAAATGAATTTTTTAACATATTCAAGTGCAATATTGTTCATTTTGTCATGGACAGCTGACTCATGCCAATTCTGTAAAAATATGTAGATTGTGTCAGTATGTATTTCACCTAGTCAGTCTTATCTTTGGTATCTTCATATAATATATGCTCCTTTCATAAAGATTGAAAGAAAACTCTTAGTGGAAGTGGTAGATCCTTTTGTAACAAAGTTAGTAAGAATTTGCTATTCTAATATTCGAAAACATGTTCATTTGAGATATTTTGTTTGCAACAGCATTTTTTAAAATGGGGTTGACCTGGCATTGATAAATGGAATGTGCTTTGTACTTATAAAAAATTATTCCCTGCTTCAAAATGCCCCTGGCCAAGCAAAACAAAAATGCCAACAGAATGGAGGCTACAGACAGAAAAGACACACAAACAATATTTTTGTCATCCTCATGAGTATAATAATAAAAATTATATTTTGTTATGGTCTCAGTTTTTCCCTCCCTAGCTTTGTAGTGGTAGAAATACCTCTCTGATGATTTTATTAGTATTTCTCTCCACGTGAGGAACCATTTAATTCTTTTAAAGTCTTGATATTAATTAATTCTTTAAGAAAATAAGGAAAGTTAGATTGTCCCCCAAATGTATAACAAAATTATAACCATTTTTCATGGCAATTTTTTTTTTTTATACAGCAGGTTCTTATTAGTCATCAATTTTATACACATCAGCGTATACATGTCAATTCCAATCGCCCAATTCAGCACACCACCATCCCCACCCCCCCCCGGGGTTTCCCCCCCTTGGTGTCCATACGTTTGTTCTCTATATCTGTGTCTCAACTTCTGCCCTGCAAACCAGTTCATCTGTACCATTTTTCTAGGTTCCACATACATGCGTTAATATACAATATTTGTTTTTCTCTTTCTGACTTACTTCACTCTGTATGACAGTCTCTAGATCCATCCACGTCTCAACAACTGACTCAATTTTGTTCCTTTTTATGGCTGAGTAATATTCCATTGTATATATGTACCACAACTTCTTTATCCATTCGTCTGTCGATGGGCATTTAGGTTGCTTCCATGACCTGGCTATTGTAAATGGTGCTGCAATGAACATTGGGGTGCATGTGTCTTTTTGAATTATGGTTTTCTCTGGGTATATGCCCAGTAGTGGGATTGCTGGATCATATGGTAATTCTATTTTTAGTTTTTTAAAGAACCTCCATACTGTTCTCCATAGTGGATGTATCAATTTACATTCCTACAAACAGCACAAGAGGGTTCCCTTTTCTCCACACCCTCTCCAGCATTTGTTGTTTGTAGATTTTCTGACAATGCCCATTCTAACTGGTGTGAGGTGATACCTCATTGTAGTTTTGATTTGCATCTCTCTAATAATTAGTGATGTTGAGCAGTTTTTCATGTGCTTCTTGGCCATCTGTATGTCTTCTTTGGAGAAATGTCTATTTAGGTCTTCTGCCCATTTTTGGATTGGGTTGTTTGTTTCTTTAATATTGAGCTGCCTGAGCTGTTTATATATTTTGGAGATTAATCCTTTGTCCATTGATTCATTTGCAAATATTTTCTCCCTTTCTGAGGGTTGTCTTTTCGTCTTGTTTATGGTTTCCTTTGCTGTGCAAAAGCTTTGAAGTTTCATTATGTCCCATTTGTTTATTTTTGTTTTTATTTCCATTACTCTAGGAGGTGGATCAAAAAAGATCTTGCTGTGATTTATGTCAAAGAGTGTTCTTCCTATGTTTTCCTCTAAGAGTTTTATAGTGTCCTGTCTTACATTTAGGTCTCTAATCCATTTTGAGTTTATTTTTGTGTATGGTGTTAGGGAGTGTTCTAATTTCATTCTTTTACGTGTAGCTGTCCAGTTTTCCCAGAACCACTTATTGAAGAGACTGGCTTTTCTCCATTGTATATCTTTGCCTCCTTTGTCATAGATTAGTTGACCACAGGTACATGGGTTTATCTCTGGGCTTTCTATCTTGTTCCATTGATCTGTATTTCTGTTTTTGTGCCAGTACCATATTGTCTTGATTACTGTAGCTTTGTAGTATAGTCTGAAGTCAGGGAGTCTGATTCCTCCAGCTCCGTTTTTTTCCCTCAATACTGCTTTGGCTATTGGTGGTCTTTGGTGTCTCCATACAAATTTTAAGATGATTTGTTCTATTTCTGTAAAAAATGCCATTGGTAATTTGATAGGGATTGCATTGAATCTGTAGATTGCTTTGGGTAGTATAGTCATTTTCACAATATTGATTCTTCCAATCCAAGAACATGGTATATCTCTCCATCTGTTGGTATCATCTTTAATTTCTTTCATCAGTGTCTTATAGTTTTCTGCATACAGGTCTTTTGTCTCCCTAGGTAGGTTTATTCCTAGGTATTTTATTCTTTTTGTTGCAATGGTAAATGGGAGTGTTTCTTTAAATTCTCTTTCAGATTTTTCATCATTAGTGTATAGGAATGCAAGAGATTTCTGTGCATTAATTTTGTATCCTGCGAATTTATGAAATTCATTGATTAGCTCTAGTAGTTACCTGGTGGCATGTTTAGGATTCTCTATGTATAGTATCATGTCATCTGCAAACAGTGACAGTTTTATTTCTTCTTTTCCAATTTGTATTCCTTTTATTTCTTTTTCTTCTCTGATTGCCGTGGCTAGGACTTCCAAAACTATGTTGAATAATAGTGGTGAGAGTGGACATCCTTGTCTTGTTCCTGATCTTAGAGGAAATGCTTTCAGTTTTTCACCATTGAGAATGATGTTTGCTGTGGGTTTGTCATATATGGCCTTTATTATGTTGAGGTAGGTTCCCTCTATGCACACTTTCTGGAGAGTTTTTATCATAAATGGGTGTTGAATTTTGTCAAAAGCTTTTTCTGCATCTATTGAGATGATCATATGGTTTTCATTCTTCAATTTGTTAATATGGTGTATCACATTGATTGATTTGCGTATATTGAAGAATCCTTGCATCCCTTGGATAAACCCCACTTAATCATGGTGTATGATCCTTTTAATGTGTTGTTGGATTCTGTTTGCTAGTATTTTGTTGAGGATTTGTGCATCTATATTCATCAGTGATATTGGTCTGTAATTTTCTTTTTTTGTAGTATCTTTGTCTGGTTTTGGTATCAGGGTGATGGTGGCCTCATAGAATGAGTTTGGGAGTGTTCCTTCCTCTGCAATTTTTTGGAAGAGTTTGAGAAGGACGGGTGTTAGCTCTTCTCTAAATGTTTGATAGAATGCACCTGTGAAGCCATCTGGTCCTGGACTTCTGTTTGTTGGAAGATTTTTAATCACAGTTTCAATTTCATTACTTGTGATTGGTCTGTTCATATTTTCTATTTCTTCCTGGTTCAGTCTTGGAAGGTTATACCTTTCTAAGAATTTGTCCATTTCTTCCAGGTTGTCCATTTTATTGGCATAGAGTTGCTTGTAGTAGTCTCTTAGGATGCTTTGTATTTTTGCAGTGTCTGTTGTAACTTCTCCTTTTTCATTTCTAATTTTATTGATGTGATCCTCTCTCTCTTCTTCTTGATGAGTCTGGCTAATGGTGTATCAATTTTGTTTATCTTCTCACAGAACCAACTTTTAGTTTTATTGATCTTTGCTATTGTTTTCTTTGTTTCTATTTCATTTATTTCTGCTCTGATCTTTATGATTTCTTTCCTTCTTCTAACTTTGGGTTTTGTTTGTTCTTCTTTCTCTAGTTCCTTTAGGTGTAACATTACATTGTTTATTTGAGATTTTTCTTGTTTCTTGACGTAGGCTTGTATTGCTATAAACTTCCCTCTTAGAACTGCTTTTGCTGTATCCCATAGGTTGTTGATCATCGTGTTTTCATTGTCATTTGTCTCTAGTATTTTTTTATTTCCTCTTTGATTTCTTCAGTGATCTCTTGGTTATTTAGTGACGTATTGTTTAGCCTCCATGTGTTTGTGTTTTTTACGTTTTTTTCCCTGTAATTCATTTCTAATCTCATAGCGTTGTGGTCAGGAAAGATGCTTGATATGATTTCAGTTTTCTTAAATTTACTGAGGCTTGATTTGTGACCCAAGATGTGATCTATTCTGGAGAATGTTCCATGTGCACTTGAGAAGGAAGTGTAGTCTGCTCTTTTTGGATAGAATGTCCTATAAATATCAATTAAATCTATCTGGTCTATTGTGTCATTTAAAGCTTCTGTTTCCTTATTTAGTTTCATTTTGGATGATCTGTCCATTGGTGTAAGTGAGGTGTTAAAGTCCCCCACTATGATTGTGTTACTGTTGATTTCCTCTTTTATAGCTGTTAGCAGTTGCCTTATGTATTGAGGTGCTCCTATGTTGGGTGCATATATATTTATAATTGTTATATCTTCTTCTTGGATTGATCCCTTGATCATTATGTAGTGTCCTTCCTTGTCTCTTGTAACATTCTTTATTTTAAAGTCTATTTTATCTGATATGAGTATAGCTACTCCAGCTTTCTTTTGATTTCCATTTGCATGGAATATCTTTTTCCATCCCCTCACTTTCAGTCTGTATGTGTCCCTAGGTCTGAAGTGGGTCTCTTGTAGACAGCATATATATGGGGCTTGTTTTTTTTGTTTTGTTTTGTTTTTATTTTAAAGCAGAGGTTCTTCTTTTTTTTTTAAATTAATTAATTTATTTATTTTTGGCTGTGTTGGGTCTTCGCTTCTGTGCGAGGGCTTTCTCTAGTTGTGGCAAGCGGGGGCCACTCTTCATCGCGGTGCACGGGCCTCTCACTATTGCGGCCTCTCTCGTTGCGGAGCACAGGCTCCCAACGCGCAGGCTCAGCAGTTGTGGCCCACGGGCCCAGTTGCTCCGTGGCATGTGGGATCTTCCCAGAACAGGGCTTGAACCCGTGTCCCCTGCATTAGCAGGCCGATTCCCAACCACTGCGCCACCAGGGAAGCCCTGGGGCTTGTTTTTGTATCCATTCCTCAAGCCTGTGTCTTTTGGTTGGAGCATTTAATCTGTTCACGGTTAAGGTAATTATCGATATGTATGTTCCTATGACCATTTTCCTAATTGTTTTGGGTTTATTTTTGTAGGTCCGTTTCTTCTCTTGTGTTTCCCATTTAGAGAAGTTCCTTTAGCATTTGTTGTATAGCTGGTTTGGTGGTGCTGAATTCTCTTAGCTTTTGTTTGTCTGGAAAGCTTTTGAATTCTTCACTGAATCTGAATGAAATCCTTGCCGGCTAGAATAATCTTGGTTGTAGGTTCTTCCCTTTCATCACTTTAAGTATATCATGCCACTCCCTTCTGGCTTGTAGAGTTTGTGCTGAGAAATCAGCTGTTAACCTTATGGGAGTTCCCTTGTATATTATTTGTCATTTTTCCCTTGCTGATTTCAATAATTTTTCTTTGTCTTTAATTTTTGCCAATTTGATTACTATGTGTCTCGGCGTGTTTCTCCTTTGGTTTATCCTGTATGGGACTCTCTGCACTTCCTGGACTTGGGTGGCTATTTCCTTTCTCATGTTAGGGAAGTTTTTGACTATAACTTCTTCAAATATTTTCTCTGGTCCTTTCTCTCTCTCTTCTCGTTCTGGGACCCCGATAATGAGAATGTTGTTGAGTTTAATGTTGTCCCAGAGGTTTCTTAGGCTGTCTTCATTTCTTTTCATTCTTTTTTCTTTATTCTGTTCCGCAGCAGTGAATTCCACCATTCTGTCTTCCAGGTCACTTATCCGTTTTTCTGCCTCAGTTATTCTGCTATTGATTCCTTCTAGTGTAGTTTTCATTTCAGTTATTGTATTGTACATCTCTGTTTGTTTGCTCTTTATTTCTTCTAGGTCTTTGTTAAACATTTCTTGCATCTTCTCAATCTTTGCCTCCATTCTTTTTCTGAGGTCCTGGATCATCTTCACTATCATTATTCTGAATTCTTTTTCTGGAAGGTTGCCTATCTCCACTTCATTTAGTTGTTTTTCTGGGGTTTTATCTTGTTCCTTCATCTGGTACATAGCCCTCTGCCTTTTCATGTTGTCTGTCTCTCTGTGAATGTGGTTTTTGTTCCACAGGCTGCAGGATTGTAGTTCTTCTTGCTTCTGCTCTCTGCCCTCTCGTGGATGAGGCTATCTAAGAGGATTTTGGAAGTTTCCTGATGGGAGGGACTGGTGGTGGGTAGAGCTGACTGTTGCTCTGGTGGGCAGAGCTCAGTTAAACTTTAATCCACTTGACTGTTGATGGGTGGGGCTGGGTTCCCTCCCTGTTGGTTGTTTGGCCTGAGGCAACCCAACACTGGAGCCTACCTGGGCTCTTTGCTGGGGCTAATGGTGGACTCTGGGAGGGCTCACGCCAAGGATTATTTCTCAGAACTTCTGCTGCCAGTGTCCTTGTCCCCACAGTAAGCCACTGCCACCCGCGCTCACAGGAGACCCTCCAACACTAGCAGGTAGGTCTGGTTCAGTCTCCCTTGGGGTCACTGCTCCTTCCCCTGGGTCCCAAAGCGCACACTACTTTCTGTGTGCCCTCCAAGAGTGGAGTCTGTGTTTCCCCCAGTCCTGTCAAAGTCCTGCAGTCAATTCCTACTGTGCTTCAAAGTCTGATTCTCTAGGAATTCCTCCTCCCGTTTCCGGACCCCCAGGTTGGGAAGCCTGACATGGGGCTCAGAACTTTCACTCCAGTGGGCGGACTTCTGGGGTATAAGTGTTCTCCAGTCTGTGAGTCACCCACCCAGCAGTTGAGGGCTTTGATTTTACTGTGATTGCACCCCTCCTACCGTCTCATTGTGGCTTCTCCTTTGTCTTTGGATGTGGGATATCTTTTTTGGTGAGTTCCAGTGTCTTCCTATCGATGATTGTCCAGGAGCTAATTGTGATTCTGGTGTTCTCACAAGAGGGAGTGAGAGCTCGTCCTTCTACTCCGCCATCTTGGTTCCTCCTTTCATGGCAATTTATTTATTTTTTATCCTGTAGGATTTCCCTTTACCTATGCCTGATACCTAAGATACTTCCACTGTAAATCAGGATGAACAAACTGATTCACACTGAGGTCTTGGTGGCTAAGAAACTTGTATAGTCATTAGTGTCTCATGATTTTTCCAATGTAAACAGAATGTTTATATTGGAGAAATCACAAGTCTAAACAAGTTATTTACTTTTCCTATGGAATTTTATGTGTCCCTGAGCACGTAGGGTGGGATTTTTATTAATTGATTGGGGATAGAGGGTGAAAAATAACACGCTACCTCCTATGGCTTTGACCAGGGTTGTCATAATGCAATAGAATAAGTTATTTAAACCTGATAGTAATGACTAGATAGTCTCAAGTAGAATCTCCTTTGCAAAGGATTATTGCACAGCCCCTTAAAATTGTTGTGAAACATCATCTTTTAAATGATCATTGTAATTGCTAAGTGGAGACTATCATCCAGGTGTTCTGTAGTATATACAAGTGATCATATTCAGGCGAGCTGAGTAAGTAATATTTTACCGACTGCCCATTTCATAGACCAGGGGTCTCCAACCCCCAGGCCACGGACCAGTACTGGTCCATGGCCTGTTAGGAACTGGGCTTCACAGCAGGAGGTGAGCGGCGGACAAGCAAGCGAAGCTTCATCTGTATTTACAGCCGCTCCCCATCGCTCGCATTACCGCCTGAGCTCCACCTCCTGTCAGATCAGTGGTGGCATTAGATTCTCATAGGAGCATGAACCCTACTGTTCATGAACTGCACATGTGAGCGATCTAGATTGCACGCTCCTTATGAGACTCTAATGCCTGATGATCTGAGGTGGAGCTGAGGTGGTGATGCTAGCGCTGGGGAGTGGCTGCAAATACAGATTATCATTGGCGGAGAGGTTTGACTGCAGAGAGACCATAATAAATCAATTGCTTGCAGACTCATATCAAAACCCTATCAGTGAGTGGCAAGTGAAAACAAGCTCAGGGCTCCCACTGATTTTGCATTATGCTTAGTTGTATAATTATTTCATTATATATTACAATGTAATAATAATAGAAATAAAGTGCACAATAAATGTAATGCACTTGAATCATCCTGAAACCATCCCCCCTCCCCGACCCTTGGAAAAATTGTCTTCCACGAAACTGGTCCCTGGTGCCAAAAGGTTGGGGACCGCTGTCATAGACCATTCCCCAGTTCTCACCTGCAGGTTATCAGAATACAGGGATCCAACCTGGTGTAATTGAGTCTAGTAGACTGGAGATTAAACCAAAGTCTCGCCACTCTCTTGCCAGGTGACCATGGGCAAGCCCCTTAATCACTCTCTTCCTCAATTTCCTCATGTGTAAAATAAGATGCTAAGATGAGGTCTGCATTTTTTAATTCAAGCAGTTTTTATTTTAAGCAGCTGAACCAGTTTTTCACTCAGTTTCTTACATGGAAGACCAGGCAGAGTGACTATGATTACAGCAGTGGTGGGAACCCTGACCCCAACTCCTAACTTGATCTCCCACCTCCCAGCTAACACTATCCTGTCCTATCTTTAGGAAGCTGAAGGAGAATCTCTGTAGAAACCTATGGTTTCAACTCATTAAAAAGTTGGGACAGAAAATCCCCAGGGTCAAATTCCAGTTTTGTTTACATAACAAAAAAAAAATACAACTCAAAGATAAAGTCATCTCTTTCAGAAAGATATTTTATTTTCTGTATAAGCACCACTAAAAATTATTCAATATTAATGTCTTTTGCAATTCTGACAGGTGGAATAAAAATTGTTCTATTCATTTTGTTTATGGTTTCCTTTGCTGTGCAAAAGCTTTTGAGTTTAACTAGGTACCATTTGTTTATTTTTGTTTTTATTTCCATTACTGTGGGAGACAGATTGAAAAAGATATTTCTACAATTTATGTCAGAGAGTGTTCTGCCTATGTTTTCCTCTAGGAGTTTTATAGTGTTCAGTCTCACATTTAGGTCTTTAATCCATTTTGAACTTACTTTTTTTATATGGTGTTAAAGAATGATCTAATTTATTTATTTTTATATGTAGCTGTCCAGTTTTCCAGCACCATTTATTGAAGAGACTGTCTTTTCTCCATTGTACAGTCTTGCCTCCTTTGTTGTAGATTAATTGACCATAGGTGTGTGGGTTTATCTCTGGACTTTCAATACTGTTCCATTGATCTATATTTCTATTTTTGTGCCAGTACCATACTGTTTTGATAACTATACCTTTGTAGTATAGTCTGAAGTCAGGGAGCCTGATTCCTCCAACTCCTTTTTTCTTTCTCAAGAATGCCATGGCTATTCAGGGTCTTTTGTGTCTCCATACAAATTTTAAGATTTTTTTTGTTCTGGTT
This sequence comes from Eubalaena glacialis, assembly GCF_028564815.1. Taxonomy (NCBI): domain Eukaryota; kingdom Metazoa; phylum Chordata; class Mammalia; order Artiodactyla; family Balaenidae; genus Eubalaena; species Eubalaena glacialis. Next base: position 24,584,940 of record NC_083723.1, on the reverse strand, counting down.
CTGTGAAAAATGGCATTGATAATTTGATAGGGATTGCACTGAATCTGTAGATTGCCGTGGGTAGTATAGTCATTTTGACAATATTGATTCATCCAATCCAGGAACATGGTATATCTTTCCATCTGTTTGTGTCTTCTTTGATTTCTTTCATCAGCACCTTATAGTTTTCTGAGTACAGGTCTTTTGTCTCCTTAGGTAGGTTTATTCATAGCTATTTTATTCTTTTTGATGTGATGGTAGGTGGGATTATTTCTTGAATTTCTCTTTCTGATCTTTCATTGTTAATGTATAGAAATGCAACAGATTTCTGTGTATTAATTTTGTAACCTGCAACTTTACCAAATTCATTGATGAGCTTAGTAGTTTTCTGGTAGCATCTTTAGGATTTTCTATGTATAGTATCATGTCACCTTCAGACAGTGACAGTTTAACTTCTTTTCCAATTTGGATTCCTTTTATTTCTTTTTCTTTTCTGATTGCTGTAGCTAGGACTTCCAAAACTATGTTGAATAAAAGTGGCAAGAGTGGACATCCTTGTCTTGTTCCTGATTGTAGAGGAAATGCTTTCAGTGTTTCACCATTGAGTATAACGTTCACTGTGGGTTTGTCGTATACGGCCTTTATTATGTTGAGGTAGGTTCCCTCTATACCCACTTTCTGGAGAGTTTTTATTATAAATCGGTGCTGAATTTTGTTGAAAGCTTTTTCTGCATCTATTGAGATGATCATATGGTTTTTATTCTTACATTTGTTGATGTGGTGTATCACACAGATTGATTTGTGGATATTGAAAAATCCTTGCATCCCTGGGGTAAATCCCACTTGATCATGGTGTATAATTCGTTTAGTGTATTGTTGGATTCGAATTGCTAGTATTTTGTTGAGGATTTTTGTGTCTATGTTCATCAGTGATATTGGCCTGTAATTTTCTTTTTTTGTGGTATCTTTGTATGGTTTTGGTATCAGGGTTATGGTGGCCTCATAGAATGAGTTTGGGAGTTTTCCTTACTCTGCAATTTTTTGGAATAGTTTCAGAAGGATAGATGTTAGCTCTTCTCTAAATGTCTGATAGAATTTTCCTGTGAAGCCATCAGGTCCTGGACTTTTGTTTGTTGAGAGTTTTTAAATTACATTTTCAAATTCAGTGCTTGGTCTGTTCATATTTTCTATTTCTTCCTAGTTCAGTCTTGGGAGACTGTACCAAATTGTTCTAAAATTTACAAAATTACTGTTTCTAAAATGGATATATGTGTGTATATCTGCTACTTTTCAGATTCTGGACCATCACTAAGTTGAGAATTTAACTGACCTTTCCCAGAATCATTCTCCTTTATTCAAGCAGCCCCATGGACTACAGGGAAGGGTCCCAAAGGGCAAAGAGTCCCAAGAAAGTACATTAGAAAACCCAGGGGGCAACATATTCTTCAGTGCTTCACTCTCTAAGTCTTAAAACTCATTATGACTTGCAAGGACCCTGAGTCCAAAGGTGTCAAGTCATGGGCAGACCTGGGTACTGCCTAGGCTCTGTCTGCTTTGAACTTAAAACTGAAGTGAGATATTGTACACAGCCCACTGCTGCTGAGTCAAGCTCATCAGAAAACAGAAGTGTCAGTAATTTATTGTGTTGAATTGCATGGTTAGACAATTCCTAGTCTAACACTGTCTGGATGATGCATAAGCAAAGATACAAGAGTTACTCTAACATTCCTGCATATGTGTACAGATATTTTCAACAGAAAAAGATTGACTTTATCTACTTTTTCAAATTTTGAACTGCCTGACTCACTTTCATTACCTTGATGTAAATTTCCACGTTTTCCTCTAAGAACAGGCAAGATATTTCACGTGAGTGTAGTCCTGCTTTATCAGCAGCTTTGCCTTCTATAGTTTCACTTACCCATGGTCAAACAAGGTCAACTGAGGGTAACTGAACATGTAGAAAGCAAAATCATGTATAAGGGGGGACTACTTAGGGTTTGGTGCTATCCTGCTATCCATGGTTTCAGGCACACGCTGAGGATCTTAGAAGGTATCCCTCCACACCTGTGGATAAGGGGGGACCGTGAGTCCATTAATTATGCTTCAGTGTCTTGTCAGCATGATTAAGTATTGCTATTATAATCGTGCTTTAACCTTATGCTTCATACTACAAAATTCCAAACACATTTGACCCTTGAACAACACAGAGGGGTTACAGGCATGGACACTGTGCACAGTGGAAGAACCATATATAACTAACTATACAGTAAGCCCTCCTTATCTGTGATTCTGCATCCGTGGATCCAACCAACTACACATTGTGGATCGGGTAGTACTGTAGTACTTATTGAAAAAATTCTGTGTAAAAGTGGACTCACAAAGTTCAAACCTGTTTTGTTCAAGGGTCAACTGTAGTTTTATTCACCTGAAGCAAAAGAGGGACAAACACATTATGTAAGACATGCACTGAGTACATAAGAGAAAAGTTCAGGTTACTCAGCATGTTTTACCTAACAGCTTTTCCACTTATGTTTATCTTTGGAAACCAGCGTTGTTTGTCCCCACTCTTCTCTCAAATGCAGCTATTTAGAGCATATAATATTTTTGCCTTGCATGCTTGGTTTTCTTAATAGTGTAGCTTCTAACATATTAAAATCTATTTTACCTACTAATTAGGTTAAATTTTATTCTTTATTGTTATTTCTTCATCATAAGAAATAGATAAGACATTGATATCTGTAGTAATTTACTGCTTGCTTAAAGTACTTAAATTTAGAAAACAAAGAATAATCACAGGCACAGGAAAGAAAACTAATTATTGGGACTTAGGTCAAGAAGAGAAAATAAGAAAGCATGTTTTAAGATACCGCTAATTGCATACCTTTCTTGAGTCTATAGGGAGATTAGCTGTGTCAGCTCATAGATTATTCTCATTTGTAGAACTCATGAGTATATCTACACGTGGGCTATCTTTGAAAGAGGAAATAGAATTTTTCTGTTTCTTTTTTTGCTGTCATATCTATGGAGTGTTTCTAGGATGAACTTATGAGCGTTATGCCTTTCCACTATGTTGGAAACCTGGTGTCCAGTAAATAGGTCAGAAAATCAGAGAACGTTCCGAGAGAATCTGTAATTATTCAGATGTGTGGATAGAGCTGTGTTCCCTGGGAAACCCCCCCAAGGAAAGGCTTGGCCAGAGGTAAAATTTCCTGGGATGTGAACTACAAAACTTTAAAACAGTTTCAGATTACAAGAGTACATACTTGTACCACAAATGAGTGCCAGGACCTGTGTGACATTTTCGTACTCATGAGTGAGTATCTCAAATTTCCTATTCTATCCATAAGCCTTTCTTCCACTCTTCCTTGGAATAGGAAGCCAGATCACACACCTCTGTTTTCCACTAGACACACTGTGATTCTTTTGATACACAGTCTTCCTCACCTAATAAATACAGTATCTGCCCACAAAACCCAGTTTTAGAGTTTTGGTTATGATTAATGCAACAACAGGTAGAATATGAATGATGAAATTTAACTTTTAAAATTAAGTTCCTTTTCACACTCTTACTTTACACGATATCTAGGTGTGTTTACAAAGGCATGATTCCCTAGACATGAGTAATATGCAGATTCACATTCAAGCTAGTTAAATCAATCATTTAAATCTGGTTGTGTTTCATTATGTGGAAACAGAAGGTCATTAGACTAGTACTTATTTTACGTGCAATCCCAATACATAAAGATAGTTAAAAGAACAGCTATTCTGGTCAAAGTTAGCAAGAACTGTGGCCCTTGCCCTTTCCAGTCACATCTCATTTGGGCTCTGAGTCATCCCCACAGAACCCAAGGGCTCTGTAGAAAATACTTAAATAATTAGATTAGGAGATCTCCAACACCTTTTCTTATTGAAGTTACCATAATCCTTCTAATTTACTTTTGCATTTCCATCCTATCAGAATATGTGGAGCTAAAAATATATAATAGAAAAACATTTATAGACATCTATAATATAAAATAATACACTTCACTAAATTATGCCTCTCAAATATTACAACTTACAGCTTGTTTTGGTCACAGTCTTAAAAAATTAAAACAATAAATACTATATTTATTGTTATATTGTTATATTATACTAAGGATTCTTCTAGAAATAAGCCTATCTTTTAGAGTACTTTTTGCAGTACTTGATTTACAGGGATTACTATAAGTTTGAAATGATTCTCTTAGAGTCATGTTGGTTCAAATAGGATTATCTAGAGCCATTCTTGATGAATCCAAGACAGAAATGCTATTCTCTGTTTTTTTTCTATCTCAAGTTTTACTGTAAATAATAAGATACTATACAGTTTTCAAGAGTTATGATTCTGGGCTATGAAGTTAAGTAATTTAGGTCAATTCTGGGTCTTAATATTATAATTTCTCTGTGGCTCAATTTTCTCTAACTGGAGATAGAATACATCATATAAGATTGCAAATGTCAGATCAAATTAAATGAGATAATGAATAAAGATTCCTATCACAGCACATGTTATTTTTATTTCCAATGTTATTATGATGTGTTATTTTGAACAATCATAACAGTAAAATATTATCACATATTGGCCAAGTATTATTTTTTAAAAATCTAATAAATATATATAGTTTACACGAGTAGGAATGATTATTTGCAAAACACTTAGATTACCATAGAATCTGATGAGATGATTTGTTCTTTATGTATACAGGAACTAAGACTATCATTCAAATAAAAAGGCAGCTTCTGGCTTAGAACAATGCTCCTTGAAATTTTCAGCTATGACTTGGGCCTAAAACACCCACTTGAACTAAAACACCTTGTGATTAAATCAGATAATAGTTACAGAATCAGTTCCTTCAGGACCAAAAAATCCACAAGATTCAAATATGTTTGAGTAAACTTTGCCAAATATTTTCATAAAAAATACAGGTAACAACTATAACTTTCAAGGTAAATTCCAAAATTTTCAGTACACTCTGTCCAAATACCTCTCCAATTGTAATTTTGAGATTCTTCCCAGGTTAACCTGCTATCTGATGATTATGTATTGGATTTATTTTTCCAGCCTCTTAATGATTCTGATAAATGAAAAAAATTTTTCTATGTATTTTTTCTCTCATAAAATCTAGTCGACCACTGGACTATCTACATAACAATTTTTGTAAATTTTTTGGATTATTTTTTGAACCAATATTAAAAACAATGTTTCTTTTACTAATTTAAAACTACATAGTAAAGAAAGGACTGAAAAGTGCATGCAAAAGATTTTAGAAAACATCTTTCAATATGTAACTTGATAATTCCAGAAACTGAGATATAGAGAATTTATGCCATTTACAGTTATGTATGAATTCACTTACTAATTAAATTAAAACTTTAAATTTCTTCAGAATGATTTTTGTTATCTAAACTTGGTATCATCATTCGGGAAAATAATTCACTGATATTTGTAATAAGCTTCCTAAATAGCCAAAATCATTAATTCTGAGTTGTTTTTATTCTGCTACCAAATTTTATGTAATTTATACAAAATTATTAAGTCTAGAATCCTTATTTGGAATTAATATAATTTACCATTCCCAGTAGCAATTACAGTATCTTTGTTCACTTTAAAAGAACATATCCAAAGAACACATTGCATTTAGCCATGTAGACAAAGTCAGGTTCACCAAAAGTTGTGAAATTCAGATAGAAAGTTAAACTAATAACTCTCTAAAATAATTAGTTAATAATTGCATATTAGAAAACATGTTGGCATAAGAGTGTCAAATCATTTATAAGAACTAATTCCACTACACTAATTTTTATTAATGTTGACTTTTATTCATAACTTAAATTAAAAATTATGTATAAATAGCCTAAGTAGACAATGAAATTTCTGCAGTAATCAAATTGGATAGTACCTCATTTTAAATATTAATAAATATGTACAGATAAACATAAGATTTTAAACATCAAGAACCAAAATGCCATAGACTAGTGGACAAGGTTTTAATATTTTTTTAAACATAAAAGGTAAGAAGATTACTAACTTGGAAAACAACACAAACCTAATTTTTTAAAAAAGCCTAATAACTTCAAGAAAACAATTCCTGCTTGCTGTTGTTGTTCTATAACTTCTTAAGAGTGTTTATATAGTAGTGTCATCTCCTATTAATTTGGGAAATAGAAATCTTTTTATTTAAAAAAAATCATTATGATTCACCTTTAAAAAGGCTAAGAAGGATTTTTCAGTCAAATGCTCCAACATTTGAACAGTCAATTCTTAGTAGGACCAAATGGTATTCTGCAGAAAAACCCTACACTGAAATCCTCATTACATAAAGTGTGAGAGTTTAAATATGCTTTAAGAAAAAAAAATGACGACGTCAGATCCCAGTGAGTGGTTTGGTACAAGAGGAATTAAAAACAAAAAAACCCCACACACATGCCACCACTGATATGACTCCTATGGGTCTATTTTTATGTTCTGGTAAGGACCCATTACCTATATCTGAGATCCTCTGCAGCACTTTTGTTTTTTGTTTTTTTGGCCATTTTCTATCCAAGTATATCAGATGCCAGAGAGACAAAAGGAACGAACTTGCTGAGCAGCCTCTAATATACTCTGTTTTACTACACAATCATTATTCCGGGTGATAAACTGGGTCTGGGGAATTAAAGTGAATAATTAAAGAGAATTATCAGTGTCACTTTCCTGCATGATTTAGCTTGAAAAACTCATTTCATGACATTTAAATAAAACGTACTTTTCTATACAGCATTAATCTAAAGAGTGTTGAGGCTAATAATTGCGAAAATGACTGGAGACTGTCAGTCAACAAGGGTGACAAACAGACTTTAAAAAGGAAATAGCCTATTTTTCTAACTGGGAGTTCTTCACTATCATTTTCTGTTAGTTGTACAGAAGTTTCATGAGCACAGCAAAATCCTTCTATGAAAACCAAAAAAATTAAATTTCTCTTAGATCTCTTCAGATAAAAAGACAACTGTTACATAACATTTAAATAATTCTACTATTTATGATGACCCTTTAATATAAAAAAGCATATTCATAAGTTAGTTTAAAAGAAAGTCATTATTTTAAAATCTAACCAAATAAAAGGCCTTGCACTTTGGGAGAACAAAAGACCCTCAATATTAAAAATACATTTTTACAAAGAAATTCTCAGAAACATACAGGCAAAAATCAAAATCTTCAGAAGGTTAAACTGTCATCTATCAGACAGACTAGCTGAATAAATGCCTCTAAGTCAAACTTGAAAGACAACAACCTAACAATAACAGGCAGAAATATATTTAGTTCATTAGATCATGTTTAAACCAGTCCTCACTGGATTTTGCCTGTGCTGTCCCTTCTGGGCCTGCGTTGGATCCTCTCATTTGTTAGCTGTGCAATACAACTGGAAAGAAATCCAAAGCACTCTTTTTCCTCAAGCATTGCTTTCTTTCTCCAGGGTTTTTTGACTGACACACTTATTTAAAAATTAATAAGTTATAAAATTCTTTAGGTATATTGGGGTTTTTTCAAATGTCAGATCACTTAATTATGAAAAAGTAGAAATGGCCTGTGTAATCTCATTATGATTTATGCTTTTCATTTAAAAAGAATAACTTACAGGGATTTCAGATAATTTAAGGAGATGATTCCCTTATAACTGTGACCTTTTTCTTTGTTGTATTAATAAAAAGGTAGTATAAAGGCTAATTTAATAAATATTTTAATTAAGAATATGTATTTTCTTGTAGTTAAACTGCTTTGATACATTTCTTTCTCAGTCTTAATTCTCACAAATACACACACATACACACACCCTCCTCTGTGACAATTCAGAAATAGCCTACCAACACAGGAGTTCAGATGCTATTTTAAACAGCATATCTTAAATATATTGAAAGGATAGTTAAATTACAATGAAAATATGAACACTATTAGAGATAGATATTTCAGAAAAAAATACATGTAAAATAGATGCTTAAGCTGACACTGGACTTGCTTGGATCACTATTTAATCAGTAGCTTAATGCCATCCAAATCCTCTGTTTCTGGAGGGGAAAATGTCACACCCTCCCATGAGCAAACCAGAGAATCAAATTTACATTCTCAGAGACAGCTGTTAAGTGTTCAGTCCCATAGACAACAGTTCCTGAGTAGCTTAGCACACAAGACTCTGAAAACGTAGAGCTATGTAAAATCTGCAACCATATTTTTATATTTCGAGCAAAATATTCTGCTTGAACAATAAGGCAGAAAAATACTGTATCCATTTCTAACGTATGTTGGGGTTTCCATTTTTAAAAGATTATGCATGTGCAATATTTTGAAGGGTTATTTTTTATGAGGGTATACCTTGCCTTATGTAAATCCACTAGAGCTCTAGACAAATTTAGTAGAATGAAAGCTAAAATTGTCCACATGCTAAAGGCACCTTAGGCACAGTGCTTTGGGAACTCTTTTTCCCTGAAAGACCACTTAGGGTTTGGAATCAGATGTTACCAGGCGCTAGCTATATTGACTGGGGATTAGGAGTTAACTAACAACTTATTCTTATTTTCTTAATCAAAAAATGGAGAAAACTAAATCAGAGCATAACAATAAGAACGAACTAAGGCAAGTCGTGTGCAACACTTGACAGGGACCTGATTATGAGGCAACAAAATGCTTCCCTTCCCATCGGGCCCCTGCCCCTTTTCTCCCTTCTCTGCTCTGTTTCCTGGAGATTACATATCTTCATCAGACATACATTTGACCTATTTTTTTGTCCTGTCTCCGCATCTACTAGAATGTTGGCTTCGTGGGAGGGGAGACAGTTTTATCTGTTTAGTGCACTGCTGAATCCCCAGAGCACAAAGCAGGATCATAGCTGCTAATCAGTTGAATGAATGGACACACACATGATTATCACAACCACAATAATATTTTGAAAGGAGTGAGAATGACCAGAAATTAAAGGTTATTATATTGCTAGTTTGTAACACAAGTAGGCAGTGCTTTGAGGTGAAGGGCATCTGCTATGGAAGTGAATGGACCTAAGTGGAATTTGGAATTCTTCCCTTCCTACAGTGTGTGACTTGTTGCTAACTACCTTACCTCTCTTAGTCATAGTGGAAATAGTTCCCTCTCAGCATTGTTGTAAAGATCGAGAGTGGTAATATGAAGGACTTAGCACAGACGCTGACGTATAGTATTTGTTGAATAAATAATTGTTATGTGATCATTGGCAAATTTTTATTTTAGGAAATTCATTAAAGTAATATGGATGGACAAGTAAAAAATATTGAAAATTATAGAGGGGTATAAAATGAGATGTCTCGTTCAACCACCAGTTCTATTCCTCAGAAGTGACCGATGTCAGGTGTGTCCTCATACCCTCCATTAATTCTAAGAATTTTAAACTTATATACATATGTATGCGGACTAGTACACACACTGAATCATACTTTCTGCAACTTGCCTCTTTTAATATCAGGTGCCTTGGAGATATTCTCATGTCATGGATAGTGTTAACTCTCTCTTTTTCCATTATTGAAAAATAGTCCATAATAAATGTAGTATTCTCTTTCAAATGACCATGTTTAATGGAACTTTTGATTTTTCTAGTTCTCTGATCTTACAAAAATGATGCTAAAAATTCATGTCTGTATCATTTTGTTTATGTGCTTGGGCACTAGTAAACAGCAAGAGTGAAATTTCTGGGTCAAAAATACGTACTTATTTTTTTGGTAGGAAGAGTTTTACCTAATTTCTGTTCCTACATGTACACAGCAATGTGTGAAAATGCCTATTTCCATACATCACACACACTGGTTTATACTGAAATTTAAGTTTTTAACAAGTGCTTATTTTATTGGTAAATATTTAATTGAGTGAAGTTCTAACCTATTAAGTATATTGGCATGTATATTTTAAAATATTTCTGAGAATATACTTGCTCATCTTTTTTTTTTCCTTGGGGGTTTGTTTGTCCTTTCCTTATTAACTAATAATGAAATAGCCGCTCTTCTTACATTTGACACTTGAACATTTTTTTGACTATATTAAACTTTATTTTTATTATATTTTAAAATTACTGAAAATTTCAATTTTTATGCCATTAACTTTCACTTTTAAGTATTGTGTCATGCTTTGAAAGGCTTTCTCCAAGAATATAAAAAATAACAGACAAACTTTCTTCTAGCATTTGTGTGGTTTCAAAAAATCCTTTAGAACAGTATTTCTAAATAAGCTGATTCATGGACTTTATCACTTGTGAAGTAAAAGAGGAAGAGTAAAGTATGTTGAGTAATTATAAACATTGCAACATATTTGAGAAGTAGACAATGGATGCATAATAAGAGTTCTAGAAGAGGAATCACACAGCCCAAGTCCTGACCACAGCTCTTTTAATAATAATAGGTTTTGTGAACTGGGCAGCACACAGTCATCATATTCCTGATTTCCTTTCTTGTCAAAGAGAATAACTACAGAGCCTACCTACAGCCTCAAGCTGAAGATCAAATCATATGGTATATTTAAATTTAAAATGTAATGATGTATGCAGGTTCTATATAGTAGATAAAAATGTTTGATTCATTTTATTTTTGCAGTCTAACAAATGAAAAGAATTTTAGTATCATATGCTTTGCAATTCTAGATTGTATGGGCAATCAAAGACCTATAAATTATGATGATGATAAGGTAACAGAGTTAACATGTACTGGGGGCTTTCTGTCTGCCAGTTGTTGAAATAAGTGTTTCACATAGGTTATCTCGTTGACCCACCACACCACCTTACTATGTTCTTTAGACAACTAGTTGAGGTCACACAGCTAACGTGTGCCAAAACAAGGATTAAAACCCTGATAGACTGACTGAAGAGCCTATACTCTTTCCCAAAAGAAAAAAATATACATAAATGAGTTCTTGATCAATTCCTAACTTTACATATTCTTTTTAAGACATTTGTATAAACTGAATAACAATTTTAAATAACCCTATGTTAGAAAATTATATCTAAACTCAACAAACAAGGAATGACAATGAACATATTCTGTATGTGGCAAATAATAGAATTATTTTGAGATTAAATAAAACAAAACTCATTCGAAAGACCTGTAACACATACACTGTAAAGTACCTCAAAACATTAGTTACCAGTGCAAAACGATAAGGTAAAATTCATCTTATCACTTTAATCCTTGGGATAACTAATCATGGAGATTTACACACATATATTTGTGCACATGCATAACACACATGCTGTGTTTGTGTATATATATACATAAAAAAACATCTATTTTTTCAATCACTGCCTTGTTCATTTACAGAAGTATTAAACCAATGGCAGGTTCTATCTGCTTTATATGGTGAGGAGGGGCTTCACATGCAGGAATAAAAATAAATATACACATACATAGTTTAAAAAGAGAATATTAAACGCACAGGACATAACAGTATACAGCAATGCCAGTGAAAGCTTGAGAGATTAAAACTGAGGTTTTTATATCACTTTTAAAAGAAAATTTCAAGGACGTCATTAAAGATAAAATGCAGAATATCAAGGTCATTAAAGTTTAGACTTAAGCCATGTTGTCTAATTAACAAAAGCACAGGATGAAAGTAAACCTACTGCATCAAAGATATAAAATAAACTTACACATATGTTTCATAGAAGCCGTGGTAGGAACTGTGTGTAGAAGACAGGTTAAATTGAGAGCACCTCTGTATACGTGGATAGTTCTCATGTGAGCAGGGCTAGATCAATATGTAAATGTCAAAGGCCTCCTAATAATCTTGGCAGACCTAATTTTTACTTGACTTGTTTGCAAAGCTGACTCAACCCTCTAAGGAGAGGGGAAAAAAATCATTTTTATGTTCTTATCTATATGCACCGTATATATGTATATACACATATATATATACACGCACTCACATATGCACACGTGTGCACACACATGTATGTTTGTGTGTATGTGTGCATCTTGTACTTCCCTTTGTTTATCTGCTTCAAAATTTTATATGTAACAGGAAATTTTTGTCGTGACTGAGAATTTAAGGTTCTGGTACTTTAGGGACCCACACAAATAATCTATTTGCATTTGGAGCTTGACTGCTGCCAGCTGAAGTTGAGGGTTGTCCTCATTTATTTCCATCCAAGCACTTTCTTAGGAGTAAAGAGGCTTCTTTTTTGAGCTAACATATATCTTCTTTATCTTCCCTGTATTGTACCCATTTATCTGGAGCTCTTGAACTATATAAAATATGCATAATCCCTCTATCACTTAGCAGCCCTATTGAAAAGAAGTACTAAACATTTCTTTATGTTGGCTTTCCCACATTGGAATTCTGTAAGTTACTACCCCAAATATTTAATGGAAAAAACTGTGTTCCATTCTTACGTTTAGAAAATTGGATTAAAGGAATATTGGTGTCTTGGAACATATATCATGCTTATATGTTTAGTGACTCTCCAAGAGGGCTATTTAGTTTGCCATATTTCCCAGATATTTCCCCAGAGGACCAAATTTTCCCATATAGTATGTATTATTATATTCCAGAATTAGTGTTGTAAAGGATACCATTTAGTTAACATTACTACAGGATATCTTAATTCTCAAATACAAGGATCTTCAAGGTTTCCACATTATCAAACGGGTAGTATATAGGCTGTTGGTAGCTTCGAAGAGAACCCTAAAAATTTCCAGCTTTTGGGGGATCTTTTATTATTCAAAACTGGTTTTCTTTTCATGATAATATAACTTAGCAACATCTCCATGGCTTGACACAACAACAGTTGATTTCTTTCTCATAACACATGCCTCACACTTGAGAGCTGGTGGGGCTGTGCTCCACACGGTCACCCAGGAAGTCAAGCTGATGGGAGCCCACCATCTCATCTGCACGTTGTCAGGTGTAGCAGCAGCTGATAAGCTGATAAGCATGCTCTGCAATGCTTCTGAGGAAGTATTTTGTGGCGCTTCCATCCATGGACAATCAGCCAGAATTTACTGCATAACTGCTCCTAATTGTAGGGGTCTGAGAGATGCAGGGGAGTGGACAAAATATTTGGGGCTACCACTGTATCTGCCACAGCTAATAACACTCCCTAACTTCTTTTTATGAGCGAAATTGCCATGGCGTTAACCGATTGATGTCTCCTGAATATCATGATACAGTAATCTAAATATTGTACAATGGTGCATAGAGTTTGCCACAGAGTGACGATGTATTGAATGTAAAGGAAGAATAATCATTAGTGAGATATCCCACATGTAAGAGTAAGAGAAGAATTTCAGAAAGTTACAGCAGGGAATTAAAGGAATGTTTAGCATTCACTTAAAAATGGTAGCTGTGTAGTCCAGGAATGTGTTATATGGTACGAAAAGTTAATAAAACAATGCAGTTACTACCATGATCAGATGATTAAGGTTAGCATGCCAGTGGAAGCCACAGAAGAGGGAAGGCAAGTATTTCAAATACTGAGCACTTTATATGTACCTCTTTCTGCCCTAGGTGCTTTATATTCCTGCACAGATTAAGGGTATTATAGTGATTTTTCTTAAACGACCAGGAAATAAATTGTGTGAAGCAAGCAACATATCAACGTCCAACAGTACTTTTGAAAAATGCGCTTTGTATTCGTAAGTAATTATTCTTAAGTAAAAGGAATCCATGGTCATAAAACTTTGGGAAACACTGTACAGTAAATTTTACCTCCTGGAATCTGAAAAATAATATATGTGTATAACTGAATCACTTTGCTGTACACATGAAACTAACACAACATTATAAGTCAACCATAAGTCAATTAAAAAGAACTTAAAAAAATTTTTTTCCTCTTGGAGATTTACAGCATATTAATCACTCTGAAAAGCCTCCCCAGAAGAAGTCAGTTTAATGTTGTTAAACCCAAATTTACCAAATTTTTTTTATCATAGAGCTAAAAAGAGTAAAGAAAAATTAACCTATCATACACTGCTGGGCCTGGTGTAGAACTGAAAGAAGTAGTAGCCGTGAGGCTTCTTGTTTTCCTACGTGTCTTGCTGGGTATGCCAAGAAGGAAAGGCGCTAACTGCTCGTTACATGAGCCTTTACTTGGGCTTATGTTTGCAGTGGTGAACCTGGAGGAATGATGTAATGTCTCACTCCTGCCACCAAACCATAAGAGGCCTTGCTTACTGCTTGCTCTCAAAGTGGTGGATCCCTGAAACTCAGTCTTCCTGAGCTGCAGTACAGTATCATGATGTGCACAGCATCCCTTTGACCTTGTTGCATCTCCCCTGTGAGACTTGAGGTCCAGGGGAACTGATGAGTGCTTTGTACTGAACTGTAATAAAGTCTTTTGCCAACATCCATGAACAATTTAGGCTAATTTATTAGCTTGTAAGTAGGGTAACTTCAAATCCAAGATATAACAGTACAACGTGGTAATAATAAACTTTCAGCTCTTTCCATAAATTGATTAATTTGAATAATCTTTCCAGGGCTACTAATTTTGCCAGAGGAGAAGTATGACTTACGAGATAATCAACTCACAGATGCTATGATCTACCAAAGTTACAAGGTCTTAATTAACATTTGAGTGCTTACTCTTTTATTTGCTGTGGAAAGAACTTTATATGCATTAACTTGTTTAATCCTCAAAGCCACTCTATGATGGAGGTATCAGTACCTTCATTTTACAGATGAGGAAACTAAGACACGAAGGGATTAATTATTTCATAAGGTCACACAGTAAGTGGTGGGCCTGGAATTCAAACCCCAGGCACCAGAACCAAATTTCTATCCATCACATTTAGAGAGAGGAGATATAGGAATTTTAAATTTATTCACAATAGAAACAAGAACAATTGTCACAAAAAAATAATAAAAACCCAATTAAAGAAGGATTTTTTAAAATATTAAAAACCTGAGTTTGCAAATGTCTACCCATAGAAAAAAGCAAATCAAAATTTTATTGTCCAACAAGTGTAAAGAATACCTGAGAAGAGAGCAAGTGAGTTTTGAGCTAGAAGGGAGGGCCTCACAATTCAAGATACGGTTAATACTCCTTACTTAATCATTCAGATCGTATCGAGCAGAGCAGCCCCGTTCACATGGTAACACAGGCCTCTAATCCCCAAAGTCCAGAGTTCATTGTTGGTATGGCAAAGCAATTCAGTCGGTTGAAGAATATCTATTTTGTGTAGCTCCAGTTTTGCATAACATATACTTTACATAGCTGTGATAGGTTAGTATAATTGTAGTGTTATAGGAAACTCTCAGGTTAACCAAGCCACTCAAAATGATTACTCATGATACCAAGATTAAGCACCTTCAGCTACAGGGATCAACAAACTGTGGCACGTGGGTCAACTGTAGTCCACCCTCTGTTTTGTAAATTGATCTTCCTTGGAACACAGTCACACCCATTGGTCGGGTATCGTCTACGGCTGTTTTGTGCTGCAGTGACGGAGCTGAGTAGGGGCAACTGCTACAGAGGCCCTATGACCTGCAAAGCCTGCAATATTTCCTATCTGGTCCTTTACAGAAAAAGTTTGCTGATTTCTGTTTTAGTACCTTAAGCACATTTTCATCAATGGTAAATATCTTTGTTTTGTTTTTAATTTTTATTGGAGTATAGTTGATTTACCATGTTGTGTTAGTTTCAGGTGTACAGCAAAGTGAATCAGTTATACACATACTACATATAGCCATTCTTTTTTAGATTCTTTTCCCATATAGGCCAGTACAGAGAATTGAGTAGAGTTCCCTGTGCTATACAGTAGGTCCTTATTAGTTATCTAATTTTATATATAGTTGTGTTTATATGTTAATCCCAGTCTCCCAATTTATCCCTCCCACCCCTCTTAACTCCTGGTAACCGTAAGTTTGTTTTCTTCATCTGTAACTCTATTTCTGTTTTGTAGATAAGTTCATTTGTACCCTTTTTTTAGATTCCACATATTAGCAATATCATATGATATTTAAATACCTTATTCAGCACGTATATAAAAGTGAGTGAAACATGGAGCTTTAATGTTTCGAAGTGAACCCTACTATCAATACACTCTGGACTTTGAGTGTTTTTGTTTGTATTTCTACAATGTGACAGTGAATTAAACTAGTTGACCATAAATGTTTATTCCATTTAACAATGTCAGTGGTTAAAGCCAGACATCAATTTGCCCATTTCATAGTTACCTTTAGGGATTTTTTCCTTCCCCTAGGGATCCATGAATTTTCTCACTTAACTTTTCTCATAATAGAGCTTACTAACTGTTCATGGCCTTTGGTCTACACAGATTTGGGCTATCTAACTTTCTCAACCAGTTTAAGTCTTTCTCCACCAAATGATTTCAGGTAACTACTATCAAATAGATGTTGAAAGAAACGTATTTGCCATCTGTGCCTTATACTGCATACGCTATTTGTAACTTTTTGTTTATTTAGCAAGCCTGTTGAATACTTTCTTCACATTTTGCATGCTAAATTATTCCAAATAAACAGACACTTGTTTTTGATCCCAACATAAGAACTATAGAGTTGTGTAGAAAATTACCTTGAGGCAATAGTGTCCTCCAAGTAGATGTCCAGGCACTCTCCCAGAGGTCTTAGAACAAAAAAATCTCAGAGAACTTTAGGTGATTGAATACTATAATTTTAAAATCAATTTAAAATACACAGTGAGAAGTTAGGAGAGAGAGGTGGGGTAGGTTTACAAATGTAGGACAGGTTGCAAGCAGGGTGAAAGCCTCACTGTACCTGATCCTGAGGTACATGATTCAGGAGCAAGGGAGTCCAAAATACAGAAGCTGCTTGGTGTCAAATGCTACCCTTGCTGTATTGGAGACACACAAGGACAAGTATAGCCACAGCTCTAGACAACTAGTGACCTGATGGACAGCATAGTTTTTGTTTCTGTTTTTTACTTGCTACTGACAGGGGACAAATGGGATATCTTTTTGCCTCCTATAAATGTAATGTCTTACACATTGACTGACTCACGTATATTTGGTATTTCCACCCTTCTGTTTTCAGCAAGTGCTCTACTTTGTATCTAATGAGTCACACTAGCTTTTACACTTAGTTTCATCTGTCCTTGTTATTTGTTCTCTGATTAGCAGAGCTGAGTACACTTTTTAAAAAATTGTATAATTGACACAGTCATCTCTCCATATCCATGGGTTCCCCATCCACAGATTCAACCAAACTTGGAGTTCAGTCTGTGGTTGGTTGAATCTGGGGATGTGGATGGTAGACATGGAGGACCGATGGCCCTATGCCACTTTATATAAGGGACTTGAGCATCCCTGGATTTTGGTATCCGAGGAGGTCCTGGACCAATCCCCTGCAGATACCTAGGGATGACTGTATAACATTACCTTAGGTTCAGGTGTACAACATAATGATTCGATGTTTTTATACACTGTGAACTGATCACCACAATAAGTCTAGTGAACAACTATCACTGTAAATAGTTACAATTTATTTCTTGTTATAAAGACTCTTGAGATGTACTGTCTCAGCAGCTTTCAAATGTGCAATAAAGTATTACTAACTAGAGTCATCATGCTGTACAATACATGCCCAAGACTTACTTATTTTATAACTGGAGGTTTGTACTTTTTGATTCCCCTACTGACTTCACCTCCCTCCACCCCTTGCCGCTGGCAACACCAATCTATTTTCTGTATTTATGACCTTGTTTTTTTCTTTTATCTTTTGGATTCCGTATATAAATTAGATCATACTGTGTTTGTATTTCTCTGTTTGACTTATTTCACTTAGCATAATGCCCTCAAGATTCGTTCATGTTGTCACAAATGGCAAGATTTCACTTTTCATGGTTGAAAAGCCATGTCGGCTTGTCTATCTGTCACAATTTCTCTAACCATCCATTTCTTAATCAACACTTAGGTTGTTTCGAGATCTTGGCTATTGTCAGTAATGCTCTAACAATATGGGGAATGTATATATCTTTCAAAATTAGTGTTTTTGTTTTCTTCAAAAAATGCCCAGAAGTGGAATTGCTGGATCTTATGGCATTTTTTTTTTAAATTTTTTGAGGAACCTCCAGCTGTTTTTCCACGGTGGATGTTCCAATTTACATTTCCAACAACAGTGCACAATGGTTTCCTTTCCTCCATATCCTAGCCAAAACTTGTTATTTCTTGTCTTTTTGATGACAGCCATTCTAACAGGTGTGTGGTGAGATCTCAATGTGGTTTTGATTTGCATTTTCCTGATGATTAGTGATGTTGAGCATCTTTGAATGTAACTATTAGGCCATTTGTATCTCTTCTTTTGAAAAATGTCTATTCAGATCTTCTGCCACTTTTTTAACCAGATTGTTTTTTTTTCTTTTCTTTTCTTTTTCTTTTTTTTTTTTTTTTTGGTATTCAGTGTTATGAGTTTTTTTATTCTTTACGTATTTCACATATTAACCCGTTATCACATATATGATTTGCAAATATTTTCTCTTATTCCATAATTTGCCTTTTTATTTTATTGGTTTCCATTGCTGTGTAGAAACTTTTGAGTTTGATGTAGTTCTATTTGTTTGTTTTTGCTTTTGTTGTAAAATTTGAAAAATTATCACCAAGATTGATGTCAAAGAGTTTACTGCATATCTTTTCTTCCAACAGTTTTATGGTTTCAGGCCTAACATTCAAGTCTTTAATGCATGTTGAGTTAATTTTTGTGTATGGTGTAAGATAGTGGTCTAGTTTCATTCGTTTGCTTGTGGCTGTCCAGTTTTTACAGCAACATTTGTTGAAGAGACTGTTCTTTCACAATTGTATATTCTGAGCTACTTTGTTGTAAATTAATTGATCATATATGCATAGGTTTATTGCTGCACTCTTTTATTCTGTTCCATTAATATGTGTCTGTTTTTATGCTAATAACACCCTGTTTTGCTTTCTATTACTTTGTAATATAGTTTGAAATCAGGGTGCATGATGCCTCCAGCTTTGCTCTTATTTCTCAAAATTGCTTTCAGTATTCAGGGTCTTTTATGGTTCAACAGAAATTTTAGGACAATTTGCTCTATTTCTGAGAAAAATACCATTGGAAGAATCTGTAATTTGCTTGGAGTAGTATGGACATTTTTACAATATTAATTCTTCCAACTCATGAGCATGGAAGTTATTATTTTGTGACTTCTTCAATTTATTTCATCAGTGTCTCATATATTTTCAGTGTACAGGTCTTTCACCTCCTTGGTTAAATTATTCCTAGGTATTTGGTTCATCTGGATAGAATTGCAAATAGGATTGTTTTCTTAATTTCTCTTTCTGAGAGTTTGTTATTAGCGTGTAGAAACAACAATTTTGTATTTTGATTTTTTTTTAAACATCTTTATTGAAGTATAATTGCTTTACAATGGTGTGTTAGTTTCTGCTTTATAACAAAGTGAATCAGTTATACATATACATATGTTCCCATATCTCTTCCCTCTTGCATCTCCCTCCCTCCCACCCTCCCTATCCCACACCTCTAGGTGATCACAAAGCACCGAGCTGATCTCCCTGTGCTATGCGGCTGCTTCCCACTAGCTATCTATTTTACATTTGGTAGTGTATATATGTCCATGCCACTCTCTCACCCTGTCACATCTCACCCCTCCCCCTCCCCATATCCTCAAGTCCATTCTCTAGTAGGTCTGTGTCTTTATTCCCGTCTTGCCACTAAGTTCTTCATGACCTTTTTTTTTTTTTTCCTTAGATTCCATATATATGTGTTAGCATACTGTATTTGTTTTTCTCTTTCTGACTTACTTCACTCTGTATGACAGACTCTAACTCCATCCACCTCATTACAAATACCTCCATTTCATTTCTTTGTATGGCTGAGTAATATTCCATTGTATATATGTGCCACATCTTCTTTATCCATTCATCTGGTGATGGACACTTAGGTTGCTTCCATGTCCTGGCTATTGTAAATAGAGCTGCAATGAACATTTTGGTACATGACTCTTTTTGAATTATGGTTTTCTCAGGGTATATGCCCAGTAGTGGGATTGCTGGGTCGTATGGTAGTTCTATGTTTAGTTTTTTAAGGAACCTCCATACTGTTCTCCATAGTGGCTGTATCAATTTACATTCCCACCAACAGGGCAAGAGTGTTCCCTTTTCTCCACACCCTCTCCAGCATTTATTGTTTCTAGATTTTTTGATGATGGCCATTCTGACCGGTGTGAGGTGATACCTCATTGTAGTTTTGATTTGCATTTCTCTAATGATCAGTGATGTTGAGCATTCTTTCATGTGTTTGTTGGCAATCTGTATATCTTCTTTGGAGAAATGTCTATTTAGGTCTTCTGCCCATTTTTGGATTGGGTTGTTTGTTTTTTTGTTATTGAGCTGCATGAGCTGCTTGTAAATCTTGGAGATTAATCCTTTGTCAGTTGCTTCATTGACAAATATTTTTTCCCATTCTGAGGGTTGTCTTTTCATCTTGTTTATGGTTTCCTTTGCTGTGCAAAAGCTTTGAAGTTTCATTAGGTCCCATTTGTTTATTTTTGGTTTTATTTCCATTTTTCTAGGAGGTGGGTCCAAAAGGATCTTGCTGTGATTGATGACATAGAGTGTTCTGCTTATGTTTTCCTCTAACAGTTTGATAGTGTCTGGCCTTACATTTAGGTCTTTAATCCATTTTGAGTTTATTTCTGTGTATGGTGTTAGGGAGTGTTCTAATTTCATTCTTTTACCTGTAGCTGTCCAGTTTTCCCAGCACGACTTATTGAAGAGGCTGTCTTTTCTCCATTGTATATTCTTGCCTCCTTTATCAAAAATAAGGTGACCATATGTACACGGGTTTATCTCTGGGCTTTCTGTCCTGTTCCATTGATCTATAGTTCTGTTTTTGTGCCAGTACCATACTGTCTTGATTACTGTAGCTTTGTAGTATAGTCTGAAGACCAGGAGCCTGATTCCTCCAGCTCCGTTTTCTTTCTCAAGATTGCTTTGGTTATTCAGGGTCTTTTGTGTTTCCATACAAACTGTGAAATTTTTTGTTCTAGTTCTGTGAAAAATGCCATTGGTAGTTGATAGGGATTACTTTGGGTAGTATAGAAATTTTCACAATGTTGATTCTTCCAATCCAAGAACATGGTATGTCTGTCCATCTGTTTGTATCATCTTTAATTTCTTTCATCAGTGTCTTATAGTTTTCTGCATACAGGTCTTTTGCCTCCTTAGGTAGGTTTATTCCTAGGTATTGTATTCTTTTTGTTGCAATGGTAAATGGGAGTGTTTTCTTAATTTCTCTTTCAGATTTTTCATCATTAGTGTATAAGAATGCAAGAGATTTCTGTGCATTAATTTTGTATCCTGCTACTTTACCAAATTCATTGAGTAGCTCTAGTAGTTTTCTGGTAGCATCTTTAGGATTCTCTATGTATAGTATCATGTCATCTGCAAACAGTGACCGTTTTACTTCTTCTCTTCCTATTTGGGTTCCTTTTATTTCTTTTTCTTCTTTGATTGATGTGGCTAAAACTTCCAAAACTATGTTGAATAATAGTGGTGAGAGTGGGCACCTTGTCTTGTTCCTGATCTTAGTGGAAATGGTTTCAGTTTTTCACCATTGAGAACGATGCTGGCTGTTGGTTTGTCATATATGGCCTTTATTATGTTGAGGTAAGTTACCTCTCTGCCTACCTTCTGGAGGGTTTTTATCATAAATTGGTGTTGAATTTTGTCAAAAGCTTTTTCTGCATCTATTGAGATGATCATATGGTTTTTCTCCTTCAGTTTGTTAATATGGTGTATCACATTGATTGATTTCCATTTATGGAATAATCCTTGCATTCCTGGGATAAACCCCACTTGACCATGGGGTCTGATCCTTTTAATGTGCTGTTGGGTTCTGTTTGCTAGTATTTTGTTGAGGATTTTTGCATCTATGTCCATCAGTGATATTGACCTGTAGTTTTCTTTCTGACATCTTTGTCTGGATTCAGTATCAGGGTGATGGTGGCCTCGTGGAATGAGTTTGGGAGTATTCCTCCCTCTGCTATATGGTAGAAGAGTTTGAGAAGGATAGGTGTTAGCTCTTCTCTAAATGTTTGATCCTGGGCTTTTGTTTGTTGGAAGACTTTTAATTACAGTTTCAATTTCAGTGCTTGTGATTGGTCTGTTCATATTTTCTATTTCTTCCTGGTTCAGTCTCGGAAGTTTGTGTTTTTCTAAGAATTTGTCCATTTCTTCCAGGTTGTCCATTTTATTGGCATATAGTTGCTTGTAGTAATCTCTCATGATCCTTGTATTTCTGCACTGTCAGTTGTCACGTCTCCTTTTTCATTTCCAATTCTATTGATTTGAGTCTTCTCCCATTTTTTCTTGATGAGTCTGGATAACGGTTTATCTCTTTTGTTTATCTTCTCAAAGAACCAGCTTTTAGTTTTATTGACCTTTGCTATTGTTTCCTTCATTTCTTTTTCATTTATTTCTGATCTGATCTTTATGATTTCTTTCCTTCTGCTAACTTTGGGGTTTTTTTGTTCTACTTTCTCTAATTGCTTTAGGTGTAAATTTAGGTTGTTTATTTGAGATGTTTCTTGTTTCTTGAGGTAGGATTATATTGCTATAAACTTCCCTCTTAGAACTGCTTCTCCTGCATCCCATAGGTTTTGGATCATTGTGTTCTCATTGTCATTTGTTTCTAGGTATTTTTTGATTTCTTCTTTGATTTTTTTCAGTGATCTCTTGGTTAATTAGTAGTGTATTGTTTAGCCTCCATGTGTTTGTATTTTTTACAGTATTTTTCCTGTAGTTGTTAGCTGTAACAAGCATTGTGTCGGAAAAGATACTTGATACGATTTCAATTTTCTTAACTTTACCAGGGCTTGATTTGTGACCCAAGATATGATCTATCCTGGAGAATGTTCCATGTGCACTTGAGAAGAAAGTGTATTATGTTGTTTTTGGATGGAATGTCCTATAAATATCAATTAAGTCCATGTTGTTTGATGTATCATTTAAAGCTTGTGTTTCCTTATTTATTTTCATTTTGGGCGATTTGTCCGTTAGTGAAAGTGGGGTGTTAAATCCCCTACTATGATTGTGTTACTGTTGATTTCCCCTTTTATGGCTGTTAGCATTTGCCTTATGTATTGAGGTTCTCCTATGTTGGGTGCATAAATATTTACAGTTGTTATATCTTCTTCTTGGATTGATCCCTTGATCATTATGTAGTGTCCATCTTTGTCTCTTGTAATAGTCTTAAATTTAAAGTCTATTTTGTCTGATGTGAGAATTGCTACTGCAGCTTTCTTTTGATTTCCATTTGCATGGAATATCTTTTCCCATCCCCTCACTTTCAGTCTATATGTGTCCCTAGGTCTGAAGTGGGCCTCTTGTAGACAGCATATATATGGGCCTTGTTTTTGTATCCATTCAGCCAGTCTATGTATTTTGGTTGGAGCATTTAATCCATTTACATTTAAGGTAATTATCTATATGTATGTTCCTATTGCCATTTTCTTAGTTGTTTTGGGTTTGTTATTGTAGGTCTTTCCCTTCTCTTGTGTTTCCTGCCTAAAGAAGTTCCTTTAGCATTTGTTGTAAAGCTGGTTTGGTGGTGCTGAATTCTCTTAGCTTTTGCTTGTCTGTAAAGGTTTTAATTTCTCTGTTGAATCTGAATGTGATCCTTGCTGCATAGAATAATCTTGGTTGTAGGTTTTTCCCTTTCATCACTTTAAATATGTCCTGCCACTCCCTTCTGGCTTGCAGAGTTTCTTCTGAATGATCAGCTGTTAACCTTATGGGGATTCCCTTGTATGTTATTTGTTGTTTTTCCCTTGCTGCTTTTAATATGTTTTCTTTGTATTTAATTTTTGATAGTTTGATTAATATGTATCTTGGCATGTTCCTCCTTGGGTTTATCCTGTATGGGACTCTCTGTGCTTCCTGGACTTGATTAACTATTTCCTTTCCCATATTTGGGAAGTTTTCAACTATAATCTCTTCAGATATTTTCTCAGTCCCTTTCTTTTTCTCTTCTCCTTCTGGGACCCCTATCATTCGAATGTTGGTGCATTTAATATTGTCCCACAGGTCTCTGAGACTGTCCTCAATTCTTTTCATTCTTTTTTCTTTATTCTTCTCTGCAGTAGGTATTTCCACTATTTTATCTTCCAGGTCACTTATCCATTCTTCTGCCTCAGTTATTCTGCTATAGATTCCTTCTAGAGATTTTTTTTTTTTCCTTTATTGTGTTGTTCATTATTTGTTTGCTCTTTAATTCTTCTAGGTCCTTGTTAAACGTTTCTTGTATTTTCTCCATTCTATTTGCAAGATTTTGGATCATCTTTACTATCATTTCTCTGAATTCTTTTTCAGGTAGACTGCCTATTTCCTCTTCATTTGTTTGGTCTGGTGGTTTTTACCTTGCTCCTTCATCTGCTGTGTGTTTCTCTCTCTTCTCATTTTGCTTAACTTACTGTGTTTGGGGTCTCCTTTTCCAGACTGCAAATTCCGAGTTCCCGTTGTTTTTGGTGTCTGCCCCCAGTGGGTGAGGTTGGTTCAGTGGGTTGTGTTGGCTTCCTTGTGGAGGGCACTGGTGCTCGTGTTCTTGTGGGTGAGGCTGGATCTTGTCTTTCTGGTGGGCAGGACCACATCCGGTGGTGTGTTTTGTGGTGTCTGTGACCTTATTATGATTTTAGGCAGCCTCTCTACTAATGGGTGGGGTTGTGTTCCTGTCTTGCTAGTTGTTTGGCATAGGGTGTCCATCAGTGTAGCTTGCTGGTTGTTGAGTGGAGCTGGGTCTTAGCATTGAGATGGAGATCTCTGGGAGAGTTTTCACCATTTGATATTACATGGAACCCGGAAGTCTCTGGTGGTCCAATGTCCTGAACTTGGCTCTCCCACCTCAGAGGCACAGGCCTAACAGCCGGCTGGATCATAAAGATCCTGTCAGCCACACGGCTCAGAAGAAAAGGGAGAAAGAAAGAAAGAAAGATAGAAAAGAAAAGAAAGTTAGTAAAATAAAAAATAAAAATTTTTTTTACGTAATTAAAAAAAGGAAAGAAAGAAAGAAGATAGCAACCAAACCAAAAAACAAATCCACCAATGATAACAAGTGCTATAAACAATACAAACAAACAAACAAACAAAAACGGACAGACAGAACCCTAGGACAAATGGTAAAAGCAAAGTTATACAGACAAAATCACACAAAGAAGCATACACATACACACTCACAAAAGAGAAAAAAGGAAAAAACTATATATATCTATATATAAAAAAGTAAAAGAAAAAAGGAAGAGAGCAACCAAATCAATAAACAAATCTACCAATGAAAATAAACTTTAAATACTAAACTAAGGTAAACATAAGACCAAAAACAAATTAGATGCCGAAGGCAAACTCCAAGTCTACCTTTGCTCCCAAAGTCTAGCACCTGAATTTTGGGATGATTCATTGTCTCTTCAGGTATTCCACAGATGCAGGGTACATCGAGTTGATTGTGGAGATTTAATCCGCTGCTCCTGAGGCTGCTGGGAGAGATTTCCCTTTCTCTTCTTTGTTCGCACAGCTCCTGGGGTTCAGCTTTGTATTTGGCCCCGCCTCTGCGTGCAGGTCACCTGAGGGCATCTGTTCTTCGCTCAGACAGGCTGGGGTTAAAGTAGCATCTGATTAGGGGGCTCTGCCTCATCAGGCTGGGGGGGGAGGGAGGGGTATGGAATGCGCGGTGAGCCTGCAGTGGCAGAGGTTGGTGTGAGGTTGCAATAGCCTGAGGCGTGCTGTGTGTTCTCCCGGGGAAGTTGTCCCTGCCTCACAGGACCCTGGTAGTGGCGGGCTGCACAGGCTCCCGGGAGGGGAGGTGTGGATAGTGACCTGTGCTTGCACACAGGCTTCTTGGTGGCTGCAGCAGCCACCTTAGCATTTCATGCCTGTCTCTGGGGGTCCGCTCTGATAGCTGCGGCTCGCGCTCTCCTCGCGCACCCTGAAACAATGGTCTCTTGCCTCTTAGGCAGGTCTAGACTCTTTCCTGGACTCCCTCTTGACTAGCTGTGGCGCACTAGCCCCCTTCAGGCTGTATTCATGCAGCCAACCCCAGTCCTGTCCTTGGGGTCTGACCTCTGAAGCCCGAGCCTCAGCTCCCAGCCCCCGCCCGCCCCGGCGTGTGAGCAGACAAGCCTCTCGGGCTGGTGAGTGCTGGTCGGCACCGCTCGTCTGTGCGGGAATCTCTCCGCTTTGCCCTCTGCACCCCTGTTGCTGTGCTCTCCTCCATGGCTCCGAAGCTTCCCTCCTGTCACCCTCCCATCTCCGCCAGTGAAGGGGCTTCCTAGTGTGTGGAAACCTTTCCTCCTTCACTGTTCCCTCCCAGAGGTGCATGTTCCGTCCCTATTCTTTTGTGTCTGTTATTTCTTTTTCCTTTTGCCCTACCCAGGTACATTGGAGTTTCTTGCCTTTTGGGAAGTCTGAGGTCTTCTGCCAGCGTTCAGTAGGTGTTCTGTAGGAGTTGTTCCACATGTAGATGTATTTCTGATGTATTTGTGGGGAGGAAGGTGATCTCCACGTCTTACTCCTCCGCCATCTTGAAAGTCTCCTCCAAAGTACTTTAAAACGTACTTTCTTAGATTTTCTTTCTCCATGTTGAATTTCTCATTGTGTTGTCTTGAATTCGGTGAGCTTCCTTATGACCATGACTTTGAACTCTTTATCAGGTAAATTACTTCTCTCCATTTCAGGAAGGTTTTTTCCTGACATTCTACCTTATTCTTTTCTGGGGAATATATTCCTTTACTTCTTTATTTTGCCTTTCTCTCTGTGTTGGTTTCTATGCATGAGATGTAATAGCCATCTCTCCCAGTCTTAAAGGATTGGTCTTGAGTAGGAGATGAACCATATTGTTCATCTGTGCCCTAGCTCTTGATTTTCTCTCACACCTTTGTGATTGTCCAAGCAGCCTATTTTATTGTTTTTAAAATTTAATTAATTAATTAATTAATTAATTTTTGGCTGTGTTGGGTCTTCGTTTCTGTGCGAGGGCTTTCTCTAGTTGTGGCGAGCGGGGGCCACTCTTCATCGCGGTGCGCGGGCCTCTCACTATCGCGGCCTCTCTTGTTGCGGAGCACAAGCTCCAGACGCGCAGGCTCAGTAGTTGTGGCTCACGGGCCTAGTTGCTCTGTGACGTGTGGGATCTTCCCAGACCAGGGCTCGAACCCGTGTCCCCTGCATTGGCAGGCAGAGTCTCAACCACTGTGCCACCAGGGAAGCCCCCTATTTTATTTTTAATAGCTCAAAGTTATTGCAGGTGTGCAAGACCTGTCATTCTCCCAAATAGGAGGAGCTCATTGAGCACTTTTATTCAGGCTGCTTGGAAGCAGTACCTTAGGCTGCAGCTTTTAAATTATGCACATTTGTACTGTCTGGTGGGATCACAGATTTATGCTGTTTTGGCCTCCAAAACCAAGTGTTTTGGAGGTGTGCCCTGGGTGACAGTTGAAAAAATCAGGGCACCAAACAAGTTAAAATAGTTCTTTCCTGGGAGATACCAGTGAGATATAGTGAGGCAGAGGGAGAGCACAGAGATGGCGTTCACCAGCTTATGTTCGCTGAGAGTATCTCCATAGGACTCTAGATATATGCCAATCCTGAAGCCTGCCCCTCCGGTCAAAGCTCCAAGTCAAGCAAAAACACCTCCTTCACAGAAAGAATGGGAGTGTTTCAGTCTGTTGTCTGTGCAGTGTCCTCGGCGTGGTAGTCTGCCAGGAACTGTCAGTCTGATTGTTAGAGTCCCATGAGACTCAGGAACACAAGGCCCTCTGGCCTCTAGAGCCAGGTGATCAAGGGGTATCCGCTGGGAAGCACCCTCCAAACCCAGGGCACCAGATGTAAAACCTGGATCACCAAACGTGTGTAAAAGCTCCCCTCTGTGATATACTTGCTCTCCTTCACACTGCAGAGCATGAGTGTGAAATTGGCATCTGTTGGCTGGAGTGAGGCAGAAGGGGAGGATAAGCATAGTGTCCAAGTTGGGACAGGGGAGGTAGCACCTGCCCGCTGGGACAAAGCAGAAAAAGAGTGTGAAGGTGGTGTCACCAGCCTCTGTCCCCAGAAAGTATCCCAGCAGGCCCCTATGTGTGTGTCAAATGAGATGCCTGCACCTCAGTCTGAGATTCTAAGGTTAGCAAATGAGCCTCTTTCATATACAGTCTGGGTGCCTCTGGTTCTGCGGCTTCTGTACCTGGCCCTGGGGGAGGTGAGTCTGAACGTGTGAGCCCTTTGACTGAGTCATTTCTCAGTTTGTTATACCTTTGTGGGTCTCATGGATGCAAGATCTATTGGCTTTCAGACCGAGATGTTTTGGGGACCCATGTCTCAGATGCACATATTAAAAGTTAGGGTACCCAGTGTGGGGTTCAGACTCTTTGCTCCTCAGGGAGAGAAGCTCCGGGTTAAGTTTCCTCCTGAATGTTTCTCGCCAATGGCAAGATTGGGTCTCAGCCTCTCCTACCTGCTTCAGTGTGGGTTTTTTTTTCTCATTTGCTCTATGTGTAGGAATTGCTCAGCTAGTTTTTAGTTTATTCAGAGAAAATTGTTCCTTATTTGCTCTAGATTTGAAGTATGTGGGGGAGAAGGTGAGTTCAGGATCTTCCTATGTTGCCATCTTCAACTGGAACCAGAGCTTATGTTATTCAGTAATAACATAAATAATGCAGCAAATAACACATGTCAGCAAGAAATTATTTGTGGAAGAAGTTTCTGAATCCTAGTGACTCAACTGCCCATTCAGTTGGTTATCTCCACTGATACCCCTCCTTATACTTCTGTAAACATGCTACATCTGTGCTCGTGGCAAGCTGGGGTGGGAAGGGAATGGGGGATGGGCAAAGGGAAGTTGCTAACTTAATAGTCAGTGCAGATAGTTCTCACAATCTTATAGGACCTTTAATTTTAAATTATTATTCAGATATCTACGGGGAAGTATGTAACATTAACATGTGATGATATTTCAAACAAGTTCCAGAAAAGAGAAAATTTTTAGAATTCTGTTCCCCAGTCTATATCAAAAGCTGAAGATATTTAACACTTCCTCACGAACCGTATTTCCATTTTAGGATGGTTCCTTGGACGTCTTCAATAACTAAATTCTCTTCTTTAGTACTTAGGACGTGGAGTTTGTAAAACTACCTGCTACTAATTACCTATCCTTTCATGTAGGCCCATCTTTTCATAATGACCATAGTCCTCAACTGTGTAGACTGAGGGTAGGATTAGAGCAGAATAGTAGCTGTCAACTTGGTTCTTTGAGCCTAGATAGTTCCAAGCTCAGTTCTCTCCTCCACACTGGCCTTATTTATTCTTCTATAACTTCATAGATACTCATTCTCTGGAAATAAACCCTCATCTTTGTATTCTCCCCCCTTGCCCCTGCTCCTTACCCCTTTCTAGACATCCTCCAAGCAAGCAATCCCGCCCATTATTTTGCCCAGAGTGAAGCTCCATAGCTGTTAATATATTCCTTATAACTTCCATAATATGTAAAACTCCTGGATGCTGAAGAGTCCCTTTATTCAAGTGGATAATTTCCATCTCATAAATTCTGGGGAATATCTCCAGTCTTAATATTCCTTACCTGCCCTGAGCTATCTCCTACTTCACATGCAGTAAATATGTGATCAAAGAACACATTCCAGAAAATTCAGAGAGAAAAGTTACTTTCACTTCACCCTCTACCCTGCCAAATAGATTAGCTATATTACCATCTGAAAATAGCATTTACGAGCTCAACAGGGCAAATGAGAAAACTTAGTGGAATATTTATAGCAAATTGTCAAGCGAGATGACTTTCCTCTCATCTCAGTATGCTTATATAGCTTTGCTCTCTTAAGTTGTTCTGTTAATAAATCTAATACCAGCAACCAGTCAAATAAAACTTTTTTACACAGGTAGTCTGATTTCAGTATGACTTAAATCTGGACCTCTAGAATTTTCTTGTGTATAGAAATCTCTTTGGTATCCTATTAAACTACAGATTCTGATTCAGTAGGTCTAGGATAGAACCTGAGATTCTGCATTTTTAACAAGTTCACAGGTGACGCTGAGGCACCTGATTCAGATTTCACATAATAAAGGAAACAAGACTTTAAAACATTTATATTTGTCCTAACTACATCAGCGTTCCCCTTCATGAGTGTGTAGAATGGAGCATTTCTGAAATGTGTGAACATAAGCTTACTAGCACCTGAGAACAGTTGGGAAAAGAAAATAGGAGTTCATAGGTCAATAACTCATGCACAGGCAAAAACAGCTAATATACAATTATAGTATTAATATCAAACAACATTGATGTCAAACGCATTCAAAAATTATAAATGAAAAGCAAATCATTATTCTAAAAAAGGAAGTTTTTATTTTCACAAATGTTTAAAAATGCAGCTACCTTTGAGCCAGGAAAGAAAAAAGTAGAGTATGCCTGTATGTATTTGATACCAATATTAAACACTAACTCACTTTTAGTTCATTAGCTCAGCCTGCTACAAATAGCTCAGAAAAACAATCATAGGTATTTCTGTTAGTGTATGCAGAAAAGGGTAATGGACAGTGATTCTTTTTTTTTTTTCTAACATCTTTATTGCCGTATAATTGCTTTACAATGGTGTGTTAGTTTCTGCTTTATAACAAAGTGAGTCAGTTATACGTATACATATATCCCTATATCTCTTACCTCTTGCATCTCCCTCCCTCCCACTCTCCCTATCCCACCCCTCTAGGTGGTCACAAAGCACTGAGCTGATCTCCCTGTGCTATGCGGCTGCTTCCCACTAGCTATCTGTTTGACATTTGGTAGTATATATATGTCCATGTCACTCTCACTTCATCCCAGCTTACCCTTCCCCCTCCCTGTGTCCTCAAGTCCATTCTCTAGTAGGTCTGCGTCTTTATTCCCATCTTGCCCCTAGGTTCTTCATGACCCTTTTTTTTTTTTTTAGATTCCATATATATGTGTTAGCATATGGTATTTGTTTTCTCTTTCTGACTTACTTCACTCTGTATGACAGACTCTAGGTCCATCCACCTCACCACAAATAACTCAATTTCATTTCTCTTTATGGCTGAGTAATATTCCATTGTATATATGTGCCACATATTCTTTATACATTCATCTGGTGATGGACACTTAGGTTGCTTCCATGTCCTGGCTATTGTAAATAGTGCTGCAGTGAACATTTTGGTACATGACTCTTTTTGAGTTATGTTCTCAGGGTATATGCCCAGCAGTGGGATTGCTGGGTCGTATGGTAGTTCTACTTTAATTTTTTAAGGAACCTCCATACTGTTCTCCATAGTGGCTGTATCAATTTACATTCCCACCAACAGTGCAAGAGGGTTCCCTTTTCTCCACACCCTTTCCAGCATTTATTGTTTCTAGATTTTTTGATGATGGCCATTCTGACTGGTGTGAGATGATATCTCATTGTAGTTTTGATTTGCATTTCTCTAATGATTAGTGATGTTGAGCATCCTTTCATGTGTTTGTTGGCAATCTGTATATCTTCTTTGGAGAAATGTCTATTTAGGTCTTCTGCCCATTTTTGGATTGGGTTGTTCGTTTATTTGATATTGAGCTGCATGAGCTGCTTGTAAATTTTGGAGATTAATCCTTTGTCAGTTGCTTCATTTGCAAATATTTTCTCCCATCCTGAGGGTTATCTTTTCATCTTGTTTATGGTTTCTTTTGCTGTTCAAAAGCTTTGAAGTTTCATTAGGTCCCATTTGTTTATTTTTGTTTTTATTTCCATTTCTCTAGGAGGTGGGTGAAAAAGAATCTTGCTGTGATTTATGTCATAGAGTGTTCTGCCCTTGTTTTCCTCTAACAGTTTTATAGTGTCTGGCCTTACATTTAGGTCTTTAATCCATTTTGAGGTTTTTTTGTGTATGGTGTTAGGGAGTGTTCTAATTTCATTCTTTTATATGTAGCTGTCCAGTTTTCCCAGCACCACTTACTGAAGAGGCTGTCTTTTCTCCATTGTATATTCTTGCCTCCTTTATCAAAAATAAGGTGACCATATGTACACGGGTTTATCTCTGGGCTTTCTATCCTGTTCCATTGATCTATATTTCTGTTTTTGTGCCAGTACCATATTGTCTTGATTACTGTAGCTTTGTAGTATAGTCTGAAGTCAAGTGATTCTTTAAGTCCAGTGATTCTTTAAGTGGAGTTGTAGATGGGCCAGAAGAGGCAGACGAAGAGAGAGCAGCCACACTGTCTCTAATACATAGAACTTCAACCAGAAACACTGAAGTAACAGATGGAACACACCTGCAACAAACTCCAGCTCCAAAGATAATTATTGTGTAGCTCAGACATTGATAATGGGTTAAGATTGACAGATAATTGCACATGTAAAAATCTAATGTATAGCTATGCTTTTTTTTCCTGAAATGATACCCCCTTTACCTCTCTTTTTCTGAGAACTGAAAGCTATATAGATTGTTCTCCATGTACTTTTCAGCAACAATAAGACTCAACCCATTTTAAGATACTGTAGACTCTCTAATTTATGTTAACCCCTTTGCAGATACTATACATTTTCAAACTTAAGTTTTGAACACCAATAGTTTTGTGGTGATTAAACAATTTTGAATGAAAATATGCCTCTCTAAAATATGGGGTAGTTTTTCTACGAAACAAAGCAAATTCATCCTTGTGTACAATTACACTTTCTCTGGGGCAATCAGCAGGTCAACGTTTAGTACATTCCCAAAAAGTGCTCCACTCCCACCTCAGCACGTGCACGTGGGCAAGCACACACATATCCAAACCCATTTTTCATATTAAAAAATCTATCTTCCATTTTTTTAAAGAAAGTATTGTACTTTCTACTGGGTATTTTTAATGTGTTTCACTTATCTCTGTGTATGGATTATTTTTCCTCTGCATAATTTATAGAATTCAGAGAAAATATGGTGAGGAATGATAAAGGTTAGAATATACATGTGTTTAGTTGAACAGTACTAAAGACACATAAGTCAAAACCTTTTTACTGATACCCAAATACTATGAGGTGCATTCTTGTATGAAGAGTTAAAATCTGAGTCACTGATTGGTTATGCAATTCTACCATGAGGTGGGTATGTAATTTCTCAACCAATTCTTTTGAACAGTTTCTACTTTACATCATTCAGCCCTACTCAGTTTAAGATTTAAAGAAGTATCCTTTATATTCCTCCTAGAACAACATGTCCACAAATATCCTAATGCGGCGAAAGTAGACTCAAGAATCAGAAGAGGATGTCTAGGATCTCATCTGTCTATATCTTAGGGGGATACTTTTTTCTGTTGCCAATAAATGAGAGGACATTATTACATCAGTATGTTTTGAGTAGCTTCAGATTTTCAAAAGATCCTTCTGAACTGGTGGTATCTTGGTTTGGGGTTTTCAGTATTTATCCTGGCAGCTAACATGAGGAGATTAATTATTCTTGATTTTATTATCTCAACAAACCAGTTACTAATAATTTATCCTAGAAGCCTCTGTGTATAAAACACAGACAGAATGTGGTCCACCTTCCCTTTCTATGGGGGGCCTTTTTAGGGGGCCTAGTGCTCTCTGCCATAAGTGAACCCCTGCTAAAGAAAGCAGGGTTACCTAACAATATGTCTTCTAATAAAAAGGAAAGATCCTTCATAGTCTAGACTTTAAGTACTGCAACTCTAAAGCATGACCAAGTATCTTTTTATTTCCTTTTCCCCCAACTAGCTCAAAAAATTACCTAAGGAAAAAGTGGTCAAGGTTGAATTTAGAAATGTTTCAGAAGGAAACGTAGATGCATAAAGAAATAAAAATTCAGATAGAATACATCAGTCAGAAAACTAGAGTAAATGTTTTGTGACACAACAGGAACTAGGCAAAGCACAGGAATTTAAGGAAGGACATCTTTTAATGTTTGAAACCAGTCTTTCTGTGGTGACTATGAAAGCAAGAAATACTACAACAAATAACTATGAATGCACATTGTACTCTTTGTAACGTCCCACACAACAATTTCTGTATTATCATTTACATCTCTTAATACTAGCACAGCATTCTGAAGTTGCCAAGCATAAGTTGTATGCAACTGAGTGAAAAGGTCAAAATCTACTCAGATTTCCAGAAGAACTGCAGAACATGGAAAATGACAGTCCCAAACATGTCCATTTGTATAATCATTGACAAAAATATAAGCCCATATTGTTATAAACAGCATGGTGGTAGTGCCTACTGATGCTGTACAAAGGATTCCATAGAGAAGGAAACTTAAGTAATGTA
This sequence comes from Eubalaena glacialis, assembly GCF_028564815.1. Lineage (NCBI taxonomy): Eukaryota > Metazoa > Chordata > Mammalia > Artiodactyla > Balaenidae > Eubalaena > Eubalaena glacialis. The sequence continues at coordinate 24,550,711 of NC_083723.1, read as the reverse complement.
TAATAAATGGTTCATAGGCCAGTCATTTAGTTTCCATTTTTAAACGTCTTTCAAAATGGTTGATGCTCATGAAAAGCAATGTCCTGACAGTCCTGGGGTCTGTGTGTTGCAGGGACACTGATGAGGGTAGTGATGTTTTCCCTTCGATGAGGAAGACAAGAGTTCCGGGTCCTGGATTTGTTTAGAACATCCACCCCTCTTCTGAATTTAGCAAAAGGGAACCAATCAGTGAATCAGTACCAAATAAAAATAACTGGATCATGCTGAAGCCACATCTGTAGAAACTGAAATCCATTCCATTGTGAACATGTTGAATTTTAAAAGTTACTGTTTTTTGTTCAAAGTGGGGATTTTAATGACATCTTAATAATCCTTTGCTCTGCTCAGTGCAGAGAACAAAAGTGCCGCCAGTTCTTCAACTGTAAGATAAGGTGTGTTTTGCAAAAATAAAGCATATTAAATCTTCATTTTGTAGGTCGATATTAAAAAAGGTCCTCACGTAGCTGGTGCATAAATGTCGACTCCTTTGCTTCCTGGAAAGCAGAAGAAAGGTAAGTACTTATCAGAAAGTCGTGGAAAAATGAAACTGGTAATATTCGAATTCTATGTACTGAAGATGTCATGTTTTCTAGTAATTAGCCCAATTTCTCAAGCTGTGGAGAAAAGTTCTATGATGAACTTCATGGATAAGGCAATTACTTTCCCATTCCAGGATACATGGAAGGCTGCTTCCCAGCTCTCAAGAGCTGCGCATGGCCAGCTAAGGAGGGGTAGCTCGTTAAATCTGCTCTGGATGAGCATTTCCACTCTTTGCTGTCCCTTCAGACCATCCTCCATTTAGCAGTGTATATAGTACTTTCAAAAGGACTATTGGCTTATTCTCTTTGTGGTCCATTAAGCAAACTCACACCTTAGCTCCACCATCTTTGCTTTACTCCCTCTTGTACATCCATCTCCTTATTTTTCAATTGTTTATAAATCTTCCCAAAGGCATAATTTATTATAATATTTGAAACTGAAGCTTGTTTAAGGAAATCTATATCTGTGATTCTTCTAAATCTAGTAAATTAGGTAATCTACAGAGAACAGTGTTCTCTATTTGTAAAGAAAAGAAAACAGACATATCATTGTGTAAAGAGCAGTAACTTTTCCTTGTAACAGTCAAATGTTTAAGCCAAGTCAATATACTTGTTGATAAAGACACTCTAGAAAGTTTTCAATCTTTCACCTTAATTTAGCCACATAGAGACCCAAGATATTGGACATTCAGGGCTCATTAAGCACTGATGAAATACATCATATAATTTTAATAGAGAATAGTATCAGAAAATTTTTACAACTACTCTATACTTCATTTTGAAAAGCATATTCTCCTACTAGAACAAGGTTTTGTTGTAAATTGGCTTTTCAGTGAATGATCTATCTATTATATAAATGGTCATATGAAGTACTTTGTTGAATGATAACTCATTTGTTACTGGAGTGATGACAGGTCTTAATGGTGATGCCGTATTTCCTTTATTTATTATAATGTGAATGTATTAAGTCAGCATTTTGAATACATTCTGTCCAAAAAGATTGTAGGCAGAATTGTTCAGTCTTCTTTGCAGGGAATAAATATAGGCCAAAAGCATCAGAACAAAAGATGGAGTTGCCTTCCTAGGCCCAAGCTCTCAATCTCACACACAAAAAATATTGGTCCAAAAATGCCACTTCATTTTTTTAATCTTCAATTTGACTGATTCACGTTTTAAAAATGGATAATTTTGCAGTTAAAATTTATAATTTTCTGGAACGTCTCCAAAAGATAGAAGGATGGATCCATGGCTATTGGAAACTCATAAAACTTTATTAGGGATTAGCTGTGATAATTCATGTAAAATATTTAGCATGATTTTGGCACATTAAGAAGGTCAATAATTATCAGTGGCAGCTTCAGAATTTCTATATAAGACAGCTTACGGTCAACAACCTGATTGAAAGTAGAGTAAGAAGACTTGTTTTGAAATTGTGATTTTTCATAGCAAGTATATTGCTTTTATTTAGATTCCATATTTTTTTGGATGTTCCTGGGAAGGAAGGGTGGATGGAAGCTATGGGTAAGTGGAAAATCCCCCCCCCTGCCGCCGCCTCAGGCCGTACCAGTGCCACGTATGATCATTAAAGAAAGGCTTCCATTTAGGAAAGATAGAGTTAGAAATTCATTCCTCTATGTACAAGGGGGCACAGGCACTAACGTCTAAAACACAGAGGCCTGAACCGTCTCTTCATTTTTGCTAAAACTCCTATCTGTCCACATTTACCTGATTTTTCCTGTAAACTCTGAGTAATTTGGTTTTACTATGTTGAACATTTTTTGTCTCTATTTTCTTGTACTGTTGTATTCGGTTCTAGCTCCCGAATTGTAAGCTCCTGAATTGTAATCATTCATCAGGGCTTCCACATCATGATTTTGGACAGCATGTCTATATGCAGCAACTCTGTTTTAATATGCTATCTTCATTTTAAAACAGCATATTTTTATCTTATCTATATCATTTGAGTTTTTAATTCTCATTAATTTTTAGCTTATCTAATTTTCCTTTTTATTTTCTTTTCCTTTGTAAATTTCAGTCTCCCCAAATATCTACGATTTTCAGCTTCACATACCCTTTCCTAGTCAGAGATATATTAATTATTTGTGATTTTTTAAAATAACTAGCTAGAAATAATTAAGAAATAAAATTTAGTACATGTATAGCTTTTGTGCAACATTCTAACTTTGCAAAGGTGACAATTTCATAATTTAGCCCATTCCTCCCAGAATAAAGATGAAATGTAGTGATCTGCTTAATATTAATAGGCCTTATTACTCATTCAGGCTTTGTTTATAATTTACATTAAGCATCTCAAAACTTCAAGGATGTGTTAAAAATGATAGGTGACTAGACATATCCAGAAATATTTGCAGCCTAGTTTATAACCTCTTTTTGATAAAATGAAAACAAGTAATATATAAACTAATGTTATTAAAGCCATATATAATTTTTGTTATATACTTACTTAATTTACTCTCTTTGATCTGCATGCACAGTATGAAATCATAAAAGCAATAAACATCACCACACCAACACAGAGTAAGGTAATTTCTACCAGGCCAAGGAGGTTTATTTTTCCAGTCACTTGATTTCTGAACATTTCTGCCTTCTCATCACCAATGGTACCAGTCTGTAATCAAGTTAATAAATAACGTTATTTGGTTAGATTCGAGAACAAAATACTCAACTCTCCACTTAAGTGTATCACTCTTTTTTTGAAACACTGCATAGATGTTAGTCATCTTTATCTGTAAGACAAGCCAATGGAATTCCCTTTGCATGTCAAAGAAGGCAATAAATGCCAAGGTAGAATATTTAGAGAGAGAAATATAATCTTCCTCCCTTGAAACATGTCAGCTAGCATTCTTCAATATACTGATTTCATTGATAAATACAATGGTCTTACTGGAATAGTCTCCAATTTTCCAAAGGCTGTTTCCTAGTGGCAGAGGAAAAGGCCAAGGGTCAACAGTTTTCTTCCACTAAAGGCTTATGCAGTTCATTTCCTAATCCTGTGGCTAATCAGTTCCCTGATTTGTACGAAAAATATCTTGTCAGGCACTAGATAGACTGCCTATATCTACTCTAACCAGGTTTTTATAAGTTTGGTTGGCTTTTATTAGCACTACAACATTCACATTCAGTTATTTGGAGTTACACATCTGCATGACTCTTTCCTAACACGTGCATTATGACAGGAAAAATTGTTTAATAAACAAACACATTATGAAAATAAGAACATGGAAATCTAACATAATCGTGATACTACTGTGTGATTTGGTACTCTCAAAATCATTATTATATAATTAATAATATATAAATCTCCCATATATGCAATGGAAACACAAGTTCAAATACTATATATGTGTATTCAGTTTTCAAACATCAAAAGCTTTTTCTATCTACTGAGAAGTTTACTGTTTTTAGTGACTAAGAAATAAAAATACTAACCTCATTAAGCCAAAGAATAGGCACAAAATAGTTCTGCTTCAGACCCTTTAAAGCTCTGTAATAAACATTGAAAATAATTATGAAAATATATACTAATATACTACCCATATATGACAGAAATGTTAGTAATTATTAGTGAAAATAAATGTTCAGAAATTAGCTGCTCTTGAAACTTGGTTAATTTAATTAAATTAAATTTTAATTAAATTAAATTAAAATTAAATTTTAATTAAATTAAAATTTAATTTTAAATTAAAATCATTTAAATTTTAATATGCCTGTTTCTCAGACATCTTTCACTCTTATAAATCTTTCTAATACAGATTTCTAATTAGACTGACTTTTTCTAAGCATATGTTTTGTCCTTTCAACAAATTATACCCAGGAAACTAAAATATGAATGCTAGAAACTAGTCTCTTGAAAATATTTGGGCAGCTAGCAAAATGAGCAGTGCCACAAAAGTTATAAGCATTTAGTAATTATTTAATGACATAAAGCCAAATAGAAGGTGAAAGTTTTATTATTTCCACTTCCTGTCATAGATATACCCACATTCTTACAAGGAGGTAGTAAAAATCATAATGAAACTTTTTCCAAGGGACTCACTCAATTTTTCTTGCTGGCTTGACCAATATGTTGATCTGCAGCCGTTTTGCGAATCGTAAGGTAAATCCAGTTATCTAAAAAAGAACACACTAAAAAATTACCAACTTATTTTAAAAACATTCTTTTATAATATCCAAAACTTATTTTTACTGTTATATAGAACCTAAGGTGAAACTGTTGTACTTAAAACTTGTGAAATTTATTAAATAATTAATTGGACTTATTAAATATTACATACATAACTCTCCATAATTACATTTTTACATTTTATGTGTATATACCTGTGCGTATACAGATGTATTCACACATGCGTATATATGTGCACGTGCGCGCACACAATTTTTTGCGCAAACTACTGTCAAGGTTTTAGTTAGATTTTTGATATTTATCTGAACTGGTTTTGGGGAACCAACAACAACAACAACAACAGTAGTGAAACCTAGAACTCATGTAGTCAGTTTAAATCCTGAACTATATATTATCAAATATATATTCAGTCAGAATCCATGTATCGTCCATATAATTATAATGCTACTTCTGTCATTATTTAAACTGAAATGTGACTACTAAAATCCTGGCATTTCATTTAACTGTTGACAAGGGAATATTAAAAGTTAAAACTGTTACACTATAGGAAATTTAATAGATTTTTTTTTACACTAAGTATATCATAGATCTTGCCTCAAATGCACATATACCCATAAAATTTTTTAATCCCTCATAGTCTACAGTGTCCCTTCATGTAAGCAATACTTGCAGTTAAGTATAAAAGAAGCATAAAAGAGTACCTTATACCAAATTGTTTTAAACTGATTGATTAGAATCTTTTCCATCATTGTTATTCCTGACCTTTGCTGAAAAACTAAAATTGAATTACCTTGACATTTCATAAGCAACAATAGGAAGAAATCAACGTAATTTTCATTGAAATAAAAGCAATTTATCAAGATTGTGATACAATAAATATGATCAATAGATGCGATTGACAAAAGGAGAGAATTAAATTTTTCCTTCATTTTTAAAAAACAAATGAGATAAATAATGTATTTGCTTACAGGTTCAACATCTAAGTACGTGCTGTGTTCTTCTTCATTTGGACTTAAGCCTTCAATAGGTTGTGAAATTTCAGGACTTGCATATAGAAAATGAGGAAGTGAAATATACACGGGTTTTCCTGAAAACAAGTTTTAAGAGACAATTGGTATAAATTGTTTTCCTCATTTCATATGCCACTTAGGAAAGACTTCCTTGAAAATAAAGCTTTTTAAGTTAGAAAGAGAAATGCATAAAGTTGGCTTTGAATACTAATTGGGGGATGAGGGTGAGGGAAAGTTATTGTATCATCTGATCGCTTTTTGATCAAAAATAAAATATAAATTTCTGCATCATCTTACTAACCATTCAGTTGATGTCTGTTGTTTATCCCTTAGGTGTTTATTTTCAATATGTAATGCTTAGCTGCCGAACACAAAGTTACAACCATATACCTTCATGTTTCAGGCAGTAGTATGTCTCTGGACTGAGAATTTATTTAAGAGGCTTTTCTTTCTTTATTATCACCCATTCCAACATGAAGAAGGTAAGCAAAATAAGATAGATAGACTCCAAATTTCACGTTTGAATCAATTCTTGTCTCAGAGACACCCTGAAATATACTTATTTTTATTTACCATTTTCTAGGGTAGAAAAGGTTAGACAAACGTCAGATGGGTAAGTTGGGATGCTCAGAATATTCTGGGAACTATTTTCATTTTACCCTAAATCTAAAAGAAGCACAGGGATTCTGCACAGCAAAGAAAACCATCAAAAATGAAGAGCCTACCTATGGGATGGGAGAAAATATTTGCAAAACGCATATCCCATAAGTGATTAAAATCTAAAATATGCAAGGAATTCACACAACTCAAGAAAGTAAATAACCCAATTAAAAAATGAGCAAAGGGCCTGAAGAGACATTTTCCAAAGTAGCACAGGGAAATATCAGTAGGGTTTTACCTAATAATAACTAAGTTTTGCAACACTGAAACAACTGGGACCTTGAAAGTGGTACAAAAATCAAAATAAAAATATCCTACCACCGCCTTTACTTTCTGCCCTTATTGCTTTCACACTTTAAATTTTTGGTGGAAAGGATTCCTGGGTGAAGTTTAAAGAAAACTACAAATTATGGCATGGATTGTGCCATCGAGAACTTTTACTCACCGTCTTTGCATTTGCCAATATCTAGCACACCATATGAAGTACAATTTTTGGAGATAATTTTTTCTGTGCAGAAACAGTGGTTGTCTGGATTTTGAAGTGGAGATGCAAAAGCCAAGGATGGAAGAATAAATCTATACACAGGGATTCCTTTCAGATTAATTTCGGCTCCAAACACAGCATAGATTGACCTAAACACAGATAGATAAAGAAAGATCTTCATTCTGGGAAACTGAACTTCATTCTGGACATTCTTTTTTTTCTTACTCTTAAATTTATATTATTGCCTTCAATTAGAGAAACTGGATATGATCTTGTTGGAATTCTTGCTTAATTTTTAGGGAAAAAATTCTTGTGAAATTCTAAGATATACCAGAACTCCATACCTGAGTATGAGCTCTTCTTACCTTTGTTTTCAAAAGCTTCTGAGAATAATTTTTGCTTGTGAACTACCATGGAGTGTTTATACTGAGGACATTTCTCAGAGTTTCCTTTATAGATTAAATATTTATATGACTCCCTCAAGTCCTCTATTTGTGCCCAATTTAAATTAAAGAAAAATAAAATTTCAATCATCTACCACTTAATCCTGGAGAGAAAGGCTGCTCACTTGCTGGGGTGTGTGCATACGGGTTTTGATATATGTCTCCTACACTCCCCCATTTACCAAGTGCCCACCATAACCCTGGCAACGTACCGGGACTCGATACATGTTTTCTAATCCCCAGTTAGTTAACTCTAGTTGAAGAAATGCTGCTCTTTTCAGTTTTACAGATAAGGAAAAATTCAGAGATATTAAATGCTTACCCACACCACAAGCGTTTAGAATCAGGGCTAGGATTCAAGGATACCGGTGTGTGTGCCAATGCTTTTGTAATAGCTGCTAGGCCCCATCAATTTGAAAAGATGCTATACTGTCTGTAGAGCATATTAACATAGCTCTGTGACTGTGGTATCATCCTCTTTGGACATCTTTACAAAGACTGAACATGCCTTTCTAGACTTGACTGTTATTACACATACTACTAGTTTAGTAAAAGAATGAAAATATAGTTCTTGCTTAGAAATAAAGAAGAAAATGATTTGCATTATGGAAAATATCCTCCTACATCTTTCAATTTTTTAAAGACTTATGAACACATTATGAATTCCATATTATATTTCTTCTTAATACATCAAGAATAGACTTCCCTAAATGTGCTTTATTTTTCTCAAATAACATGATTATTAAGTATGAGCTTCTTGGTCTGTGTTTTATCTCTTAGGGAAAGAACTGTGACTTCGAGAAATACATCAATGTCTTTGTCTTACCTGCAAATGTCAGAGGAGAAGAATTGCAATACCTGGGTCTTCTCAACGAAAGGTGGAAATGATGCTGCGTCTGTTTAAAAACCAAGCCAGTGGCAAGGGATTAGGTGTAATGTGTGTCCTAGACAAATCTAGAAATCTTGATTCCAGCAGGGTTAAGAGAAATATAATGCAAACTGTATATATAATATTAAAATTCTCCGGTAGCCACATTTTAAAAATGAAAAAAGTATCTGGTATATTTTATTTAACCCAATATATCCAAAATACCATCATTTTAACATACAATCAATATAAAAATTAACAAAAATCTCAAAATCCAGCGTGTACTGTATACTTACAGCACATTTCAGTTTGTACTAGCTGCATTTCAAGTGCCGAATTGTGGCATGTGCTAGCAGCTACCACATTGAACCAGTCTGTACACTATACACAATCACTGGTATTCAATTTCATACTAAATTTTCCCACTCCTTAAAAATAAATGAAAACTAAAAATCGCACGTTGTTAAAACTGTGATTGTGTGTTTTGAAATCCTCCACCTATCAGTAGAGTGGCACTTTTCTTACCTTGAGGTTCCTTTAGAACTCATTTTGGTAAATGTTGTTCTTACTTTTAATAATGATTCATTCACCTACCCTAATGTCTGATTAATATTTTTTAAGTCACTTATTGAAGTTCTCTCACTAAACAGAATTTCATGCAAATGGTTGGAAAATGTACACATAAAATTAAAAAGGGCATTTGTTGAATTTATTGAATCTCTACTATGATTATGATCCATGGCACAGCACACACTGGATATAAGCCGAAATAACGAGATTATGCCTCCATTTGCTCCACAAATGAATATCACCAAAATGAGCCACCACTGAATGTGTCTGTTCAAAACAGTAAGACCCATCCTTCAATTATGAATACCACGCTCTTTTTCTGGTAACTGCACTAACCTTGTGATCTTATTACATTTCATTTATATTCTTTTGATAAGTGAAATGTAACAGAATATCTCAATGAACTTGATACTGACATTGAGAGAATGGGATATTGAATATTACCTTAAATTCCACAGATAGGCCGCTGTATGGGCATTGTCTACAACTGCTGTCCCAACACCTTAGCCATTCAAGGAAAAGAATACCTTGAAAAGCTTTAAAAATGATCTGAAATATCATTGAAAATTGTGTCATAATGACACCAACAATTACCATGGGCCATGACCATAAGATAGCTGATATTAGCAGGGCTCTTTTTTGTAATACATTCAAATGTAAATCAATATTTTCATTTTCTTTCTGTCTCTTTAAACTTATCGAAGAAGGTAGAAGAAGTACATCTAAATCGTGATAAAAAACACCTTGGAACATTTTCCATTTCATTAGTCTCTTTCCTAGTGCCATAACTAAGAATCTCTCTCACAGGGATTCCATCAGAGTCCTCTGGCCTGTTCAGTCTACCTTTACTCCTAGTTTGTTTTACTGCTTTTTTCTTCTTAGATCCTTTTAACTTCATGCCTGATGCATATGTATTTATATTATAGTCATTAACGAATCTTCTAATTCTTGTTTTAAAACTTCTCTACTTCTCTGTTTTGGACAAAGTTTTAAAATATATTTTTAAGCCCATAAACAGTAGTTTACTATTTAGAAGAAGCACAGTATATTTTTCTCTGTATCTAAGGACTGAAGTTTATGCTTATGAAATTACTAGAGTTAGTGGTATTGGGACACTTGACTATTTGCAGAAATGAACTGCTGAGAAAGGACTTCCTCACCCATCCCCTTGACAAAGAGCACTACAAAGCAAACTCAACGTTTGGGTTTGCTGTTTTCTTCTAGAAGAGTGTTAACAAAATTAAATAAACATGCAAAACTCAGCAATACGTTTGTGAAAATGAACATTCTCTGTTTCCTTTTTATTCCCTGCCTTTTACATAACTTTTTGTATTTAACATTTTGCATCTTCATTATATTACTTTCCTATAAAGTATTGTCTCACTAGCTTTGTAAACATTATACTCTGCTTCTGCTTCTTAGCAGCTGAAAGTTCACCTCTGATTTTAATTACCTCATGGGATTCGATTCCCATTGCTTTTTACCATCTTAATTCTTAAAATAATAGGCATATGTGTACTTTGCTTTTCTTTAAGGAGAATAATAACCTGGATCTACCACACACTAAATCTAAATTCATGGTACCTTCTTTCTTCACAACTCTAATTCAGAATGTTCATTTCTGCATACATTTTTCATGGTTACTACACTTATAACCTTGTTTTGTTGCTGCTGTTATTTTCTCTCTCATTTCTGATCATCTCATTCAAAAATCCATGGCTCTGTCTTAACAGCTTCACTGATTCTACCTCATATTGAAACCTCAGTTTGGATGCATGTTTTACTTTTGTACTTATCTTGATTTTTTAATTCTTTCAGTTTTAAACTGTTATCTACACAGTATTTACAAAAGAGGCAGACAGTAACTACTACTCTGAAACTTTCTAACCCCTGACTTCTGTGGCCAGGGAGGGAGTTCAATTAAGTAAAGCTTTTATGAAGCAAACATTTCCCCGGGAATGCAGTAAAGGCTCATCCTCAATGGTTAATCTTCAGAAATCCCATCACATTAGACAGACATTTACTAAGCCTACATAAGAACAGAGACTCTGAATTATGTTGTAGGGATACGAAGATAGGTAAACGCATACCCTCAACCTCCAGAACATTGTAGGTACCCTGGTGGATTTGTAGGAGAAAGGAGTTGGTTTCACTGTGATTATTACCACAAAACAAATGCCCTTACCTGTACCATTAATCATGTCACAATAACTTGGCCAATAGGAGAGATTCCTTAGGAATAAAAAAAAAAGAAAGAAAGAAAGAAAATGATCAGTCTCATTTCAACAGCACCTTTTCACATTACATTGTCTATTATGAGTCAGTACTCCTGCAAAAATAATAAATATTGATTAGACTAGATGTGTCAAATGCTAAGTTTAAGAAATGTCCTAAGTCATTTGGTCTATGTTTCGTTTGAAGTTTGCATCTTGTTGAGATAAATGAAGTGCCTGATGCCATTAAGTGGCCAGATTATACAATAAAAGCTGCCAAAAGTTGGTAGTTAGAAACAACTTGGAACAGAGTTCTGCAAAAAGGAAATTGAGAAGCACTTATCAGAAATTTAGCTCTCTACTTAGGGGAAAGGTTTTTTGTTTTGTGTGTTCAACTGAATAGGAGGAAAATATTAACCAGATAACTGGTATAAACTCAGTATGAGGGAACAGGGGAGTGTGGAGGAGGACAGAAAGAAGCAGATGTTTGATCAGTAGAGATTAGAAACATGTAGATAATCAATTTATACTTTTCCTCTCTTTTATCTCTTACATGAGTGGGCATTAAAGTAGGATGGAGTTTATTAATTTATACTCTGGTATCTACATAAGATATATGTATCGACATATATATCTGGAAACAATAAAAACAACAGTAGTGATAGTTTCTCTGCACACTCAGCCACTTTTTGGTGATGGAAAATGGGTTTTTCACACTCCCAACATACCATCCAATAAGATGTCAAGGCAAGCTATTGTTTTGTTTTGTTTTTTAATTTAATTTTATTTATTTATTTTTATACAGCAGGTTCTTATTAGTTATCTATTTTATACATATTAGTGTATATATGTCAATCCCAATCTCCCAATTCATCCAACCACCATCACCTCCACTGCTCCTGCTTTTTTAAACAGAGTAAACTTAATCGTGCTCAGTCTTGCCATGGTCAGTTAAATTAACGTTGTCATAATCTTAAACTCGTGAAATTCTTATTCCAATTTGGAGCATTTAGTAACTCTCCTCAAAAACTCTCTGTAATATTGAAATAGAGGAAATGCTCACTTGCCTCAATATATAGTGATTTCCCCTAAAATGAGCATTTAGATGTGTTCATTTTCCTCCATTAGAATTTTCAACAAAAATACATGACTATGAACTCTGTAGAAGAAAAAGGACTACACGAGTGTTTAACTGTTTTAAGCAATTTTTAGATAGGAACGCAGTGTGAGGTAATGTTTACTTAATTAATAAAAATATTTCATCTCTTTTGATTTTGATTATTCTTTGTCAGGAAATCATTGACCTAAAAGTCATTTTAACGTTGAGGAGAAAAGGCTTTTCCCTTGATATTTATTGGGGTTCTTCCTATTTTAGACGTATGATGAATAAATTAGGTGTACTCCAGATAAACAGGCACGAGCTAGGGGAAAGTAGGAAATCATGGCTATATGAACATATCTCATTCTACTACTACTTCACAGGAAGCATGCTCCTTATTTTCAAGTTTAATATGTCAGTTTTAGCACTTGAAATACTACTTCCCTTATTGCATTGATAAAGTTTTTAAAAGCTAAGTTATCAATATGGAAAATTATTTCAAGGAAATTTTGAAGGGAAAAGTCATGAAAGTGTTGGCATGGATTCATTAAGCTTCCACCTTTATAGGCACATTTAGTCATGTCCTTGGAATGAACAATTTTTATTTGACATGCTCGGTTAAAATAAAAAAAGCAGAAAGATATATTTTCCTACTTACTAGATGATGGAGTTGATGTACTGATTTTCTTCCTTTTCATTTGTGGTTATGTAATTGTATGAGTGCACGATAACGCTGGTTATGCAGCAGAGATGGAAGTAGTTTCTTTAGATTTCTTCATGTAAGAGACCCTGTGCATAAAGGTCAACCCTCCGTGGGGCTGACACTCAGCACCTATGCACTAGTGTGACCAGTCGTCACAGCTAAAGGGTTAACACCTGGCAGAACGGGAGTTTCTAGGGCTGAGATACAGGCAGGTCTGTTCCATAGGTTGGTGCCTGTACATTACCAGTTGTTAAATAAGTTTCTTGCCTGCCGTAGAGTATCCTAGTGACACACACACACACTTTGCCTGGATACTTACTTTCTGCCTTTATATGTGTCGATTATGGCAACTTTGCTTATGTCATCCTTTCCGCTGAAAACTTTATAAACTCCGTCTGCAGTATTGTTGTACTGAAAAGATATGTACAAGAAAAAATTACTTCTACAACAAGCCACATTTTCCAAGTTATAAAACATGTAATTAACTTACTTACACATTTCTCAGTGGTTGTTCATAATTATTTTATATGATTTGAAATATATATATGCAATAAAGTTTTAAAATGTTTGGTCTTTAACATTTTAAAAAGACGTAATATAAAAGGTGCCGAGAAATAAGTGCTAGGTGCTGAGACAGAAGGAAACAAATAGCAAAGCTGACATCCAACTCTAGCACACTTTTCATAATTAAGCCAGAAAGGCCATCTTAATCACTACTCCTATTTTATTGAGGTGAGGGGATAATGAACAAAACCTATGAGAACAGTGACAGATTTCTAGAAGTAGTCTCAATGTTATGATCTTTAATAAGATAATAAGTGGTTATGAAAGATTAGGTCACAAAATTTAAAACAGAATTAGCCAAGGAAAGAATTAAGAATATTTGCGTTAAATAATAGTAAATGAATTTATTATCCCTTAAGGCTTTCTATATTCATATTTGATTGATATATGAACTTGCAATCCTAAAAACCATCTAAAGTAAAATAACAACCATCAACTGGAGAATATAACTAATACGTCATATAACGCCAAATGAAATCACAGTCATATTTTCAATGCAATAGTCACCTTGTCCTATTTATAATTCAAAACATTATGCTATAACTAAGTACATAACCAAGTTCACATTTTTCTTTATCTCCAAACTGCCATTTCATGGCATTTGTAGATTCCTAGAAGTTCTTATCAACTAATTCTGGGAAAATATGACATTGCTGATTTATCAATCTGCTGTGCAATTTCTGGTGACTTTTAAATTTACATTGAAATAAATTTGTAACAGGTCTAGAGAAGGAAGAATGATATGATGAATACAATTAACAAAAACAAAAATATGGTATTAAACTTGATTTTATCAGACAGGAAATCAAAACGAAAAACAGTGTTCAAAGTCTTACCAGCTTATAACCTTATTTTTGACAATTGTATATTTATCTAAGAGTGGAAACTTGATTAAATGTGCTAAATTCAGATAAGTAAATTCTCCCAACTAGGAAAACTAAATTCATGTAGGTAGAGACTTTTAAAAACTTAGAACATGTATTCCCAGATCAGAAATAGGGTAACACACTAAATGATAAAATTATGAATTGCCAGTGCCATTATATTTATCCAATTAAAGTCTAACAGTATCGACATTCATATTTCGTACTCACAGGATAAAACACACCAACTGTAGTGGTAATAGGGTATGGAACCAAACTCAAGAATGGATCCTTATAGCCCCACAATAGTTCTTTCAAAGTTCTCTTTTGAAACATAGACGATTTTGACTTTTTGATAAGTGAATTAAGTACTCCTTGAATAAATACATTTGGGTAGAGGTGGGGTGCAGCCTGCAAAAAAAAAATCACCATTTAAGACACCAATTGCAGTATCAGATTTTAAACAAATAAATGGAAAATACTAGAATTAAGCTTGATAAAACAGTTTTCAACTGTATCTTTAAAATGACTGCCAAATCTTGCCAAGACTAAAAGTGTATTTTTTCTTCAGCTCTGAATGATTACATTTCTCTGCCTCAGTGTGAGCCACAGGAAGAAGACTTTCAAAGTTAAATCCTACTTTTTAAAAAATACACTTTAAAAAAAAGTTATTTATTTATTTATTTTTGGCCGTGTTGGGTCTTTTTTGCTGCGTGCTGGCTTTCTCTAGTTGCGGAGAGCGGGGGCTACTCTTCTTTGCTGTGCGCGGGCTTCTCATTGCGGTGGCTTCTCTTGTTGCGGAGCACGGGCTCTAGGCGCGTGGGCTTCAGTAGTTGTGGCTCACGGGCTTAGTTGCTCCGTGGCATGTGGGATCTTCCCCGACCAAGCCTCGAACCCATGTCCCCTGCATTGGCAGGCGGATTATTAACTACTGCGCCACCAGGGAAGTCCTAAATAATACACTTTAGTTTTCTAATTCAGTTGATTATTCTATAATCTTGTTATCTTTCCAAATGAGTGTAATTCAAAATAATGCCGTAAGAACACATTTTCATAAAAATGACAAAATAAATGATATCTAATGGTAGTTCTAATCGTGAGATTAATTACAGAGGATTCTAAAGTATTTCAAAACCAGTAATTTCGCTGTTTGTCTACTCACTGCTACAGCCAGATTGAGAACAGTGAAAGTGTCGTTCTCGGTTCCAACTGATAGTGAGGGTTCAAAGATGGCACCATTGGGCTGTAGGAAAGAGACGGTGTGGGTCTCAGGGTCCTGGGTTATATTTTCCTTGGCTAGATAACGAACTCTGAAAAAAAAAGTAAATAAAATTCAAAATAATTGTTTCAAGTGAACCTTAAGTCTCAAATGCCGTTCATTCATGCAACAAATAATTTTTGAGTGCATAGACTATGTCAGAAATTAGGCTAAACAAGCAGGTTAAAATGATATATAAGCAAATGCTGAGTTTCTAGCAAATCAGAGAAGGCGGGGTGGGGTGGGTGGGGAGGTGTCTTAGAGGTGCAGAGCAGGGGAGAAGGAAAACGTGTTATTATAGGAGTTTGCACAGAGTCTGGGAAAACACAGAACAGGTACAAACCCAGGCTTGGGATGGTTATGGTGGGGATAATGGACAAGACACAATTCCACATAAGTGGTCTGAATGACAAGGAGAAGTTTAGTTAGGTAAAATAGGGTAGAAAATAGCATGTAGAAGATTAAGGAGTAAGAACATGGTGTAATTTTAGATACGCAAACATTTCACTATGGTTGGTTTACAGAGTTAGAGTAAGGAGAGTGGTGGAAATAAAGCCACTAAAATAAACAAGATCTCAAACATAAAAGGGTTGTGCCCTGTACTCAGATATTTAGCTTTTTATCCTGAGGGTCGAGAGGAAGACAGCAGAGAGGTTGAAGGAAAGGAACAGTAACAGCACATTTCCGTATATTAGAAAAGACTTCAAAGTTCACAGCCTTTCCAGCATGGCTTTTCCATAATTTCCAGTATTTTAATGAGAATTAAAGATAACTAATGGAATATAATTTCCACTTTAGAGATCAATTCCCCTCCATCTCTGCCCCATATATTGTATACTTATTAGTTCTAAGCTCCTGGCTCTAAAATCTCTAGGCAAAGTACCAACTACTTTTTAGGAATGTGGTGAAGGGTTATATATGGAAAGAAATCTTTTGCAAGTATAAGATATTTACTGAGATGAAATAAGGTATACATTATTCATTGCTATATCATATATCTGAATGTCTATTATGTGAGGTTCTAATAGTTATCTGTTGCTATCTAACTAAGGTAAAGACTGAAAAAGCATGGGACTGAAATGGAAAAAATAAAACAAACCAAAAACACCTGACCTGATTTCAATCAGGTATAATGAAAATGTAAATTCCTATAAGATAGGTATTATGTGTGTTTTGTATCCCCAAGCAGTGTCTGCTACATGGTAAGTTCTTGGTAAATATTTTTGAATGAATAAATTTATTGTTCACATTCTTTAAAAAGAGAATTCACAAAAAATGGAAATAGATTTTATTTCTAATGTAATTTCATCAAGCTTTATTATTTATTCTTGGAGTACTGTAGACATGCAAAGAATATAAAAATCTGGAACATCTCCCTGGAGAATCTACTACTCATCAATTACTGTTTTCTATTAGATAACTGTATATTAAAATTAGATAACATATTAACATTTAAAATTAAAATACTTTAATTTTCAGGATTATATATATATATAGATATATATATATATAAAATAATTGAAATAGCAAAATAATTGTGACCCAAATTCTAGTCTACTTAGTTGTACTTACATTGTACCAGTAGATGGCACTGACTAACAGAAAAATCCTTTAAACTGAGGCCTGTGTTTAGAAGGTACTTTTAAAAAGAGAACCTAAATCGCTAAAGTTTTTGTTTAAAAATTAGAATGTATACAGGTTTCAGAAAGTGTTGGTTAATAAGGCCAAAGGGAGAAATTTGCCTCAGATTTTGCTTTCTATGTACTCCTGCCAAAACAAAGTAATTAAAAAAAAAAAAAGATTGGATCTGAGAATATTCTGAAGGAGCTACCAGGTCTTCATAGAGATGGTGTAGGTTGGAACATATATAATTCAGATCTCTATCCAGGCTATTTTATGCTTTGACTCATGTCACATCTTGTCAAAGTTTCATCAAGCTCACTTTAGCAGCCAAAAGCCAAATAAGCCTGTGGTTCTGTTTGAGGAGAGACATCTCCTCCACTTAGAATTTCAACTGAGTTCAGGGTGTAATTGATGGGCAAGCAGGATCACCTCAACACGTGGAAGACTCTCAAACTATTAACTTTTTCGGAAAGGTAAACAGTCATTTTCCCATCATTTAAGGCATCCAAGCAGACACTAAGGACTCTGTTTTGTTGACATCATGAGACAAGATGACTTGTAGTTGATCACAAATTCCTTTAACATTGTTATATAAATAGGAGTTTATTGTTTATGTACTTTAGCTGCAAATCCAGCTTCTCTTCTCCAATCCTCCTCTCACTGCTTCTCCAAGTAAATCAATTATTTCTAACCCACCCCCTTTCATCCCTTAGAGAGCAAGGTTTAAGCCTCCAAGAATAAAATATGTATTAACTGTCAACTATCAGAACAGGATTAGGACTAGATTCATTATGTTTATGTTTTTCCATACCCCAATTAATATCTTTAAAAGTAAAAACCCCTCCAAACAAACAAAAAATTAAAAACTGCGATGAGTTCCCAGATTCTAAGTATTCTCTTTTATCACATGTATTCGGTTCTCTTAGGGTATGATTTTTAATCAGTTATGCTTAGATTCTTACTAGGTCATATGTGAATTCTACATTTTCATAGGTACACATCACAGCTACAACATTTTTTGGACGAAGGTATTCATACAGGCTTTTCATAATAACATAAGAACTATAAGACCATGAAAAAATAAAAATATTTTCCAAGGTGAGGTGTTGTTTTGTTTTGTTTTCTGGTTTTTTTTTTTTGTAACATTGAAAACCATGTCTTCTATGACAGAGCTGTGAATAGTCGCAGACCTGTGCCTGGAGACAGGAGACGTGGGGATAATTATTAGGACAGAATAGGCACCAAGGCTCTTGGCAGCTTACATATCATGTGCTATGGCAGCAGGCATCACCCTCCCAACTACACTGTTATTTCATTATATTTGAGTGTGAGTTGTCAATCTAGAAATATATTAACGCATGGAAAGGAAAGAAATTATATAATCATAGACTATCTGAAACAGATAAGAAAGTAAAACTATGAATTAGAAGAAATCATTACAAATATGAAATTTTGTAATAATACTTGATCATAGCATATGAGTAGTTGTATTATTCTTGAGGAAAAACCACTCATGTGTATAACAAATGATACAGTAGGATTAGCTATGTTCACATATGGACACCATAGATATATTCCTAATACCTGGATAAGGTTAGTGTTCTTAGCACCTCAATCTCCCCTTTTCTTACTTTGATAGTTAGGAAATACACATAGTCTATAATTTAGATAGGAGAAAATGTACACAAATATCTAAGAGTTACCTGTTCCTAGGTTTGTGTGAACATGGACAAATCATTTCACTTACCCTGGTGTCAGTTTGTTTTTAAATTTACAAAATGAAAAGTTCTGGCTAATTATTTCCCCCTACTTCCAATAGCCTACGATTCTATTCAAAAGTATGTTAAGGCATGTAGATAAAGGTATAGCTTATTCAGTCTCAGTACTGAAGAAAACATAAGAATGAAACTACTGAATAAATACAAACACCCACATGACCTGCAAATTATTTTGAATAGAAGTCCTTAGCAGGTATTGTAGTTAGGTAGAATCAGTTTAATGCTGTGGTTCTCAGAATTGAGCGTGCACTGAAATCCCCCAGAGTATTTGTAAAACTCATTGCTGAGCTCCAAACCAAGAGTCTCTGATTCATTTGGTCTAAGGAGGGGCCTGAGAATTTGCATTTCTACTTAGTTCCCAAGAGATGCTGATGTTGTTGGTTCGGGAGCCACCCTTGGAGAACCACTCGTATAACCTACACTTTCAACTTTAGGATTTCAAAGTGCTCTGGTTTTAGAATTGTGATAGATTTTTTTCTGTTTAGCATGCATATTTTAGACTTGTTGAGAATACAGGCCACAAGTGTAAAACTCCTGTAACTTCCTAAATGTATGGCAGTTAATTGACGCTGATAAATTCATAATAAAATATATATTTCTTATCATCATTAAATCCTTAGATTAGGGTTTTATATAGGCAGAAACAAAAATTTCAGTGTATATTAATGGTAAGAAAATAACAAGTACATTTCAATACAATGACATTTGTCAAGTGGAAGCTTTTTCAGAAATACATATGGTCAAGGAAAGAGTGCCACTTATTGCGGGGACTCGCTCACCGGTACGTGTAAGGACCTCTTTGCTTAACTTTAATTTTGCTGCTGTTAACTGCCACCTCCTCTGGATTCTGCACATCAAAGATCCAAAACTGTCTGTAAACTGCTGTGCCTGTTTTAACCCAATTTTTAAAAGCAATTGTACCTTCTTCAAGTACAGTTTCCTATGAAAAAGAAAACAAGTTTGGGTTATTTCTTTGTAGTAAATATGGGCACTTGTGGGAGTTTAAAACCATTAATGAGTTAGTGAAAGAACCAAGCTCAAGTATCTTGTTTGTGAGAACCTCTGCAACCTGCCACAGGTTGCAACAGAAATGTTTTCAACACATTTGATAGCAATAGCTTTTCGTCAACCTTTTTTTTAATCTGATAAGAATTTTTTTTTTAATTTTATTTATTTATTTATTTATTTATTTATGGCTGTGTTGGGTCTTCGTTTCTGTGCGAGGGCTTTCTCTAATTGCGGCAAGTGGGGGCCGCTCTTCATCGCGGTGCGCGGGCCTCTCACTATCGCGGCCTCTCTTGTTGCGGAGCACAGGCTCCAGACGCGCAGGCTCAGCAATTGTGGCTCACGGGCCTAGTTGCTCCGCGGCATGTGGGATCTTCCCAGACCAGGGCTCGAACCCGTGTCCCCTGCATTGGCAGGCAGATTCTCAAACACTGCGCCACCAGGGAAGCCCTCGTCAACCTTTTACAAAGAGAATCAGTGTGTAATATTACAGACATATCTGTCGATTGTAAGGCCAACCATTAGCAAGCTTTAGAGTGACCTTATGGCAATATTGCAACAGTTTATAACACAATTTATTAAGCTAATTTAAAGCTTTTCCAAAAATTTCTTATCAGGTTGAATATTAATTTCTCTTCTGCCCTCAGTGAGATGGATTGAAGAGGCAAAATAGAAAAACTGAGAGAAAATTCTAGTGGTATTGGAAGCTTTTTCATTTTCTTCAAAAGTTGGATACTTCAGGGGAAAATCACTTAATATTTGTTAAATTAAGAAAAACACAAATTTGACTTCTCCCCTTCAAAACCCTGCTAAATGAGGCTTTCCCAACTCTCAATACATTTGCAGAAACATACTAGTACATGCTTCTAAAAATTACAAGTTTAATTCATTATTATTAGGTTAATACTTTTTTTAAAAAAAGGATGAAATAAGGAAGTTTTCATGTTATCCTTTTGTGAAATCCATTAAAAATCTTTGATGCTCCTTGTAATAAAGATAGACAAATAGAAAAAATACCAATGACAGAATCAGAAAACCCTACATTAGAAATCTCTCTTGTGCTTCAGGAGCTGGGACTGAATAGAAAGTCACCAAACCCCTTGGGTCAATTTCAGTATCTGTAAAACGAGGGAATTATCATAGATGCTCTCCTGGATTCCTTCCAAGGCTTTCACTCTCTGAGCAGGAAGCCTATGAAGCTCTAGTAGTTAACGCAGACAAAGGTGACTTTGTAGCAGGCAGTGTTTCCAAGTAAGTACCTTGGGAGGAATGCCCAGGTGTAAAGTTCCAACTTACCTTAGTGCTAGAGGAAGAGGGAGAAAAGTATTTCACACAAAATGAGCCTAACAAGACCCATGAATACAGGGACAGTCTGACCTGTTTCTTTCCTTCACCTGCAAGCATCCATTCATAGAATGATGGATCAGGAAAGGACATTGAACATTAGCACATTTTCTAGGAGAGCGTGCTGAGGCTCTGAGAAACCAGGTGTCTGACCCAAGGGTAACCGAGGCAAATACCTAGAAGTAGAATCATGATGAGGATCCTAGTCTCTGACCCTTAGGCTGGTCCTCTTTTACACCATGTTTTTACTATTTTTGTTCCTGTCACCTCTGCACTTAGTTGGTAGAAGTCAAGTTAAATTTCATATCTTCAGGAAACTTTACTTATTACTTAGTGGAGAGAATAAGGGAATTCCTTAGAGAAGAACAAGGCATCAGCTAAAATGCCTTTACAAAATCCTGTGCTGTTGCAATCATTGCTGTTGCAATATACACTGGGTACATTGGAGCTGCTAAAGCGATGTTAGATCTTCTTACTTTTTACAAGCAGTTGTCCTTGAAAATCTTTTTATTTGCTCCTAAAAAGTCTATTTCCATAGCAAGCTCAAAATTAAGACAAAATTGTGTACAGATAAAGTATTAATGCTATTCTTTTAAATGTAAGGGTGTTTACCCTAAATGATGGGGCTTTTGAAGCTGAAATCTATATGGAAGCTGAAAGCTGTGTTAATTTACCCATTTCAAGAGACTTTATGAGGGGAAAACTCCCACGAACATACACACATACACATTATTACTCTCACACTATAGAATGTTAAGGACTAATATATATAGTATCAATTGTTTATCATGTATCTCTCAAGGCACATATTTTATTTCAGTTCTTAATGAAAGGAACTCAATAATGTACTTGGCAGGACAGAAAACTCCCTAACTCTGATGCTTGTGCATTTCATATCAAAAGACACTGTAACTGTATCATGCCTTTCTTCTAACGCCATGAATTACTTTGTCTTATTTGTTGACCTAGAGATTTTTTTTAATGGGGAAATTGAAACACTAAGAGTTGAAACGAATGCATTGAATTACTAGCTTTAGAATTAGGGTCATCTAACCCCATCCAGTTTTTAGAAGTAGAAGTGAGTCCTAGAGAAGCAGATGTCTGATTCAATGTTGTATGACAATTTAGTAGTAGATAATGGAGAATCTGGCGTTTCACTCCAATCTTGTGTGGTTTCCATAACACCATGGTTTGTTCAGAGACACAGAGAAAAATATTGAAGCAGTCACAATAGGAATGAATTTCTTCTGATCCTAACATTACCAAATGTACTAAAAAATTGTATAGGCCTCTTTGACTACGAAGGCTAAATATATCATAAGTTCCTCTAAAAGGAGCAAAAGTTTTTATGTTCTTTGTGAATTTAGGAGGCCTTGATTTTAAGTTGACTTTGGACTCTCTACCCTATTTTGCAGATCTTTTACTAAATTTGAAGTACAAAGGTGATAATTATGTATACAGAAAAAGTAATATTTAACATCCTCTCACTTGGCTAATATGTACATCAGTATCTGTCCCTGACTTTAAGTGTTCAGACTATCCAGCCCTAGTAATGAGTGGATGCCAGCCTGATGACTGTCACATGGCATGGTCTCCAGCTGAGTTTAAAGCCACTTACCTTGAAACTTCTATTTTGCTACATTAATTTAAAGGCAGATATATGGGACTGTAATGCCCTCTATCTAGTCACCTGGTCACTTGATTATTGCTGTTATGGGAAAACAGTACTCATCAACTTTAGTGTAACTATTAAAATGTCCTTGATATCTTCCTATGCCTGAAGTATATAGAATACATATGTAGAAAATATATCGTCCCATTTCTCAGGGCTTACCTGAGAAATCTTACCCCATGTTATTATTTTTCTAATTGTCTCTTACCCCATGTTATTATTTTTCTAATTGTCTCTCCTGTTAATCCTATATTTTTGGCACATTTTTTAATATTCTTTCTTCCCTTGTCACAACATTTAGTTGCATTTCCACAACTTTTCCCATAGTATTAGACAGTCCTTTGACACTTTTATTGGAGCCTTCTTTGGACTTTCAAAATTTTATACTTCAAAATCCAATTCAAGTCTCACCTTCTTCCTGAAGTTATTGAATACTCTGAGAAAGTTCTCTTTCTACATAATATTTATTTTCTATAATATATGCTTTAGAATTCAATTATAGAATTTCACAGGTCTCTAGTTTTTTACAATATGCTTTTCCCCAGTTAAAATTTATATTTCTTGAGATAAATATTTATTTTATTCTCTCTTAGCCTCTATATAAAAGCCAATTTTTGATGGCTCAAAACTCTTATTTCCTCAGGATTAGCCATTATGAACTTAGAGATAAATATTAAACAATTAAAATAGATGCTGGCACCTCTCATGCCATCTAACAGGGTCTAAATGAATAATATTGTTGAATAATAAGAAAGAATAGATGATCACTATTCAGCTACAGATGATCAATTATGTATCAAAAAATAGTCTTAGTCTAAAATGCTGTGCACTGGAAGATTACTGTCACTTTTCTATTCTGAAGATTTTTCCAAAAAATAAGTTATAGTCTCTGTGTTAGAACTGATCCTGTTCTCTCACCACAGAATATACAGAAGAGAAGCAAGTTTATAGAGCAGAAAGGGTGCTGAACAATGGCAATTCCCTCTCGCACTATTAGATACTCCCCACCTCACCATCACCTGTCTGTCTCTATTGAACTGTATTAAAAATAGGGCTTCCCTGGTGGCACAGTGGTTAAGAATCCACCTGCCAATGTAGGGGACATGGTTTTGAGCCCTGGTCCAGGAAGATCCCACGTGCCACAGAGCAACAAAACCCGTGTGCCACAACTACTGAGCCTGCACTCTAGAGTCTGCGAGCCACAACTACTGAGCTTGCATGCCACAACTACTGAAGCCCACGCGCCTAGAACCCGTGCTCCTCAACAAGAGAAGCCACCGCAATGAGAAGCCCGTGCACCGCAACGAAGCGTAGCCCCTGCTCACCACAGCTAGAGAAAGCCCGTGCGCAGCAACAAAGACCCAATACAGCCAAAAATAAATAAATAAATTTATAAAATATAATAATAATAATATCAAGAAAACTGGGAATTCCAAGGAAGGAGATGGAATTTAATTTAATTTAAATGCATGAGGTTGAAAATTTTGCAGTCTGTTAGCAAGAGAAAGGATAGAAATGACTATATTGTTATTAAGCAAATATAGCATGCAAGTATAGAAACTGTACCTAAAAATGTCCTATTTTTAAAAAACCTATTATACTAAGACAAGAGCTATAATGGTATAGTGAGAAAATTTTTTAAATTTAAAGTCTAAGCATTTTAGCTAAACAAACAAAAAAAAACATTGGAAAATAGTAACTTCTTGTCCTGGGTAACTAGATTTGAAATTAAATCTTCATATTTATTTGTCAATTAGGTCAGTGCTTTAGTGAAATATAATTGTATGTGTTTATACTCCTAGTAAGAGTAAGATGTTAAACATGGATGAATGGATGAGACAGATCAAGGTCTTAGCAGGAACAGAAATCGCGGTATGAGTTGGTAGTCTAGCCCATTTTCAGATTCAGTTCTTGTCGTTCTCCATGTGCACTGTGCTTACTAACGTCTAGACCGCTGACATCTGAACCAGGCTGAGAGCTGAGGCCAGCATCCAGATATGTTTTATTTGGCTAGCATTGTATTTTAAAAATGAACATACATGCCTTTGGGCAGAGCACACACTTTTAAATTCACGATAGTCCTTGTCTTGTTTTTACCTTGTTCTTGGTAAATCCCCATTTTTTTTTTTTTTTTTTTTTTTAAACCTTGTCTCCAAACCCCTGAAGCCATTTGAATTTGCCATCCCTGGTTTAGGACTTGAGCAGATCTACTTTTCTGTATTCTAGTCTTCCTTTTCTTTATCAATTAAAGTTGGTGAGTATGAAACTGAATTAGAAGGAACTAGGGTGGGAGATGAATTCTAGTTTGTTGTACAAAGCCTATATATTAAGTCACTTTATTTATAGTGACTTAATATATAGGTGACTATATTTTCGTCACTTTTATTTTTAGTTTTGTTAAAATTACAGTCAACTTGTTATATATATACCAGGATATGTTCTACATAACATTTCTGGAAGTATTTTCTAAAAGTCAATTATCAAACTTCATCAATAAGAAATGTTTATAAGACAATCATATATTATTACACATATCATATAGAGCAGTTTACCAAACAAAAATAATTTTTACCAGTTTTACCAAATATTCCTACATCAATATTAAACACAATTTTGTTTAAGTTATATATATATTAAATATGATTTTGCCTTTCTCAACATTAATGAAAGTGTAACAATTTTATAAATGTACCCTCACAAAATAATACTCATTTCTCATTCAAAAGCTTATCAGCATACTCTTTTGACATAATTAAATGCAATTATTTCTACTTACCTGCATTCCTATAATAGTTTTTTATCAGAAATTAAATATTTAGACCTAAGATGACAGTGCATTCATATAGAATATGAATGGTAGAATATACATCATACTGTGACCACTTCTCTATCATGTAGAGTTTCAGTAGTTCACAATCACGTTTGTGTTGGAGACACATTATTGCGAGTTACAATGAAATATCAAACAGCCACCCTAAGCCAAAAAGGGATGGAAGATAGAATGAATCAGGGCGGCAAGAAATATTCTTGAAATTACTTGTACCTTTTTAATTGTCTTCTCAATAAACATGTCTCCAACTGGCATTAGAATACCTCCAAACACAGCCAGGACTGCACCAATGACAGCACCAGCGATGAGCCCACAGTTTCGATCGCAGCCCATTTTTCTTGTTCAGGGAAACACTAAGGTTCAGCACCTGCTTCTTTTAAGCTCCCGGGCCTGATGAAGGTGGTTTCCAAGAGGTCTGGTTCTATCATTAGAAGGAGATCATAAAACAGAAGCATAAGTATCATACAAAAAGATCAAAGTACAAGGAAAACACGCAACTGAAACAGATCATTTTGCCAGTTATAAATAAACAGATGCTTTTTTTTTTTTAAACAAAACTTTCTAGGTCTTGTCCTTTCTTGATTTGACCTACCTACCAGTGGTAGAAGTAATAAATAATGTCACATAGAGCAGTTCTTCAAAGTTCTCCTCTTTAAAATTTTCCTTCTATGGATGATTATCTAAGGAGAATATGCTTACTGTATATTCTGAAATCTTATCTAAGGAGAATATGCTTACTATACTCTCGCCCTCTGCTTACCTTGCATCAGCCTGGGACACTTACGGGCATCTTCACCCTCTATTTGGCTTCTCCACCCCAACACAACCATCTGCACCCTAACTGGAGTTCTCCTGCAAACTGAATGTGGGTGGACTGCTGTCCATCACATCTAAATGCTAAGCAAGTTTGGTGACAGATGTTTTCTTTACCTTTTTCACAAATAGAAAGATACGGATTTTACAGGAAATGATCTGCTGAGTCTCAGAGGAATCAATTCTTGTAATCAATTGTAAGCTATCTGTTAAAACAAAAAAGCATGAGTAAATTGGGAAAATACATTGTCAGAAAATTAGCACTAGACTACTCCCTAATATCATCAAAATTATAATCACTATTAAAAGAAAATTCCACTTTCATCAATATCGAGTTCATGCCTGTGTTCTTTCTTATACATGGTGTTGAAAACATTGAAATATTTTAAAGAAGAGTACTTCATTTTCAATTTCTTTTTTTAATAACTGATTTTTAGATAGTCTAAAGGTGAAAAGACTTTAAAGAAAATATGTAGAGGATGTCTAGTTTCTGTGATAGACATTGCTTTCTTGCTGGTCTCAAATATATATATTTTAACATATTCAAGGGCAATATTGTTCATTTTGTCATGGGCAACTGACTCATGCCAATTCTGTTAAAAGCAACTAGATTGTGTCAATATGTATTTCACTTAGTCAGTCTTATCTTTGGAAGAAAACTCTTAGTGGAATAAGTAGATCCTATTGTAACAAAGTTAATAAGACTTTATTATTCAAATATTGAAAACATACTCATTTGAGCTATTTTGGTTGCAATAGCATTTTTTATAATGGGATTGACCTGACATCAATAAACAGAATGTGCTTTGTAGCTTATAAACAAATATTCCCTACTTCAAAATGCCCCGGCCAAGGAAATCAAAAATGCCAACAGAATGGAGGCTACAGACAAAAAAGAGGCACACGCAATATTTTTCTCAACCTTGTAAGTATAATAATAGTTATATTTTGTTATGGTCTCAGATTTTCCCTCCATAGCTTTGTTGTGGTTGAAGTACCACTCTGATGATTTTATTAGTAGTTCTTTCCACTTGAGGAAACATTTAGTTTTTTTAAAGTATTCATTGCATAGCTAAGAAAATAGTGTTAAGACTAATGTTAAGAAAATAAGAC
The DNA here is from genome assembly GCF_028564815.1 of Eubalaena glacialis. NCBI lineage: Eukaryota > Metazoa > Chordata > Mammalia > Artiodactyla > Balaenidae > Eubalaena > Eubalaena glacialis. The sequence continues at coordinate 24,523,076 of NC_083723.1, read as the reverse complement.
TTTTCCCCAAAATGGAAAAAGATGCTATAAAATTTTTTCATGGCAATTTATTTATTTTTCATCCTTTAGGATTTCCCTTTACCAATGCCTTATAGCTAGGATACTTCCACTGTAAATCAGGATGAGCAAACTGATTCACACTGAGGTCCTCGTGGCTAAGAAGCTTGAATAGTCATTAGTCTCACATGTTTTTTTCCAATGTAAACAAAACACACAAGCCTAAACAAGTGATTTATTTTTCCTGTGGAATTTTATGTGTCCCTGAGCAAGTAGAGTTGGCTTTTTATTAATTGCTTGGGGGTGGAGGGGGAAGAATATATGCTACCTCCTATGGCTTTGGCCAGGATGGTCATAATGCAATGGAACAAATTATTTAAACCTGATAATAATGACTAGATATTCACAAGTAGGATCTCCTTTGCAAAGGATAATTGTACAGCACCTTAAAATTTTTGTGAAACATCATCTTTTAAACGATCATTGTAATTGCTAAGTAGAGAATGTCACCCAGGTGTTCTGTACTGTATTCAAGTGATCATATTCAGGGGAGCTTATCAAGTAATATTTTACTGAATGCCCATTTTATAGAACACTCTCCAGTTCAAAATCTGCAAGTTATACTTAAGGTAGTCATCAAAATACAGGGATCGAACCTGCTGTAATTGAGACTGGTAGACTGGAGAATAAATAAACCGAAGCGTGATTGGCTACTCTCTTGCCAGCTGACCTTGGGCAAGTCACTTAATAACTCTAGTCCTCCATTTCCTCATGTGTAAAATAAGATGCTAAGATGAGATCCCCAGTTTTTAATTTAGGCAGCTGAACTGGTTCTTCACTCATATTCTTACATGGAAGACCAGGCTGAGTGACTTTGATTACAGCAGTGGTGGGAACCCCGAGACCCTGATTCCTAACTTGGTCTCCCCATTCCCGACTAACACTATCCTATCCCATGTTTTGGAAACTTGAGGAGAATCTCTGTAGAAACCTATGGACTGCAATTCGTTAAAAAATTGGGACATGAAATCCCGAGGGTCAAATTCTAGTTTTGTTTCTATAACATCATGAATCTATTAAAAAATACAACTCAAAGATAAAATCATCTCTTTCAGAAAGATACTGTATTTTCTATATAAACACCACTAAAAATTATTCAATATTAATGTCATTTGCTATTCTGACAGATGGAATATAAAATGAGTTAAACATTACAATTCTATTGTTTCTGAGATGGATAGAGGTGTGTATTATTTGCCCCTTTCCAGATCTATGCCATCACCTGGTTAAGAATCTACCTGACCTTTCCCAGAATCATTCTCCTTTATTCAAGCAGCCCCATGGACTACAGGAAAGAGTTTCTGCAAGGGGCAAAGAGTCCCAAGAAAGTCCACTGGATGACCCAGGGGGCAACAGGTTATTCAATGCCTCTCTCTTTAAACCTGAAAACTCATTATTATGACTTCCAAGGACCCTGAGCCCAGAGATGTGAAGTCATGGGCAGACCTGGGTACTGCCTAGGCTCTGTCTGCTTTGAACTTAAAACTGAAGTGAGATAGTATACACAGCCCACTACTGTTGAGTCAAGTTCATCAGAAAACAGAAGTGTCAATAATGTATTGGGTTGAATTGCATGGTTAGACAGTTCTTAGTCTGACACTGTCTGGATGATGCATAAGCAAAGATACAAGAGTTACTCTAACATTCCTGCATGTGTGTACTGATATTTTCAACAGAAAAAGATTGAGTTTATCTAATTTTTCACATTTTCTATTGGCCGACATACTTTTGTTACCTTGATGTAAGTTTCTATTTTTTTTTCTCTCTAAGAATAGGCAAGATATTTCACATGTGTAGTGTAGTCCTTTATCAATGGCTTTGCTTTCCACAGTTTCACTTACCCATGGTCAAAAGTGGTCAAGTGAAGGTAACTGAACCTGTAGAAAGCAAACTCTTGGCTACAGGAGGACTACTTAGGGTTTGGTGCTATCTCTGGGTTCAGGCACCCACTGAGGGTCTTAGAAGGTATCCTCCACACCCGTGAATATGGGGGAACTACTTACTTGCATTCATTTATTATGCTTCAGTGCCCTGTCACCATAAGTAAGTATTGCTATTATAATTATACTTTAACCTTATGACCCTTGAACAACACAGAGGGATTATGAACCCTGCAGGCAGTGGAAGATCCACATATAACTATACAGTCAGCCCTCCTTATCTGTAGTTCTGCATCTGTGGATCCAACCAACTACACATTGTGGATCAGGTAGTACTGTAGTATCTACTGAAAAAATTCTGTGTAAAAGTGGACCCACAAAGTTCAAACCTGTTCTGTTCAAGGGTCAACTGTAGTTTTATTCACCTGAAGCAAAGGAGGGACCAACAAATAAAGTAGGACATGCACTGAATACATAAAAGTTCAGGTTACTCAGGACATTCTATTCAAGAGCTTCATAAAAAAAGTGTAGTTATTCCCCACTCTCCTCTCACATGTAGCCATTTAGAGCACATAAAATTTGTGTTTTGCACACTTGGTTTTCTCAATAGTACAGCTTCTAACATAATAAAATTTATTTTACTTGCTAATTTTAGATTAAGTTTTTTTTTCACTGTTATTTCTTCTTCATAATAAGACATTGATGTCTGTAATAACTTACTGCTTGCTTAAAGTACTTAAATTTAGAAAACAAAAAATAATCAAAGGTACAGGAAAGAAAACATATTTTTGAGACCTATAAGAAGAAGGAAGAGAAAATAAAAAGAAATGTTTTAAGATATCACTAATCCCATAACTTTCTTGAGTCTATATGGAGATCAGCTGTATCCTGTCATTTCACAGACATTAAATCTTGTTCCTTTTGTAGAATTCATGAGTATATGTTCACATGGCTGTTTCTTTTTTTGCTGTCATATCTACGAAGTGTTTCCAGATGAACTTATGAGCGTTATACCTTTCCACTATGTTGGAAACCTGGTGGTAGGAACTGAGACTGAGCTATAAGAAGCGTCTCCATTAGTAGGTCAGAATAATAAAGTTCCCAGAGAATCTGTAATTATTCCCATGTGCAGATAGAGCTGTGTTTCCTGGGAAACTCCACCCAGAAAAGGCATGGCCCAGAGGTACAGTTTCCTGGGATGTGAACTACGAAACTTTAACAGTTTCAGATCATAAGAGTATGTACTTGTACCATAAATGAGTGCCAGGACCTGGATGACATTTTCTAACTCATGAGTGAGTTAGAAATTTCCTATTCTATCCATAAGCCTTCCTTCCACTTTTCCTTGGAATATGAAACCAGATCACACACCTCTGTTTTCCACTAGACACACACTGTGATTCTTTTGATACACAGTCTTCCTCACCTAATAAATACAGTATCTGCCCACAAAACCCAGTTTTAGAGTTTTGGGGGTGATTAATTCAACAACAGGTTGAATATGAATGATGAAAATTAGCTTTCCAAATTAAGATCCTGTTCACACTCTTACTTTATATGATATCTAGGTGTGTTTACAAAGCCATGATTCCCTAGCCATGAGTAAGATGCAGATTCACATCAAGCTAGTTAAATCAATCATTTAAATCTGGTTGTGTTTCATTATGTGGAAACAGAAGGACATTAGACTAGTACTTATTTTACACACAATCCCAACATATAAAGATAGTTAAAAGAACTATCTGGTCAAAGCTATTCTGGTCAAAGTTGGCAAGACTGTGGCCCTTTCCCCTTCCAGTCACATCTCATTTGGGCTCTGAGTCATCCCCACAGAACCCAACGGCTATGTGGAAAATGTTTAAATAACTAGATTAGGAGATCTCCGACACCTTCTCTTATTCAAGTTACCATAATCCTTTTAATTTATATGGGCATTTCCATCCTATCAGAATATATGGAGCTAAACGTATATAATAGAAAAAAGTTTATAGACATCTATAATACAAAACAATAACATACTTTACTAAATTATGCCTTTCAAATATAACAACTTAAAACTTGTTTTGGTGGTAGTCTTAGAAAATTAAAACAATAATTACATTGACTTCATTATTACACTAAATGTTCTTCTAGAAGCAAACCAACCTTTCTGGAGTAGTTTTTGGAGTACTTGAGTATAGAGATTACTATAGGTTTGAAATGATTCTCTTAGAGTCATGTCCGTTTAAATAGGATTATCTAGAGCCATGCTTGATTGTCGAGTCCTAGATAGAAATGCTATTATCTCTTTTTTCCCAACCCAACTCTTACTATAAACAGTAGAATACTATAAGATTTGCAATAATTATGACTCTGAGCTTTGAATTCAAATAATTAGGTTCAATTTGCAGTCTAACATTATAGTTTTCTGTGGCTCAGTTTTCTCTAAAATGGATATAAATACATCATATATGGTTAAAAATGTCAAATAAAATTCAATGAGATAATGAATAAAAATTCCTATCATAGCACATGTTATGTTATTTGAAATATTATGGAATATTATATTGAACAACCATAACATAATAGTAAAATGTTATTGCAAATTGGCCAAGTATTATTTTTTAAAAATCTAATAAATGTGTATAAGTTACACAAAGAAGAATGATTATTTCCAAAACTCTTAGGTTACAATAAAATCTGATGAAATGGTTTATTCTTATGTATACCAGGATTTAGAATATCATGCAAGTGAAAAGGCAACTTCTAGGTTAGACTAATGCTCCTTGAAACTTTCAGCCATGACTTGGGCCAGTGAATTAAAACATGTTTTGATTAAATCAGAAAATAGTTACAGAATCCATTCCTTCAGGAAGAAAAAAAAAATCCACACGTATTTTTTACTAACATTTTCTTAAAAATTAAGTGTAGCAACTATAACTTCCAAAATAAATTCCAAAATTTTTAGTACACTCTGTCCAATACCTCTCCAGTTGTAATTATGTTATTCCTCCCAGCTTAACTTCTGATGATTTTGTATTGGATTTATTGTTCCAGTCTCATAATGATTTTGGTAAATGAAAAAAATTTCTATGTATTTTTTCTCTCATAAATCCAGTCCACCACTGAACTCTCTACATAACAAAAATTTTAAAAATTATTATTTTGGTTATTTTTTGAATGAATACTAAAAGCACTGTTTCTTTTACTAATTTAAAACTACACAGTCAAGGACTGAAAAGTACATGCAAAGATTTCAAAAACATCTTTCAATATGTTACAATTCTAGAAACTGTTAGAAATTTACTCTAGAGAATTTATGCCATTTACAGTTATGTATGAATTCACTTACTATAAATTACTATAAATTAAAACTTTTAATTTCTCTAGAATGATTTGTCCTTTAAACTTTGTATAATCATTCAAGAAAATAATTTGCTGATATTTGTAATAAGCTTCCTAAATATCCAAAAACTTTAATTTTGTTTTTTTTTTATTCTGTTACCAAATTTTATATAATTTATAAACATTTATATAAATCAGAATCATTATTTGGAATTAATACAATTAACCATCCCCAGTAGCAATTACAATATCTTTGTTCATTTTTAAAAAATGCTTAATAAGAATATATCCAAAAGATGCACTGCCTTTAACCATGTAGACAAAGTCAGGTTCACTAAAGGTTGTGAAATTAAGATAGAAGATTAAACAAAATAATGACTCTCTAAAATAATAGGTAATTAACAATTGCATATTAGAAAGCATGTTGGCATAGAGTGGCAAGTCATTTATAAGAACTAATCCTACTATACTGGTGTTTATTTATGTTGATTTTCATTCATAATTTAAATTAAAAATCATGTATAAATAGCCTAAGTAGACAATGAAAGTTCTACAATAATCAAATTGGATAGTACATCATTCTAAATATTAACAAATAAATATTTACAAATAAACAAGATTTTAAACATCAAGAAATAAAATGGCATAGGCTGGTGGACAAGGTTTCAATATTTTTTTAAACATAAAAGGTAAGAAGATTGATAACTTAGAAAAGAACACAAACCTACTTTTTAAAAAAAGCCTAATGACTTCAAGAAAACAGTTCCTGCTTGCTGTTCTGTTCTATAACTTCTAACGGGTGTTTATATAGTAGTGTCAGCTCCTATCATTTGGGAGATAGAAATCTTTTTATTAAAAAAAAAATCATTATGACTTACCTTTAAAAAGGCTAAGAAGGATTTTTCAATCAAATGCTCCAACATTTGAACGGTCAATTCTTAGTAGGATCAAATGGTATTCTGCAGAAAACCCTACACTGAAATCCCCATTATAAAAAGTATGAGTTTAAATATGCTTTAAGAAAAAAAAAAAGAGACAGACAGACAGACAGACGTCAGATCCCAGTGAATGTTTTGCTGCAAGAGTAATTAAAACAAACAAACAAACAAACAAAAACCCCACACACATCCCACCACTGATATGGCTCCTACAGGTCTATTTTTATGTTCTGGTAAGGACCCATTACCTATATCTGAGATCCTCTGCAGTACTTTTTTTTTCTTTTGGCCATTTTCCCATCCAAGTAAGTCAGAGGCCAGAGAGACAAAAGGAACTAGCTTGTTGAGTGGCCTCTAATATACTCTTTTACTGCAGAATCATTATTCCAGATGATAAACTGGGCCCAGGGGTGGAGAGTGTAGATTGGGCAGAATTATCAGAGTCTAACTTTCCTGCTTGAAAACCTCATTTCATAAAGTTTAAACAAAATGCACTTTTCTATGCATCATAAATCTAAATTGTGTTGAGGCTAATAATTGCGAAAACGACTGGAGACTCTGTCAATCAACAAGGATGACAAACAGACGTTTAAAAAAGGAAATAGCTTATTGTTCTAACTGGAAGTTCTTCACTATTTATTATTTTCTCTTAGTTTTATAGAAGTTTCATAAGCACAGCAAAATCCTTCTACGAAAACCCCCAAAATTAAATTTCTCTTAGATCTCTTCAGATAAAAAAGACAACTGTTACATAACATTTAAATAATTCTACTATTTAGGATGACCTTTTAATATAAAAAAGCATATACTAAAGTTACTTTAAAAGAAAGTCATTATTTTAAAATCTAACCAAATCTTGCACTTTGGGAGGATAAAAAAAGACCCTCAATATTAAAAATACATTTTTACAAAGAAATTCTCAGAAACATACAGGCAAAAATCAAAATCTTCAGAAGGTTAAACTGTCATCTATCAGATAGACCAGCTAAATAAATGCCTCTAAGTCAGCCTTGAAAGACAACCTAACAGTAATAGGCAGAAATACATTTAGTCCATCAGATTGTATTTAAACCAGTCCTCACTGGATTGCATGTGCTGTCACTTCTGGGCATGTGTTGGATCCTCTCATTTGCTAGCTGTGCAATACAACTGGAAAGGAATCCAAAGCACTCTTTTTCCTCAAGCATTGCTTTCTTTTTCCAGGATATTTTTACAGACACATTTATTTAAAAATTAATAATAAGTTATAAAAGTCTTCAGGTATATTGGAATTTTTAAAAAATATCTGATCATTTAATTACGATAAAGTAGAAATGGCCTTGTGTAATCTCATTATGATCGATGCTTTTCATTTAAAAAGAATAACTTACAGAGATTTCAGATAATTTAAAAAGATGATTCCCTTATAATTGTGACCTTTTAACTTTGTTGTATTAATAAAAAGGTAGTGTAAAAGCTAATTTAATAATTATTTTGATTAAGAGTATCTATTTTATTGTATTTAAGCTGCTTTGATACATTTCCTTCTCAGCCTTCTCACAAATACACACACCCTCCAGTGTGACAATTCAGAAATAGCCCACCAACATAGGAGTTCAGATGCCATTTTAAACAGCATATCTTAAATATATTGAAAGGATAGTTAAATTATTATTTTTTTTAATTTTGGCTGTGTCAGGTCTTAGTTACGGCATGCGGGATCTTTCATTGCAGTGCGTGGGCTCTTCGTTGTGGCGCATGGACTCAGTAGTTGTGGAACTCGGGTTTAGTTGCCCCACAGCATGTGGGATCTTAGTTCCCTGACCAGGGATCGAACCCACGTCACCTGCATTGGAAGGCGGATTCTTAACCATTGGACCACCAGGGAAGTCAAGGATAGTTAAATTATAATGAAAATTTGAACACTGTTAGAGAAAGATGATTCAGAAAAAATACATGTAAAATAGATGCCTAAGCTGACACTGAACTTACTTGGATCACTATTTACTCAGTAGCCTAATGCCAACCAAATCTTCTGTCTCTGGAGAGGAAAATGTCACACCCTCCCATGAGCAGCCCAAAGAATCAAATTTACATTCCCAGAGGCAGCTGTTAAGTGTTCAATCCCATAGACAACCGTTCTGAGTAGCTTAGCACACAAGACCCAGGAAACCTAGAGCTAAGTAAAATCTGCAACCATATATCTATATTTTGAGCAAAATATTCACTTGAACAAGGCAGAAAACTGCTGCACCCATTTCTGAGTAATGCATGTTGGGGTCTTCATTTTAAAAATATAATGTATGTGCAGTATTTTGAAGGGATATTTTTATATGAGGCTATACCTTGCCTTCTGTAAATCCACTACAGCACTAGACAAATTTAGTAGAATGAAAGATAAAACTGTCAATATGCTTAAGTAAGCTTAGGCACAGTGCTTTGGGAACTCTTTCTTTTTCTGGAAGACCACTTAGAATTTGGAATCAGACAGACATCCATGACTTCTGATGTTACCACTGCTAGCTATATTGACTGGGGGTTAGGAGTTAAATAACTACTTATTCTTATTTTCTTAATCAAAAAATGGAAAATGAAGTCTTTATTGTATTTGTTACAATATTGCTTCTGTTTTATGTTTTGGTTTTCTGGCCGCGAGGCATGTGGGATCTTAGCTCCCTGACCAGGGATCAAACCCACACCCCCTGCATTGGAAGGTGAAGTCTTAACCACTGGACCACCAGGGAAGTCCCCATATAGTTTTGTTTACTGTGCTAGGACACTAGTAAACAGCAGAAAGTGAATTTTAAAAGTGTGTACTTTTTTTGGCAGGGGGAGTTTTACCAAATTTCTGTTCATACATGTACACAGCAATGTGTGAAAATGCCTCTCTCCATACATCACTCACACTGGTTTACACTAAACTTTGTTTTTAACAAGTACTTATTTTATCGGTAAATATTTAATTGAGTGAAGGTTCACCTATTTTCTTAAGCACATTGGCATTTATATTTTTAAATATTTGTGATAATATCTTTGTTCATCTTTTTTTTTCCCCTGTGGGTTTGTTTGTCCTTCCTTATTAGCTAGTAAGGAAATAGCCAGTCTTCTGACATTTGACAGGTTTTAAAACTTTTTTGACTATTTTAAACTTTATTTTTATTGTATTTTTAAATTACTGACAATTTCAATTTTTATGCCATTAACTTTCACAGCAATTCCTTTTAAGTATTGTGTCATGCTTTGAAAGGCTTTCTCCAAGAATATAAAAAATAATAAACTTTCTTCTAGCATTTGTACGGTTTCAAAAAATCCTTTAGAACAGTATTTCTAGATGAGCTGATTCATGGAATTTAACACTTGTGAAGTAAAAGAGGAAGAGTAAAGTATGTTGAGTAATTATAAACATTGCAACATATTTGAGAAGTAGACAATGGATGCATAATAAGAGTTCTAGAAGAGGAATCACACAGCCCAAGTCCTGACCACAGCTCTTTTAATAATAATAGGTTTTGTGAACTGGGCAGCACACAGTCATCATATTCCTGATTTCCTTTCTTGTCAAAGAGAATAACTACAGAGCCTACCTACAGCCTCAAGCTGAAGATCAAATCATATGGTAGATTTAAATTTAAAACGAAAAGATGTATGCAGATTCTATATAGTAGATAAAAATGTTTAAGTGATTCATTTTTTTTTTTTTTACAGTCTAGCAAATGAAAAGAATTTTAGTATCATATGCTTTGCAATTCTAGATTGTATGGGCAATCAAAGACCTATAAATTATGATGATGATAAGGTAACAGAGTTAACATGTACTGGGGGCTTTCTGTCTGCCAGTTGTTGAAATAAGTGTTTCACATAGGTTATCTCGTTGACCCACCACACCACCTTACTATGTTCTTTAGACAACTAGTTGAGGTCACACAGCTAACGTGTGCCAACACAAGGATTAAAACCCTGAAAGACTGACTGAAGAGCCTATACTCTTTTCTGAAATAAACAAATATATATATAAATAAGTTCTTGATCAATACCTCATTTACGTATTCTTTTCAACACATTTTTCAAATTGAATAGCAATTTTAAATAACCTTCTCTTAGAAAATGATATCTAAGTACAATAAACAAGGAGTGAACAGTGAACATATTCTGTAAGTGGCAGTTAACAGAATTATTTTGAGTTTAGCTAAAACAAAATTCATTCTGAAGACCTGCAACACATAACACTGTAAAGTATCACAAAACATTAGTTACCAGTGTAAAACCATAAGGCAAAATTCTTCTTATCACTTTAATCCTTGGGGTAACTAATCATGAAGATTTACACACACACACATATTTATGCACATGCATAAGACACCTGATTGTGTGTGCTATATAAACAAATACCTATTTTTTCAATTGCTGCCTTACATTTATGGAAGTATTAAACCAATGGCAGGTTCTACCTGCTTCATATGGTGAGGGGGGGCTTCACATGCAGGAATAAAAATAAATATATATGTACATAACTTTAAAAGAAAATATTAAATGCACAAGACATAGCAGTACATGGTAATGCCAGCGAAAGTTTGAGAGATTAAAATGGAGGTTTTTAATATCAGGTTTAAAGGAAAATTTCAAAGGACGTCATTAAAGGTAAAATGCAGAATATCAGGGTCATTAAAGTTTAGACTTAAGCTATGTCGTCTAATGAATAGAGCACACGATGAAAGTAAATTTACTGCATTACTGATATAAAGTAAACTTCCCCATATGTCTCATAGAAGTCATGGTAGGAGCTGTGTGTAAAAGACAGATTAAAGAGAGAGCACCTCTGTATATGTAGATAGTTCTCAATGTGGGCTGGGCCAGATCAATATGTAAATTTCACAGGCCTTCTAAATATGTTGGCACACCTATCTTTACTTGAACTGTTTGCAAAACAGACTTAACTGTCTAAGGAGAGTGGGGAAAAGTCAACATTTAAACGATACTAAGAACCTTAAGGAAGTGTTAAGATCAGCATAGTTGTCAGGACAATTTGTGTTCATACATTCGAAAGGAAATTATTAGGGGGAAAAAACAGAAATCTTCAGGTAAAAGAATAACTAGGCCTCAAAGCATGTTGTTATGAAATAATAAGAAAAAAATCAATAATCAATTACAAAAATAAGCATTTAGCTACCAAATACCAAAAAGAGGTTGAAAAAAATTATGTGAGCAATTAATTTGTAATTTCAATGGCAGAAATATAAAATTCATTGAATTGTGGGTACAACAGAGTTTTGTGTTGAGAAATGTCATCTACCCTATAAATAGTCCCTGAAGTGGGGTCTTAAAAAGGAAATCAATAAAATAATTTTAAGAAGGGTTAGAGAAATCAATTTACACATTCACATTAGCTGATGGTTTGATCAAGGTGATATGCTTTGAAATGCTAAGAAGCTTTCATTGTGATGAATGTATAAAAACAGAAAAGAAATCAGATGGATAATGAGACTTAAAGTGATTTTGTTCCATTTAGTAAATAAACAGACATACTAACCATACTCTCTAGTCTGTCTTTTAAACAATTATATTGACATCTATGCCATCTGACAATCTGTTAAGTTTGGAGATACACAGCACTTGGGTGTCAGATTCCTGAAAGAGTTAAACTCACATACATGCATGCACAGGCACGCGCGCACACACACACACACACACACATTTTTCCAGGGACATGGGAGCATACCTAATTAAATTCTTTTTTAAAGCTGAGAAATAAAATACTTTCTAAGAAGTATGTCACGTAACAGTAATTTATCTTAGAAATCACCACACAGGAAATAAGATATTTTTGATGCCTTTCTTTTTCTGTTTGTTTGCTTGAAAATGGAAAACTTTGATCCTTCTGACCTGACACTTTGAAGAAACATTTGGCACAAACCTTGCATTTGAGTGGCACAGCAGCTTCTGCTAGAAGCTTTAAAGAACTATTAAACAGCCTATCAAACCCTATAGTGAAATCAAATCATCATTTTCCAGGTTGGTTCTCAGTGGGCTTAAGGGAAGGATTTGCTTGTGGATAAGCCAGAGTTTTCTGTCTTCCAAAAGACCAAAGGGTTTGGTTTAGAGTGCTGTTTCTCTAATGAACTCCTTGGAAGAACTTGAAATAAATTCTTAAGATCTCCAAGAATCCATAAGGATTCAAAGTGGGACCATCTTGCTCTAAATGTATTTTTCAGTTTGAACAAAGCCTCGTATAATAATCTGTAAAAAACAAAACAAAACAAAAACCTGTGTAACACACATACATACCCACATATAGAGTGTATGGGTGTGTGTGGGTATATATCTATCTAATATATCAAATAAAACTTCTAGAAGCAAATATTTTCCTGGAAATGTTATAAATCATTTAAATCTCTTTCTATATATCTTATTTTCATGACTATAGTCTACAAATCATAAACATTAAAATCCAAACAGATAAAAGTGACAGACTACTACTCTATCATGCATAAGGTAGATATAAAAATTCAGAATTCTAAAATATCAGAACCCTGCAACTGTTCTGCATGTTTCTCTGTGACAGTTGGTTATCTGCTTGAATGAAAGAAATGACAACTAGTCAGGGGTACAGTAAAACCTTCCCTTTAGTATCTGCACACTTAAATTTTGAATAATAGAGAAGTTCAACTTACCTATTAAACTTCATTTTAGCCCTAACGTTTTAGTAGCATCATTAAAGTTTGTTTCACATTAGGGGGCACTGACAATGGACTTGATAAAGGAATTTACCTTATGGTTAAGAAGAAAGAAATCTTCTATTCTGAAGTAGGTTTAAATAACATCAGCCGTGTCTTTATGCAAGTGTCTGTCATCCTCATCGTTCTCCAACAAGCGACCAAGGACTCAAATCATGTTCATTCTGACCATCCCCTTTCAGATTCCTGAAAGTCGCTCTTCTCTTTCGTCCGGAGGTTGTGACTTAAGTAAACAGTAGCAGGTTATGGAATCTGAATTGCTATGGAATGTCACCCTAAATGACTCTACTGGTCCTGCTAGTTTTGCACTGGTTGATTAGTACATCTGTCCTCAGAGATTGCTAACACAACTGTTCTCCTGGATTTCAGGGCCCAGGGCCCTCAACTGTGGTATTTAGCAAGCAAACTGTCCTACTCCACGTTGCCTCCTGTTCATGGGTAAAGATACAAATGTGAATTGAGATGCTTATGTTATCCGAGTGCGTTTCAGTGTACTCTGTAGTACACCCTTTGTTAAGGACACAGGGCTTTCCTGTTGAGAGTGAATACGCTGAGATTCTCATTGTTTTCCCAATCTGTGTATATAAGGCTTGGGGCACCATCCTCCATGTAGTCCAAGGACTGAAAACATTTTCTGGATGTGATCCAAGACTGTTGCAGGCCTGTTTTTCCTCTCATTTTCTACAACTCCTCAGGGAAAACTGGATAATCACAGTAGGTTGAAGAAATGAGGACTGCAGTGAGTAATATTTGGAGGTGAAATAAGCCCATAAAAACACGGAAACCATACCATTTCATGCAACTCAAAATTAAAAACCACTAAATATTTCCCATGTTATAAAGAAGTCTGTCCCCAAACATTATTTTTACAATAAGTTTCAGTATAGACTTCTCTCCTCCACAAGATTCTCAGTTTTCATTTTTCCTTCTTTTCTTCCTTGGTTTACCTTGCATTTATCTGTCCTAGTTGTTTTTTATTTGACATCTCATTTTTATCTTTCTAATAGTTTTTCAAAATTAAATGTGGTTTTAGGTATGTACATTTGAAATTGCATCCAAATTAACTTACTGCAATTATACTTACAAAATTACAGCTATTCCTAAATTAGCAGAAACCATGAATTCATTTGTTCCTTCACTCCTTTTATTGGTACACTCACATTATCCACTTAATGGGTATTTCTGTTTTGAAAGACATCTCCTGACGGCAGTTCAATACACAATCACGGGTTTCCAAATATTACCAAAAAATATTTTAGTTATAACTGAACCTTATTCTGCCACTTATTCTTTTAAGCTCATATTTATTTACCATCCTGTGTAATAGAAAATATTTAAATTCTTCAAGCTATGAAACTAAAAAAAATAAAGATTAAACTAAATTCGTACTGTTTACTAAACTTTCTCTGGTTTATTTGCCATGTCATTTAGGTTAGGGAAAAAATACTGTGGTGATTTTCCTTTTCAAGTTTTAAGTCTAATTGGTACCAATTAATTACAGGGAACACCTTTTCTTTCTATGATAAAACATTCTATCATTGAAGATGTCACCCTTTCAGGCAATCTTCCTCCAATCTTAGGTGAATAAAATTAAAATTGAAAATAGACAATATCTGTTTTTTGAAAAATTCCAATATGCACGTGTTAAGACATGTTTTAGGAGATTGGCTTCAATTTTTTAAAGATGAAACATAATGAATAAATATAACTAAATTCACCCATTTTGATTGACTAAATCATAATCTCGAGGGGACATTTCTACATGCTTAAGAATTTCCCAGAGGAAAGGAAGATAGTCATGTTTCTTCAAGAACTTATCCTCAGATCCTTAGTACATCCTGTGTAGTGAGAAGCAACTAGTGTTCCAGAAGCCACAAGCAGCTGACTTTGCTTTCAGAGATGCCCCTTAATATTGAGTACAGAAGGAAAGATTCAAAAGCTACCTCCATATTTTGATTTATAAAACATGTATTAACATGGTACTAACATGATATTGCCTCTAAAGATGTCAGTGTTCTATTTAATATTTTCCTTCATTTAATTAAATCCCTATTTATTTGTTATAAGTTAAAGCGTTATCAAAAGTTTAGTGTTATAAGAACATATGTCTCCTCAGGACTCACAAAATCTAGGCTCCTTTGTTCAATATGGGTGGGAGTTGATCTTCCCACTATCATCTTTCCCCATTCACATACTCTATGTGTAAGACTGTGTAAGAATAAGGGAACATGTACTCATGCTGCCAGGAACCATCTCAAAACTTCAAGGAAGGCCAACCAGGGTTAAAGCCAACACCCAAATAAAGGGACGAGCCAAGAAAAATCAGAAGAGACAGCACTTAGATCCAACTGTGCCTGAAGAGTGCTAACTGTGAAGTTTTCAATTAAGTGGGCCCCTCATATCCCTGTATCAATTCAGCTAGTTTGAGTTGAAAGTACTCAAACTGATACCCTGAGATTCTATGTAAAATATGGACTGTAGATCACATACATTTTAAACAACTAAACATATAACCAAATTTCTCGCTCATTAAGTGTGGTCAAGAAATATGATTTAATCAGTAGGTCCCTAAAAAAAAGTAAAGAAAGAAAAAAAAAAAAACCCTGCAACATGGTGTTCTATAATATATGCAACAGAGGTTTTAATATTAAGCACATACAAAATACCACGTGACTATATTTTATTCATCTCTATATCTCCAGAACACTTTAGTGTCCTACTTGTACAAAGTACCGTAAAAAAGTTCAATTCATTATTTATTTGCTCACTAATGAGTTGCAAGGGAGTAAGTCCCAATGAAACTCCCTATAATGTATTCACTGGGAACTGTGTTCGGTAATATGCCAGATTCTACAATAGTGCCTGACACATAATAGGTGCTCAAATATTCATTGAATAGATGTTGAAAAACCTATACTACAAGTATCCCAACATACATCAAAGAGACATGGGTATGTTAAATACTTTGGTGGAAGAGTATATTTACTTTTCCAGGTTATCCGACATCAAATTTAAAAGGACTGGTTATTTTCCAGATGTGCATCTTTTACATTTAGTAGACACCAGGCATGTAATGGAATGAAAAACAGATGTAGTCTACTTTAAGCAAGAATCTGAATGTGTTAAACAGTCTGACTCTTCCACATTGGAAAATATTCTTCAGAAGGGCTTACTTCTTTTGTTCCACAGATATTTATTGAGTAACTGCAATACAAGGACAAATGACATGCGACTACACAATAAGTTTTTTCCCAAACGTTTTAAATGATCAAATGGGCCAATTGTGCTTATGTCTCCAGTTGCCAGGAATAGACATATTGATTAAATTGAAGATTTTGTAAATTTGTGACAGTACTTCAATCACATACCAAAAACCACGATTAAATATAAAATGTAGATCATTCCTTGTACTGCGTTTTTTTTGCCTAGTCCAAGTCTCCTTAATATTTTACTCTACCATCTAATTTTACATGCCAATCTCCTATCTCTTTATAAACTAACATGTGTGATCCCTTGCTGATAGTTTGATTCCTTTGGGTTGTTTAGTGGATTTGTACCGGACTGCTCACTTATTTTGTTAAAAAACAGCAGGCCTTTATCTGACAACAAAATGCACCTCTGTTGAGGGTGCCAATGTAGCCTAGTCACTGGAGCCTTAAATAAGGACCCCTGGGAACTGGCTTTTCTGTTCTGATGGCAGTTAATTCAAGGAAAACAATTCAAGTTTTGTCCTCATACTTGTTTCCATCTGTGAAATGAGATATATCATCAGTAACATGGGCACTGCCCAGATGAACTGACATACTAGAGGACTGACAAATTTGAGCAATTGCAGAATTCTGTAGAAATCAAGAATAATGAAAAATCGAAAATATCACCGAATGCATCCTTGTCACATAAAAGCCTGAGTCACACTGATTCTTTTATTCTCAAGAGAACCTGTAATATGATAACCTCTTAAATATCAAAACAAAATGCATAAATGCCAAAACCCATGGGAAAATGACGGTAACTAGAACTTTGTAGCAGTCTAGTCTCAGGAGAGGCTGCCGGCTCTACCCGTGCTTTCGGCTGTGATAAACATGAGAGTTGGAATCAATAAGGAGATAAGATAAATACAGTGCCTACATATGAAGAGGTACAGAGAAGATCACAGTTTATATATAGCATGAGTATGTAAAAAACTAATAAACAGAAGGTATTATTGAAAGCTAAAAACATGCCTTAAATTAGAAGGGGCAAAATAGTTGAAAATGTACTGCAAGGAGCAAATACTTAGACTGAAGTGGAGAGTACATTCCCTAATGTCTTTTCCATTATTGCAAAAATGTGCTTTTCTAATACATTAATTTTCTAATGCATTTGTGTATACAAATTACATGGCATATTACTTAAGACTTAAGATTTTAAAGAGAAATAATATGGTAAGTAATATTTTTAATATATTATATTTATATGTGAAAAAGGGGTTAGTAATGTAAAATAAAAATATCATTAAAATGTACTACATATACATGTATGGTTAAATTTATGGATTTGTATAGATTAATAGAAGTCAAATTTATAGAGCCTTTTTTATTAACACATGGATTATATACTGTACTAGTCTAACTTTCCCACGCTTCTAATTTAGCGCAAATCTTACACGTATATAAGGAAGTTTAGGCAATGGGATAATAACCAGCTGACATAACAAATTTGAAATAACTAAAATTACATAGTGAATTTAAGCTAAATTTTCATGTATTTGCTATCTATTATAAACTATAAATTATTCTTTTCAAAATTTGGTAAGTTGTAGTATTATTTAGTTTGAGTGTGTGAATAATAAATACTTATGTGATAGAAGAGCTGATCTGAATATTCATACTAGCAAAATATGGAGATTTGGCAAAATGCCAGCTAAGTTACTTTTGCATTCACTGATAAATTGGGTTGCCATCACAAACACATAGTCACTGAGTTTCTAAGCAACCTAAGACTCCACAGACTTCAGATACTTAGGAGTCCACTAATCTTTCATCATCCTTAAGGGAAAAACATGAGAACCTGTGGTACCAAACTCAGTGGAAGATTCCCTGATTACCAAGTAGAGCAGTGACCCCTATATAACATCCCCTATATTGATAGATTTAATTTATTAAATAATGATATTTATGCTGGGGAATTAATTGATCACTCAAAGTGCTAAGTGGATGAAATTAGGTACAGGAAATGGTCAATGTGCAGTATGTGATGGGCAGACAAATATTTGTTGAATGAATAAACAAGATGCAACACATAATCCAGCTCTCCAAAGTCATTTACATAATGCTGACATTCACAAAGTCCTTGACTTTTCATATAAAAATATATCTGTTTGTGAATGGATGAAGAAGATGTGGCACATATATACAATGGAATATTACTCAGCCATAAAAAGAAACGAAATTGAGTTATTTGTAGTGAGGTGGATGGACCTAGAGTCTGTCATACAGAGTGAAGTAAGTCAGAAAGAGAAAAACAAATACCGTATGCTAACACATATATATGGAATCAAAAAAAAAAAAAAAATGGTTCTGAAGACCCTAAGGGCAAGACAGGAATAAAGACGCAGACGTAGAGAATGGACTTGAGGACACGGAGAGGGGGAAGGGTAAGCTGGGACAAAGTGAGAGAGTGGCATGGACATATATACACCACCAAATGTAAAATAGATAGCTAGTGGGAAGCAGCCGCATAACACAGGGAGATCAGCTCGGTGCTTTGTGTCCACCTAGAAGGGTGGGATAGGGAGGGTGGGAGACGCAAGAGGGAGGGGATATGGGGATATACGTATATGTATAGCTGATTCACTTTGTTATAAAGCAAAAACTAACACACCACTGTAAAGCAATTATACTCCAATAAAGATGTTAAAAATAAAAAATATATATATCTGTTTAGTAGCATTACTATACAGCATGTCATTTCAAGTTTTTTGTTTTCTGATTATTTACATTTAGGTAACATACATAATTGTAAGTCAGTAATTGTTTTGTGATCTTGGATCGATATATTTAATTATGGGTTGTCTGAAATGCTTAAATAACAATATTAACTACCAAAATGTCAAATAGAATTGTATAGGTCTGAGGTGCAAGCAAGGTTATGAATTATTCCTTGAATGAGCTTGTATTGACATTTCCTGTCCCTGTCTATGTTACACACTTTCTTTAGTATGCTATCTTCACACAATACCCACTGAGGCAAACCATTGCCTCCAATTTTACTTCACAGTTTACAACTATTTAAGATAATCACAGTGAAATAAAGTTAAGGTATACAAATGTTGTTTGTTCCTACAGAACACTGTATCATAATATGGGTTGAAATAAAATGTCATTAATAGTAATGGTTATTTGAGACCAATAAAACGATTATGTCTGGAATCTGTAAATTTTTACCTAATTCTTACACCTGGTTTTCTATGCCTCCCATAGAATGATTTGCAAATGGAAAATTGGCTTTAATTTAATGGCTAATTTTTTGATGTTACTTCCTATATCCTGTTAGCTGTTGCATCAAAGATTCCGTAGCCCAAGTCAGGTATACAAGATGATGACTAAGTTTCCCTAACCTGAGGGTAAAATAAAATTGCAAAGTCACCTCTCTAGCAAGTCACAGTGACCACTTGCTGACTAGATCCATTCCAGGAATGCCCCAGTAGAAACCGCCTGTGACCTCTACTGGTTACTGTTGACTATGAGATGGGGGAGGATAGATTCTTCTTTCTCCATGACTGAGAAGACAACCACTCTGCCTTACAATCTTAATATAAGAGACTCCAAAACATATATAATAATATTCATTCTAAGTGCCTCTTCGGGTAAAAGTGGCCATCTATAATTTAATAGTCTTCCTGGGCATATATTTTCTTAAGAATAAAAGGTAGCTGCACATGAATTTGCCCTTTTAATATGGTGCTCTATTAAGATATTCCATCGTTGCATGTATACAAGCATAGGTAAGTTGGAGGGTTTGGACAATTTCAAATATTTTTGAATGCCCTCTTATCACTTAGTATTGTAGTTATTACTGACAAGATCATAGTAAAATTACAACACCTGACCAACTCCTTCCATTTTCTTTTAGACACAATTTCTTGTCTAAAAGCTTGGGACAGGGTGCCTGAATGTCTATACCATCTCATATATTCTATTCCTTAAGAGAAGAGAAAAATGCACGTATAGCTTAAACTGGACAAGAACAAAGCAAAACTCAGAGCAAAGTAAGAGATTTTAGTATTGCAGGCACTGGTCTTGAGTCCTACACTATTAGGCTAGATAACTTCACAGTGATTATATAGGTGTAATTACCAGTTAGAAGTCCGATGAAAAAGTGCAAGGCCACCAATGTCAATGCACTTTCAAAATGCTGGTTGGAGGATACGGAATTAACACTGATGACTCTGGTTGTGTTTGCCTCAAGTGTTGGGTCAAGTCACCGCTGTACATCAATCAGTGCCACCTCCAAGTATCCAAGAAGGGCTGTGGAACTTTGATTGACCCTCCAGTGAGGCAGTGGGATTCTTAAACCAAAGTAAACCCTGCAGCCTATATTTGCCAAGCTCTCCAGCTTGAAAATGAGCTGCTCTCCCCCCTGGTTCTTTCCTTAAAAAAAGAAACAATTACTCTGCGACACTTAAAAGAACACAGAAGCAACTCCTTCTCCAGGGATATCCCTACTTATTTTCTCATAGCAATTCCCTTGACTCTTTTCATCCTTTGTCTTTGTTTAGGACATTACAGTCTTCCTAGGAACCACATAACAACATGCACACTGGTGTTTAGGATAAGAAACAAAGCATCAGTGAATATTCTAGTTTGTGGAAAGCTGGAGATGCTAGCAACGTTGGGCAGGGTCTTGCAAAATGAACAAGTTCAGGTTTATGATAGTTATGACATTCTTTCGCCATGTAAGATTAGCAATATTTGGTGAGTATGCTTATTATATATGCAACTCATAAGAATAAAGAAACTAAGACAAAAATAAAGATATTGTAAAAGCAAATCAAGCCATTACAGTATATGCTCCATTAGACAAAAAATGTATGATTTTCCCCATATCTTTTAAGGCAATAATTCTGTAAAGGTTAAAGTTGATGACATGCATCCTCATACACACACACACACATACTCAATGAAGATTCATGATGTGGCCACTGTGTGCCTAGAATCCTGTCACAAAGAAGAAGAAAGCATGACCCCTATAGTGAGGTTTTCTGTAATGAACTTCAAATACTCGCATATAAAATGCAATGAGGAAGTACTGAATACTTTTAATCTACCATCTCGAAATGGGCAGCTAACCTAGTTGTGAACATTCATTCTAGAACTGTTTACTTAGCGTGTAATCAAAATCTGTAATTTAGTTATCTTTATCTCCTAAAATCTGGAAATTTTCATCATAAATGTAACAATGAGGTTTTTACTGATGGAATTAATGGTCTCAAAGATTTAAGAATTGGCTAGAAATATTACTGGCTTGAGTCTCTACCCTTACATTATAGGCTATAAAAACCCACTAAGCCCAGTTCAGAAATGGCCCATTGTCCAGCTCTTGATTTCAGGGCATTCCTGGTTCCCTGACTGGGATTGGATGGTTAGCTGAATTCCGTAGTTAGTATGTTAAGTCTGTGCCTCTGAGGAATCTTCCATGCAAGAACTACTGGGATACTTAAAAGGACAGAGTGGGGACTTCACAGACCCCATGGAGCAGGTCGGGTTCCTGCTGGCTACTTAACTTCTTCCATCAGAAGCCAATTCTGAGGTTTCTCTGTAGCTGTCTTTCGAAGAGATCTATAGCTCACCCTACTGTTGTTTATTGGAAGCTACCAATATTTACCAAGATAACCCAATAATAGTGTGTGCCCAAATTGGCTTGGATAGTTTAGCAACGCTTACCTTCAAGGAGGTCATATTTTAGAGGTGTAGCTCAGACACAGAGGACAATTCTCCATAAAGATTCTAGTGTAAACAACCACAAGTCTCCAGGCTCACAGGACATCCACATTTACTCAGATATAAATAGCTGTGACTGTTAGTTCAAAGACCTTTTACCCACTTCCATGTATGACACATTTTTTCTCTCGCTCGTTTGTGACCTTTATATTACAAAATGTGAAGGAATTTTAAGAATCATCTAGTCTTGATCATTTAGCAGATGAAGGTTCAGAGGTCTGGGGAAATGCTCGTTTTACATTGCCTTAGTGACAGTTAAAAAACAAAACCCTTCAGCTAGAATATTGCTCTCTTTTTCTCCTTTTCACATATCTTGTCCCAGGATCTGGCCTGATATTTGCTAATGTATTACTTTAGTTTTTTTGTGTATGTCATTGTACTCTGTTCTTCTTCAGCAGTGCTAGTCACTTTAATATTAATTTCCTGGATAATTGGAATAATTTACACCTCTTCGATTCCCATACACTGTACCCTGCTACTAGAGTGAAGTTAGTTTTTTTTAATTATTCTGGTTCCAATGCTCTTTTGACTTTTTAAATTTTACTTTGTTTTAAATATGTTTTTTAAATTATTTAAATTAAATTATTAAATATAAAAGTAGAATACTATTTCTTCTCCCTTATAAGGACCACTTGAAAAGTTCTAAGAAAGGATAAGGGGGAGGACAAATATTTGTTAACATATTATCATGCTAAATGCTTCCATGTCATTATTTAAGTCTACAGAAAATTCTATAATTAGGTATTGTTAACCACATTTTTACAGAGGGCATAACTGACAGAGAAAATTAGGAAAATTAGATAAATGCTAAGATTTCCAGGATTTGTATAAAATAGGTCACCTTGGGTTTATGCATCCAGGTGACAAGTAATATCAAAGATTAGTCAGAAGACATAAGGATGCATGATCATGTAAGGCATTTTCTTGCCCATATCTAAATCCTTACCTTGTGTCAATATAAATCTCTCAGCAAATGCATTGTGCTATGCTACTTTGATGTTTCAGAATTATTTTCATTATTTTCATATACAGATTATAGTTAAAATAATTCATTTGTTCACAAAATTACTTAATTTAATAAACTATTCCTCCTTGCACTAGATATTTCTGGGTCCAGAAATTATGAAAATAAATAAAACTCTAGTTTCATGGAATGACAGATAGACATATAGAAAAATTATTATAAAATCATACAATACATGGTCTAATGGAAGGTTTATGGTACAGTGGAAAACCTACAGAGGGGGGGAGGTTTTAGAAGGAGAAATGACAAACTTCTCAGAGGACCTGATATTCCAGCTTCTTCCTCAAGCATGAGTCAGAGAACAATTACCATGTATTGGCTAACACAGAGAACACATTGGCTAACATAAAGGCAGAGAATATTTCTCTATCTTTTGAAGGATACAGCAGTTTTTACCAGAAGCCAGTGACTTCAAGGAAGAAAATATGAAAAGTTGCTGTGGCGACATCAAAATATATAAGATTAGAGGAAATTCAATGCAAATGAATTGAGTGTCTGCTATGTCCAGGCACTGTTAGGGAAAAAAATGTAGTTTCACCTTAGAATTTAAAAGAAATTTATATTAAACTAGCAAAAGTTATAATCTTTTATTGTGTAAAAGCAGTACAAGTAAGAACTAAAAATTCTGCTTCAAAGCACAAAAATTTTACTTCATACTGAAAAAAGAAGAAAACCATACTGGATGCATTTTACAAGTATCTTTGGTCTGTTACTATCTGGTGCCTTTATAGATAAAGAAAGGCTCATTTAAATTTAGAAAATGAAAGTAAATATGTTGACTGTTATAATAAAAACCTACCAGTTTAATTTGAAAATGATGGAGATTAAAAGTAAAGGTGTATACATAACTTTGGAGGCACTTCAATGATTTTTAAATTGAAAACTAATCAGACTAAATGTATCAAAGGTAAGTGTTTAAGATAGTTACAGATTTCTTTGCTGTATTAAGTAATGTAAATTTTAAAAAAGATCTTAGTATGTCTCTATGCCTCTTATTATAGATAAAACTTATCACCTTACTATGAATGTTAGGGATTAGAGAAAGCAAACATTCATACTCAGGGCTAAGGAAATAAGAAACCTGAGGTTGTATAAATACTAATTCACAGTAAGATAGAAAATTAATAATGCATTCTTATTAAAAAAATAATAAACCTGGGGGAAACTTATTTCCATTTGAAAGCACAGAGGAAAAATATTTTTAAATAAAAATTTCTTTGTTCTTCTATTTTTCACCATAAAACTTTCTGAAAATATGTAGAGCCTATCCCTGACTTCAGACTATACTACAAAGCTACAGTAATAAAGACAGTATGGTACTGGCACAAAAACAGAAATACAGATCAATGGAACAGGATAGAAAGCCCAGAGATAAACCCACGCACATATGGTCACCTTATCTTTGATAAAGGAGGCAAGCATATACAGTGGAGAAAAGACAGCCTCTTCAATAAGTGGTGCTGGGAAAACTGGACAGCTACATGTAAAAGTATGAAATTAGAACAGTCCCTAACACCACACACAAAAATAAACTCAAAATGGATTAAAGACTTAAATGTAAGGCCAGACACTATTAAACTCTTAGAGGAAAACATAAGCAGAACACTCTATGACATAAATCACAGCAAGATCCTTTTTGACCCACCTCCTAGAGAAATGGAAATACAAACAAAAATAAACAAATGGGACCTAATGAAACTTAAAAGCTTTTGCACAGCAAAGGAAAGCATAAAGAAGGCCAAAAGACAACCCTCAGAATGGGAGAAAATATTTGCAAATGAAGCAACTGACAAAGGATTAATCTCCAATATTTACAAGCAGCTCATGCAGCTCAATAACAAAAAAACAGACAAACCAATCCAAAAATGGGCAGAAGACCTAAATAGACATTTCTCCAAAGAAGATATACAGATTGCCAACAAACACATGAAAGAATGCTCAACATCATTAATCATTAGAGAAATGCAAATCAAAACTACAATGAGATATCATCTCACACCAGTCAGAATGGCCATCACCAAAAAATCTAGAAACAATAAATGCTGGAGAGGGTGTGGAGAAAAGGGAACCCTCTTGCACTGTTGGTGGGAATGTAAATTGATACAGCCACTATGGAGAACAGTATGGAGGTTCCTTAAAAAACTAAAAATAGAACTACCATACGACCCAGCAATCCCACTACTGGGCATATACCCTGAGGAAACCATAATTCAAAAAGGGTCATGTACCAAAATGTTCATTGCAGCACTATTTACAATAGCCAGGACATGGAAGCAACCTAAGTGTCCATCATCAGATGAATGGATAAAGAAGATGTGGCACATATATACAATGGAATATTACTCAGCCATAAAAAGAAACGAAATGGAGTTATTTGTAGTGAGGTGGATGGAGTTAGAGTCTGTCATACAGAGTGAAGTAAGTCAGAAAGAGAAAAACAAATATAGTATGCTAACACATATATATGGAATCTAAGAAGAAAAAAAAAAACTCATGAAGAACCTAGTGGCAAGACGGGAATAAAGACACAGACCTACTAGAGAATGGACTTGAGGATATGGGGAGGGGGAAGGGTAAGCTGTGACAAAGTGAGAGAGTGGCATGGACATATATACACTACCAAACGTAAAATAGATAGCTAGTGGGAAGCAACCGCATAGCACAGGGAGATCAGCTCGGTGCTTTGTGACCACCTAGAGGGGTGGGATAGGGAGGGTGGGAGGGAGGGAGATGCAAGAGGGAAGAGATATGGGATCATATGTATATGTATAACTGATTCACTTTGTTATAAAGCAGAAACTAACACACCACTGTAAAGCAATTATACTCCAATAAAGATGTTAAAAAAAAAATATGTACAGCCTAGATTGTAGCACTATGTCATGGAAGTTGACTTTTTGGAAGTACTGCTTTTCCTCTAATCTCCTTTATTCCCCTCACTTTAAAAGTTTTTTCACAAACTCAGATCACTCATTTTAAAATCTGCTCTACAGGTACCACCCAATTATAATGCTTTCTGATTATATTCACTTCCAAGCTCTACTAAGCTTACCAGACTCAGAGGCAACATGAGGACAGCACACTCTCTCCATGTGTAACCCTCCCTCTGGCCTCTGTTTGGCAGTTTGTCCTGGAGTCTCTCCCTCTTCTCTATTGCTCAACTGGATTAAGTAAGAAGAAGCAGAGTCTTGTTCTCGCCTATCTAATAGGTAACTTCCAGAGTCCCTGGGGGCAGGGACTGGACTCTTCTTGCCTTGAAATTCACTGAGCTTCAATGTCTAAACTCACAAATCAATGTTCACGTACATGGGCAACCTCGTAGAATGAGACAACAGGTCAAATAATTATTTAACTCTAACTGTAAATACCACCTAAATGGTATCTTGTGCCCTTTCCTCCTTTAGGCTAAGTGTAACCAAAGCTCTTTCTGGCGAGTACTTTTAAAAGTCATTGAACTTATCTCCAGAATCTGTCTGGAGGGCAGTTGACATACTTGTTGTGTGTTGACTGACTTTTAAAATAACCACATCACCATTTTTATTCCTTGGAATATCACTTGGCATTTAATCTTATTAGAAGCTCATTTTTTGAAAAACCCAAATTATGTCATGTTATACAAATGGCTGACACTAAGGGTGCTTACTATAGGCCAGACACCATTCTAAGGACTCTATGTGGATTATCTAAATTAATCTTCATAAAAATGACTTGAAATAAGAATTACTGTTTTGCTAATATTACAACTGGCAAAAACACTAAAGCACTGAGAGGCAAAAGGACTGAGAGGTTGAGGTTAAGTAAACTGCTCAAGGTCAAAGAGTGCCGAGCTACAGTTGTATCAATTAGGATGCTTTTGTCTACAAGTAACATAATACTCCAATAAAAGTAGATCAGAATATAGTGGGAACTAATCTACTTGTCAAATAATAAATATTAGGAAATAATTATCAGCTTCCAAAATGCTAGCTTTTCTCCAAAGCAGCCATTTTACAATATTGGGCTGTCATACCACCTTGATAATACAATTATTTGCTCAAATTGCACACACATGTGTATGTATATGCAATCAACGTTAAACAAAGGCCATAGAAATGCCACCACCTCTCCTGTCACCTAGAAGGGTATATTTCTTTAAAGGGAGAAAAAATTACATGTTAAGTTTTCAAAATCAAATCAAAGTTCAAAATAAAAATCAAGTCGAAGTTTCCATCACTCCCGGAAAACAGAATTGTCTATCCTGACAAAGGGAATGTGAAATATAAAATTAACTAATCTAAAACAAAGAGAAGCTATCATGGTTACCTGGTAGGGTTTTCCATTTGTTTTGGCAAGAAAGAAACTTTGGGGATGGCTGTATATTACTGAAATGGAAATAAGTTTTATAGTCACAGACTCAGGTGTGCAAAAATGAAATTTCATTTTACCTCAAGCCTCCATTCTGCCTGATCCAGCATAATTAATTTAGTCACTTTTAAGAAACTTTTCATTTTTGATATTTCTCAGTCATTTCAAGTTTAAAATTGTGTTATATTTTTCTCAATAGGTGCTATTTTCAGAGGAGGAGATGAGAACACAGAGCATGCCCTCTCTAAATTTGTGGCTATAACTTTCCCTCATCCTGGCCTTGAGCACTTTGCAGGTGATGGCTCTCTTTTTCTCAGCTGACTTGCACAAACTTCAAGGGCCTTAAGCTCAGTGTTGGGGTCCCAGGGGCTCCATAACACATAGCTGCCTACACACCACACACAGCCCAGGATACGCCACTGCTCTGGTGCCATGACTGATGCAGTGTTTTCTGAGGCTTGTTCTCTCTGAGCGACACTTCCACTATGAGATCCTCACACTTGTGGGGTGAAAGGGGAGAAAGAACTTGCCTTCAGGAGTGAGTCTGCAGCAGGGCAGATCACAGCAGCTCTCTGGGATTTATTCACATCTAAGCTCCCACGTTCTCACTTCTATCCAAGCTTATGGCCCTTTTATCTTTTTTAGGACAGTGTTGAAAATAATGGTTTCAAGTTGACCATAACTATTTTCCAAGTCTTTATTAAAACCAAATAGTAACATAATGTCAGTTCCTTGTCTCCACTAAAAGTCCTCCCTCAATTTGTGGCTTCATATCTTGCAGTTAGAAAAGAGAATGAAGTGGGAGGAACAAAACCATATGGATTAATACCTCACAATATCATTTTATTGTAGTATAAAAACTATAAATTGTGGGAAACAAACACATGATAGAAGTTTAGCTAAGGAAGAGATCAATGGGGACTAAATTCCTAAGAATATGGTCACAGAACTCTTAGATCCTTAATTTTCCCTAGAAGATTAGTTAAATGTGAAAAAGTAGAAGGAAGTGGGATTCTCAGCAAATAAAATTAGATAATCACATAAAGCATTTAGAAATGTAACTGGGATGGTTGGAAAAAGGCATGTGCACAAGCTAAGCCTGCTGTGCCATGAAGGTTCATATCTACAAGTAGAGGGAAGTATATTAGACTAGGTTATAGGAGACTTAAGTATCTGAACATAATCTGACAGAAAAGATTGAAGAAGGGAATGACAAGATGATTTTAAGGTTTAAACGTGGCAGATTGAATACATTTTCACTTGCACCTGAAATCTCATTAAAATGCAATTAATAGAATTTACAAAAATATGAACACACATGTTCAGCTCAAAGATTTAGATGAGAGAAGACAGGAAACCAGTCAACATAGAGAAAGCCATAATGGACTAACGGTAATTGCTCAGCTTAACGTGTCATAGTCTAAACATCTAGACCTAGAGCAGAAGCCAAAAGAATCTACTATATAATCCCAGATAGGACCATGGGTGCATGGGAAGAAGAGTCTAAGTTGGTTGAATATCTTTAGAAGTCCTAAACCCTAGATCTTCTCCCCATATACTCTGCACAGCCTGCTCACTCTCCTTCCTCACCTGTCAGAAGGTGGGGTGTTTCCTCTTTGGAGACTTGGAGTAAGAGATCTCTGGACCTAAGACCAGGAGGCCCAGCTAAGGGTATGAGAGAGATCCATGTTGAAATAAGTTTAAGTGAAAGTCTACATGCTGATTCCTCTTCCACTGCCACTTCCAGAACTCTACCAAGCAAAAGATTACAGGATTCAAAAGTAGTATTGATACTACTTTTTAGTGGAAGTGGGGAGTTCAGGGAGCATAATGAAATGGTCAGGCCCTTATCTGATCACTCCAGAGCAGTACTGCCCCGTGGAAGTGTGATATGAGCCTCATGCTAAATATCCTTCTGAAATGTCCAGTAGCCACATTGAAAGTATAAGTAAATAGGTAATATTCATTTTAATATTATGTATTACTTAGTCCAGTATCATAACTACTATCATTTCAGTCAATATAAATTATTAATGAGATTTTTTTTTCAGCGCGAAGTCTTGAAGTTTGGTTTTTACTTTACTCTTGGAGGACACCTCCATTGGGATTAACTACATTTCAAGTTCTCAATAGCCACCAGTGGCTAGTGGCTACCGTATTGGACAATGCAGCTCTAGAATGCAATCTGTATTCATTTGGCCACAATCTTAAATATAAAGGGACAATCACCAGACATTTGAGGAATACTTCTGACTTGCATGAAAAAAGTTGAAAGCAAATAAGCAAACAATAAGGATGAATACAAGAAAAGGGAATAAAAAACACTAAATATTTTTGTGATTAATATCTTCAGACAACGAAGAGACGATATTACATCATGAAATCACGAAATACTGAAACCCAGAGAAATAAAAGGCAGCAATCTGGAAAATTAAAACCATGATTGTAGAAATAACACAGTCAAAAGAGCAAGCAGTTGGAATATCTGAGTACAGAGGAGCCTCTGGAGTAGCGTTAGAGTAGCCGTAGAATAGATCCAACCTCCACATAACAGGGTTTCCTGAGAAAACAAGATAAAACCAGACAGAAAGTGGGGAAATACGACACAGTGCATGAATATTTTCTAGAATCAAAGGACATAAGTCTCCAGAGTGCAGGAAGCCACCCAACTACAGCACAGTGGATAAAAAGGGCCACAGGACATGGTCTACCTGCCTGTCTTCACGTCACAAGTACCAAGAATAAACAGAAGATCTTAAAACCCTCTGGTGGGTTTGGAAGTAGTCACATATAAATCAGAAAGACAGCAGACAGCAGCACTGGGAGTTTAGAAGTCAAATGAGCAATCTCTTCAAAAATCTTCAAAACTGATTTCCAACTGTTATTCTATGTGCAAACACATTTTCAAGAATGAGGATAGAGACATTTTAATATATGCAAGGTCCTAAATTTTACTTCTCCTTTACTCTTTCTTAAGGAGCCCAAGAAATCCCAGAATATAAACTTTACTGAAACAAGGAAGTAAACCAAGAAACTGGAAGACAGGGGATTAAGGAAATAGCTAATCTGACAAATGAGGGGCAGAGGGAATTTCCAGGAAGAGCTGAAAGGAAGCTTCAGGGTAAGAAATATGTTACAGGTCGAGTGGGGGAAAGAAAAAAAAACCAGTTAGTATTGCACCAGGAGGACAGAGGATTTAACGATGCAATTATCACCAGGAAAACATAAATTGTATCAGAAAGAAAGCACTCATTGTT
This sequence comes from Eubalaena glacialis, assembly GCF_028564815.1. Taxonomy (NCBI): domain Eukaryota; kingdom Metazoa; phylum Chordata; class Mammalia; order Artiodactyla; family Balaenidae; genus Eubalaena; species Eubalaena glacialis. The sequence goes on along the minus strand of NC_083723.1, from coordinate 24,492,561 downwards.
TATTTCTTGGCTCTGCTTCTCAGAAAGTTCATAATAATGATTTAAACAGTCAATAATATTAAAAAATAACTACATTGATTGGGTGGAAGATGAGAAGCATGTATATGGATGTGGTGGGTGGAGTGGTATTGTGTGTGATAACTATAAAAGTTAGATCCTTCTCTTCCACAGGAGGAAATTGTGTAAAACAAAACAATTTGTTTTTTTAAATCAAGGAGTAACACTTTAAGTATGTTATCTAGAAATAGTTCAGTGTCCTCCTTGAAAAAAAGCATGGGGAATGGGAGACGGTGGGAAAAATAGGGCAATTGTCTTTATTTTTCTCCAAGCTTTGAAATACTATTTGACCATTTGTTTTTTTTTAATAACAAACATTCATTTGACAACCGCATACATTTTTAAACAAGATTATATTTGAACTGAGCCATGCTTACCAATCCTTTACTTTTTTTCCTATCTTGTGACTCTTACCTTCACTCTCTTGGCTTTGCTGTGGCTTCTTCATTTTCCTAAGAATTTCCCTGGAAACCTATGTTCTCAGGATACAGCTTTATTTTCTACTTTACTGAAAAGTTTGAGGCCATCTACTGTGTATCTCTTAACATCTCTTTAAAATACAGTACCTCCTTCACCCAGAAACTGTAATCCCTCACCTGGAATCCTGAGCTCTTGTGAAGGTATTTTTGTGCATGGATAGTTCTTTAAATTCATGTTTCTGGTAGGTGATGGGTGTTGAAATTCCTATAACGGCCATTTTGCTTACATCATTTCTGTTTAGTCTAAAAATGTTATTGAAGTCTTCACAAACAGTTGCTATATAATTCTATAATCAGAAAGTCAACACCAAAAATGCAATTCTTTCTTTGGAATTTGGCCAAGATATTATAGCCAGTTGCTTACTAGCTCCCAGTCACCTGCCCTGTAAATCTAGAACACTTTCTCCTATTGAAATTATGTTCATTTGTCAATAATTTAAAAAAAAAAGTACTTGGGAAACTTTAGTGTAATAGTACATACACAAAAGGAAGGAAACGGAAACATAGATTCACATAATAAATGATCAAATAAACCTAGCATTGGAAGATTCTTTATAGATCATCTTGTACAACTGCTTCATTTTAGCTAAGAAGCAGAGATAAGATGTTAGAAATTACTTTTTCAGTGTCACAGATAGTAAGAGAACAGAGACCAAGTTAATGTCTCCCAATTCTGAAAGCTGAAAGGGGTATTAAAAATAATTTAAATGATTTATTTTTCTGATGAGGAAACAAGATTGTTCCCAATTGTTCATATATAGTTTGATTTAAAATCTTAACCATAAGATAATTTTGTAGCCATTTTACAGATGGGAAATCTGAGACACTGAGAGGTTACATAATTGATTCAAGGTCACAAAACTAATATGTGGTAGTTAACACTTGAACTCAAGTCTATCCAATGCCATGTAACCTCTAGTTTTTACATTTGGGAACTACTATCAGGAAAAACCACTGAAGCTTCCTCACTAAGCCTTCATGGGAGAAATTATAAAAAGTAGAAGTGAACACAGTTCCAAGCTTTGGGTTAAAAGAAAGGAAAGGTGTTCAGGAACTAATTTATTCATCTGAACACTTACTGACCGTCAACTATATACAGATTTTGAACTTGGCACTGGGACATTAAGATGAATAACATAGGGTCTTTAATAGATTGTGGTTTTGTTGAGAGAAGTTAGACTATAAAATAATGGAAGGGCTTCAGTGATAAAAGACATTTTTTAATCACACAGGAGGCAGAAAGGTCAGTACAAGCAGAAAGAACAACATGCGTAAATTCAGAGGCAGGAAGGAATGACATATTTGGAAAATCATAAACCTTGATTTTTAGGGCAATAGCAAAAAGTGAGACAAATGAGTGAAGACCAGATGTTGAAGCTCCTTGTATAATATTCCAAGGAGCGTGAACTTTATTCTGGAAGCAGAACAGAATCGTTAAGTAATTGTAATCAGGGAAAGGGACAGGATGAGTGTTTTCACTTTTAAAGGGTCAAATTAAAAGCAGTAAATTGGGATGAGAATCTACATAGAAGACTAATAAAATAATACTGGAAAGACATATAGCTCTGAACTAAGACTTGTGTTGAGTCTAATGAAGAGACAGTGTCCACCTTCAGACAGAGTTTGGATTAGTGGGAAAATGGGTGCAGTTTATGGCGGCAGCCGTTGGAAAGAGGGCTGTAAAAACAAAAAGCAAGCCCTTACAGCCATCATCATGAGTGGGAGAAATACGCTTGCTAAGGTTTTTTGCTTGTTTTTGATGGCACTCTGGAGCATAACAGCAGAGGTAGAAAGAGGAGAAGCAATGAAAACTGGCTAAAAACTGAAGTAACAGTCCTGGTACAAGCAGAGACAATACACTAAAGATCAAAGGAACTGAGGGACTTAGCACTTCTTTTATATTGGCTCTGGTTGAAGTGACAAACATAGTATCTGCTCTACAAACAGCAGACCAGATAACAAGAGCAAGCACAGACTTCAGTTGATATTAAGAAGTAGTTAATCTCCTAATTTCTCAATTTCCCCACTTCACATTCCAGGCTGAGGTTTGTGGAATTAGGGCCGTGTTTGACATCTTTCCCCCAAGTTGGGGGAAAATATGTCGGGGCTGAGGGTGAGGAACAAAGGTCAGGAGATGGAGCGCTCTGATGCAAACGGCCACGGAACAGTAAGCAGGAGACATCGATCATTTGATTTACTTAGTCTAGAGTCAGTAACTGGCCCTTGTCAGGAAGACGCAATGGATAGAATGATTATATGAACCTACTTTTTGTTGAACATATTTATAATTTATCTTGTTTGGCCAGTAGGTGTGTAAAATGTAAATGCATTATGAGACAGTTCAAAAAGGATAGGATAAGAGAGAAAGAGAACCTAAGCCTAAAGACAGTCAGAAAGAAAGGAGACTCTCCAAGAAATCATCTGGGTGGTTTTCGCAGTTGAAAACAATTGCCACTGTTTGCCTCCAAGCCTGATATGCTCTGAGAAGCAAGGATTATATGTAAGCAAAAAAGAGAAAGCTGCCATTTTATTCTGGCTTAAGTCATACGATAAGTACTTTGAGAATATCTGTGATGTGGAAAGAATTTGCAGAAGCACACCATGTGCAGGAATATTTCAGGTAAGAAAACTGACTGACTCTAATCCTTTTATTTTCATTTCAAATAGGTACCTACTGCTAAAATGGGTACACAAAATACTCCTTTTGACAAAAAGCAGTAATAAATGTTCATCTGCAGCAAACTTCCAGACAGTAATATTAAAGAATATACATATCCAAAAGCACATTATACAAATTTGACAGCACATAAAATCGACTCCAAGAATAATAAGTTCCCAAGTAACCAATGGATATTTATTGGTATTATTCCCCTTTTATTACTGTTAACAAAGAATTAAATCAGTTATCAGGATTCAGATGTAATTTAATTATTGAACCATTCAGATTTAAGTATCAAAATTGCTGCCATTGGTTGTACGAGGCTTGAATAAACCCACCTCTAGGCCCGTGACAGGCATCTGTAATCTTTAAAATGATTTAAACCTTGTTGTTTAATTAAAAGTTAAAATGTTTAACTGGAACTTTAACTTCTCAATTTCAGTTTCCCATTCAGTAAATTATTATTTCTGGCTCACGTAAAATGTAGCTACATGTTTTACTCGAAAACAGGGAAGATGAAATAGGATCATACAAAAGGGTAAACCATAAGGAGAAAGTGAAAAATGAGCATCTTTCTTTGTTTAGATCATAGCTTCAAGGGTAACTAAAGGGCAAACTCCATGAAGTTCAATCAAGACACCTTCTCCTTATTAACAAGATAATATGATAAATAAAGCAGAGCTGGAAAATAAATAGCTATTTCTTCTGTACTGCCTTAATTCTATTTTAAAACCAATCAAAAAAACTCAAAGATGAAGAAACTTAATTTTACGTATGGGATTGTAACCTTGAATTGATTATATAGCTCATGTTTAAAGAGCATATATGTGTAAGTCAAAGAAAGTGTTATATTTAACAATATTCTAAATACCTTAAATATTACATTATGGAAAGATGTTTTCTCGTGCATGACTAAGTCTAGTTTATACAGCCTCATCTCACCTCCTCCTCTCCCCAGAGCCCCACAGCACTGCCTCTACAGACCTATGACAAGTTACAAAGCAAATTATCAGCACAGGACATTTGTCAATGGTTCTACCTATTTTAAATCCATACATTACTTAAATATTGAATATTACTCAGTCATGAACTTGGATCACTTACAAGATGTTCTTTTCTTTAAGCAAAACTTATGGTAATGATAGTCTATTATGTAAGAGAAAAAGTAAGATTATCCCATTTATTTTAGGAGGCATCTAGAATGTCTAAGTAGAAAGCTTTTTAACCACATTTACATTAGTTTAGCTTAGATGTATATTTCTGGAGATATGTTGACTTATGATCATTCCCAACTCCAAGATTCTACAGTCTCTGATTATTATGCTCTTTCTCTCTGTATTAAGTGGAAAGACCCTCTAATTTCTTCACGAGTAACTTTCACTAAATAAAATTAAGATTTTATTCCATCTATTTCCTATCTGCCAATGGTATATATTTTCACTTATATAACAAATCAGTGTTTATGGTATAAGTACAAAAAAATTAATCAATTCCCTAAGCAATTTGTATACTTTTATTATACCCAGATTAATCTTCTCTTGTGGTTCTTATTGGTCATCATCGTATTGCTAGCATAAGGGAATGAAATTTTGTATTAAAATACCCAATGTGCTGAGCATACCGTAGCACTTAGGGAGGAAATTACAAAGAAACTGTATGAAAATCTTATTGCCAAAGTAGTGGAAAGTGGATTTCATGGAAGTAGGTTTAATTACTGAAGTAGCAAAAAATGTTATCATGAGATAGAGAAAACGGCCCCTGACATCCAGGACCTGGCCCGGTGCTATCTGTTAGGTCTTGTTGTTTCTGGACACTGGCCTGGCACTCACAGCCTGGCCTTGGTATCCTCTTGTTGAGCATAAACAATTTCACAGAACATCGACGCTAGGCGAGGGCACTATATGATCATGAAGAATCAAGACAAAAACAAGACACTCTGTAATTGTGTCTGAGTACAGCCCAATTATGAACACTGTCTAAGCCACAGACACCACATGTCCCCCTTTCCTCCCTAATATGGGTCACCGCTGCTTCATTACCCAACCAGTCTCCTCTTTCCTCTTCCTAGATAAGACTTATTAAGGCGCCAAACTGTAAAAATTACCCTGCTTCCTAATGATTCAATTCAGAGCAATGCTCTACTTCCTTAAACCCTCTCCCCAAATCACTCAACCGAAGTTCAAATTCTATAAGACATCCTTTCTAACACCTCAGACCAAGTCACCATTGGTTCCATATGGTATACACTTCTCCCTCTTTGCAATAAGTAATGAATTCAACTTTTTCAACTACAGGCATCTTTCTGGTGGTCCCTGGTTGAAGGGCATGTACAGTAATAAGGCAGCTAAAAAGCTTGACTCCTCATGCCAATGTTATCAGGAGGCTCTGACATATTTGGTAGCATAATTGCCTAGAATTTTGGAACAGAGTAAATAGAACTTCAAAGAAGGAAAATTAGAAGATGACATAGTGATGACGAACAGGAGAGATTATTATGGGGTGTGCAAAATGACACTGGACAAAGATTTTGAGGTAAAAGTAGCTGTTTCAAGTATGGAGTAAAAGATCCTGCTGAGATGGGGACCACAGGCCAGGGCACAGGGAGGGGCAGATCATCAGCCGAGGGACCATGAAACATCAAAGAGCTTTATAACCCTGTTTCAGAAGTATCAATAGCTAGAAGAGAATTTTAAGTCTGAATCACCAAGTCCCAGCCACTACGTTGAAGATATTATACTATTCTTATATCTGTAAAAGAGCACAAAAGAATAGCATAGTATCACTAGGGAACTAGGGACTCTCCCAGGAAAGGGCTATCAAGATAATAGTAGGTGAATTGTAAATGACTTAGAAGGGATTAAGACAAAGTCAGTATTTAGAAGGGATTAAAATTTTACGTAATCAGTGAGGTGGGAAGAACAGGGTACAAATGTAGATTAGGAAAACAATAAGAGTAATGATGATGAAGATAATTATAACAACAATGGGTTTCTTAAAAGCAGGCACTATGAGTACTGAGTTAAGCAGCGTTGGGCTTCACCCCGCAGGCCTGCAAGCCCTGTGCTTGCCCAGCCTCAAGACTGAAGAAACAGCCTGGAGTCAGTGACAGAGACATCAGTGGTTCAATGGATGAGGGACCTTACATGTCTGAAGCAAGGTCCTGGAGTGACAGTGCGGCAGACAATGAGCAGGACATGGCAGCAGTCTTTGCTGGGTGCGGGGGTGGCGCGGGAGAGGGAGGTTACCAGTTGACATCAGGTTGGGTCGTTGGTTACCACAGAAACCAGCAGAGGAGCACATCCTTCACTTCCCCCTTTGATAAGCTGTCTTGGTGGAGATGTTCTGATCTACAGATTAGAACAATCACTAGCTGGGGCCTGGGACAAGTTTGTAGGCATTTATTCATTAGACTCAATGATTAACAGGGAAGGTCAGTCATGTGAGTAGGATGTAGGTGGGCAGGGACTGGTTGAGCAGTGGATGTACAGAGAGCAAGAGAACAGCCATCTTGCGTGGCCTGATCATAAAAGCATTCTTGGTTATTCTCATGCACACCGAGTTTTTGAGATCTACTGTGCTAAAATCTAAACTGATTTAAACAACTGTTAAAACTGAGCTGAGTGCCATGAGATAATGCTTCTTACTCTCTAGTTTCCAGCACTCACTTGCTAGTCCTTACTTTCTAAGAGAAGGAAGAATTTAAAACCAGACCAGACTCTGAACTTGGCTTACAGATCATAGTACACGTCCTTCCCTAATCTTATCTTGCCCTCAACCTCTTGCCTACATGGCAAGCACCTGCCAGGCAGTCACGCCTGCAACCTGAACCAACTTCTGATCTGGCTCCCTTCACAGCCAGATCACAACCCAGAAAATAAGCAAATTCTGCCTGCAGTCTTTTTGCAGTGATCTTTACTGGTTCTCATACTGGATCATTCCCCCTATCAAACTCTTTCGCATTTTTGAAAATTTCAGATTACTCTTGAAGCTACTTTCCTAGAACAGTTTGAATCATTAACTTTGCTTTTCATTTATTTATGCTTTTATTCCTCCAATGACACTCGCACATGTTTCATTAACCTGTAGCCCTTGCAAGAGTAAAATAAAATAAATTCCTTATGCATTCTTAACCTGGACTTTTAATTGGGATAAAATGAGAGAATCGACAAAACAAAAACCTGATATATTTTCCTGAAAGTAGCTCACAGCATGCCTAGGAAGACAGATTTGTAAACAGACAATTATAATACATTGTGACACCTACACCCAGGTGGGGAGAAGAATGGTGGGTCATGTAAGGATGTGAAAAGACAGCAAAGGGATCAAAGGCATACCCCCAAAATACAGATGCATAAGAAAACGTAAAACTACGGAAATATAAATAGTTTGGTATGGTTTTGGTTCAATGTACGAGTTTTAGAAAAGACAAGAAAGGACATTGAAGAGGTGGGCACAAATGACATCATGAAACCCTAACATAATGCATAATATACCACTGAGGGTTGTGCCTGAACACCTAGGAATTCATTCTCTCAGGAATTTCTCTTGAAAGCAATATAGAATTGCTTAGGCATTTTAGGGAAGGAGTGTATGATAAGATTTGGGTTTAGGAAGATGGCTGTGGTGTACCATAGAGAAGAGATTGGAGCTAAGGCATGAGAAAGTCTTTTGAAATAATCTAGGTAGGAGATGATATGGTCTGAATTCACGCAGTGGTTGAAGAAGAAGACATTGGGAAAGATTTCAGAGATATTTAGTAGAGATGAGGAGATATTTAGAAGGTAACATGAACAGCTAAGCTTTGGTGAGTAATGAGCTAGGTAGAGAGGTAAAAAATCAAAAATGGATTCTAGGTTTCAGGCTCGGAGTAACAAGATAAAAGGAAAGAATGGAGAGGAAATAAAGAGATTTGGGTGGAGGGAGAGGATAGTTCTATCTAGCATTTTCACAAACTAGCTGCAGGACCCTGGGCCAGTATCTTAATCTCTGTGAGTCTGTTTACTCAGTCTTAAGTGAGGGTAACACTGCCTATTTAAAATTATTGTGAGAATTAAATAATAATAGTTAACCCTTCTATAGCACTTGTGCAAGGCACTTGTGTAAGTATTTTACGTATAGTCACTTGTTTATTTTGAACTACTGACCCATGAAGATGGTACTTTTATTATTCTTATTTAACAGACAAGGAAGCAGAGACACAAAGAGGTTTACTATTTTGCCCAAGGTCACAGAGCTGGAAAGTGGCAGATCCCAAGTTTCAAACCTTTTCAATCTAGCTGCGAGTGCATCTCAACCAATAATTTACACTGCCTCTCATTAAATACTAGGCATTTTGCATAATTATTATCAGAGTGCCCTGAGCCCACCAGTAGGTTATAATTAGCTCTTTTAATTTAACCCATCCTATTTGTTTAAAAGTATTTGCAGAGTACATGCATGTGCACATATTTTACTGAACATTACAAGAGATTCAAGCAGAGTAAGAAACACACCACTCTTGGGTTTGTTTACAATTTAATTTTGAGCATAAAATGCACATCATGAATCAGAACAGAGTAACAAGGTTATGTATTGAAAGAGGTTAGATACTTGCAGCTCAAGAATAGGGCATCCATGCCTAGAACTTGACCAGCAGGCACATAAATGGATGAGTCTAAAGCCCAGGGAAGAGACTGGGGTCATGAAAAGTAGATTTGGGTCTCTTCAACATCTAGGTTATAGGTTGAAACCATAAAAACTAGATGTTGGTGTTGATGGGAAGCGGGGACCTAGAAAAACTGCAGAAAGGGAAACGAGAATGACAATCCAATGGCTAGGCCAGGACATAAAACTCACTTCACTTCTATGGGCCTCAGAGTCCTCACTTATAAAAATGAGTGGATCTTGGTTTAAGACTGTGCCAAGAACTATTCCCACTTCCAATGTTTGCAGCTTTTGCCATGAACAAATGTGAACATCGGGAGACCTGCTAAAAGTTGACTTCTAGCCTTACGCCGCAGAAAAAAGCCAAGCTTCATAGCTGCTGCTCTGCCATGGTAAATAATTATTAACCAAGTTTTCTTCTCACAAAAGCCCATTCAGATGGTTTCAATTGCTTTTCTTTATTCTACAGGATTGCAGCTTCAGAAATGCTCTTGCTGTTACTATGTACAGAGTTCTGCATGGGAGATGTGAGAGAGAAAACAAAATGGCATCTTTCGTACTCAGGAGGAATATTAATGGGGTAGAGAAGATAGTGGGAGTCATTATAGTAAGCTTCCTTTCTGCGTGCCTCTCAATATTAGAATTTACTTTTTTCCTTGCCTAATCCTGTTTTTCCTGACTTCGTCTGGTAAAACATAGAATTTTGCTGAAATACTGTAATAGGACTGCAGAATAAGAATACAAAACACAGAAGTGTGGCTAACTGGAGGCAAAGAAACTCTCAACGAGGTCTGGAAGGAACTCTGACCAATGAATTGAGGAAGAGAACAGATAATGATGTCTGCATCTCTACCACCCACTGGCTTCTACATCCACCCCAAGGGAGGGTTTTGGAGGTATGTGTGATCAGGCTAGCAAAGAACAACTACTATACATACTGTGGTTTCCCAACAAGTAAGAAGTAGAGAAATCAAAATCTATTCGTTGCCTGTTAGCAAATCTTAAAGATGACCATTGGACCCAGAGTGGAACAACTGAGCAAAGAGCTTTTCTCTGGCTTTATCCAGAAACTTGGTACATGTAGTGAAGACATCTAAGAGACTGAACACGCAAGCAAGCGCATCTAAGCTTTCCATGTAGATTGGGGAAAAGGACTAAAGCTGCAGTGGCATTAGCTGAGATGTATGAGCTTCATAGATTTGACTCACTGAGAAATTATCCCTGTCTGTGAGTTTACATACTTAGTGTAATGTGAAATATAGAATGTTTCTCTGTTAAATTTTATAATTAATTTTAATAGATGATCTGCCCTATCATTTTAATAGATGATTGCCCTATACACCCCCCTCCACCAACAAAAAAAACAGACATGCTGGGAAAGGCGGGGTTGGTGCTAGTGATGGTGACCGTCTATGAAACTACCTACCTGAGAATTTCTCAATCAAAAAACTGCACACATCTATATATTACTTTATAGTAGAGATTTATGTCAATTTGGATATTTTAAAAAGTGCTAAGCATAAGAGATGGGTAAAAAAAAAAAAGATTTTAAATTATTTTAAATGACTAAAAATTCTTAAAATTCTATTCATAGACCTCACTGGAAGGTGGACATTTTGGGTTAGAAAAGATTTAGGCCTAGTTGACATATATACACTACTATGTATAAAATAGATAACTAATGAGAACGTACTGTGTAACACAGGGAACCATACTCAATGATCTCTGGGGACCTAAATGGGAAGGAAATCTAAAAAAGAACGACTATATGTATACGTACCACTGATTCACTTTGCTGTACAGCAGAAACTAACACAACATTGTTAAAGCAACTGTACGCCAATAAAAATTAATTAAAAAAAAGATTTAGACCTATTTTTGAATAAATGGATACAATCTGTCTATTGAGTGCTTACTATGTGTCCGGCATTGGATATTGCTGATACTAAGTTACAAATGACTCCAGCAGGAAGTGTAGACTCTACCTAATAGCAAAGTTCTGTGAACAGAGCCCTTATCACCAAACAGAGCCCTTATCACTGAGCATTGCGCTTATCACAGCTCACGTTCTCTTGCATTGTAATTGCCTGTCTACCTGTCTGCTTGGATGTGACTTTTGACCAAGCAGCTCTTAAAAGGATGGGGCTCATATCAACTAGAGGTTTCCATGCAAACTAGAGGTCTTCCCCCTAACCAAGAGACTCAGCTACAATTTAGATTATATATGTTCCCCATTTCAGACAAAAATAGTTCAACCAGAAATAAATTTAGGAAGCTATGAAACCTAAGGCTTCCGAGTGCACAGTGCAGTTCTTTTTTTCTGGAGGTATTTCCATGTGCTGTATGTTAGTTACTTAGAATTTTAAGAGTCAATTACGCATTTGGAAAGGCAATGGCAAGAAGCTAACTCTGCCCGGTATCTTCCTTCAACTCGTCCTGTACATATAGCATTATTTTTAAGTCACTTAAAAATGGCCTATTTTCTTCAGGAGACTGACCGCTGCTTAAGGGGTCTGTTTGTGGGCAGTGGTGGGAAAGTATCCACAGAATTCAACTTCTGTCTTCATCAATTACTAACTTAACTTTTTATTTTTTAATTTTCATCAAAAGGTTTCATTCCATATAAACAAAATGTAGAACCACCACCTGAAAAAAAGATCCTGGATCCTTATAAATGTCCAGCACGGTAAGATTTCTAATAATGTTCTCTGTAGCCTACAACATTGTCTGACACACAGTAAGTGCTCATAAATATTTTTCAACAAATGCATCAGTGAATAAGTGTATCTGAAAGATAGTGACTCCATTATGTATCCAACCAAAATAGCTTTTTGCAGTTTTAGGGTTCTGTCTTAAAGTAAGAATACTTATAGAAAAGATCCCACTTATTAAAATGTATGCCTGCTCTGAGAAGACGTGTTTAGGGTCCATGCTTTGGGCCCACTGTACTGAATAACCTCTTATTACTTTATTTCTAAAGCTTCCTAGAGTGAGACACAAGAAAGACCCCTTACAATAGCATCTGTTACATTTCAAATAGAGTAATAATGAAGTTCCACATAGAACAAAGCGAGCCTCCAAATGAATTTCAGTAAGACTGCGTTCTCATGACTACTAATATCCCTTTTGATTTCCTAAAAATTAAAGTGGGAGAAATGTAAGATTTAAGTTTGGAAGATTTAATAAGAAAAAAAACAACATTAAGAGATGAAACTAATCATTTTTAAAACTGGTCTCATTCCACTTTTAAACTTCACAAACACTGAAGGGTGAACAATGCTTTTCTATTTGAGCACACTCTGGAGACCTTGGTGAATGTAGCCAAGCTGTCTGCTGTGTCCCCTCCAGAATGTTTGCCAATTATCTGTCATTTCCTCCTTCAGATGCGAGTGTTTGTGTGACAAAGGTCTCTGGGTATATTTCAAAACATCTTAAACTATTAACAGTGTCCTATCGAGCACCGATTTAAAAGTGTTATTTATTCTCCACACAACTAAATTTGTCAGAAGACACAAAGCAGAATTCACCTTACCCTTCTCCATAAAGAAATGGCTAGAAAGTTCATTGTGGAATCACTGGCATACCTACTAACTGCCCTTTGTAATGGAAAAAAGTTTCCAGTGGCTTAGCCAATATCTATATACTTCAACATAAAACACACGAAACAGTAAAACTATTTACTAAACTATATTTCTTTTTTTATTCCCTGTGCACTTAAGCTAGCTTTAGACTATTTCCTTTTCCTGACAATTCATTGTTTGTGATTGAGAGAATCACTTTGGATTAGGCATTATTTCAGATTCCAGGAATCTGATATGGAAATAGCATCACTCCTCCACCAGCACCGCCCTGCTTCTTACTCCAGATCTTTTAGGTTGTAGTAAAGTGGCGACACACTTTTCAATTTTCATCCAAAAGCATCAAAAACGTATAAACAACTGACCAATAAAAAACACTTGTCATTTTAAAGCATTTCTTTTTCATTTCAAAATTTTATGAACTTTTTTCAAAGAATTCAACTGTGACGCTTCGTTTGTAAATACTAAGACTATTAAATTCCTTAATTAGTCATCTCAGTCAGCAATCTGTGCTAAAAGCAAAACTAGCCCTAGTCACATCAACAGCAATATATTACTATGTATTTTTTCGCTCTAAGAAAAACATATTCTTCCATTTGATTGGTCCACTCTGCAGTCTTACATGGTCTTTGCCACTAATTTGTTAGCACTTTAAAGCCTTTTGCTTTTTCCTTTTTCTTTTCTTTTCTTTTTTTTTTCCTAACAATGATTCTTCTGAGTTCAGGAGCTAACCTCCTTTTCCCAGGTGAAAATCGTTTTATTATCCTCAGGTGTTTGTTTTCTTTCTGAAACTCTCAGAACAGTTCATTGCAAAGTCCTGATTGTCCTTTACAAAAGGATCCGATTCCAAATAGTTACAGTTTGTGTTGTACGTCATCTGAAAATATCTCTCCTTTCCCCTTGTCAGGATTGCAGGAGTCTCATATATTGCCCCACAAATCCCACTTCCATCACTTAGTCAGGTATACCTGAGAACAAGACAGGTTGCCTATTTCTCTTCATCTGATCCTGAGTTCTGAATTCTCTCACAGGAAGCGAACAAGAAGTTAATACTTTTATAAGTATCAGTCTAGAATGCTTTCCCCTGAATTCAGCACAGCTCCAAGAAACCATTCTCCAAAGAATAAAAGGAAATGACCTTTAAAGGTAAAGAAACCTGTCCAATTCATTCTCAGACTTTGTAGCATAGCATAGAGAGTCAGAGGGAACTGCTTTTTTTTGTATCAGCACTTAATTTTGTCTCTAAATAAGTATATCCTTAAGTTTCCTGTCTGAGTAAGTCATTATCATTCTTTGAAGTGTTTCCTGGTCTTATATAGCCATTGTATGAAACATACCATGTAACAAAAATTCTGCTACGTAACAAAATCCCCTCCCCTCAAATATCTGGTGCCCACAGTCAATACAATTTCTATGATCACTAGTGATCGATAAGATTATGTATGGAATGATTTTTTTTTCCTTCTAGGAGTCAGTTTGTAAAGAGGATTGAGTCTTTTAAATTATCAGTCTTGACAACACACCAAAAAACATCTTTATCTCCCATGAACACAGGTCATTCAACTTCTAGTCTCATTTAAAAAATGTTTTTCCAGTTTGGAAGCAAAAAATTGAACTGGTCAGAATTTTAGAGCATCCTTTTCAAAAGAGTAACATTTTTAAGAGAAGATGCACAGAAATTTAAATAAAATAAGAAATCAGTTTAGATTAGGACATGCCAGATCAACTAAGAGAATCTGAAGGAAGAAAAATTTCCACTAAAATTGTCCTTTTTAACATAATTAGTTCAAGTTTCTGATACTTTCTAAACAAAAGGTATGAATATATGCAAATGGAAATTTCATAGGATGAACTGAGAGACTAGTGGAAATGAAAAATTTGTGTTAAGTCTATCCATTTAGTTGAAAGTTTATAACTCTGTTAAAAGAAGCATCATAAACTAAATTATTATATCAGTTAATATTTATCTTCTTAAGGAGTTAGAAATAACAATTACTAATATTTACTAGATGATAGTCCATCAACCACAAAGACATTTATAGCCAACACCCCTAAACAAATAATTGTGCTCACCAACTTCTAGAGGAGCTTGCTTGCCCAGATGCAGGATCTTAAAACTGGCTTCAGAGTGACTGTTGTAGGAGGAGACGCAGAAAATAAACACATGATTTCCACAGCACAGCAGCTGAGAACTCAGAAATGAGGCTCAGGGTCTTGACCATTCCTCTGTCTTTAAGGTTATCCTGACATGTGAAAGCCATTGACATCCTGAGACTTCCAGCGCTTCGGACGCATGCCTAAACCGAGATAAATATAGATCCCTGACACCTGAGCCAGATGAAATGAAAATTAACTTGAAAAAAAAAAATCTCACTCATTTTGTGCCTCAGGTGAGGAAAATAAAACCCTTAATCCTTTTCCTTTTAAAACCTGTTATGCCCCTTAACAGATAGCTGCTTTGCTTATGAAACATGGGAATTCACATCATCAATCTTAAACAATCAATTTGCTTCCCTCTATGATTAGCATTTGTTGTGATAGAGACAGGTTTGAATTTTCCTTGCTTGATTAAGTATGAAAGAAACATAATAGTGAATATTAGATATTTATTCAACAAACTTTTGTGGGGAAATTTTGCAGATGAGTCCCTGAAACGTGAATATCTATTTGGTAAACTTTCTAGTATTTTTTATCCTGCATGGTTTAAGTAGTAATTTGGTCCATGTTGGTTTGCCTCAATTAACAAGGCAGAAGAAAGTGTCACGCATTGCCAGGGTGCTTCGTTTTTAAGTTAATCTTTTGGTATAGGTGTATAATGTAGTAGATTGAAACTGAATTTTGCTTAGTGCTGTTGGTAAGCATATGAAGAAGGCTCTACCCTCAGCCTGAGCAGACTCTATGATTAAAGTTATTACCCTGAAGCTATAATGGCAAGATTTCTAACAATAAGTCACTTCCTGGGATTCATACATTAAGGATCTATAATAATATATTAGAACAAAGTGACTAGAGAAACTAGAAAAGTCATGCTGCTTTCCTGAGATTTTGAGGTATTAATTATTTTCAGTTAATATTGTCTTTACAGAATGGCATTAGAGAAAAATGATGGATTTTGGAGTTACCACTTTCTAAACGAAGCTGATCTTACCTACTACATTATCTATCATCCCAGGAAAGAGAATGACTTTTTTCAAATTACCCAAACCTGGTATGTTCATATCTTGATAATAGATCCCATGCATTGAGCACTGTCTACATGCTTGTCACTTTGCTAAATTAGGTATTGTATAATCTCATTTTCTTTTCCTAATCCCCAAATATCCTTTCAAATCAAGTTAATATTTTTAGGTCCAAATGTTTACAGAAAAGAAAACAAACTCAAAAGGATAAATATTGACAATGGACACATGGCTAATAAGTAGTTCACATGAGAGTCTAACTCATACAGTTTTGACTGAAAGCATGTTTCTTTCCCACCCTAAAATATAGTTACGGGTTAAAAGTGAATTTTATCCACACTTTATCTGTGTCAGATTAACCATCCTATGAGTAATGAATGTCAAGGCTGCTTTAATTTTTTTCAAAGTTAGGAAAAGTACGGAAATGGTCCCTATGGAGTATTGCTATGACACAAGGAAATCCCCAGAAGTACTATGTCCCTAATACAAGGAAAAGACAGAAGATCTGTAAGGCACAACCTTACAACCAGAGATATTTCTCATCTCTTGCATTTACTTTTTTCAACTTGTCCTTGTCAGTTTGCATAAGCAGAGTTTGACCTACCAGAGCCTTGAGGGTCAGTCTCATGGCCCCTTCTCAGCCATTAATATCATGTTTGGCAGTCGGAGGTTGGATAACTGGCATAGGGGAGTGACATCCAGGTGGCAAGGAGTCAGCTGGTGAGGTCGGGAGATCAGAGAGATTTTGGCATGAGAGGGAAGGCCAGGTTCTCATCTATCATAGAACGTGATCCCTTTCTTTATAGGAAAAAAAAAATGTTCTATATGTATAAAAAGTTTTTCTATTACTTGAACTAGGAACTTGTTAAACAAAATGTTTTATCAAAGAGGTCAAAGGACAAACCACAGATTCAGTGAACTCAGGATCACACATACTTTCTATGAATCACAGTAAGTATCATAGCATGCCCACACCCAACGCACCATTATCTTTGAATATGGATTATGTCCTATAAATAAGAATAGGAAGTGTGGAATTTCCTTTCTATGAGTTATATATTCATTATCATTAAATTTTTCACTCCCTGCTGGCACTGACTTCTGAAGGGTGGGTGGTGAGGGAGAGGGAAGAATAGTGGTGGATTGAGCTAAAAAATAACTGGGCTCTGGGGTAACTAACTCCGACAAGACCTCTGACCCTCTTCAACCAAAGAATCGTCATTCTTCAGCAACTATCTTCAAAATTATACATTTCATCACAGGATGTTAATTAAACCTAGGACTTTTTCACCCCAAATTGTTGCCTTTCAAGTGTTCATGAACCTAAAGTATTAAACTAGGCAAAATCAAAGCCTCTCCCAGTTTTTGTTGCACAATGAATGCCATAAACTGTAAGGCATGAAAGTTGAACCAACAGTCCTGCTGCTAACAGCAGCTTTTGCCAGCTGTTGATAGTATGTTCTTTACAAGACATTATTGTGAAATGTCCCATTTCTATGTGAAATTTTTTTCTCAGAACAGCAATCAAATTAATCCATCCATACACATAGCATCATGGTTACAGTGGCAGTAGTCACAATCATATTTTCTGTCCTTCCCAGTGCCCCAGCCCCCAGATCCTGTTTCCCTGACGCCCTCAGGGTGCCATCTCTCTTGCAGATATCTCTTCTCCATCCGACCAGCACCATCCAGGGTGCTTCATCAAATACTATTAACAGCAATGACTTCATCCCTAAGTACCATGTCCTGCTGAACGTGTTTAGGCCTTTTCAATTAATAATATGATGCTTTTTAAAAATTCCCTTCAGGACTTCCCTGGTAGTGCAGTGGTTAAGAATCTGCCTGCCAAGGCAGGGGACACGGGTTCGAGCCCTGGTCCAGGAAGATCTCACATGCCATGGAGCAACTAAGCCTGTGTGCCACAACTACTGAGCCTGCGCTCTAGAGCCCGCGATCCACAACTACTGAGCCCGCATGCCACAACTACTGAAGCCCACGTGCCTAGAGCCCATGCTCTGCAACGAAGAGAAGCCACCGCAATGAGAAGCCCGCGCACCACAATGAAGAGTAGCCCCCGCTTGCCACAACTAGAGAAAATCCCGTGTGCAGCAACGAAGACCCAATGCAGCCAAAAAAAAAAAAAAAAATTCCCTTCAGAAAAATTCAAGTTTTAAATCAGTGATTCACCCCTTTGTTTATATTCCTGTCCACTGTATAAGTGTTAACTGCAATCTGTTCTTGAGTCCCTGGCTCTGTAACATAACAGGGAAGGAATGGTTGTGGCCTTAGTCAGGAGATTTTGGCATAAACCCCTGTACACACTTGAAAACAATGAGAATATTCACCAATATATTTTAACATGTGAACCTTGCTAACTTGTTTTTAGGAAAAACACATTTGAAAAACACCCTTGGATTATCATCAGCTTGTGTAAAGTATATATTTAGGATCTGAAAGACATTTTGAGGACTAATTTTTCACTGATTCCAGTAACACACCCTTCTTTCTAGGCTTTTCTGTTTGTTTGTCTGTTTGCTTTCCCATGTTAGCATGGAATAAATAATTTCACTCAGACATTCTTTGTAAGGACCATTTTCTTGCAGAAAAGCTGGGGAAAAGTCTTTTTATTAAAAAATTGGGGTATAGTTGCTCTACAATATTGTGTTTAGTTTCTGCTGTACAACAAAGTGAATCAGCTATATGTATACATATATCCACTCCCTCTTGGACCTCCCACCTCCCCGCATCCCACCCATCTAGGTCACCACAGAGCACCGAGCTGAGCTCCCTGTGCTATACGGCAGGTTCCCACTAGCTATCTGTTTTGCACATGGTAGTGTATGTATGTCAATTCCAATCTCCCAATTCATCCCACCATCCTTACCCCCCTCCATGTCCACACGTCCATTCTCTACGTCTGCATCTCTATTCCTGCAAATAAGTTCATCTGTACCATTTTTTCTAGATTCCACATATATGTGTTAATATACGATATTTGTTTTCCTCTTTCTGACTTACCTAATCTGTGACAAAGGAGAAAAGAATATACAATGGAGAAAAAGTCTTAATATTAATCTTCTCTGCTTACCTTGCTCTCCTCAAATCTATACGTGTGTGAAATGTCTTTATTCCAAACATCAGCCTGAGGTAAAGGTTTTACCACCATTTCCTCTCAAAGCTGACTTTAGAGGCGAGTGCTGGCTTTATGTTTGTCATCCAAAGTAATGAGGATTGGGACTTCGCTGGTGTTGCAGGGAATCCGCCTGCCAATGCAGGGGACATGGGTTCAAGCCCTGGTCTGGGAAGATCCCACATGCCGCGGAGGAACTAAGCCCGTGGGTCACAACTACTGAGCCTGCGCTCTGGAGCCCGCGAGCCACAACTACTGAGCCCACATGCCACAACTACTGAAGCCCGCACACCTAGAGCCCGTGCTCCACAACAAGAGAAGCCACTGCAATGAGAAGCCCGCACACTGCAACGACGAATAGACCCCACTCGAGGCAACTAGAGAAAGCCCGCGTGCAGCAACGAAGACCCAACGCAGCCAACAAGAAAGAAAGAAATATTTTTTAAAAAAACAAAAGTAATGAGGATTGATGGAAATCTATACTATTAAAAATGATCTAATGGAGTAGTCCTCTTAAGTCTTTGAAGTCTAAAATTATTGCTCAGTTGTATATCTTTATTTTTTTTCTCCCTTCCAATCTCATCTTCATTAGTTCTAAAAGCCTTACCAATAATTTGCAGTGTGAAGGATACTCCAATAAAAATTAATTTAAAATATAATTTGCAATGAAATATTATAGCGCCAAAGCAACATTCTTCCCTTCTAAGGTGGATGGTTGATCATTTAATCATTCATCCATCCAACAGCAAAACACATTGAGATTCTGTTTATGTGTATGGTATTGTGTTACTCCTTTGAGAAAAAATGGTGAATAAAGGGCCAAAGTTTGTGCTCTCAGCATCTTATTGTTTAGTGAAGGGACACAAGCAGTATTTCACAAATCATAATGTATTATCATAAAGTGGGATAAATAATGAAGGAAAGTTTTATTGTGATAAGCTAAGCTAAAAGAGCAGAGAGTTTTCCGTAATATACATATACATTTAATGTATATATATGTGTGCATATATGTATATGTATATATACATTGTATGTATTTGTTTATATATGTATATACATGTGCATATATGTATACATCTATATATTGTATGCATTTGTTTATATGTATGTGTGTATATATCTATATGGCTATATGCAGATATTGATTGTTTATGTATATATATGTATATAAATATACATATTATATAGGGAAGCCTATATATAGATATATTAGGGAAGTCTCTGACCTCTCAGCTTATCACAGTGTAAATTCCTTCAAAATTTATCCTTGTTTATCTCAGTTTATTATAATATATTAAGATGTCTTAAATACTGCTTGTCTAAACAATAAGATACTTGAGAGCATTAACCTTGGCCCTTTATTTACCATTTAGTTCAACCATATATAAATATTGACATATATTTATATGTATATCATATATATCATACACACACACACACACACACAAATATCTAAAAATGAGTTGCTTTTAAGTGGCAAAGAATTAGGAAAACATTCAAAGGTAGGGGTCCAGCAACTCTAAGGTAGAAGACCAATGTGACTGGATGAAAGAGGACAGGGAAGAGTAATATGAGATGAGGCAGAAGAGTTGGGGAAGAACCAGATGTCACAGGGATTTGTAGGGATTTATCCTAAGAACAATGGGAAGCCTTTGAAAAATTTTAATCAAGAGAAATACATGATTGGATCTCAATAACATTTAAAAACAAGCTCTCTGATAGCTTCATGGTTAATGGATTAAAGAGAAGTAAGGATGGATGTGGGGAAACCATCAAGGCAACTATTACTGACTTTAATGGTAACGTCCTAAAATGATTGAAAAAAATGGAGGAAAAAACATGGATTTGTGAAATATTTAGAAGGTAAAATCAACGGAGTTTGCTGTTGTGGTATGTGAGGAAAGAGGAAGAAGAATAATTGATAAACTGTTTAAATTGAAGCTATTCTAGAAATTATTCTACACCCTAACATGAACACTTATTCTTCAGTTAACATATGAGAACATGTCTAGCTCAATGACTGGCATATTTCAGCTGGTGCTGAAACAACATTTCTTGAATGACAGATTATATAAATGAATGAGTGACTGAGTGGAACTGAGTACAATGTGAACAGGAGTGAACGCTTATTGCAACGTCAATTTATCTTTTTTGTTTGGGTTATCCTACAAAGCTTTCACAAGACTGTCGCAGGGAGATTCACAACACAAGTGACACCTTAGAGACTGGAAGTCCAGGGAGATGATTAATTCTCACGGAGGAAGGACCAAAGGAAACTGAATGAACCTAATACTAAAAGCAAAAAAATTTTAAGTGACTTAGAAGTTGTGCAAGAGTCTTGCACACATCTGGCTCTGTGTATAGAGCTTGTAATCTAATGGAAACTTGAGTCCCCCTGGACCAAGAGCAAATAATATCCACAGGACATATAGTCCTTCTAGCACAACAAAACAACAGGCTGGTGGCCAATTATGGTAGCAACCAAGCAGATGTCCCACTGGTTTTTAAATCAGACACAGCTTTGGTTTTTTATAATTATTACTTACATGTTGTAGCACTTTCTGTTTATGAAATTTTGTTTTGATGTTATCACATGATAATCAGCTAATAATCAGACAGTTCTTATGTACTTTTTTGGTGAGCAATTGTACAAAACACTATCTAGTGTGCTGTAGCTCTGTTTTCTTTGGGAGAGACAGGGGAAGATTAAGTAGGAGGATACTGAGGCCAATCAAAACGTACTAACAAAGCTCTAGAACCAAGATTTCCAGTCCTTAGATCATACTTCAAATAGGATTCCTCTGTTTCTGCATAAATTCTTCATACCCATGTCCTTTCCCTGTCCATTTTTGTGTTCCCCTTGCTCTATCTGCATTCTAAAAAATAGGTATCTTCTATGTTCTAGTCCTATCCATTCTCTTTTCTTCCTGTATCTTCTCTTCCTGGGCAACGTATACTACTCTATGGGCTCGATTTAGCACCTCTGCACAGTTAATCCCCAAATCTATTTTTTACCCCTAAATTCTACCCTAATAGTAAATTTACTTAGCATTTTTGAGAATTCTCTATACACTACTAAAGTGTCTCTATTAACTCATGTTTTTAAAATTCTGGATATAAAACTAATATTTACCATTTTACACATTTAAATGAAAGTTTAGTAAAGTTAAATAACTTACTTCACTGTTACAGTGCTCCAAGTAGCCGGATTTGGGCCCAGATCTCCATGGCTCCAGGTCTTAAGCTCTTAAACACCGTGTTTTCATTGACCCACTGTGATATAACTGCACGTCAACCTTCCGTGCACATCTCTACCCCGCTGCCTTAAACACATCTCCCCTTTCCTACCTTTATGTCTGTGTTCTTCATCTCTGTAAAATTACATCACCATACCTCCTGTTACCCAGCCTAAAACTGTTCCCCATACACCCAATCATCTTCCAATTCCTAACAACTCTAACGTCACCATATATTTTCCATTTGTCTCCTGTGTTTTATTTTCACTGCCTCTACCTAAGTCAGGTTTCAATCACCACCTACCTTTAACCATTGTCATGGTCTCCTGATTGATTTTTCTGCATGAAGAAATACTCCTCTCTCATTTATCCTTCTCACTGCTTTCAGGGTAATCTTTCTAAAACCCAAATTTGATTTTATGATTTATTTATTTAAAATAAAACATTAATAGTACCCATTTCCTAGAGAATGAACTTTAAACTCCTTAGACCAGTATGGAAGTTTCTCAACTATTATTCCTATTCCTGCATGAAGTCTATTCTTCAATGAAATATTCTCTGCATTTTTTTGTTGCATTTTTCACTGCTTTAAATATTTCCTCTATCTAGAATTTTCAATTCTCTACCTAAATGTTACTCTCCAAATTCAATGATCCTTAACATGGTGTGGACACTGAAAGCTTTAAAAAACATAACATGTTCATTCTTCATCCCAGAAATATTGAACTGGAATTAATGGATACTTTCATGTTTAAAAATTACTGTTTATGCTACTATTGGCCTATGTGGTTACTTTGTGCAAATGAAAGGAACCACTTCTTCAAAATACTTTGAAGTACCCTACAAGAAAATTTCCATTATATATGTACATATATTATATCATATATATCACATATATATGTAATATCACATATACAATATGAATGACACCATTTAGTATTGTTCAGTGTATAATGAGTCTTACCATATTCAGCAGGAGTCTTCCTTTAAGCACCTCCTCTCTGTCGTTTCTTCTTCAGTTCCCCTTAGCCAACAAAAGCTCTTCATGAACTGACCTCCTGTAGTGTTATATATGAGACTTTAATTTCCTGTAAATTTAAATCTTATTTTATTATACTTAGCATACAAATTTATCTCTTTGATGGAATCAAGGGCTTATTCATTTAATTTAATCCATAGTCTCTAAATACTAATGAATTGTTTAATAAATGGATGTCATATGAATCATAGGTTTAGATAGAAAGATCTCTGATTGACAGATTTGGTCTTTTTTGTATTATACCTATTTCCAAAAGGTATTTAAAGCAACAATAAACAACAGAAAATTAATGAAGATGTGAGACAAATAAAAAAAATCGTGAAGGAGCAGAGATGAGTTTACCCCAAAACCTTAGCTGAGGAACATTAATTCACTCAAGCCCAAGCTTGGTGTCTCCTGGCAGCCATGACTACAAGGGTACTGTTATGTGTTTTAAAACTCTCATCATAAAAGAAAACTTAGCAGTCCTTCAGAAGGCATCAAATTTCTTCATGAACCAAATTTTAAGATAACTTGATTACTAGATCTTTAAAAGAGATATACATTAAAATGGACAGTGTCATCAAAGAGTTCTAACAAAAGGCTCAGAAGTAGAAAATATCTTCAAAGGTTCAGAATCTAAAAGACCTCATATGGTTGGCCATTGACCTCTCCTCCATCTTTAACTCTTACTATGTTCTACTTCATTCACTCTGCTCACACCATACTGGCCTTTCTGGAACACGCCAAAATACATCCTACCTCTGGACCTTCCACCGGCTGCTCCCTAGACCTGAAACCCTCTTCTCCCAGATATTTGTGTGTTGGTTCTGTTGCCCCTCTTTATTCAGCTTTTCTGCTCAAATGTTATCTCTCTAGTGTCCAATGTATTTAAAACAGCAATCTCTCATCATACTCTATCTTCTAACTCCACTTTGTTGCATTTATTATGCTACTTGATTTTCTCATATATTTCTTTGGTATTTTTAAAATCTTTAATATATATTATATGAAGATGTAAAGTCCTTGGGGCCAGGGAATTTTCACTGTCTTGTTCACTGCCATATTCCACATTGCTTAGAAGAGTACCCAACACGTAGAAGGCATACCAGAAATATTTGCTGACTAGTTGAATAAACTATTTTTATATATTTATTTATGGCATTAACCTGCAACTAAAATGTTTAAGATTTAACATGGAACCCTTAATTCCATGAAAGAATTTCTGTGGGGAATGGAAAGTCTTTAGTCCCAGAAATAGCTTTCAGGTTATTTGTTTTGATATAAGAAACAATGGGAATTAATGCAACAAAAAAATAAACCAAAACAAAACAAAAAACCCTATCATATTAATTTTCTATTGCTTCATAACAAACTTAGTGGCTTAAAATAACACCCATTTATTATCTCACACTTCTGTATGTAAAAAGTTCGAGCATAGAGCGGCTGAATTCTCTTCTCACAGTTTCACACAGTTTCTGCTGGGCTACTTTCTCGTTTGAGGCTTGAGGTCATCTTCTACACTTGTATGTTTACTGGAGAAAGTGAGTTCCTTGTGGTTGTAGGACTGGGATTCCTGCTTCCTTGCTTGCTGTTGACTAGGTGTTGTCCACAGCTACTAGAGGCTGCCTTCAGGTCCTAGCTATATGTGATCCTCTCAAAACATGGCAGATGACTACTTGAAAGCCAGCAGGAGAGTCTCTCATACTGCATAATTTTAAGACATACGTTCTTATTCTAATGAAACTTTTGATCCTAAAGTTCCAGTCATTATAGATATATTTTGTTATTTGATAGTCAACATTTAAATGTAATTTCAATCCATTTCCTCTTTTTAGAACAGCATTCTCAGACATGTTTGTGGGAAATAATGGAGAAGAACAGAGAGAACTAAGACTTCTACTATCTCTTGGCCAATCCATAGATCTATCCAGCCAAATATAACAGAAGAAACTAGAATGGTGCTGCTGACTTTGAGGTTTAGGCATGAGAAAATTAAGAAGATTATCTGAGCTTATGAAAAATATCTAGGTGATAATATCTAATTCCCTCCCTTAATTAGATGAATGATTATTGTTTATTAGATTGAATTTTATAAATTTTTTTTAAAGTTTGGTACAATGTATTATAAAAGGTAGATGAGATGGAAGACTAAAAGATTAGTCTTAGTCTTTTAGTCTTCCATCTCATCTAGGAAAGTAATGGATGATATCAAAGAACAGTGGGAAAAAATGCAATTGAATTTGGATAAATGAGGATTACACAGAAGAAAGCTGGGAAGAAATACTAACTTCTAGGATTTGTGTCTTTCTCCTGAACATTTCAACACAGGTTGAAGCCATGTGTATACCACATGCAGGCTGAAACTACACTCAAAGTAGAGCAAGAAAAGAATGGGATAAAAACTTTGCATAAGGACTACTACATAGGTAGGTATATTACTGGAACTGTCATATCTATTATTTTTATAATTAACTTGTGCTCAAAGACTTTTGGTGGGATATCTTTCCTAAGGACCTACAGCTCATAAGTGGCAGTTTTAAAAATTCAAACCAGGGCTGTCTGGCTTTACAATCAATTTCTTCTCTAACAAATCTTGCTCTTCCCTCCTTCTAATTCATGTATTTATTCATCTATTGATTTATTTATATATCACATTTCTAAGTGAATGTAAAGTATTAATTTGTTATATTCAGTTTTTAATTATTTTTATTTATCAACTAACATTTCCAAACCTTTTCAGACCTGTGACCCATTTTCATAGTTATATCTATAGCCTGTCATGTTAAAAAATTTTATTCATTTTTAATGATATGAAGAGTCAGATTTCTAATTATATTAGGAAATTATTAAGGATTGTGTATTCTTTAATATAGCCATAATAGAAAACTAAATTTGATTTTTTCTACTAAAAAAGGAAATTTTCCCTCCAAATAATTAAGTAATAAGAAGCTTAATTTGTTAATGCATAAACTAAAGTTTTAATGTATTGTTTCAGTACCAAATATATAGTGAAAGGTGACCTGAAATTTAACAATTTTTTGTCATCAAATATGGACAAAAACGTTTCCTTAATTGATATTTGACTTTTTGTATTTCATACTTTTAAACTATATCATACTATTTTTTTTATTTCTATTATTTAATTTCTTAATTAGGGGATAAGAAAGAAGGTTAGAGGCTGCTTTATGAAAACACTTCTACATCAATAACACTATTTGGATGTGACTTGCTTTTGTACCTAACAAGTAAAAGATTAAATATATGTGACACATATATTTTCTTTGGTTACTGATCTTGAATTTCCAGACACAACTCTTTCTTCTTTACTGAAATGTGAATTGCCTGAATGCACTTTTCAAACCTGATAAAGATGGTGTTGGTGCAAATTTGCAGATATACAAACTTCCTTACTTCTACTTTCACCTCTGGTTTTCAATACCCTTAGGTCTCTCAATGTCTTTAATCAATGATTTATAAAATAGTTTTAAAAATAAGAATAATGGCAGTTTAAAACTGAATAGAGTTTAAAGCTCTTCCTTTCAGCTGGCATTGTTCAGTTTTGATAAACTGAATGGGTATTCATTTGACAGTGTTTGAGACCTCAAACTGTTTTTTTTTTTCTCTTTTAAACAGTTATATTTCAAATTGATTTTAAAATTGCAATTGAAATGGACACATTTACCATCTTTATCATTGTTAATCCATGAGTATTTTAAATCAGTGGTTGGAAAAAGTGCTTTACAGTAATAGATAGGTAGCTAGTTTTACAATCATAAGATATGCATAACTAATTTGCTTTGAGACCTCAGAGAGAGATAAGGAAATGCAGAGATAGCAGGTTATTATGTTAAGGTTTGAAAAATGAGTAGGATTTGAACAAGTGGAAGAGGCAAAAAAAAAGGGCTTCTAGGTAGGGCACACAATGTTAAGAAAACTTCTGAGGTCCTTAAAGGTGTGGGATGTGTGCAGAAAATAGATGGGCAATCAATTTGCCTGAAGTTCTGCCAACTCAAGAAGTAGGAGATAATTTTTAAATAGGGAAAAAAAGGAAAAGAAAGTCTGTATGTTTGCTGATCACAGAAGCAGCTCAATGCTTGGCCAAAGTATCCATTCAGGGACTGTGGAGATATCAAAGATTTATGAAAGAAGTTGGTAGAATTTAATCTCTGCATTATCTTGGCTCATATGTTCCCTTTGCTTTCCTTTTTTTTTTTGCTTTGCTATTTTTAACTCCCATTATTCTCCTTGAAAATTATAAGTATCTCAGGACAGTAATAAAGAACATTAGAATGATATTCAAGATGCCTATACTACCTTTTGCCCTGATATTGCTGTTATTATTATCCTAAATTTTGCGATCCATTACTCTCCATGATAGTCTATTTCCTTAATCACATATTGGCATTCAAGTACCAAATTTCTGTTTTTTACCTTAGAACTCTAAGCATATAAATTGAATATTCTTTGCCACACCATTTTCTGAGTATCACCTACGTACATGTAAAGAGTATTTTTATTTTAGTAAATAGTTTATAACAACTTACTACTAGAGGGAGCTAAGGGATAGCCAGGGGAAGTCTATGTACCTTATTACTGAGTTCAGGTCATATCACTGGTCCTGTCCATGATTCAGCTGGAGACTCAACAAGTAGCCAGAAATCAGTCATAACTATAAGTGTATAAGAAAGAGAAACAGTTTTGCCATAAAGCCTAAAGACCTAATAATAATATTATATAAGAGGATGTTTTTATATTTTTGTATGAGGTAAATGTCAAGTAACTGTTTAATAATTACATAACATATCACAATAGTCTCTTTTATTAGATGATAATGAAAGCCTGTATGTTTGCTGATCATACTTGTTTATTATCGAATTTTGGCACTCCAGTAATACATTCCTGAAAGATGTGAGCTAAATTCAGTTTTAACTTTTGCCTGTTCATTTGTAGATAAGATACCTTTCAGGGTATATGACACCAATAACAGTTTTCTGTTCTTTATTTCATGTATCTCTGATGAGGTTTTTATTTTGCTTTTTTTCTAGAAGTTATTTGCTTTGTGTTTTTTTTGCCTTTTCATGTGCAAATAGATAGATTGACTAACTTATACACAGTACTCAAAGGACACTGTTGTCTACAATTGCTGATGGTGGCTAAAATGGCATAATGAAGCAGTGATCATTCTGCCTGAACGGAGGCCATGTCAAATTATATTTGAAAGTGCACAGATATAAATGGGAAACTTTATGGAATGACTGTAGATTTACTACATGTCTGTTAGTCCAAAGAGACAAAATATAAAGGCCAAAGCATAGATGACTAACTAGGTCATCGTTTGAGCAAAGGTCAAAGGTCTGAAAACTAAATGGATCCACTGTAGCCATGGAACCGTGGAAACATTTTTTTGTGATCCTATCAGTTTTGTTAATGTATCCTTCCCATGATGGCTCATTTTGCTGTGCATTGGTTGTGAATCACTAGTTTTTTAACCCTGGATCCCTGCAACTTTTCCTTGGGTGACTTTTTGTTCTGAGATACATCATGACTCTGAAACTTGAGAATATTTTTTCTTTAATGTTCCCCCAAATAATATTTCAACAGCTAGCACAGAGAGTGCAATACACTCAGTGGGGACCTACCATGCATTTTTCAGTGACTGAAGACACTAGAAATAATTGAATATAAACTTTATGTGATATGCCTGATGTAACTGTCACAAACCTTCCAGCAGGCAGATGTTAAGAAATTGTTGAACATGCAATAATGTAATTTCTTTCCTTTTACTTCCATTTTAAATGGTCTGATTTGTGTGTGGGGTGGAGGTGGGGGGGGGCAGTTAGGGGGTCTGAGGCCTTCATTGAGAACATAGGTTATTATTCCTGATGGAAAAAAAGCCCAGCAGTAAGCAAAGAGAATTTTGCTAAATCACTGCATCTAATCGCTAGCATAGATTTCCATTCAGAAAATGGGAGAAATTAGTCTGCATCATTGGCATCTGAACTCTGCTGCTCAGCTCAGACAGCCTGTGAAACTCAGACCTGTTTGCTCCTTTCCAATGTGTGTTCATGACATTGCTCATTTCCAGTCTGTTTGCTCATTTCCAATCTGTGTTCATGACATTCTCTCATCCAGCTCTGAATACTTCTCTGATTTTAACTTTAAGCTTCATCACTGGATGTGGTGTTCATAGGTGCTTTGCCTGGAATATTGATCTCAGCTTTATCTTATGGTCTTTGCTTAGGTTCATGCCATTGGCAAATAGGGTTTCCCAGATTTCTGAGTGGGATATTTTCAATGAGGTTCTTGGACCTTGGAAAAATCAGTCTTCTTTCTCGACACTCAGATGGTGCTTCAAATGACCAGCTTGTGTACAGTCTGGGGGTTAAAAATAAAGTCTAGATAGGTCTCCTGAATTCATTTATCACCTATTAAAATGCATTTCAAAAGAGATATTTGAGGGCTTCCCTGGTGGCGCAGTGGTTGAGAATCTGCCTGCCAATGCAGGGGACATGGGTTCGAGCCCTGGTCTGGGAAGATCCCACATGCCGTGGAGCAACTAGGCCCGTGAGCCACAACTACTGAGCCTGCGCGTCTGGAGCCCGTGCTCCGCAACAAGAGAGGCCGCGATAGTGAGAGGCCCGCGCACCGCGATGAAGAATGGCCCCCGCTTGCCGCAACTGGAGAAAGCCCTCGCACAGAAACGAAGACCCAACACAGCTAAAAATAAATAAATAAATAAATAAATTTATAAAAAAAAAAAAGATATTTGAGTATTTAAAGGCGTTTTAAGAATCTGTTTATATACTGTGTATGTGTCTATAAAGTTACTTGATAGCAAAATAAATCCAATCAGTTTCCTCTGAGTTGTGAATTGGCATGTATGCAAAACAAACAAAATTTAATGACTGTTTTTTCCTAGTGACGTGATTCCTTATCACAGTTTCAATGAGACTTTAAGTTAGCCTTCATCCATAAAATATAGCATCTACTTTAAAAAAAAAAAAAAAAGATACTGTCTTGTCATTTTTTTCTTTTGGAAATTTCCTGTTTCTAAATCTAATAGGTTCTTAAGAAATAATGTAGTTTTTTAGGCAAAAACATTATGTAACCACTTGCAATGAGATTAGATAAAATTCAGCACTCAACCATTCAACACATTTGAAAATCAAATGACAACCTGGTTGTGATTCATTTACATCTTCTGTAGAAGACTTTTGAAAAGCTGGGGAAAAAAACCTGGAATATACATTTTTAAATGCTATGTTTCTTTTATTGTCAAAGGAAACAAAAGTGCTTTTCATTAATGGCATCCCTTGAAAATTAAACAGTTCTGAATCAGGAGATCTGGGAGTGCTTATAATGGGAGTATGATTCTCCAACTTTGAGATGTGTGAGCATAGGCTACTTACCCTCTCTAAATGTTAATTTTATCAATTGTAAAATGCGGAGAAAGATAATAACTTACAGGACCTGAGGAACTTGGTTTTGTAGTAGCCAGTATAATCCTGAATGCCTTTTGATGGTGCATATATTCTATTTTATCACATGGAACAAAAGTTACATCAAAAGAAGCATAGTGAACAACATTGTCAGTATTTTGTTTTTCCCACTAAATGATATATAATATAAAATTTAATGATGCAATGAGAATATTAAGCCATGGAAATAGTCATATTCTAAAAGAAAATTATTAAAAGTTTATCTGAATATTAAAGTAACCTAAGAAAGCAGATTGGAATGTTTCCCCATAAGGTTTTTTTTTTTCCTTCTACATTAAGATCACAAACAAGTTGTGAGAATGTTTTTTTCTTAGCTTCATCTGGTATATCCATACACTGTGCTTGTTTCCTTTTTTTTCCCTTCCTTTTCCACCACATTTTTCTTTTAGAGCTTCCTTCCTTGTCCCTGAGACACTATTCCAAGCTTCCAGCTCAAGGACTCTACACTGTAATGTCTCTAAAACAACCTCGTGGAAGATGTATATTATAAGAAAAACAAGGGAAGCAACTAAGACGCCCTACCCTGATCTAGAGGAAACATCTGGTCCCTAACGTTAGTGATATGTTAAAAAAGAAATGCAGACCTGTATAATTTTAAATGTAAGTTAACAACAACGACCACAACATAGAAATTGGTGAATTTAGCAGTTAAGATTCCAAGGCCTGTTGACCAAGATTTATATGACACCACTCCATCAAGGAAACTTCGAAACGATTAGAGACTGATAGTCTTTCACGTAAAGACTTGATTGCACACAAACTTCTTAAAGCAGAAAATCCTTGCGGTTTTTGATAGACAGAGGTAGCACAGTTAGGCCTGTGAGTCTTTCTCTAAACTTCTTCCTGTAAAGTTAAACATCAATTTCATACTCATCTGGTTCTCATACACAATATCTGAAAATCACTTATATTATGGTTTTCTTTGTCTTTTAACTTTCTCTTGAACTTTTCAAAAGTGGAAATAAGGGTATAACGACCTTGTATGACCATCCCCCAGCTTCAATGTTTATCAACATTTCACCATTTGGACAGCGAATAATTTTGGATCTTCAGTCCTAAAGGCCTTGACGAAAACGAAAGGAAACGTGGAGGACTCACACAAAATAAATGGTTATGTAAATACTGGGAGTTGGTAGCTAAGTCAGAGATTAGATTAAAGTCACAAAGACCAAGGTCTGGAGTCACCAGGAAAAAACAGTTATAAACTGTAATGTTGGTTTTGTATGCATGTCAATCCACAAGCCAGAAGACACTGTAGATCTATTTCACAATAGTATGCTATAGTGTTAAGAAATCTGTAGGATCAGAGAGATGATATAAATCACTGAACCTAAAAATGGCAATTCTACTTTTCTTGATGATACCTCAAATGAGAATTCTATTCCACTGCCTTAATGTCACCTAGGGGTTTGTCACATTGTAATACAAATTCCCTTGGAGGTTTGGTTCAGTTTTTTTTGCCAGCGTTAGTGAGTTTACCCTTGTTTAGCACAGAGCCTGTCACCCTGAAAGCTTTCCATGAAAATTTACTGCACAAATTAGTTCAATGAGCCATGTAAGAAAACGTGTTCCTGGGTAACAGAATAGGCAATTGAGAGATTAATGTGCTACCAAGGTGACAAGAGCCATTAAAGGGAAGGCTGGTCATACTCTGAGGACAAAAGTCACCCACTTTACATTTTTGAGCCATGTCAGCACTGGCTCTATGAGTGAAGTAGCTGAGCTCACCCAATGACATTAGCAAACCTTCCCACACTCCAATGAGCATTATAGAAGCCCTAAGAACAAAAGGTGTATGTGACCAGTGACTCTCCATCTTCCTTTTCTCCTACCTAAACCCAGCCTCCCTTCCCCATCTTTGAAAATCTTTCCAGACCATACAACTGAATCAGATTTCTAGATCCCTTTCCTCCTTTTCCCATGCTGAGGATTTCATTCCCAACTTCACAGGAAGAAACTAGAGAAAATCAGTAACTTGCACAGCAATCTAATGTGTAAGGAGCTTGCAAATATCCTGAGGAGAGTTTCAACACTTGTGTCACTTGTCTTGAATCACTGATCAACACTTAGATATCCTCTAGAAACTATAAGAAGAAGCATTTAGGTATGGTACATAAAAATTAGAAAAGATATTATATCCCGACATTATGTGAGGTATCTCAGTGTATGCCTTTGAATGATTTCATGGAGTCAATGAAGATTATTGCCATCATCTAACTTTCCATTCATCATTCTATGAATTCACAAACTTTCTTTTGCAGTTCTTTGAATAACTACCTTACAAACAGCATGACACATATGCTTTTCTATCGTGGTTTCCCTCAGGAAGGACAGTTAGGTTATCTGTTCTGGTGGCTTAAAAAAAATTTTTTTAATGTATTTATACAACTGCAATGTAAGAGAATGATCAAGATGTATTATCAAAGCAACTTCTTTTTTCTTTCACCAAGAACCTAGGTCCTAGATAAACCTTCACATTATTTAGTTTATCAGTAGGCTTGTTGTTTTTCTGTATTTCTTATGAGATGTAAGAGTTTCCTTTTCAAGAAAATTTTTCACATTTAGTCAGGTAATAGAAACTTCTAGTAATTTTGCATCATGGCTTAAAAAATATGTTTTTAAAAGACACAAATGAAATATGTTCAGGGAATATTACTAATGTCTTCATTTGTTTGTTGCTGCTCCCAGCCATGTTATAAAACACAAATAAAGAATAAGTTGCTTATGGCAATAATAAAGCCAAAAGGAATTCTATATAAACACCAGCTGGTTTTCCTTGGGGAAGAATTACATTTGGCTGAACATTTCGCTTCCCATGAGGCTGGACAAAATACTGTCAGGAAGCAGAGAAACTTTATGAGCCCCTCTATTCAAAGAGATTGTTTCTTCTGATGAACTCCTGGAGAATGTACTGTCAGTGACACTCATGTGAAAATTAATGAATGCTGTTTTGTGTTATTAATTATCATTATCCACTAAATTAGAAGCCTCTGGAAGGAAGTGATTGTGGCTTCATAGTCGTCACTGTGTCTAGAACAGAGTGGATGCTCAATAATATTTTTGAATACATGGATTCATCAATACTTTAAGGGAATAATCAATTATCAATCAATACTTTGAATCCTGATCCTCTGTTCTATCAGAATCCTGTACAGTGGGTCTCCCTCATGTATAAGGATTTCCTATTGCACAATCAAGCAATTTTAAAGTTTAGCTTTAAGATCAAGCTAAACGATCTCTCCCCTTGGATCTCAGAATTCTCTCCAATGTCAAGCCATTCTTAGTGACTTCTTATGTTTGCACTTTGCAGAGTAAGGCTGAATTTTAAGAAAAACTCTTCTGATGACTTGTGACCATAAAATCCAGACTGGCTGACACATATACGTAAAGCAATTTATTCATGGTGAATGCATATTAATAGTGCAAACTCAAGTCACACATATGGCAGAGGAGGAAACTTAAATGCCTTCCTCAAGGTTCCACAGCTATGAGTGGACAACTCCATCACAAACTCCTGGTCTCTACACTACGCTGAGTTTATGTCTCAAGGTATAACTTAGGACTGATGTTCCTTCAATGTGCAGTTTATAACTACTCTTTTACCACTCCTACCCCTGCTGCTACACCCCACCTTTAAGTTACTTAGCAGTCACAGAACTAACGCATTAACCATCTCATTTAAGCCTCATGAAGTCTCCTTTGAAAAGAACACTATAGTGCAGGTAATCTATGAGATGAGGAAACTATCCTATATATTAGCCAGACATTGCTCATTACCATTGCTATTAGAAGAGCTACTCATTAGGTGTCAAAATCTAGTTTGATAATAACATCCTTCCTTATCCTGGTAGTCAGTTCTTATTGTCTTTACCCTTACAACTACAGTTCTGGAACAGGAAATGAATTTTTAATGGATCACCCATGAATCTATGTTTTCCAAACAGTCACTTGGGTGATTTCCCAATACTCAGCTGCCCCAACCCACCTTCTTTTAAAACCAAGGACCACTTTTCCTCAGCTATGAGCAAGAGCTATGAATCCTGGGCCCTTGAAGGTTAGATTGTGGGTTACATGGATTCTAAATTTGGCCTTGGACTTATCACTATATAAATTTGAAATTGAGATGTGTGAAGGGCCTGAAATCAGAATCAAGGGTGTTTTTTGTTTTTTTGTCTTGTTTTGTTTTGTTTGTTTTACTATGCTCTATAGATATTTGCTATGATAATATCTAGGAATAGTGGTCAAAATGAACCATAATAACAGATATTTAGAACATCAGAAAATATTCCAATCAGAAAAAAAAAATGAATCCAATGGACGCAAAGCCTAAATGAATGAGAACTAAGTTGTCATGATAAATTTAGTTAAGTAAGACTATTGTATTTCTATCATTTCTTTCAAATCCTAATTAGTAACACTGGATTTCTTAATTTTTTGATACTTTACAGTAATTGATCTTCATTAAGTGCTACTCTTAAGCAATAAGAAATAGGCTTTTCATTGGAAGAAAATGTACAAAACCTTTAGAGTGGTCACCTTTAGTTAGTGGAACAAATAATAGATATATATGTTTTTCATTTTTAAGTATTTCCCTAATTACATTAAAAAATAAAAAATATGAAAAGACAGTATGAATGCTATGGTTTAAATATTTTTCTAAGGAAATGTCACTTTATGCTACCTGCCAGAATTACACTTATATTCTTAGTTTATGTAAGAATCTAAGAAATAAAAATATAAATGTTTATTTACTTGTAGTAGAATAAGAAATAGAACCAACAGTGCCTCATAAACAATATTCTATGGTTTTTTTATAACTACTTTATGAGTATTAATTCAGTATAAAATTAGTATTCATTCAGTTTGGGGAAGTTGATCATGCAAGTGAAGATTCCTTAAGGACTTTTACAAGAAATAGCATGTCAAATCACTTCATAGCCTGTGTACCCTTTTTTCTATCTTGTACCTTCTTCCCCAAAATCATCTACCTCCTCCAAGATATATACAGCATTGGGGAAAAAAAAAAATTCTGTTTTAAGTCCAAGAACTTTGATTGAAAGAGCTGGGAGAACGACTTAAGAACAATTGTCTTCTACCTGGGAGATCTTGTAAATAAAAAGGGAATACATTTCCTCCCTAGAGAAATCAAGCCGTAAATAAGCAGAATGAGCTCAGATCCTAAATTATCTGACATCCAGACATCTCTTACACACCTGCTCCCAGAACGTTTCTTTCTGTAATGTTAGAAAATCTATTTAGAAAATCTCGGGTACAGGTAAGTGGTGACATTAAGGTTTCTGAGAGCAAAGTTTGAACAAGATGATTTGAAAAAATATCATCTTAAGGCTCTTTTACAGGAACACGTAGAGATGTTAGTGTCTTCACCAGGCATCCCTTACCACAATCATTTTCTAATCTTTACTGTATATAAAATTACAGTGTATTGGTTATCCATTTTTTGCCAAATATGCAAGAGTATTAGAAAACAATCATTTGAGGGTAAGCAGAAAACAATAGTGCCTAAAATGGGGAAAATGCGCTATGAAGTGAAATCCTTTTCCTTTCAGATTTTTAAAACAAATGACATTTCAGAGATTGCATTAAAATACATTCTAAAACTTTTCTTATTTCTCCTATAATCCCTTGGAACAAAATCTGTAACAAATTTCAGAGAAAAATGAAGTACAAACAGTATTAGTGAGTGATCCCGGCCTCTACCATAGCTTTGCGTGTCCCAGCTATACTAGGGAGATCACAAGCTCTAGGCCGCAAAAGGATATGTCTATTTCTTGTCTTTGATCATTGATCAAGTGGTCTAATAACTCTTCTCACAGTTAGATTCTGGATTTTATTTCCACCTTTCTCTATCAGTAAGCTCTCTGACAGCATGGCTGCAGAAGGAGCCGACAGCCTCCCCTGCTTCTAGTGCGTTGTGGTAGCAATGGTTCTCTGGTTTTCTCCTTTCCCCTTTCACTCTGTCTTACTTCTTTGGCTCCCCCCGCTCACTTTATCCCATGTCACAGTATCTGATTACATGATCCAGGCACTTAGGCAACGTGCTGGCACACATGCAATGTGCTGGCACGCCTCCTGACGTCCTGGCACCTTGGCCAACATGCTTATGGCAGAGATTATCATGGGAACCTCTGACTGGGTCTATTTAAAATATGATGAAACATATTCAATATCAAGGCCAAGGGGCAAAAGGTGCTTGGGAAATAGGGGAAAACGGAGAAAAATGGACAACATTACTGCAATAAGCGAAGTGAAAAAGAAACCGTACATTTATTCTAGAAACACTTATTTAGTACATTCTACATTCCAGGCATGGAAGATGCAATATATATATTCCAGGACCTTAAGAAGTTCAAAGTCTGGTAAGGAAGACAGGCATAGTATATACTGTGGCTCCCTGGTTCTTGAATAATTGAGTCCATAATTTTGTCTTCATAAATCCTTTTAGGGATTAAATTTTTTAACCACAAAAATCGCTTTGAATGAACTAAAGTCCCCAAACTTGTTTTCTCCTAATTGGGCCTTGGGCAGCTGCTATCGATATCCCCTGATACATTATTGTACCTAATATAAGAATATTGATTTATCTATTTGCACCAGACATGAAGGTGCTTACATAGGCCACTTCATCTAGAAAACTTGATATTATCCACCAAATGCCATTCAAAGCCTAAATGAGTGTTTCCTGTGGCCTCTTGTGGTGGGGGTCAGTGTTAGACGCACACATGTGACAGCAAGCCTAAAGACTGATATTTACCAGTCTGATCTCCCTTCCTCTTTGACATGTCCCATCTAGGAACTTATAGCTTCATTGGCATCCAAATTGTTTTTATTTTTTTAAATTTTTATTTATTTATTTAACTTATTTATTTTTGGCTGCACTGGGTCTTCGTTGCTGCGCGCGGGCTTTCTCTAAGTTGCTGCGAGCGGGGGCTACTCTTCGTTGCAGTGCAGGGCTTCTCATTGCAGTGGCTTCTCTTGTTGCGGAGCACGGGCTCTAGGCGCACAGGCTTCAGTTGTCATGGCACGAGGGCTCAGTAGTTGTGGCTCACGGGCTCTAGAGTGCAGGATCAGTTCCTGTGGCGCAGGGGCTTAGTTGCTCTGTGGCATGTGGGATCTTCCTGGACCAGTGCTTGAACCCGTGTTCCCTTCCTTGGCAGGCAGATTCTTAACCACTGCACCACCAGGGAAGCCCTCCAAATGGTTTATACTCTCTATTTTAACTCCGAATTATGTCATCAGCACTGAGTGTATCTAGAGTATTCTTATTCTTGGGCTTTTTTTTCTTTTTTATGATAAAAATTTTAAAAATGGGGATTGGTGCCTTCATCAGCATTACTGTGGCAATTGGGAAATATGTAAGTATCTAGACTTGACCATTAACCGACATCTCTAGAATTGTTCTGATCCAACCAACCACACTATTCTGTCCATATCCTAACCTCGTTTGACTTGGTTCCTCAACTCCAAATTCTTTTCTTAAGAGCACTAGCCTTATTCTTTAGAGTCAGACACACACACATACCTTGGCCTTGTAAATCACCTTGGCTGATTTTCTGATATTTGCCCTCTGGCACCAAGCACAGTGGTGTGAAAGACACTCTTAAAACTCTCTGCACTCTCCCTTCAGACCTGAGAAGCTGGGTCCTTGCGTGATCAGGCTTCCCACTAGGTCAGGAAACAAGATATTCTCTCTTTTCCTGCCCTTCTCAAAGAGGAAACAACCCCAAGAGCAACTGCAAGGAGTTTTTGCAAGCATACGCAACTCTTTGTGGGAAAGAAGAACATTTCAGGGTGAACCACACCCACCCAAGAAAACAACACTCAGCTGTTATTGGTGGAATAAAGTCATAATACTGTTTTGAGCAACTGACATTTTCAGGTAAGCTAGAGTGAGACCACTCTACTCCTAAGCAATTATGCTCCATAAATTCTCATTCTTCTCTCACCCTTGAAAGTCTGATCCTCAAATGTGTGAGATAAAGAGGCCAAACTAACTTAATCTAGGAAAACATCAGCAGGAGATCTTGATAAAGGTATGGTGGAAGAAAAGGGATGATTAGGAAGATGACATTGTATTGGTGGAGATAAGATTCAATGCTATAATTGCCAGTAATCAATATAAACTTTATATAACTGCCTTTAGGTCAGACGTGCTTATGTTTAGGACAAACACCAGTGAGAATAAGTGGGGTCCTAGAACCCTTCTAAGACTGAAACCCGGGGTAGGATGGAGCTGGTGGTGGGAGAAGGAAGATTAAGAAAAGTGAGCTCCTGAAAGGGGTCGTCAAACATTATCCTGGCACCCAAGCTCACCTTCCTAGTTCTTGAGATGTCGACAGGCACTGTTTTGTGTACATGTCACACTATGGGGTAACATCTCCATACAGGATGACATGTACATGTTTCAGCTTTCTGGTGGTGGTAGAGATGATGACCGTGATAATGGTATGTGGTCACACAGGAATGGGAAACAAGTGTTCTTTGAGAGGACACAAAGGTTTACTAGTGGTACAAAGTGACTAGATAAATTATTGAGTTACGTATATGTGACTGACCTCCATTTTTTTCCTTCCCTTATTTCTAAGCATATTGTTGTGCCATTTGAATGTTCTTACCATAAAGATTTTTGTAGAGCAGAAAATAGAACTCACTTGAAGTTAACTCCATGTTACAGCTTTTTAAGTGTTCAAACATATTTGAAGAGATTATGCTTGATATCATGGAGAAGAAGTGACTTTGGTAGAGGGTGGACGGGCAGGACTCTAAAAGGCAAAAAAAAAAAGAGGACTTTTCTCCATTTTCATTACCATATGCCAGGGGGAGTGGTAAGATTTCAACGGCTGTAAGCTGAGCCTGGGGAAGCATCTCCTAGCATCTCCAGGACTCCCACTTTCCATAAAGGTCTTTTGTACCCAAAACATAACACAGAAACAACAGAGTCCCAGAAACCCAGGGTACCATGAAGACTTGGTCATTGGACATTTTAGTAATAATCAGTGAGAACAAAGTACATGAACAGCCTCTGAGGCTTTCATGCAGATTAACCTTCTAGAATTTATCCATGACCTTGACAGGAAGAAAGAGAATCTCCAAAGTAAACAGAGACTGAATTCCCCCAGTTGATTGGGTTCTCAGAACCTAATTTGAGTTTATGAGAAGAAGGCATAGGTATATGACATATTTCTCACTCTTCAGCTTGTGGCTCTTAAAGCCATATCCGCTACAAACCATACCTACAAATATTGAAGGTGACTTCCCCGAGCCCTATTTCTGATAACTCCTACCGTGTGGTTTGGTGATAAGAATTCACGAAGTGAACTTGCCAGGGAGTGATAGAACATTCACCAGTCACTCATAAACTTAAATACTTCTGCTTTCTTACCCCTTTGAACTCAGTTCCTTTCCTTAGAGAAATAAAGGCTTCCGCTCACATTAGTCATTGGCCCTGCCTCTTGATGACGGGGTCCCAGCTCCTCAACTTCATGTTTCTAAGAAAAACTCCTCTTCTTTACCCTTTCCAGAATTTTACTATTTTCTTCCATCTCCACCTTGTTCTGTCCTTTATACAATTTTTGACAGCCTAATCTAATCTGCTGCCAGGATTTTCATTTACATATCTTGATTTATACCTACAGAGAACACTGTAACTCTAATCTACAATTTCTCCAGTCTTTTCTAGTGTTTTGCTCTTGTCTCGGTCTGATCTCCTTGATACTGACCTACAGCATATACTGTCTTCTTTTCTAAACTTGGAAACTACAACTAAACACCAACTCTTCCTAACATCCTCATACTGCCTATTCCTCAGTGTGACATGAGATTGTTTTCAACTTAATAGGTGACTCTATAAAACCAAAACACTTTAAAGATATAAAAATAAAGGTGGCATTTGTTTTTATTGATTTTCCCCCTTTTTTCTTGTTTTGTTTGTTTGTTTTATTTGTTTTAAAGCAAAGTGCATGCCTCTAATCATGTGTAGCCAATCACATCTATTTCTGCCTACTAATAAGCTCCTGGTAGAGATCAAATTGATTTAAATCACCAATGTTTTGTTATTTCTAAAAAAATTTAAATGACATTAAAACGTTAGTGGGGCTTCCCTGGTGGTGCAGTGGTTGAGAATCTGCCTGCCAATGCAGGGGACACGGGTTCGAGCCCTGGTCTGGGAAGATCCCACATGCCGCGGAGCAACTGGGCCTGTGAGCCACAATTACTGAGCCTGCGCGTCTGGAGCCTGTGCTCCGCAAGAAGAAAGGCCGCGATAGTGAGAGGCCCACGCACCGCGATGAAGAATGGCCCCCGCTTGCCACAACTAGAGAAAGCCCTCGCACAGAAACGAAGACCCAATACAGCCACAAATAAATAAAATAAAATAATTAAATAAAAAAAAAAGGCCAACTTGACCTAGTTTAAAAAAAAAACAAAACTTTAGTGAACAGAAAATTAATGAATTGTAAAGGAATTCCTTTATGGCCCCTATTAACCACATTCATTGTCCCACCTTTGCAGTTTGGCTTCTACATTAAGTGAAATTTGAAGAACATAAAGTAGTTCAAGAGAAAGACCTAAAAATGACTAGGAGACTAGTGGTACAAAGAGAAGCAAAAAAAAAAAAAGTTGGACTAAAGAACTAATATGAATATAGTACAAAAGACCATATAGTTGAGTGGAAACCATCAATGAACATATGATTTGTTAATCTAAAAAACAAATAGATTTGTTTTACCTTTAAACATTGGTAAGCAACACTATGAAGCACTGAACATGGTTTTTAAAATTTTTTTAGGTTTTTTTTTCATTTCAAAGAAAATCATCTGCCTTAATAAATCATCACAATCCAACAGGCAAATAAACACAAAGGTCAGCAAGAAAGGACGTTCTACTAGTTAACTATTGCCTGCACACCAAAACAGTGTTCTTGAAACAGTTATTCAGAACTAAACCCATCTTCCAGTAATACTAAAGTGTGACTGTATGTTTAGTGATGACTCATCTACTCTTTTATGGAAAGCCAGTATTATTGATATGACATAAAACATATGGTATGACAAGAACAACAGCATTTTAGAGATCATGTACACCATTCTTTTCAGCTTACAAACAAAGCAAATGGAATACCCTAGGATTCAGTGACTTGCATAAATACATACTGTTATTTAATAGAGTTGGAGGTGTCCTCATTTCTAATATAGTGTCCAATTGCTATGTAGGACACTGACAGATTCAAGGAGCCTATGTGGAATAGATAGAAAACCACAAACACTAGCAAGGTGACCATCATAAATAAAATTTGAATGCATTTAAAAGTTTTTTAATTTACTATCTTTTTTAAAATTATTCAAAGAGCTCATCAGCCTAGAAATGTCTTGAAGCCAATAACTTATTATAGTTTTTAGACTGTTTCATAAAAATGTCGTAGGGCATAGCTTCCAAATAAGATTTGCCATTGAGTTCAGAAAATATTATTCTTTCTTTTTCTTTCTTTTTTTTTTTTTAACACCGTTATTTTTGCCAAGCACTCTAGTCAGCACTGGGGATAAAATGGCAAGGCAGACATGTTTCCTGCTCTGTAATAGCTTGAAGACTAGTGGGGATTTGAAGCAATTAAACAAGCAATTAGAATCAATGTAAAAACCTTTTTGTTTTAATTGATATATAGTTAACTTATGGTATAATATTAGTTTCAGGTGTATAACATAGAGATTCAATATTTTTATAGATTATACTCCATATAAATTAGTATAAAATGTTGGCTATACTCCCTGGGCTGTACATTACATGCTTATATTTTATTTATTTTATACCTAGTAGTTTGTAACTCTTAATCCTCTTCACCTATCTTACCCCT
The DNA here is from genome assembly GCF_028564815.1 of Eubalaena glacialis. Taxonomy (NCBI): domain Eukaryota; kingdom Metazoa; phylum Chordata; class Mammalia; order Artiodactyla; family Balaenidae; genus Eubalaena; species Eubalaena glacialis. The sequence goes on along the minus strand of NC_083723.1, from coordinate 24,450,214 downwards.
CCCCTGCCTCCCCACTGGTAACCACTAGTTTGTTCTCTGTATCTGTGAGTCTTTTGTTTTATTATATTCGTTTTTTGTTTTATGTTTTAGATTCCACATGTATGTTAAAAAGTATTCAGTATTTGTCTTTTTCTGTCTGACTTATTTCACTGAACATAATATCCCCCAGGTCCATCCATGTTGTTGCAAATGGCAAAATTTCATTCTTTTTATGGCTGAGTAATATTCCATTGTGTATATATACCACATCTTCTTTATCCACTCATCTGTTAATGGACACTTAGGTAGCTTCTATATCTTGGCTATTATAAATAATTCCACTATGAACACTAGAGTGCATATATCTTTTTCAATTAGTGTTTTTATTTTCTTCAAATATAACCCAGGAGTAGAATTGCTGGATGATATGGTAGTTCTATTTTTAATTTTTTGAGGAACCTCCAAAGTGATTTTGATAGTGGCTGTACCAATTTACATTCCCATCAGCAAAGTACTAGAGTTCCCTTTTCTCCATATCCTTGCCAACACTTGCTATTTCTTGTCTTTTTGACAATAGCTATTCTGACAGGCATGAGGTAATATCTCATTGTGGTTTCGATTTGCATTACCCTGATGATTAGTGATATTGAGCATCTTTTCATGTGCCTGTTGACCATCTGTATGTCATCTTTGGAAAAAAGCCTATTCATGTCCTCTAATTTTTAATTGAGTTGTTTTTTTTTCTTTTTTGATATTGAACTGTATGAGCTCTTTATATATTTTGGATATTAACCCCTTATTAGACATATCACTTGCAAATATCTCCTCCCATTCAGTAGGTTGCCTTTTTGTTTGGTTGATAGTTCCCTTCTCTGTGCAAAGCTTTTACATTTAATTAGGTCCCATTTGTTTATTTTTGTGTTATTTTGATCCAAAGAAATATTGCTAAGACCTTTGTCAAGGAGAATACTGCCTATGTTTTCTTCTAGGAGTTTTATGGTTTCTGGTCTTACATTTAGGTCTTTTATCCATTTTAAGTTGATTTTTTTATATGGTATGAGAAAATGTTCTAACTTTGTTTTTTCACGTGTAGCTGTCCAGTTTTCCCATCACCACTTATTGAAGAGACTGTCTTTTCCCCATTGTAAATTCTTGCCTTGTTTGTTGTAGATTAAGTGACCATAAGTGCATGGGTTTATTTTTGGGCTCTCTATTCTGTTCATTGATCTACATGTCTGTTTTTGTGCCAGTACCATGCTATTTTGATTACTATGACTTTGTAGTATAGTCTGACATCAGGGAGTGTGATACCTCCAGCTTTGTTCATTTTTCTCAGGATTGCTTTGGCCATTCAAGGTCTTTTGTGGTTCCATACAAATTTTAGGATTATTTGTTCTAGTTCTGTGAAAAATGTCATGGGTATTTTGACAGGGATTGCATTAAATCTGTTTTGGGTAGTATGGATTTTATCAATATTAATTCTTCCAATCCATGAACATGGGATATCTTTCCATTTATTTGTTCAATTTCCTTCAACAATCTTCAGTTTTCTTTATCAATGTCTTATAGTTTTCAGAGTATAGGTCTTTCATCTCCTCTTTTCATCTCCTAAATTTATTCTTAGATATTTTATTTTTTTAATGTGGTTGTAAATAGGATTGTTTTCTTTATCTTTATGATAATTTGTTTTTAGTGTGTAGAAATGCAACAGATTTCTGTATATTAATCTTGTATTCTGCAACTTTACTGAATTTGTTTATTCTAATAGTTTTTTCAGGGGGAGTCTTCAGGGTTTTCTATGCAGTATCATGTCATCTGCAAATAGTGGCAATTATATTTCTTCCTTTCCAATTTGGATGCCTTTTATTTCTCTATCTTGTCATATTGCTGTAGCTAGGACTTCCAATTCTATGTTAAATAGAAATTATGATAGTGGACATCCTTGTCTTGTTCCTGATCTCATGATGTGAGATCCTTTTTATGTTTGTTGAACTTGGTTTGCTAATATTTTGTTGACGATTTTTGTATCTATGTTCATCAGTGATATTAGCCTGTAACTTTCTTTTTTTGTAATGTCTTTGTCAGGTTTTGGTATCATTTAATGCTGACCTGGTAAAGTGAGTTTTTAAGTGTTCCCTACTCCTCAATTTTTTGGAATAGTTTTAGAAGGATAATTATTAGTTCTTCTTTATATGTTTGGTAGAATTCCCCTGTGAAACCATCTAGCCCTGGACTCCCAACAAAAAGTTGGGAGATTTTTGATTACTGATTCCATTTCAATACTAGTAATTAGTCTTCAGATGATCTATTTCTTCTTCACTCAGTCTTGGAAGACCGTATGTTTCTAGGAATTCATCCATTTCTTTCAGGTTGTCTAATTTGTCGGCATATAACTGTTAGTGGTATAGTCTTATGATTGTTTATATTTCTGTGATATTGTTTGTAACTTCTCTTTTTTTTTAATTAGTTTTGTTAGAGGTTTATCAATGTTGTTTATCTTTTCAGAAAACCAGCTCGTAGTTTCATTAATTTTTTTCCTTTTATTTCTTTTTTTTTGGTCTCTTATTTATTTCTGCTCTGATCTTCCTTTTACTGACTTTGGGGTTTGTTTGTTCTTATTTTTCTAATTCCTTTACAAGGAAAAGTAGGTTGAGATTTTTCTTGTTTTTTGAGGTAGGCTGGTATCTCTCTTAGAACTGCTTTTCTGCATCCCATAGATTTTGGAAGTTTGTGTTTTTATTTTCATTTGTCTCAAGGTATTTTCTCATTTGCCCTTTAATTTCTCCATTGACCCATTCGTATTTTAATAGCAAATATTTAGTCCTCACATGTTTGTGTTTTCCCCAATTTTCTTCCTGTAATTGATTTCTAGTTTCATACTGTTGTGGTCAAAAAAAGATGCCTGATATAATTTCAGTCTTCTTAAATTTAGTGAAACTTGTTTTGTGGCCTAGCATGAGATCTATCCAGGAGAACGTTCAATATGCACTTGAAAAGAATGTACATTCTGCTGATTCTGGATGGAATGTCCTGTAGAAATATTTTAAGTTCATCTGGTTTAACATATCATTAAGTTCACATTTTCCTTATTGATTTTCTGTCTAAATGATCTATCTATTGATGGAAGTGGGTTTTAAAGTCACCTATTACTATTGTATTACTGTCAATTTCTCACTTTATGTCTGTTAATATTTACTTTATATTTAAGTGCTCTTATATCAGGTGCATATGTGTTTATGAATGTTATATCCTCTACATGGAGTGACCCCCTTTATTATTAAATAATGCCCTTCTTTGTCTTTTATTATAGACTTTGGTTTTAATTCTACTTTTTTGATATGAGTATTGCTACAGCCACTTTCTTTTAGTTTTCACTTCCATGGAATATCTTTTTCCATCCTCTCTCTTTCAGTCTTTGTCTTTAGCTCCTAAGTGAGTCTCTTGTGAGCAGCATATAGACCAGTCTTGTTTTCTTATCCAGTCAGCCACACTGTGTCTTTTGATTGGGGCATTTAGTCCATTGACATTTAAAGTGATTATTGATAGTTAGGTACTTACTGCTGTTTTGTTACTTGTTTTGTAGGTGTTTTTGTAGTTCTTCTCTGTTCTTTTTTTTTCCTTCTTCTTTTAGTCTCATTTAGTCTCTCATTATGGTTTGATGATTTTCTTTAGTGTTATGTTTGGGTTCCTTTCTTTTTAATTTTTGTGTATCTCTTGTAGGTTTTGGATTTGTAGTACCATGAAGTTCATATATGCTTACCTATAATTGTACCTATGTGTTTTAAACTGATAGTCATGTAAGTTCAAACACATTCTAAAAGATCTACATTTTTTCCTCACCTGTCTCCCACGTTTTGTGTGTTTGATGCCATATTTTACATCTTCATGTCTGTCCCTGAACTGTTTATTGTAGTTATAGTTGACTTTATAATTTTTGTCTTTTATCCTCCATACTAGCTTATTTAAGTGATTGATCCACTGCCTTTACTATATATTTGCTATATATTGTACATTACTAAATATCTTCTCACCTCCTACTAGACTCCATTTGATTCTTTCTTTACAGTCTTGTTTACAGAAGAGTGATTCTGCTAGTTCAGGTTATTCTCAGTGAGAGTTGCTTGGTATTTAGTTGTAGTTTTGATACGTTCATAGGAGGATGTGAGCTCAGAGTCTTCCTAGTCTACCATCTTGACTCTGCCCCCTCTCAAAATAAAAATATTGTAACTCCCTATTATTTTTCAGGCACTAACCTGAAAAAGCTGCTAGAAAAAGCTGTACATCAGCAAAGGAGGCAGGCAAAACCTCTCCTCTACCCTTCTATGGAAGGAAAGAAGAGGAAGAGAAAGAAAAAGAGAGAGAGAGAGATGGAGAGACAGAGGGATGGCGATAAAGAGAAGTAAAATATAAATAAATATATATTCATAAATAATTCATGTGATACCACAAAATGATAAGCTATAAATAAAATAATTTAGGGCAAAGGGAACAGAGTGCCTGGGTCTGAACAACAAGCATGGCTCTTTTTGAAGTCCTCTCTGAGGTGATGCATTGGAGCAAAGAAGTAAATGGGAAGCAGATCAGCCATAGAAAGATCTGGGAGACCATTCTAAGCAGAGGATACCACAAGTGCAATGGCCAAAAGGTAGAAAGGGTTTGACACTTAGAGAAGCACCAGAGCCAGTATTGTGGAAACAGAGTAAAGGAGTGGGAGAGAGATTAAAAGAAGATGAGATGGGAGGAAGTCACGTCAGATTAAGAAAGGTTTATAGGTCATGGTAGGAGTTTTGATTTGATTCTATGTGTGTTGGGAAACCCTTTCAAAATAGTGGAATGTAGGGGAAAGAATGGAAGCAAGGGAACCAGTTAGGAGAATGGGACAGGAGGTTAGAGTTATAGGGGTGACCCAAGAGAGGGTGGTATTGGTGTAGTTGTTAAGAAAAGACTAGATAAATATGTATTAGAAGTAAAGCATACTTGCTAATGAATTGATTAGAGGTTGAATATGGAGGAACAGGAAAAAATCATGATGAATCCTGGATGTTTGCCTTTCAAGGGCTAACAAACTCAGCACTGGAGAACAAGTAAGCATTCCTGAAGACCATAATAGTCTGCCAGATTTATTTGGTCAAATTATGCATATGTTTCCCAAATACACAACTAAGTATTACCCAACTACATTAACTAAAATGGGCATTACTGAGCCTAAATTTCAATAAGAAATAAGATAAAAGGTTTATAAGTTCTTTCCTTTTAATTGCTAACCTTGAAAGAAGGTGATCATTAATGAAGGGTGGCAGAATGTTCTATGATATCTATCAAATTTCATTGCTCATGTGCAATCATGAACATAGGGGGGATACAAACAGAAAGGCAGTATGTGTAGATTATGTTTTATTGAAACAGATTAAGCCAGCATAAAATAAAATCAATATAAGGATAAAATGTTCAAGTTGGAAGGAACTTAGAAATCATCTTATTCATCCACTTTATTTTCCATATGGGAAATTAAGTATCAGAAATATTAGGTAACTCAAAGTAATTTTGCACAAATTTCTCTGTCTTCCCTATTTACATGAAAGGATGTATCATTTAGCCTTCTTCTATCTCCCTCTTGATTTCTTAATACATATGATTTTTAAACTCAAGAAGCTGTCTAATCTTACAATATGACAAACTAAGCTCATGTTGGTTATCTCCTTTCCTCCAAAACTCCACTCAAATAATAGTAAACACATAATAAATGTATAAACTAATAAAATGAATGCGAGGAGAACTTTGAGTACAGGAGATTCCAACACATTTCTGGAAAAAGATAAAGGGATAAAAAAAAATCACTGAAAGGTGAAATAAAAACAAGGAAGTCATGCCCTAAAATACAAACAGAAATGGTTGCAGAGGAGCAGCCAGACAAACTGGTTTTTGTGAGTTAGATCTTTATCTCATCAATAGAAAATATTTAAGATTGATGATTCAAAAAACAGGGATATAACTAAAGTATTTAGAAATTTGGACGTATTAAGAAAAGATGGGATGGCAAGGAATGTGGGCAGCCTCTAGGAGCTAAGAGTGGTTCTGGCTGATAGCAAGAAAGGAAATAGGACTACCGGCCTACCATAGCAAGAAGGTGAATTTTGTCTGCTCCAAGAATGAATTGGCTTGTCCCCAGATCTCACATGCAAGAACTCAGCTTGGCTTATACCATGATTTTAGCCTTGTGATACTCTGAGGAAAGAACCTAGACAGGCCGTGCTGGATTTCTGACCTAAAGAACTGAATTGGTTCAAGATGGCGGAGTAGAAGGACGTGCTGTCACTCCCTCTTGCGAGAGCACTGGAATCACAATTAACCGTTGAACAATCATCGACATGAAGACCCTGGAACTCACCAAAAAAGATACCCCACATCCAAAGACAAAGGAGAAGCCACAAAGAGATGGTAAGAGGGGTGAAATCACAATAAAATCAAATCCCATAATTGCTGGGTGGGTGACTCACAAACTGGAGAACACTTATACCACAGAAGTCCACCCACTGGAGTGAAGGTTCTGAGCCCCACGTCAGGCTTCGCAACCTGGGAGTCAGGCAACAGGAGGAGGAATTCCTAGAGAATCAGACTTTGAAGGCTAGCGGGATTTGATTGCAGGACTTCCACAGGCCTGGGGGAAACAGAGTCTCCACTCTTAGAGGGCACACACAAAGTAGTGTGTGCACTGGGACCCAGGGGAAGGAGCAGTGACTGCATAGGAGACTGAACCAGACCTACCTACTAGTGTTGGAGGGTGTCCTGCAGAGCAGGGGGTGGCTGCGTCTCACCATGAGGACAAGGACACTGGAAGCAGAAGTTCTGGGAAATACGCCTTGGAGTGAGCCCTCCCAGAATCTGCCATTATCGCCAAAAAAGAGCCCTGGTAGGCTCCAGTGTTGGGTCGCCTCAGGCCAAACAACGAACAGGGAGAGAACCCAGCCCCACCCATCAGCAGACAAGCGGATTAAAGTTTTAGTGAGCTCTGCCCAACTGAGCAACACCCAGCTCTACCCACCACCAGTCCCTCCCATGAGGAAACTTGCACAAGTCTCTTAGATAGCCTCATCCACCAGAGGGCAGACAGCAGAAGAAAGAATAACTACAACCCTGCAGTTTGTGGAACAAAAACCACATTCACAGAAAGATAGACAAGATTAAAAGGCAGAGGGCTATGTAGCAGATGAAGGAACAAAATAAAACCCCAGAAAAACAACTAAATGAAGTGGAGATAGGCAACCTTCCTGAAAAACAATTCAGAGTAATGATAGTGAAGATGATCCAGGACTTCAGAAAAAGAATGGAGGCAAAGATCAAGAAGATGCAAGAAATGTTTAACAAAGACCTAGAAGAATTAAAGAACAAAGAAACAGAGATGCACAATACAATAACTGAAATGAAAAATACACTAGAAGGAATCAATGGCAGAACAACTGAGGCAGAAGAACAGATAAGTGACCTGGAAGACAGAATGGTGGAATTCACTGCTGTGGAACAGACTAAAGAAAAAAGAATGACAAGAAATGAAAACAGCCTAAGAGACATCTTGGACAACATTAAACTCAAAAACATGCGTACTATAGGGGTCCCAGAAGGAGAAGAGAGAGAGAAAGGACCCAAGAAAATATTTGAAGAGGTTATAGTCGAAAATTTCCCTAACATGGGAAAGGAAATAGCCACACAAGTCCAGGAAGCACAGAGAGTCCCATACAGGATAAACCCAAGGAGAAACATGCCGAGACACATAGTAATCAAATTGGCAAAAATTAAAGACAAAAATTATTCAAAGCAGCAAGGGAAAAACGACAAATATATAAGGGAACTCCCATAAGGTTAACAGCTGATTTCACAGCAGAAACTCTACAAGCCAGAAGGGAGTGGCACGATATATTTAAAGTGATGAAAGGGAAGAACCTACAATCAAGAATACTCTACCCGGCAAGGATCTCCTTCAGATTTGATGGAGAAACCAAAAGCTTTACAGACAAGCAAAAGCTAAGAGAATTCAGCATCACCAAACCAGCTCTACAACAAATGCTAAAGGAATTCTCTAAGTGGGAAACACAAGAGAAGAAAAGGATCAACAAAAACAAACCCAGATCAATTAGGAAAATGGTAATAGGAACACACATATAGATAATTACCTTAAACGTGAATGAATTAAATGCTCCAAAGAAAAGACAGAGGCTTACTGAATGGATACAAAAACAAGACCCATATATATGCTGTCTACAAGAGACCCACTTCAGACCTAGGGACACATACAGACTGAAAGTAAGGGGATGGAAAAAAGATATTCCATGCAAATGGAAATCAAAAGAAAGCTGGAGTAGCAATATTCGTATCAGATAAAATAGACTTCAAAATAAAAAATGTCATAAGAGACAAGGAAGAACACTACATAATGATCAAGGGATCAATACAAGAAGAAGAGATAACAATTATAAATATATATGCACCCATCAGAGGAGCACCTCAATACATAAGGCAACTGCTAACAGCTGTAAAAGAGGAAATTGACAGTAACACAATAATAGTGGGGGAATTTAACACCTCACTTACACCAATGGACAGATCATCCAAACAGAAAATTAATAAGGAAACACAAGCTTTAAATGACACAATAGACCAGATAGATTTAATTGATATTTATAGGACATTCCATCCAAAAACATCAGATTACACTTTCTTCTCAAGTGTGCAAGGAACATTCTCCAGGATAGATCACATCTTGGGTCACAAATCAAGCCTCGGTGAATTTAAGAAAACTGAAATCATATCAAGCATATTTTCTGACCACAACGCTATGAGATTAGAAATCAATTACAGGGAAAAAAACGTAAAAAACACAAACACATGGAGGCTAAACAATACGTTACTAAATAACCAAGAGATCACTGAAGAAATCAGAGAGGAAATCTAAAAATACCTAGAGAAAAATGACAATGAAAATATGATGATCCCAAACCTATGGAATGCAGCAAAAGCAGTTCTAAGAGGGAAGTTTATAGCAATATGATCCTACCCCAAGAAACAAGAAAAATCTCAAATAAACAATCTCACCTTACACCTAAAGGAACTAGAGAAAGAAGAACAAACATAACCCAAAGTTAGAAGAAGGAAAGAAATCATAAAGATCAGAGCAGAAATAAATGAAATAGAAACAAAGCAAACAATAGCAAAGGGCAATAAAACTAAAAGCTGGTTCTGTGAGAAGATAAACAAAATTGATAAACCATTAGTCAGACTCATCAAGAAAAAGAGGGAGAGGACTCAAATCAATAAAATTAGAAATGAAAAAGGAGAAGTTACAACAGACACTGCAGAAATACAAAGCATCCTAAGAGACTACAACAAGTGACTCTATGACAAAAAAATGGACAACCTGGAAGAAATGGATAAATTCTTAGAAAAGTACAACCTTCCAAGACTGAACCATGAAGAAATAGAAAATATGAACAGACCAATCACAAGTAATGAAATTGAAAATGTGATTAAAAATCTTCCAACAAACAAAAGCCCAGGACCAGGTGGCTTCACAGGTGAATTCTATCGAACATTAGAGAAGAGCTAACACCCATCCTTCTCAAACTCTTCCCAAAAAATGCAGGGGAAGGAACACTCCCAACCTCATTCTATGAGGCCACCATCACCCTGATACCAAAACCAGACAAAGACACTACAAAAAAAGAAAATTACAGACCAATATCACTGATGAATATAGATGCAAATATCCTTAACAAAATACTAGCAAACAGAATCCAATAACACATTAAAAGGATCATACACCATGATCAAGTGGGATTTATCCCAGGATTGCCAGGATTCTTCAATATATGCAAATCAATCAACGTGATACACTATATTAAAAAATTGAAGAATAAAAACCATATGATCATCTCAATAGATGCAGAAAAAGCTTTTGACAAAATTCAACACCCATTTATGACAAAAACTCTGAGAAAGTGGGCATAGAGGGAACCTACCTCAACATAATAAAGGCCATATATGACAAAACCCACAGCAAACATCATTCTCAATGGTGAAAAACTGAAAGCATTTCCTCTAAGATCAGGAACAGGACAAGGATGTCCACTCTCACCACTATTATTCAACACAGATTTGGAAGTCCTAGCCACTGCAATCAGAGAAGAAAAAGAAATAAAAGGAATCAAAATTGGAAAATAATAAGTAAAACTGTCACTGTTTGCAGATGACATGATACTATACATAGATAATGCTAAAGAGGTCACCAGAAAACTACTAGACCTAATCAATGAATTTGGTAAAGTTGCAGGATCCAAAATTAATGCACAGAAATCTCTTGCATTCCTATACACTAATGATGAAAAATCTTAAATAGAAATTAAGGAAACACTCCCATTTACCATTGCAACAGACAGAATAATATACCTAGGTATAAACCTACCTAGGGACACAAAAGACCTGTATGCCTGAAAACCATAAGACACTGATGAAAGAAATTAAAAATGATACAAACAGATGGAGAGATATACCATGTTCTTGGATTGGAGGAATCTATATTGTGAAAATGACCATACTACCCAAAGCAATCTACAGATTCAATGCAATCCCTATCAAATTACCAATGGCATTTTTTACAGAACTAGAACAAAGAATCTTAAAGTTTGTATGGAGACACAAAAGACCCTGAATAGCCAAAGCAGTCTTGGGGGAAATAAATGGAGTTGGAGGAATCAGGCTCTCTGACTTCAGACTATACTACAAAGCTACAGTAATCAAGACAATATGGTACTGGCACAAAAACAGAAATATAGATCAATGGAACAGGATAGAAAGCTCAGAGAGAAACCCACACACCTACGGTCAACTAATCTATGACAAAGGAGGCAAGGATATACAATGCAGAAAAGAGGGTCTCTTCAATAAGTGGTGCTGGGTAAACTGGACAGCTACATGTAAAAGAATGAAATTAGAACACTCCCTAACACCATACACAAAAATAAACCCAAAATGGATTAGAGACCTAAATGTAAGACTGGACACTATAAAATTCTTAGAGGAAAATGTGGGAAGAACGCTCTTTTACATTTATCACAGCAAGATCTTTTTTTGATCCACCTCCTAGAGTAATGGAAATAAAAACAAAAATAAACAAATGGGACCTACTGAAACTTAAAAGCTTTTGCAAAGCAAAGGAAAGTACAAAGAAGACGAAAAGACAACCCTCAGAATGGGAGAAAATATTTGCAAACGAATCAATGGACAAAGGATTAATCTCCAAAATATATAAACAGCTCATGCAGCTCAATATTAAAGAAACAAACAACCCAATCCAAAAATGGACAGAAGACCTAAGTAGACATTTCTCTAAAGAAGCCATACAGATGGCCAAGAAGCACATGAAAGGATGCTCAACATCACTAATTATTAGAGAAATTCAAATCAAAACTACAATGAGGTATCACCTCACACCAGTTAGAAAGGTCATCATCAGAAAATCTATAAACAACAAATGCTGGAGAGGGTGTGGAGAAAAGGGAAGCCTCTTGCACTGTTGGTGGAAATGTAAATTGATACAGCCACTATAGAGAACAGTATGGAGGTTTCTTAAAAAACTAAAAATAGAATTACCATATGACTCAGCAATCCCACTACTGGACGTATACTCAGAGAAAACCATAATTCAAAAAGACACATGCCCCCAATGTTCATTGCAGCCCTATTTACAATAGCCAGGTCATGGAAGCAACCTAAATGCCCATCGACACATGAATGGATAAAGAAGATGTGGTACATATATACAATGAAATATTACTCAGCCATGAGAAGGAACAAAATTGGATCATTTGTAGAGACGTGGATGAATCTAGAGACTGTCATACAGAGTGAAGTAAGTCAGAAAGAGAGAAACAAGTATCGTACATTAACGCATATATGTGGAACCTAGAAAAATGGTACAGATGAACCGGTTTGCAGGGCAGAAATTGAGACACAGATGTAGAGAACAAACATATGGACACCAAGGGGGGAAAGCGGCAGGGGTGGTGGTGTGATGAACTGGGAGATTGGGATTGACATATATACACTAATATGTATAAAATGGGTAACTATTAAAAACCTGCTGTATAAAAAAATAAATACAAGGATGAAGCAAGGTGAAGCAAGGTGAAGCAAGGATTTGAACCCAGACTCTACACTTTTAGCCACAACATTATGCTCACTGCACATACTGCTGTGGAGGAACTGCAATGAAAACTAAAACTAGAAATAGTTTAATGAGGTTATTTCAGAGAAGTGGGACTGGGGCTAGGCAGAAATGGGACATAGATTGCACTTTTTCTTTTTAGAGGTTCTATATCTTTAAACATTTGCAAATATTACTTAAAAGAAACAAAATTTTTAAAAAAGAAGTAAGACCAAGGGTTCTAAAAGCATTAAATAGTATTGAGTAATGTGAATATATTCAGATTGCCCTAACATAGAGCACATGAAGAGTTTTCTCTGTTTTTCAGTTTCCATGCTAGGATCCTAAGGATCAACAAAAACAACAACAACTTCATATATCAAGAGACTCATATTTTCAAACTTCAAATAGTTCTATGGCCACCCCTGTAATATTTAAAAGTGTACAAGGACCTACTGTATTAGCACAGGGAAGTCTACTCAATACTATATAAGAGCCTATATGGGAGAAGAATCTAAAAAAGAGTGGATATACGTATATGTATAACAGATTCACTTTCCTGTACACCTGAAACTAACACAACATTTTAAATCAACTATAACACCAATAACATTTTTTTAAATAAGTGAATAAAAGTGTACAAGGAAGAAAAAGCCTAAGCCTAAAGAGCTATAACTTAATAATACAGAGTCGATATAATCCAAACCCTCCATAAGAGTTATTTTTTTTTCCCATATGAACTTAGATTCTAAGAATGAAATTCAGAAAGAAGTCCATTACATAAGATAACCAACACCAGGAACTGATGATCTTACTGTGTGAAGGCCAGAGTCCTAGAAAGAGAGACTATAATTATTTAAAAATAAGAATAATTAGTTAATTGAGATGTATATTATTTTCTTAGGTCCTGGGCCATCATCTCAATATATATCTCATGAGCATGAGTAAAGCAGGAAAATATAATCAAAATAGAGTTTTGAAAGAGATGGTTTAAGACAAAGAGAAACTTAATTGACTTTAACAAGTTTTCAACCCAATAGAGCAAAAATCAGCTGTGGAGTTTATTAAAAGTTCAGATGGCTGGACCAATGCTTGCAAATTCTGTTTACTTGGGTAAATGTGCAGCAGAGATACTAGAAAAAACAAAAAACAAACAAAAAAACACAACATGTCCACAGCCAGATGCTAAAAGCCCTGAGCTAGTTAATAGAATATCTATGTTTAGGATAGATTACTTCCATTTGAAATAATCTTGTGACTCAGCTGGAAACAATCTATCCTAAACATAGAAAAAAATGGATTATCCAGCCAAAAATAGTTAAGGATAATTGGTGCCAGGAATTCTCTTTATTTTTGTTATTCCCATCAATTCCAAGAGAAATAAAGTACCAAAGAGGACAAATGGAATACGCATTAATGAGTGTCTTCAGAATATTTCCTCAAACAAAACAAAAATATGTAGTTATTAACCTGGTCCTTCTCTACTGTCATACATTACAGCTGTATTTTGCAAAAACTATATGGATGACAACGGAATACCTTGGACTTAACAAAGTGGCTCCGTTTACAGCTGCAATGTGGATGTGTTATTTTTACTGGAACACATCAACACAACCTACGGCACTTAGTATGTATCTATTGATCTCACAAATACATTTTTTCCATCCCCATCAATAAAGAGAATTTTAAAAATCAGTCTGCCTTTACATGGGAATGGCAGCAATAAGCATTTACAGTCATGGTCCTAGGCTTTGTTAAAGTGCTTGCTCTCTGTCGTAATACAGTACACAGGATGCTTCATATTCTGCACAATGTCACTCTGGTTCTATGTATGGAGAGAAAATGACGTACAAATTGGAACTGGTGAATATAAAGCCCAAGTACTCTGGACGGCCTTGTTAGACACTTTTGAACTAGAGGGTGGAAGATAAACCTACCAAGATTCATGGGCCAGATCATCAGAGAGGGTCTTAGGAGCCTGGTGATTTTTAGGATATCCCCTTAAAGGAAAAGAGGAGGCTATTATACCTTGTATATGCTACCTCTAAGAAAGAAGTACACAGTTTGGTTAGTCTATTTGGATTTTGGAAGCAGCATATATGACATTTGAGAATACTGCTCCAACGAATTTATCAGGTGACTTAGAAGGCTGCCAGCGTTGAGTAGAGTCCAGGACATGAGAGAGCTCTGGAGAATGTCCAGGCTAAGAGCTGAGGAACCTGCAAAGAGGTTCACAGACTAAAGACTTACCCAGAGGTCAAACCTATGATTCCAAACCGATAAAAAGAGTAGAGATAAAAATAATTCTGATTTCATAATTTATATAATAATACAATTATGTTCTATATATCAATAGTATTCTGTTTTGTGCTTATATAGATGTAGGCGATGAATACCACTATGAATCAGATTCCTGCTTTATTCAAAAAGAGCAAGTAATAATATAGTTTATCGTGAATACATTCACAATTAACTAGCTTCATTGGTGCACTTTACCACTTTAGACTATCATATTAAAAATAAGAGAATGATATAATTGGAATAGCATTTTCTTTATTCTGTGCATGTATATGAGACTGCATACAGAAATGAAAACATTTTTAAACATTTTGTTAGAAGTGAATTATACTTAATTCCGTAAAAAAAGAGTCAGTAAAAACATAGTTGTTGCCCATCTGATCTTTTAGACGTCTTTATAAATGTATACACACTGCTTAAGAGCATTGTCTCTGAAGTCAAATATATGTGGGTTCATATGTTGCACTACCACTAACTATTCAGTATTTTAGTCATATTCATTTTCCTAATAGTACAGTCAATGTTTGTAGAAATTTTATAGTTTATGGAATTATGTCATTCTTAAACAGAACACTTCAGTGCCTAGCACTGTGTCTAGAACATAATAAAAGTTTAACACATGTTAACTATAATTATCATTACTATTATTATCTTGCATATATATACACATAAACACATTTTATATATGATCTTATATTTGTATATATATAACATATATACATATATATATGAACTCTCACTTGTAGTCTATAATATATGCATACAAACACACACACACACACGCTCAAAAGGAGAGATTCTTTTAGCATAATGTGGGATGATCATTTAAATTCTCCATTTGTATTCATTGAATAAATAATTGCTGTCCTAAGGCTAGGAATAAACCAGACCTGGTCTCCATCTAAAGGAGCCTACCTTCTATTTCAGAACAAGGAAGAAGCATAACTATACCTATAAGCATCCTCATGATTTCATCTTTTATTGTAAGTACTTTTACTTTTCCTCTTCCAAAGGATACTTGGAAGGCATACAAAACACACATGCCCCAGTTTGAGATTAGTTACTAAGAATTCAATCACTACTTTATGCTTAGCTCCAGAGTTCCTGCATCTAATACACCAACATTGTGTCACCTGGAATGACTGCTCCACACAGTTTCAGATGCATATCTGAGCCAAAGAGTCCAATCGTCTCAATATCTCCATTATCTCTTTACATCCAGTTAGAACAACCCTTATTAGGAAATAAAAATTGAAAACCTTTTCATATTACAGCCACCAGGTAACATAAATAACAGGCCAAGCGCTACCTCCAAGTCCACCAAGTGCCACATTCAAGGGAACACGCTCCAATAACTCAAATAATTTAAAGCAATGCGTATCTATAACTGCATCTCCCAAAACATCAGAGGTAGATCCAATCCATAATTCCCAGCACTGAGGTGCCATTCCTTAATAACTCATTCCGCTTCCTGTTTTTGTGCTTAAACCCTTCTTTCCCACACCAAAATTTTCCTTGAATTCCAGACTACATAGACGCTTCTTCAATTATTTACCTTATATTATACATTTATCAGTTATTTAAGGAAGTAACTTGGAACAAGCCAAAGCCCCATAAGGACTAGATAGATGCTTAACAGTTCATTCTAAGAGACATATATTTTCTTAAGGTTCCCACAATTTTCTTGGAAATCAAACATGGTCATTTGATAACCAAAGAAGATGCTCCATATAAAACTCCTGACTGATTCTAGAAACATTTCTTTTTCACTGAAGGTTTTCCAACTGTTACCATATCTATGCATTTATTAGTAGTAGTATTTATTTGATGATGATAATAATTATATAAACAATTCTAATATTAGCATCTGCCTTTTAAATATGATAAATAAATAAATTTATATGACTAGTTCATAAATTTATATGACTAGGTCACCAGAGTTCAACTAAGAATCAGAATTAAGGGATACTATACGTTATAAAAATCAAATGTTCACATTACTTTTGTACTACCTAAGTACTCTGTAAATTTTGAGAAATTGACATGCAAATTTAAGCCCTTCTTCATCCAGGAGCTTACTTCTCTGTGAACTCTTTTCTTTCATAAAAATTTAAATCAAAAGTTACATAAGACCATTGCAAAGCAATTATACTCCAATAAAGATGTTAAAAAAAAAAACGTTACATAAGGCATTCTGTTAATAGTCAACTCTCAGAGGGGGAAAAAAAAAATGGTAATAGCGCCTCAGCCTTTCTTGACCAGCATTTTCACAATATGGTTTTGAATTCAATACTTGAACTACATTTATTTGGGGGTTTCCATCTGTAAAACTAGAATTCACTCAACAAATATCACTCATTGTGTGCCAGGCACTGTTCATGAACTAGAGGACAACTAAGTTTTTACTTAACATTTTCTATGTATTAGTTTATTTAATCTATACAGCAAATTTTGTGGCAGATTTTCTTATCTTTATTTTTACAGCTGAGAAAAATAATTTTTGGCAAGATTGAGGAATCTTCCACGAATATATAGCTAATATATGGCATAGGTGAGATTTAGCCCTAAATCATATCTGACTTCTAAGTTCTTTCCAGCTACACAAAATGTTTTCACAGAAGAAAGGAATATTAACAAAAACCACATTGCTAAAAATAACAATTCAATGTGTCTAAGATGGTAAATGAGAACAACATGTAAATAAAAATACAGGCATTTAGACATTGAAGGTACTTATTACTTTTACACAATAGGAAAAAAGAATGTTTGAGGAAGCAACATAAATCAAAATCAGTATGTTTATATCTGGTAGGACAAGGTTATGCTTTTCACATGGGAAAAATACTAGAGTAATCATAATTTAAACAAGTTTATTCTCCCTCTAATTTCACAGTAGCAGGGATCCAGGAGACTTCTATCTTATTATTGTTTGGTTGTGGCTTCCGGTCTCATGATCCGAACAATAAATCTTTCAGAATTCCTGCTGAAGCTTCAGACATGGCCCCTGCCTTCCATCTATCGGGGTGAAGGGGTGGAAGAGGAACATAAATTTGTTCCTTAATGACATTTCTTGGAAACTGAACTTAGCATTTCATTTACTTCCTACTGGCCAGAATTTTGTCACATTTCAACACCAGTTTGCAAGAGAAGCTGGAAAATGTATTCTTTATTCTAGACAACCAGGTAATAGTTAAAAATTGGAAGGAAATTGATTGTGGAAGGAGAGGGAAATGGACATGACAGCCAGAGATTCCGCTTCAGTATCCAAACCAAACTCATTATCATTCTCCGTGGCTAGTTTTTCCTCTTGTCATTATTAATAGCAACATCCCTTTTTCCTTCATTAAGACTCAAAATCTCCTTGTAAATGCATTTTAGGGGGTAAGGTAGAAAAGTGAGAGCTTGTAGAATCAAACTATAGGGCTGGACTTGCAAGATAGTCTTCTACTTGCAAGTTCTTTTTATCCATAAAAGTGTTCTAACTTCTTTCTGCCTCAATTTCTTCTTTTTAAAAATAGGAAAACCAATGGCATGTGACTTTGAGAATCACAAACATATAATTTAAGATATTTAGCATTGTGCTTGACACAGAGTAGTTTTCATTAAATATCAGCTTATTATTATTCCCTTCTTAATTTTGCCTCTTCTTTCCCTTCATGATCCACACCAAGTCAGTTGCCACATCCTTGAAAGTTAACTAAAATTGTATTAGCAAATGTGCTCCTTGTCCTTCGCCATGCCCTGTACTCAGTTTTCTTTCATTAGTACTTACATAGCTCTCATACCTAGCCCTCTAAACTGACCTCCATGCTTCCATTCTTTCTTCCCTGAAAGCCATTCAACCCAACATGCTAGAAATTCTTTCCAAATAGTACCTCTGAAGAAAAAAAAATCTCTGTTATCTACAGAAAAAGTTCAGAACATCTTATATAAAATAATACAGATGAGAACATGCAGCATAGGGCTTTACACAAAAGAAGTTAGATCCCTTCTATCCTCAGCATCCCATTACACATGTTCTTGAGCTTGATGTTCATATGATCCAAATGCAAGTTAAATGATAACCTTGGTTTCTCTTTTGTCCCTTATCCTCTTATGTCTTGTTCTTAAGCAATCCCTGAGTGACTTTACTCCAGTGCCTTTCTTTATAAAGTTTCTTTTAACTAAAATGTCTACCCTGGCTTTTCCACCATCAAAATCTAATTTTTTGAAGCAAACATGGCAAAATCTTAATAATAGTTGAATCTAAGGGATTGGGTATATAGGTTTCACTATACTGTCCTTTCTGATTTCCATAATTTTGAAATTTTGATAATAAATGTTAAAAAAAATTTTTTTAACCTAATTTGTTCCTCAAGGGTAAAACAACTCCTCAAGCTGGAAATATTCTTTCTCTTTTCTTTTCTTTTCTTCTTTATATGGCAGATGGGATGTGGCTCTCATACTATCACTTAATTTTCAGTTTGTATTGTAGCAGCTGGTATATGTATTCTGATTTCTGCTCTAGGTTGTAAGCTCCATGTGGGCTTAGTGCACACCTCACTCATCTATGTGTACAGTATAAACAACTCAAAAAAATAACACTCAGGGGATAAACCCTAATATCTTAGTCAGTTCATAATGCTATAAAAATATCATAGACTGGGTGGTTTAAACAACAGTTATTTCTCACAGTTCTGGATGCTGGAAGTCAAGATCAGCATGGTCAGGTTCTTGGTGAGGCCTCTCTTCCTGGTTTGTAGACAGCTCCCTTCTTGCAAGGAAAACAAGCTCTGGTCCCTCCATCTTCTTTTAAGGGTATTAATCCCATCACAGGGGCTCTGTCCTCATGATCTCACCTAAACCTAATTACCTCCCCAAGGTCCCATCACTAAATACCAACACATTGGGAATTAATGCTTCTACATATTGAATTTTGGTAGGACACATTCAGTCCATAGCACCTAATGTCTCGCATACTTAATTGAATTAAAAAGAGAGATATGCATCTAGTACATGTATTCAGTGAGTAGAATTGGTTTCATAAAAAATTAGCGAAGAAAAATAAAACAAATAGACAACAGCAAAAGCAACAATAAAACACTATAAATAAATATTTTCAACATGATAAACTAGTGAAAAATTTCGAAAAGAAAATTAAAATTCCCCATAAATTATTGACAATTTTTTAGATGATCAAAAAAATTCTGATGATTAGGATCATTCCCTACCAAATCACTTTTTACATCCAAAAAGTATCTATTAAGACTTGAACCTGAGTTTCAGTCAAGTGAAATCAACATTTATTTATTCCCAGCCTCCATAACCACACATATTACATGTTCAAACTTGTGCATGTCATAGGATTCTGAGTCATAAGAGGAAAATTAAAGGTCATAACATTTAGTAAATTAAGCAAAATAGAAAATGTTTTTTAGAAATGTGGAAATTGGCTAAACAGAAGAGAGATTGATTCATCAAAAAAGGAATGAATTACTAAGTATATAAGAATATATTTAGTCTCATAAATAAATGTTGTCATTGAGAGATGAGCACCTGGAAGTTGTTAGAACTTTCCAGTTGCTCAGTATGCATGATAAATATTCCTAAGTTAGTTCTCAAATATCTTACTTCACACTAAGTGTTTAGTCATTCTCAACAGATAATTTTGACTCCTTCAGGTATTCTCAAGTTAGACATGCTGTGACAGCTACCTTCATTCAAGGATTTGTGACCCAGAGATAGTAAAAGCAAGAAAAACAGAAACCTTACTATATTTTCTGGATGTCTTATAAATTATAAATGTAAGTTCTATGTCCTGATAAATTACTTAGCCAGATTTAAAGCATGCAAATATTCAAAGTAACCATTTTAGAGTAGTATCTTGAGAAATATCATTATAAGTAGTCCCAATATCCACAGCAACTCTGCAGGAGAAATTCTAATTGATTTATTCTTGCTGGAAAAACTTATAATCAGGAAAGGTTATCTCTGGGTCATTAGGATGAAGGCTAACATTGAGAGACAGGAACAGTGACGGAAGTTCTGCCTATACTCCTGACTGAAAGGCAGGAAGTCTCAGGATGACTTTTCCTCTTGACTTTTATCCCAGTAACTACATGTTTATAATTCATTAATTAAAGAGGCACAGGGGTCTCTTGACCTAGATAAGCAGGTATATGTATACTAGCAAAGATGAAAATGATATCTCAAAGTATTTCCCCCCCCCCCATTTCTTCCTGACTTATGGATTCTTGCCTAAAACATCTATTTCTTTCCATCTGGTTTTGCTTTTACAAATATCATGTGATACATCAAGAAGGGAAATGAAATTATTTTCTGTCAGACTTTTTTTATGGAGAAATAAGCTTTTCTTCCACACAGCAATCATGTTGTTTGGTTCTAGCATCATATTCACCACAAAATGCATTTCTTCAATACAAATTCACACAGTCACTTAAGAGAGCCTACCTTAATCATTTAAGAGTCATTTGAGGTATTCCTAGCCACCATTAAAAACTGCAAACTAAAATTAAGAACGTCTTTTGGGACTAATTGAGACAAATGTGTCATGCCTACTGATTACTGAGAAGCTGCAGGGGGAAACTTTCTGGTTTTCACTAGGAAAGATTAGATGGTTTTACTTTAAACTAGAGTAATCTTCCTTCTCTTAGCATGGAGATGAAAGAAGGAATCAGAGGGAGAATGGGTAGGAGAGCCAGAAAGCAACAAACCTAAGACAAAAGTAGGACTTGAAAAAGGAGTAGCATCCAGTAAACACAAAATGGAATGAAAGATCCCATGTGTAGAGCAGAATTCAGGCAAGTGCTTCTCCCGTAAACATGGTAGGCATCTCTATAACTTGGCACGTGTGCTAAGGCTCAGTTCTCCCTCATATTTATATTCCATACACTGGACACTCCACATGGTGTGGGGAATACTGAAGCAACTTTGGGAGAGGCAGCTTACAAACTTGGGCTTTGGAGTTCGAGATTTTGGCTTCTATACTTCATAAAATTGGGCCAGTTACTTAAACTCCTAAGCTTCAATTTTCTCAACATTTAAATATTAACCTTATGGGACAATTCTATTAGGTAACATGTAAATATAAACATTATATTTTATAGGTATTATATTAAATAATACTTAACACATATAGAGATTACCATGTGGCCAGCATTATTCTAAGTACTTTCATTTACCAGCTCTTCACAACAGCACAAAGAGGTAAACACCATTACTACCCACTGTTATACATGAGAAAATGCTAATAAATTAGAGATAACATGTGCAAATTTCTTGCCCCAATGTTTCATACACAAATGGAGCTCAATAAATAAAGATCATTGTTACTTAAAATATCACCAACGTGTTTTATATTGTGGGGGGAAAAAAACCAGTTTCTTAAATGATGAAGTTTTGTAATTGCTGAAACTATCTAGAAAGAGAATGTAACCCGTAACAAAAATATTTGATAGAAAGGAAATATCTCAACAAATAATTAAGGAAAACTATAATTATATCTACCTGAGGAGTTAATGAATTAGGAGTCGATATAAATTTGTCAAGTCTGCCTTAAAAGAGAGAGAGAGAAAGAGAGACTCAGTTATTCAATAAAATAGTATAATCATTGTTGAAAGGTAAAACTTTAGATTTAGAATATTTTTCCCCTCTAAGGTTTAAGACTCAGAATTTTGGTTTTTAATTCTGAAGTCAATAAAATGTCAAATCATTAAGTGTGAACACTGCAGGGAGTAAATATCTATCTAGGCAATTCCATTTCACATATGACCAGGATGAAGTAGTTGATATTTAATGCTTTTTGGTTTTCCTTTTATAAATACAAAAATGGGTAAAATTCTTAGATCTATGGATTTTCACAAGCACTTGTTTCTTTTCTTTTCCCATGAAGCAGGAGAAATAGCTCAGAAAAAGCAGTGGGTTTTTAATCATTCTCTCTATTTCCCCTTTAACTTTTACATCTTGAAAATTGTTCAAAAAATATTTTGCAGAACAAGTCCCAGTTTTTTTGACAGCTACATAGTGCTGCATGAATTCTAAGTTGTCTTCTCATAATTGTTTTTCCCTTCTCAGGTGAAATGTCAAATAGTTCTTTAACACAAGATATCTTGCTCCAAATTTGAGTTGTAAGTCCTGTGAACAGTTTTGGATTACTATTTGGCCCTTTGGCTCCAATCTTAGAAACAGTTGGCCTCCACCTGGTAAAAATACTTGCCAAACTGCTCTTTGGAGTCAACCTGATTGAAAATTTGCATGTTAAGGCAGCCATCTGGAACCTGATTATAATTGGGGAAATGGAGGAGGATATCACTCCCATTGTACAATGGAGACAAAAAGTGTTTATTTCCTCTCATGCTGACTTAATTTTAAAGGGAAAGGTTAAAGTGGAGAATATGAAAAACAGAACTTTGTTCCCATATGTTCTCATTGCCTTCTCATGTAAATTTGAAGGCATTGTGTGAACCCGCAGCTCCTAAGACTGCCAATAGCTGGAACTGAAACAATCTAAAATTATATGTTAATGGGGAAAGTCTCTGGGGATGTTCAAAAATGTTCTTTTGTTTGTTTTCTTTTGTCTCATTAAGTAAATGTTGTAAATCATAGGTCAAAGTTTCTGGAATGCTTCCAAAAACCAACTCCCTTTTACACTGAGCACAAATACCAAGAGAATTATAGAAAAATAATAGGAATTCACTATGAAAGAGAAAAACACCCATAGTATAACAATAAACTAGTTAAACAAAAGACAAAACCACTAATTAAGATACTCAAACTATGATAAGGAGCAGATAGTAAAAAACAACAGATGAGAAATTAATGAAAAAATACTTATGACATGTGCCGTTTTGAAGGAGAGCAAGAAAAAGAGCGAGAGCTAGAGAAAGAGAGAGAGACAGAGAGAACTAAGACCCCCAGTCAGTCCTTGCCTATGGAGAAAATCCCTAGCCTTCAATCATAAATGCAACTCTGACTTGCCATCAATTTGATGAAGCCATTCCAAAAACTACTCCCCAATCCCAGGAGAACTAATAAACCCACCCACGGCAGTCCTACTGCATGGCTGGTATAGTTGTATTTCATATTTATGTCATTATGCCTTGTACTATAGGAAAGTGTACACATGCCATTCAACTATGGATATCACAAATATTCATTGCTCACATTCTATTTACCAGAGAAATTTCCCAAGGTCTTGGTAAATGCTGGTGAATGGTCCTGCCACTGGGGATTTTACTGGCTACTGAGGGAGACAGACAATAAACAAACAGTTAGGTAAATCTGTGAAGAAATGGTCAGAAATGTATTGAAAAACTAGTGCAGCATTCTACATAGAGAGAGCAGACGGCAAAGATGTGTGACTGAGAGTGAAGAGGGTAGTACAGAGCTGGTGAAGAGCTGTTGATGGACCCCACACCAAAGCTACGACCTGATTCAGAGGGCCTTGAATGCCAGGCTGAGGAGTTTAGGCTTGATTTTCTAGTCCAGAATCTCAATTGGTAGGGATTCAGAAATGTACATTTTAACAAGCTTCCAGGATGATTCTTGCTAAATCATCCAGCCTAATCAGATAAAATAACCTTTCTGCTATTATCAGAGATCATTAACATAGCTGATATATTATTTTTCCAACACTATATACCATTATTATTTTTTCATAGTCTTAGAATGATACATTATTGAATTTATGTCAGTGATTTTTCAATTGAAACACGAAATTGTTATCTCTATAGGTGAAAAATGTTCAAATATCAGTAGTTACATATAATTCCAACTATTTACTAAAATTTCAAGAGTATTTAAGAAAATAATATCAAATATTTCAGGGCTTATATATCTTGGACCTTATTATTAACATAGAAGCTTTATCACAAACCCTTCAAAAATTGTCTTAATGAATCAATGTATTCAGTACACATTCATGTATCCCACAAATACTAGTTGAGTGCCTAATATCAACAGGCATTGTTTTTGACCATAGAGACACCACAATGAAGTAGATAAAAATCTTTGTTCTCAAAGAGTTTATATTAATAACATGAATAACTTTTTTAAAGTCTTCAAGCAGAAAAATCTGTATTCTAACTTTGTCTTGGCCCTGAACTGGCTGAATTACTTTGAGAAAAATATCCAGGGCTCTATTTCATGACATAAAAACTTTTTATTATATAATCTCTACATATCACCTACCGTGAAATTCCAAGTTTCTGTTTTCACCCAGATTTCATAAACTCCCATACTTTTCTCAGATTTTTATGTCAATAATTTATTAATATCCTACTTTACAATACTCTGTATTTGCATTTTGCTTACTCTCTTTGAGCTCCATTTTGTTTACTACTACCTTTTCACTTTCTTTTTTATTTTTTGTACCTCTGACAGGTATATTTTCACTCCTTTAATTTCTTCTTATTATCACAGAGTCATAGAACTGGTATGAGACAGCAGGAAAAATAAAGCATTTGCCCAATTGTCGTTAGGGATAACAGGTTCTTGACGTTACCTTTTTGAAAGCCTTATAGGAAAAGATAAAGAACCACAAGAAAGCAGACTATATTCCCTCTGAGGAATACCTCCTTGACCTGAACAAATTGTGCTTTCTTTGGGCTTAGTGTTTCCAAAATACAAAGAAAAGGAGAGAAAACAAGAAAAAAAAATGTGGGTTTCAAATATTTACAAAGGCACACTAGTTTTACATGGTTTTTTGTTTTCATCTTAAATTTGAGGCCTTTAAAATAACAAGTATAGCAGGCTATAAACCAAAACACTGTTAAGAATTATTTTTTAAAAGGCAAAATATAATGAAGAATAAGCTAATTACAATGACCGCCCTCTTAAAATAACTTGAAAGAATAGAGGAAGGTCAAGGAAGGTAGTAAAGTATCTGTATTAATAAATATGATTATTCACTGCTTTTCTTTCATTTACACAGACATTTAGTCAGTACAGCAGTCAGAACATCAATACATAAGTTTTAAGGGTCTTCTATGCCTCAGGGACTCTAAGGGAGACAAAAATAAAAGCATAAATAAAACATGTCCCCTGCTCAGAAAGATCTTCCAGGTAAGTTCCTGATTTCCATAGCTTTTCCTCCAGGAAACTGAGGAGGAAGCAGTAAATTTTCGGGGTCTGTGGGGAGACAGGAGTAGGTGGGGCAGGGGAGATTCAAATAAGGATTAGAGAGCCTCAGGACAACATAATAAGTTTTCAAAATTTTTAAATCCCCAAATTTTCTACTCCATACATTTTTCTACATGGGACTTTAACACGAATAACTTTGTGCATGGAAATGCTTTCCCCTGAGTGCAGAAAAGGCTGAATGAGCCACTTCATTCTGTGTGTGCCTTGAAATTCCTTTTGGCTGGTTGTCAAGATGAGTCAGTAGGTACAAAGCCTCAAAATCAGGCTCTAGGCAAATTGCAGATGTAATCAAGGAAATAAATTCTTTGAGAGATTCTTATCAATCCATTGATGCCCCGTATCCTCCTCTGTACTTACACTGCCTCCAAGAGAGCAAACCTTTCCTAAGCAAGATTGTGGGAATAATTATAATGGAAATGGGTGGCTTCCACTACCACTTACCTTTCAACTTAATTAGAGAAAAAAAATCACTGGAAGATTTTGAAATAAGTGAATAAAATGAGGATTAAGAAATACATGCATCCTCTTTAACAGAAGAAAAGATGTATTCGTAAGTCACAGAAGAAGGATAGTTTTCCTTGACCCTTTCTGATGTTGCCTTGAGTAATAATTCTTATGGAAGATGGTGGAGTAGGAGGACGTGCGCTCACTCCCTCTTGCGAGAGCAGCAGAATCACAATGAACTCCTGAACAATCATCGACAGGAAGACACTGGAACTCACCGAAAAAATACCCCACAGCCAAAGACAAAGGAGAAGCCACAGAGAGATGGTAGGAGGGGCACAATCACAATAAAATCAAATCCCATAACTGCTGGGTGGGTGACTCACAAACTGGAGAACACTTATACCACAGAAGTCCACAAACTGGAGTGAAGTTTCTGAGCACCACAGCAGGCTTCCCAACCCAGGGGTCTGGCAATGGGAGGAGGAATTCCCAGAGAATCAGACTTTGAAGGCTAGTGGGATTTGATTGCAGAATTTAGACAGGACTGGGGGAAGCAAAGACTCCACTCTTGGAGGGCAAACACAAAGTAGTGTGCATATCGGGACTGAGGGGAAGGAACACTCACTGCATAGGAGACTGAACCAGGCCTACATGCTAGTGTTGGAGGGTTTCCTGCAGAGATGCGGGGTGGCTGTGGGACAAGGACACTGGCAGCAAAAGTTCTGAGAAATACTCCTTGGCATGAGCCCTCCCAGAGTCCACCATTAGCCCCACCAAAGAACCTGTAGCTACCAGTGCTGGGTCACCTCAGGCCAAACAACCAACAGGGAGGGAACTCAGCCCCACTCATCAGCAGACAAGCAGATTAAAGTTTTACTGACCTCTGTCCACCAGAGCAACACCCAGCTCTACCCACCACCAGTCCCTCCCATCAGGAAACTTGCACAAGCCTCTTAGATAGCCTCATCCACCAGAGGGCAGAGAGCAGAAGCAAGAACTACAATCCTGCAGCCTGTGGAATGAAAACCACATTCACAGACAGATAGACAAAATGAAAAGGCAGAGGATTTTGTATCAGATGAAGGAACAAGATAAAACCCCAGAAAAACAACTAAATGAAGTGGAGATGGGCAACCTTCCAGAAAAAGAATTCAGAATAATGATAGTGAAGATGATCCAGGACCTCAGAAAAAGAATGGAGGCAAAGATCGAGAAGATGCAAGAAATGTTTAACAAAGACCTAGAAGAAATAAAGAGCAAACAAACAGAGATGAACAATACAATAACTGAAATGAAAACTACACTAGAAGGAATCAATAGCAGAATAACTGAGGCAGAAGAACGGATAAGTGACCTGGAAGACAGAATGGTGGAATTCACTGCTGCGGAACAGAATAAAGAAAAAAGAATGAAAAGAAATGAAGACAGCCTAAGAGACCTCTGGGACAACATTAAACACAACAACATTTGCATTATAAGGGTCCCAGAATGAGAAGAGAGAGAGAAAGGACCTGAGAAAATATTTGAAGAGATAATAGTCAAAAACTTCCCTAACATGGGAAAGGAAATAGCCACCCAAGTCCAGGAAGCACAGAGAGTCCCATACAGGATAAACCCAAGGAGAAACACGCCGACACACATAGAAATCAAATTGGCAAAAATTAAAGACAAAGAAAAATTACTGAAAGCAGCAAGGGAGAAACGACAAATAACATACAAGGGAACTCCCATAAGGTTAACAGCTGATTTCGCAGCAGAAACTCTACAAGCCAGAAGGGAGTGGCACGGTATATTTGAAGTGATGAAAGGGAAGAACCCAGCAAGGATCTCATTCAGATTCGACAGAGAAATCAAAAGCTTTACAAACAAGCAAAAGCTAAGACAATTCAGCACCACCAAACCAGCTCTACAACAAATGCTAAAGGAACTTCTCTAAGTGGGAAACACAAGAGAAGAAAACGACCAACAAAAACAAACCCAAAACAATAAAGAAAATGGTAATAGGAACATACATATCGATAATTACCTTAAACGTGAATGGATTAAACGCTCCAAACCAAAAGACACAGGCTTGCTGAATGGATACAAAAACAAGACCGGTATATATGCTGTCTACAAGAAACCCACTTCAGACCTAGGGACACATACAGACTGAAAGTGAGGGGATGGAAAAAGATATTCCATGCAAATGGAAATCAAAAGAAAGCTGGAGTAACAATACTCATATCAGATAAAATAGACTTTAAAATAAAGAATGTTACAAGAGACAAGGAAGGACACTACATAATGATCAAGGGATCAATCCAAGAAGAAGATATAACAATTATAAATATATATGCATCCAACATAGAAGCACCTCAATACATAAGGCAACTGCTAACAGCTATAAAAGAGGAAATCGACAGTAACACAATTATAGTGGGGGACTTTAACACCTCACTTACACCAATGGACAGATCATCCATACAGAAAATTAATAAGGAAACACAAGCTTTAAATGACACAATAGACCAGATAGATTTAATTGCTATTTAGAGGACATTCCATCCAAAAACAGCAGATTACACTTTCTTCTCAAGTGCACATGGAACATTGTCCAGAATAGATCACATCTTGGGTCAGAAATTAAGCCTCAGTGAATTTAAGAAAATTGAAATCATATCAAGCATCTTTTCTGACCACAATGTTATGAGATTGGAAATCAATTACAGGGGGAAAAAAGTAAAAAACACAAACACATGGAGGCTAAACCATACATTACTAAATAACCAAGAGATCACTGAAGAAATCAAAGAGGAAATTAAAAAATACTAGAGACAAATGACAATGAAAACACGATGATCCATAACCTATGGGATACAGCAAAAGCAGTTCTAAGAGGGAAGTTCATAGCAATACCATCCTACCCCAAGAAACAAGAAAAATCTCGAATAAACAATCTCACCTTAAACCTAAAGGAACTAGAGAAAGAAGAACAAACAAAACCCAAAGTTAGTAGAAGGAAAGAAATCATAAAGATCAGAGAGAAATAAATGATACAGAAGCAAAGAAAACAAAGCAAAGATCAATTAAACTAAAAGCTGGTTCTTTGAGAAGATAAATAAAATTGATGAACCTTTAGCCAGACTCATCAAGGAAAAGAGGATGAGTACTCAAATCAATAAATTTAGAAATGGAAAAGAAGTGACAATGGACACCACAGAAATACAAAGCATCCTAAGAGACTACTACAAACGACTCTATGCCAATAAAATGGACAACATGGAAGAAATGGACAAATCCTTAGAAAGATATAACCTTGCAAGACTAAACGAGGAAGAAATAGAAAATATGAACAGACCAAACACAAGTAATGAAATTGAAACTGTGATTTAAAAATTTCCAACAAACAAAAGTCCAGGACCAGATGGCTTCACAGGTGAATTCTATCAAACATTTAGAGAAGAGCTAACACCCATCCTTCTCAAACTCTTCCAAAAAACTGCAGAGGAAGGAACACTCCCAAACTCATTCTATGAGGCCACCATCACCCTGATAACAGAACCAGACAAAGATACTACAAAAAAAGGAAATTACAGAGCAATATCACTGATGAATATAGATGCACAAATCCTCAACAAAATACTAGCAAACAGAATCCAACAACACATTAAAAGGATCATACACCATGATCAAGTGGGATTTATCCCATGGATGCAAGGATTCTTCAATATATGCAAATCAATCAATGTGTTACACCATATTAACAAATTGAAGAATAAAAACCATATGATCATCTCAATAGATGCAGAAAAAGCTTTTGACAGAATTCAACACCCATTTATGACAAAAACTCTCCAGAATGTGGGCGTAGAGGGAACCTACCTCAACATAATAAAGGCCATATATGACAAACCCACAGCAAACATCATTCTCAGTGGTGAAAAACTGAAAGCATTTTCTCTAAGATCAGGAACAAGACAAGGATGTCCACTCTCACCACTATTATTCAACATAGTTTTGAAAGTCCTAGCCCTGGCAATCAGAGAGGAAAAAGAAATAAAAGGAATCCAAATTGGAAAAGAATAAGTAAAACTGTCACTGTTTGCAGATGACATGATAGTATACATAGAGAATCCTAAAGATGCCACCAGAAAACTACTAGAGCTAATCAATGAATTCGGTAAAGTTTCAGGATACAAAATTAATAAACAGAAATCTTTGGCATTCATATACACTATCAAGGGAAATCAGAAAGAGAAAATAAAGAAACAATCCCATTCACCATTGCAACAAAAAGAATAAAATACCTAGGAATAAACCTACATAAGGAGGTAAAAGACCGGTACTCAGAAAACTATAAGACACTGATGAAAGAAATCAAAGATGACACAAACAGATGGAGATATGTACCATGTTCTTGGATTGGAAGAATCAATATTGTGGAAATGACTATACTACCAAAAGCAATCTACAAATTCAGTGCAATCCCTATCAAATTATCAATGGCATTTTTTACAGAACTAGAACAAAAAATCTTAAAAATTGTATGGAGACACCAAGGACTCAGAATAGCCAAAGCAATCTTGAGGGGAAAAAATGGACCTGAAGGAATCAGGCTCCCTGACTTCAGACTATACTACAAACTTACAGTAATCAACACAATATTGTACTGGCACAAAAACAGAAATATAGATCAATGGAACAGGATAGAAAGCCCAGACAGAAACCCACACACCTATGGTCAACTAATATACGGCAAAGGAGGCAAGGATATACAGTGGAGAAAGACAGTCTCTTCAATAAGTGTTGCTGGAAAAAATGGACAGCTAAATGTAAAAGAATGAAATTAGAACACTCCTTAACACCATACACAAAAATAAACTCAAAATGGATTAAATGCCTAAATGTAAGGCCAAACACTATAAAACTCTTAGAGGAAAACGAAGGAAGAACAACCTTTGACATAAATCACAGCAAGATCTTTTTTGATCCACCTCCTAGAGTAATGGAAATAAAATCAAAAATAAACAAATGGCACCTAATGAAACTTAAAAGCTTTTGCACAGCAAAGGAAACTATAAACAAGACGAAAAGACAACCCTCAGATTGGGAGAAACTATTTGCAAATGAATCAATGGACAAAGGATTAATCTCTAAAATATATAAACAGCTCATGCAGCTCAATATCAAAAACACAAACAATCCAATCCAAAAATGGGCAGAAGACCTAAATAGACATTTCTCCAAAGAAGACATACAGATGGCCAAGAGGCACATGAAAAGCTGCTCAACATCACTAATCATTAGAGAAATGCAAATCAAAACTACAATGGGGTATCACCTCACACCAGTTAGAAAGGTCATCATCAGAAAATCTATAAACAACAAATGCTGGAGAGGGTGTGGAGAAAAGGGAAGCCTCTTGCACTGTTGGTGGGAATGTAAATTGATACAGCCACTATGGAGAACAGTATGGAGGTTCCTTAAAAAACAAAAATAGAATTACCATGTGACCCAGCAATCCCACTACTGGGCATATACCCTGAGGAAACCATAATTCCAAAAGACACATGCACCCCAATGTTCATTGCAGCACCTTTTACCTGGTCATGGAAGCAACCTAAATGCTCATCAACAGACGAATGGATAAAGAAGATGCGGTACATATATACAATGGAAGATTACTCAGCCATAAAAAGGAACGAAATTGGGTCATTTGTAGAGACGTGGATGGACCTAGAGACTGTCATACAGGGTGAAGTAAGTCAGAAAGAGAAAAACAAATATCGTATGTTAACGCATATATGTGGAATCTAGAGAAATGGTACAGATGAACCCGTTAGCAAGGCAGAGATAGAGACACAGATGTAGAGAACAAACATATGGACACCAAGGGGGGAAGGGGTGGGGGTGGTGGTGGGATGAATTGGGAGACTGGGATTGACATATATGCACTAATATGTATAAAATAGATAACTAATAAGAACCTGCTGTATAAAATAAATAAATAAAGTAAAATTTTAAAAAAAAATCAGTGGACTTTGAGTAAAGTGGATTATCCTCCATAACATGGGTGGGACTCACTCAATCAGCTGAAGGCCTTAATAGACCAAAGACTGACTCCTCCCAAATAAGAAGGAATTCTGACAGCAAGCAGCCTTTCGAACTGAACTGCAAAATTGATTCTTCCTATACATACACCCTGCAGATTTTGGACGTGTCTGCTCTATAACTGCATGAGCCAATTCCTTAAAATCAATTAATATCTCCTCCCTCTCTCTCTCTCTCTCTCTCTGTCTCTCTGTTCTGTTTCCCTGGGGAACTCTGACTAACACAGTTACTATCAAGACAGTGAATCAGTGTAGATTGGGACCTCTAGCCATTTCACCTTAAAGGCAAAACTTAACACCTAGGTGTGATTCTCAAAGTGCTGCACATAGAGACGATTTCCTTCTTCATTGTCTTTCAGCGACATGCTGATGGGGCTGTAATGTTACAACTCTTCCCTTCCTGCTGGGGCCATACTAGACAGAACTATATTTGACTAAGTTCTTTGTTAAGTATGTTGCACATATTTTCTCCTTTTCATTCTTAGTGATATCTATTAATGAACAAAAATTCTTAAATTTAAAGTAGTCCAATTTATTATTTTTTCATTTATAATTAGTGCTTTTTTCTATTTAATAAATCTTTACCTATATTGGATTCATGAATATTTTTGTCTACATTTTATTAAAAATGTTTTGAAGTCCTGGTAATGGCAGTGTGGGAAAGTCAAGCAAATCCCTCAAAACAAGTATACAACTGGACAAAATTATTTTTAAAAATTTCACTGCACTAGAAATTTACCAAAGGGGACAATAAGTTAAGAAGCGCATTTACATGAAAACTGCTAGTGGAAAGTGTGGCTTTCTTGCCTGGATGCTGTCCTGTTTTGCTACTTCAACCCTCACTCTCAGCTCAGGCTACAGACACCTGCCCTCTTTCTGGATGGACAGGATAGACTCACTTCAGTGTGGCTGATAGAGCAGATAAAAAGCTATTTGGGGAGTGATAGGGCCACAGATAGATTGAGTTTATAAACCCTCTATGCATTCCTGCTGACTACTAACCAGTGCATGTTGGACGCCCCAGATAACCTAGAGAAAATTTGAAGCCTGAAGAAATCTGTAAACATGCTGAACCATTCAGTGTGACCCTCAACCTACAATCTACTCAGAATGCAAAGGGTAGAAACCTCATTGGCATAAAATGTCTTAGCATAACGACCGCTCAAATCACTGCCTGCTAAACTGTGAAGACACAGGGGAGGCAGCTAGGGGTGCTGGGCTTAAACAAAACAATATGAAACAGAGTAGAGATATCAGGGGTTGTATATTGTGGGGTAAGATATTTCACATTTGAAATTCAGGCAAGGTTACTGCTTACTAAAACCAACAGCATTTAGAAGAACAAAACAAATTTAGAGATGCTACAGAACAAAGGTATACATGTGGACCATTTTGATTCAATGATTTACTAGAAGTCTTAGGTAATGCAGTAAGGCAAAAAGGGAAAAGGACTTGATTTTAGCAAAGTAGTATATTTCTAAAAGATACAATTTGATATACAAAGAGTCAATTGTATTTCTATTATATATTAAAAATCCCAAAAGAATATTTTAATTGTTCATTTACAATAGTGTATAAATATTTAGAAATAAATCTGACCAAAAAGAATTCTTATGGGACAAGAAAGGAAATAATTGATTTGAGCTGTGCTAATTGCATCTGGCCTGTGGATGAAGGCTCTCTCTCTTCCTTTCCTTTTTATTTACATTTCTAAAATAGCTCACCAATTTAAGATTGCTCTTTAAAACTCTGAGAAATAAAAATGTGAAAACAGGGAATGACAAAGAGAAAAGAGTTAACATTTGAGTTCGTTTGAGTTAACATTATAAATGTGCCAGAATAGCAACTCTTAAGAAGGCTGGCCATTGTGGGAATGTGAGACACTGGAACTGATTGGTGGGAGAATTTGAAACCACTCAAATTATATCATACATTTATCAATCTACCTATTCCATGCTTGGGCAGAGTTGGTCCTTTCTTGAAAATATTGCCTACAGAAGGAATCAATAAGCTAGAAGAAGCTGGGCAATAGTAGGAGGTGATATATATTACCATCTAACAAAGTGTCATAATCTGTACTCTCAGTAGTAAAAGACATAAAATATAAAATTCTTAAAGTAAGACATTCTCTCCACTTGTGGGAAATAAGCTAGAGAATGCCAGCACATCAACTGAAAAACAACAATTTCCCAAAGAACTGGAATCACTGCTAATAATCAAATACTTCAAACAAATCATAAAAATAATAAGGTCTTGGAATTTGATTAGAACTAATCTAAGTCATAAAACCTGAAAAAATATAGTAACATGCCAACAATTCACAAATTGTCATTAAAGTCTTCTGTGAGAAAGTTTTTCATTCTTGCTAATTCATGTATCTAAAAAGGAAATGTCTTTTCATGTGTGTTTATTCTGGAATATTATTGGAAAATTTTTAAGAAATTAATAATTACTCTTTTAGAGAAAAATAGTCATATAATTCAAAATACAAATGCCTCACTTATATAAGAAAATGTAATGAAAAGGCTAGCTTGGATATTTCAATATTCTTAAACACACAACTATAAACTTTATTTTTGCTCACATAGGTACACATAAATGCATTTCCATGCAGTAGAAACTGATAGAAGTAATTATCTTCATGTAATTATACTTAAATACAGAAAAATTTCCTCTTTATTTTACTTGTTAAATATTCCCGAGTACTCTGTCCTTAGAATTCTGGTCTCCTCATTCCATGAATACCATCTCCATGCAATTTTATCCACATGTAGTATAAACACTATACGAAATCATTGTTGTTTCAAGTCCCTGAGATCTTGGCATTGTCTGTTCATGCAATATGTCTTGTTCCATTTTGATTGATGCAGAGCCCTAAAATTATATCAATACTTTAAGAGAAAAAAATTTCCCCCAAAATGTCCACAGCTTAGAACTATGCCTAACCACATTCAAAACAACAGTTTGATTCTATCAAGTTGGCGAAAAGAATACTCATTCTACAGAGAAATCACTCATTCTATCAACAAATTTTGAGTGCCTACCATACGTCAGGCACTATGTCAAGATTTAAGACTACAACAGTAAATAATACTTAGCATCTTTCCTAGTTATTTTGGAACCACATTTGATGAATCAAAAATGAAATGATTCTGTTTCATGTATTGGTGAATACTATTAGCTAGATAAGCCAAGAGTGGTAGGAAGAATACCCGGCCTCACGTAGGGTAATAGAAAGTGTTTGGTTTTGTTTTCAATTTTAAGAGGATAAGACATTAAATTTGATACTTGAAAGATTAGAGGAGCTATCCAAACTGGAAGAGTTTAAAGTAGTTAGGAAATTCGAGACAGAGGAAGCAATTTGTGCATAGTGTCCAGAGTCCAGAGAAAGAATGTCACGTCTGTGGAGGCTAAGATGCTTAGTATGACTAGGGTGGCGGTGTGGTGTGGTGACAAGAAAAGTGCCTGTGGAGTTAAGGAAAAGCTGCATCATGAAGAGCCCTGTACACTGTGGAAGACCGACTGCTGCTTGTTGAACTGAGTAGCCAAGGCAAGCAAGCTCTCTATCCAGCAGCCTGAGCGAGTGAGTGTGAGTGAGTATGTGTGTGTGCATGTGTGTGTGTTCTTCTTCCCTATAGTAATATATGATGGACATGTTATAGTTAATTTATTTCCCACCTATGATTTTCTTGGAATAGTTGTTACCCTAGGCAAAACCATGTATTTATCGTTCTCAAAGAACATTCACAGTGTTACAGGTGAAGGAAGGTGATGAGAAGAGTGATGATATTAATAAGGTCAGTTATGTTCAGGAACAGATAAACTACAGAAAGTCCACTCCTCAGTCAACTGGAAATTTACTGTTGTCATTTGAGCCTCCAGTTTATTTATTCTGTCCAATTTGTCCCATTTGCTGTCATCCTTTCCACACCCTTCCCACACTTCTAAGTCCTCATGACCTTCTACCCTAATTCCTAGCAAGATCTGATTTAAAGAACAATCTTCAGCTCATTCACTGCAAAGCAGAGAGAATAATAACAACTTAAATAACTTTGGTTTATGGTAATACAATCTTCCTTCAAAAAAATCTATCTAAAGTTATTTGAAAGTTTTGTATTTCTGGATAACTTTATTTTTTGTGGAGGAAGGAGTGACCATTTGAACAAACAATCTAAGAATCTCTGTCTTCAAAATTATTATAAATCACAAGTGTGTCCTTGGGGGACCTAGGGAAATCACTGAATATTAAAACTCTGTACATGAATCTATACTAATACATTTTAAATGTATTGAAGAGGGACCATGAGAAAAACATGGCATCAATTAGTATGCTCTTACAATAAATCAGAGAAGAAATAAGTGAACAAAAGCAGTGGAAATATGAATGAAAAAGAGTCATAAGTTTGAGAGGTTTCAGAGTTAAAAACACAGACTAAACTTCAAATTTCTGGTTCGAATGTAAGGAGCTTGGAAGTCACCACTGCATCCAAACAAGTAAAACACTGAACGCACTGTAAAATCAACAACTGTCTTTAGATCCTTAAGAGAAGTGAGGTCACAGGGAAAATTGCTACCTCACCCCCAAGTTGTAGAGATATAAAGGCAAATACAACTTACCAGAATCACAACTTACCAGAGCAGAAACCTCTTGGAAACCAGTGCCAGGGTAGGAAAACCTGAACTGTAATTCACAAATTGCCAGAGGGTCATTGTGGACAAGTCTGAGAGTTTAAAATTCCAAGGGGACTCAGTCAGAGGAGATCTCCCATACTTTGAGAAGTTTTACCTCCTGGAGCTTGACCAGGTTCTCACAGTGAAGATCAGTAAAAAATCCCCTCATGCTTCCAGCAGAGGGAGGGGAAAAGGAACCATTTTGAAACATGCCAGAGCACTCTATTCTTCTTAACAAGGTCTGTCCTCAGCAGAAACCATTTAACCAGTGCCTAACCTGCTGGGAATACAGTAAGTCCCCTACATACGAACAAGGTCCATTCTGAGAGCACGTTTCTAAGTCCAATTTTTTCCTAAATCTAACAAATTTAGCCTGGGTACCCAACTAACACAATCAGCTATATAGTACTGTATTGTAATAGGTTTATAAGACGTTTCACACAAATACATAAAAAACAAACAAAAAATAAAGAAAACATTTTTAATCTTACAGTATAGTACCTTGAAAAGTACAGTAGTACAGTACAACAGCTGGCATACAGGGGCTGGCATCGAGTGAACAGGCAAGAAGAGTTACTGACTGGAGGAGGGAGAGGAGGTGGGAGATGGTAGAGCTGAAGGATCGTCAGCAATAGGAGACGGAGGGCAAGCTGCAGTTTCACTCAGGCCTGACATTGATGGAACGCACGTTCGCAACTTCGAAAGTTCGCAACTTGAAGGTTCGTATGTAGGGGACTTACTGTATAAGTAAGTCCCCTACCTACCTATATAGGTAGGTAGGGGACTTACTTACTTATATCCCAACCTATATATAGGGAACCTATATATACCATATATATTCGTATGTAGGGGACTTACCTAACTGAACTGGGGGAAGGGAAGTACCCAACTCCAGCCCACTCTAGACATCCTGTTCCATCCTGGTTGGTGAGGGAGGACTGAGAAGCATTTGTGAAGTTCACAGTCCAGAGGCACAAACTCACTAAATTGGGACCTAACTGCAGGACTGTAGAATGCTTCTCTTCCCCCACCACACCTTACCATCACATTACTAAAAGCCCACTGCAACAGTTCCTTTTACCTAGTACAATGACAAGGTATACTAAGAGGCAAAAAACACAGTTTGAAGAGATTGAGCAAGCATCAGAAACCAGACTCAAATATGGCACTGATGTTAGAATTATCACACTGGGAATTGAAAACAACTACGAGTAAGATGCTAAGGGATCTAGTGAATAAAGTAGAAAGCATGCAAGAACACATGGGCAACCTAAGCAGAGATATATAAATTCTAAAAAAGAACCAAAAAGAAGTTCCAGAGAACAAAAACACTGTAACAGAAATGATGAGTGTCTTTGAGGACTTAGTAGACTAGACACAGCTGAGGAAAAAATTTCTGAGCTTGAAGATATCTAAATAGAAATCTTCAAAAATGAAAAAAGAGAAAAAACAATGAATAAAAGCAGAACAGAATAGTCAAGAACTGTGGGACAAGTACAAAAGGCATAACATATGTGTAATGGGAATACCAGAAGGAGAAGAAAGGAACAGAAGAAATATTTGAGACAATAATGACTAAGAATTTCCCCCAAATTCACGTCTGACACCAAACCACAGATCCAGAAACCTCAGAGAATAGCAGACAGGACAAATGCAAACAAAACAAAAAAAACCCAAAATGACACCTGAGCATATTATATTCAAACTACAGAAAATCACAGGTAAAGGACAGATCCTGAAAAAACCAGAGGACAAAAAAACACTTTACCTCTTGAGAGAAATCCCCCACCAACCTAGAATTCTGTACTCTGAGAAATTATCCTTTAAAATTGAAGGAGAAATAATAATAAGGAGGGACATTAAATGATGATAAAAGAGTCAATTCTCCCAGAAGACATAACAATCCTTAAGGTGTTATTACCTAGCAACAAAATGAGGAAAAAATTGATAAAACTGTAAGAACAAATAGATGAAGCCACTATCACAGCTGGATACTCCAACATCCCTCTATCAGAAATGAACAGATCCAGCAGCCAGGACATCAATAAGGACATAGTTGAACCAACAATACCACCAATCAACTGGCTATAATAGACATCTATAGGCTACTTCACCCGACAACAGCAGAATACACAATCTTCTCATGTTTGCATGGAACATTCACCAAGATAGACCACATTCTGTGCCATAAAATATACCTTAACAAATATAAGAGTAGAAATCACACAACGTCTTCTCTCGGACCACAGTGGAATTAAACTAGAAATCAATAACAAAATGATATGCAAAATGATAGCTGGAAATTCTCCCAAATACTTGGCAATTAAACAGCACACTTTTAAATAATATGTGGGTCAAAGAAGAAATCTCAAGAGAAATTTTAAAATATTTGAACTAAATGAAAATGAAAACACAGCTTATCAAAATGTGTGGAATGCAGTGAAAGTAGTGCTCAGAGGATAATTTGTAGCAGTGAATGCATATGTAACAAATGTTCCACTCTGGTGGGGCATGTTGATAATGGGGGAA
Source organism: Eubalaena glacialis (assembly GCF_028564815.1). NCBI lineage: Eukaryota > Metazoa > Chordata > Mammalia > Artiodactyla > Balaenidae > Eubalaena > Eubalaena glacialis. The sequence goes on along the minus strand of NC_083723.1, from coordinate 24,410,866 downwards.
GCTATGCGTGTGTGGGGACCAGGGTGTAGGGACAATCTCTGTAACTTCTGCTCAATTTTGCTGTACACCTAAAACTGCTCTAAAAAATAAAGTACATTACTTTTTAAAAATGAATAGTCTGTGTTTCCTTGGATGTGGGAATAGAGTGAGATTGAGTGACAAGAACGCCTTCCTTGATCGGATTGAAATTGTGCTGTTCAGCACGCAAAATGCAGTGTCAAGTACAGACCTGCTGGAAGGTGTGGTAGTCTGTTTTGGCTTGAGGAATGTTACTTGGTGTGTTTCCCTGGGAAGCTAACTCTGCAACAGACTGTTGAACAGGGAAAGCACTTTGGATTTGTGCTGGTTTGAGGTGCCAGTCACTGGATGCAGACTAGCCCCCTTGGAGGCATGTGACCTTAGGAGAAGTAGATATTTTCAGTGGAGGGAAATTTCTGGAGAGAACTGACAGCTCTCAGTTATCAGGAAGCAACATTCTAGCAAGTAGTCAGTCCTTCAGTCCAGAAGGAGGGTGCAGATGGATAGCACAGCATCCACACAGGAATATCTATGGACAATCCTAGTAATCAAGACCATTACGCTACCCACAGGATAAAGAATTGTGCTGGAGATATAATCATTTCTGGTTACCTAGGTGAATGCGATCAGAACACCTCTTTTTGGCACAGGACAAGAATATAATTTTTTTTAAACAGTCATATGCAGGCACTGTTCTAGTATTCTCTCATGTGTTGTTAGTTCATTCACTTGTGACAATAGATTTTAAGGTGTTCATTTTTAGGTAAGAAGATTTAAGCTCGTTGAGTTGCTTGACTTTCTGTTTCCCTACACTGCTTACTAAGACAGATTTGACAACTTGATCTTCAGAGGGTAGAATAGGCCTGAATTATGACATTCTGTTTGGTGGGTGGCTCTGAAAGAAATGTGACATTTGGAAAATGGGAAGTCGTGGGAGGCCTCTGAGCTTTTAAGGAAGAATGTACCAAAAGACAGAAGAGATAACTCTCAGAGGGGAGGTAAGATGGTGCAAATAATGATTTCATTCACTTCAAACTAGGGCAATTCTCTTTAAAAGGACTGGCCTCAGGTCAAATAAAAATAAATCAATGATTATTCAGTTATGTCAGCTGCCCATTCTAGGCAAACACTATGGTGAGTAATAAAGCCTTTTCTATATTCTGTCAATGGTCCATTACTGCCCTTAATGAGAAATCTTCGGGTTTGCAGTATTTTTAAAGCTAAGAAAGAGGAAGAACAACCTGATTCTCACTTATTTTGCATGTGACCCAAGTTATTTGAGTCAACACCTAACAATATAAATCCAATACCCTGACTGCCAGATCTAAACTTACCTAAAAGAAATTTTCTAACTTACATAGAACATATTTTCAATTTTAAAATGAGTGCAACCCTGATATCCTGGACATATATGGGATTCATGATAACATTTCACATAGAAATAACTTCAGCGCACAGAGAGATAAAGCAAAGAGTTTGTTGTGAGGAACGCTGAAAAGTCCTGGGAGACTTTAACTAGAACAACAATGAACTTATGGCAATGTGGTGAGTTATGAGACTAAATTGGTTCATTGGATCCATACAGCAGAAAGATGAGAATGTCAAGCCCCCCAAATCAGTGGAAATTTTCAAACTGGGCTTAGGAAATTATATTTAGCCATGTTGTGGAAACCGAATGGGAGGGGTAAGAGCGGCAGGCTAGGAAACCTATTACCAAGGTCTAAGTAAGATTTCTTCATGGTCTGAACTCAAGGAAGGAGGAGTGTACGTTCAAAAACCTCACAAGGGGGAGACCTTCAAGATGGCAGAGGAGTAATACGTGGAGATCACCTTCCTCCCCACAAATACATCTACATGTGGAACAACTCCTACAGAATACCTACTGAACACTGGCAGAAAACCTCAGACTTCCCAAAAGGCAAGAAACTCCCCCATGTACCAGGGTAGGGCAAAAGAAAAAACAGAGAACAAAGAATAGGGATGGGACCTCTATCACTGGGAGGGAGCTGTGAAGGAGGAAAAGTTTCCACACACTAGGAAGCCCCTTCACTGATGGAGACGGGGGTGGGGTGGGGGGGGAAGCTTCAGAGCCACGGAGGAGAGTGCAGCAACAGGGGTGCAGAGGGCAAAGTGGAGAGATTCCCACACAGAGGATTGGTGCTGACCAGCACTCACCAGCCCAAGAGGCTTGTCTGCTCACCCGCCAGGATGGGTGGAGGCTGGGAGCTGAGGCTCGGGCTTTGGAGGTCAGATCCCAGGGAGAGGACTGGGGTTGGCTGCGTGAACACAGCCTGAAGGGGGCTAGTGCACCACAGCTAGCCGGGAGGGAGTCTGGGAAAAAGTCTGGACCTGCCTAACAGGCAAGAGACCATTGTTTTGGGGTGCGCGAGGAGAGGGAATTCAGAATACCGCCTAAACGAGTGCCAGAGATGGGCGCGAGCCGCAGCTATCCGCGCGGACACCAGAGACGGTCATGAAATGCTAGGGCTGCTGCTGTGACCACCAAGAAGCCTGTGTGCAAGCACAGGTCACTATCCACACCTCCCCTCCCAGGAGCCTGTGCAGCCCGCCACTGCCAGGGTCCCGTGATCCTCAGGCTGTTGCAATGTCATGCTGGCCTCTACCGCCACAGGCTCTCCCCCAATTCTGTACCCCGTCCTCCCCCCCACCCCGGCCTGAGTGAGCCAGAGCCCCCAAATCAGCTGCTCCTTTAACCCCGTCCTGTCTGTGCGGGAACAGACGCCCTAAGGCGACCTACAGGCAGAGGCAGGGCCAAATCCAAAGCTGAACCCCCAGAGCTGTGCGAACAAAGAAGAGAAAGGGAAATCTCTCCCAGCAGCCTCAGGAGCAGCGGATTCAAACTCCACAATAAACCTGATGTACCCTGCCTCTGTGGAATACAAGAATAGACAACAAATCATCCCAAAATTGAGGTGGTAGACTTTGGGAGCAAAGGTAGAATTGGGGTTTGCTTTATGCATCTAACTTGTTTCTGGTTTTATGTTTATCTTAGTTTAGTATTTAGAGTATATTATCATTGGTAGATTTTTTTATTGATTTGGTTGCTCTCTCGCTTTTTTGTTTTCTTTTTATATATATATATATATATATTACTTTCCTTTCTCGCTTTTTGTGAATGTGTGAGTGTATGGTTCTTTGTGTGATTTTGTCTGTAGAGCTTTGCTTTTACCATTTGTCCTAGGGTTCTGTCTGTCCGGTTTTTTTTTTTTTTTTTTTTTTTTTTTTTTTTTCACACACACACACACACACACACACACTGTATTTTATTTTTACAAGAGATAAATAGACTGACACCAAGCATTGTACATGGATGACCACAACAAAAGCAACAATGATTGCAATTACCAAACATGAAACACACTCATACTATGTCATAATATTGTCCAGTTTTTATTACTTTTAAATTTTTTATTTTAAATAATTTCTAAAATTTTAATAACTTTATTTTATTTTATCTTTCTTTTTTTCTTTTTTTCTCCCTTTTCTCCTGAGCTGTGTGGCTGAAAGGGTCTTAGTGCTCTGGTCAGGTGTCAGGCTTGTGCCTCTGAAAGGGGAGAGCCAAGATCAGGATACTGGTCCACCAGAGACCTCCCGACTCCACGTAATATCAAACAGCGAAAGCTCTCCCAGAGATCTCCATCTCAACGCTAAGGCCCGGCTCCACTCAATGACCAGCAAGCTACAGTGCTGTACACCCTAAGCCAAACAACTAGCAAGAAAGGAACACAACCCCACCCATTAGCAGAGTGGCTGCCTAAAATCATAATGTCACAGACACCCCAAAACACACCACCAGACGTGGTCCTGCCCACCAGAAAGACAAGATCCAGCCTCATCCACCAAAACACAGGCACCAGTCCCCTCCACCAGGAAGCCTACACAACCCACTAAACCAACCTCACACACTGGGGGCAGACACCAAAAACAATGGGAACTACGAACCTGTAGACTGCAAAAAGGAGACCCCCAAACACAGTAAGTTAAGCAAAATGAGAAGACAGAGAAACACACAGCAGATGAAGGAGCAAGGTAAAAACCCACCAGACCAAACAAATGAAAAGGAAATAGGCAGTCTACCTGAAAACGAATTCAGAGAAATGATAGTAAAGATGATCCAAAATCTTGGAAATAGAATGGAGAAAATACAAGAAACGCTTAACCAGGACGTAGAAGAACTAAAGAGTGAACAAACAATGGTGAACACCACAATAAATGAAATTAAAAATTCTCTAGAAGGAATCAATAGCAGAATAATTGAGGCAGAAGAACAGATAAGTCAACTGGAAGATAAAATAGTGGAAATAACTATCACAGAGCAGAATAAAGAAAAAAGAATGAAACGAATTGAGGACAGTCTCACAGACCTCTGGGACAACATAAAACGCACCAATATTCGAATTATGGGGGTCCCAGAAGAAGAAGAGAAAAAAAAAAGTACTGAGAAAATATTTGAAGAGATTATAGTTGAAAACTTCCCTAATATGGGAAAGGAAATAGTCAATCAACTCCAAGAAGGACAGAGAGGCCCATACAGGATAAATCCAAGGAGAAACATGCCAAGACACATATTAACCAAACTATCAAAAATTAAATACAAAGAAAAAATATTAAAAGCAGTAAGGGAAAAACAACAAATAACATACAAGGGAATCCCCATAAGGTTAACAGCTGATCTTTCAGCAGAAACTCTGCAAGCCAGAAGGGAGTGGGAGGACATATTTAAAGTGATGAAAGGGGAAAACCTACAACCAAGATTACTCTACCCAGCAAGATTCTCCTTCAGATTCAATGGAGAAATTAAAACCTTTACAGAGACGCAAAAGCTAAGAGAAATAAGCACCACCAAACCAGCTTTACAACAAATGCTAAAGGAACTTCTCTAGGCAAGAAACACAAGAGAAGGAAAAGACCTACAATAACAAACCCAAAACAATTAAGAAAACGGTAATAGGAACATACATATTGAATAACTACCTTAAATGTAAATGGATTAAATGCTCCAACCAAAAGACATAGACTGGCTGAATGGATACAAAAACAAGACCCATATATATGTTGACAGCAAGAGACCCACTTGAGACCTACGGACACATACAGAGTGAAAGTGAGGGGATGGGAAAAGATATTCCATGCAAATGGAAATCAAAAGAAATCTGGAGTAGCAATTCTCATATCAGACAAAATAGACTTTAAAATAAAGACTATTACAAGAGACAAAGAAGGACACTACAAAATGATCAAGGGATCAATCCAAGAAGAAGATATAACAATTGTAAATACTTATGCACCAAACATAGGAGCGCCTCAATACATAAGGCAAATGCTAACAGCCATAAAAGGGGAAATCGACAGTAACGCAATCATAGTAGGGGACTTTAACAGCCCACTTTCACCAATGGACAGATCACCCAAAATGAAAATAAATAAGGAAACAAAGCTTTAAATGATACATTAAACAAGATGGACTTAATTGATATTTATAGGACATTCCATTCAGAAACAACAGAATACACTTTCTTCTCAAGTGCTCATGGAACATTCTCCAGGATAGATCACATCTTGGGTCACAAATCAAGCCATAGTAAATTTTAAAAAGTTGAAATCATATCAAGTATCTTTTCCGACCACAATGCTATGAGAATAGATATCAATTACAGGAAAAAATCTGTAAAAAATACCAACACATGGAGGCTAAACAATGCCCTTCTAAATAACCAAGAGATCACTGAAGAAATCACAGAGGAAATCAAAAAACACCTAGAAAAAATGACAATGAAAACAAGAGGACCCAAAACCTATTGGATGCAGCAAAAGCAGTTCTAAGAGGGAAGTTTATAGCAATACAATCCTATCTAAAGAAACAACAAACATCTCAAATAAACAACCTAACCTTAAACCTAAACCAATTAGAGAAGGAAGAACAAAAAAAACCCCAACGTTAGCAGAAGGAAAGAAATCATAAAATCAGATTAGAAATAAATTAAAAAGAAATGAAGGCGACAATAGCAAAGATCAATAAAACTAAAAGCTGGTTCTCTGAGAAGATAAACAAAATTGATAACCCATTAGCCAGACTCAAGCAAAAAAGGAAGAAGACTCAAATCAATAGAATTAGAAATGAAAAGGTGAAGTAACAACTGACACAGCAGAAATACAAAGGAACATGAGAGATTACTACAAGCAACTATATGCCAATAAAACGGACAACCTGGAAGAAATGGACAAATTCTTAGAAAAGCACAACCTTCTGAGACTGAACCAGGAAGAAATAGAAAATATAAATAGACCAATCACAAGTACCAATCACAAGAAATTGAGACTGTGATTAGAAAACTTCCAACAAACAAAAGCCCAGGACCAGATGGCTTCACAGGCGAATTCTATCAAACACTTAGAGAAGAGCTAACACCTATCCTTCTCAAACTCTTCCAAAATATAGCAGAGGGAGGAACACTCCCAATCTCATCCTACGAGGCCACCATCACCCTGATACCAACAGCAGACAAATATACTACAAAAAAAGAAAATTACACACCAATATCTCTGATGAATATAGATGCAAAAATCCTCAACAAAATACTAGCAAACAGAATCCAAGAGCACATTAAAAGGATCATACACCATGATCAAGTGGGGTTTATCCCAGGAATGCAAGGATTCTTCAATACATGCAAATCAATCAATGTGATAAACCATATTAACAAACTGAAGGAGAAAAACCATATGATAATCTCAATAGCTGCAGAAACAGCTTCTGACAAAATTTAAAACCCATTTATGATAAAAACTCTCCAGAAAGTGTGCATAGAGGGAACCTACTTCAACATAATAAAGGCCATATATGACAAACCCACAGCCAACATCGTTCTCAATGGTGAAAAACTGGAACCATTTCCTCTAAGATCAGGAACAAGACAAGGTTGTCTACTCTTGCCACTATTAGTCAACATAATTTTGGAAGATTTAGCCACAGAAGTCAGAGAAGAAAAAGAAATAAAAGGAATCCAAATCGGAAAACAAAAAGTAAAGCTGTCACTGTTTGCAGATGACCTGATACTATACATAGAGAATCCTAAAGATGCTACCAGAAAACTACCAGAGCTGATCAATGAATTTGGTAAAGTAGCAGGATACAAAATTAATTCACAGAAATCTCTTGCATTCCTATACACTAATGATGAAATATCTGAAAGAGAAATTAAGGAAACACTCCCACTGCAACAAGAATAAAATACCTAGGAGTAAAACTACCTCAGGAGACAAAAGACCTGTATGCAGAAAACTATAAGACACTGATGAAAGAAATTAAAGACGATACAAACAGATTGGGAGATATACCATGTTCTTGGATTGGAAGAATCAACATTGTGAAAATGACTGTAGTACCCAAAGCAATCTACAGATTCAATGCAATACCTATCAAACCACCTATGGCATTTTTCACAGAACTAGAACAAAAAATTTCACAATTTGTATGGAAACACAAACGACCCCAAATAGCCAAAGCAATCTTGAGAAAGAAAAACGGAGCTGGAGGAATCAGGCTCCTGGACTTCAGACTATACTACAAAGCTACAGTAATCAAGACAGTATGGTACTGAGACAAAAACAGAAATATTGATCAATGGAACAGGATAGAAAGCCCAGAGATAAATTCACACACACATGGTCACCTTACCTTTGATAAAGGAGTCAAGAACATACAATGGAGAAAAGACAACCTCTTCAATAAGTGGTGCTGGGAAAACTGGACAGGTACATGTAGAAGAATGAAATTAGGAGACTCCCTAACACCATACCCAAAAATAAACTCAAAATGGATTAAAGACCTAAATGTAAGGCCAGACACTACACTATCCTCTTAGAGGATAACATAGGCAGAACACTCTATGACATAAATCACAGAAATATCCTTTTTGACCCACCTCCTAGAGAAATGGAAATACAAACAAAAATAAACAAATGGGACCTAATGAAACTTAAAAGCTTTTGCACAGCAAAGGAAACCATAAACAAGTTGAAAAGACAACCCTCAGAATGGAAGAAAATATTTGCAAATGAAGCAACTGACAAAGGATTAATCTCCAAAACTTACAAGCAGCTCATGCAGCTCAATATTAGAAGAACAAACAACTCAATCCAAAAATGGGCAGAAGACCTCAGTAGACATTTCTCCAAAGAAGATATAGATTGCCAACAAACACATGAAAGGATGCTCAACATTACTAATCATTAGAGAAATGCAAGTCAAAACTACAGTGAGGTATCACCTCACAGCAGTCAGAATGGCTATCATCAAAAAATCTAGAAACAATACATGTTAGAGAGGGTGTGGAGAAAAGGGAACCCTCTTGCACTGTTGGTGGGAATGTAAATTGATACTGGAGAACAGTATGGAGGTCCCTTAAAAAATTAAAAATAGGACTATCACACGACCCAGCAATCCCACAACTGGGCATATACCCCGAGAAAACCATAATTCAAAAAAGTCACGTACCACAATATTCATTGCAGCTCTATTTACAATAGCCAGGACATGGAAGCAACCTAAGTGTCCATCGACAGATGAATGGATAAAGAAATGTGGCACATACACACAATGGAATATTACTCAGCCATAAAAAGAAATGAAATTGAGTTATTTGTAGTGAGGTGGATGGACCTAGAGACTGTCATACAGAGTGAAGTAAGTCAGAAAGAGAAAAACAAATACCGTATGCTAACACATATATATGGAATCTAAAAAATAAAAGTGTTTTGAAGAACGTAGGGACAGCACAGGAATAAAGACGCGGCCGTAGAGAATGGACTTGAGGACACGGGGAGGGGTAGGGTAAGCTGGGACGAAGTGAGAGAGTGGCAAGGCCATATATACACTACCAAATGTAAAACAGGTAGCTAGTGGGAAGCAGCCGCATAGCACAGGGAGATCAGCTCAGTGCTTTGTGACCATCTAGAGGGGTGGGATAAGGAGGATGGGAGGGAGACTCAAGAGGGAGGAGATATTGGGATATATGTATATGTATAGCTGATTCACTTTGTTATAAAGCAGAAACTAACACACCATTGTAAAGCAATTATACTCCAATAAAGATGTTAAAAAAAAAAAAAAAACTCACAAGGTGGTGTCATCCCAGGCTTAGATTTCTTTCTCATATTTCTAAAATAATCTTCATTTTCAGAATAAAATAACTGTGTCTCTCTTGAGTACTAATCATGTATTTTCAAATGTCTATTATATGCTGCCTAAAGGAGACCTGCTGTTATAGCAAATCAGACAGATAAAATGTTAATCGTCTTATTTTCTATTTCAAATATGTTGTTTTTTCAGCTATCTTGTTCTTCTTTTCTATTTCAATCCTGTTTATTGATGCTATCATAATCTCAATTCAGAATTTAAATTGCCTTAGTACCCCATCATATTATAATCACACAGCAAATTCAATGGTATCACTATTTTTATTTTACAGATTAACTAACTGAGGCTCATGGAGATTTGGTATATGATTAAATTGACAGAAAGAGTGAAGGCAGGTTTTTGAGCCCAACTCTCTGACTCCAAAAGAAGGTATTCCTTCCACTGCATCGAGTTTTCATTTTATGCTCCTCTTTTCGTCAAGCATCTATTAGCTTTTTCTAGAAACTAGTTCTTATGTTTGTACATTATTTTAAAAATTACTTTTCCACATTTAATACCCTAATTCTCATCCTTATTTCCTAATGTTTTAATTACTGTAATAGACTCCTGACTTGAGAATCTATTTCTATTCCCTTTCTTCCCCGCCAGCTGACATGGTACTGGTGGGTTTATATTCTTAAGACATCACTTCTACTTGGCTACTCCCTTACTCAAAAATATTTATTGGCTCCTTCCAATCTTTATAGTAAACTTTCTACCTTGGAATACAATTCCCTTCACCATCTTCTTTCAATCTATTTTTCTAAGTATATCTCCCATTTTCCCCAAATACACACAGTCCTTGAGCCAAACTGATCTGTTCATGGCAACTCACCATGCTGTCTCTTAAACTTACCTGTGTCTATAGGGATTCCTGCCTCTGCTTCTCAGGACATGCCATTTTCTTCATCTGGAAAAGCCATAAATGCTACTCTGTACTGAATTCCTATGATCCTCCAGGAACCATGCTAGGAGTTTTACAGACATTATTTCTAATCTTCAAAAGAACATTGTAAACAAAAAACAAACAACCCAAATGAAAAATGGGCAGAAGATCTAAACAGACATTTCTCCAAAGAAGAAATACAGATGGCCAATAGGCACATGAAAAAGATGTTCAACATCACTAATTATTAGAGAAATGCAAATCAAAACCTCCATGAGGTACCTCCTCATGCTGGTCAGAATTGCCATCATGAAAAATTCTACAAATAGCAAATGCTGGAGAGGGTGTGGAGAAAAGGCAACTCTCCTACACTGTTGGTGGGAATGTTAGTTGATGCAGCCACTGTGGAAAACAGTGTGGAGGTTCCTCATAAGACTAAAAATAGAATTATCATATTATCCAGCAATCCTACTCTTGGACATACATCCAGACAAAACTATAATTTAAAAAGATGTATGCACTCCTACGTTCATAGCAGCACTATTCACAATAGCCCAAACATGTAAACAACCTAAATGTCCACTGACAGATGAATGGGTAAAGATGTGGTATATATGTATACAATGGAATACTACTCAGCCATAAAAAGAATGAATTAATGCCATTTGCAGCAAAAGGGGTGCAACTAGAGATGATCATACTAAGTGAAGTAAGTCAGAAGGAGAAAGACAAATACCATATGATATATCATTTACATGTGGAATCTAAAATATGACACAAATGAACCTACCCATGAAACAGAAACAGACTCACGGACCTAGAGAACAGACTGGCGGTTGCCAAGGGGGAGGGGGTTGGGAGAGGAATGGAGTGGGAATTTGGGGTTAGCAGATGTAAGCTTTTACATATAGAATGGATAAACAACAAGGTCCTCCTGTATAGCACAGAGAATTATATTCAGTATACTGTGATAAACCATAATGGAAAGAATATTTTAAAAAAGAATGTATATATATGTATAACTGAATCACTTCACTATACAGCAGAAATTAACACAACATTGTAAATCAAGTATACTTCAATAAAAAAATTAAAACTGAAGAAAAAGAACACTAAGCCTCTCACTCCTTAAATACTAAGGAATTTGTACAAGATGACACAATTACTAAGAAAATGGCATGTCTGCCTACAAATTACATGTCCTTTCAGTATTCTACACTGTGTTCTGAATGCCTTTTCTTTTATTTATTTTAAATTTTATCTATAATTAAAAGTATAGCTAAAATCATAACTTCTTCATATCACATTTCTTATATATAAAAGCATGTAAAAACCATAGGTCTCTCCTCTGAACTCCTTAAATCTTGTGTGTGTGTGTGTGTGTGTACAATTCTTTTGACATTAACTATAAACCTCATGTACCATAGTTCTCTTTTCATGTATACCTGTAGTGTTGTCCTAACTATATTTTATATTCTTCAAGAGTATCACTTTTCATTGTGACTACAGTTCAGAACTTCGATAGAAATGTAAGTAGGGTTGAATAGGCAGATAAATCACTTGACGAGTTGCCAGGGAAAGGATAATTCAATGAAGACGTGAAATTATTCTTTAGCTAGCACAATGAAGGGCGAGAAAAAGGCACAGTCATTGAAACAGGTTCATTTCTCTTCCTGCTCCCATCAAGCAGCCAGTAATGTCTCTCTAACCCATATGTGGGTGGAATATAGAAATGACAACAAACAAGAATGAAAATACAGGAACAGGGGTTAGCGTTTTTGTGACTGCTTTCAGGATTTCACGTGCTTCCGGTGGTACGGGAAAAGGAGGAAATAACCAGATTAGGATTCACGTAGCGTGAGTCATAGAAAGGGGGCCAAAGTTGGTACATACAGTGAAGTTCTGCAATAGCTGGGTGAGGTCTGAACCTTAACGCAGCGTTCACAGCAAGGGTTTGAACGGGCTGAGATGAATGGATTTTGCAGAGGGAGGTACCCCAGGAAATCTTAGAGTCCATATGCAGGCCAAACATGTAATATCGAAAAGCCACTTGCAGTTATTTAAATAAAAATGATTAAAATTAAATAAAATTTAGTTCCTTAGTTGTACTAGCCACACTTCAAGTGTTCACTAGCCACACACAGCTAGGGGATGCTGAACTGGGCTGTGCAGATACGGAACATTTCCTTTCACCGCAGAAGAGTTCTGACTTAAGTACCAATAACGTATAGTATTTCAGAGTTTTGTTTCCAAAGCCTACAGCGTGTCAATTAGTATGAGTAATAAGTTGGATACATAATTTAAATAAACTGCAGTAAGTTCAATTAGTACATATAGTATTTCAGAGTTTTGTTTCCAAAGCCTACAGCGTGTCAATTAGTATGAGTAATAAGTTGGATACATAATTTAAATAAATTGCAGTAAGTTCAATTAGTGCTATAAAAGTGGTGCCAGTAAAATTTTCTATTTTTCACAGAATATTACTTTCAAGTTAGGATGGAGTTGAAAGTACTCGATGCAGTTGCGTTTGAATTCGACATTAACATATTTTTTAAGTTTAGAAAGGGCAGTGTGGCAACAAGAAGAGCCCAAGGTTAATGATGAAAGGCATGAAGTTTCACAAAATGTGTGGGAAATAGTACGTGATTCCTTTTGATTAGGATTTAGAATAAACATAGGAAAGAAATGTAAAATTTAGGAGAAAGGTGGATTGAGATCAACTAGTGTAGGCTTAAAAGTTTGTCTTAAATTTAAACAATGGATGTGTCGTAAGAGACGTTGCCATTTGCTCCTTGGGAATATAAATCTTCCAGCCCCATGATGCCAGACTGAATAAGCGTGTCATTAAAAGAAAAGAGGAAGTGAGATTCTTTACGGGACTGCTCCAATAATCAGGGAGAGAGAGGGAACTATGTGTCTGGATAAGGGAGTTGGCAAAGGAAGTGGAAAGGGAGAAAAGGATTTGAAAGTGCTTTTGAGTGCTATCGAACTATATTAAACATAGGAAGAAAGGAAGAATCAGAAATGGCTCAGATTTCAAGTGTGAGGGATGAAGAGAATTACGCTGCTGCTCAAGGGAATGGGGGAGGGTTCATCAGGAACTATGGTGAGTTCACTTTCAAACACTTTCACTTTGAAGTGCTGTAGTACTAGCCACAAACTGAAGTGGGGGTGGTCTATGTGGCGGTAAACATTTGGGGTAAACAACTTCATCTCGTGATCGTTGAACCCTAAAGAGGAAATGAGATTGCCTGGAGAAGGAACAGGGGATTTAAAAGACAGAAACATGAAAAAACCTGGCTTTAGAAATGAGTAAGAGAGAAAGAATTTAGCAAAGACAAGGTGTGAAGGCAGAAAAGGAGAATAGCCCTAGCATGAAAGCCCTAGTGAGAGAGGCTTCAGAGGAATGAGTGGTTAGCAATCTCCAGGTTTGCAAAGAATTCAAGGACAACTCCTAAAAGAAAAAGGATTGGATGATTTGGAGAACGTGAATGGCTGTTGAGACATCTTTGGTAGAGCCGGATGGGTGGGGTTGCATGACTGATACAAGGAGTTATTTAAATAAGAGCTGATAAGGAAGTAGGTCACTATTTTATTCTTTTTCTTTTTTTCTTATATCTCCAACACATGTTCCCACTCTTGCTTACTATTTCACTAAGAAAAGCAACCAGAAGAGACATTTAAACCCTTCCACCATCACACCTAACCTCTATCTGCTTCTGTATTTAGTTACTTTTCCTTCTCTCTTGTTACTGTGAATGAACTGTCTGGTGTTCTAATAGAAAACAACCATCCACGGTGCACCACATCCCATTCCTCATCACCTACTGAAGGATATCACTTTGACAATACCATCCCTTCTCTATTATGCACTATCAAATTTTAACATTTTTCCTCTCCACTGTGTCTTTCTCATCAGCATATACAAAACCATCCTTTTTTTTTTTTAATTGGGGTATAGTTGCTTTATAATGTTGTGTTATTTTCTACTGTGCAACAAAGTGAATCAGCTACATGTATACATATATCCCCTCCCTCTTGGACCTCCCTCCCACCCCCTCTGCCCCCATCCTCCCACCTAGGTCACCACAGAGCACCGAGCTGAGGTCCCTGCGCTATACAGCAGGTTCCCACTAGCTAAGCTATCTGTTTTACACATGGTAGTGTATATATGTCAATCCCAATGTCCCAATTCATCCCTCCTTTCCCCCTGCCCTGTGTCCACACATCCTTTCTCTACATCTGCGTCTCTATTCCTGCCCCGTGAATAGGTTCATCGGTACCATTTTTCTAAATTCAACATATATGCATTAATATACGATATTTGTTTTTCTCCTTCTGACTTACTTCACTCTGTATGACATAGATGGACCAAAAGCAGCCTCTTTTCTTTTTTTAACATCTTCATTGGAGTATGATTGCTTTACAACGTTGTATTAGTTTCTGCTGTATAACAAAGTGAATCAGCTCTATGTATACATATATCCCCACATCCCCTTCCTCTTGCATCTCCCTCCCACCCTCCCTATCCCACCCCCCCTAGCCCACCCCTCTCGGTGGTCACAAAGCACTGAGCTGATCTCCCTGTGCTATGCGGCTGCTTCCCACTAGCTATCTATTTTACATTTGGTAGTGTATATATGTCAATGCTACTCTCTCACTTCATCCCAGCTTATCCTTCTCCCTCCCCGTGTCCTGAAGTCCATTCTCTACGTCTGCGTCTTTATTCCTGTCTTGCCCCTAGGTTCTTCAGAACCTTTTTTTTTTTTTAGATTCCATATATATGTGTTAGCATACGGTACGTTTTTCTCTTTCTGACTTACTTCACTCTGTATGACAGACTCTAGGACCATCCACCTCATTACAAATAACTCAATTTCGTTTCTTTTTATGGCTAATATTCCATTGTATATATGTGCCACATCTTCTTTATCCATTCATCTGATGTTGAACACTTAGGTTGCTTCCATGTCCTGGCTATTGTAAATAGAGCTGCAATGACCATTGTGGTACATGACTCTTTTTGAATTATGGTTTTCTCAGGGTATATGCCCAGTAGTGGGATTGCTGGGTCATATGGTAGTTTTATTTTTAGTTTTTTAAGGAACCTCCATACTGTTCTCCATAGTGGCTGTATCAGTTTACATTCCCACCAACAGGGTAAGAGGGTTCCCTTTTCTCCACACCCTCTCCAGCATGTACTGTTTCTAGATTTTTTGATGATGGCCATTCTGACTGGTGCAAGGTGATACCTCATTGTAGTTTTGATTTGCATTTCTTTAATGATTAGTGATGTTGAGCATCCTTTCATGTGTTTGTTGGCAATCTGTATATCTTCTTTGGAGAAATGTCTATTTAGGTCTTCTGCCCATTTTTGGATTGGGTTGTTTGTTTTTTTGATATTGAGCTACATGAGCTGCTTGTATATTGGGGGGATTAATCCTTTGTCAGTTGCTTCATTTGCAAATATTTTCTCCCATTCTGAGGGTTGTCTTTTCATCGTGTTTATGGTTTCCTTTGCTGTGCAAAAGCTTTTAAGTTTCATTAGGTCCCACTGTATTTTTGTTTGTATTCCCATTTCTCTAGGAGGTGGGTCAAAAAGGATCTTGTTGTGATTTATGTCAAAGAGTGTTCTCCCTATGTTTTCCTCTAAGAGTTTGATAGTGTCTGGCCTTACATTTAGGTCTTTAATCCATTTTGAGTTTATTTTTGTGTATGGTGTTAGGAAGTGTTCTAATTTCATTCTTTTACATGTGGCTGTCCCATTTTCCCAGCACCACTTATTGAAGAGGCTGTCTTTTCTCCATTGTATATTCTTGCCTCCTTTATCAAAGATAAGGTGACCATATGTGCGTGGGTTTATCTCTGGGCTTTCTATCCTGTCACATTGTTCTATATTTCTGTTTTTGTGTCAGTACCATACGGTCTTGATGACTGTAGCTTTGTAGTATAGTCTGAAGTCAGGGAGCCTGATTCCTCCAGCTCCATTTGTCTTTCTCAAGATTAAAGCAGCCTCTTTTGATCAACTTCCCCTACCAGTTACCATGCTAGTCCTCTCATTTCCTGTACAGGAAAGCACCTTGAAAGCAATGTCCATTGCAGTCTCTAATTTTTCTCCCTTACCCCCCCCCTTTTTTGTTCTTTTTTTTTTTTCCCACCCTTGACAATGCCTTGAAACCACTATTATCCAGGTCAATGTTTCTAAATTCTGTACCACCTCTAGAATCAGTCAACAGGGTACACTTCCCTGGGCCCTGCAACTTGGAAATTACTGCTCTGGCCCTTCACAGGCTGAGCTTCTCCTCAGTGGAGTTCAGGGGGCCAAGGGAAAATGCCCACCTGGAGCCTACACTCCTCCTGTAGCCCACACTCCAGGCAACCAGAACCCCATAACTTCCTGCTAAGATCATTTAAACCCACTTCACAATCTGCATGGGCCTCTTCTGTGAGTCTGACCACTCAGGAGTAGATCACACCACTGACATACTTACCCCTAGGCCAGAGGGCTTGCCAAAAGGGCTTGCCAAAAGGGATTGCCAAAAGGCAGCCTGTCTGTCGGCTGTTAACAGAGCTTGGCCAGGGCTTGCCTGTGCAAGAGTTCTCATGACAGAGCACTGAGTGGATAGTGGGAAGAGAAGGGGGTAGGATCCTTACACTTTCATATTTCACTAATGAAAAGGAGGCAAATTGTGTTAAATTTGAACATGTCTTTTCATAGCATTATCAAGTTACTTTTTTAAGTAAGAGGAAAGAATTTTTCTTTTAAGGTTGTAAGCTTGATTTATAACATAAATATTTAGATGTCTAGTACGCAGGCTTTGAATGATACTCTGGCCCTGGAAATGTTAGATGTAGGCCTTATTGGACTCAATGATTAATTCTCAGTATATTTTTTACTTGACCAGTCAGTAGCTTTTGACAGAGTTAGTCCATTTTCTTAAGACCCTTTCTTCCCTTGGCTTCTAGGAGGACAATCTATTCTCCAGACTCTTCTCCTTCCACGTTAGCAGCAACTTCTCAGACTTCTTTAAATGACCTTGGACACAGTCCCTGAACCTCTTTTCTCTCTTTACATGTTCCCTTGATTATTTCATCTACTTTTGTAGCTTTAAATGTCATTATCTGCTGATGACTTTCAAATTACATTCTAGCCCTCGTATGATATTACTTATATGTGGAATCTGAAAAAAATGATACAAACTAACTTATTTTCAAAACAGAAACAGACTCCCAGACAAAGAAAACAAACTTATGGTTATCAATGGGGAAAGCTGTAGGGGGATAGGGGGAGGGATAAATTAGGAGAATGGGATTAACATATACACACTACTATATATAAAATAGGTAAACAGCAAAGATCTACTGTATAGCACAGGGAGCTACACTCAATATCTTGTAATAACTTATCATGGAAAATTATCTGAAAAAGAATACATACATATGTGTATGTATGTATAACTGAATCACTTTGCTGTACACTTGAAACAAACACAACATTGTAAATTAACTATACCTCAGTTTAAAAAGTTATATTCTAGCCAAAATTCTGACATTGAAACGCATGTATGGGTAGCCTGCTTGAACACTTAATGTGGCTAATAATTTTTCATATATGATATTCAGAATTGAGCTCCTGATCTTTCTCCTCCAAATCTGCTTGTTCCATAGTATTCCTCATCTCAATATGTAGAAACTCCATTCTTACAATTACTCAAGCCCCTTTCTTTCTCTTAAACACTGCATCTCAAACCCTGCCAGTTCTACCTGTAACATGTGTCTGAAATCTGTCCATTTGTTACCATGGCAACAATCCAGCCTAAATCACGTTGCCTTTTACCCGGACTACTGCGAAATTTTCCTAATTTTCAACATGTTATCCATAATTCTCCTGTTAACATGTTGGTTCTATCAATTTATTCCCCTGGTCAAATCCCTGCAGTGTTTTCCAAACTCTCACAGGGTTAAGTCCTGAGCTAATTAAAGAGTCCCTCAATAATCTGAAGGACCCACCCCATGCTCACTCACTCTTTTCTTCTTCTACTACTGTCCCTGCACTCACTCTACTCCAGCCACCCGGGTTCCCTGTGATTCTTCATTCACACTAGGCCAATGCCTGCCTCAAAGCCTTCACAATTACTATTCCCTTTGCTCAGATTTGTCTTTCTCTAGATGTCTGTGTTTTCATTCCTCATCTCTTTGATGTCTTTGCCCAAATGTTACTGAAGTGAACATTCTGCTGCACCACTAAGAGCTCCTTTCACGACTGAAACACTTATTCTTCCAGCTACTGGCAGTGTTGGCAGCTGAGTACCTCTCCAGGGAGGGGTCCTTGACCAAAAGGAGCTGCCTTGCCCAAGCTTATAACTCTCACCTGAAAGCAACCCTCATCCAATGACTGGCAACTTGGGAGTATAAACGATAATCTCTCTTCTCAAGTACAATTTTGAAGAATCATTCCAGTTACAGACTCCCCAAAGGATCCGTTGAAGCCCTTGTTACAACTGCATATAGTTCACCCTTTCCTACTGCCGAGTTCTGCCTCCCTCCTTCCATACAGGTATATCTGCCAAAGGTGTTCTTCACCCCTCTTCTTCATGCAAATCTGCCTCAGATTCTGTTTCCAGGAAACTTAATCTGAGAGAGTTGGTACCAGGAGTGGTCCCTTAGAAGCAGACTGTAAATGGGATATTGGAACTAGATTACCCACCGCCCACCCTCAACCTTCAGCCAGCTGGGCAATTAGGCTCCATTACTGGTGGTAGGTTTATGACTGATAGCCCCCGGCTTGCAATAGCAGTTAAGTTTTTTAAAATTTCACTGGTAGTAATCTGAGATTGGAGATCAGTGAGAGACGATATATAAGTAAGAAAAATCTCAGTGTTTGAAAGAGTTAGGGCAAGTAGAAATTATAAGGACGGTAGCATCATGGTTGTTGCTGGGAGCTATCAATTCACTGAAAAATGACAATGGAAGGCCAAGGGTGATTAATCAGAAACTTAATGCAAAGTCCAAAAGTCAGAGGATCTCCTGTAGAGATGAAGGTGGAAAAAGTAATCATCAGGCATAGGACTTAATTATAAAGATAGGCGAGTCCAACAGAAGATTGAATTTTCAACCTTGGCAAGACTGTAACACCAAAGTCAAGGTCTTCATGGAAAGGAATGGGACCTAGATAATTAGAATAGCGACGCCTGAGTTGATGCATCAAAAACTCTTGAATCCTTAGATTCTACTTGGACCTTCTGAGCTAGCAAAAGTGTTACACAATTCCCTTTTGAAGATAACACCCCCTCTTGCATGAAGACAATGCAGAGTCCTTTGTCTTATAAGGTAATATTCAATCTAATGAGGATCTATACCCACTGCTTCAGGAGACCAGGTTAATAACTATAATCTACTTCTGACATAACCTGACCAGGGAAGTTCTGGACCTGCTACCAGAAGAAAGAGCTCACAAACCAAAAGAGCTCCAGAAACTAAGCAACATGTACTTGCAGGAGCTAGATGAGTGTATATGTATATTTATATACATTCCTATATATATTTGGATTTTAAGGGTGCTAGATCAAAGGAAGGTGGAACATAAGGTTGGATAAAGGAGAAGTATCATACAGAAGCCCTTTCCTATGATACAGGATGCCGACCCCCCTAGGAGACAGTACCAACATATTTTCTAGGATGGCTCTTAGAAGCCTAGATATAGTGTTGTCCCAGGGCAAATGGTAGAGGAAGGCAACAAAAGACTCAGAGAAGTTGGCTTCCTAGATTGGAAAAATAATCAGAGTTTAGGAAATGATCAAATAGATTTCCATGTATTAAAATAGTAAGGAATGCACTAGTGGGGGGAGGAATTTCAGCATTATTGAGATGGTTCTTTATAGGCAGAGGTTGAAGACAGAAAATGCAATTACTGACCTAGGTTTCCTCAAAGCAATGGGAATTATAAGACCCCAAAATAATAGAAACCGGGTACCAGCATTTAATTATGAGCACCAAAGCAGGTGTAATATTATAAGGAGAGTAAAGGTCAGAGTGGCAGCCAGCAGAGCCTGATATGCAGAGACCTATGGACATAGTTAATAGAACAGAGTGTTCTTAAGACCAAAATAAATGAACAGGCCATATGAGTACTGCTGAATTTAAACAACCCCAAGAGTCAAGGATAATTATTAGAGGGATAATGTCAAAAAATGTCTTGATCCCTTATCCTGTTTCCAGAACTGAGCTATTTCTCAGAGCCAGATCCCAAATACTGAAAGATCCTCATGAAGGAGAAATCTTCAACACCATGACAAATGTATAGAATGAAGATTCACTAAGCAAATCCTAGGAGGTCTGATTGGACTTTGATACGTGGGGACCAGCAGTAGCATTGCGGCCCTCATGTTAGAGTGGAGACATATGGGAACCAGGTAATAAGTGTATCCCGGACCACATCAATGTCACAGTGGGCCCAGTGGATTCACAGACCCAGCCAGTAGTTATTTCTCAATTCCCTGAATGTATAATTGGAATGAGTATATATCGCAGTTGGAATGAATGTACATGGCAGACTCCCCATTTTGCTTTTTTGGCTTGTACAGTAAGAGTTAGCGTAGTGAGGAACGTCAGATGGGAGCCTCTGTTACTGTCCCCACCCAGGCCCCAGCTGTCATGGTCCTTAAATGGAGTGGAGTGCCCCAGGCTTTGTGCTCCATTTCAGCATAAAGCTGAAGGACCATCTCAGCTTTGAAGCTCCCCAGAGGGTTGGCTAAGTTCCCTGTTGCAACTCCACTGCACTCCAGTTTCTCATTTCGCCAATATTGCTTCCTTCACTCACTCACATGGATGATTCCAAAGAACACTTTCCAGTAAACTTTCTGCATGCCTTTTTCATATAAAAGTCAGTTTTTATGGAACTTGACCTGAAACAATTACCTTTTCAGTTTGGTCTTTCTTGGATGTATTACATAAAATTCGAATCACTCATCCTTACCACTACCCCCATACTCCTTATGTTCATTCTCTGCTTTTTTTTTTTAAACACGTGTCACCATCTATAATTCTATATCCTTGAAATATTTAGTGTGTTTATTGTCTGTGTGAACCCCCCTACACACTCACACACTAGAATTTGAGCTCTGTGAGAGGAGGCATCTAATTCGTTTATTGCTGAATCTCCCATGCCTGGTATGTAACAATGGTTAAATATATCAATTGTTGAATAGATGAATTCCTGCCATTCTAGAGGTAATATTTCACATTTGCAATCATTTGGGAAGGAGAATCGTGCATTTCCAAGATGGAGCAAAGAGCTGTCAAACAGCATATATCTACTGATCACTCACTATTTGCTAATTCTTTCAATAAACAAGATTTTCTTCTATGTACTCTCAGTTTGGAGCTTACAAACAGAAGAGAGGTACCAGAGGGCATGGTCACTGCAAAATACTCTGCCTAGTTAATGAGGATGGACAAACTGATCGGCAGCAGATTCCTCTTAGGGATCTGAAAAGTAAAGAATCACTTAATGGGGGATAGTAGATGTGAAGCATATTGGAGAATATACAGATTAGGTTCTCTCTTAAAGGATGATTATATGAGAAAAAGTCAGCCATGGAAGATCAAGATATTCCTAGTGAGAATAAAAAGCATGAGTGAAAGCTAAGTTGCGACACCTAATTAGGAAGGAGGTAAAAGCCCGGCTCTAATAGAGAATGTGTTATGAGAAGTCATGGGAAGTACATTTGGAGAGTTGGGTGGTGCTGACTATATTATTGAGTGCATGGTGGTAGGATTAATATAGGAGACAGTGATAAATAAGAAGTTGTGGTGGAAATGTTGCATTAAAGAAATATAAAAGTTTTGGTTTTTAAAGAGACAATTTGGGACAGGAAGAGGTCCCACAGGATATAATTATCTCCTTTGTCAGTTAGGCTTGTAACATTTTTTATTTCCAATAATCATGGTATATAATTACATCCTAATCCATAAAGAGGAGTATGTAGAAAAATAAAGGTAGGAATCAACTGCAATGAATAAAAATACATATTTGCACTACCTCTGAAGATATAAGAGCTGCTTAAGGCTGGCACTGTAAACTTATACCACCATCTGAACGTACTAACTAACACCAATTTTTGCCCTATTCCCTCAAGATGGAAAGACTGCTCTCAGGAAGTCCCCAAAGACATGAGCTCTCTGGAGGAAATACCATGCACAGAGCTCCCAGAAGTGCACATCTGAGTACAATTAGCAAAGGAGGGATAGTTCGCCTCAAATATCATGGGAATACACAAGGATAAAGGTCATTGCTAAGGGAGCCAGGACTCAAACCGCCCAGGGACCCAATGCCTGAAGTCAACACCTCCTATTAGATATGGAAACAAAATAAAGAATAATACAGATGGCAACCTGATTTGACAATTTTCAGAAGGAGCTGAGCCACTGAAGCCACTTATTGAAGTCAGCCACATGTCACAATCTCAGGGGAAATCCAGCTTGATGACTATTTTAGATCCGGTAATACCGGCAAAAGAGACATCTCTAAAAACGTAGGTTGACATCTCAATACTAAAAGCAAATGGTAAATAATCGCACATTATCTCAAGCTAGATGTTGAAATATAAATGTAAAATGGTGATTATTCAAACTGTTTAAAGGCTAATGTCCCAGTCTGAAGATTCAACAGAGACCCTGACCAAAAATAGCCAGAGGAAAAATTATGACACCATATAAGCTTGCAGTATTTCAGTGACCTTTAGCGCTGAGGACTCACTCTCTGTATCTTACCTCCTCAATTTTCTTTCTTGCACAGCCTGTTGCCCAAAGAAGATGTTGCCAATCAGGTTTGTGACTCTTTTTTTAAAGGCAACGATGTTCTTAGAAGTCATTTTTGAATGACTATTTTAAAAGACCATGATGCTCCAACAGTGTGTTTTGCTTTGTGTGTATGTTTGGGTTGTGCATGCACATAGGTGTGTATCTGTGTGTGTGTGTGTGTATGTGTGTGTATGTGTGTACACAAAGTAATCTGCCTTTTTTACCTTGTCAATATATAAAACTCTAACATGATATGGTCTTGAATAGCTTTATGTTTCTGTTTTAAAGAATAAAATGTATGGCCATATTTTTCCTTGAACAAAAACATCGAATTTAGTTACCTTTTCCTATTGGCATCGTCTATCAATTTTCCCTTACTGTGGAGCAAGGTTTAACAATAGAAAGGGAGTGTGCTGGTGTTATTTTTAAGGCTGAGAAATAAAAGGGGGTAAATATTGGGCTAACAGTTGTCATTGTATCAATAGATATTGACATAATTTCTGACTAAAATTGGGCTTTTTTGTTGATTTTTTGAGTCACTCTAAAATTTTTAGGGTGTTGAGATAGACCCACTATGACGTTGAACCTTGGAAAGAAATGCTAACCATACTGTCACCTCAGCAGAGCACACACAAAAAAGGCCCCAGGTCTCTATCAATTTATTAAAAAGAAATAATTTTTGAACATTTCCTCTGGTTAGCACTGTGCCAAATACTATGGAGGACATCCAAGCTAATAAGATGTTGTGCTCACTCTAGCAGAATTTACTGTTTTATTGTCATCATTTTCTTGGGTCCAGAAAGCCATAATCCCAAGTGAAGCAACAAGGATTAATAGCTGTATTAACCTCGGCTCATTATTGAAGCTGTGTCCCAGGCACCCAGGGGAGAGGGATGGGAAAGAAGCCTTTCTCTTTTCTCTGGCTTTCTCCAGCCTCCCTCCCTTAAATATAGACACATGTTGAATTTTATGTCAAGATTATTTTAGTCACTGATTAAAAAAATCACATAATAATCTCATAAAGTTGATGACTAAACATTCTGGGTTACACAGAAAAGTGGAAATTCGTAATTTTATACAGTGCAGAAAATGCACAATTCTACTCCTGAAAGAGCTGGTCCGTTTTTGTCAGTAACACCCTTAGGAAGTCCTACTAAAACGCATACCCTTTCAAAGCCAGGGTATGTCCCCACCAAAAAGCTATGGGGTATATTTACCTGAATGCAATTATACAAAGTACCTTATCCATTCATAATTGCTATGGAACATGCAAGAGTCTTTTATATTCAAGGTACTTTACATTCAATTTTTATGTAAAAACAAAAGGCAAAAAGATTTTAACGGGGGCTTCCCTGGTGGCGCAGTGGTTGAGAATCCGCCTGCCAATGCAGGGGACACGGGTTTGATCCCTGGTCCAGGAAGACCCCACATGCCGCAGAGCAACTAAGCCCATGTGCCATAACTACTGAGCCTGCGCTCTAGAGCCCGCAAGCCACAACTACTGAGCCCGCGTGCTGCAACTACTGAAGCCCGTGCACCTAGAACCCGTGTTCCACAACGAAAGAAGCCACCGCAATGAGAAGCCCGCGCACTGCAACGAGGAGTAGCCCCCACTCACCGCAACTAGAGAAAGCCTGCGTGCAGCAAGGAAGACCCAATGCAGCCAAAAATAAATAAATAAAATAAATAAATTTATAAGAAAAATAAATAAAAGATTTTAACGTTTGTGATCTTGTGTTGCAGTTAGCATGGACTCTGTGTTCGTGGGTGAGTATAAATAAAGAAGTCATTGCAAATCTTGTTCCCTTGGGGCAGGCCCTTTGCATTGTAAAAGCAACACCACGTGATTTGCATGGACCCTCACATACCTACCTTTCCACATCCTTACACTATCATAACATGGCTTTGGATGGATGAAATCCAGAAAGTTTTGACTACACTTATGTATTGACAGCCTAATATTTTATGTGAAAAAGTAAACAAAGCAGGACTATGTATTGCATTTGACAGCCTGTTACCTTGTTCTATGAATATGCAAAAATTCACCTGTTCAGACTTTGCCCACGGTCCCACAAGAACAGCACCAACATGCTGATGGACTGACTATATTCTAACATTTCCCGGTTAGGCATGTTCACAAGTCCCAAAATGTGCACTGAGAGATTTGCCTGCTGCCACAGGTAGCCAACTCTGTTTATAAGGAAAACATCACTTGGCTACCTAAGCACTTTATGCTTCACATAAACAAAAAATCATACAACAGAATCTCTGTCCCCAAGCTTGCAGATCATCAAGAAGGACATGGGATCTATTGGGGTAGTCAAAAGGCATGGAACATATTTAGGTGTATTTACTGTTCTTACTTTTCAGGAGAAACCAAATGACCTAGTGTTAAAAAGAATATTGCTTTTTATTCCCTCGGTACCAAATCAATCAAAGTCCTTCCAGCAGAGCAGCTGTTGCTTAATGGCCCCAAAGAGTTAATGTACTGCCTGAATCAAACACATTTCAGTGTCTACACCAAGCAGATCCTCAATTAATGTTGATGGATTGACTTTCTCACAAGCAGTAAAAGCTCTATTTATAGAAATCGATCCTAAGAGATGAAAATAAATAATTTAAGAGCACTGTGTGTTGAATGCTATGTTTGGCAACACAGCAATGTGTATAGATGTAAGAACTACATGTATTTATTTCCATTTTTTAAATAAAAAGCTGTTTTCTAGTTGGCTGACAGATACTAAGTGTCAGTCATTTTGAGTCATTTGATAGTGATATTAGGGTGATTATGAAGAATTTCAAGACTCATATATCTAAAGACAAGACACAATCTTGTTCATTAGTAATTATAACTTTAAATCATGTAATAAAGATTGCTTATTAGTCAGAAACATTCTATTTGAACTGTTCATTTCAGATTATCTTTAGTGTACAGATTTTGACAACTTTCTACATTATTGTATGCTATTCTTTAAGGAAGAAGAGCAGGTTTGAAGATGTGTGAAAAGTAACCATTTAATCTGAAAGCATAAAGAATTTTCTCTTTAGCTGCCATAGGGTTGTATGGTTTTACCCTTTGATCAGGTGACAGCTCGAAAACATCTCCTTAGTCAAAGCAGAGTCTTAGAAAATGAGGGAATGGGCTATTGGGTATTTCAGCAGAGCATTGCTCTTACATCCTATGTCCAAACCAGAGCTGTGCTCTACATTTCAAAAAGTTTGAGCAAATAAACTGACAAGTATCAAACACTACAAGATGGGAAGTGGAATTAGTTCAGAGAGCAAGGAGTCAGCCAAAAGATCAAAAGAACTGGAGAAAAAGCTTCAGGAAGATGCTGAGCGAGATGCAAGAACTGTAAAGTTGCTGTTATTAGGTAATACCTTTTTTTTTCTTTTGCCTTTAAAACTCTGATTTTTTTTCAATTGTGATTTATTTACTTTTCTCAAACTTTAATTTCAAGGGTACTACCATATGGGAGATTTATTATCAAAATGTGTTTGGAACTTGACTTTGTGTGCTCTATAAATATTTACATGTTTGTTTAGCATTTTATTACATGTCTTTTGTTAAGCACAGAGACAAATATTTACTAGGTGGTTCAATTTCTCTATGTCAATAATCTTTTATTATTTTTAATAAAACTCATGGACATTTATTATTTTATTTTACCCTAGTCATTTCCTGAATACCAACTTTTTATATGGAAAACAACCCTTTAATTATAAGTTATAAAGATTTATGTCATTTTGTTTGAAAATATGTTGAGTTGTTTGATATGAACACTAATATGTTATTTAATTACTTGTACTGTTAAAACCAATTAGTCTCAAGTTATTTGGAGAGTAATGATAAAGTACTTTAAATTATACGAATAATATTATTTAGGCTTCTGAATACTGCCTGTGATATTGTCTGTATGATTGAAAAATACTCCATTTAAATCCTTTTAGGATATTTAAATATTCATTCAGGTCAGGAGTTACATCTCTTCTATCTTTTATTCCCTCAAAATTCAGCACAATATTTTACCACAACTATAAACTTAATAAATGTTTAATGAATTGAAAGAATAAAAACAATCTAGATGCCACACATTTTTCTAAAAATTTTAACATGTTATAGTCACTAGAAGATAAATATATTTTTGAAATAAAATAAAGACCTATGAAAAGAATACAAAACAGCTTTAATTTAATCATAGTTGTATGTTTTCTCCTACTCTTAGTTATACACAAAAGGACTTCATTTTATTTCAGAATTGTGAACCTTTCACACAACAAAATGCTCTCATTTGTGTGTATGTGTGTGTGTCTGTGTGTCCCTTTACTGTGTCTAATTTGCTCCCTGTAACAAGAGTATCACAAAAACGAACTATAGCATTCCCAGCACTTGCTCCTCCAAGGAAAGGAAATGTTTTCTCCCTTTATGCCCAAGTCCTGAGGCCTCACACTTGCCCACGGCACTTGCAAGTAACCACCAAGAGAGGCTGATAAGTTGGAAAGATGTAGGGGTCAGCTCTTATGAAATCAGAAAATAGACCTTCCCTAACACTCCAGAGTATTCTCCGAGGCTTTGATCAAGAGTCAAAGTAATAAGTGGACATAGAGAAAACAAAAGATGAGAGGGAAAACCAAGCATTTCTGCAAATGCATTCTGCGTCCTTCTTGTACTAAGAACAATGGCACAGGAATGGTGATACAATACATTAAGAATCCCTATGTTTGAATAAAATTTCAAAAGAAGAGACATTTTCAATATACCAATTATTTTTAGATTAAAGTGGTGGGCTAGATAAAGAGGAAAGGGTAACATTTTATAAGAAATATAAGAGTAGCCCCCGCTCGCCGCAACTAGAGAGAGCCCGCTCGCAGCAATGAAGACCCAACACAGCCAAAAATAAATTAAATAAATAAATAAATAAATAAAAGAGATATCAAAGAATCTTAGTGGTACTATTACATCTTTAACTTTCCTAAAACAATCACAATTGCACAAATTCATTTCCAATGTTACCATACAATAAGCTTGGATTCATCTGGTTCCAACAATATGTCACCGAACTTTTCTGTCACATCTTATTTACACAAAATGAATCAAATTCTCTTTAACTTTTCACATTTCAATGTCCAAACACTTGACTAAATTTTCCCTTCTGGACTCTATATGAGTTCTATATCTAATGATTAAGTTGTCAAAGTTCAAAACAATAAAGTTTTGTAACAACTCTGCTTCAATTCTCATGTTTTGAATTGAGAGCAAATTCTCTAACCTATAATCTTTATATTCAATTTGGCCTCATTATCATAAAAGCATTCAGTGGAACTAAACAAAACCTTCCCACCCTCAAATCCCCTCACTAATGAAATCTATCTAATTTCTCCCATCATTGAGACAATGATTCTCACTCATCAGTCTGGTCTGAGCAACTGTTTTTAAGTTTATCAGTGAGCGGATGTCATGTGGGACTAACCAGGTAAGCGTTGGTAGTAATCAGTCCCTGAGTCTAGCTCTATTTTTATAAAAATTAAAAATCTGAAAAAATTTTCAACAGAATTCATTCTTTATGTTGATCCTCTTGTTATCCAACGAATTTCTAAGTGCTTTAACACAACTTTCCAAATTTAACATGTGCTGTAGATATACCATGTGTATTATTGGACACAAGATTTCACTTAATCTGAAGAGCTACCTATATCAAAGTGCACTTTACAACTAAAGGATCACCTTGCAGACAGATTCTCTTTTACTGTACCTTTCAGACATTCAGTAAAATTATAGAAGAGATGCAAAATCTGTTCCTAGAAGCAGGCTTCTAGGAAACACTGGAGATGACATACATTCCTGGCTCATTTGATAACTGCTATCAAGACAATAATGTCATATACTTTAAAAAAAAATTAGCCTGTAAAGGTGCCCCAGGAAGAGTGCATTTTTATAAGAAAAACAAATGTTAATGAATAAGCTGTTCTCTTTTGTAAACTTCCTATGTTAGTTTTTTTTAAATCTTAATTTACAAATGTTTGATTAAACTTGTATTCTATTCAAAAGAAATACGTGTCATTTGATTGTGAAATCAATGTGGATCATGTTTGTTTTTCCTGTCTCCTTTCTTTATATTTATTATTTCAAATTTCAGTTCAAATTTATTTATTTACCACATTACTTTTTTTTTTACTTTTACAAATTTCTATCACATGAGCTAGTTAGATTCAAAGCTGCGAAGTATAGGGAAAAAATTAGTTTCGTTCTTTCTTCATATCTGAAACCTTGCCTCATTCACTCTACAATTTTTAGTTATGATATTGTAATGAGCTTTTAGCCAGTGATTCCCAACATTGTCATGGACTGTTCATCACTGGTGTTCTATTCCTTTAGTTCTAAAACCATTTATTTTTTATTTTTTTATGTGCTATCTTATAAGCATCACACTATCATTTTTTTAATGGTGCCGTCTGAGTTTTATCATTTTAAAATATTATTCTAGTCATCTGGCTCTTAGAAACATGAACCTGGATGGAGTCTAAAATTTCTTAATCTACTTTAAATATGTTTATATTTACTTACTAATCAACATCAAATTTTCCAAATTGGCCCACTTATTCAACAAGTGGATGTTTTAGAAGATGTTCCATTGTTTTAGTATGACAGTAGGAGAATTATAATAATTCTGACACTATGTAAAAGCCTGTTAGAAAATAATTGATAAAATAAAACTTGCAAAGCAGAATTAGCTAAATAGGTTTATCCACCTGGCAGAGTGGAGAGAATACAATTTACAATTCTGGTAGAGTAGAATGTGTTTTTAAGCCATTTGAGGTAAAATTGATTTGTTAATATTTTCATCAAGTGTTATGCTTTTTTCACTTCTCTGAATGACCTCAGCTAGACACATAACCTCAGAGAAATGATGGGTGTCAAAGCATTTGGTGAATTGTAAAAATCCAGACAAACGTGGTTTAACTCTTACTGTATAATAGATTCCTAGATCTGAAATAAATTGAATGTCAGTAAATGTATACAGGTTTTCTTCCTTTTATGTACATCAGGAGGAAAGAGGACATAAAATTCATATCAAAGTTGTTATTTATATTTTATTTGTTTAAATAGGTCTTTATTTTTAAAAAGTATTTCTATATATGAGTGGGAGTGGATGCAGAAAACTGGAGGTGTTCCTGAGTCACTGGCTAGAGTATAAATTCAACAAGTTTAAGAAGTTCTGTTCTGAATTTCTATTACACCAATAGAGTCAATGCCTGTCTGTGGATGTGATCACATACACAGATCCCCTGGAATAATTATGTTACACTTAAAACTTGCAAAGAAGAATTAGCAGAATTAGAAAGAAAAAAAATTCTTTCTCATCACTAGTGATAAGAATCTTGTGAACAACATGTAGAACTTATTCCTGAATAAGGCTTCCAATTTTTTAAATTAAAGTCGTTCTTTCCTTTTTGTAATATCAATACATTTTTGTTTTAAAATATTTTACAATATTTTATTTTGTTTCTAAAGATATCAATCTTGTGGGTGCACAAATATTTTTAATACAAATGTTTAAAATTGCTTTTCAGTAAATGGAGAGAAAACAGGAAGAAAAGGTCTACTTGGAGAGTTTCAAATCGTCTCAAAGCAATGAACTATTTGCACCATAGCAATTTGAAAGTTCCAGAGGAAAAGCCAAATATTTGCAGTTGTATTTATTTATAAAGAATGGAGGGGGGGGATCTGGGCAAGATGGCGGAAGAGTAAGACGCGGAGATCACCTTCCTAACCACAGATACATTAGAAATACATCTACACGTGGAACTGCTCCTACAGAATCCCCACTGAACGCTGGCAGAAGACGTCAGACCTCACAAAAGGCAAGAAACTCCCCACGTACTTGGGTAGGGCAAAAGAAAAAAGAAATAATAGAGACAAAAGAATAGGGACGGGACCTGCACCAGTGGGAGGGAGCCATGAAGGAGGAAAGGTTTCCACACACTAGGAATCCCTTCGTGGGCGGACACTGCGGGTGGAGGAGGGGGGAAGCTTCGGAGCCACAGAGGAGAGCGCAGCCACAGGGGTGCAGAGGGCAAAGCGGAGAGATTCCCGCACAGAGGCTCGGAGCCGAGCAGCACTCACCAGCCTGAGAGGCTTGTCTGCTCACCCGACGGGGCAGGCGGGGGCTGGGAGCTGAGGCGCGGGCTTCAGTAGGATCGCAGGGAGAGGACTGGGGTTGGCGGCGTGAACACAGCCTGAAGGGGTTAGCGCACCACAGATAGCCGGGAGGGAGTCTGGGAAAAAGTCTGCAGCTGCCGAAGAGGCAAGAGACTTTTTCTTGCCTCTTTGTTTCACGGTGCGCAAGGAGAGGGGATTCAGAGCGCCGCCTAAACGAGCTCCAGAGACGGGCGCGAGCCGCGGCTATCAGCGCGGACCCCAGAGACGGGCATGAGACACTAAGGCTGCTGCTGCCGCCACCAAGAAGCCTGTGTGCAAGCACAGGTCACTCTCCACACCACCCCTCCCGGGAGTCTGTGCAGCCCGCCACTGCCAGGCACCTGTGATCCAGGGACAACTTCCCCGGGAAGAACGCACGGCGTGCCTCGGGCTGCTGCAACGTCACGCTGGCCTCTGCCGCCGCAGGCTCGCCCTGCCTCCTCTGTACCGCTCCCTCCCCCCCGGCCTGAGTGAGCCAGAGCCCCCGAATCAGCTGCTCCTTTAACCCCGTCCTGTGTGAGCGAAGAACAGACGCCCTCAGGCGACCTACACGCAGAGGCGGGTCTAAATCCAAAGCTGAACCCCGGGAGCTGTACGAACAAAGAAGAGAAAGGGAAATCTCTCCCAGCAGCCTCAGAAGCAGCGGATTAAAGCTCCACAAACAACTTGATGTACCTGCATCTGTTGAATACCTGAATAGACAACAAAGCATCCCAAATTCAGGAGGTGGACTTTGGGAGCAGGATATATTAATTTTTCCCCTTTTCCTTTTTTTGTGAGTGTATATGTGTATGCTTCTGGGTGAGATTTTGTCTGTATAGCTTTGCTTTCACCATTTGTCCTAGGGTTCGGTCCATCCATTTTTTGTTGTTGTTGTTTTTTTTTACTTAAAAAAATTTTTTTTTTCTTAATAAATTTTTTCTTAATAATTTTTTCCTAAATAATTTTTCTTATTTTTATTTTAAAAAAATAAAAATTTTTTTTCTTAATAATTTTTTCCTTATTTTTATTATAAAAAATTAATAAATTTATTTTAAAAATTAAAATAAATTTTTTTCTTAATAAAAATTTTTCTTAATAATTTTTTTTCTTATTTTTTATTATAACAGCTTTATTCTATTTTATTTTATTTTATCCTCTTTCTTTCTTTCTATTTTTTCTCCCTTTTATTCCGAGCCATGTGGATGAAAGGCTCTTGGTGCTCCAGCCAGGCATCAGGGCTGTGCCTCTGAGGTGGGAGAGCCAACTTCAGGACACTGGTCCACAAGAGACCTCCCAGCCCCATGTAATACCAAATGGCGAAAATCTCTCAGACACCTCCATCTCAACATCAAGACCCAGCTTCACGCAACGACCAGCAAGCTACAGTGCTGGACACCCTATGCCAAACAACTAGCAAGACAGGAACACAGCCCCATCCATTAGCAGAGAGGCTGCCTAAAATCATAAGGCCACAGACACCCCAAAACACACCACCAGACGTGGACGTGCCCACCAGAAAGACAAGATCCAGCCTCATCCACCAGAACACAGGCACCAGTCCCCTCCACCAGGAAGCCTACACAACCCACTGAACCAACCTTAGCCACTGGGAACAGATACCAAAAACAACGGGAACTACGAACCTGCAGCCTGTGAAAAGGAGACCCCAAACACAGTAAGATAAGCAAAATGAGAAGACAGAAAAACACACAGCAGATGAAGGAGCAGGGTCAAAACACACCAGACCTAACAAATGAAGAGGAAATAGGCAGTCTACCTGAAAAAGAATTCAGAATAATGATAATAAAGATGATCCAAAATCTTGGAAATAGCATAGACAAAATGCAAGAAACATTTAACAAGGACATAGAAGAACTAAAGAGGAACCAAGCAACGATGAAGAGCACAATAAATGAAATTAAAAATACTCTAGATGGGATCAATAGCAGAATAACTGAGGCAGAAGAATGGGTAAGTGACCTGGAAGATAAAATAGTGGAAATAACTACTGCAGAGCAGAATAAAGAAAAAAGAATGAAAAGAACTGAGGACAGTCTCAGAGACCTCTGGGACAACATTAAACGCACCAACATTCGAATTATAGGGGTCCCAGAAGAAGAAGAGAAAAAGAAAGGGACTGAGAAAATATTTGAAGAGATTATAGTTGAAAACTTCCCTAATATGGGAAAGGAAATAGTTAATCAAGTCCTGGAAGCACAGAGAGTCCTATACAGGATAAATCCAAGGAGAAACATGACAAGACACATATTAATCAAACTATCAAAAATTAAATATAAAGAAAACATATTAAAAGCAGCAAGGGGAAAACAACAAATAACACACAAGGGAATCCCCATAAGGTTAACAGCTGATCTTTCAGCAGAAACTCTGCAAGCCAGAAGGGAGTGGCAGGATATACTTAAAGTGATGAAGGAGAAAAACCTACAACCAATATTACTCTACCCAGCAAGATTCTCATTCAGATTCAATGGAGAAATTAAAACCTTTACAGACAAGCAAAAGCTGAGAGAGTTCAGCACCACCAAACCAGCTTTACAACAAATGCTAAAGGAACTTCTCTAGGCAAGAAACACAAGAGAAGGAAAACACCTACAATAACAAACCCAAAACATTTAAGAATATGGGAATAGGAACATACATATCGATAATTACCTTAAATGTAAATGGATTAAATGCTCCCACCAAAAGACACAGACTGGCTGAATGGATACAAAAACAAGACCCGTATATATGCTGTCTAAAAGAGACCCACTTCAGACCTAGGGACACATACAGACTGAAAGTGAGGGGATGGAAAAATATATTCCATGCAAATGGAAATCAAAAGAAAGCTGGAGTAGCAATTCTCATATCAGACACAATAGACTTTAAAATAAAGACTATTACAAGAGACAAAGAAGGACACTATATAATGATCAAGGGATCGATCCAAGAAGAAGATATAACAATTGTATATATTTATGCACCCAACATAGGAGCACCTCAATACATAAGGCAAATGCTAACAGCCATAAAAGGGGAAATTGACAGTAACACAATCATAGTAGGGGACTTTAACACCCCACTTTCACCAATGGACAGATCATCCAAAATGGAAATCAATAAGGAAACACAAGCTTTAAATGATACATTAAACAAGATGGACTTAATTGATATTTATAGGACATTTCACCCAAAAACAACAGAATACACATTTTTCTCAAGTGCTCATGGAACATTCTCCAGGATAGATCATATCTTGGGTCACAAATCAAGCCTTGGTAAATTTAAGAAAATTGAAATTGTATCAAGTATCTTTTCCGACCACAATGCTATGAGACTAGATATCAATTACAGGAAAAGATCTGTACAAAATACAAACACATGGAGGCTACACAATACACTACTTAATAACGAAGTGATCACTGAAGAAATCAAAGGGGAAATCAAAAAATACCTAGAAACAAATGACAATGGAGACATGACGACCCAAAACCTATGGGATGCAGCAAAAGCAGTTCTAAGAGGGAAGTTTATAGCAATACAAGCCTACATCAAGAAACAGGAAACATCTCGAATAAACAAACTAACCTTGCACCTAAAGCAATTAGAGAAAGAAGAACAAAAAAACCCCAAAGCTAGCAGAAGGAAAGAAATCATAAAGATCAGATCAGAAATAACTGAAAAAGAAATGAAGGAGACAATAGCAAAGATCAATAAAACTAAAAGCTGGTTCTTTGAGAAGATAAACAAAATTGATAAACCATTAGCCAGACTCATCAAGAGAAAAAGGGAGAAGACTCAAATCAATAGAATCAGAAATGAAAAAGGAGAAGTAACAACTGACACTGCAGAAATACAAACGATCATGAGAGATTACTACAAGGAACTCTATGCCAATAAAATGGACAACCTAGAAGAAATGGACAAACTCTTAGAAATGCACAACCTGCCGAGACTGAACCAGGAAGAAATAGAAAATATGAACAGACCAATCACAAGCACTGAAATTGAAACTGTGATTAAAAATCTACCAACAAACAAAAGCCCAGGACCAGATGGCTTCACAGGCGAATTCTATCAAACATTTGGAGAAGAGCTAACACGTATCCTTCTCAAACTCTTCCAAAATATTGCAGAGAGAGGAACACTCCCCAACTCATTCTACGAGGCCACCATCACCCTGATACCAAAACCAGACAAAGATGCCACAAAGAAAGAAAACTACAGGCCAATATCACTGATGAACATAGATGCAAAAATCCTCAACAAAATACTAGCAAACAGAATCCAACAGCACATTAAAAGGATCATACACCATGATCAAGTGGGGTTTATTCCAGGAATGCAAGGATTCTTCAATATACGCAAATCAATCAACGTGATACATCATATTAACAAATTGAAGGAGGAAAACTGTATGATCATCTCAATAGATGCAGCGAAAGCTTTCGACAAAATTCAACACCCATTTATGATAAAAGCCCTGCAGAAAGTAGGCATAGAGGGAACTTTCCTCAACATAATAAAGGCCATATATGACAAACCCACAGCCAACATTGTCCTCAATGGTGAAAAACTGAAACCATTTCCACTAAGATCAGGAACAAGACAAGGTTGCCCACTCTCACCACTATTATTCAACATAGTTTTGGAAGTGTTAGCCACAGCAATCAGAGAAGAAAAAGAAATAAAAGGAATCCAAATCGGAAAAGAAGAAGTAAAGCTGTCACTGTTTGCAGGTGACATGATACTATACATAGAGAATCCTAAAGATGCTACCAGAAAACTACTAGAACTAATCAATGAATTTGGTAAAGTAGCAGGATACAAAGTTAATGCACAGAAATCTCTTGCATTCCTATACACTAATGATGAAAAATCTGAAAGTGAAATTAAGAAAACACTCCCATTTACCATTGCAACAAAAAGAATAAAATATCTAGGAATAAACCTACCTAAGGAGACAAAAGACCTGTATGCAGAAAATTATAGGACACTGATGAAAGAAATTAAAGATGATACAAATAGATGGAGAGATATACCATGTTCTTGGATTGGAAGAATCAACATTGTGAAAATGACTCTGCTACCCAAAGCAATCTACAGATTCAATGCAATCCCTATCAAACTACCACTGGCATTTTTCACAGAATTAGAACAAAAAATTTCACAATTTGTATGGAAACACAAAAAACCCCGAATAGCCAAAGCAATCTTGAGAAAGAAAAATGGAGCTGGAGGAATCAGGCTCCCTGACTTCAGACTATATTACAAAGCTACCGTAATCAAGACAGTATGGTACTGGCACAAAACCAGAAATATAGATCAATGGAACAGGATAGAAAGCCCAGAGATAAACCCACGCACATATGGTCACCTTATCTTTGATAAAGGAGGCAGGCATATACAGTGGAGAAAGGACAGCCTCTTCAATAAGTGGTGCTGGGAAAACTGGACAGGTACATGTAAAAGTATGAAATTAGAACACTCCCTGACACCATACACAAAAATAAACTCAAAATGGATTAAAGACCTAAATGTAAGGCCAGACACTATCAAACTCTTAGAGGAAAACATAGGCAGAACACTCTATGACATAAATCACAGCAAGATCTTTTTTGACCCAGCTCCTAGAGAAATGGAAATAAAAACACAAATAAACAAATGGGACCTAATGAAACTTAAAAGCTTTTGCACAGCAAAGGAAACCATAAACAAGACCAAAAGACAACCCTCAGAATGGGAGAAAATATTTGCAAATGAAGCAACTGACAAAGGATTAATCTCCAAGATTTACAAGCAGCTCATGCAGCTCAATAACAAAAAAACAAACAACCCAATCCAAAAATGGGCAGAAGACCTAAATAGACATTTCTCCAAAGAAGATATACAGATTGCCAACAGACACATGAAAGAATGCTCAACATCATTCATCATTAGAGAAATGCAAATCAAAACTACAATGAGGTATCATCTCACACCGGTCAGAATGGCCATCATCAAAAAATCTAGAAACAATAAATGCTGGAGAGGGTGTGGAGAAAAGGGAACACTCTTGCACTGTTGGTGGGAATGTAAATTGATACAGCCACTATGGAGAACAGTATGGAGGTTCCTTAAAAAACTAAAAATAGAACTACCATACGACCCAGCAATCCCACTACTGGGCATATACCCTGAGAAAACCATAATTCAAAAAGAGTCATGTACCAAAATGTTCATTGCAGCTCTATTTAAAACAAAGCATAAATATGTGTGTGTATATATATATATATATATATATATATACACACACACACACACACGTGTTGTGTAAATTTATATATATATGAAACAAGACAAATGACACAGTGTTTGGTAAGGTGAAGGGTATAAAAGGTATAAAATATAGGTTTCTAATGCATTATTTTCTGAATCTTCCATAGGTTTATAAGATTATTAAAATTAAAATTTGGGAAAAATAAGTGCATTTTTTTTGGCAAAAGAAAATATGGGAATATATCTGTAAATTCATGCACATTTCCTTACAAATGAATTCTATGAGATATCTCATGAGCATATCACTTTAAAATCACATAAACTTTTTAAGGAAATTCTTCTCAATGCATTATTTGATAACCTTGACAACTAAATTTGGCCAATCTCCTTGACAAATACAGATCCAAACACCAAACCAAAATATTAGCAAACTGAGTCCAACAATGTATAAAATGTACTTAAAAAAAAAAAAAAAGCCAGAGGTGGGAAGGGTGTTATCTCAAGAATGCCTTGTTGAAATACTATTAGAAGATTAATATATTCACATTATCAAAGGAGAAAGATCATGATTATGACAGGAGATACACGCATGTGCGCACGTACGCGTGCGCCTACACACACACACACACACACACACTAAATAAACTTCTTTTTATCCATTCCAGATAAAAACTTTTATCACACTAGGAATAGAAGACAATTCCTTAAACAGGATAAATAGTATGTACAAAAACCTGCAGTAATTGTCATATTTAATGGGCAACATTTAGCATCATTAACAACAGATAGTGAACAAGGACTTATGATGATGAATGGGCCTGACAGTTTCCTGCCCTTGACCTTCTCCACTTCAATGCTCTTATCAGGGATTTGTGTAAAGATAGATAAGGCAACATTTCACATTTGAGTAAGATTCAGAATTTGGAAGGATATAGTGACAGGAAAGTCAATATTCCAAGTGATCTCAACTAGCAGAAATGCTTGGCCCAAATGAGCAAAATGGAATTTAACAGATATCTTCAACTGAGGCTCAAAATCAACTATATTCATGCAGTATACACATGTAGTATGTGGGAGAATCTGTTTGCTAAGAGGTGATGTGAAAAAAGTAGCAACAAATTAACTGCTACAAGCTCAATATAGGTTAAAAAAAAAAAAATGTAATAAAGCTACAAAAAAACCCCCAAGAAACAAAAAAGAAAAGAAGAAGAAAAGAGGCAAACTAATCATGGTCTCTATTAAGAAAAGTGTTCTATTTAGAAATAAGTACCAGGATTGAGGCAGACCTATGTTGCACCCCTATCTTACTACATCAGAATATGTGTGCTCTCAATAAAATCACCTGATATCTGTGGCACCATTTTCAGTAGGACAGTGTTTCAAAAGGACATTGGCTCTTGCATGGAGTGTGGTTCAGAGGGTAAGGAATCTAAAACTCATGTTCCACCAGAAAGGATTAAAGGAGTGGAACATATTATACTTGAAAAGTCTCTTGGAAAAGAGGTGGAGCATGCTTCAAATAATAGAGAATGTTGAGAGCTCACTGTAAGTTAGAGTATGTATCAGGTACTTTATATGTTAATCTACCCAAATCCTAAGAGGTAGATACTAATAAGCCAATTTTATGAAAGAGGATACTCTCAGAAATTAATTTTGATCAAGACACCCAAAGTCAGCAATGAGTACACGCTCACTTTTATTTAATTCCAAAGCATGAGTTTGCTTATTACATTGTTCTACTCTGTCTAGGCTATTTGAAGGGTTGTAATGTGGAAGAGACAGATAAGTTTGTTGTTGCTCAATAAGAAAGAGGAATAGTGAGTGTAATAAAATCCAGTTGCTTCAAAAAGGGTTACCCTAAAAATCTTTTATGCCAACAGTCCACCAACAAATGACAAGCAGGCACTGCAAACCCATATGTCTATGAAAGTTCACTTCTTCCATATTAATTAAAATAAGTGATTTTAAAGTAATTTATGTTTTGACATCATTTTGATATTGACATTACCAGTGCATACCTAAAAAGAAAGCAACAGGGCTTTCCTGGTGGTGCAGTGGTTAAGAATCCACCTGCCAATGCAGGGGACATGGGTTCGAGCCCTGGTCCAGGAAGATCCCACATGCCGTGGAGCAACTAAGCCCATGCACCACAACCACTGAGCCTGCGTTCTAGAGCCTGCGAGCCACAACTACTGAGCCCTCATGTCACAACTACTGAAGCCCACGTGCCTAGAGCCCGTGCTCTGCAACAAGAGAAGCCACTGCAATGAGAAGTCCGCGCACTGCAACGGAAGAGTAGCCCCCGCTCGCCGCAACTAGAGAAAGCCCGCGCGCAGCAGTGAAGACCCAACACAGCCAAAAATAAAAAATAAATAAATAAATAAAATAAAATAATTTTTTTAAAAAGCAACATTATAGCATTAATATGCGAGTCAGGAGACTTAATTTCTTTGTTTTAAAGTAGGTCTGGGACTTTGGATGAGTATCATAATCTCTACTAGATTCATTTTTCTCATGCATAGAAGGAAGATACGTGCACAGCTGGTTGATTTCTAAGGTTTCATTCTTCTGCACAATTATGTGATTTTAAGACCACCTACAAAAAAGCTTCTGCATGATTGATTATAAGTCAGAGTTCATTTTCATTTTGCCTGTTTTAACAAGTTGTATGAAATGAGTGATCAGGCCTCAAGTGTGTTCAGGTGAAATTCAGTTACAGGTATAAATATCATGTAGCTTTAAAAATTTTTTGGTATTTGCAAATGAAAATGTGGAATAAAATCTCTAATTTATACCTATTAAGAATAAAATAATTTGTGAGTATCAAAGTATGAATTAATTATAAATTTAAATATTTAATTATTTGAAACACTTTCTACTTCTAAGAAATAAATGCATATCTCGTTAAAATTCCCTTGATACCCCTTGACCCCTTAGTGATGACCACAAACAGGAAGGAAGAGATTATTTCAGTATGCCCTTGGCCTGTGTAAACATGCTATTGTGATTTCTATATTTGGCTCTCTAACATGGTCTCATCTTACAAGAATGGAATGATTATTGTGAACTAAGACATAGAAACGTTGTAAGAAAGGGACTCAGTAATTTATTAACTTTGCCGTGGGGTTCCAAATAATAGATGAGATTTTGGACAGATGGGCTTCTCTTCAGGAATTTTCCTGTTAATGTTGTAGTTGCCTATACTGGACCTTCATATGGAAGCCTGAAGTCACCATATAGAGGAAGAAATGATCCAGGTACCTTTTTTAAAAGTTTTCCAAAAGAAAATATTAATGTTTCATACGGAGTTTCATTGATGAGTACATACTATTTTTCAAAAGCAATTATTTATTTCACACACATCATGAAAGATTAGTTACCAACAATCTTTGGATAATAGCATACCCACTAGTGTCAGAAATAATTCTGAAAACTTGCCAGGTCTTAGTGTCATCAGTATGATTACCAACTGGCCGTATTTGTGAAGTATAAAAGACCATTTTAAATGTATATTAACTCTCTCAGTCTAAAAATCACTTTTTCCCCAAATTTATAATAAATTTTTGACTAAGTAATACAGAGTTAATATAATGAAATTTGGTTGTGATTATTTAAAAATTTTTTGTGTGTCCAATAGTGGTTCTTAATTGATACTGTATTTGTCCATGACACATATGCTGGTACAATTCTGGAAAATTCTTTACACACTTTTTAAATTATTCTCATGGTAGATAACTGAAATTAAATGAAAATTATCTAAACTATTTTTACTTCATTGTAGAAATCATAGATATTATAGCATTATGTAAGGAAATGTAATTGATAGTCAGAAATGAGACATTCTTTTCTCATTCTCACATTTTCTCCAAAGTTTTTCCCCCCAGTATTTCCACTCTAGTTGAAGAAAATGCAGTATTAAACACACCTGAATGGACAAGTACTGGAATTCCTAATGGGCCTACTGGTTTTCCTCCCACTTCGCCGTAACTCTGAAATTTTCCATACAGCAAAATTGAGAACATATATTTAGAGAAGATATTCTACAAATCTTTCAGCTGTGTAGGATGATGCTACAATTTCTAATGCCTACTTCTACTGTTGGAGTTTTTTAAAAAACTACCAAGAACAGTTTTATAATCTTATTGGACAACTTTTCTTTCAAAGTGATG
Source organism: Eubalaena glacialis (assembly GCF_028564815.1). Taxonomy (NCBI): domain Eukaryota; kingdom Metazoa; phylum Chordata; class Mammalia; order Artiodactyla; family Balaenidae; genus Eubalaena; species Eubalaena glacialis. The sequence continues at coordinate 24,369,350 of NC_083723.1, read as the reverse complement.
CACAGCCTGGAGCAAAATAGCAAATTATATAAAGCCAGCAAACCAAGATACTGTGCAAAGCTCCTTGATTTACTCGTCACTGTCACAAACAAATAACGCTCAGCCATGCAAAATAATACAGCCAGTTGTCTTCCGAAAGCATGAGGTGAGATTTTAATATGATTTTCATTTTAATCTCAAATGTTTCATTCTTGGACATGGCAGCCTCTGTTAAATGAAACAGTTATGCCCAATCTGTGAGTTCCTGTTTGATTACATTAAAAGTCTATGAAGAAAGATTAGCAAATTGCTGAGACTGATTTTGCATTTATCAACTTTGTTGCCGGATTTCACACTGTGTGGTGTGGACCACACTACCCTAAAACCATAAAGCCAAGTATGCTGGAGGTTTACCCAAGAGGAGGAATCGATAAATCATCACCGGCTATAAAATCTTATTTCCCATAGCTTCACCGTTCTGATTCCCTCAATATCCTGTAAGGTGGGCAGCTCTTTCAGATAAGTGCGGAAACTGGACATATTTAAATATGCCTAAGAAAAAAAAACTTTGCATATTTAAATATGCCTAAGGAAAAAAAAAGTAGAATTAGATTGAGGTGTCGTTATGTCTGTTCATCACAGCTTAAGAAAACATGGAGTCAGGCAGAAATGATTCTATGTGAAGAAACTGATACAAAACACAGAGGACAAAATTGTATTTTTCAAGCATTCAATATGAGTTTAAAGAATGTATTTGTTTCATTGAGATTCTACTATTAGGCACTGTTCTAGGTGCTTCAGATACGTAAGTGAACAAAACAGGCTAATTTCCCTGCCCTTGTTGAATTTACCTTGCAGTCTTGGAAGATAGACAGGAAAAGTTAAAAACAACATGTGAATAATTTGTAACTTTGTAGAATGAGATAAGTGCTGGGAAAAAAGTGGGGTAAGGAAAGGAAGATAGCGGGTGACAGTGGGGTTAAAAGTTTAAATAGGGTAGTCAGGGTCCTCTGATTCAATATGGATTTTCATATAATTTGAATAAAATTCTGAGATTCAGGGTTACCAGAAGTCATATTATTTTTGCTCACATAAAGTCATACTAGTTTTGGTAAAACAAGGCAGTTGATTGCCATGCTGGTAAGGGATATGTTTATGTCTGTTAATTAGTTTTTCTGAATTTGGGTTTCTCCTGGAAATTCTTTAAATTGCCTTAGTTGTGCTACTTTGAAATTTGTCCAAAATTAACAAGCACACAGACTTTGAAGATGTCCTGTGACCCAATTTCACAGTAATGTATCAAGGCCTTTGCTTCTCTTAAGGATACAGAAATTAGTATAAGACTAAAAATTTACTCATTGGCATGTTATATCAGGTCCTTGGTCAATATCATATTTCAATGATATTCACATATTTCACATATTTCATTGATGAATGGTAATTATAACCTGAGGATACATTTTAAAAGATATGATTTCATATCAATTATAAAACACTGAGTTTTCCTCAATGCTTTAGAGTTTAGTGATTCTATATAAAACTTTTATGAACAAATGTGTATTATCAGGTTTTACCAACTCATGGTGACTCCCTGATTTTCTCCCATCTATAAAACCAGAACATCCAAACTTCAAGAAATTGCCTGACATCACTAAAAAGTCTACAAATAACAAATGCTGGAGAGGGTGTAGAGAAAAGGGAGCCCTTCTACACTGTGGAAAACAGCATGCAGGTTCCTCAGAAAACTAAAAATAGAATTACCATATGATCCAGCAACCCCATTCCTGGGCATATATTCAGACAAAACTCTAATTCAAAAAGATACATGCACCCCTATGTTCATAGCAGCACTGTTCACAGTAGCCAAGACATGGAAAGAACCTAACTGTCCATCGACAGATGAATGGATAAAGAAGATGTGGAACATATGTACAATGGAATATTACTCAGCCATAAAAGAGAACGAAATAATGCCATTTGCAGCAACATGGATGCAAGTAGAGATGATCATACTAAGTGAAGTAAGTCAGAAAGAGAAAGACAAATACCGTATGATATCACTTATGTGTGGAATCTAAAATATGACACAAATGAACCTATCTATGAAACAGAAACAGAATAAGGGACATAAGGAACAGACTGGTGGCTGCCAAGGGAATGGGGGTGGGAGAGGGATGGATTGGGAGTTTGGGATTAGCAGATGCAAACTATTATATTTAGAATGGTTAAACAACAAGGTCCTACTGTATAGCACAGGGAACTATATTCAATATCCTGTGATAAACCATAATGGAAAAGAATATGTAAAAGGATGTGTGTGTGTATATATGTATGTATGTGTGTATGTGTGTGTATATATATATATATATATATATATATATATATATATATATAAATGGGTCACTTTTCTCTACAAAAGTAATTAACACAACACTGTAAATCAACTATACTTCAATTTTAAAAAAGTTGCCTGAATTTGCTCCTTCCCCACCCACATCCCTTACATGTTTAGGACTCATAGATGAGTAAAAAAATTGAAAGTTTGTTTTTATGGTCTATCCATACCCTACATATTATAGTAGTTTTAATCAAATTCTCTCATCATTTTCACTCTCAAGAGTCATATTCCTTTTTAGTCTCTTTTCATACAGTTGCCATTTTTATTCTATTAATCATTTTGAACATCCTTATATGAATTCTCCTGAGTCCCATTGCATTTATCCTTACAAATCACTTCAAATTGATTTTGGTTTGTTGTCATTTAAGAGTCAATGTTCTTTTTCCACATGGACATTCAGTTGCTCCCACATCATTTGTGTAATACATGTAGGGTATCTTTAGACTGTTCTGTTTTACAAAACACTGCAACGTTTCTTATGACCTTGATTCTCAGATAACATCACTTTATGTTTTATTCTGTGTTGTAGTTTGCAAATGATTTCATGCGTATTATGTCATTATGGTCTTCTAATAATCTTGAGGTAAGTATTCTCAGTTTATAGATGAGGAAACTAAGAGGTTAAAGGATTTACTGAAGATCTCTCTCTCTCACACACACACACATGCACGCACACACACACACACACACACACACATGAGCACACACACAAGCACAGAGCCAAATCCTCAAATCTAAGTAATCACACTTTATTTCAGTACTTCTTGGTTTTCACTTCCCAAATAAATACGCCTTACGGGTAAAGGAGACTCAAGAAATATGCTCAAAAGGCCTTGAAGCATAGCCTGAAATAATCACTGATCTTTTCATTAAAAGTTCATGTTTTAAATTTTTTAAATCATGTGAATTTTGTATCTTTCTACATGTTTGCCAACCATATCGAAATAAAGTTGTACATTGCATATCATCAACTAAATAGATGTCCCAGATAAATGCAACTGGTTCTCTATGACATTACCGCCACCCCGCCCCTCGCCCAGGAATGTGTAATCCATTTTGAGACATTCCTATATCACTGTTATCCCACATTCTCTTTAGGTTTGCTTAGTATTATTAACAACTTTCCTATGCTTAAATCAAAGAGAGAGTGCCTGTATAGCAAGGTAAACATAATGACAAAAACAAGAGCCCATCCTTCAATCAAAATAGTCTTTGAACTCTTCTGGAAATAAAAGATTATTGTCTCAGGTTTTGTTTTTCCTTGCTATTTAATCAAATAGGATATAGGAGGAGACATTCTGGGAGAATGAGAGTGATATAGAGACTATGAAGTTGGGACCATTTTGGGGGCGAGTTGCAAACCCAGGAGATAGAAGCGTTCCAAATTATGTTTGAATGCAATAGAATTTTTTCCTGATGGTATACACTTCTTGTTTTAGAAAATACACTCCACCTTGGAGCCAGACCTATATCTGAATCTAATATCAAAATAGAGGGGTTGCTACTATCTTTGAAAGTAGACAACTAATAATACCTTTCAAGACTTGATGGATTACTCTCCTTTTTATGTAGGAGAGGTGTCTGTAAAAGATTTACCCACAAGAAAGTGATAGTCACAGGTTTTAATATCTATATGAACTTGGTGTATCAGTTGACAACACTCCTATCTTTCTGTTGCAGGAGCAGGAGAATCTGGAAAAAGTACCATTGTGAAACAAATGAAGTAGGTATTTTAAACGTTTAATATTTGATTTCTGTCTGTCGGTGTATTTGCCCATTACAAAAATAAATACTTTTGGAAAATCTGATGGATAGTCTCTAAATCACAGGTAGTGGCAGAGCTGTCACATTTCCTGTGCAAATATTCCTCCTATCCTTCAGCAGAAAGCCTAACAGATGAGTAATACTGTAATTTCCATTTTTCTTTTGCATTTTGCCTCTCAAACTTAATAGCAATTATGTTTTAAATATATTAGTATAGGTATGATTTATGGTCTTAATATTGTTAGCATAAGCCATAAACATTTCAAAATATGTCAGTGATCCATTTGAATTTAGGAGGAAACAATATTTTTAACTTAATTGGCAGTTGGTATATCTGGGAATGAAATGCATATTTAAAGTTTTTACCATCACGGATTTCAATTTATTTTTGCATTTATTTTCTCTACATTTTTTTCTCTTTCTAATAAAATACATAGACCTGAATTTCTTAATAAGGACATTATGAACACAAAAATGCTGTAATTCAAGAATGCGATGTTTAAATGAGTAAAATGGCATTGATAAGGGGAGATGAATATGTGAAATCTCATGGCTCTGTCACTGCTGGAGAATTTTAAAGGAACATTATTGCTAGAGGAGAAGAAGATAATGAAAAATAAGCTCAAAAATGATTATGTTTGAGGATCTTGTTCTTTGGAACATATCCTGTGAGGGGATGATCCTAGTTCATGCTGAAATTATCTGTTTGTAATCTAAACCAGGTTCTTTTCCTTCTTCCTAGGTAATAATGTCATGTACGTTCCATAACAACCAGTATTTAAGTCCCACTTTTGAAATCTTCTGTCACCTCTATCTGCAACAAATTTTTGACCTTTTTTCCTGTCTTTGAAGAACAGGACTTCTTGATCATGATCTCCAATCACGCTGCTTTGGGGGTCTCAGCTCCATCCTGCCCCCAGGTCATCTCACATTCCCTTATAACACCACGGCTGTGTTCACCTGTTCTTTTCCTTCAGGTTGTAATCATGCTTGGATCCCTCTTACCTTTCTTACCTCTCTGTTCTCTATGGGGTTAAATGCAGTTAAAACAACAACCACAACTATTTGGCTATATAAAAATTAAAACAAAGAAAAAATAGAAAACTAGAAAAATATCTATAATAAATATGATAGATAAATGATGAATATACAGATTAAGAACAACAATAAGCTGCCCAATATATAGAAATAGGATAAGACTATGAATCAACAGTTCAAAGACAAAATTCAAATATCTATTAAATATATATTTTTAGTTTAACTTCACTAATAAAAAGTAAATAAAAATTAAAGCAATAATGAGTTATTTTTCATCTTAGTAAATTAGTGAACAATAATTTAAAAATAATATTACCCAATAGGGTGAAGTTTTGAGAAGTGAATATTTCTCATGACTACCTGTAAAATTATATGCTACAGAAAAATTGTAGAAATAATTTTTGTAATATACACAGGAAGCTGGGAAAATAATTATTGATTTTCTAAATACATTTCTGATCATTTTAATAATGAAATAATTTAAATGTTAAAATGTATAAACATAAAATAATGTAAATATGAAAATACGGAAATTTATGTACAAAGATATTTATATCAGTCTTATTTAAAACAATTAAATATGGGAAAGAATAAAGTACTTTAAAATAAAACACAAGCAAATAGATTGTGAAATTATAGGACTATTTACCCTTCAATTAATATTTTACATTCATTACAAGTTATATGTAGGTGAGAAACTCCTAATAAAAGAAAATACTTACATTAAGTGAAAAACCAAGATACAAGATTGCACAGAAATCTTTATCTTTATCTTATCTATTTATGATAAAATAGATAATTTTTTAAAGTGGGAAAACACATACTGATATTGAAAAAATTTTCTGTCAGTAGTAGGATTTAAAGTAACATTGCACTTTTATTTTGAATATTGCTGAGCTTTTCACATTTTCTACAATGAGCAAATATTACTTCTATTATTAAAAAAGCATCATTCTCCTCCTTCTGCCCCATCCCTCTTTTCTTGTCTCAGTAGAGTTTCCATTAAGAATAGTCAACACTAGCTCTCTTCTTCCACTTTCCATCTGTCCTTCAACCATTTCCATCGCTCTTGCCTCTGGCACGTCACAGAAATTGCCCTTATAAATGTCAGTTATGATTTCCTAATTGCCATTTTTTAGGAAGTGATCATGAGTCCTTATTTTAATTCCACTTGACTTCATTGAGTTTTTCCCTCTTAAAACTTTACCCTGGCTTCTAGGATCACTCCCTTTCCCAGTTCACCTCCAAACTCTACTATCCTCCCGGATTCTTTGACTACATCTTCACTGTTGGTGTCTCTACTGTATCAGGTCCTCTTCTCTGCTTACTCTACGCCTTCATCACATGAAAATCACTGAAGTCCACTGATTTTCACAATCATCTTCAAGGGGACTGTCCCAGAATATTTCTTCCAAACTCAGACACTTTATCTGAACTAGGGAAGCAGATAATATCTACCTCTATATTCTATGGATAGGTCTAAATCAGAATAAACAACATTAAACTTATCTGTCCCTCTGGCCTGTAGTCCCCTACAATGAATCACAGCAACAGCAGCCTCTAAAGAAATAAATCTAGGTGTAGTTATACTGACCCCTCACTCTCTTACCAAGTTATGCTACATCTATGTAAGGTATGTTTCCCAACATGTCACTTAACCCTACTGTCACTGCCTCTGTTCAAAACCTCAGCATTTCTGACCTGGATTAATAATGGCATCTTGCTGTGTTGTTTCTACTTCCCCCTCTCTTCCTTCCACTGCATTATCCACACTGCCACCAACTGATCTCTGAAAAAATGATTGTATCTCCTTCATAAATTTAACGCTTCACCTATACTATCAAGATGAAACTCCTAGACGTGGTAAATCAACAGTTCAGAATCCAGCTCTTGCCTATCTCTTCATCCTAACATCCCATAATTTCCCCCTTCCTACTTTCTGCTTCAGAAATGCTGGGCGTAAACAGTTCTATGGACTACCATGCTATGGGTGACAATACAGCTTAGTGGCTAAGATCCCAGGCTCTAAAAGCAGACTGTGTTTGTTGAACAGCTGTACTACACACTGACATTGTAAGCCAGGGATAGCGTCTTAATGTATCTATGCCTACGTTTCTTACCTGTAAAATGTAGGTGATAATTTTACCTACTTTAAACTAGGGCTTATTGTAAGAAAAAAGACACAGAAAACACTTAAAACAATGTTTGGCACATACTGAAAGCTTGATCATTGTAAGCATCTATTTGGTCACACTGATCCTTCTGCCTAAAATGTTCTTTTTCCTTTTGACTATCTGGAAATAACTATTTATCCTTGAAAAATCAGCTGATCGTCACTGCTGCCAGGCAGTCTCCCCTGATCCCTTACAACCACTCCCAATAGAGTTGATCACTAGTTTTCTAGTTCATCATACCACCTGCCAGTATTTTTGCTATACATTATCACACTGTACAAAAATAAGATTTCATGCCCTACCTTCCTATAATCTACTACTCTCCAACAGAACTTTCTGCGGTGACAGGAATGTTACACCTGTGCTCTCCATATGTGGCTAGTGTGATTGAGGAACTAAACTTTTAATTTTACTTAATTTTATTTAACATGTCTGGTGGCTACTGTATGAGACAATGGAGCACTAGTCTGTTTTTAGGGAGGAGGGACTTTTATAATTCATTCATTCTCTTCAGTGTATGAAATATGTTACTGAAAATGCCCAGTAAATGCTTATTAAGTTGAACAGATCTAGGAATGAACTTCCAGGTAGAGAGCTCTGCCTCACAGCAATTGCAGTCCTTAGAAAAGCAACATTGCTTAAGTCCTACTACAACTGGATTTTGTTAACTGTGCTTTTGTCAGTTTGCTTGGTGATAGATATTTCCTCATCCTTTGAGAAAACGATAGCGATCAGAATCTGTTCCAGGAAGAAAACCTAAATGCCCCCAAGTTTATTTATAATTGCCTTTTAAATTTAATAATTAAAGTAATATTCTAATTTCAATTTTTGACAGAGAACTGGGATTTCTTTAATGAACTTATTCCTGATCTATCCATAAAGACATTTTACCGTTTTTTTTCTACAGCCTTTAATTGACTATTTTGTTCACTTATTTAAGTTATTTAATTGTTTGCTACAGCAGGACAAACATGGCCATTTTTGAAGTAGAAATACAGCCATTACTGGCAATCAAATATTAAAAACAATAAATAATAGGTATAGGTACTGCCTTTACTCCTTTCACTAAGAGTCCTTGTATTTGAAGGTTTTAATATCTTGGGAGGCATTTGTGTTGTTTTTTCCCCCTATGCTAAAGCCTCTATGTGTATGGATGCAACACAAATCTTTAGTAATATGTCATTCAAATGATGCCTAATGAACACACAAGCACTTTTAAAAGCAATAAGAAAAAAACAAAAACAAAACAGAAAGGAACCAGAACATATTATGCAAAAAAGTGATTAGCATACACAAAGACCTTAACTTTCAATAGGTGTGTATTCCAAAACTAGTAGTAAAACTTTGAGTTCTGATTGAATGAGTGGAAGGGAAAGAAGAGTTCAGCCAAATGAAATGTCTAGGCATTTCAACTTTGAGAACTCAGTGGCACGTACACACATGGAACAGTGACAATGGATTTAACAGAGGGTAATTACCGCCATTAAAGAGGGTGCCTTTGTTACTGTTATAAATAGAAAATAGGCACTCCTATTTTCCAGTGTGTCTTAAGTGATAGGACAAGATGTGAATGTTATGCTAAATTACTTCATTTCCTCTGGACATCATGTTATAAACACTACAGAAAGTTTCAGAACTCTGTGTATATCTTTGTCCTCGGAATCTTGAAATCTTTCTCTTGAAAAGAAATAACCTTGCTAAGTAAAAAGCTAATTACTGACCCTTAAGAGACAACCTAGTATAATCCCCTTATTTAAAGATGTAAAAAAAAGAAGGGCCAGAGAGGATTAGCAAGTTGACCTGCATTAAATAGCCAGAGTTTAGGGCAAAACCCACTTTTCCTGGCTTCCATTATAGTGCTTTTCCCTATACAAGGATTTTTGTAAAAATATTTTTAACAATTAGGATTATTTCTTTTATTTTCTTTCTTCTAAGCAATAATAGTTCCTCAAACAGGCTTTCCTTCTGCAGTCCTTTGAGGATGATTTAGCAATGTTTGAATTTGCATGTGTAATATTCCATTTATTTGCATCACAAACTTGCCAACTGCTACTTAAATATATTTTTTGTTTCATGCAGCCCCATGTTTGCAAATCACTGATGCCAGTCATCACTAAATACCTGAAATGTGTTGGTTAAGAGTCTTAATGATCTGGCATGCAGGTGGAGTGAAAATAGACTCTGTACATTGCTGCCATTATGCTAACTACAAAATAGAAATAAATGTCATTTATTCAAACCCTCCATTAAATGGTGTAAACAGAGTAACTTAAGCACCACTAAGCAATTGACATAACTTCTTAGGAGTACTTATGTCCTCAACTATCAAGCATCACAGTTGTCAGGTACTACATAGCTCATATTTTGATTTCAATTAATGTAGATTATAGCAGTTTCAATCACATTCTTCAGTATTTGATTTTAAGATTAATACACTCTCTACCTGGCTTAAACTGTTTATTCAACAGATAATTGCTAAGCACTTTGCTTATGTGTGGCTTTCAGAGATCTGGTGTCCTATGGCTTTCAATTTAGCTTTCAATTTACTTACACAGTTTACATATTTCAATTTATTTTATACAGTTTGTACATCATCACACAGATTGCCATTCAAAGAGAGAAAGTATCCTAACCAAAAATATACATGAACTTTATTAGTCACTGGTTCTGTAAGTCTGGACAAGTTACTTAAGTTTCAGATTTTTCATCCACAAAGTGTTAGTGCTTTCATCATTAAATTACAATGACTATTACAGGAGGAAGCAAAACCATAAGAAACCCACATAAACACAAAGTATTGAAGAATGTAAGCTCCCAGGAAATATTAGGTATTTTTACTTTCCAATAATCCCATTGAATGCAGGCTCATTAACACTTATGTATTGAAGTCTACACATCCAATACCAGTTGAAAAAGTTTTTTTTCATTAAACTATTATTTATATGGCAGACATCTGACTGGACACTAGGAATATACTGAGGAATCAGCAGTAAATGAGATGGAAATAGTATTTGCCCTCTAGAGAAGAAAGATTGGTGTTGAACAAGTAATTACAAAGCATGAGCTATTTCAAAAGAGCAGCATAGCTGGATATGGAGCTAAATCCCCCTCATGTGTAGAGAGAATTACTGAGAAAGGGAAAACTATCACTAATGAGGATGGGGCGGAACTAATAAATTTCCCTTCGGAAATGTTGAGTTTGTAATTCTGTGAGCTATCCACATGTATGAACAGTTGAAAATGTGCATTTGAAGTTCAAAGGGGATATTTGGTTAGAGACTTAAGTCTCAGTGTTACTGCCATACCCTTACACTAAGGCATATAATTTACACTAAGGAAGGGGATGGGATGGAAGAGATCAAGGGCTTAGATTGAGAAGAGAAGGGCACTAAGGAGAATGGAGACTTAGGTAACAATGTTGAAAAACTACAACATTTTCCGGTCATTTGAGAGGAATAGGAAACTTTGGAGAAAATGATGGAACAGTAAGAAGAAAACCAGGAGAATATGGAATCACGGAATTTGAGTGAAGTGCTCCAAAGGAAGGTGATCTAAATTGAAAGGTCTTAAGAGGTCAAGAAGGTAGTATATTTAAAAGAATCTAATGGATTTAATAATGTAGAGATTATGGGAGAGGTTTCAGAAAAGTTGTGAATGCAGAATCCAATGAAGTGCGTTCAGAAATGAGTAGATATGAGAACAGTTTAAAGAACTATCGCTGAGGAGTATGAGAGAGAGAGAATCTGTAGTTGAAGGGGAATACAGCTAAAGGGGGGTCATTCTTGTTTCTTTTGGTTTAATGTTTGATAAACTAATTTCATGAGTATATAACTTTTAAAGAGGGTAAAGTTGAAGAAACAAGAGGGGGAAATAATAAAGGCATTTACTTACTCTCTCTGAATATTACTATATTCTATTTTAGAGCATCTAAAGCAATCACTAGACCAACATAAAAGGATGCTGAAAATTAACAACACTTTAATTACACATTTTGGGTGTTGTGACCATCTTTGACATAGCACCCTATGAAGTGAATCCTATAATTTCAACTAAAGAACACTGATTCCTCAAGATGTTCTCTGATAAAAGTTCTGTAATCAAATAAGTTTGGGATACATATGTACTATAACAACTTATTGGAAATTTACCAACAGTATTTGTAAGCAAAGGCTCTGAAAATCCTGTAGTTAAAACTTGGTATTCTGAACCTGGCAGTTCTGCAAATTATTAGGCTATAATATCCTGTCCTTCCATTGATATATCAATATTTTTTCCGCTATCTTTTGAAGTATGATTCTAGGGTTCAGAATGAGTTCCACAAGTTTCTAGGATCATGTGAGGTCCCTAATATTGATGAAGAAAGTCTGAGTAACTTGTTGAGGAAACATGTATTTCACTTTCTATGCAACATAATTCTAGAACTATCCAACATTAAGAGAATGAGCTATTCTAGAACCACCATAATTCCCAAGCTTTTCCAAATACATGATAGGGAAATAAAATTTCTTTAGGATGCCACTCATACCCACTGTGAATTATTTGAAACTTTTGGAAAATTATTAGACATCCCTTAAAACTTCTCTAGAACATGAGGTCTGAGCTAATTAGTATATTCATTTTACTGATTCATCCATTCAACAATATTTCAGGGACATGTACTATGTGTTAGGTCTTTCTTGGTTTTAAGGATATGGAAATGAACAAACAATAAAATCTCTGCCTTCATATGCTTATAGTCTAATATAAAAGATATAAAGAACTGTGTACTATATAGGTAGCAATAAGTGCTATGAAGAAAAATCAAGGAGGTTAAGGGGCTAGAAAGTGATGAAAGAATGAAAGAAAGGGTGGTAGGGAAGGCATTCTTGAGGAGGTGGTATTTGGGAAGAGATGAAGATTTGGGAAGATTTCAATGAAGTAGGAAGTGAGTCACAGGAAACGCACGAAGAGATCAGCCATTCTCAAAAGCTCTGAAATGGGGGCTTGGTGAGTTCAAGGAATAGTAAGGAGTCCAGTGTGTCTTGAGGAAAGAGGGACAAAAGTGCAGGGGTAGGGGGGAGGCAGGAAATAAAATTAGAAAGGAAGACGTGGCTAAAAATGTAGAGCCTTGTGAGCCACAGTAAGGAATTTGGAATTTTATTCTGAGTTTGATGGGAAATTACTGGAGTTTTTTTTTTTTTTTTAATCTGGAAGTAAGAAAATAGGTAGGAGTTTGATGTTCAATCAATTTGGCTGTTATATAGAAGACTGTTCATAATAGCTGTTAATTTTGGTGTGATGTATTTCAAAAATTCAAATTTCATTGGTGGGCCCAATTCCTTAAACAATATCAATTTGGACTCTTTAATTATCATCAACCCTTTGATAACTGTAGAAGAACTTCAAGAATTGAATTGCAGTATGTCTAATACGATATTATTTATGGTTAAAAAAATATGTTGCCAGGGATTCTCAACTCAGGCTGCACATTTGAGACACCTGGGAGATTTTTAAAACTACCTTTGCAGACCGTGACACCTGGAGATTCATACTCATTTTGTTTGGGTTGGGGTCCTGGTATCGATATTTTTTAAAAAGTACCCCACATGTTCACAATATGCAGCCTGGTTTGAAAATCACCACCATCGACTTTACCTCTGCATGCAGTACACTAAAATATAAAAGGTCTTGAAAGACAAAACCAAACTGATAGGATGGCTTGCCCTTGGGGAAGCTAATAATAAATGATGATCAAAGAGGACTTTATGACATTTAAATGCTCAAGGTGAGACTATATTCTTGATACCTCTACAAATAAAGTATATGTAAATTTAAAATGGTGACTATTTAAAAGAATGAAAGAGTATATAATAGCTTGTTTTGTAAAGCTTACAAGGCATGTGATTTTTTTCCCTTTAGGGACAATACTGTTTGAGCAGCTGTTGCACTGCATATTTGTCCTAAATGGCACTTTAGTATGGAAGGAGGCAAATAGGATGATGCCAGCAAAGTGATCGGATCATATTTCACTAATTTGCACTTTTCTATCACATCAAACTAATCGGGAAGAAGGATTTTAAAGTTCACCTTTTGTTGATGCAATAAAATAGGATCAAAGCCCTTGATTTGGGCCAGTTAAAGTTTGTGGCCTAGTGGTCATCTGATCAGTTTGGTTTGGCAATAAAATCCGATTGCGAAGAAAGATGAAATAAGGTTTTTAGTCTCAACAGAGCCTCTCTTTAACAATGAGAGATATACCCTTAGTTCTTCATGCAAAGAGCAGATTTTTAGTAAAATGGTGACAGAAGCCTGCCATAGATTTCAAATAATAATAAATTGAATTATATCAGAAAGTCATCAGGTTCTTATTGGACATACTTCACTAGTATCCACCTGATTTTGCAGAAAATACATTTGGGTTTGACTCTTCAATGCTTATTGTCTTCACTGATTTGGCAAACTTACCTCCAAGTTTTAGATTCGTCATTTGTAAGATGGAGAAAATATTGTGTCTGTGTGACTACTGTTGTCAGGATTATGTAAAATATTACAAGTGCTAAATGTCATGTGAGTTGTTATAATAATATGCACTCAAAAGAGTTAGAGCAAGAAAGAGCATGAGATTTGGAGTCTGACAACCAAGATTTGAGCCCAGATTTCTTCATTTGCTTGGCCTAGCATCATGGTCAATAACTGAATTATTCTGAAATCCACATTCTTAATCAAAAATTTTTTTGTTGTAAACCATTTTTTGATTATTAGTTTAAGTAAACTGTGGACTACATTATTTACTCAAACTTTTATTTCCTTCTGCCCTTGTCACTTCCAAATATGCCATCAGGAGTAACACAATGCTTGCTTTTACTTTTCTCCTTTTCCTCTTTTTACTTTACTTCCTTCCCATCTCTTTTCCTAATGAAGTCTCAACTCTGCCCTATCGATTTGCCCCAAAGGCACGCAAGTGACAACACCTATAAGGATGTTCAAAAACTGGGTGGATCAAAATGTTTACCATTGCTGGGCTTCCCTGGTGGCACAGTGGTTGAGAATCCGCCTGCCAATGCAGGTGCAGGGGACACAGCTTTGAGCCCTGGTCCGGGAAGATCCCACATGTCACAGAGCAACTAAGCCCGTGCACCACAACTTCTGAGCCCGTGTGCTGCAACTACTGAAGCCCGCTCACCTAGAGCCTGTGCTCCGCAACAGAAGAAGCCACCGCAATGAGAAGCCCGCGCACCTCAACGAAGAGTAGCCCCCGCTCGCCGCAACTAGAGAAAGCCCGCTCGCAGCAACGAAGACTCAACGCAGCCAAAAATAAAATTAATTAATTAATTTTAAAAAAAAGTTTACCATTGCTAATTTTTATGATTACAAAGAGGTACGTGATGGCAAATAATACTGTATATCAATACATTTTTTTAAACTATAATTTTAGAGTACTGAGTTTTAATTTCCTTTTTTACTCTAATTCTTACTTGGTATTTTTGTTTCCTGGAAAATATACGGCCATGATCAATAATGTGTCTGACTAGATCAGGTTCATTACCCTTTGACACTAGCATTTTGGTCGTCTAGAAGCTCAGTGGACTCACACTAAAATATTGTTATCCCTTTTTACATCACATTTAGAAGTCAGCGATATATACCAAAATATCCTAATTTCTCCATGTAATAGTTCACAGTTCTTGCAATGAAAAACTTTTCTGGACATGAGCCAATCATTATAAGGAACTTGAGTTCTAATGTATTAACCTGAAAATATAGTGACTAGATGCTCAATGAAATTATTACTGAATGAAATAAGAATCACCAAATTGAAATGCTCTATTGGAAAAAGAAGAATATGTGATCCCAAATAACAACGTATTTTTATCCTTCTCACAAAAACAATGCTATAGGAAGACCAAAGACAACTTTATGCGATAACAAATACCCTGGAAGATGGCAGCACGACGCCTGAATTGGCTGAGGTAATAAAACGACTGTGGAGAGATCCAGGAATTCAGGCCTGCTTTGAAAGGGCATCTGAATATCAGCTCAACGACTCAGCAGCTTAGTAAGTGAATGCATTTTGACAGGAACTGTAGTTGAAACATTTACATTTAAGAATTGTAACTCTGTATGCTCTACATTTGTAATCACAAATGATGAAAGTAAATGGCTTTACATTTTATCATACTAAAAAGCAAGTGAAGAGAAAGAAAAAAAGATCAAGATGATGTAAATAAGATGTAAAAAACATAACCACAGGAGCATTTTAAATAACTAATTTTGAACCTATATGTCTGAGAAGATATATATGTTGTAAATATTTTCTCCCAATTAAAAAGATTTAATCCTTACACACTAAGTTCAACATGAACACAGACTGGTAACATGCACACTGAGGTCTTGGGCTATTCACTTCATCTCTATTCAAGTTACTAAAATCATCTTCTAAAATGACCTTATTAATGATACATGCTTTGGCTCCATTGGTTTGATGGGCATGATATAGCATTTTAGAAGAAAGTTATGTATTGATTTGAAAAACATTTGTATACTGTGGGATTCTTTTTGAGTCTCAAGCAAGATTATATAATTTTCACAACTAATATCAACCAGTTAGCAATGTTTAGCCATAAGGAAATTAGGATGTTGTAACAATGTTTATAATTTCATTATCAAAATGATTTTAAATTTCCATTTTAGTAAGTGGTCCTTGACCTGTCCCATGGTTACATGCTTATAAGCATGTGTGCACATGCATGTAAATATAACGTACTTATTCTATATTTCTGTCCATGCATATGAATGTGTAAAAGGGTACAAATAACAGTTCTTCTGAGGCTCCCAACAGAACATGCTAGCAGTACTTTAAAAAACAGTTAAGTAAAAGTTAAACAAATGAAAGATTATTTGAGGACAGAACAGTAAAATTTGCATGATGCTTCAGATTTTTAAGCATAACGAGTAGGAGGATTATGGAGAGAAAACAAACCATATAAATTCTAGGAAAACATAACAACAGTCTTCTGTGATTGTTCATTCGTTTTCATTTTAAATTCCAAAATCCAATGGACATATTGCCCTTGGAGGAAAGTCCTACTCTTATCTCTCTGATGACCTAGAGAATGGATATCATCCTGTGATTACATCAACAATGTTTTAATACTACTCTATAGTATAAAACATTGCTTTTTGATATGAATCATTGACAAAGGCAGTCACAATCAGAAACTGAATTATGGAATATTCTCATAAAATGTTGCTTAGCAATGTTCTGGGGAGAGAAGAAGAGAAGGATAGTTCAGTACTTGTAATTCATACATTTAGTTTCAGATACACATTACTGGGTAAACATTTTCCCTTAAAATAATGTAACTTGTATTTGCAATTATATTATCATTACGTTTACCAAATTATTTGCTCTTTGATAACAAAAAAATTTTACATATTGTATACCCAAAATGGGCAAATAGAATGACATTTTTTAATTTTTCCTAGACTTTCTAATCTTTAATTTTAGCTTTTTTCTTTGTTTTTTGACACATAAAATATATTTTTCACTGGGACTATCACATTTCAGATTCATATTAAAAGCATTTGTTTGTTCTTCAAGTTTAACAAATCTACACAATATCTATTTGCATCTATTTTTGTGAATGTCGCCAGTAATGTAATGATTTTTAACCACTCACATCGATTTGCAAAGAGCCGTAGAATAACGACAGAAAAAAGAAAGTTTTCATTTAAAATTTAAAAATTTAAATGTTAACTTTCTTTTCCCTTAGGGATTCTTAAAAGGAAGATTAAGTAAAAGCTTGCTAAGAAAAATAGGTGAATGGCCATTGCTTTCTTCCAAAAATTAACAGCCGATTTTTTTCTTTCAAATACTTAATTACATTCACGTTTTAAAACTAAATACACTCTCAGATTGATAACACATCCATTTTATTTCATATGCATTATATAGGGCAGGGGTCTTTCTCTTCCTTCTCCTCACTTCCTCTCTACCTCCCCTCCGTCTTTTCCTTTCTTTCCTTCCTTCTGTCTATTTATTCATCCACCCGTCCATCCATCCATCCATTTTTTTTGTGAAAGTGAGATATTTGTTATTCTCTCAAACCTAGCAACCCTTTAAGTTGAGGCCAGCAAAGAGGTGAGTCCTAATCAGAGAATGTTGTTTGTTGGCAACATAACAACCCTCCCCTAATCAGTACTAGCAAACTGAAAGAAAAGGGTCATGACAGTGGGAAAAATTTTAATTAATACTTCATGGTTTGCTGATTGGGCTGTCCAGTGTGTGACTTAAACTCCACATTTAAAGATTCAACATGGACTTTACTAGCAGAATACTATTTTTATATGATTAGAAAAAGAATCAGGTATTTTTTAAGTGATTTGAGCTATATGTATTCAGGGCCTTAAGTTTTAGACCACAGGCTTGAGCACCCAAATTCTATATTTGTTTATTAAAATGAACATCTTAAATGCAAATTTGTCACTCTGCTACTGCTTCTGCTTTGCTTGAGATCATTTATGCATGCAAATAAAAGTACATTAAAATGTGTCTTTACCAAAGCATTCATTTAGCTATCATTAAAATGAATTTAATCTCTATCATGGCAGGTATGTTTTTGTTTGGTTTGGTTTGGTTTGGTTTTTGCTGCTGCATGAACCAGCTGACCAGTAGTATACTACCACATATGCAGCCTGAGTTAACAGGAAATTCACCAAGGACCTGGCTTCAAAAATCGAAAATAGATAAACTAGAACATTTTTCCAATACTTTCTTCTGATATTTCTATCTTGATTTGTCTTTTTTAATAAAATTAAACTTTATTAGGATAAAACATGGTGATAAATTTTCACATTATACATGTATGTGTTTCTGAAGTGTGACTGTCTATTGGTCCTTGGCCAAAATCCCTTTGAGGCACTTGGCAATTCTTAGTTTATTTCAGCTTAAAATCAGAAAGATCCTCCAAGAATAAATTATCTATATTGCTGTTGAATTTATTAAAAAATAAAATAAAATAGCATTGGCTTTCAAGGCATTGTGCTAGGCGCTAACGCATATAGCTCTTCAGCTTAGTCCCTGAAAACTTCAACTGCTGAGTAATAACTAATATTCAGTTAGATTATACCTCTCAAATTCTGTCTAGATGGATGCATGCCCATTATGATCTTTCTATTTAGGTTATATGTATAAACTTGGTTCAATATAATGGGCAATTTTGTCATTAAAAACCTTACCAGGCTATTGCTATCTCTATTTAACAATTTTATAGAAATAGCCATATTGCTAAGCTCCTAAAGCCTTAGTATCAAAAGTGTATAATAAGTGATTTTCAACCGTTTTTAAAGCAGTAAAACAGTTTGTTTTAGTCCAAGGACATGATCTGGTTTGAAGGATGAAGCTAAGAACAGTTTGTTTCCTCTAATCTAACAGACTCTTCTAGAGCACACAGCTTAATCAGATTCACTCCTGCCTCTCACCACCCGTGAGAGATCCTGTGGGCAAAAGGAGGACAGTATTTCTCCTGGTAACAGTAGGGCTTTTAAATATGGCCTCTGGTGAAGAGTGAAGGACACACTGAGGCACTGATGGAAGCGAAGAGGAGGTTGGAGAGGATACAGTGTGGAAATTCAGCTTGCTATCCCCAGGAGTGTGATTCGGGAGTGGGTCAGCAATTGCATGAACTAGTTCCAGCATGAACCAGCAAGAAAGTCAAAAGTTTCTTCTGTTACTGAGCTAACTGGATATAGTCATGGTTCTTAATGAAAACTATTCCGATTCTTAAACTAAACAATCCAGGAGAAACAACACAACCACCATCAAATTATGACATTAAAACCAGTCACTCTCTTAAAATTTGAAGGGCCTACATACAAACAACAGCCTTTTGAGACTAGTCTAGTGACCATCATTACAAGGTAGCATTTTGGGGGATGATCTAAGTCCTATAAGGGGGCTTCCCTGTGGCGCAGTGGTTGGGAATCCGCCTGCCAATGCAGGGGACATGGGTTTGATCCCTGGTCTGGGAGGATCCCACATGCCGCGGAGCAACTAGGCCCCTGCGCCACAACTACTGAGCCCACAAGCCACAACTACTGAGCCCACGAGCCACGGCTGCTGAGCACGCGTGCCTAGAGCGCATGCTCCACTACAAGAGAAGCCACCGCAATGGGAAGCCCGTGCACCGCAACGAAGAGTGGCCCCTGCTGGTCGCAACTAGAGAAAGCCCGCGTGCAGCAATGAAGACCCAACGCAGCCAAAAATAGATAAATAAAATAAATAATAAGTCCTATAAGGAGAGCTTTCTTCTCAAATGTCTATTCAGACGCCAGTGAATCCATCACATCATCCTTATAAAATACAAGCTAAGGCAGCATTCATCCTTTAAAAAAGGTCCCACAGGTCAGCTGTGTGTCACACTCAGTGCTCTGCAATATCCCAGCCACCATGTTCTTGTAATTCTGAGGAGCAGAGTTTGAAAAGCACCAGTCTGGAGTTTAATAATTTTAATGGACTCTAAACTAAAAATTCATTTGTACTCAATACTGATATCTTCTAGTACAAAGTTAAAATTATATATGCTATTTTGTTTGTTTTTCTTATTAGCTACCTGAACGATTTGGACAGAATAGCAGCTCCTGGCTACGTCCCAAATGAGCAACATGTTCTACACTCTCGAGTGAAAACAACTAGAATCACTGAAACTCAATTCTCCTTTAAAGACTTGCATTTCAGGTATGATCCAATGTCTTTTTGAACTCTCAACAGAAATATGCATCAGACACAATATTTCTTCATGGAGAAGAGCTGTAACCCATGGTCAAGTGCAGTGAGTCCTTGGGCATGCTCACTAGGCCTCAGGTACTTTCAGTACCACTGTCTTTCATTGCCCTCCTGTAGCTCTACATGCCAACCCTCATCCTGAGCCTCATCCTTTCCCTCCAGTAAAAGTGCCTCTGTCTTGAGCAGGTGGAAGCTAGATTTTATTTTCCTCATAGTTGAAACTGATATCCTACTTTGAAAAAAAAAAAAAGGAAATATATTTAAATAACATTTAACCAACAGGTGCCAGGGATCGTATTTCCTGTGCCTTCCTACTCTCCCATTTGCTTGAAATATTCTTAATTTGTTTTCTTAATTTTAAAAAATGCAAATAATTGAGAATTATTTGAATGTGACGCTATTTACTGGAATAACAAGGCCTATTTTATAAGCATGGTTTGGGTATAAAAATGAGTCCATTATTTTCATTGCTGTTGCATTATCAAGACACTCCTAGAAATTCTATTGTAAAATTACTCATTTACTATACCGAGAAATAGAAATCCATACCAGACTGTTAGAAAATGGCCCTTGACACTTAAGTACTTCTCCCTATGATTGCAGATGAGATGGAGTATTCAACATTAAAACCATGTTCTAGATGTACCCCTTGGTAATGAAAAAACATCAGTAAAAACATAGTTCAGTCATTCATGTACGTGATAATGGAAATATTTTTTAAAAGTATAAAAACTAAAAAAAAAGGTGACATGAATTATTTGTATCCATTTATGAGGAAAATTTGTTTCAGTGGGATCAAAGTTTAATATTTTTTAAGTATTAAAACTACTGACACATAATATCTCATTAGAATAGTTATTATTTGGATGGCCAGGATATTTTCAAGTTAATATGGAAGAAAGCCCTTCAAAATTTACCCCTCATTTTCAGGCCCACAAATAGTTAATTTTCTGAAAGATGAACCAAAGATCAAACCAGGATAAAGGAACTGCAAAGACTGGGATGGACATCTCTCTTGGCAAATGTAAGCTGTTTGTCTTCGGGCTTGTCATCACTGTGGTACAGTTCCTCTTTAGCAACTACTTTCTCCAGACTCCTGATCTTTGGTCCAGTTTTCAGAGTTTTCCTTTGAGAACCCAAGTCCAATTCCTCCTCTCTGCCCCTCCTAAGCCTGTCCAAGCATTTGTGGCACACTCACTTTTCTCTCTTACTCTCCTTTCTCCTCTACAAATTTCTCACTGAAACACAGACTAGAAGCTGAGTGTAGGCCTTGGGGCTAATTCTACCAAGGTCCCAATCCCAGGTTCTCCATTAATTAGCAGCAGTTTTTGAGGAATAAAGCTACTTTTTCTTTACTTGCCTCATGAGGTTGTTGTGAAGATTATTTGAAATGAAGTACCAGCACAGAGTTATAACTTGGTGTTCGCTTACCTTACATAAGCTAATGGAATTTTCTGGATCCTAGATTGTCTGGATCATAATAAGCCACTTTTAAAACTTAATGCCGCACACTGAACACCTAGAAGCTCCCAATCCCGGTCATTCTCTACAGCATCAACCAATTCAGTATCTTGTCAGAAATAGTCACTAGCATGAATTATCTTTTTAATACATCTGTTCCTTGAACATTCCAAGCCTTAGAGTCTTCACACTTACTGTTCTCCTTGCCTAAAATGCTCTGACCCTGGATCTCTGCAAGGACTGGCCTCTTCTTATCACTAAGTTTCCAAATCAAAGGCTGTCTCCTCATGGAGCCTTGACCATCCTATCTACTAACAATCCCTTAATATCCCTGTCACTACTATACCCTGCAGAGTGTGGGTAAGCACATAAGAACAAGCTCTCAGGAGTGGGGGGAGGGAGGGCAGCCTGATTTTTGGCCCTTGATGAGTCCCTGGGTGTAAACACCCTGACAATAGCCAATTTCAACCTACCAACATGATGTCACTAAATGTAGAGTTGGGAAGAAATACGAACAAACAGTTCTTTCTAGCCGCGCCAATGTGAGCCAGTACCATTACACAACTGATAATATTACACTATTTTTCTCTTTTTAAACGTACCAATATATGAAATTGCCTTGTTTCTTTATCAGTTTGTTCTTTTTGCTTCTATTTCTGCGTCGCGTGCTCTGAGCTCCAGAAGGCCAGGGGCCATATTTGCTTACAACTCTATTTCCTGTGATTATCACACTGACTAACCCAGAGCAGGCACACAGTCAATCCTGGCTGGAGGAATAAATGTACTATGCCAGGCAACTATGAACACTACCTTCACACCCTTACTGTAACACGATGAATGGGCATTGCTATCCTTACGTAGGATAAATGGTCAAGAAATGGAGGCTAAAACAAAGTAAAAGGTTTCCCCAAGATGATACACAGAAGTGCTAGAAATGTGATTAAAAGGCATATCTTCCTAACTTGAAATATCACACTTCTTACACTGCTTATCACTGATGGGCTATAAGGTAAATTGGGCTGGAAACCATTATTTTTCTGTACAGTAAGTGCTTCCTCCAGTGTTGTTGGTCATTCACAATTCCCTTCAGAGAGAAGAGGGAAGGGGGAATAAAACAACAGCCTATTGGGGAGGTATCTTTCAGTTGTCAGGGCTCTGTGGTACTTCACCAGTCTGTGTTTCTAAAACGAGGGTAGATGCGACAATTGCCAATGAACACATAAAACCTCAGAAAATCATGTTCATTTCCTGAAACATCAAGTTCACTCAGTACCAAGTAATATCATATTCATACATTTTTTAAAATCATTTTTTGAATATTATACAGCATTTGCATTAGGATGCTAGACTTACATCAGTGCATCATCATTTTCCTGTCCTTTTGTAATTCTCTGGTTAATTTTGTAAAGCATTTTAAGTTGTATAAGTGATCTATTCTACTTTCGTACATCACCGGCCCTTATGAAGGAATGAGAAAGGTCTTGCTAATTCTCTATTACAGTATTGATGTTAAAATGTAAGATGCTTGTGAATTGGATTGTGAAGCTCAGTTAAGACTTATTTTGACATAACATTTTCTATACTATGCAACTATTACCTCTTTCGCACCCACTAAAACAGGTTTTGAGCTCTTTTGTTTTCTTAATAGGTTTTGCTTTCTCTCTGGCTTAAGAGGGTGTGTTATTAAAGGCACTGTCTATGAGGAAGAGAATGTGGAGAATTTCTCTAAAAACAAATATTTAAACAATAAAATTTTGAAAATACTTAAATTTTACTATAAAACGTAAAAAACACAGCTATGCATACTTTTAAGGAATTATTTTAATCATTTAAATACATTTTTAAGTTTCGTCACAGCAATTGAGATATATTAATCCCTTAATAAATTCTCACAGCTAAATCACATTTTTTCAAGTGCTAAATAGGATTATCCTAAAGCACATAGGCTTTTGCAGTGTAAAATTTCATAGTATTTCAAAATAGGAATTGTAAAAATAAGGTACCTTCCAACTTCATTTCAGTAAGTGCCCAGGTACTCACATTAGCATTGATTTGTATTCACATAGCATAAATCACCCTAAGACTATTTAAAACTAAAGACTTAATTTACATATTAAATTCAAGAACTGTAGAATTTTAAACAGGAACATCAAAATGAAAAAGTTCTCTCTGTCAAAGTATTGTATCATCCTCATGTATCACCTAATTTAATGCAAATTTCCTTAGAGCTCTTATCAAACCAGAACTCCAACTGTCAAACTGGTAAAATTAATTCTCTTTACAGAAGTTACTAAGTAAACAGAAAATGCAATGCAAATGTGAGCCCTTTTATTGCTATAAAATAATTCCGCAGGGCAAAGAACTTACATATTTACAAGGATTTATCAGTTGTAGAGAAGTCCTTTCTTCCTAATTGCTTTATGATTAAAAAATAGAAATGAAAGGACATAAAACTATACGGAAGCTAGGGAAAAGAGGTCAGCAACCATTGCAACATAGAGCTTTAGATTTTGTACCTGTGACATAACAATTTGCAACAGTGTTTAGTGGATCTATGGTATGAAATAAATTATAATTGTTTTGAATTTAAAGTTGAATCATGTGCACTATGTTCCTTTCTGTGGGAGTATGAGACAGCTTAGGAGTGAGTCTGGTTGTCTACCCAGCAGCTATATCCCAACTTAGCTTTGTTATTCTCTATTAGATCTCACATAGCAGTAACTCATGTATAACTACACCCTTGTTTCAGGTATGTTCATGGTTAATGTTACCAAAATTATAAGCTATATAAGATGATGTCTAATTTATTCTCATGATAGAATTTACTTTAATGACTTTAAAAATTATATTATTCAATAATCAGAGAATTATCTAGTGGGCATTTTAAGTTACACACACACATTTAGTAGGAAATATATGATGGTATTAACAATTATGGGAGTCTAGAGACCCAGGTTCCCTTATGGTTGTAAATCCTTTTGATTCTGTTTTTAATAACAAGCAATTAAGGGATTTAGAATGACCTCTGTGCATATACTTTTTAACTGCAAGCATCTGCCCTAATCTATTTTCAGAACTGGGTACCAGGGAAAGACTTGGTTAAGCCATTTTGCTGTGGCTGTGTAGTGGTGACACAGATCTGTTGGCCCTGACATAGGTAGCCACCTTAGGATTTTATACCTAGACTTGTTGTGCTGATCAATTTATAATGTATATAAATGTCAAATCACTGTGTTGTACACCTGAAATAATATAATTTTGTATGTCAACTATACTTCAATAAAAAATTTTAAAGTTATACCATTTCTGATATAGTCAAATATGTTGAATAAATCCCATTCAACAGAATAGTTTAAAATAAATTTCTACTCAGATTAGATCCTGTTTTTCTGTGGTCAAATATATAAATGATGTCAGAAATTGTTATTTTTCCAAGAGAGTCACATGCATATAGGATGAGCAAAGACATCTCACAAATAAATTAGCTGCAGTAACATTATTAATTTTTAGCTATCTTAGACTATTCAATGAGTTTGCAAACACTATAAAGGGCATATTATTCCATAATAGTCTATTCTGATATGAAATGTAAATAATCTTGTGTGGCCAAATATTTAGCCAACTGTTTAACTAATAAAACTCAATAACTTTCCCAACTGTTTAAAATGGACTATAAAACTCAACTGTTTAGCCAACTGTTTAATATAAAGCCATAAAACTCTGATGGCTTGCAATATATTAATATCATGGGCAGTTTAACAAATAATTGATGTTCAGTTGTCGCTAAAAAGCCTAGCCTGTGAATTTTTAGTTACATCATACATTTCAGGAATTTAAACCCATTTTCTTTACTATTTAAGAATCCTTACTTAAATATCAGACTTAAGGAAACATGTATTACATACATACATACATACATAAATAAGTAAATAAATAAATAAAACCTTTCCAAAATGAGAATTCCAAGTTCCATTTAAAGTCTCTAAAGCTCTAGTTATCTTAACTATTCAGGGAATTAAGGTTATTCAAGCTATATCACATATCCATTCACGTCATTAATTATCCCAGTAGATTTGGCCAATCCAGATATTCAGTCAGCAAGTATACAGGTTTTCCTCTGATTTCCATTACTGTTTTTCTCAGAATAGTTATGATGGAGTGTATATTTACATTTCTTCCGTGCTCCACTTTGGGAATCTCCAAATTTTTTCAGTGGTTATAATGCCTTACACCTCTAAACTAAGCCCCAAATTAAAATTTAGATGAAGAGCTAAACATGAAAAGAGAAGTGTAAAAAACAAATTACAACAGCAGCAAGACAAAATGTAACCTTTCTTAGAGCTAACGTAATATCCAGGAGAATCAATATAAAAGCAAAACTCCAGCCACTGGTCTGATTTGCTATATTAGCATTTCAGTTCAATAATAGCAGACAGCATTAGAGAAACGGTCAATGCTCTCTGGACCTATGTCCTAACGTCAATCTGCACAGAAAAAAAAAACCAACTATTTATCAAGTGAGTCATAAAATAAGAGGATTATTAGCATGCAATCTAAGATAGACTTTCAGAAGCCATTTTACCAACATGAATAAAACCCAAAGACTGAGTAATCTTTGTCCTCCCTTCCTTGGGAGAGAGCTAAGCATATTTAAACATGTTTATTAGAGGCTATAAGATGTGTTGAGAGAACAGTGGGCTAAGGGTCATATTACATAACTTATACCCCTTACCAACTGTGTATATTTGACTGAAGAGGAGAATAGCTCTCTCTTACACATAGGTGTTAATATCAACAGCAGGCTACAGAGAAGCTGAATTATCAAACTCAGGAGATAGCCAGAAGGTCCATTTAAAGAATGCAACAAAACCATTGGGAAGGGGAAAGTTTTAAAGTTTTGCCCAGTCACCTGTTCAATAACACAAAGAGTTACTGTCTGACCTGGGGAAAGAAGACTCCCTAACAAAGATAATTCCAATCTACTTGGTGAGGGTTTGAAAGCTAACAGTAGACACTATTTAGTACTAGTTAGACACCTCTAGTCTAAGTAAGTAGACTTAACGAGCTTCACAACAAAGCTTAACAACGTTCACAGTGTAACTGTCATACACAAAGAACCTATCACGGCGCCTGGTACACAGCAGACTCAAATATCAGTTGAATTAATAAACCTCGGGCAAGTTGCTTAAAGGGCTCATAAAAAAATAGGAATAATAACTGTACCTATCTTATAAGTTTATGGTGAAGTTTAAATAATTGTTGGTTAAAAGTTTAAAAGTCTGAATGCATATTTATTATCCTTGCTTCCATAAGAATGCTTACTGAATTTTAAAAATTAAATTTGTTGGCTAATTTTTACATAATATAACCTAAAGTCAATACCGTCCTCTTCCTCCACTTTTATCACAAGTCTGAAACTGCAGAGGATGTGGTAATTAGCAGCACTTATAATAGTCTTTATTGTCACTGAATTTAAATTTCCAAACCACATAGCGATTGAATTCCTAAACGTTGTCTTCAATATTGTGAGCAACTTCTCTTTCAATCTACTATTAAATGGAGTGATTTTGCATTGGTACATATATATATTTGAGGAATTTTAGTTCTATATATCTGTTCTCCACTTGGTTATGTGAAAGGTAAAGTACTAACACTACAATGTGTTGTACTTTTGATTATCTTCAGTAAGTCAGCTGGTTGACGTTTAATACCCCAACATAGTTATTACCTTTGAAATCTCTGTACAGCTAGGATGCTCCCTGGTACTTAATATCTTAGGATTAAGCTATTATGAAAGCCCCATAATTTTTCCTTTGCCTCTGCTCTCTTCCTCATCAAATCTATCTTCTGAACTCAGATCAAAGTGACTTACCATAACAATAGGCAAACAAAAACAAACAAATGTTAATTCCCTACCCCCAAATCTCCTATAGATCCCCATTGACTACAATATAAAAACTAATCTTCTCAAGTAATGTAAAAGACACAGTAAATCTATTTCTGGCCTAACACCTCAGGCTTACTCCAACCTGCTCAAAACTTTTGCTCTTGCTGCCTCTATTCTTTTTACACAACTATCATCTTCTGCAGTTTCTGATCACTCCATTTCAAATTACAACCCACCCTCTACACTTCCTATCAGATACTGATATCCTAAGTGTATTCACACACCCACACACAAACACACACGCACATAAACACCACCATCATCCACTTAGAAGGTTCTCAAGACTGAGTCATCTCTGGCACCTGAAATATAATAAATGCTCAATAAATAAATATTTGTTGAATAAATGAATAAGTATCAGGCCATATACCTCAATGTTTTTACCTTAATCTTCACATTTCTAAAAATATAATTATTTGCCCCAAGCATGCCATGTTCTCTCATTCTTTGATGACTTGTACATGCACTTTTTGTAAAAATCCTCCCCCCATTCCATTAACATGGATTCTATTCATTTATTTGCAAGTATTTATTGCATGTCTATTATGTGTTAGGCACAGTGCCTGGTACTGGGAATATAGCCATCACTAATATAGATAAGGTCCCTGCCCTCATGAGGCCACTATTCTATTAGGGAGATGATAGCTATTAAACATGTGAAAAAATAAACCACTTATTTATAGATTGTGACAGTTACTACAAAAGAAATAAAGAGAGTGATACAATAGAAAGTAAATGGGCAATGGAAAGAGTTAAGAATTTACATGGACACTCAAGGTGGTTACTTGTGAAGGAGATATTAAGACCTGAAAGTTGAGAAAGAAGCAGCCTTATGGAAGGAAGAAAGGAACTGTGTCACGTGGAAAGAAGATGAACTACACAAAAGTCCTGAGATAGCAAAAAGTTAGATTTATGTTAAAGGAACTGTTACATGGTCCCTCAGGCTGATTTAAATCTTCCTCTGGGCTCACATTTTACCTTATATATTAGAATATTACATAATATTATAATAATGTATTTTTCTCTTTACAGGACAGCAAGCTCTTTGAAGATAGTGACCAGTCCTTTTTTTTTTTTAAGTGGGAAAGGCAATTTTAGTAACAATTCAAAATTCAGAAGCCATAAAGAAGAAAAGAACATTTATAAATAAAATTATATAAAAATAAAAGTATATGGAAAAAACCACCATACGCAATAGCAAGTGACAATACACAGGGAATACATAGATAAACTGTGAAAACATGGACAAAAAGTTAATTCCCTTATTTTATGTTAGGAAAAATCCAAGAACCTTACAGAAAGGAGTTCAAATGATGTTGTAAGCTTTTAACACTTACGAGACAAATGCTGTATTTACTCAATCATTAAAGCAACCTCACAATATAGGTATTGTTATTATCATTTATTCGTCAGGAACCTAAGGTGCAGAGAGGTTAAGTAACTTGCCCAAGGTTATCCAGCTTATAGGGGACAGAGTGACCATGTCCTTTTATCCTTGTGTTGGTAGGCCTAGCACAGTGTCTAGTACATAGAACACAAATGATAATTGAATGAATGAATGGAGGTAAGAGGAGCTAAGAGAATAGGGAAGACTCGTAGTATCAGAACTATGGTAGCTTCCAATCTTCTTGTGGGCTCTGGATATTTAAGAATATACATAGACTTTGATCAAAATCCCTAAGATCAATAGATGTCTTACTAAAACTCTAAACTACTGTAAATTTTCCAGTTGCTCAAAGTCAGTATGTGAATTATTTTGCTCCAGCCTGCATGAATACCAAAAACATAAATAAATGTTCTCTTTTTCTCTAGTCCTTGAGCTGCAAATTGGCCAAGCAAGTCTTACTTTATAATCAGTAAAAACTGAAAGACTACCTTTTAAACAGATGGGAGCATTCATTTATAAGTCCAAATGTTCATCTTAATGTAAATTTTGGAGGATATTTGTATGATTCTTTATTCTGTTATTTTTGTTTTTTTTAAAGAATGTTTGATGTAGGTGGACAGACCTGAGAGAAAGAAATGGATTCACTACTTGAAGGAGTTACATGAATTATATTTTGTGCTGCACTCAGTGCCTATGACATGGTCTTGGTGGAAGATGAAGAAGTGGTAAATGTAAAAGGAAAACATGGTCAAGGTAAAAAATAAGCAGTTGTGCTTTCCAATATGAATACCCCATTTCCCAACTCAGTTAAGACCTTCCAAAGACAGATGTTATTTCTAGATCCTTGTTCATAATGCCCACCATTAATATCTTGCAAATAACAATCCTACACATTTTCATCTTTTATATCTAACAGAACAGAACAGAATGCATGAAAGCCTTCACCTGTTCAACAGTATCTGTAATCACAAGTACTTTGCAACCACCTCCAGTGTCCTGTTTCTCAATAAAAATGACCTCTTTCAAGAAAAAGTAATCGGGCTTCCCTGGTGGCGCAGTGGTTGAGAATCTGCCTGCCAATGCAGGGGACCCGGGTTCGAGCCCTGGTCTGGGAAGATCCCACATGCCGCGGAGCAACTGGGCCCGTGAGCCACAACTACTGAGCCTGCGCATCTGGAGCCTGTGGTCCGCAACAAGAGAGGCCGCGATAGTGAGGGGCCCGCGCACCGCGATGAAGAGTGGCCCCCGCTTGCCACAACTAGAGAAAGCCCTTGCACAGAAACGAAGACCCAACACAGCCAAAAATAAATAAATTAAAAAAAAAAAAAATTCTATCATGAAGACTTTGATGTGAATTCTATTAAAAAAAAAAAAAAAAGGAAAAGAAAAAGTAACCAAAGTGCATCTTAGTATCTGCTTTCCAGAGTACAGTGGTAAGATACTTTTCTTTTAATTCCATAGTAGTAAAATTTTGTATAGAGATACATTTTTTCTATCTGGATCTTGATGTGTAATATTTAGGAGGTTGAGGCTTATGATACTTTTTTGAGTCATGTATATGATCCAACCTGGGAAGAATCTTACAAATAAAGAGGAAACCCTCTCTACACTGCCTGCATTAAAGCAAAGCTCTAATGAATAAAGGGGAGGTGGTTAGATAGACCAGGGTTGCTACTCTATGTAATGTATAATGACACTGCAAACTATATTATCTTAAACATTATAATAGGAGTGTAAATTGTATTCCAAATTGGCATTTTTTTATATATTTCCTAATGAAACCTTGGAATGTTGTACCTCAGTGGCTCTTCAAAGTCAGAATTAAGTCTCCGGAGGAATAGCTTGAATGAATGAGAAGAGTGACATCTATTTTTCCAATTTTCCTAGCTCCTAGAGTTTCAGTACTGACCCTCTTAGCCAATGACTATAAATGTCAGTTTCTCTAAAAGGGTTGTGTTTCTTTTGGAGACTTTTTTTTTCTTTTTGGTAAATAGTTATATGCCCTGTTGTTGATGAAATTGCGTAAGATGGAAATAGTTATGATTTAAACACAAATATAAACCCAATGTCACCACTTAAGATATGTGGGTAGCCCAGATGTGCCAGGGGTGTTGAATTGTGTCAAAGTAGCTGTTTGTGCTCATCTATAATGAGTACTTATATTTTTCTTATTTGTAAACATAATTATGTTTACATATTTATCATATGATTGAATATAATCATGCTTCTGTACTGAATGTTACCAATTAAATATAGAATCATAATTCAGGGCTGTATGTTTTCTTTTAAGTAATCATCTTTATTTCTCAGAGCAATTTTTAGTTTATGAAAAAAATAAACAGAAAAAAGTTTCTACATACTCCCTCTCTGGCCAGCTCCCACAATTTCCCCTATTATAAACATCCGGAAGTGGTGTGGTACATTTGCTACAATTGATGAACAGATATTCATATATTATTAACTGAAGTCCGTATTTTAGGTTAGGGTTAACTCTTTGTGTTGCACAGTTCAATGGGTTATGCCAAAGTCATGTCAATGTACCCACCATTACAGCATTATACAAAATAGTTTCACTGCCCTAAAAATGCCTGTGCTCCACGTCTTCCCTGCCCTCAACCCTTGAAACCATTCATCTTTTTACTATTTCTGTAGTTTTGCCCTTCCCAGAATGTCATAGAGCTGAAATCATACAGTAAGCGCCCCTCACTTTTTGGCTTTCATTCACACAATTCTTCGTCTCTCCTAGCTATCCCTCAACGTCCAGCTCAAATACCAACTAATTATGTAGTCCACTCATCTATAATTTCCATTCTTTTCTTCTTTTATTTCATATTAATACCCATGCACACAACACATGCACACATTTACATGCATAATCTTTGACATATATATGGGCTTTTTTACTCACTCACTTTGTTATATAAATATATTAGTGTTTCTGCCCTATTGTGAGCTTTTTGATGCAGAGGTTACATTTTAGCCACCTGAAGCCCCCACAGAGGTAAGCACAGTTCCCAACACAAAGTAGATGTTGTGTAAACCTCTGATAATTAACCATTGCCATTTTGATTTTTCAATCCTGAGAACATCAAATAGCACACAAAGTAAAATCCTAAAACTTATTGATATTACTAATAATTTTACGCTTTTTAAATGCAGTTAAAGTTTACTTCTTTAATTTTTTTTTAACAAGGTCCAAATACATTTGAAGATGCAAGGAACTACATCAAGAACCAGTTTCTAGACCTGAATTTAAGAAAAGATAAGGAAATTTATTCCCACATGACCTGTGCTACAGATACTCAAAATGTCAAGTTCGCGTTTGACACCGTTACAGATATAATAAAGAGAATCTGAAAGACTGTGGGCTCTTCTAATCAATCCTTTTTTCTTCCACTCTTGCTCATGTACACTTTTCAATACATAAAAGGTGCTGTGTGATGTGTTTAGTTTAATAGATATTAACTTGTATGACTAGTGTTGTATGGCAAAATTTTTCACACAAAAATTTTAATGTGTTGTCACCTGCATGTGGATAAGTTTTGATTTCTCTGAGATATTGAGGATTGGGGTGTCTTTGATGTCCTCAGTTCTGAAAACTGATACCTTTTGGTAACACGATAACTGTACATATCAGTGACACTGAATTTGCTTGGAAGTAAATTCTGCACTGTGGCCTATTTTTAATGATAGAGCAATGGGAAAAAAAGCAAGGTATTCCATATTACTTCCACTGGCCAGACTTTGAGAGGCATTCACTTTTGCTGATAACGTAACCATGCCTGTAACTGTAGAAACTATTCAAAGATGACGCATGTGGTGTTTTACTGGTGTTTATTTTACTGAAGACTCCTATTCAGCCACCTGCAAATGCAATGTTCACTATACATGTACCTGTTGATGGAAATTACATATGCAAAAGAAATGCATCCAATTTTTATTTGCTACTTTTCCTTAGAAAATAATCATTAATGCTGAATTTACCTTTAGAATTGAGGATTTCAATAATATATTTTTGCACCAATCTGACTGAAAATAGGGGCCCACGTGTGGTCAAGAACACAGCGTAAGGCTGCTCAGGCTGAACAAAGTCTTCAATGGAGTACCCGTTTCCTACATTTTATTCCAGAGCAGCATGGAACATTATTGTAATTGATGGTTTGGGGACAATACATCGAGACCTCAAGAGAAAAAAATAATTCAACGCCTTAGCACTAGTGTGTTTTGGCTTTGTGAATAAGAAGTAGGAAGTAAGAGTGAGTAATTAGGAGACTTTTTTAAAAGAGAAACATTGAACTTCTTGTTAGTAGTGTATCGTGCTGTCTAAACGTGACACCGGATGCTAGTGGTCAAAGCCTACTCTTTAAAAGCTAATTTGGTGCTTTACAAATAAAATCATTATTTATAAACAGAAAAGATGACTTTTTTAAAGTGTGCACTATTTACAACATATACTTTTTAAGCATGTCTGATATCATTTACTCTCTCCACTTGCAGAAGGTGATATATAAATCAGAATAGGAGATCCGTGCTTAAGATCTATAACTTCTTTGAAAAGAGAGCTAATTAGGTTAGTGTAACTAGATGAGATGAAAGGAACATAAATTAAGCAATTTGCGAATCTGTAGCTCAGGCGGATTTAGGTGGCCCTGTCTCAGTGTCACTACTTCACTGTTCTGTAACACATTTCCATTCTAAACATGCAAGAATGATCACTATTCAATCAGTAAGATTGACTAGAGTGTTTCTGGCTTTATTTTCAAAAACACAAGGAGTTATTAACAAATACAGTCAAATAAAAACGTTACTATAGTAAGAACAATTAATTTGAAATTTCTTTGCAAAATATAAGTTATTAAGGAGCCTAAGATACCAAAGACAAAAAGTGTACAAGAAAATATTTAGTTCAGGTATTCAATAAATTTTTCTGGCTAAGATCCATTATCTATATGACAACAACCCAACATTTTGCTAGGAGCTAGTCAATGCTTTGAGATCTTAAATTAAGATTAGAAATTCTGTCATTTCATCCATTGCTTTGTTTTTGTTCTCCTGCTCTACTTTAATCTGTTTTCCTCTAACAGTGTGAAAAGAATGTTCCAGAAAAGAATATTTTTTGAAATACTACTATTATAACTTAGATTTTGACTCTGACTTACCTTTAGGGTTCCTCTTTTAGATAACATAGGTAGAAAGGGTGAGGTCAGAAATGGTCTTTTAAAAATACATAACTCATTTCAATCTTTGCAAAAATTAACAGGCATCAGTATGTATTTATGAATATTGTTCTCTGAGAACTTTAAGAAATGTTAAATTACCAAACTAAAATTAGAGGTCAGTTTGGATTATTTATAAAAAAAAAAAAAAACCTGTTCAATTCCTTCCAATCCTAGAACTGAACTTTAAAAAACTTTTCTTCACAATCAAAAATAGTTGCTATGCTAAACGACAACTTTAATTAAGAGAAATTTTTAGTTGGAAAATATAAAATAAATGTTTCCATTATTTCTTTAATGATTGCACTCCTTAAAAATTGAGTCTATTTCTGATTTTACTTTTTAAATTTTTTAATAAAAAAGGGGTTGGAGTGGATACACAGTATTTTGGGTTAATTAAAGAAAGCAGCAAAATGGGAAATATGGGAAGATACACTTCAGCTGGAAGAAACTCACCCTGAGACCAGAAATGTTAAAGTTGGTTAGAATCAAAGCATCTGTTTCTGGGGGTGGAGTCAAGATGGCATACTAGGAGGACGCAGAATGTGCGTCTCCTCACAACTAGGGCACCTAAGGAGATGGGAGGAACCTCCAGTGACCGGATAGGACGTGGGGCGTGGGGAATGAGGGGGGAGGAGAAGTGGAGGCGGGACAGGACTGGCACCCCTGAGGGGCAGCTGGGGGAGGGGGAGGGATCCCACGCCCGAAGGGGGATGGTGGGGGGACCACTGGGAGGGCAGAGGATCAAAAGGGAGCGTGGCCAGGTTTCCCCTGCCCACTTGGACCCCCAGGAACTTGTTGAGATCCCAGGCCTGATCCTCTGCACACCTAGGCCCCCTCCAGCCAGCAGGTCCTGAGGGAGTGGGAGCAAAAGTAAAGGCCGGACCTCCAGGACAGCACCCCTGAGGGGCGGCTGGGGGAGGGGAGGAGTTTCTACACCCAGCAGGGCCCATCCACGGTTAGGGGTCCAGCGGCAGCAGCGATGGGGGAGACCCTGGGGGAGACAGTGGGGGAGGGGCATGAAGGAACGGAAGGGAATGGGGCCAGTGCTTTCCCTGTCCACATAGGCATCAGGGAGACTGTTGGGCTCCTGGGCCTAATCCTCTGCCCTCGAGCCTCCCTCCTACTGCACAGAACCCAAGCCCCACCCCTACACCCCCACCCAGGGCCCTACCTCTACACTCGGAGACCCCCTGTGAGACCCCCTCCAACGAGCTGGGCCTAAACCCCACCCACACACCCTCACTCACAGCCCTACCTCCAAACTCTGGAACCCCACACTCCAGAGGCCCTCCTTTCCCCTTCTGCACAGGTCCTAAGCAGAGGCCCCACCCCACGCTTGCACGTGGCCCTGCCTAGGCCCCGCACTATGCTCAATCATCACCCCCCCACCCGTCTAGGTCCTGCCCCCATAGCCAAGGCTTTTTTTTTTTCTTCTTTCCTCTTTTAGATTGGGGGTCTGTTTTACTTTGTTGATTCATTGTTGCTGATACTTTTATATTTTTATTTTTCCTAACAAATCTTTTATTTTTCTAATTTTATTTTATTCTTTATACTTTGTTAGTGATCTCTCCTTTTGGCTTGCTCTCTCCCCACCCTTATTTTCTTTTCTTTTTTCTGTCATGGTTTTATTTAACCTTGTTGCAGTTGTTTCAATTATAGTTTTATTTTTCCTAATATATTCTTTATCTTTCTAATTTTATTTTGTTTTTTATTCTTTGATACTGTACTGTACCTTCTTCTTCTTTTTTTTTTTTTTTTTTTTACTGTGCCACAGAGTTTGCAGGATCTTGGTTCCCAGGCCAGAGGTCAGGCCCAAGCTCCTGTGGTGGGAACTCTGAGTCCAAACCACTGGACTAACAAAACCTCAGACCCCAGGGAATATCAATCAGAGTGAGGCCTCCCAGAGGTCCTCATCTCAGCACCTAGGACCCAGCTCTATCCAACTGCCTGCAAACTCCAGTGCTGCATATCTCAGGCCAAACAACAAGTAAGACAGAAATACAGCACCACCCATCAAAAAAAAAAAAATGAAATGACAAAAAAATTTGTTACAGATGAAGGAGCAAGGTAAAAACCTACAAGGCCAAATAAATGAAGATGAAATAGGCAACCTACCTAAAAAAGAATTCAGAGTAATGACAGTAAAGATGATCCAAAATCTCAGAAAGAGAATGCAGAAAATACAAGAAACATTTAACAAGGATCTACAAGAACTAAAGAGCAAATAAACAGTGAGGAACAACACAATTACTGAAATTAAAAATACTCTGGAAGGAATCAATAACAGAATAACTGAGGCAGAAGAACAGATAAGTAACCTCAAAGACAAAATGTTGGAAATAACTGCCAGGGAGCAGAATAAAGAAAAAAGAATGAAAAGAATTGAGGACAGTCTCAGAGACGTCTGGGACAACATTAAACGCACCAATATTCGAATTACAGGGGTCCCAGAAGAAGAAGAGAAAAAGAAAGGGACTGAGAAAATATTTGAAGAGATTATAGTTGAAAACTTCCCCAACATGGGAAAGGAAATAGTCAATCAAGTCCAGGAAGGACAGAGAGTATCATACAGGATAAACCCAAAGAGAAACATGCCGAGACACATATTAATCAAACTATCAAAAATTAAATACAAAGAAAAAATATTAAAAGCAGCAAGAGAAGAGCAACAAATAACATACAAGGGAATCCCCATAAGGTTAACAGCTGATCTTCCAGCAGAAACTCTGCAAGCCAGAAGGGAGTGGCAGGACATATTTAAAGTGATGAAAGGGAAAAAATTAAAACCAAGATTACTCTACCCAGCAAGGATCACATTCAGATTCAACAGAGAAATTAAAACCTTTACAGACAGGCGAAAGCTAAGAGAATTCAGCACCACCAAACCAGCTTTACAACAAATGCTAAAGGAACTTCTCTAGGCAGGAAACACAAGAGAAGGAAAAGACCTACAATAACAAAACCAAAACAATTAAGAAAATGGTAATAGGAACATACATATCAATAACTACCTTAAATGTAAATGGATTAAATGCTCCAACCAAAAGACACAGACTGGCTGATGGCTACAAAAACAAGACCCATACATATACTGTCTACAAGAGAACCACTTCAGACCTAGGGACACATACAGACTGAAAGTGAGGGGATGGAAAAAGGTATTCCATGCAAATGGAAATCAAAAGAAAGCTGGAGTAGCAATACTCATATCAGACAAAATAGACTTTAAAATAAAGACTATTACAAGAGACAAAGAAGGACACTATATAATGACCAAGGAATCAATCCAAGAAGAAGATATGACAATTGTAAATATGCACCCAACATAGGAGCACCTCAATACATAAGGCAAATGCTAACAGCGACAAAAGGGGGAATCGACAGTAACACAATCATAGTAGGGAACTTTAACACCCCACTTTCACCAATGGACAGATCATCCAAAATGAAAACAAATAAGAAAACACAAGCTTTAAATGACACATTAAACAAGATGGACTTAATTGATATTTATAGGACAGAATACACTTTCTTTTCAAGTGCTCATGGAACATTCTACAGGATAGACCATATCTTGGGTCACAAATCAAGCCTCGGTAAATTTAACAAAATTGAAATCATATCAAGTATCTTTTCCAACCACAATGCTGTGAGACTAGGTATCAATTACAGGAAAAAAACTGTACAAAATACAAACACATGGAGGCTAAACAATATGCTACTAAATAACCAAGAGATCACTGAAGAAATCAAAGAGGAAATCAAAAATAACCTAGAAACAAATGACAACGAAAACACAACGACCCAAAACCTGTGGGATGCAGTAAGACCTGTTCTAACAGGGAAGTTTATAGCATTACACTCCTACCTCAAGAAACAAGAAACATCTCAAATAAACAAGCTAACCTTACACCTAAAGCAATTAGAGAAAGAAGAACAAAAAAACCCCAAAGCTAGCAGAAGGAAAGAAATCATAAAGATCAGATCAGAAATAAATGAAAAAGAAATGAAAGAAACAGTAGCAAAGATCAATACAAAACTAAAAACTGGTTCTTTGAGAAGATAAACCAAATTGATAAACCATTAGTCAGACTCATCAAGAAAAAAAGGGAGAAGACTCAAAACAACAGAATTAGAAATGAAAAAGGAGAAGTAACTGACACTGCAGAAATACAAAGCATCATGAGAGATTACTACAAGCAACTCTATGCCAATAAAATGGACAACCTGGAAGAAATGGACAAATTCTTAGAAAGATATAACCTTCCAAAACTGAACCAGGAAGAAATAGAAAATGTGAACAGACCAATCACAAGTAATGAAATTGAAACTGTGATTAAAAATCTTTCCAACAAACAAAAGTCCAGGACCAGATGGCTTCACAGGTGAATTCTATCAAACATTTAGAGAAGAGCTAACACCCATCCTTCTCAAACTCTTCCAAAAAATTGCAGAGGAAGGAACACTCCCAAACTCATTCTACGAGGCCACCTTCACCCTGATACAAAACCAGACAACTATACTATAAAAAAAGAAAATTAGAGACCAGTATCACTGATGAATATAGATGCAAAACTCCTCAACAAAATACTAGCAAACAGAATCCAACAGCACATTAAAAGGATCATACACCATGATCAAGTGGGGTTTATTCCAGGAATGCAAGGATTCTTCAACAAACGCAAATCAGTCAATGTGATAAACCATATTAACAAACTGAAGGAGAAAAACCATATGATCATCTCAATAGATGCAGAAAAAGCTTTTGACAAAATTCAACACCCATTTATGATAAAAACTCTCCAGAAAGTGGGCATAGAGGGAACCTACCTCAACATAATAAAGGCCATATATGACAAACCCACAGCCAACATCGTTCTCAATAGTGAAAAACTGAAACCATTTCCTTTAAGATCAGGAACAAGACAAGGTTGCCCACTCTCACCCCTATTATTCAACATAGTTTTGGAAGTTTTAGCCACAGCAATCACAGAAGAAAAAGAAATAAAAGAAATCCAAATCAGAAAAGAAGTAAAACTTTCACTGTTTGCAGATGACATGATACTATACATAGAGAATCCTAAAGATGCTACCAGTAAACTACTAGATATAATCAACAAATTTGGTAGATAGCAGGATACAAAATTAATGCACAGAAATCTCTTGCATTCCTATACACTAATGATGAAAATCTGAAAGAGAAATTAAGGAAACACTCCCATTTACCACTGTAACTAAAAGAATAAAATACCTAGGAATAAACCTACCCAGGAGACAAAAGAGCTGTATGCAGAAAACTATAAGACACTGATGAAAGAAATTAAACATGATACAAGCAGATGCAGAGATATACCATGTTCTTGGATTGGAAGAATCAACATTGTGAAAATGACTATAGCACACAAAGCAATCTACAGATTCAATGCAATCCCTATCAAATTACCAATGACATTTTTCACAGAATTAGAACAAAAAATTTCACCATTTGTATGGAAACACAAAAGACCCCAAATAGCCAAAGCAATCTTGGGAAAGAAAAACGGAGGTGGAGGAATCAGGCTCCTGGACTTCAGACAATACTACAAAGCTACAGTAATCCAGACAGTATGGTACTGGCACAAAACCAGAAATATAGATCAATGGAACAGGATAGAAAGCCCAGAGATAAACCCACGCACATATGGTCACCTTATCTTTGACAAAGGAGGCAAGAGTATACAATGGAGAAAAAACAGCCTCTTCAATAAGTGGTGCTGGGAAAACTGGACAGCAACAGGTAAAAGAATGAAATTAAAATGCTACCTAACACCATACACAAAAATGGATTAAAGACCTAAATGTTAGGCCAGACACTATAAAACTCTTAGAGGAAAACATAGGTAGAACACTCTGTGACATAAATCACAGCAAGATCCTTTTTGACCCAACTCCTAGAGAAATGGAAATAAAAACAAAAATAAACAAATGGGACCTAATGAAACTTAATAGCTTTTGCACAGCAAAGGAAACCATAAAAAAGATGAAAAGACAACCCTCAGAATGGGAGAAAATATTTGCCAACGAAGCAACGGACAAAGGATTAATCTCCAAAATATACAAGCAGCTCATGCAGCTCAATATCAAAAAAACAAACAACCCAATCCAAAAATGGGCAGAAGACCTTAATAGACATTTCTCCAGAGCAGATATACAGATGGCCAACAAACACAGGCAGGATGCTCAACATCACTAATCATTAGAGAAATGCAATTCAAAACTACAATGAGGTATCACCTCACAGCAGTCAGAATGGTCATCATCAAAAAATCCAAACACAATAAATGCTGGAGAGGGTGTGGAGAAAAGGGAACCCTCTTGCCCTGTTGGTGGGAAGGTAAATTGTTGCAGTCACTATGGAGGACGGTATGGAGGTTCCTTAAAAAACTAAAAATAGAACTACCACATGACCCAGCAATCCCCGTACGGGGCATATACCCTGAGAAAACCATAATTCAAAAAGAATTATGTACCACAGTGTTCATTGCAGCACTATTTACAATAGCCAGGATATGGAAGCAACCTAAGTGTCCATGAACAGATGAATGGGTAAAGAAGATGTGGCATATATATACAATGGAATATTACTTAGCCATAAAAAGAAACGAAATTGAGTTATTTGTAGTGAGGTGAATGGAACTTGAGTCTGTCATACAGAGTGAAGTAAGTCAGAAAGAGAAAAACAAATACTGTATGCTAACACATACATACGGAATCTAAAAAAAAAAAAAAGGTTCTGATGAACCTTGGGGCAGGACAGGAATAAAGACACAGACGTAGAGATTGAACTTGAGGAAATGGGGAGGAGGAAGGGTAAGCTGCGACGAAGTGAGAGAGTAGCATGGACATATATACACTACCAAATGTAAAATAGATAGCTTGTGGGAAGCAGCTGCATGGCACAGGGAGATCAGCTCGGTGCTTTGCGACCACCTAGAGGGGTGGGATAAGGAGGGTGGGAGGGAGACTCAAGAGGGAGGGGACATGGGGATATACGTATGCATAGAGCGGATTCACTCTGTTATACAGCAGAAAGTAACACAACAGTGTAAAGCAATTATACTCCAATAAAGATGTTAAAAAAAAATCTGTTTCAATTGAAAATTCAACCTTTTTACTGTACAGTTAGTGGTGTTCTTTCATAGTATCTCAAGGAAATAGTCTTTGTCATTCAAAGGTCAAATGTGATGATACTGATATTTTCCTTTTCTCTTATTTGAAGCTTCTCTTCCTGACTGAGAATGTTTCACAATCCTGCTTGCCTTAGATTTTTAATCCTCTTAACTCATTATTTTCTAAGATTTGCCCAATTGTAGACACATTGCACTACCTCAGAGATCTGGTGCAGACTTACATCTAATGGGGTCACTAACAACTAGTTCTTGCAGAGTTTTTCCAGAAGCATGAACTGATCATGTTAAGTGTTTGCATCTTGGGACTAGTGGCTAGAGAGTTAAATGAAGAAGAGTATTAACTGGGCAATATCTTTGTGTCAAAATACAAAAAGTTGGCAACTCTGTGAAGAAACTCTATGGAAAGGGGGTTTCAAATTCTGAGGAATCTACAACATACTTTATAGATATCTAATATCCTACTGATTAACAACATTTATAAACAAAGAGTTTTTATGTGTATCACACAAATGGGCAAACTACTTTTTCAGGCTATGAGCCTGTCCTAATACACATTTTCTTGCTTCATCCAATATCCTATTTTAAACACAAAACGTATTTTAAAATACTTGCAGAGAATTAGTTAGGCTTAACATAATCAAGCACTATATATATGAGGAAAAAATAAATCTTTTGTGTTGATTTATGTGTTGTCACTGTGTTACATCAGAATCAGAGGTAGAAGCATTGGTTAACATGTGTATCTGCTAAAAATAAATTCTTTGTAAAAACTATAGGAGAAATTGTGAGTCCTCTAATTTGGAATAACTTTAAAAATGGGAGAGAGAACCCTCTGCCTGAGATGGAGCCAGGATTCACTGGAGAATATAACCAGCTAAGGCCCTTATTCAAAACATTCGGGTCTTTTCTATATTTTTACAAACTAGTCTATAGCCACTTGGGGGCACACTTACATCATGTGTGTTTTCCCACACAAATGTTGCAAACATAATGAATTTGGATGATCGATAACGTTAATGAAACAAATAATAAATCCTATTAAGAATCATACTTCATTTTGTGCTTCCAGCTCAGTAGAACATGATAATTTTCTGATAATTATAATATGCACTATCTTAGTCAAATTTGTGAGTAACCACTACTAAAACAGCTCCAAATTTGTTTGGTATTATACAGATATTTAGTCTCTGCGTGCTTTTATTTTCTGCCATTTTCAAACTGTTATTTAAATCTAAGTAACCATTAATTTTGTAAAGTGTGTGTTTTCCATTAATCTGCATTGTGTCTAAAATCTTGATTAGCTTACAGTGAAAGAATAATTTGATACCTAACATTTATGTTCTGTGAATAGTTATCAATTAGATGCCTATTAATGTGTATCTTTTCAGTAAATCAGAGTAAAATTCCATTCTGCTATAATATTAGCCATTCCATTATTCTGTTTATTGCAACTTTTTCTGTAACCACCACTCCACCACATCAAGAGGAAAATGAGTGCTCTGTGACATTTTGCTATTACCAGTACTGCCACTGCCAACACATTTTTTGTTAGTAATAGTACAATTGTTTTTTAAGCCATATTTG
Source organism: Eubalaena glacialis (assembly GCF_028564815.1). Lineage (NCBI taxonomy): Eukaryota > Metazoa > Chordata > Mammalia > Artiodactyla > Balaenidae > Eubalaena > Eubalaena glacialis. The sequence continues at coordinate 24,326,467 of NC_083723.1, read as the reverse complement.
TCACACTAGTTAAGAAATAGAGTCACAAGAAAGAAAAAAGAAATAAAAAGACCCTAATTTACTTCACAGGAACAGTAATAGCCCTTAATTATTATACCTTTCAGATAAAGAAAAAAAAAGAATATATGTGACACACAAACACAGTGATTATTTGCAAGACATTCATATTTTCTTAATTGGTCAGATTAAAACAAACCTAGCACATATACTTCATGGAAAATCATTTTTTTCAATGTATATTACTGTGAGTTTTCTTTTCTGAAAAACAAAAATGGTCTAACATGAAATGTCAGTATAATATCAAAACCAATGGAAACCGTTTCTCTTTTAACATATTAAAAGCCTTACATTGGAGAAAATACTAGATGATTATACTTATAGTTAGCATATGAAAGTTTAGCACAAAAAGCACCCCATGCGGAATACTGAAGAAAAAGGCGATCTATGCTATGATGATCTTATCCAGTTAAAATCTGAATATTACATTTTAAAAATACTAATGTACAAGTGTACATTTATACATAGCACAAATTATGCGTGATAGTTTACCAGCAAAAGGAACAATCTTATTTCCGTTAGAGTTACAGTCAAGTTATTCATCATTGTGAGTCCACAAGTGTTTACTTAGTTTCTACTACATCCGAGAAAGAACCACTTCACACTGTTATTCACATATATGATGTGCTCCCCAATAATGCATGCATAATCATCTACACTTTTTGAACCAAAAGGTAGAAAATTTTATAAAAAATATACAAACCATATATATTACATCTAAAACAGACACAAATGCATATTCGTTTTTCATAATTCTATACTTTGGTAAATATAAAAAGAAGTACTGCTTCATAATCTAAAGCAATAGCCATAGTGTTTGGCTCTAAAGCAGTAGAGGAAGTATCCGGGCAATTGTATTCTGGACTACCACACATGGAAGGCTTCATTAAACTCAGAGATTCCAACAGCAAATTACTTGTCAGGTATTTCACTGTGAATCTGTGGCACGAGTCCTCCTGAACTACATTTTCCCCCAAGACAGGTGACATGGTCACTGTAGGAAACCCTGGGCTGTGCTTGAGAACTTGCATTTAAATCTCAGTTCTATCACCAATTGTCCCCGTGTGCGACATCGAACACTTAATTTTTTCCAGGTGGCTACTTTTCTTACCTATAGATGAACAGAGTAAACAATCCCCACAAACCAATCCAGCCTGAGCTTCTGAGTCAGCAACATCTTTGAATACTGTTACCAGAGTAAGCTTGTCTTAATTGAGAATTAAAAGAAAATGAAAACAGGAAGAGGAATGATATGTAAAGGATTTTTAATTAACACTTAAAATGTGACTTCGTAAAACTTGTGACTTCTTTCTCTTTTCAGTGTTCAATTGAGGGCTAGAAGTGTTATTTATTCCTGGGAAGAAGAATCTAGCACCTAGCACTGCCCCTAGTAAAGGATTCACAAGGAGGACATTTCCTAGTGTAGCCAGGTAGATCATCCCTTGCCATCTAAGGGAGGAAAACTGCACTGATTAATGTAAAAAAATTATTAAAGACTAATGTAACAACTTACAAAGTTACCAAACATTGAATTACATACTTAAAATGGATGAACATATAAATTATACCTCAAATCAAAACAATAATAATGATAAAGATAATTTTTAAAAATAATATGGCACCCATCCTTCCCAATAGTATCTCACACATGTAATGGAATTAGTAAGTATTTAATAAATTAATAAGCAATAAGGTCACATTCCCCATGATGACTTCTCTGCCTGAAACAGACGAATTCTAAACTCCAATATTGCTGTCTAGCTAGTTCTGCCCTCCCTGCATGGTTGGTTGCCTAAGAGTAATAAATTAGTTTTACTTTTTAAAAATTCCTAAAAGCTTAGATCATTCTCATGCTAAAATATAGTTTCAGGATAAGTCATAGTGCTCAGGGCACATGGCCCTGGTCCCTCACTCAGTAGGTCCTTTGCTCTTGCTGTTTTATTGTCAGGGCTGCCCTCTCCCACTCCAGGCCCTACTGGCTCCTACTTATTCTTCAAATTTTAAGTCTGTGTTCAGGTCTTGAGACAGGGGTTCCCAGACCTCACAGATACAAGATCACAGGCTACATCCTTTTATAGCTGTTTATAATAAATTTACTCTTTATAACTTACGACATTTACAATGAAATATTTATGTGTGTGCTTGTTTGATGTGTATTTGTTTCTCCACTTTACTGTTAATTCCCTGAGGGTGGAGCCCATATGTGGGTTTTCCATAGTTGTGTTTGATACAAAGTGGGAACTTAAAGAATATTTGTGAATTAATCAACCAATACACCAATGATTGTTCACCAAGTTCTCCTGGAAAGTTGCTTTTCTTTTAGCTTCCAGAATGCCATACTTCCCTGATTTTTCTCCTGTCTCTCTTGCTTCTTCTCAAACTCCTCTGATTTTCCTGTAAATGTTACTTTTACTGAAGATACTTATCTAGACAATCTTCTCTTCTTACTCCACATATTCTCTATTAGAAATCCAGAGTACTTACACACCTTTATTTTTCTTTAGGCAGCTTCAGTCTCCTGATCCCTGGATGTACATTTTAACTGACTTTGGGGACATATACAGACTAATAAAATAACATTAAAAAATGAAACTCATGATTTAATAAGTTTAATTAATCTCAAAAAATCTATCCCTCCTCCTGTGATCTCTCAGTTGTTTAGTCCAGACCTCAGGTTTTACCGTTCTTTTCTTTCACCTGTTACCCATCTCAAATTATTCAGCAAGGCCTATTGGGCTACATCCTAAATATTTCTTTAATTATTTGCTTTTTTTCCATCATCACTACCCCTTGTCTACTTCAAGTCTCTCTCTTGCAGAGATTCCTGGCACAGCTCCTTAAACTGTCCGCCCACCATCCATTCTTGCCACTTCCCATCTATTTTCCATCCAACTGACAGGATGACCTTTCTGAAATGCAGAACAATTACATTACATGACTTCAAATGCTGCCATGGCTCTCCAGTGTCATAAAGTCCACCTACCATAATGTTTACATGTTCTCCATGATCTGGTACCTTTTTACCTCTCTAACCCATCTTCTGCCATTCTTCTATCTAAATCCACTTGCAAATGTGCTCTCTCTTAGAACGTTCTTCCTTCTGATTCATTGACTGATTAAATCAACCTTTAGACTTTGATTTTTTTTCAGAAATTCTCTCCTCACCTGCCACGTCTTGGTTACCTGTCTGTCCTATGTGCTCCTTGGCCACCTGTATCTCCTTCTTTGTAAACCTTATCATGATAAGGAAGTCAAGTAAATTCATTTCAGCCCCTGTGAAGACTACAAAAAGCAGACAATCTACTTTAGGATAGGGATAGTTGTGTGTATGCTCTATTACTGTGTGTGCGTGTGTGTGTGTGTGTGTGTGTGTTTTAAAGTTTCCAACTCTATCTTAATGTTCCTAGTAGGATAGAAAGAAATAATAAAAATGTTTAAAGAAAATGATGCAACATGAGTAAAAGGACATCATTTGTTTCTACTCAATTCAGACTTGCAAAAAATCTTGAATGCATTTGGCAAAATTTCCAATTGGTAAATCTTATACACTAATATTATATTCCAAATAAGGCTACATAAATATGTCAGCAATCTGTTTCCCCAAAGCCATTTACCACATCCTATTAGTATCAATAGGAATAAACAAGCTTCTAGAAGAAGTCAAACCCACCACTATTCGAAGAAGTTATAGCTAGTCCAACCCTAAAAACATTTGAAAGAAAGCAACACCAGTCTTGGCTTTGCTGCCAGCCTGATGCCTCTGTCAACAGAGACACATCTAAATGTCCCAGAGGTTTGAAACGAGATTTTTGATCCAGAGCAGACATATAAGCCACATGGATTCTTTTGAGATTTTGGATAATGAACAGCAGCACATCACAAAGGCCTGTAATAATTAGTCCATTTGTATAAAAATAAAATAAGCCTTAAAATGTGAGCATTTCTTTTATCTAATTGTTTGTAAAGGTAGAATTACATCATACAAAGCACTATCCTTAGAAGAACAAAACCCAACAATAAAAGAATTAAGCTTCAGAATCTTTAAACATTTTGCTTTATAACTTTTTATGATTTTTTTTACAATAATTAGAAGGTTTAAATTTACTGCTGATAATTTGATATTCTTTCTTGTTGTTGTTAAGTCTCTTCAAGTCTTTCAAAAAGCAACTTTTATCCCCTTAACAGGACAGACTCTGAACTTGCTCTGTACGCTACCACTTTACCAACAAATCATATTTTCATCAAAGTATCAGTACCTTTTAAAGCTAGTTCCCTCTGTACTATAAATAACCCCTACCTGGAACACTCCAGAAGATTACAAAACATACGTGATCAAAGTTCTATTACAGCTCTTCAAAATGCTTACACTTCAAAACTTGCAATGTAACTTGGAGAATTAGTCAATAATGACCCTTTAATGTCTATAAATATAAGTAGATAATAGTGGAACTCTTATTTGTATGTTTTCCATAATCTGAATATATTGTTTTCTTTAAAATTTCTCACATTTTAAAATATGTTTATATAAAAAATACTACCTTCACTGAGATGTATAAGAATATTGGTGATAGATTTCAGTGGGAAGGCAATAAACACAATATTGATGAGGTAATTGTGATCTTTGATACAGATTTAGGTGTTAGGTAATTTCCATTAATCACGTGGGTGTGTAGGTGTGCATGTATAACAGGGAAAAATCATAAAGTTTTTAGATTTCTTCTAATGACCTTCCTTAAATTTATAAACCCAACAAATCTAGCAAATCTTAAATTTTTTTTTTTGGCTGTAAATTATAGAGCCAAGTTGCTGAATACAATTGCCCTCAACACCTCATGCTTCATGAAGACCTAACATACCTTTGCTAAATATAGTTTTTGTTTCTTTCTATAAATTTATTTATTTTATTTATTTTTGGCTGCATTGGTCTTTGTTGCTGTGCGTGGGCTTTCTCTAGTTGCGGCGAGCGGGAGCTACTCTTCATTGAGGTGAGCAGGCTTCTCATTGTGGTGGCTTCTCTTGTTGTGGAGCACGGGCTCTAGGCACACGGGCTTCAGTAATTGTGGCGCACGGGCTTAGTTGCTCCGCGGCATGTGGCATCTTCCCGGACCAGGGCTCGAACCCGTGGCGCCTGCATTGGCAGGCAGATTCTTAACCACCGCGCCACCAGGGAAGCCCTAAATACAACTTTTAAAGTGTTTTTTAAACTAATGACACCTGCCAGTCCTTCTTGAACTCAGAAATTTAAGTCCACCAGATGGGGATTGTAAATTTTTCCTATACAATTCATGGGACTTTTTTGATGAGAACATTGAAAAAGCTTAAAGATTCAATGAATTTCTACTGTCCATGGACTAGTCTATGCTATCTCTCAGTTGTGTTTCAATTCTAAAAATATAACTAGCAACAGTGTCAATTTTTAAAAAGATTTGAAGAGGCAAAATTTCCCTCATGCATAATGACCAGAGGAAATTACAACCAGCTTGCAATCTATTAAACTCACACCATGTGAATGGTGAATGCACACAATTTGACTTTCTGATGATCATGTAACAGTGTACAAGATGTGTTGTGATACTTACGTTCTGAAAATAATATTTTCACTTTGAAAGTCTTTTTTCTTTTCTAAGTTAAACCGAGTCTTACTCCATGAGACGCCTACCTTCAAACCCCATCTCAGCAGAGGCCCATCAGATGTCTGTTTATATTACCTTTGTGAGCTCTGACAACAAAATGCCCAGCTGAGCCCACAGCATTTTACAAGTGTTCTAAACCCAGGAGGTTGGCATATCAAACATCCACATACTAATTGTGACATTCATCTCCAGCCATCAGCTGACTAAGGATGTTAGAGCTGTATTAAAAACATGTCGCAGTTCTAAATCACTTCACCAAGTAACCCATGTGGTGCCATATCTTATTACTATACCAACAAGGAGTGGCAAGAAGCAAGAATAGTATAGCTGAGCATGAATTTTGAAAGAAAATGTTCTGTAAGAAGTATATGATAAAACTGTGCAATCTAGAACTCAAAGGGCATTTATTTTTTATCATGTGTCTATACGGGAGACTTCTTACTAAATAGGATGCTTTCCAACTAGTAGAGGATTTGCTCCTTTCACACCCTGGTATTTTAAACCATAATGAATAGTTCAACTGTATTATCAACTATCTGTCTTCTGAGGTAGACTATATTCAACGTATTTTACCCTTTCCTTAATGTACCATAACCATTATGATGAACAGTAATTACTATATTGTAATGCAATGATACTCTGAGTTACAATGTAGGTATGTGGGTTTCATTTTATTCATTGTCATAGGGACTCATCTATGTGAGAAGATGATATGAGTCACCAGGATAAAAAGTGCGTGCCTTTTAAAGAAAAACATGCAAGAGAAACCTGCTCTCTAGTGTGGACAGAATATAAACAGAGAAGAACAATGCTGCCTAAGGGTTCTTAGTCATCTGGGCTGATATCTTGGTTCTGCCACTGATTAGCTGTACAGTGTGGAGGAAGGTTGTTAGCTCCTCAGTATCCACATCCATACAATGAGGAAAATAACAACAGCTACAGGTCAGATCCCAGGAATAAATGAGATAATACATGTGGAGTGCGTAGAAGAGTGCCTGATAGATGTTAGAGATGACTGGTTACTAGCAGAGGGGGCAGAAAAGTTAACATGCAGTTGTGAAGTTGTATAGAGAAATATAAAGAGGGTTCACGGTACAACAGAGCCCCTGGTTGGGAGGGAGGAAGGGATTTGCAGAATGTGGAGGTTAAAAGAGGAAAGTATTTAGAAGTATCCTCTAAAAGGTTAATACATTGATTAAAAGGATGATGTTAAAGGATTTTTCTATATATCTTACAAGTATTGGTTTGTCTCACTGGTAGCATTCAACTTCAGCAACCCATATTTCATCTTAAAAATAACTATTTTTAATAATTGCATTCATTGTGTTAGGCCTAAGAATTATTTTTATTAATTTATTTACTTGTTCATCCTTCCATCTATATGTCCATCCCTACACTAACCTATTCATTTATTTATTCAATTTTTCAACAAAGAGCTACCATGCATAGGAAATTTGAAAGTTACTGCAGAATCCTTAAAGTTCAATGTGAAGCCTCTGTCACCAAGATACTTTCAAATTAGTAGAACAGAACTTCCCACATTGGACAACTTCAGCAAAAGTGAGGGATTAGCTTTGTCAAACACATTTTTGACATACAAGGTGTAAACAAAAAGCACATAGAGTATCATTCGTCATCCAGCTACACAAGGATCAAGCTGCAACCCATTGCAGATTTCAGGATGAAGAAAACAGGAGGAAGCACAGTGTGCTTTGGATAAATGGGCCCCCCAGATACTTAAGATGCGTATCTCCAGAAGTATTTCAATGACCCTGGATTCTTCCATCTTCCCATACATCACAGAAAAGCCCTAAAATTATTAAGCTGAGATATCTGTTCTTTGTGATTGGCAGTAATTTTTTTAACCAAGTTAAACATTTCTTTAATGCTGTGTATCTTTGAGATGGAGACACAGTACAAGAACTCCTTTTTGGAACCCTTACTTTTGCAGCTAGTGTTTTGGGAAATATTGGGTTATAAATATACAGCAATAGCATTACTGCACAGACTTTGTGATAGGTTTTTGGGACAAAAGCCTTTTCTACTTACTTCCTGGTTTTCAGTTCTGTTCAGCATATGGTGATGAGGCTACACATTTAATTTCAATGAAATAATAAAGGTGCTTTCTGTATTCCTTTAGATCATGCACATGGAAAACAGAATTCAGCACAGTAAAAGGCAATTTTGATGACTGACAAAGTCCAGGTCGCAGGAGAGGGAGCAATGTCCTGCGCCTGGTGAGGTCATCTTGTGGATAATGGTTTTATGCTAGGAGCCAGCACTGCTTTTTTCTGAATGGAGCTCAGATACTATTTGGTGCAGCAATTTTCTTTAAAAAACAAAAAGCCCTGGATAAGGAGAAGCCCTGGGAGTTCTCCAGGGACTTGACTTTCATCCTGACTCTCCAAAGTGAATTGAGCACCATCTTTAAGTTATGAAATTGTAATGCTGAAACACAAATCCTACCCTGGCAGAAATCTTAATTGTTCCAAAATTGGAACCATTAGAATGTCATTAATCTGATTTGTTATCATTGTAAAATGATGAATCAAAGAGAAGATCCTCTCTCTCTTCCCTAGGAAACCACTTGTTCCTTTGCATAAAATCAATATGAGGTCATTCATCTGAATACAACTCTTCCTTGACACTAATTTTTCACTAAAACACTGTTGAAATAATCTTAAGACGGGCTTTCTCAACCTAGCTATTTTCCAGATGATTTAGCCCACAGTTGAACCTAGAAAAATGTTAACAGTTACGTTGAGACTTCCCAATACACAGTAAAATGTATGAGACATCATTGTAAATTAGGATAAATTACATATTATTAGGTACAACCACATGTTCAGCATCTAACTTTAACTAGCCTATCTCTGACCTCAAGACACAAGTAACAATTTCTTTATCACACAGGACAAAGATGTTTCTGCCCTTAGCAAAAAATTGGTCAGATGAAATCCAAAGTGTACTTATGAAGCAGGAAAAGAAAAAAGGAAAGATTTGTAAGTCTACTGTAAATAAACTTGACTCTGATTTTGGACTACATCAATATTAACATATAGATGGAAGAAAGAAAGGAAAGTAGGAAGAATATAGTTTTTCCTTAAGACATGTCTGCATGATGTCATTGGTTTTTCCTTATCACTTTGTCTATTATAAATATAAATATATTAACTGTATTAAATTGATGTTTCACAAACTTTTCTTGCTAACACCAAACTTGATTGTTTAAAAATATAGATTCACAGATTCATATTCTGATTCTGTTGCTTTGAAAAACACCCAAGCATTTGTGATAGTTATGAATAGGCCGTAGGAGAAACATGGCTTAAAACATCAAAAATAAAACACTGATTTGAATTTAGTTTTATTTTCACTTGTATTTTTTCAATTTAAATGTTAATGAAGCACTTACTGTATTCCAACTTAGACATATGACGGAAGTGTGAGTGGATAAGATTAGTGTCCACTTTCAAATAGACTATTCTAGTAAGGGAGATAAGCTATGTATCTCAAGAAGAATCATATAACAAAGGTAGGAACTCCAATCTTGCATTTATTAACTCATTCACTTACTCATTATTTTACTTAGTAAATATATATTATCCACCTATTAAAGAATAGGCATTGTGTCAAATTAGGGAGCTACAATAGTGAGCAAAAACAAGCACAAGTCCTGCCTTCATGGAACTTCTAGTTTAGGAGAGAGAATGCCACTACACAAACTAATAACATTATAAGTATAAAATGCAGCATATGTTATGAAAGCAGTGAATAAGACCTCATTGGCACATAGCATGCAAATAGTGATCTAGTCAGAGGGGTCAGGAAGTTTTTTCTTACTAAATAAACTTGAACTGAGGATAAGGAAGCAGTAATGAGATGAAGGGAGGAAGAAAGCTCTTCCAGGCCACAGTAAGTACATGTGCAAAGGCCCCGGGGGTAAGAGAAATCATGTGCATGTAAAAGACTGTGGTGGCTGAAGGTCTAAGAGGAAGGGGGGAAAAGGCTAAAAAGATCAGACTACATAGGATGTTAAGATACATCAAGGATTTTTGTCTTTATTTTAAATACAAGTGTTCAGAAATAGAATGGCATGATAAGATTTGCAATTTGAAAAGATCACCTTGGCTGTGCTCTGGAAAAATGACTAGAGGAAGGAAGACTAGGTTTGTACAGATGAGTGGGCAGCTATTCAAAATGTTCCAAAAGGAGATAATAACAACCTAAACTCGGACAACAGAGATGGAGAATAAAAGGGCAGACAGACTTATAATGTATTCTGGAGGCCAAACCAACAGACCTTGGTGATTAATTCATCACCGTCAGATATGGTAGGGGCTAGTGGGTAGGAAAGGGGAGGAAATTTCAGGGATGGTGGTGACTTACTGAGGTAGGGAATGGTAGAAGACCACCAGGTTTGAGGAAGGAAGAGGGAATAGATGAAAATGATTTTGAACATGATGAATTTGAGGGGCCCTGAAGACATCCCTGTAGAGTAGGTAATTAGACATTCTGATCCAGAGGATAGAGGAGAAGTATGGACTAGAGGTAGTCATTTGTGAATCATCAAGAAAAAGACAGTAATAGAAACCGTGGGTACGAATGAGATTAAGAATATGGAGTAGGAAGAAAAAAGAGCTTGGGATATAGCCTTCAAGAACTGTAGAAGTTTTTTGGCAAAGAGGAGGAGATTGTAAAGGACACTGAAAAGGAAAGGAAAATAAAAGAAGTAGGATTCAGACCAGGGAGTGTGCAGGAATAAGACAACGTGGGAGAATTTTTCAAAAATGGAAAAAAGCAATCAATAGTTTTAAGTATCCATTGCATTTAGGGATGCTGGTGTGACTGATGACATTTTGGCAAAGTGACATTTGGCAAAGTCAGATAGTTATGGGTTAGGGAATGAAAGGATAAATGGTGACAATAAGTAATGACAGTCGTTATTATTTTTTTTTTTTTAGAAGTTTGACCATAAAGAGGAAGGATAAGGCAATGCTGATTTCAAATACAATATTGCCCAATAAAAACATCATGCTTACTTTCTTATTCACCCTTTTAATTTCCTTTCACATTTCTTTTCTGTTAAATAAACCATGCACCTCTCTGTCATTGAAGCTAGTAATGTTGTTCTAACACACACCCTCTACCAAGACTTCAGTGATCCCATCTCATCCTTCAGCAGGTTGAAACGGTCTCTAGTACTCTGAACCTCTTTCCCCTCTGCCCACATGAACATGTGACTTAATTTCATGAGAAGATCCACCCTAGTTCTATTACTTAGCTAATCTAAACTTCAGTAGATAATATAACTTTTTAAAACTTAGTTTGCTTGGGGCTTCCCTGGTGACGCAGTGGTTGAGAATCTGCCTGCCAATGCAGGGAACACGGGTTCGAGCCCTGGTCTGGGAGGATCCCACATGCCGCGGAGCAACTAAGCCCGTGCGCCACAACTACTGAGCCTGCGCGTCTGGAGCCTGTGCTCCGCAACAAGAGAGGCCGCGATAGTGAGAGGCCCGCGCACCGCGATGAAGAGTGGCCCCCGCTTGCCGCAACTAGGAAAAGCCCTCGCACAGAAACGAAGACCCGACACAGCCAAAAATAAATATAAATAAAATAAAATAAATTAAAAAAAAACAAAAACGAAACAAAAAAAAACTTAGTTTGCTCAACTGAAAGGGAAGACTCACCCTTATGTCAAGGTGTCGATGAAAGTGGAGTGAGACAGTGACTCCAAATTGCTCATTACATTTCCTGATCACTGTAGATCTCAATGATTATCAGCTGAATTTGACTCATGTGCATGATGTCTTTTATCCAGTGTTAAAAAGAAGACTATAGGCTCAAAATGGAGTCACTTATGTCAAGCCCCATGTCACCAAACCGGGACTTAACTTAGTTACAGTTTCAGCTTCCCCAGAAATGGAACCTTAAACCAGTCAATCAGAAATCACCTGGCCAGCACTAGTGAAGTCATCCCTGGTAGACCCAACCATACCCTAAGGGAAAGTAACCATGCAATAAGCAACCTGCTTTTTGGCCTACTGTAACTTCCTTGTTCCTGCTCCTTTCTGCCTGTGAAAGTCTTTCATTTTGTACAACTTTCTATGTGCTAGATTGAATGCTGCCTGATTCATGAATCACTGAATAAAGCTGATAAGATCTTTAAAATTTACTCAGTTGAATTTTGTTTTTAACACCAGTTTTCACTCAGAAACTACATGTAAAAATGAACAAGAATCTTACAAAATATTGTTGAGAAAATTAACATTTAAATAGCAATTCAGATTAGGTTGAATCATGAAGACATATTCCTCTAAACTTCATAATCATTACCATCACATTACTTTAAAATAGATACTTAATGTGCTACTTCATTCCAAGCATTTAAAAAAACCTACAAACTGAAGGTAGTTTAGTTCAAGTAATGTACAACATCCCTATCATTATTTACTGAGAGATTAAAAGGTTGGTTTTTAAATAATTTTTCTCATACTGTAGTTTATAATCTTTTGAACTTAAGGAGAATTTCTTTATAAATTTATAGATGTGAAAAAAATCAACATTTATAATTTACTTTCATGACTTTCCATTTTAATAGTAGGGATGGGCAAACATATTCTACATGTGGGAGTGGAGATATAATTTCCACTCACTCCCTTGAGTTTGTAAATCAAAAAGGAAAAATAAGCATACATATTTGGAGGAAGAGAAGAATGGCAAGGGAGAAAAAAATCTAAGAGCCAATTCACCAAAGGATGATGGAAAATCATGGATTTAACATGCATGCATTTGTTTTCCTTTGTGTGAGTAATACATCTTTGAGGTCTCAAACAAACCTAAACTAGAAGCAGGTGATCTAACAAAGTAAGTAGCAGCAAAAGAATGTCTCTATACACTCTCATTTATTTTCTGATATAAAATTAGAAAGTTTCTAAGGTGGAAGCAATGATTCCAGAAGAAAAAAATTGACAGCAGCACTATAAAGGCACAGGATTTTAATACACTATTGATTAATAGAACATGACCTAAATAAGAAAAGGAGAAAAACTTTAATGAGATTGGGCTTACAGTGAATAAATCACAACTTTCTGCAGGAGAGGCACCTACATTCAGTGGAACGCTCAGAGGGAACCATAGACACCTGCGGTCTGGGAGTGAGAGAAACCCTCTTACCTACTCCCTCCCTCACACTCCCAGACTGCAGCTTTTGAAGGCAACATGCCAAGTGACGTAGTCAACTCAGCCTAGTGCTTAGGACTGTAAGAGCTCAAGTTCAAATGAAAGACTCAGAATCTGAGTTCAAACCCCAGCTCTGCTATTTGCTAACTATGTGACTTCAACTCTGAGCTTCAGATTCTCTGTCCTTAACGTGTTAGTCCTTTCATGCTTCTATAAAAGAATACCACAAATTGGGTGACTTATAAGGAACAGAATTTATTCTCATAGTCCTGGAGGCTGGGACATCCAGGATCAAGGTGCCAGTAAACTTGGTGTCCCATGAGAGCAAATTTCCTAGTTCCTAGAAGCTTGTCTCCTCACTGAGTCCTCACAGGTCAGGAGGAAGCAGCGCTAATCCCATTCTTGAGTGCTCCAGCCTCAGGACCTAATCACCTACCAAACACCTCACCTCCTACTACCATCACATTGGGGGTTGGGATTTCAGCATGTGGATTTTAGGCAGACACAAGCATTTAGTCTATAAAGGTGGTGACGATAATGATTTCCTAATTCAATGAGTTGATATAAGAAGTAAGTAATGTATATAAAGCACATAGCACAGTGCCTAGTGAATATTAAACAGATAAATGCTGGTTGTTACTATTCTGATTGTAGCCTTCTAAGAAATACAGAAGTGATGACCTTGTTAATCAAAAGGAAGTATCCAAGTTGTATCAGAGGCTACCAAGACCTATATCTACTTCAGCTAATTCACATAGAAAAAGTAATATAAGATTTTTTCACTTATATCAATATAAAAGCACAATGGACATGACCTAGAGGATTCGTACATAAAAACCACATTGAAAAGCCTCTGAAATGGCACAAGGTGACAGGTGGAAGACAGAAGGGACTCCATATACATGCAGCATAATGAGAAGTGGCAGGAATTGATATGGGTAATAAGTTGGAGTCAAAGGGATGCTATTACAGAAAAAGTGAATGAGTGTGCTGGCAGAGGACAGTGGCGGGGGAGCAATGGGGATAGTAGGTGAGGATGAATATCCTAAGCAAGTCATCCAGGCAAGTCAGGGAGGTCAGGAAGACAAGCTGGAGGGGCCTGGGGTTGATGTTATGAGGAATTCTTTTTTTTTTTTCTTTTCTCATTTTTCTAAAGTTTCTACAATGTTGCTATTGCTCTTATACTTTAAGTTGTATTTTAAAGCAATTATCTGGACAAGCATGTCTATCATCAATATGGTTTTCAGTGAATGAAAATGGGTAGTTCTTTGGCAACTTTTATTCAACATTTTAAGACATTTCAAATTCATGTGAAAAATAAGGCAATTATCCTTACCATTCATGTAACAGGTTGGAATGTTTCTTTGCTTATTTTTAATATAATTCTGCTTGTCTTCCACTTTACCTGAAACATTAATCTGCTAACCTAGATATTGTACCTAGTCAATACATTATTTTATGTCCAAAGTTAGCTCAGTGTAGTAGGTGGAAATCTAAGATGGCCCCAAGACTCCTGCCCACTGGTGTACACATCTTGTAAAATCTCCTCCCTTCAAGTGTGAGCAAGACCGTGAATATGATGGGCTATCACTCCTGTGATTAGATTTTGAAATAATCAAAAGGGATAGGATACTGAGTGGGCCTGTCCTAATCAAGTGAGCTCTCCTGTGGGTCCCAAAGATGAAGTGAATTACAGCATTGTGAGGGGACCTATGGGTGGGTCAGGGATCTATGGTCTCTAGGAGCTGACAGCCAGCAAGAAATCAAGGACCTCAGTCACACAGCCATTAGGGACTGAATTCTGCCAAAAACTATCTGAGTTTGCAAGAGAACACCCCAAGCCTTAGATGAGATTGGAATCCTGGCTGATACCTTGATTTCAACCTGGTGAGACACTGAGTAGAAAAGCCATCTCACCAATACCTGGACTCCTGATCCAGAGAAATTTTAAGATAATAAAATTGCATTGTTTCAAGTCACTAAGTTTGCTGGTATTTTTAGGAATAAGGAGCTAATACAATGAGGAAAGTCAAAATTTTTTCTGTAACATTCAAAGATGTGAAATGTAAAGCAACAAGGTATAATACGTCAAGAATTACTATCAGCTGTTAATTCAACAACAATTTAAAAATAACTCCTAACACTAATACAAGTATGGTAAAATGTGCTAGTATAAAGACTAGAAGGCTATATCTAAACAATTTAGGAGATCTGGTAAGGTGGTTCATTTTCTGCACCAGCTGAAATCTCACTAATGTCATTACAATATTACTTGTATAATAAATAAAATGTTAAGGAATCAGTATTTTTTGAACGACCTGACATTTGATTCACATTTTGAGAAAAAGCAGGAAAATGGCAGAGACTGAATCTGGTGGCCTTGAGTTTGTTGGGATTTGACTAATTGAATTTATGGAGTTCCTACAAACTAGCTTATATTGTAATCACTAGCAATTCTACCTTCTAGCATTTACATTTTAGGCAAATAGCTATTAAACTCTATTATCTGCTAACACTAATACTGACATTTACATCAATGGCTATGCATCACCCCTCCTCACATCTCTTGGCCTTCTCTCTTACTTCAGCCAGTGTTTCAACAATGTTACTCCGGTGAATCTCTACAGTGCCTAGTCTGGGCCATGCAGCGTGCTTTCCCTGACCAGGACCTCCTCCAATCCTGTGGCGTGGGGACACCCTCAGGAGCCCAATGGGCATTCAGACAAGTGCAACCAGGAAGTCGGGGTAGTTAACACACCCACAGGGCCAAGTACCATCAAAGGAGATCAGAAGCTTATTGATAATGCTTTCTGCTTTTGTCCTCTCTGGAGAGACAACTCCTCAAAAATCCCAAGGGATGGAGCACCTCGCAACAATCAACTCAAAGGTGCATCCTTGCATTGAGTTTCCCTGGTGCCATTTCTCACTTCTCCTATCTCTCATCCTTGCTCCCCAGGACTACTTCCCAAATTCATCACCTATAATGAATCCTTTCTTTGAGGGTCTGCTCTCTGAGAAGCTCAGTTTAAGACAAACTGTATGTGAAACATATTTAAATTCTTTAATCTGAAGTGCATTTGATTTGATTACAGATATTTAAAAACTTAATGATTATGTTTTGAACTCTAAATTACAATTTTGTGGGAGGATATGTTTGAACAGAAGTAAACAGTCTCAATCAGATTAAAAATGGTTACCATATTAAAAAGAATGCAGGATGTAATTATATTCCTATCAATTGGAAAGTTTATGAAGTTGTCTATTTTCCCTTTACTTTTAGTAAAAATTTCACAGTTACTAGCATGCCTTTCAGTTTGTGACAGGTGCAGGCCGATCAAGGCTTTACGAATCATCCACCTTCTCTAAGTTTGGATGAAGATTCTGATCCTGTTGTTATCTAGGAGACTTTCCCCTATCATATATTGGCATAGCTGATCCTAGTAGAAGATTGCTTTCAATTAATATGACGGGGTCTTCCTGTGCAAGAGAGGATGAGAGCAATTACAAAACCGGAGAAAAGAAAAATGTAGAAACTGGACACGTAGGATGCATGCAAATGTGACAAATCGGTTTGCAGCAAAGTGACCCTGGCCAGGGTCATGTATAGAGACGTGGGATTCACTGAATATGTACCATTCTAACAGCTTGAGAAATAAGCATATGGTTTGTCTACTGGAACAAAGCAAAAGAAATCAAAGGGTAAAGAAAAAAACTAAGCTTTTTTAACAGCTCTAATTGAAAACCTAAGAGAGGAGAGTAGGGGATTACTCTTAAGGAGAACAAATAAATGTCCAGTACCCATGAGCCAATTGGAAGCCTCTAGACAAACTGACCATACCAAAATCCACAATGAAGAATTTTTCATAACATGGAAAGCAGTCATTTGATTCAATATGAATAATACAAAGAGAGCTTATGGTTGAATACATAGTAAGAGGTTATCAAATGAGAAGAGCTTTATGAACGGCTGACAAACTATAAAATAAATTAGGCTATGGGGAAGTAAGAGTCTTAAAAGGAATAGAGTGATTGTGCTAATCTCTTAAATAGCTCATATTATGTTTTAACTCATGATGTGCTTCTTCAAAGTAGAACAAATCTGAAGTAGTATTACTCAAATAAAACGCACACTTGCTCTCAGGATTTTGCTGAGTCTTTACCTGAGCCTTGGAAACTCAAGTAGATCTAAATGCTCGAGGCTTTCCTTATATGTCTGTCATTCCTCATAAACCTATGTTTTTTGGGGGAAAGGCTTTAAAATGACAGATATTTTCACACTGTTGATAATGAAGTTAACTCTGCCTGAGAAAATCTGAGGCTATGTAGTTTGACTAAAAACATGCCAAGAAAGTTCAATACTATTATCATGTTTGAAATTTCCCTGAAAAACAGAGACAGGGGAGACAGGGAAAGGGGTCGCTAACATTTTAAATTCTCTTCCACTCACCACCTCGAACCCCACACCTTGTCTGATACACTCCAAGGAAACTATCTCATGTGGATATTTAAGGGGAAAAAAAAAAATCTTCAGATGATTAAATTAAGGCCAGATCTCCCTTCTCCCTTTCTCTCTTGTTTACTGAGAATCCCTCAAAGGCAGACAGTGCCTTCAAAAATGTAACCCCATATAAATGCCATGTTGTTGCATGTATCAACAGTTCATTCTTCTTATTGCCAAGTGATATTCCACTGTATAGATATACCATAATTTGTTTATCCACCCACATAGTGAGGAACCTTTGAGTTGTTTTTCAAGTCTGGGGCTGTTACAAATAAAGCTGCTGTGAGTGAACATGTACAAGTCTTGGTGTGGACATATGCCTTCAGTTCTCTTGGGTAAATACCTAGAGATAGAATGGCTGGATCATATAGTTCAACTTTAAGAAACTGTCAAGCTGCTTTTCCAACGTGGTTGTACCATTTTACATCCTCATGCCAGTATAAAGAGTTCCAGTTGCTTTACATCCTTGCCAACACTTGAAAAGATTAATCTTATTCATTTTAGCCAAATAAATATGTATCAGTAAATCACTGTAGTTTTCATTTACTTTTCCCTGATGAAGAAAGGTTGAACATCTTTTCATACTTTTATTGATCATTCATATATTATCTACAATAGTATAATTCCATTAATATAAATTCAAGATCTTATAAACAAATCTATATCGACCAAAAGTAAATCAATGGTTGCCTGGGGACAGGAATGGAATAACAGATGGATTGCAAGGGTGTAAAAAAACAACTCCTGTTTTCTGTCTGCTACTCTATTACTGTTCTCAATACTTCACTTCTGACACCAGATGTGAGTTTTTTGCCACACTAAGCAACTCTCTGGTTCTCTGGACACCAGCTGAGTGTCCTATAACTTAATTCAATTCTGACAGTAACTATCTGGAGAGAGCATCAGATCCCATAGGTTAAGGGCTCAGTCCCACAAGACTCCCCCCACTTCAGATGCCAATTGCAATTCCCAGGCTGCGGTCTATGCTTCTGACCAGCCCAGTATAAGCAAGAGGTTCCTGATCCCCTTTCTCCAGTTCCATCATTTGCTAGAATGGATCACGTAGCTCAGGAAAACCGTTTACTTATCAGCTTATTATAAAAGGACACAACTCAGGAACAGCCATATGGAAGAGATGCCTAGGGCGAGGGATGTGGGAAGGGGTACGAGCTTCCATGCCTTCTCCACACACACCACTCTCCCCGTACCTCCACATGTTCACCAACCCAGCATCTCTCTCCATCTCATCCTTTTGGGTTTTCATGAAGGCTTTATTACATAGTAATAATTAACTGAATCACTGACCATTGGTATTAATGGTCAACCTCCAGCCCCTCTCCTCACCTTGAAGGTAGGGACAGGGTTGAAAATTTCAACCCTCTGATTACACAGTTGGTTCCCTTGATGACCAGCCCCTACCCTGTAGTTATCTAGAGGCTTTCAAAAAAAATCACTGGGACATAAACTCAGATGATAAACTCAGGTGATTGGAACGGCTTGTTATGAATAACAAAAGACATCTTTATAGTTCTTATCAGTTAGTAAATGCCAAGGATTTTAGGAGCTCAGTGTCAGAAACAGGGACAAAGGCCAAATTTTTCTTATTATAAATCACAGTATCACAAAGGGGCATAAGGAAACATTCTGAAGTTATGGAAATATTTGTTACCCTCACTAAAGTGACAGTGTTATAGGTATATACGAATATCAAAACTAACCATATTGTTTACTGTAAACATGTGCAGTTGACTGTATGCAATTAAGCTATAAAAAAATGCAAAGACTTTATTACAAGGTGCAGCTATTATTAAACGTACTTCACAGATTTGTTCTCAGTCCCCACGGCAGAACCTACTTCACAGATCAGTTATTAACCTCCGCGGCAGAACCTTGTATTTTGATGCAGGTTGTCCAGAGGGTTAGGAATGGACCACAAGTCAGAAAAGGAAGCCCAGCCCAGCACATGGAAGGGAGAAGAGAGTGGAAGGAAACTGGCTACAGCAGCAGGAGGCAGAGGAGAAAGAGGAGGAGGACTGTTCCAAGGAAGAGAGACACAGGAATTAAAAGAGGAGGTTTTTCCTTCAGGACAGGGCTCTTTCATCATTTTTCTGGGTGATATTTACTGTCTGTATATAGAGCTCCTCCTCCTACCCCATCCTCACTTGTAGATTTGGGGACTGTCTTCTGAAGTAAACTTATACAAGAGTAGAAAAGGAAACTCTGGGAAGGCAATCACTTTGTTACTGCTTCTTTTGAGCCATCTTGGTCTCAATTCTTTTTAGGATCTGTAAACTCATGAGATATCAGTCTATACGGTGGATTCAAACACTTTGATTTGTGGGATCCTGGGAATGAGGTGGGTGGTGTTTGGAAAGATCATGAGATCTAGAGTTAGGCCTGTGTTTGAAGCCTAGCTTTACCAGCTATATGACACTGGGTAAAGTACATAATCTATTAAAGCCTCTTTTTTTTTTTTTTAGCTGTAAAATAATACTAATTAAATGATATAACGTACACAAAGTTCCTGCTAGGTTGCTCAGGAAATTTTAGTTTATTTCTTACAGGTAGCTCTCTGAACACTCGAAAGCTAGAATTAATGTATTTTAAAATTCTGTGGACTTCCCTGGTGGCGCAGTGGTTGGGAATCCACCTGCCTAAGCAGGAGACACAGGTTCAAGCCCTGGTCCGGGAAGATCCCACATGCCACAGAGCACCTAAGCCCGTGCGCCACAACTACTGAGCCCTCCTGCTACAACAACTGAAGCCTGCACGCCTAGAACCCTTGCCCCACAACAAGAGAAGCCACCACAATGAGAAGCCCGCGCACCGCAACAGAAAGTAGCCCCTGCTCACCGCAACTAGAGAAAGCCCGCACACAGCAATGAAGACCCAACACAGCCAAAAAAAACAAATAAAAAAATAAAATTTTGTGTTTATTAAGGTAAATATAAAAGATTGCCTTGAAACATAATATTTCTTTATCTTTAACCAAAAAGCTTACTCACTAGGTGGTTTGAATTTCTCTTTAATTTCTAAAATTCCTGTCTGTGTCCTCAGCAAACAATCACGATCTTTCTTCTGTACATTTAATAATTATACCATCAAACTCAAAAAACAATTTTTTAAAACAAAGCATCTGATGAAATAGCAGATTTGAACCCAATTAATAAAATAGCAAACAAAGGATATGTCATACTTATAACAAAAACCCAACTATTCAAGTGGCCTTCTAAATACAAAAGTAAATTCCATCTTGTAGTAGCATCATGTTCTCTTTCTTACAGGCAGTAACTGATATTGCTTTCTTACTCATACCCCAAAATTTTAGGTGCTGGAAAATCTTAAATGCATCAATTTCCAAGCATTTATGTTGTAAAATTTCTCTTATTATTCTGAGTTCATAATTTATGTTTATGTTCAATATTAAATTAAAATTTTTTTGATCTTGAGATTATTTATAATCAGTTCTATTTCTAAGAAGCTTTTTCATGACTCTCAAACAGAATTGACAACACAACTCTTTTAACTAATGAATATATAATATAATAAGGAGCAAAACGCTAATTTATGTATGTCACAAACTGCCTTCTCAAGGTAGGACCTTATTGTTATAGGTTCAGTTTTTCACTACCTTTGTACAGTGGACCCTTCAAAGGTCTTTCTTTGTCTTTCTTGTAATGTTTGCTTGCCAGGACAGTGAATGTCTGTGTGTGTTGCTGTGTGCTGCCCCCTACCGGAGAAGGGCAAAGCTGTGTATTCAGGAATGGGGTATTGCCTCAAGAAGCCTACGTATCATTGTTTTCTCACCTCTGATAAAGACAGTGAAAGCAGCTCTTTTGCTCCTTTCCTGTTTGCCCATTTCTGTTCCCCTCTAACTTTAAAAGAACCTAATTATAGGAATGAGGTCACTAAGCAATTGAAACTAACTCCTGACTTACTCTCCCCTGAATGCACACCACGCCTTGCCTAACCTGTTGGTTCTTTTCCTACATAAAAAGAAGAATGAATTAAGCAGTTAAAAAATGACTAGCTCTCAACTCCCAACAGTTCCTTTAGCAATCCTGAAGGCAGATCATGTGGGCAATATAACATCTGAATAAAGAGTTAGCCGGTGTGCACTCACTGGAGAATGATGCAGAACCCAACCTCCTGCCTTGATGATTCACTGAGATTCTCTGTCACCCCAACGCCCATTTTTCCCTTTAAAAACTGTCATGGTTGAGCAGAATCTTTGGAGTTGGCCTCTGGACATGAGTCCACCTTCTCCCAGATTGCTAGCTTTCCTAACAAAACACCTTTTTCTTTTTCTACTGACACTTGCCTCTCCAATTACTGGCTTATGAGCAACAAACAGCCAAACCTGGGTTCAGTAACAATAGACATTTAGGAATCAGAACACTTACTTAAGCTTTCATATTTCATGTCCACTCTAGATTTATATTCCTAGTCATTAAAACAGGCCATGTATCTAGTCAAACACACATCACACTCAAAACGCCAGCAATTGATAGCCTCTTCCAATTTATGGAAAAGATTAAGGCCAACATAATAGAAAGGCTGATATACTTGTTAGAAGCAGAGTTATACAAGCCTGGGTCTAAATCATACCATCATTGTTCTGTGACCTGATCCTACATGTTAAAACTCAGTTTTATCATCTGTAAATTGTGATTAATAACGTTACTCCATAACATCGCTGTGAGAATTAAATTCCACGCATAAAGCACCTAACAGAGTTTCTGAGAAAAAATACATGCTTAATAAATGCCAAAGAATGACAATCATTTAATGAGCTGCGCATTTTCTGCAACTAAAAAATTTCTCCAAAAGCAACTTCCCTCCCTACCTCAACATCTATCAATTAGAAAGGTGTTTCCTTCTGTCAAAGGTTCCACCCTACACTAGTATTCTTTGTCTTATGCTCTATCACCTCACTTGCTGCTTTTCTCCATTAACGATTCCCTCTCTTAGAGTTTCTTTTCTTTGTACTGAGTTTTCTTCTCCGATTAAAAACATGCTTTCCTACTTTGACCTATAACCTTATCACAGTCTTCTCTTTCAAATCAAAATTACTAAATATTACTCTACATTAGCCACCTCCCTGTTACTCCTTAAACCTTCGTTGTACAGTACTACTTTTCACAACCTACCAAAACTCTTCTCTGCAAGGTCACCAATGTTTGATCTCCTTTTTGCCACATTTAGTATCCAAGTATCCATATCCCTATTCTTGCTGTGCATGAACTATTGGTAGCACTGACATGGTTTCTTCTTCAGTTTCAGAACAGAGCTCTGTTTTACTCCCTTCTTCAATTTCACCAACCCATCGACTGCTGAATTGTGGACATGCCCTTGAATCGGCATTTTGCCTCTTTCCTTTTTGCTCTGTGATGTGAATGATCTTATCTTTATTTTCATATTCTCTTATCACTCATCATCCCTCCGTGAATGAGTCTCAAATCCACCATTCCCAGCAATATTTCATCACACATACCATATAACTCAACAATTCTACTCCTATTTGTATACCCAAGAGAAAACGTGCATCCACACAAAAACTGGAACATATATGGTCACAGCACCATTATTCATAATAGCCAAAAAGTATAAACAACCCAAATATCCAACAACTGATGAATGGATAAATAAAATATGATACCATATAATGGTAATATGAAAATAAAATATAAAATCCATACAATGGAGTATTATTTCACAATAAAAAGAACTGAAGTATTGATACATGCAACAATATAGACAAACATTGAAAACATTACGCTAAGTGAAAGAAGTCAGTCACAAAAGGCCACATATCATTCCTTACGTATGCAGATTAACAGTTGATCAGAGTTGGGGAATGCAAGAGCTGATTAACTGCTAATGAGTCCATAGCTTCTTTTAGGAGAGAAGAAAATATACTAAAATTAGATCGTGGTAATGGCTGCACAATCATGTGAATATTCTAAAAATACTGTAGCGTATTCTTTACATGGGTGACTTGTTTGGTATGTGAATTATGTCTCAATAAAGCTACTGAAGTTAAATACACACACAAGTAAATCACTAATAAGCATCCAAGTGACCTTTTAGAAACTTGTTTTTCCTTAGAATAAAGCATTTTCATTTTGAAAGTGTTGCTGAATTAATCCCATTATCACGTCTTCCTGTGTTTTATGTATCTATTTCTTATCTAGTTAATTAGGCAGTCTTTGAACCTAGAGAGAGAATTCTATCTTTATTTACTGTTTTCTAAGAAAGCACAGACTAAGGAAATTAATAGAATACCAGATTCATTCTACTTAATGTGGAAACAGTGCATAATTTTTTTCAATCTGCAGTGACAACTCAAAGCCTGTAACCTTGAGTTTTCTTTATTGCTAAATTTTCAATCCTTCTAATTTGCAAATGGAAAATATGACATTTTAGATGTCTATGACTGCATACATATGGAGTATCCATATGTCTTCCAACAAGGTCATGTATCTAGTTGTTGAGTAAAAGATGATACCAAGGACAGATTATTTTTAGCTGTGGATGCCAGTTATTCTGTAGAAAATTTGTCCTCTAAGGAAGCAACGTCAGGGGTTTTTTTGGTTTGTTTTTTTTTTATGCCATGTATGACCTTTGTTTCACCAAGCGTTTTACTCCTGCAGTAAAATGAAAGTAAGTGACAGGAAAATGGGGCCACTTTTTTCAGAGTGAATTATCTGTCAAACACACAGTGAAGATGATCAACATCAAACTTAGCTTGTTTTTAATATCTTACTATACCCACTGCTCAAGTTAATTCAGCATCACTCAAGATAGAGAGGACAGGTCTGGGGTTTTTTGGCTTTTTTAATGCACATATTACTTTTCATAGGAAAATCCACAGTATGGTTTTCTGTTACTTGATCCTATTGAACTATTGAAGGTGATGAGGATTCACAGATCTTGATTAATCTAATCAGATTAGAACTAAGAATGTTAACTCTGTTTCCTGAAATACACATTGAAAGACTGAAATGCAGAGAGATTCAAAAGGAGAAAGTAAGACAAGCTTAGCAGACAGAGAATAACTTATCTTAAAAAAAAAAAAAAAACGATTAACAATGAGAAGATGGTGGGGTAGAAGGACGTGTTCTCACTCCCTCTTGTGAGAACGCCAGCATCACAACTACCTGCTGGACAAGCATCGACAGGAAGACACTGGAACTCACCAAAAAAGATACCCCACATCCAAAGACAAACGAGAAGCCACAATGAGACGGTAGGAGGGGCGCAATCACAGTAAAATCAAATCCCATAACTGCTGGGTGGGTGACTCACAGACTGGCGAACACTTCTACCACAGAAGTCCACCCACTGGAGGGAAGGTTCTGAGCCCCACGTCAGGCTTCCCAACCTGGGGGTCCAGCAACGGGAGGAGGAATTCTTAGAGAATCAGACTTTGAAGGCTAGTGGGATTTGATTGCAGGACTTCAACAGGACTGGGAGAAACAGAGACTCCACTCTTGGAGGGCACACACAAAGTAGTGTGTGCATCGGGACACAGGGGAAGGAGCAGTGACCCCAGGGGAGACTGAACCAGACGTACCTGCTGGTGTTGGAGGGTCTTCTGCAGAGGCGGGGGGTGGCTGTAGCTCACCATGGGGATGGGGACACTGGCAGCAGAAGTTATGGGAAGTACTCCTTGGTGTGAGCCCTCCCAGAGTCTGTCATTAACCCCACCAAAGAGCCCAGGTAGGCTCCAGTGTTGGGTTGCCTCAGGCCAAACAACCAACAGGGAGGGAACCCAGCCCCAGCCATGAGCAGAGAAGCAGATTAAAGTTTTACTGAGCTCTGCCCACCAGGGCAACAGTCAGCTCTACCCACCACCAGTCCCTCCCATCAGGAAACTTACACAAGCCTCTTAGATAGCCTCATCCACCAGAGGCCAGACAGCAAAAGCAAGAAGAGCTACAATCCTGCAGCCTGTGGAACAAAAAACACACTCACAGAAAGATAGACAAGATGAAAAGGCAGAGGGCTATGTACCAGATGAAGGAACAAGATAAAACCCCAGAAAAACAACTAAATGAAGTGGAGATAGGCAACCTTCCAGGAAAAGAATTCAGAATAATGATAGTGAAGATGATCCAGGACCTCGGAAAAAGAATGGAGGCAAAGATCGAGAAGATGCAAGAACTGTTTAACAAAGACCTAGAAGAATTAAAGAACAAACAAACAGAGATAAACAATACAATAACTGAAATGAAAACTATACTAGAAGGAATCAATAGCAGAATAACTGAGGCAGAAGAACGGATAAGTGACCTGGAAGACAGAATGGTGGAATTCACTGCTGAGGAACAGAATAAAGAAAAAAGAATGAAAAGAAATGAAGACAGCCTAGGAGACTTCGGGGACAACATTAAACGCAACAACATTCGCATTATCGGGGTCACAGAAGGAGAAGAGAGAGAGAAAGGACCAGAGAAAATATTTGAAGAGATTATAGTCAAAAACGTCCTTAACATGGGAAAGGAAATAGCCACCCAAGTCCAGGAAGCACAGTGAGTCCCATACAGGATAAACCCAAGAAGAAACATGCCGAGACACATAGCAATCAAATTGGCAAAAATTAAAGACAAAGAAAAATTATTGAAAGCAACAAGGGAAAAACGACAAATAACATACAAGGGAACTCCCATAGGGTTAACAGCTGATTTCTCAGCAGAAACTCTACTAGCCAGAAGGGAGAGGCATGATATACTTAAAGTGATGAAAGGGAAGAAACTACAACCAAGATTACTCTACCCGGCAAGGATCTCATTCAGATTCGATGGAGAAATCAAAAGCTTTACAGACAAGCAAAAACTAAGAATTCAGCACCACCAAACCAGCTCTACAACAAATGCTAAAGGAACTTCTCTAAGTGGGAAACACAAGAGGAGAAAAGGATGCACAAAAACGAACCCAAAACAAATAAGAAAATAGTCATAGGAACATACATATTGATAATTACCTTAAACGTGAATGGATTAAATGCTCCAACCAAAAGACACAGGCTTGCTGAATGGATACAAAAACAAGACCCATATATATGCTATCTACAAGACACCCACTTCAGACCAAGGGAAACATACACACTGAAAGTGAGGGGATGGAAAAAATTATTCCATGCAAATGGAAATAAAACGAAAGCTGGAGTAGCAATACTCATATCAGACAAAATAGACTTTAAAATAAAGAATGTTACAAGAGACAAGGAAGGACACTACATAATGATCAAGGGATCAATCCAAGAAGAAGATATAACAATTATAAATATATATGCACCCAACATAGGAGCACCTCAACACATAAGGCAACTGCTAACAGCTATAAAAGAGGAAATCGACAGTAACACAATAATAGTGGGGGATTTTAACACCTCACTTACACCAATGGACAGATCATCCAAAATGAAAATAAATAAGGAAACAGAAGCTTTAAATGACACAATAGACCAGATAGATTTAAAAGGATCATACATCATGGTCAAGTGAGATTTATCCCAGGGATGCAAAGATTCTTCAATATACGCAAATCAATCAATGTGATACACCATATTAACAAATTGAAGAATAAAAACCATATGACCATCTCAATAGATGCAGAAAAAAGCTTTTGACAAAATTCAACACCCATTTATGATAAAAACTCTCCAAAAAGTGGGCATAGAGGGAAGCTACCTCAACATAATAAAGGCCATATACAACAAACCCACAGCAAACATCATTCTCAATGGTGAAAAACTGAAAGCATTTCCTCTAAGATCAGGAACAAGACAAGGATGCCCACTCTCACCACGTTTATTCAACATAGTTTTGGAAGTCCTAGCTACAGTAATCAGCGAAGAAAAAGAAATTAAAGGAATACAAATTGGAAAAGAAGAAGTAAAACTGTCACTGTTTGCAAATGACATGATACTATACATAGAGAATCCTAAAGATGCCACCAGAAAACTACTAGAGCTCATCAATGAATTTGGTAAAGTTGCAGGATACAAAATTAATGCACAGAAATCTCTTGCATTCCTATGCACTCAGGATGAAAAATCTGAAAGAGAAATTAAGGAAACATTCCCATTTACCATTGCAACAAATAGAATAAAATACCTAGGAATAAACCTACCTAGGGAGACAAAAGACCTGTATGCAGAAAACTATAAGACACTGATGAAAGAAACTAAAGATGATACCAACAGATGGAGAGATATACCATGTTCTTGGATTGGAAGAATCAATATTGTGAAAATGACTATACTACCCAAAGCAATCTACAGATTCAATGCAATCCCTATCAAATTTCCACTGGCATTTTTTACAGAACTAGAACAAAAAATCTTAAAATTTGTATGGAGACACAAAAGACCCCGAATAGCCAAAGCAGTCTTGAGGGAAAAAACGGAGCTGGAGGAATCAGACTCCCTGACTTCAGACTATACTATAAAGCTACAGTAATCAAGACAATATGGTACTTGCACAGAAACAAAAACATAGATCAATGGAACAAGATAGAAAGCCCAGAGATAAACCCACATACGTATCATCAACTAATCTATGACAAAGGAGGCAAGGATATACAATGGAGGAAAGACAGTCTTTTCAATAAGTGGTGCTGGGAAAACTGGACAGCTACACATAAAAGAATGAAATTAGAACACTCCCTAACACCATACACAAAAATAAACTCAAAATGGATTTGAAACCTAAATGTAGGACCGGACACTCTAAAACTCTTAGAGGAAAACATAGGCAGAACACTCCATGACATAAATCACAGCAAGATCCTTTTTGACCCACCTCCTAGAGTAATGGAAATAAAAACAAAAATAAACAAATGGGACCTAATGAAACTTAAAAGCTTTTGCACAGCAAAGGAAACCATAAACAAGATGAAAAGACAACCCTCAGAATGGGAGAAAATATTTGCAAACTAATCAACAGATGAAGGATTAATCTCCAAAATATATAAACAGCTCATGCAGCTCAATATTAAAGAAACAAACAACCCAATCCAAAATGGGCAGAAGACCTAAATAGACATTTCTCCAAAGAAGACATACAGATGGCCAAGAAGCACATGAAAAGATGCTCAACATCACTAAGTATTAGAGAAATGCAAATCAAAACTACAATGAGGTATCACCTCACACCAGTTAGAATAAGCATTATCAGAAAATCTACACACAACAAATGCTGGAGAGGGTGTGGAGAAAAGGGAAGCCTCTTGCACTGTTGGTGGGAATGTAAATTGATACAGCCACTATGGAGAACAGTAGGGAGGTTCCTTAAAAAACTAAAAATAGAATTACCATATGACCCAGCAATCCCACTATTGGGCATATACCCAGAGAAAACCATAATTCAAAAAGACACATGCACCCCAATGTTCATTGCAGCACTATTTACAACAGCCAGGTCATGGAAGCAACCGAAATGCCCATTGACAGATGAATGGATAAAGAAGATGTGGTACATATATACAATGGAATATTACTCAGCCATAAAAAGGAACGAAATTGAGTCATTTGTTGAGACGTGGATGGATCTAGAGACTGTCATACAGAGTGAAGTAAGTCAGAAAGAGAAAAACAAAAATCGTATATTAACGCATGTATGTGGAACCTAGAAAAATGGTACAGATGAACCAGTTTTCAGGGCAGAAGTAGAGAACAAACGTATGGACACCAAGGGGGGAAAGCCGCGATGGGTTGGGGATGGTGGTGCGCTGAACTGGGCGATTGGGATTGACATGTATACACTGATGTGTATAAAATTGATGACTAATAAGAACCTGCTGTATAAAAAAATAAAATTAAATTAAAAAATTAAAAAATAACACAGATAAGAACCATATCACTGGAAATATGTGACATCTCAGAATAATAGGAAAAGTGCTCTTTTTTCCCAGATATGGTTGGTGATGGTAACAGTTTCAATTTTCACTCCCTTTTATATGATTAACTTTTTTAAAAAAGCATCTTTGTATATTGCTAATTCTTAAAGTTCTTATGTCTAAATATTTTTCTCTTTCTTATTCAGAAATATGTTTTCTTAATGTACTTAATGACAAAGTTACTTATGATATACTGTACATATGAAAAGTATTTTTATGGTTTCTCAAAGTTTTCCTATGCTTCATCTCCATTTTTCCCCTACAAAATTTCCAGATCTTGGGTAGGGCAAACATTGCTATACATAGTTTACAAATGAAGGGATTGAGGTTTAGAAAGCTTGAGTAAGCAGAAAGCTTGCCTAAGGTATGTGCTTAATAATTAACATGATCAGTAATAATATCAGTCCTTTTGATGCTAAACTCAAGTGTTCCTCCTAAAATTTTAATTATGATTTACTTTTTAGATAAAAGAATCGTTTTTCTTTTTTCAAATCAGAAGGATAATACACACACATTAGAAAATAGTCAGATAACATACAAATTTATACAGTGAAACGTGAGAAGCCCCGAATTTTAAATTCCGGTGCTACCTACTGTTAAGTGTTTGCTGCCTCTTCTTTCATTTTCTTCCCTTATACACATATTAGGACTTTTAACAAAATAGGTTTATATAACTATCTTAGCTCAGGCTGCCATAATGAAATACCATGGACTAGGTGGCTTCAACAATAGAAATTTATTTTTCACTTCTGGAGGATGGGAAGTCTAAGCTCAAGATGCCTGCAAGTTAGGTTTTGTTCTGAGGGCTCTTCTCTTGGCTTATAGGCAGCCAGCATCTCCCTATGGGCTCCTCATGACCTCTTCTTTGGGCACCCATGGGGAGAGAGAGAGCAAGCTCTCTGACGTCTCTTCTTAAAGGACACTAATCCCCTCATGAGGACCCCCACCCACCCTCATGACCTCATCTAACCCTGATTACCTCCCAAAGACCCCATCTCCAAATTCCACCACATTGGGGGTTAGGGCTTCGACATATGAATTTTGGGGGGACACAAACATTCAGTCCATAATGACAACATATACTTTTCTGCAAACTGTTTTTATAAGTTATATTTGTAAAATACTCCTTGTTAGTACAAGCATGCTATTTCATTAACTGAACGGCCATATATTCATCTACCAAATGAATTCAGTAAATCATATTTATTGAATTATTACTAAAATGAATATTCTATTATGTATCATTTGTGCTTGAGTTGACTATACTGTCAAGTATGAACATTTATTAATTTAAGTATTATTGCTATTAAAATTTGTTTCTTGAGAGAAATTCTATGAAGGAATGACAACCTTGGTCTTAAATAAGTTAATAGCATAAAGAAGTTTCACATCTACTATCTTTTTGATTCTTCCAGAGACAATGTAAAATTAACAGAGTAGACATATTTAACCCTATTTTTACACATTAGGAAATCAAGCCATAGAGAGTTAAAAATTACTCATCCAAATTCACATTTGAATAAGGACCAGAATTAGAATTCAGGCCCAAGTCTGTCAGAGTCAGTGATTCATCTTCTTTATTTTCTCTGATATACTCACAGAAACAAAGAACCATGTGGGAAATGTGTACTGTTCACTTTGAATCTACAGCTCTCTGCTGCTGGGATTCTCTTCAGACTACTTCCATTATCTGTTTGCCCAGTCTCACTTTTTCTCTACAGGGCTTTTTTTCCCAGATGCACTTCAAACTCAGAAAATGGCAACTTCCCAATTTTTTGTCACTTTCCTTGGACTTGACACTCTAGACTGTGCCTTTACAGACAGCAAAAAGAAGAGAAACTTGGAGAACAAGAAATGCTAGCAAAAAACATACAAATCTCCATAGCACAGTTCTGCTACCTACACACAGTTTCTTCATAATTTAATGGGAGATGTTCAAGGTCATGGAAAAGACAAGGAATAAATACGTGTATTAAATACCTGTACGTCATAACCTTTAGTCAATGGAAGATGTATAAACAGATCTCTTTCTGACTGTGCTGGTAGCTCTGTTGATTTTTGTTGTTTTATCTACAGAGGTCATTTCGCCTCTGTTTATAGCTGTCCTTTCAACAAAATAGAACGTGTTCTACCAAAAACAAAAACTCACTACCCTAATGAACAGAAATTCAATTATCATGGCCTGGAAAGAAACTGGAGCATGACAAGGATTATGCTTGTAATTTGTGTTGCCAATAAACACCAGAAATTTCATCAAGTAAATAACCAAGACGAATCTTGTGCCTAAAACATTACATGAATTAATATATGCAAAAGTGGGCACAATCACAGGAAACGTGATCAGGCACTAATTAGCAAATACCAGTGTTTCAAGAATGGTTATGTACTTTATGTCCAAACCCCAAATTATATTGTGAGCCTTACAGAAGTCATTAAATATGCCCCCTCTCCCCAGAGTTTCTCACCGTCCCCTTTATTTCCTTCCCTTTTTTCACTTTCTCATAGTGACTGAATTATCATCAACTGAATATTTATTGAGGTTAGAGTGTCTTATTTTAAAATTCAAATTTTTCTCAAAGGATTTGGAAGTGGGTGTGGGTTATCAGCTATTCATACTTTGGGTATCAGTTAGCATAATCTAATTGCTTTCTTTTCAGATCCAGCTGACATCAGATTCAATATGAGATTGCCAATCTGAATGGAGCTAAAAGGTTTAGCACAGGGTGCTTTAAAGGGAGCAGAGAAGGTGGTCATGTGTGGGTTCTTGGTGCCTCAGGGGTGTTGGACAGTAAGAGGACACTGAGCCAGGAGCACAGGAGAGAGCGCGCCCTCAGCTGGCCTGAGCCAAGGGAAATAGGGATGATGCCGAAGCCAAACTCGGTCCTCACTGATGTCTAAGGGACTTGTCTTTGAGGGGACAAGTAGGTTGTAAGAAAAAGCATCTTAATCTACAACCTTTCTACTTCTATAAGGACAGTATTAAAGTTTCCCAATTACAGTTCTTAGATCTGTGCATCTCATCTTTCAGACATCTTCTCATCCTCTGCCCTTCACAACAGCCCAGAGCTGCTTCCCCTGTGACTCAACCTACTGTTCCCCTTGCTTCCTCTCTGGTTTCAACTCTCTTTTGTATGGACAAACTAATGTAGGCATCACTAGCTCACGCAGCCTCATTACCCTACCGTCTCAGGGCTTTTTGGCACATCATGCTCCGCTAGTGAACTCCAAACCAAAGGAAGGCTAAATATGGAATTCAAAAATTACCGAGCAGGTCTATTTATTCTTTATCCAGGAAAGGGCATCACACCAGTATCAACACCAAACAGACTTCAAAAGGCCACTGCTTAGTAAATTTGCTGAACTATCTGATTCATAGAGTTCATTATTCTGTCTCTTAAATATTATTCTTGGATTCCAAAACAGATTCACAAAGAAATATGCCCAACCTAAGAGCTTATCTTGACATGGATAATCATACATACGTACTTCAGCTTATACTAAAATGGAAATGTTTTCCCTTCCACCTATTAGAAACAGTTCATAATGTTTTTTCTATGTAGTCCAAAATGCTAATCTCTCAAATATAGACTGGTAAGTGTATTGAGACCGGTGTAGACTTGTTTCTTTCTTCATAGGCTGATTAATTTCTGCTGTAATTTTTTGACTGCCAAACTAAACTCATGCCATTGTGTTTGTTGATCCATATCAGAACACTGGCAAGGCTTCACACTTTGCTGGAATTTAGATTAATACCTTGATATGCTTTTAGTTATTGTCTTGATTTATGACATTTCATTTGGTTTTTGTACAACTTTTAAATTTCATTATCTAGTTGTCTAATCATCATTAACTTTTTTCTTGCAGTCTTTCTTCACCGTGTTTATTGTCCTAATTTACGTATTGTAACCTACACTCAATATTTTTAGGTCTTAATTTTTACTCTCATTCTACAATCCAAACTATTTGTATGTTTATAACTTTCTGTGAGATGTTTTATTTTTATACATTATAAACTTTTATCTTCCAGCATTCTTCATATTGTATTAATGTATTTCTATTTTTTACAAATAGATTTTTATTTTTCTGATTCCAGTTCTTTCATTTTTAAATCACATATTACTTCTTTAAATACGCTTTTATTATTTGTACCTATTTCTGTTTTCATCCCTTTTTACTATCTGCTTTCCATTTGTTAATTTAGTTCAACTTTCCATATTTATTTTTTCTCCCAATGTTTTAAATAAAATGTTTTATGATAGTCACAGTGATTATGGCCATGGGTTAGGCATATGGATAAAGTCCACACCACAAGTCAGGGAACTGGGAAGCCTTCTCTGACTCAGCTGTCCATGCAGCTACTGCTCTAAATCTCTAAATGGATATCCTATCCTTTCAAGGAATGGTTTCCACAAGTCCTTGTAATAACCAGCCCTTAACAATAACAGGTTTTTTCTCATAGGGAAAATTATTCCCTCGACGTAGATGTTTTATCATTGGATGCTATACATCTATTTCCTTATATAATGAGCTTTTGTTTTTTTATTTGTTTAATGTCTGTTCTGTGACATACATAAATATTAGCCTTGGAGAAATGTGTTAACAGCCTGTTTTGGTTAAGACACTGATGTCTGGATACAGAGGGACCAGGTGGTACTGATCCTCCTAGTAGATGTTCATGGCAGGAAGCACAGGGAAGTGCTACCATTTCAACATTTGCTTCCTGCTAATGTATTTATTAGCAAGTTGGTCCTCCTTTTTCTTGGGTCCATGGGAAAATTGTCTTGGTGCATGACTCATCTCCATCCCTTCATTTTGATGGTCTAGGGGAAGCTGGATAGACAGGAGGTTATCCTGATAAGCATTTCTATAAGTCATTGGTGTACCTATTCAGCGGCTTCCATAAATTTTCAGAAACTTTCTGTGGGCCTGGACCAATGGAGAAAGAGAATCTAAGAAAAGGGGAAATATTTGATTCATTCTGTATATTGCCTGAAATAGGGAGACACAGATGGACCTCTCCCTGTTTTCTTTTTTTATTATTATTATTTTTTCTTTTTCTCTATAGGTAAAGAATAAGGTACTTTCAAAACTCAAAATATGGTTACTCTGAGAATAAATTAGAAAGATTCAACATGTAAAAAGTAGGTTTAGCCTTTTCAAGAGATGACGTAAGAATTCAATAAAACTAATCCTGAGTATAAGCTCAAGGATGCAAGACTGAAAAGTGATTGTAAATGAAGAAGCTCTTATCTTGGTCAATTTTTTTCTCTGTCTGAATTAAGAAATGTGTACATGAAAGGAAATTGTTCTAAAAACCATCTACAAAAAGAGAAAAGAAAGAGAAAACTGGCATGATATTGCCAGCATATTTTCAGGGGTGCCTTGTCCCATAGACATTCCATATGGCATATATATATATATATATATATATCTATGGTGAAAGTGTACCATTGGATACCATGGTTTAATGAAGCATTAACAGCATCCAAGTTTAATGAAACATTAACAGCATCCAGTGAAACCCCGGTATTCTCATTATTTACAGGCCTGTGGTCAATTTCATCATCTGTGAAATGGGAAAAATAACAGTACCTAACGTATACTGTGAGGTTTAAATAATGTAATGTAAGTATGTCTCCTACAACATAATAAGTGCTCAATAAATAGAAGGTATCTTTAGTATTATATACTATCAAACTTAGGATTTGTAACTGCTGTTACAAGTATTACAAGATTCTTGTAGACATACATATAATAAGTGTAGTATTTTAGAGCCTTTGTTAAATAAGCAGTGACATTATAATATATTTTTTTGCCTTATAATTCTAAGAAAAAGTGTTGATTTTTTGCCTGAGGCTATTGTCCAATTAAATACGATTCATAAGTAATCAGTTTGTTTTAAAATCTGGGGTGCAGCTTGTTCAATATGCCAGGAGCCCTTCTATCAAAGCACACTCATTATAAACTGCTGTATTAGTCAGCTTGGGCTACCTAAAGAAAATGTAGACTGAGTACCTTAAACAGACATTTATTTTCTCAGAGTTAGAGACGCTGGAAAGTCCAAAATCAAGGTCTGACAGTGTTCAGCTTCTGGTGACAGCTGTCTTTCTGGCTTGCAGACAGCTGCCTTCTAAGGCTACAGTCCTATCAGATCAAGGCCCCACTCTTATGACCTCGTTTAACCTTAATTATGTCCTAAAGACCCTATCTTTAATACAGTCACATTACGTGTTAGGGCTTTAACGTAAGAAGTTTGCAGGGACAGTTCATAGCAATTGTCTAGTCCGATTAAAAAGAATTGTCATCATACTTTGAAGAATATGCAACATGCTTTCAGAGTACTCAAGTGAGCAGAAGTCCAGGAATAATACATACGGCAAATTTTTTTCTTTAATGAAAATAGTTAGATCCTTATATTAACATGAGAACACATTCAGTTCCATAGACCAAGATCTTTGTTTTCCAACTATGAAAAGAAACAGATTAGTGGAGGTGGGCTATCTGTTATGTTGGGATGTTTACTATTAGGGATCTACTTAAAACATTTATTAGGAAAGTTTCATTTTTTAATAATAGTTGTAGTAAGCCCAATTTGCTTACAAATATTATCCCCCAAGGCAGGCAACTAGGAAGATGAGTTAAATATATTTCATCATAGAAGGATGATGATAATCCTTTATTAAGTAATCTTATCTCCATTTTAGTTGGGATCTTTATGCCTAAAATGAGATGTGTTCATTGAAGTTAGGTTTTCATTTGGTCACTGAATACGCAAAAACACATGTTAAATTCCTTGGTTTTTTTTGCTGATCAATGTTGGTCACCACAGGTAACCTCTTATGTGGTAATCCTCACCTATCTACAGAGAAGCCAATATAAATTTTTGCCTCACCTATAATGTATGTAGTCATTTCACATTCATGGAGCAATCTATCAAGTCATAAAATCAAATATACAGTCAATATGAGATACTATGTAAGAAAATGTACGTAACATATAAAACATGTATGAAATCTGTGGAGAAAAAGTAAGAAGAAATCCTTGTAAGAACTCCAGGCCTTTCTAGTATTACTGTCTATGTAAGAGAAGGTTTTGTATTAATATACAATAGGAAGGATTTAATAAAACAGAATGTCGATAGAATTAGAGAACTACCATGTTCATGTTACCTGTGAATTCTGAGGTTTCTAAGAAAAAAACATTAATGTTCCAAATAGTTAGGATCAGTATTTCACAGGATGAGAGATGAGTTGTTACCACAAGTAAGAAATGACACTTCAGATCAGCTAAATACATTATCAAAGTGAAGCACTAATCACACAGGAAATACCTTTTCCTTCAGGTCTGAGAAGCAGTGCTTGGCTTTGACCTTCTATCTGACGGTCCCTAGGTTGTTATAAAGATTAGCTCAAAGGCTAACCGATATTTTTAGTTTCACATACACAGACACTTAAAAATAAAACTTGTAAAAGAACAATCATGGGCTTCCCTGGGGGCGCAGTGGTTGAGAATCTGCCTGCCAATGCAGGGGACACGGGTTCGAGCCCTGGTCTGGGAAGATCCCACATGCCGCGGAGCAACTGGGCCCGTGCGCCACAACTACTGAGCCTGCACGTCTGGAGCCTGTGCTCCGCAACAAGAGAGGCTGCGATAGTGAGAGGCCCGCGCACCGCAATGAAGAGTGGCCCCCGCTTGCCACAACTAGAGAAAGCTCTCGCACAGAAATGAAGACCCAACACAGCCAAAAATAAATAAATAAATAAATAAACTCCAATCTCTAAAAAAAAAAAAAAAAAAAGATCATATTTTTTCTGGGACTGTTGTTCATTGTTATCACATGGTTTATGTTTTTCCTTTATATATTCTTACTTCAGTCATACTGTATTTATAATACTTTGCCTTTATTTTTTCAAACATTTGGAAAACAGTTCATAATAATAATTTTTCTTAAATAATGACCAAGGTTATGATTATTTGTGGAATTTTATAGATTGGACCACATCTTATTTACACTCTATGCATCAAAGGATGGCTGACCATGAGAGTAAAACAACATAATTTTGCACTGGGTGTTATTTTTGGTTACAATTACGCAGCCATTTTTAAAAAATCTTAAAAACTTAACTCTTTTAGAAC
The DNA here is from genome assembly GCF_028564815.1 of Eubalaena glacialis. Classification (NCBI taxonomy): domain Eukaryota; kingdom Metazoa; phylum Chordata; class Mammalia; order Artiodactyla; family Balaenidae; genus Eubalaena; species Eubalaena glacialis. Next base: position 24,289,054 of record NC_083723.1, on the reverse strand, counting down.
ACAATACTTACATTTTTTTAATAACTGGAAAATAAGCAAAACTGACACACTATTTAGATCTCTTGATTTAGAAGTAGTTTTGGTGACTTGAAAAGTAATTTGCCAAGCTACAGATGTCTAGTACAATTGGATCTTTATATATTAAAAAGAATATAAAGCTATATACCCCACCAGTTTTTCTGGAAGTCAGTAGAACATCTCAGAGTCAATCACATGGCACAGCGTGAACTAATAATGGACACTTAGGATTATCAGACTAAGCAACTCATTTGGGACTGAGACAAGCAGTTCCTAATTCTAGTCTCCTGGGCCGTCATTCAAATATATTATTATTCAAATAACTAATGAGACAGGAAGAACTCGAACCATAATTGACTTGTATCCTCTTGGGAAGTCAGCTCTGAGAGTAGATCTAAATAAATTCCCCAAGTGTACTGTAGACAGGAAATATTGTAATTATTTGGCTAGTCATGCCCAAAGCATTGTGACTGAAACAACTGCCCAATTCCTCCTTTATCAACTGCTAGATTCCAACCTCTCTAGGAAACATGAAAACCTACCTCCACATATTCTGAAATAGAGGTGTGATTTAAAACATGAAAAGTGATTTAGAGAAATATGTACATTATGTTTTTCCAAAGAATATGGTGCAAAGAAAATAAAAGCACCCATAGATGTTACAGTACAGTTCTAGATGCCACAGAAGTTCCATTATATTAAATATATCATATTTATATTACTATAAACAATCATTATTACTACTATATAACATGCTCTGTGTTCTAAAAACTAATTTACTAATTTTTTTAATTGTAAAATTTTAAACATGGCTAAAACTATTTCTTGCCAAATGCTAGTAAAATAAGAATAACAATATTTTTAATATATATATATAACAGAACAATCACAAAGAGGAAAGAAAAGGAAACAACAGAGATGAGAAATTTCAACACATTTTGGAAGACTGAAAGCATGTAGATAAGTGGGAAACTGACATTTTAGAGCAGAGAAAGCTAAAACCTGGGCCCCTTTAGAGGAACATCCTGGCGAAAAAGGGTGTAATTTTTTCATAGATCCTAGGAGTGCAAAATATTGAAAAAGGTAATATGAGATATGGAGTAGATACAAGGAGATTTACTGAAATTCTACATTAATGTAGTTAGTCTCCAGATCTGGTCCTCAAATGACTACATTCCTCCAATGACCCCCAAAGACCCTAAGGTTCCACTGTACAGAATAATTGAATCAGAGAGTTTCTAGACTAGTGTAGGAGAAATAGGAGAGTAGCAGGAGGTAAGAGGCTAAAATTAGGGAAACTAATTGAATGGTGAAACCCTTGAGGGCCCCATTCCTAGACCATTTCTAGTATGAGCTCCAGCAAAGTGGACACTACCTGAACCTGTTGTATAGGCAGGAGGTCATAGATTCTTCTCTAGGAAAATGGAATGGCCCCAGAAAATGTGACATATGAATACAGGGATTAGGTGGTACCCAAATAAAAACATTATCTAATTGGAAGCCCAGAAGTCAGCAAACACTACTATGCTCATGTAGCTTCAAATTCACTCAAATATAAACAGATAGCCAAGGGTCATCAGGACAATGAAGTATGCTTCCAACCTGGGAAAAAAAAAGACCAAACTAAACAAGCAGAAGGAAAGGAATTGAGGAAACCAGAGAGAATATAAAAATTCCAAAATTAATATCCTCAGAATAGGAACATAGAATAATATACGAAGGCAAAAAAATGAAGATATAGTAAAAAGGCAGAAAAGAACAGGAAAAAGCTGTTGCAAATTAATAATAAGATAGCAGATATTTTAAAAATTCAACAAAAGTTTTGACAAATAGAGGGAAAATCTCCCTATACATAAACACACAGAGGGAAAACCACCACCACCAAAAAAAAAAAAAAAGACAAAGCAACATATCATTGGAGAAAAACAGGTAAGAAAATTAGAGGATCATTCCAGGTGGGCCAACGTCCAACTAAAAACAGTTTCAGAAAGAGAGAAGAAAGGCAAGAAATTATTATTCTCCAGAATTGAAAGACTTATGTTCTGGATACTATTGCCAACAAAATACCCTAGCATTTAGCTGCTTTAAATAACCGTTTAATCGTGCTCATGGCTTCAGGGATTATGAATTTCGACAGGAACAGTGAGAATGGCCTCTTTTCCACAGTTCCTGGACCCTCTCCTGGGGAACACTTGATGGCTTGGGGTGACTGAATGGTGGTGTGCTGGAATCATTTGGAGCCATTTTCATGCATATATCTGGCGACTGGGGCTGGCTTAACACCTGTGACCTCAGCTGAGTCCATATGAACTACATCTGGCCTCTCCAGGTAGAGAGGCCTCTCACACAGAATGGAAGTTACAAGGTAATGAAATTTCTTATATGGTGGCTCAAGCCACCAGTCTGAGTGCTTCAGCATGCAATATAGAAAATCCATCACCTTTTGTGACATAACCTTGGAAGGTCACACATCATTTCCAATGCAGCTATTGGTTATAAACAAGTGACTAAATCTAGCCCAGATTCACGAAGATGAGACACAGATCCCCACCTCTCTCTTAGAGGTGTGTCAAAGATTTGCAGATAAAACTGCCACGTGCTTGAATGTCAGAATAAAGGCCTTGCATAAGGAGTGTAAAATTTCCTACACCAAACCATTGATAGTAAAATTTCAAAACATTTAATATTTATATATATTTCAGAAGTTTCTGGAAGGGAAAAAAACCCAAATATAAAATATAGAATATAAAAGTGGTGTGGGAATTCTGAAGGTTTACACTAGAATCTACAATACTATATCAATGTCTCCAAATTTCTAAAGACTCAATTTTTGACAAAGAGGCGAAGAAAATTAAATGAGGAAAAATAATCTTTTCAACAAAAGGTGCTAGGACGATGAAATAGCCACAACCAAAAGAATAAAGGGGTATCTCTCTTTCACATCATATGTAAAAAATTAACTCAAAAAGGGTCAAATGTCTAAATATAAGAATGCTTCTTGCATCTTCTAAACTCTTAGAAGAAAACATAGGTATAAATCTTTGTGAATTTGGACTCCCTCTTGTGAGAGCACTGGAATCACAACTAACTGCTGAACAATAATCAAAAGGAAGACACTGGAACTCACCAAAAAAGATACCCCACATTCAAAAACAAAGGAAAAGCCACAATGAGATGGTAGGAGGGGTGCAATAAAAATAAAATCAAATCCCATAACTACTGGCTGGGTGACTACCAAACTGGAGCACACTTATACTACAGAAGTCCACCGACTGGAGTAAGGGTTCTGAGCTCCACGTCAGGCTTCCCAACCTAGGGGTCCAGCAACAGGAGGAGGAATTCCTAGAGAATGAAACTTTAAAGGCTAGCAATACTTGATTGCAGGACTTCAACAGGACTGGGGGAAACAGAGACTCCACTCTTGGAGGGCACACACAAAGTAGTGTGCACATTGGGACTCAGGGGAAGGAGCAGTGACCCCATAGGAGACTGAACCAGACCTACATGCTAGTGTTGGAGGGTCTCCTGCAAAGGCAGAGGGTGGCTGTGGCTCACCGTGAGGACAAGGACACTGGCAGCAGAAGTTCTGGAAAGTAGTCCTTGGTGTGAGCCTTCCCACAGTCCGCCATTAGCCCCAGCAAAGAGCCTGGGTAGGCTCCAGTGTTGGGTCACCTCAAGTCAAACAACCAACAGGGAGGGAACCCAGCCCCAACCATAAGCAGACAAGCAGAATAAGTTTTATTGAGCTCTGCCCACCAGAGCAACATGCAGCTCTACCTACCACCAGTCCCTCCCATCAGGAAACTTGCACAAGCCTCTTAGATAGCCTCATCCACCAGAGAGCAGACAGCAGAAGCAAGAAGAACTACAATCTTGCAGCCTGTGGAACAAAACCCACATTCACAGAAAGATAAACAAGATGAAAAGGCAGAGGGCTATGTACCAGATGAAGGAACAAGATAAAAGCCAAGAAAAACAACTAAATGAAGTGGAGATAGGCAACCTTCCAGAAAAAGAATTCAGAATAATGATAGTGAAGATGATCCAGGAGCTCGGAAAAACAATGGAGGCAAAGATTGAGAAGATGCAAGAAATGTTGAACAAACACCTAGAAGAATTAAAGAACAAACACCTAGAAGAATTAAAGAACAAACAAACAGATGAACAATACAATAACTGAAATGAAAAAGACACTAGAAGGAATCAATAGCAGAATAACTGAGGCAGAAGAACCAGTAAGTGACCTGGAAGACAGAAAGGTGGAATTCACTGCCACAGAACGGAGTAAAGAAAAAAGAATGACAAGAAATGAAGACAGCCTAAGAGACCTCTGGGACAACATTAAACGCAACAACATTCACATTATAGGGGTCCCAGAAGGAGAAGAGAGAGAGAAAGGACCCAAGAAAATATTTCCCTTGTTAGGGAAGTCAAAAACTTCCCTAACATGGGAAAGGAAATAGCCACCCAAGTCCAGGAAGCACAGAGAGTCCCAGGCAGGATAAACCCAAGGAGACACATGCTGAGACACATAGTAATCAAACTAACAAAAATTAAACACAAAGAAAAATTATTGAAAGCAACAAGGGAAAAACAACAAATAACATAGAAGGGAACTCCCATAAAGTTAACAGCTGATTTCTCAGCTGAAACTCTAAAAGCCAGAAGGGAGTAGCATGATATATTTATGATGAAAAGGAAGATGAAAGGGAAATGATGAAAGGAAAGAACCTACAACCAAGATTACTCTACCTGGCAAGGATCCCATTCAGATTCGATGGAGAAATCAAAAGCTTCACAGACAAGCAAAAGCTAAGACAATTCAGCACCACCAAACCACCTCTACAACAAATGCTAAAGGAAGTTCTCTAGGCAGGAAACACAAGAGAAGAAAAGGACCTACAAAAACAAACCCAAAATAATTAAGAAAATGGTAATAGGAACAAACATATCGATAATTACCGTAAACATGAAAGGATTAAATGTTCCAACCAAAAGACACAGGCTCGCTGAATAGTTACAAAAACAAGACCCATATATATGCTGTCTACAAGAGACCCACTTCAGACCTAAGGACACATACAGACTGAAAGTGAGGGGATGGAAAAAGATATTCCATGCAAATGGAAATCAAAAGAAAGCTGGAGTAGCAATACTCATATCAGATAAAATAGACTTTAAAATAAAGAATGTTACAAGAGACAAGCAAGGACACGACATAATGATCAAGGGATCAATCTAAGAAGAAGACATAACAATTATAAATATATATGCACCCAACATAGGGGCACCTCAATACATAAGGCAACTGCTAACAGCTATAAAAGAGGAAATCGACAGTAACACAATAATAGTGGGGGATTTTAACACCTCACTTACACCAATGGACAGATCATCCAAAATGAAAATAAATAAGGAAACAGAAGCTTTAAATGACACAATAGACTAGATAGATTTAATTTATATTTATAGGACATTCCATCCAAAAACATCAGATTACACCTTCTTTTCAAGTGCTCATAGAACATTCTCCAGGATAGATCACATCTTGGGTCACAAATCAAGCCTCAGTAAATTTAAGAAAATTGAAATCATATCAAGCATCTTTTCTGACAACAACACTATGAGATTAGAAATCAATTACAGGGAAAAAAACATAAAAAACACAAACACATGGAGGTTAAACACTACGTTACTAAATAACCAAGAGATCACTGAAGAAATCAAAGGGGAAATCAAAAAATACCTAGAGACAAATGACAAAGAAAACACGACGATCCAAAACCTATGGAATGCAGCAAAAGCAGTTCTAAGAGGGAAGTTTATAGCTATACAAGCCTACCTCAAGAAACAAGAAAAATCGCAAATAAACAATCTAAACTTACACCTAAAGGAACTAGAGAAAGAAGAACAAACAAAACCCAAAGTTAGTAGAAAGAAAGAAATCATAAAGATCAGAGCAGAAATAAATGAAATAGAAACAAAGAAAACAATAGCAAAGATCAATAAAACTAAAAGCTAGTTCTTTGAGAAGATAAAAAAAATTGATAAACCTTTAGCCAGACTCATTAAGAAAAAGAGGGAGAGGACTCAAATCAGTAAAATTAGAAATGAAAAAGGAGAAGTTACAACAGACACCACAGAAATACAAAGCATCCTAAGAGACTACTACAGGCAACCCTATGCCAATAAAATGGACAGCCTGGAAGGAATGGACAAATTCTTAGAAAGGTATAACTTTCCAAGACTGAACCAGGAAGAAATTGAAAATATGAACAGACCAATCACAAGTAATGAAATTGAAACTGTGATTTAAAAATCTTCCAACAAACAAAAGTCCAGGACCAGATGGCTTCACAGGTGAATTCCATCAAACATTTAGAGAAGAGCTAACACCCATCCTTCTCAAACTCTTCCAAAAAATTGCAGAGGAAGGAAAACTCCCAAACTCATTCTATGAGGCCACCATCACCCTGATACCAAAACCAGACAAATATACTACAAAAAGGAAAATTACAAACCAATATCACTGATGAATATAGATGCAAAAATCCTCAACAAAATACTAGCAAAGGCAGACTCCAACAACACATTAAAAGGATCATACACCATGATCAAGTGGGATTTATCCCAGGGATGCAAGGATTCTTCAATATACACAAATCAATCAATGTGATACACCATATTAACAAACTGAAGAATAAAAACACATGATCATCTCAATAGTGCAGAAAAAACTTCTGACAAAATTCAACACCCATTTATGATAAAAACTCTCCAGAAAGTGGGCATAGAGGGAACCTACCTCAACATAATAAAGTCCATATATGACAAACCCACAGCAAACATCATTCTCAATGGTGAAAAACTGAAAGCATTTCCTCTAAGATCAAGAACAAAACAAGGATGTCCACTCTCACCACTATTATTCAACATAGTTTTGGAAGTCCTAGCAACGACCATCAGAGAAGAAAAAGAAATAAAAGGAATACAAATTGGAGAAGAAGAAGTAAAACTGTCACTGTTTGCAGATGACATGATACTATACATAGATAATGCTAAAGATGCCTCCAGAAAACTACTAGAGCTAATCAATGAATTTGGTAAAGTTGCAGGATACAAAATTAATGTACAGAAATCTCTTTCATTCCTATACAGTGATGATGAAAAATCTGAAAGAGAAATTAAGGAAACACTCGCATTTACCACTGCAACAAAAAGAATAAAATACCTTCGAATAAACATACCTAGGGAGACAAAAGACCTGTATGAGGAAAACTATAAGACACTGATGAAAGAAATTAAAGATGATACCAACAGATGGAGAGATACACCATGTTCTTGGATTAGAAGAATCAACATTGTGAAAACGACTATACTACACAAAGCAATGTACATTCAATGCAATCCCTATCAAATTACCAGTGGCTTTTTTTTTTTTTTTTTTTTTTTACAGAACTAGAAGTAAAAATCTTAAAATTTGTATGGAGACACAAAAGACCCCAAATAGCCAAAGCAGTCTTGAGGGGAAAAAAACAGAGCTCGAGGAATCAGACTCGCTCACTTCAGACTATACTACAAATCTACAGTAATCAAGACAATATGGTACTGGCAGAAAAACAGTAACATAGATCAATTGAACAGGATAGAAAGCCCAGAGGTAAACCCACACACCTATGGTCAACTAATCTATGACAAAGGAGGCAAGGATATACAATGGAGAAAAGACAGTCTCTTCAATAAGTGATGCTGGGAAAACTTGACATCTACCTGTAAAAGAATGAAATTAGAACTCCCTAACACCATACAAAAAAATAAACTCAAAATGATTAGAGACCTAAATGTAAGACTGGACACCATAAAACTCTTAGAGGAAAACATAGGAAGAACACTCTTTGACATAAATCACAGCAAGATCTTTTTTGATCCACCTTCTAGAGTAATAGAAATAAAAACAAAAATAAACAAATGGGACCTAATGAAACTTCAAAGCTTTTTCACAGCAAAGGAAACCATAAACAAGACGAAAAGACAACCCTCAGAATGGGAGAAAATATTTGCAGATGAATCAACGGACAAAGGATTAGTCTCCAAAATATATAAATAGCTCATGCAGGTCAATATTAAAACAACAACCCAATCCAAAAATGGGCAGAAGACCTAAATAGACATTTCTCCAAAGAAGACATACAGATGGCCAAGAAGCACATGAAAAGATGCTCAACATCACTAATTATTAGAGAAATGCAAATCAAAACTACAATGAGGTATCACCTCACACCAGTTAGAATGGGCATCATCAGAAAATCTACAAACAACAAATGCTGGAGAGGGTGTGGAGAAAAGGGAACCCTCTTGCACTGTTGCTGGGAATGTAAATTGATACAGCCACTATGGAGAACAGTAGGGAGGTTCCTTAAAAAACTAAAAATAGAATTACCATATGATCCAGCAATCCCACTAAGGGGGATATACCCAGAGAAAACCGCAATTCAAAAAGACACATGCACCCCAATGTTCATTGCAGCATTATTTACAATAGCCAGGTCATGGAAGCAACCTAAATGCCCATCGACAGACGAATGGATAAAGAAGTTGTGGTACATATATACAATGGAATATTACTCAGCCATAAAAAGGAACGAAGTTGGGTCATTTGTTGAGACGTGGATGGATCTAGAGATTGTCATACGGAGTGAAGTAAGTCAGAAAGAGAAAAACAAATATCATATATTAACACATATATGTGGAACCTAGAAAAATGGTACAGATGAACCGGTTTGCAGGGCAGAAATAGTGACACAGATGTAGAGAACAAACGTATGGACACCAAGGCCGGAAAGTGGCGAGGGTGTGTGTGTGATGAATTGGGAGACTGGGATTGACATATATACACTAATATGTATAAAATGGATAACTAATAAGAACTTGCTGTATAAAAAATATATAAAATAAAATTCAAAAAAAAATCTTTGTGCACCTGGATTAGGCAGTGGTTTCTTAAAATGGCACCTACAGCACAAGCAACCAAATAAAAAATAAAATGTACTTCATCAAAATTGAACACTTTTGTGCATCAAAAGAAACTATCAAGAAAGTCAAAAGACAAACCACAAAATGAAAGAAAATATCTGTACATCACATATATGACATGGGTCTTGTATCAAGTATATATAAAGTTCTTATAACCCAACAATAAGACAAATAATTTAAATAAGCAAAGGAATTGAATAGCTATTTCTTTGAAGAAGATCTAGAAATAGTCAATACGCACACAAAAAAAATTATTATCATTATAGAAACATAAATCAAAATTACATTAAGATTCCACTTTTCGTACAGTAGTATGGATATAATCAAAACAACAGATAATAACATGCATTAGCAATGATGTGGAGAAACAGGAACCCTGTACACTGCTTATAGGAATGTAATATAGTGCAGTCATTGTGAAAAACAGTTTGGTGATTCCTTACAAAGTTCAACATAGATTTCCATATGACCCAGTAATGCCATTCCCAAGAGAACTGAAAATATATTCTCACGCAGAAACTTCAACATGAATGTTCATAGCAGCATTTTTCATAATAGCCAAAAGGTATATAGAAACAACCCAGATTTCATCAACTGTTGAACAGGTAAACAATGTGTGGTATATTCATACAGTGGAATGATACTTAGCTCTAAAAAGGAATGAAGTATTGATACAGGTGACAGTGTGGATGAACCTTTAAAACATGCTAAGCTAAAGAAGCCAGACTCAAAAGGTTACATATTGCATGATTCCATTTTTATGAAATATCTAGAATAGGGAAATCCACAGAGACAGAAAGTGGATTAGCGGTTGCCAGGGGCTGGGGGTTGCGGGGAGTAACTGCTTAATGCGTATGGGATGGGGATTGGGTGGGTAATGCAAATGTCCTGGAATTAGATAATGGTGATGGTTTCATCTTGTGATAGACTTGTGAATAGACTAGAACCCCCAGATTGTACACTTTAAATTGGTGAATTTTGTGGTATGTGAATTATATCTTAATATGTACATGTGTTTTAAGATCAAACTTTTTATTTTATATCCACCTGTATCATCTCATTAGTTGCCTCAAGAAAATGATACTTGATGGTAAGGACCAAGGCAGGGCTATTGTTCATTATAAGCTTTTGAGTGTTATGAATTTTAAAATTATATACATACTTGTTATTTTAACTTTCATGAAACTTTTTCACTACAATTGTTTTTTCATTATAATCATTATGATTTTAAAACTATATGGTTGTTTGATTTTTTTACATAATCCTTTGATATATAGTCCAAAATATTACTAATTTTGCAAAGTACATCATTTTATTTAATACGAGCAATTAGAGAGTTCTCTAGTCTGTGTTAATAACATTTCAATGAGTCTGAAATTTAGCTATGAAGTATTTTCTACACAAGTTTTATTATTTTGTAGTTCCAATGATATATCTAAGTATATACTGATTTACCATGTAGGGGATGAAACCATTAGTTGTGGGCACTCAGAATGCCTGAATGTACCATCTACTGTCCATTTAAACCAGTAATGAGCAGATTTTTTTTCCTGCAGCCATACAAGAGCTCTACCCTAATCCAAGAATTTCTTATAGACACTAAGAAGTAGATCCTTTCAAATGTTCAACAACCCTAGTTCTGATTACTGTGCTTCGTTCCATCTGATATAATAGAATTATCAAGGAAAACATCTGTACTTTATATATCCACAGAATTGTTGGTACAGCAAGGAAGCAAGTAAACTGGATAATCACAGAAACCCAACTGTGAAACCCAAAGTAACTGCTTTCCAGGGGACAGAGATAATCTCGACTATAGAATCTTACAGATCATTTGTTGGCATGCCTCACTTGTATTTAGTTGTTCAACAGTCATATTACTTTGTTAACTAAAATCAGTAATTTTTTATTTGGTTTCAGCCCATTTACTACCTGTTTGGTTTTGTCATCATCATTGCTGTTTTCTTCAGGACAAAATTTGGCTTCAGGCTAAGATAACATGCATCTGGCTTTTTTCGTATTTCAGCTTTACTGAACTCTCTCACAAAGAACCTCATAGAATCCATCTCTTCAACTATAGAGGCTAGACACTGACCCTAGTGCCTAACTTGAGACCAAGTGCACGTGTTCACATCCAGGACTTTTAGACAATACACGGTATGATAGAAAAGGAATAAAAATGGTATACATACACAGCAATATGAACAATAGGAAAGGGGGATTCAGCAGATGAGAGTTTACAACAAAGATACAGAGGAAAAGGTGTTAGCCTGATGAAGCAGAGGAGGATACCTCCACCTAAAACACTCTAAGTGGGATCTGCAATTGGAGAGAGGCTGTAAAGTGGAGCTCCAGAGAAACTCAGAACCCAAAGAGCATAAGTTGAAGAAGGCCAGGGCGAGGGCTAGGGCATTAAAAATTGAACTAACTGTGGAGTCTCTAAGGAAGCCCATTTCCTCCAATAATATTCAATACATTACCTACAGTCACATGTTTTAGGTCTAAATAAAAATCATCAGGAATCTCTCTTTAAAAAAAGAAGTGTCTGGGAAGAACCAAGGAATCTTATGTGGAGGTTGGCACTGTAGGTTGAAACTCCCTCCTTCTGGCATTTAGTGATACACCATCAGAACTTCTGGCTCTGTACCATTCACTCCAAAGTGAAGTTGTTAGTAATCCCCAAGTACTTTCCAGAACTCCCAGCCACACTTTTCATTGTCAGATATGGCTAACAACCAAGGGTTATATGACATTTGAAAAAAAGCTTTGATATGAAAGAGTAGACAAACAGGAAAAGCAGGAAAAATGATTTTGGAGGAACCAGAAAATTTAAAAATAAAAGGATTAAATATTCTGATAACATCCTCATATGTGTGTGAATATGTTACATTCATCAACTACAAATAAAAATCTATGACAAATAGAATAATAGTGAGGTTTTGTAACTTAAATATATATTTGTAGATTTTTTTTTTAAAGACAGGACAAACAGTGAAGAGAATCTTTCAGAACATAGAACGAAAAAGCAGAGAGAAAAAACGAAATACAAGTAGCAGCAGAAGACCAATCCAACAAGACTAGGAACAAATTAGTGAAAATTCAAAAAACTGGGAATGGCAGATATGGAAGGAAAGAAATTACCAAAGAAATAATTGAATAAAAATTTCTAGTACTGAAGAGAGCCATGGGTTCTTCAGTAAGAAAGGGTCCATGAGTGCTGAATGAATAAATAATGACCCACATCTAGGTATATAAGTTAGAAATTTTATAACAGAAGGAACCAAGTCTTTATCCCATGTATCTTCCTAATTTTTTGATAGTATTCCAACTTTGCACATTTTCTTAAAAACTGCTTCTGTACCATGAATCAGTTTATGAGCTTATATGGCAGATTCTGAGCTCTTTCATGTCAGGACTTTGGCCTACGATCTGTCCCTGGACTTCCCTGAGGTCATGTTCCAAGTGTGTCACATGTCAGGTCGCTCCAGTCACTCCAGCCTCCATCCCACCTAACTGAACACTGACATCTGCATACTGCCCATTAGTGGATTTTCCTCCTTGCTCCACTTACAATTCCCAATCTCTTCTTATGACTTTTTCCAAGATAGCCTTAGACTACCTGTTGTGTGGAAAGAGAAAATATTTTTCTGTTTCTAGAGAGTTGGGGCCTTTTGCATGTATTTTGCTAAAACTTGGGATCCTGAGCTAAGAGTAAGACTTGGGAAGTTAGTTGACAACTGTAGAGATGCTGAAAGAACTCCAGAGATACTGATCTAACTCTAGGGGTACATATTTGCATTTCAAGGGAAAATGAGGCCTAGAACCTTGGAGACATCTTTAGTCATAAAATCCAGAATCACTGGATCTTATCTGGCCTTCGGAGAGATGTATTTACATTCCAAAAGATTAGAGTGAGAACACAGAATCCTTTTCATCCATCTCCAAGAAGCAAAAAAATTTTTTTCTACTTTTGGGAGGGTAGGAGGAGGTAGTTGCCTCTTTCTCCTGTATATAAAGAGAGAAAATTCATTTTTCTCTGTTTCTATCCTATGATACAAATTTTAAAATTTCACTTACAGGACATTATACCTAACTTTTATCTCATTGCCTATGGATAAAAATTAGAGTGTGGAGAATTACACAATCATTATTTTTAAGTGAACAATGATAACTTATCTTTGATCCAGAAGATTTCATGTGCACGTTTAGAATTAATAAAGATGAATATTTAAAAACCCAACGTTTATCCTGCCCTTACTCACGCCTGACCATCAGTCCTCATAACAGTCCCAGAGGTCAAACATCAAAACTCTCAAATGTTAGCTTTTGAAGGAGCGAAATGGATACCATTTTTCTATTTGTAATGTATGATTAGAGCATAAAACATTTAATAATAATGTGAAATAATAAAGTAAATTAATGAATTTTTTCCTCACTTAACAAAAGATAGATAATATTAACCTATTTAGAGTAATTTATTTATAAATAGCATTGAATTAAACATAAAGGAATGGCTACAACTAGAAAATAACATTTCCAGCTGGATTTAGGCTACATTCAAGACTGAAATAAGCTGAATATTTTAAAGGATATTTTCTCTCACACTTATCTGCCTCTCTAAGAATTATCTACCATGGAGAAATAAAATATAAATATCATTTTCTATCTTGAACCAAGACTAACTTTAGCTTTTGTATTGGGGCTAGGGGATTAGGATTTAGACTCTGTACTTTTTAATAAAGTTTCATTTTAATTTCATTAAGCTTTATATCCCTATTTTGAACATGTATATGATGGAATTCTTCCTACATCATTACTCTACATCAACCATATATATAGACCAGCAGAAGTTTTGAATGATTGATGTCATTTTGAGCTTGATATTTTTCCATTCCCTTTGGTCTGTGTTTATAGAAAACAAATATTTACAGTTAAAGTCTTTGAGATCAAATCAGTACTGATGTAAGATGTTCAGAGAGGTAAACCTATACCAGAAAATTTCCTGAATCAATCTTTAGTTTGGCATCCCAATACTTGTAGTTTCATTCAAATTGTTCCAAGGACCTCACTTCTCCAGTTCAATAATAATTCCTTGGTCTCTTTGTCTTTTCACCACAACTATCCTGATAATCCCATCTCTGGAGGAATCTAACCATCTCCTTCCTCCACTCCAAATATTAGGCTGCCAGGGAGAATCAGATGCAACTAAGCATCATTACAAATAAATATCTTTTTTTTGAATCTGTCCATAATCTGTCCAGAATTCTATTTTTTGACTCTAAGTCACCCCAAATCCCTTTTTCTGAAAGCAGTTATTCACCATTTTGAGTACTATCTGCAAGTCTTTTTTCCTTATTCCAAATACCTTCATCTAATAGTTGATTTTACAAGATAATCTTTCAAAAAAACTCTCCCTCTGCTCTCATACTTTTTATATTCAGCCATCCCTATTTTTCCACCTTCAAATTTTAATGGGAGAGGTGCCTCCTATTTTCCAAGGTTAGCTCTTTCATTTGTGATCTTGATTCACCTCTTCCACCTCCTCAGGATTTGCTCCAAGTATCTTCTTTGCCTTTTGGAACTACATACAACTCTCCTTTTAAAACAAAAAATATTTTCTGCTCTCGTATCCTAAATCTACCCTAGGTCCCTATCAAACAACTTCTATCTTTCTCTTGAACTTCTTTGAAGACTAGCAACTTTCCCATGTAGTGTTAAATGCACAGCAATCTGTCTTTGTCTGCCAAAGGCAAGGTCAATAGTAACATCCCAATTGCCTAAATAATAGCTAAAAGTCTGTTTAATCCTCTGACATTTTACCTTTTAGGTCAATCCATTCTTGAAATACTCTTCACTCATAACTACCAAGGAACTATTTCCTTCTGGTGCTCATTGCTGCCCACATGGCTTCTGGTTTCTCCTAAGTACCCTTCATCTATTACATTTCTGGTCCTTCCCATGTTTTCCTTGAATAATTGCATCAAACTCAGCTCTAATAGCACCTGTGAATCAATATTCTTCAAATCCTTATCTCCATCTCTCTCTTTGGCTCACATTTTAGTAGAGATGGAATAACTTCTATGTAGAAACTCACCCTTGTTAGAGATTTAACTTCCATAAGAAATCAATTCTGCAATATATAACTGTTTGCTGCAACCTATGAATGCTCTTAACTGGCAACTAGAAAAGTAGCAGTACCCTAAGTACGAACCAGGGAGAAAAAAATATATACCACTGTTTAATATTTTTTCAATATTAAATATTTGCTCAGTTGAGCAAAACAATATTTATAGAGTATTTCCCAAAGGATATGTGGTATTCCTATGGATGCTCAAAAATGTAACCTCGGATTATGTCAGACCATTAAGGATTCTGATAGGTTCCTGAATTGTTTATTATTGACCCTCTTCCCAAAGTTACATTTAGGGAACCATCTTTGGCATAATCGGTTGGTCTGTATTGAGAGACAGTGTAAGAAACAGTTCCAAGATTCTTATCGCAGTATTTACTAAAAAAAAAAAAAAAATGTTGAGAATGAGAAATATATGGTTTTAAGAATTGGGACAGAGTGATGTCAGCATCATGGTGGTGTGAGTTGTTCCTTTTTGTTCACTCCTTTGATTTACTGTGCAATTAGTTGGGCATCCATAACCAGAAACAAAAAAAAAGGCACCTTTGCACAACATTCACCAGGACACCTGAGCAATACATCTATCTGTGCACTTGAAAGTGGTGGATTGGACCTCAGAGGTCACTGTGAAATGAGGGGAGTGGTGGTAGGTCCAGCAGTGGGCCGCCACAACCATTCTGGCAGAAGTGAAGGGTGAAGGAGGTAAGTGGATGTTGACCAGCTCCTAGTGCTACAGCTGGAAAGGCCCATTGTTTTTTTTTTTTTTTTTTGTGGAGAGAACGGCAGTGACTGGGGGAAGGAAAGGAAAGGGAAGAAGGCAGACAAAAATCTGAAGGAAAGCATTTCCTGCTGTCTGACCTGGGATTCTGGCAAAAGAACCACCCACAAACCTCTGAGACCCCCCCAACTCAAGGATTCCACTACAAGGCCCTGATACACCCAAAGCCCCAAGTGCTAAGCACACACCTCCCCCACTCTGCTGCCACTCTTTTCTTCTATTTTTTCTTTTTTCCCTCTGCCAGTTAGTTTGTTTGTTTTGTTTTTTGTTTTGTTTTAAATGCACAAGTTCCCAAGCTTAGTAGCCAGTCAGCTCCAGTAAGAGAAACCAAAAACTTGGTGCTATAGTGCCACCTTCTGGGAAAAAAGGAAGGCTCCTAATTACCAATCTGTTGAATTGTTAGAATCAGAGCCTTACCTAAACAAGGTATTTGCTACTTCAAATGTGGCAACAGAGGTGCTTTCCATCAAACACTATGAAAAATCATTGTAATACAGTATCACAAAAAGGAAATGACCATTTTTGAGCAACTGAACCCAAAGACATGGAATATTGCTATCTACCTGATAAGGAATTCAAAATAGCTGTTATGAAGGAATTTAATGAGTTACAAGAAAACCCGGAAAGGCAATATCATAATTTCAGGAATAAAATTAACAAACAGAAAGAGTGCTTTACCAAAGAGATTGAAATTCTAAAACAGAACCAGACAAATTCTGGAGCTGAAGAACTCAATAAATGACATGAAGAATGCATTCAAAAACACTGCAGAGTGAGCAGATCAGATGGAAGAGAGAATAAGTGAGCTCGAGGATACGAATACGGAAATGACTCAAGTGGAAGAGGAGAGAGAACTAAGATTTTTAAAAAGTGAAGAAACCCTAATAAGAACCATCAGACTCCATTAGGAAAGCCAAGATTAATGGGTATAACAGAAGGAGAAGAGAGCAGAAAGTGTACTTAAAGAAATACTAGCTGAGAACTTCCCAAACCTGGGGTAAGAACTAGATACACAAGTCCTTGAGGCTAATAAAGCACCTTATTATCTCAACAGAAGAAGAACTTCTCCAAGACACATTATATTAAAAGTGTCAGAAGTCAAAGATAAAGAAATGTAAAGGCAACCCGAGAAAAAAGACAATATGCTACAAAGGAACCTCAATTAGGCGAGTAGATTTTTCAGCAGAAACTCTATAGGTCAAGAGAGACTAGAATGACATATTCAAAATATTGAAAGATAAAAACTTCCAGCCAAAAAGACTATCCAGCAAAGTTATCCTTCAGATATAAAGAAGAAATAAAGGCTTTTCTAGAGAAACAAAAGCTGAGAGAGTTCACCACCACTAAACCTGCCTCACAAGAAATGTTCAGAAGAGCTCTTCAAGCTGAAAGGAAAAGAAAAAAGTACACAAAATTCTAATTAAGGTGATAAATAGACAGAATTAGAAAACTGACTCTTTTTTGAACAGTATATTAAACCCTTCATTATAGCATAAATATTAAAGAAAAAGAGCACTAAAAATAACTATAGCTACTACAACTTGGTAATGAAATCACAGCATAAAAAGATAATTGGTGACATCAAAAATATAAAAGGGGAAGAGTAAAAGGATAAAACCTTTATAGGTGAGTGAAGATGAATTGCTATCAGCACAAAAAGGACTATCTATCTGTGAAATGTTTTATGTAAACCTCATGGTAACCATAAAGCAAACAATCTAGAATAGAGATATGAAACATAAAAAATGGGAGGTCATACAAATCACCATGGAAAATCACCAACTTATACAAAGATAGAGAGAAGGAGAAAGAAACAATGGAGAGAAAAATTAACCACAAGGCAGAAAATAAAATGGCAGTAGTAAATCCTTACACATCAGTAATCACCCTAAATGTAAATGGGTTGAACTCATTAACTGAAAGTTACAGAGCGGCTGGAGGAATAAAAAAAAGAAGACTCAACTATATGTTGTCTACAGAAGACTCATTTCATCTCTAAAGACACACACAGGCTCAAAGTGAAAGGACGGAAGATGATATTCTAAGCAAATAGAAAACAAAGAAGGCAGGTACAGCCATTTTTATATCAGGCAAAATAGATTTCACACCAATAAGAGTGACAAGAGACAGGGAAGATCATTATATAATGATAAAAGGGTCCATACATTAAGATATAACAATTTTAAATACATATGCTCCCAACACCTGAGCACCAAAATATATTAAGCAAATACTAAATAATCTTAAGAAATAGACAACAATAATAGTAGAGAATTTCAATACCTCACTATCAGCAATAAATAGGTCATCTAGACAGAAAATCAATAAGGAAACATTGGAATTGAACCACACTTTAGAACAAATGGACTTAGATGTATACAGAACATTCCACCCAACAGCAGCAGAATACACATTCTTCTCAAGTGCACATGGAACTTTCTCCAGGACAGATTCTATATTAGGCCACAAAACAAGTCTTATATTTAAGAAGACTGAAAACATATCAAGCATCTTTTCTGA
This sequence comes from Eubalaena glacialis, assembly GCF_028564815.1. Classification (NCBI taxonomy): domain Eukaryota; kingdom Metazoa; phylum Chordata; class Mammalia; order Artiodactyla; family Balaenidae; genus Eubalaena; species Eubalaena glacialis. Next base: position 24,270,575 of record NC_083723.1, on the reverse strand, counting down.
CCACAATGGTGTGAAACTAGAAATCAGTTACAAGAAGAAAACTAGAAAAATCACTAATATGTGGAAATTCGACAACATGCTACTGAACACCAAATAGATCAACAAAGAAATTAAAAGAGAAATAAAAAAATACCCTGTGACAAATGAAAATGGAAATACAACATACAGAAATCAGTTACATTCTTTTACACTAAGGATGAAACATCTGAAAAAGAATTAAAGAAAACTATCCCATTCACAATAGCATCAAAAACAATAAAATACTTAGGAATAAATTTAACCAAGGAAATGAAAGATCTGTACAATGAAAACTACAAGACTTTGCTGAATGAAACCAAAAAACACACAAACAAATGGAAAGGCTTTCTGTGTTCATGGATCAAGAAATTAATATTCTTAAAATGGCTTTGATTTTTAAAAAATGGCTTTGGGTAGTATGACCATCTACAGATTCAACACAATCCCCATCAAAATATCAAAGGCTTCCATCACAGAAATAGAAGAAACAATCCTAAAATTAGTGAGGAACCACAAAAGACCCCAAATAGTCAAAGCAATCCTGAGGAGAAAAACAAAAGCCAGAGATATTACACTTCTGGATTTCAAACTATGTTATAAAGCCACAGTAATAAAAACAGTACAGTACTGGCACTAAAATAAACACACCGATTAATAACAGACTTAGATCCCAGAATTAAATCCCGGCATACACAGTCAACTAATATTTGAAAAGGGAGCCAAGAACACCCAATGGGGAAAAAGACAGTCTCTTCAACAAAAGGTGCTGGGAAAACTGGAGAAACACATGTGGAACAATGAAATTGGACCCCCATCTCACACCATTCACAAAAATTAATTCAAAATGGATCCAAGACTTAAACATAAGACCTGATACCATTAAACTTTTTGAATAAAACATAGGGAAGAAGCTCTTTGATATTGTCTTGGCAAAGTTTTTTTTTCCAAACATCTTTATTGGAGTATAATCGCTTTACAATGGTGTGTTAGTTTCTGCTTTATAACAAAGTGAATCAGCTATACGTATACATATATCCCCACATCTCCTCCCTCTTGCGTCTCCCTCCCACCCTCCCTATCCCACCCCTCTAGGTGGACACAAAACACCAAGCTGATCTCCCTGTGCTATGTGGCTGCTTCCCACTAGCTATCTATTTTACATTTGGTAGTGTATATATGTCCATTTGGCAATGATTTTTTGGACATAACACCAGAAGCACAAACAATGAAAACAAAATTCAACCAATGGGACTACATCAAACTCAAATGCTTCTGCACAGCAAAGGAAGCCATCAACAAAATGAAAATACAACCTACAGAATGGGAGAAAATCTTTGCAAACCATATATTGGAAAAGGAGTTTATATCCAAAATATAGAAAGGCCTTAATCAACTTAACAACCACCACCACCAAAAAAAAAAAATCTTATTAAACAATGGGCAGAAAAACTAAATAGACACTTTTCCAAAGAGGACATCAAAATGGCCAACAGGCACATGAAAAGATGTTGAACATCAATAATTATCATGTAAAAGAATAAGAACCACAAGAAGATATCACCTCACACCTGTTAGGTCGGCTATCACCAAGAAGAGAAGAGATAAGAGTTGTTGGCAAGGATGTGATGAAAGGGAACCTTTATATATTGTTGGTAGGAATATAAGTTGGCCCAACTGCTATGGAAAACTAGATGAGGGTTCTTCAAAAACTTAAAAACAGATCTACTGTACAATCCAGCAATTCAACTTCTAGGTATGTACCCAAAGGAAGAGAAAACAGGATTTTGACAAGATATATGTGCTTCCACGTTTATGGCAGCATTATTCTAAATAGCCAAGATATGAAAACAACCTAAACACCCATCAATGGATGAATGGGTAAAAAAGATGTGGTACATATACACAAGGGAATATTATTCAGCCATGAGGAAAGATACCCTGCCATTTGCAACAACAGTAGGTGGACCTTAAGCAAAATGCTTAGCAAAGTAAGTCAGACAAAGACAAGTACTACATGCTATCACTTATATGTGGAATCTAAAAAAGTTAAACCTGTGGAAAAAAAGAGTAAAATGGTGATTACCAGGGGACGGGAGGTGGAGTAAGACTGACGGTGTTTAAGGGTACAAAGTTATAGTAAGTAGTAAATAAACCATAGAGATCTAATGCATGGTATCATGTATATAGGCAAAATTGTACTATAATTATGTAATGCAATAAATATAGCTACATCATATATTACAATATATAAATGTATTAAGTTAACATATAGTACACCTTAAACTTTTACATTATATATCAAATTTATTCAATAAAAACGGAAAAAAGTAAAGTACCTCATTAATAATTTTATATTGATTACATGTTGATTTTTGATTGAATAAAATATAAAAATTTCAAAAAGAATGGGGAAAAATTATAACATAGATTACACAAATTACTAAGAAAAATTTATGATTTTTTCAAAAACCTCAAAAGTCTAGTCTATATAATAGTTACCAAGTTTACATTTTTCATTTAAATTTCCCATTAAACATATTCTCCACTCAACGTCTCTGGTTAATGTACGTAAGTATCTAAAGAATTATGAGTATAGTTTTAAACATCCTATCATATGAGCTTATTAAATCACTTATGTTTCTATCACAGAGGAAATTTGTAAATTCACTCAGCATATCAGTCAACAGTAGAGACTGTTAAAACATTATACTCCATCAAAATGATCCAGAGCAGAGCAGGTTTCATCAGGATTCCTTTTTCATTTAATGAATACATTTGCATTCAGATTTGTAATGTCTTCATTAGAAGACTGAAAATAAATTACTAATAAAATATTTTCAAGGAAATATGAAAAATGCAGAATGATTGGAGGCAATGTTACAGAGTAGAAAGCATATTGCCATGGAAGTTACTAAATATGAATGGAATCTAGTCTTAATTTTGCTACTGATTAGCTGGAAAAGTTGTTTTACACAAGTTTTAGAGTTTTAATTTATCTGTAAAAAAGACTTTAAAGGCAAAAAGATTCTCTAAGGTGCAACTAACATTTCATAATTTGGCCTAGTTTTATCATTCTCAATCATTGCTTGATTATCTTTGCAGCCAAATCCAAATATAATTGCTTTGGTTATTAAGCCCACTTTATTAGAAAATGATGCCACTCTTGAAAGTACTACCAAGAGCAATGAGCATGTCTTCTTTACAAAACATACATTGAAAGTACAACCTTATGATTCACTAGACAACTAGGGGAAATACAATGGTTACATTTTTGAGCTATCAGAATGAATGAGTGAATGAATGTCTCTTTTCTGACTTTCTCTGGTACTTGAATAGGAGTTATTAATGCTCATTAATAACTCCTATTAATGTTCATTCCAAGAATAACTGATGTAAGAAAGACAGAAACTTTTAATTATCCCAGTTGGTAAACTGAGTACCAACCTCATGTCATTTTTATCAAAAGCTTATGGTATTATGATAGTATTAGTTAGTACATGTTAATTATAGAAGTTTCAGCCAATATATGAAGCAAGAAGAAAAGTTAAGATCATAACTGCCTATCAAGAGATTACAACCACTAATATTTTAGTGACTTGCCAGGAAGGTAGTGTTGGGTAGTGGTTAAGAGCACCTCCTTAGAGCCAAGTTGTTTGCTGAATCCCAACTCTAAAAAAACGCTATTTCAGCCTCTTTCTTTTGTGATTTAGTGTCTACAATATATAATATTTATGTATTTATACATGTATTTTTACAAATTTCAGAATGACATCATTATTACACTTCATATTTAATGCTGAGAATTTCCCCCGAAACTATTAAAATCAGTGATTTAATCACAGTTTTTTAAAAAATATATATATATTACAAAACATTCTCCATTCAATGTCTTCAGTTAAAGGGTTTAAATATACTGCGTAATATTTGCAACTTATGTATTGATTTAACAATTCCACTATTGAGTTGGCTTTAGTATTTTACAATTATAAGTAATTCTTTTATTAATAGAATAGACTTGCTTCAGTCCTTTATGAAGTAAGATTTATAACTATTTGATACTCAGTATAACCTGGAAAATATTTATTGATCATATTCTCCATGTTTATCTAAATAAAATTCTAAGAGATACTCCTCAAAATCTTGAAACACTAAAACATTCACAAGTTCCCATGCAAGAAATATCAAATTTTATAATGACATAGCTTGAGGAGAGAAGATTCATAGATTCTCAAATGTCTCCTTAGCATTTAATCACATTCTTGCATATATATTACCATTTATAATTCACTGATGCTTTAAAAAATTGGATCCCAACTAAATAGGTAAAATGTTTAATGCTTCCTTTTTACACTAATTAATCCTGATCATAGCTATTACTTCAGCGAGGGAAGAAAGAAACCTAAGTGGGTCATTAGACCTATCATGTCATGTTAGTCAATTTTTTATTCTTTTGTAATCTATTATTTAAATATTAGTTTATGTCATATGCAGTTCTTCCATTTGTCAACCCCTTTATCCAGAATGCCATTTCTTATCCACATCTCTACCCACCATATCTAATTAGTAAAATGTCTACTGCCTTCATTCAAGATTCAGCTTTTTTTTGTCCTATTCTGTACAGCCTTTCTTCATCCTTATTCTCAAGAATTTGTCATTCTTTCTGATTGCACCTTGCCTTTCAAATATCTGTCATATTGTTCTTTTCATGCTGCATAAACTCTCTCTCATACTCCCCTGTAATATCTGAGCTCCTATAAAGTCAGGATTCATTTTGAATCATTACTTGTGTCATCCAAGGACTTAGCACCTTATCTTTGTATACTTAGCACTAAGCCAGAAGTTGTGCTGGGTGCTAACCATGAAAGAACAAATGAACAGATATTCTGAAGGCATTTAATTAAGGAGCATATTTAAAATGTCTTGTGTCCTTTTAATTTCAAGTTCTAAAGGAAAAAGTTACTACACAGAATATTATTTAAGATGTAGTTGCTTCCTTTTCTATTTTATAGACATAGTTCTCAAAAATACATTAAGAAAGGAACATAAAATGATGATTGGTAAACTTGCAAGAATGGTATTTTTATAAATTCATCCTTGGCACAGAGAAAATTGTGATCACAACCTGTCATCATCCTAAACATCATTTTTACGGTTGTGAACAAAATATATTTGGTGGGGAATAATTTTAGAAAGAAAAAACCACCCTGATTTCTTAAATGGGAATGGAAAATTCCCTGTGCTATCACCAACATATCAAGGTTATCCATAGAAATGTTCTAAGATGTATTGTATGTGCTAGAGCTATTTTTATTTGTAAAGTTACCACAGTAATAACTACACTCAGTATAAATTCAAAAAGACCTTCTAAAAACAAATTCAAACTTAGAAGAAGCCTAAAAAATACTAAAGGAAAACAAACTTGATTAACTTGAATATTTATATCCCTGGTGAATACTTCTTTTAATTATACTTTAGTGATGCCACGTACTTAAAAACAAACAAGCAACGGTCATGCAAAAGTCCATAGGAAGGTAAAGGTAAATGTGGAGGAGATGGTGTCCCTTCTTATTCTACCCACATACATTGCTTGGCCTCTGACCAGTAGATTTCTCCTCCAATTCTGTCAAGATTCTTTTGATAATAATGCTGGACCCCTGTATAATGTCTTCTCTTTGGTAGGGACTTTTGGAAAAGGTGTCATCAAGATCTAAAAGAACTGCATCTTTAATTGCAAAATTTCAACTTGAGTTTGGCAGTAGTAGGTGGTGATAGCTATCAGAGAGGGCCTCATTCTTACCTTCAGTCACATTCTGCAGCTCCTTATACACTTAGACTACATCATAAATTGACTCTTTGTGGAAAAACTGCTCTCTCTCAAACAATATTCTCTTTCTGCTGAATACTATTTCCTTCTCTTTTTTGAGCTGGCTGGAACCAGGGATAGAAAGAAGCAAGTAGCATGGGAGAAATGTAACATAATATTATAGTTTTGCAGTGGTATATTTTTATGAATTCTTTAATTAACAATATATTTATTGATCACCAAAAAACTTCTAGTGCAAGTGGAGTATGTGTTGTTATCATCCCAATTTTCAGGTAAATCTATTGATTCACTAAAACCATTCAGTGAAATCAATTAACAGAACTGGGCCTGGAATCCCAATAGTTTGTTTTGTAATTCTACATCCTTATTCCAACAAAATAGAAAAACCTCAGAGCCTTCAAAAAGAACAGCAAATAAAACTTCAGTTAATACTGAAAATGTTCTTATCTATGATGAATCAGCCCTCTTACACACACAGCTGCAAAGGCTTAAACAAAGAAATAAGCCACATAGGATGAACCCCAGTCTAAGAGGAAGAACTTCCCACAGTGTTGAAGGTCCTCTTTGATAGGCATGAGACAGTAGTGGTTCCTGATAACCAGTCATGTTTTAATGATAGTCCTGAACCCAGAGTCAAGGTCTTAAAAGAGCTTAACAAGTAGGTTTGACCCTGAACCTAGGGAGAAGGGACCTTTTGTTTAACTACATAGCCTGGGGATTATCTTACATTATTTCCACTATAAAAATGTCAGTGTATGTTCTTTCCCAACCCCCTTTCCCCTGCTACACTCAATTCCTGCTACATTACATTCTTTGCATGATTAAGAAGGCATACTATAAATTGGACTTCGGTTTGTGAGTATTTGGCCCTTCACTTCTGCAATCTAATAGTTATTTGTCTCCAACTGCACTGATAACTACACCTTGCTTTTACAATTTGCATTGTTTTACTTGTCCATTCTTAAACACATTAACCAAAATTAATAATGTATTCTAAAGCTACCTAAAAATTCCTTCACATTCTAAAAATGTACTAAGTTGAACAAAGAGGTGAAAAATAACTTAGAGCCTGTTGAAAGAAAAAGCTTCATTCCAAAACAATACCATTTATAGGATTCAACACAATAAGACATTTGTGTATAAATAATTTAATAAGTATGTCATAAATTTTGACTGAAGAATTCAGAAAAGGAGAATATATACCATTTTTTCCATGCGTGATGCCCTGAAATGCATGCCAGTTTCAGTAACGGCAAATTGCTCCGTGAGAGGCAATGTATATTCATATGTGTGCACAAAGAATTAATACAGCTTCATAGACAGAAAGAACGTCAGCATTTTCAACCACCAGATGGCAGAAGCAAAACTACAGAACTTTAGAATCTGAAGATTCAGATGATAACCAGAAAAATATAACAGCTGTCCCCATCTTGATTTTTTCAGTTGAATAGAGACACATTGGTGCAAAATTCTGCTGCGTGTTAGGTAGAGAAATTTTGATTAACAACTTTCCATTTGAATGGGCTGCCAACTCATTACATTTTTCCATCAGTTAGATTATGGAGGCTTTTAAAAGAATCATTTTTAAAGACAAGCTACAACCAGATCTGGACTATAAAAGAATTCCCCATTCCATCAGCATCTCCCTCTGGGAGCCATTCTAAATCAATCCCACCTGTTTCCAACCACGCACTCTCCTTGTTGCACTTTCTCAACCACTTGTCCTTCTCATTTTTCCAAAATTGATCAGTTGTCTATGTATCTGCACTGCTCTGGATGGTTGGGTTTGCTTATGTCATTCGACCATACATGCTAGTATGTTTTCATGTGATTTCCAATACTGACAATATGGGTTTTAAATTTGATTTGTTGCAGTAATTTTTATGTATTAGGTAGGTGTAATAACCACAAAAATAATAATAAAGGGGAAATGTCTCTCTAACATATATAAACAAACTTTGATTCTAAGAATCTGGAATTCTCATTCCAGTGGTATAAATCATGATATTTCAATATTTCCATTACCTTCTATAAGAGATACTATGAAAGAGATACCTAGTTGATCAAATTAAATGGCTTCTATGAGCTCCAGTAATTTGTTCTTCCTTAGATTAGCTAGAATTTTAAATATCTTCAATGTAACATTTTATTAATGTAAATTAACCATAGCAATATGTTTAGTGTTTACTGGGTACTAGAAAGTGTTCCAAGCATCATTTCAGGACACTGAGCCATATTTAAGATACATAACTTTCTTCCAATTCCGTAAGTAATGTGTAGCTGAGTCTCGATTTATACCCAGGTAGTCAGATTCTCCAGTTTCTGCCCTTAACCATTTTTCCATTCACCTGAACTACACTATTAAAAATTCAGTGTTTATCTGTACCTTTATTCAAATATTTATTGAATGACTATTTGGTGCTAAGGATTGAATATTCATAGAAAACTTTTAAAATGGACCCCATCATGAAAGATGTACAGTCTGGTGGAGAATTGAGACATATGATTAGTAAGGACAATAAGGCTTTATGGGTGTCATGACAGTTGTGTATAAGAACAAAAAAAGAATGGATACATTTCCCATAAGGTACTTTGTCCAGGTGTCTTTTGACAAGTGACAAGAGAAGGAAGTGTTTTAAGACAAGGGAGAAAAAGCATACACAAGTGCAGAAGTACCAAAGAGTCACACATATAAGTAATTCATTATTCTAGGAACTTAAGTTTAAAAACTGTGTACAGTTTTTAGAGGGTCAGGAAGAGGCCTTAGCATAGTTGGTTCTGCAGGACAGCCTAAGGAGAATGCATTTTACCACATATACATTGGGGAGCTTCCAAAGGATTTTTTTTTTTTTTTAATGTCTATAGTCTCATTTATTTTCTTTTATTTATTTATTTATTTATTTTAACATCTTTATTGCAGTATAATTGTTTCACAATGGTGTGTTAGTTTCTGCTTTATAACAAAGTGAATCAGCTATACATCTATCCCCATATCTCCTCCCTCTTGCATCTCCCTCCCACCCTCCCTATCCCACCCCTCTAGGTGGTCACAAAGCACCGAGCTGATCTCTCTGTACTATAAGGCTGCTTCCCACTAGCTATCTATTTTACATTTGGTAGTATATATAAGTCCATGGCACTCTCTCACTTCATCCCAGCTTACACTTCCCCCTCCCCGTGTCCTCAAGTCCAATCTCTACATCTGCGTCTTGATTCCTGCCCTGCCCCTAGGTTCTTCATCACCTTTTTTTTTTGTTTTAGATTCCATATATATGTGTTAGCATACGGTATTTGTTTTTCTCTTTCTGACTTACTTCACTCTGTATGACAGACTCTAGGTCCACCCACCTCACTACAAATAACTCAGTTTCGTTTCTTTTTATGGCTGAGTAATATTCGATGCAGCCACTATGGAGAACAGTATGGAGGGTCCTTAGAAACCTAAAAATAGAACTGCAATATGACCCAGCAATCCCACTACTGGACATATACCCTGAGAAAACCATAAGTCAAAAAGAGTCATGTACCACAATGCTCATTGCAGCTGTATTTACGATAGCCAGGACATGGAAGCAACCTAGGTGTCCATCATCGGATGAATGGATAAAGAAGATGTGGCACATATATACAATGGAATATTACTCAGCCATAAAAAGAAACGAGGTTGAGTTATTTGTAGTGAGGTGGATGGACCTAGAGTCTGTCAAACAGACTTCCAAAGGATTTTAAGGAAGTGAGTCAGAAGATCAAAAAGGGTTCTAGGAAATCATCCTGGTGGCGGAGTGAGGATAGATTCAAGTGACATAAGGCAGGAGATAATCAGACCACAGCGGAGACTGTTGCAATAGTGAAGCACAGAATGATGAGGACAATTGCAAATGAAATAAAGAGTGAAAAACTGAGCTTGAAGCTGTGTGGATATGCCATCTACTAATGTGCCGAAGGGATACAGTCTGGAACAGAGGAGGTAGGAGTCTAGTGCACCAGATATAAACAAGCTTGTCTACCTGGGCTAGAGAGAACATGGTGAGGATGGTAACAGGTTATATTTGTTCCTTAGCTGATCACCTCCATTTTCTGTACATAGTGATGTGGGAAGTCACAGGTCACCTCTAAAAAGAGAAGATGATAAACCATGCAGGGAGACAAGTTGAGGCAACAGGGAGACTTTTTAACAATTGCTATGGAGAATAAAAAAGTGAACGGACCAGAGACATGTAAAATGATGTCCACTTCTGACAGGGAGTTTAGGGATGAAGTAGAGAAAGGCACAGAGGACACTAAGGGGGTGGGGGAGACAGAGAAAAAATGAATCATTAACTCCAGGGTGAAGAAATATTATAGAAGAAATACAAGTGTAGTATATCACATTACTCAGCTGTGAATCATCATCAGTCATAATAGATACTAAATCTTGATCTAAAGATTAACTTATTAAATAACTATACCTATATTCACAGGAGGGTAAGGAGATAGACTATAAGTGGGGAGATGGGGATAAGTGAGTCATAAAGATAAGTCTTCCTCTGTAAGAAGTTAATAGCAAGTACCTAAAACTGAAGAGTCAAGAAAAAATATATATATATATACATGTTATTTATAAATTTGGGGGCAAATTCTAACAGTAATAGCTGAGAACTAAAAGTGTTGCCTCCAGGGCATGTGAAGGGGCTTGGTGTTTCGGAGACTAGATTTTTCTAATAAGCTTTGCAGAAAAATTTACATTTTTAAAGTATATCCATGTATCACTTCAATAAAAATATGAACTAAATTTAATATATTTCTTTGAAAAGAAGTCAAGTAGTAGTTTGGAAGCCATCTTAGGGATTTAGGAGATGCCACCTCTGTTTTGAGAGCCTGTGGCACATGGAATCTGGGCAGCGTTCTCCAAAAGCTGTGCATCTGAGGAGTTGGTGCGATCAAGAGGAAGAGGAGTTTTGCTTAACGTGAGGAGGTATTAAGTGCTTGAGGATGCAGGGAAGAAGTTTGTTCAAAAACATGTTAGGTTTCCAGAGTGTAAAATGAGAGAAAAATCTGTAAGACTCACACAATATATATAAAATATATATAATCCTCCTAATGAGGATTAAGAACAGTTATAAGAAATAATAGATTAATAAAAACTAACAGACCAATGGAATTTTTGGGCAAATGAATGACTGATGGGGAAAAAAAAAAAATCAACATCTTGGTACAGTTGAGCGACTATATTTGATGTTGACCTTTGAGACATTAACTCCTAAGCCTAGTGACTTCCCTACCCATGATTTGAAAGTTAGATGCTTACTAAAGACAAAAGAAGAGAAAATTATTAAATGCACACACACACACACACACACACACACACACACACACTGGATTTCTTACCTTAGAAGGTGATGGTGTTAACAGAACAGCCCAGAAGGCTGCTGAACAATTTAGAACAGTTCCTGAACCCTTCTGTTCTAAGGCACACATACAAATTGACAATTTCACTAACAAAATTCATGCCTTGAAGCCAGAAAAATACATGCAAATATTTCTAGGATCACATTTTCCTAGCAAAACAAACAAACAAACAAACAAAAAACCTCATAGTAAGCAAGGCAGAACATAGAGCTGAGGGTCAGGAGTGAAGTGCAATTGCTTTGCCTCGGGGCAATCATTAATTTGCTGGGTGAAGTCAAGCGGAGCACTCCAAGGAAACATACACATTCATTTGTTGGCAGTGTTTTTTTTTTTTCTTCTGACCTTCACATAATTCATGCAAGAAAGGAATACCGCAAAAACAGGTCAGCTCCAATCCACACAATTGGGAAGACATATAAATATTTAACATTTACAAATGTTTGACTAGGAGATAGAAATAGTAGATAGCATTTTAAAGAATTTACACCTGTTGTAATTGTTGGACTCCAGACTTCACCTTTTCCTTGATCTCACTTTATTTAGGGATTTAAGAATCCTAAGACCTTGAGAATAGAGATTCCCTCACCCCACTCATTCTCTCTTGATGATGTGGTTCCTCTACTGAACCATTAGCTGCTGGAAACTTTATGGTGAAACAAAATCTGACTTGATAGCTTTAAAAAATTTATGCTGCGGTTTGGAAACTTACAGAAATATTTTCAACTGAGTAAATTCCTTCTCTCTCCTGTCCTCTGTTCTGTGCATTCTAAAGAACTTCTAGTTCCCTTAAGTGTGACATGGTGACAAGTCCCATCCTCACCTTGTTCTCCTGGATGAAATCTCCTAATTTTTCCAGACTAAGTTTATCTACTTTGAATTTCCTCTCAGATTAATGATAAATTACCAATTCAAAAGTAGTGGCTATCTCAAATTTTCCTCAGCCATAGAAGATAAAATCATTCCCTGCTTCCTCGCATAATTGTAGCCTGAGGTTTTTCATTGATTCATGCTTCAGCTACATTGGTGCTCTGAAAGCAGCAGGCTTAAGGATTACCTGGAGGACTGGCTAACACACACAGATCTCTGAGCCCCATGCACAGGGTTCCTGATTCAGTAGATCTGGAGTGGGACCCAAGATTTGGCATTTCTAACATGTTACAGTTAGGGACCACATTGTACGTCTCTAATGTTTTAGATCTCTTTCTACTACAGGTCTTCATCCACATGTCTGATGCACCTTCTAAGTGCAATCATATTTAATGCCCATTTTGCACTTGACAGAGGCTAAGAGAGATTAAGTAATATACCCAAGGTCACAGACACATGGGAGGCATAATCCAAATTCAAACTAAATTCAGAAGTTATCCTAGGTAAATAATCTGCTTTTGACAGACACATCATTAAATAGCAAGACATTTCTACTTAAAAAAAAAAAAAATACAGGAGGTGAGAAAACATTAATGTTTCCTTCTCTACTCCTCTCATCTGTTCTCCTCAGTCCAAGCTACAGATAACTAGCACTGCCTTCTCAGATTAATAAAATTTTATCAGCTCAGAAGTAGCTAAGAAATAATTGTTCAGAAATTTCCAGGAATGTGAAAATACTATGTTTTTTGATCTAAAATTCCTCTTGCAAGGCAGCAAACTGCTTGAAGAAAGAGTGAAAGCGGATAGGAGTTAGTATTTAATTCCAGCTAAGGACAGTTTCTACTTCTATGTGTAATTAAGCCAAAGAGGACTTGAAGTCAAGGTTCTTTACAATGAGTATAATTCACCTGTTGATAGTCAGGAATTAAACATTTTGATTACTGTTTTATAGGCAAGCAAACAAGCAGACTTCCCCAGGAGAGTACAATAGGTCAGGAGCAGGTTAAAAAAACAGCTGATTTCCCTTACTTGAGCTAGTGAATTAAACATTGTGAGCAGATTGGAGCGTTACTGAAGAAAACCTAAAATGCTAATAGTCTACTCTGCCTATTTCTGGAAAAAAAATTCTTGTGTCAGGTAGAAGTTCATTCTAAATTCCATTTTACTGTCAAGTCATACTGACTGAACTTAATGAACATCTTTCTGGGAAGTTAAGTAGGGCAATGATGATACACACAGAAAACACCATCATTTTGAAGAGGGCTTTGAATGTCAAGGTCCGAATTTGAAGGCACCTAGTTGAAGCTGTTTTAACAAGATCGAAATGTTAACAGGCTGTATTGGTAAAAGGCTGATTTTCCAGTATGTAGCTTACATTTGGGATGTCTGTGTAAGGAACAGAAATAAGATTCAAATATGCCTTTTATGTTAATAGAGATATTAGGGATTGAAAAGGAGAAATAGACAGGAAGGCATTGTGTATCTTTGGACTTCTTATCTGAAGGGGATGAGGTGGTCGCTTGTCCAGGAGCTGTCCATTAATGCAGAGCATATATCTTATTCATCATTGTATCTTCAGTGTCTAGACCAGTACCTTTATCTACACACTCCTGAACTATGGGTTGTACATAGTGATTTACCTCCAAAAGTACAGAATGGAAAGGGGGCAAAATAAAATAACTTTACTGTGGTGGAGTATCTGGATAAATACTACTTCAGCCAAGTTATCAAGGGCAATATCAACAGTCATAAATCATGTAGCTAGTAACTGCCCTTTATATGATGTGATAAAACTGATCCTTTACCTCTATTGTCTTCCTTCCTAAAATCCATAATCCCAGTCTAATCATGGGAAAGAACAGACAAATCTCAATTGAGGAATGTTCTACAAAATACTTGAACAGTAAGTAATCCTCCTAACAGTCAAGGTTATCAAAAACAACAAAGTCTGGAAGACATACAGACGGTCAAAAAAGCACATGAAAAGATGCTCAACATCGCTAATTAGAGAAATGCAAATCAAAACTACAATGAGGTATCATCTCACATCAGTCAGAATGGCCATCATCAAAAAATCTACAAACAATAAATGCTGGAGAGGGTGTGGAGAAAAGGGAACACTCCTACACTGTTGGTGGGAATGTAAATTGGTACAACCACCATGGAGAACAGTAGTGAGGTTGCTTAAAAAACTAGACAGAACTACCATATGACCCAGAAATCCCATTCCTGGGCATATACCCAAAGAAAACCGTAATTCAAAAAGAGTCATGTGCCACAATGTTCGTTGCAGCACTATTTACAATAGTCAGGGCATGGAAGCAACCTAAGTGTCCATCAACAGAGGAATGGATAAAGAAGATGTAGTATATACACATGATGGAATATTACTCAGCCATAAAAAAGAATGAAATAATGCCTTTTGCAGCAACATGGATGGACCTAGAGATTGTCATACTAAGTGAAGTAAGTCAGACAGAGAAATATCGTATGATACTATTTACATGTGGAATCTAAAAAACAATGATACAAATGAACTTATTTAGAAAACAGAAATAGAGTCACGTAGAAAACAAACTTACGTTTACCAGGGGATAAGGCGGGAGGGGAGGGGTAAATTGGGAGATTGGGACTGACATATACACACTTCTTACTATATATAAAATAGATAACTAATAAGAACCTGCTGTATAGCACAGGGAACTCTACTCAGTACTCTTTAAAGGCCTATGTGGGAAAAAAATGTAAAAAAAAAAAAAAAAAAAAAGAGTGGCTAGAGGTATATGTATGCCTGAAACAAACACAATATTGTAAATCAACTATACTCTAATAAAAAAAATTTAAAAAAAAAGAAAGTCAGAAATTTTCACAGCAAAAAGGAGCCTGAAGAGATATGATGACTAAATGTAATGTGGTATCCTGCATGAGATCCTGGAACAGAAAAGAACATTAGTTAAAGACTAATGAAATCTGAATTATGGACTTGAGTTAATATTACTGTATCAGTATCAGTTCATTAATTGTAAAAATGTGCCATACTAAAATAACATGTTAATAATATGGGAAATTATGGAGTTAGGGTAGGGTATATGGAAAGTCTCTGTACTACCTGCTACCTGCTCGATTACTTTTAGAATAGTTTCAGACTTTCAAAACAAAGTCTATTAATTTAAAAATGTAATTTTTCAAAGATGTTACTTACAATATCATTGAAAACGTAAAGTTCATTGTAAAAATTTAACAAAGATTATCGGATCTTTATAGATACATAATCTACTGGAAGACCTAAATATAGAAAATATACTATGAACAATGAATCAAGAGTCTCAGTATTGTATGGATATCAACTCTTCAGACTGATCAGTAGTTTGATCAATGTCAGTTAACATTCCAAACTATTATTTTTCTGGAATTTGAAAAGCTAAATGAAAAACATATATGGAAATACCAAGATCCAAGAATACGTAAGACACTCTTGAGGAAGACAAAAATGTGGGAAGAATTACCTTACCAAATGTCAAGAAGTATTAGAAAGTTACAGTAATTAAAATAATGTGGTACTGGTTACAGGATAAACCAGTTGGACAGTACTCTCAGCCCCTTTGCCTACCCCCAACCAAAAGCCCATACATACCTGGAAATTTGATTTATGATAGAATTAGATTTATTATAGGTCAGTGGAGAAGGATAGAGTTTAATAAAGGGTACTGAGACTATTGTTTAATGTTACAAAATTATGGCATTGAAATCTCCCTCACATCATATACGAAAAAGTTAGTTGTGTAAAATTTAAAGGTCAAATATAATCTATAAAACTTTTAACAGATAATATAGAAGTATCTTTATGTCGTCAGTTAGGGAAGCATATCTTAGGACAGAAAGTTACATACGCAAAAGGAAATGATTAATAAAGTTGTATGGTATCAAAGATACCATAGAGAAAATAAAACAACCCAGAGACTGGGAGAAGATGGGATAGTAACCAAAAAATATAAAGAAATCCTGCAAGTCTATTAAAAACACACACAACTCAATAGAAAAAGTGGCAAAAAAGGAACATAAAGGCATGTCACAGAAGATTCATCAGAAACAGCAAATAAACATACGAAATTATGCTCAACCTCAAAATTAATCAGGGAAATAAAAATTAAAATCATGAAATACATTTTCATACCCACAAAAATGGGCAAATATAAAAGCCTGACCATGTCAAGTGTAAGATATGAAACAAATGAAGCATTTATAAAGTGATGACATTGGTGCCAAGTGCTTCAAGCATTTTGGGGAAAAAATTGACATTCTCTAACAGAGCTAAACATGTAATCCAATAATTCAACAAGTGAGTATTTACCTTAGTGTACTCTAGCCCATGTACACTTGGACAAAAGTACTCATAATAAGACTGAATATTTATGGGAACAATCTAAATGTACATTAGCAAAGGAAATCAATAAATTGTGACATGTTCATGTTATATTGAGACAACAGTAAGCATGACTGTATTACATCTTTAAACAACAGTAAAATGAATTTCTGGAACATAATATCTAATACAATTTAAAGACAAATCATAAAGACAGTTTTGTGCAGTGTAATTCCTATTTCGACCTATGAAAACATTAAACATTTTGCTTTGGCATATAAAGATATACAGTAAAAGTCCAAAGGAAAGCAAAGTTAACCACAAAATGTATTATTTAACTTCATCTGAGCAGAGAGAAAAGGGAATGGAATTCAGAACGATTACAAAGCAGATTCCAAAGGGAATGATTACCATTTTTCTTAAACCAAGAGTCTACAGGGTGTGCATTTGGATCATCATTCCTTATAACTTACACATATTGTATATATATTTTTTTAGTTTACTTCATATTTACGAACATTATCTTAAAGCATAAAGCAATAATATCATGTCACAACCCCCAAACAGTTGAAACAAAGTCATTTCTACATAATAACTATGAAACATCTCAGAGTAACCTTAAATAGATTGGATTATTTCTCAACGTTTGCCCATTTTTCTGAGAACATGATAGGAACACAAGAAGAAAAATACTAAAGCTCAACTGTTGAAAATCTGAATGATTTCTGCTGTATTTCTGAGCCCTAGGATGGTAAGCAAGACCAAAGAACTTGGGAGGGTATGAGAAGAGTGTAGAATAAGGATGAGTTTTAGCAGGCATTTCTGACAAGGTTTGTTGTCACAGATAGTACTCATACGCATCACTTGATCAACTGCAATGCTCAGCAAATTGCTGTTCTGATTACTTTTCTTACTAGCTCATTAAGATTAAACCTTTATTAATTAGAAAGTCCTCTTTGCTTTTAAAAGAGGTCTAAAGATAGCAGAAGTGGTTGACACTAGAAATTTAAGATGATCAACAAGGGCCAGTACAGATGTGGCCCAACCTCTCATGTGGAAACGAATACAGATCTTTGGAGCTCAAATCTCCTTAGAGTTGTTCTATTTCTACCTCATTTTGCTGTGGTTACACTGAATCTGAATCTGCTCTTCAGGAGCAGAGATAGTACTGTCAAAAGCTGCCGCTCACTTGACATGTAAGACCATGACTGGACCTTATGGTAAAGCTTCAAAGCATATTGAGATGACTGACCAAAGACAGATACGTCTGCCTTTCGGAGGAAAGTGCACTGACTGGTATATCTTGAAAGATATTTTAACAATGGCAAAAATAAAAGGATTGCCTGCTGTATAAAAGGTGAATGGGGGGTTCCCCTGGTGGCGCAGTGGTTAAGAATCTGCCTGCCAATGCAGGGGGCACGGGTTCCAGCCCTGGTCCGGGAAGATCCCACATGCTGCGGAGCAACTAAGCCCGTGTGCCACAACTACTGAGCCCATGCGCCACAACTACTGAAACCCGCATGCCTAGAGCCCGTGCTCCACAACAAGAGAAGCCACCGCAATGAGAAGCCCACGCACCGCAACATAGAGTGGCTCCCACTCGCTACAACTAGAGAAAGCCCGCACGCAGCAACAAAGACCCAACGCAGCCAAAAATAAATTTTAAAAAAAGGTTAATGGTACTTGCTAGGACCAGTAAATAATGGAAGAGCTATGGTTTCCCAAAGAGAAAGCTGCAATTTCAATTCAGCATGAGAGTAAATAATTACTATTGTAAACACATCATTCTTTAAGAGTCTCTCATGCTGTTCTACCAAGAGCACTTAGAGCTGAATTCTGAACCGTATAAACGTTCCAGAGAGCTTATTGTCATCAGTGAGGTATAGGGTAAAAGCTGAGGTATATCAACAGGCAGAAACTAGTAAAGATCATTATAGATTTTAGCTTTAGCTTTTATTTTAATGCATGGTTCTTTGGATTTCAAAACAAATTTAAGGTATTATATGGGTCCTTTGTCATGATTTATGATTCATGTAATGGTTGTTCTAGTTGAACCTACTGACTTGGCAAGAATTTAGCATTATTATGAGTTTGCAGCAGCCTAAGAAGTGATTGCTCATGTCTTAGGAGTGTTGTATTATGGAACAAGTGAGTATATTTTTAGAACAAAATGCTGCATTTCAATGTCATTTGAAAATACAGCTTATAAAACCAAAAAGCTGAAAGTTGAAGGAAAATATCATGTTGAATTTCTTAGAGTAATATGGAAAATAAATTATAAAATTCATATTATTGACAGTAATATGCCTTGTTCTTGTCACAAGTAATACACTTATTAGCATCACCTCAATTCATGACAGCAATCTCAAGCAAACATAATTTACTCAGAATCTGGTCTAATATCTAAGATAGAAGCATAAAAGTTTATTCCTAGTCAACACCCATCACACTGAAATCACTGAAACTCATACAGTTCCCATTCTTTTAAAATAACCCTTAGAGTTCTTTATATGGGAAATTCCCTACTTTTGTTCACAGATATCACTGAGTTGGAAGTTAAGAGTCTTAAAATCTTGTTTCAAATCTGCACCATTTGGGGAAGTCACTTTGCCTCCCTTGGTCTGCTTCAGTTTTCTGATCTGTAAACTGGAAAGAATGAATTTATTCTTCCCAAACTGCCTCACATCAGCACCAGCAGTAACTCAAGAATTTCTTAAAAACCCTGATCCTCAGGCTTAAATCAGTGCGAGGTAAGTCCTAGAGATCTGCATTCTTTTTAATTATCTCCCCAGGTGAGATAAACAAGCTTGTAAATAAATAAGCTACACGATTTCAAAGGTTCTTTCTGACTCCGATTCAAAAGATACAGACTTGTTGGTAGAGGTTTCAATTCAGAGTTCACTCATATTAGAATTGTAAAAGATTTTGACTGCAATGAAATTAACCTTAACTCTGAAGCTATGCTGAAGAGAATGCTTTGAATATCTAGAAATATCCATTCTATGAGATGATTCAAGGTTATTATTAGTATTATGTACTGTAGACATACATAGGGCCAATTAATAGATTGCTTTTAAAAAGATTTAATCCACATGTGAACGAAAAAAAAGAAAACCATGTTTTACATAATTCTTACAGAATCAGTCTCATTTTGTAAAGACAAAATTTTATTGAGATATGGATTTCTACAAATTTTAAAACGTCAGGTTCTCAATGACCATCTAGTTTTTAATCCAAGTGGCTTTCCCATGCCCCACCCCACCACAACGCCTACAAACTAGCTGCAAAACTTATCTTCAGATTTTTAAACTGACCAATTTTCTGTATGGAGTTATTTGGCATAAATAAACCGATAGAATATCGGAAACTGTCTAAGAAAGCAATTTGAGAGTAACCAGTAAGCCCTTCTTACTGATGAAATTGATGATAATTAGGCCATTGAGCCAACTGTCTATTGAGATGGGTCCTAGTTGCATTATTAAGAGGAACTTTCCTATTCACAATGGCCAGGGCATAGTCACTGCATTCTTCTAAAAGCAGCATCAGGTTATTCCCATACAGGCTTAACATCAGAGAGATTTCAGGTTTTGTTCCAGACCACTGCAATAAAGTTAATATTCCAAGAAAGCAAATATTGCAAGAAAGTGGATATTGCAAGAAAGTGAGTCAGATGAGTATTTTGGTTTCCCAATGTGTATAAAAGTTCTGTTTACACTATACTATAGTGTATTAAGTGTACAATAGTATTGTGTTAAAAAACAATGTACCTACCTTAAATACTCTATTGCTAAATAATGCTAACCATCATCTGACCCTTCAGCACATCATAGTAGTAATAAAGACCACTGATAACACAGATCACTAACAAATATAGTAATGAAAATGTGTGAAATATTCCGAGAGTTACCAAAATGTGACATTTAGACACAAAATGAGCAAATGCTGTTGGAAAAATGGCTCCAGTAGACTTGCTCCACATGGGGTTGCCAGAAACCTTCAATTTGTAGACAAACAAAAACAACAAAACAGTATCTGCAAAGTGCAATACAGTGAAACACAGTAAAATGAGGTATGCCTGTACACTTTACAGGAACGTTTGAACATAACTTTCACATCATCAAGACTACTCTGCCAGGATAGTGTCCGCAAACCCTGGTTCCTACTGGATTTTTAGACGTGGATCACCCATCCGTAATGATGGGAGTCCGCATCAAAGTACTGCCAGAGGCTGGCATCAGCATCTGCACAGGCAGAGGCCAATGGAAACAGCAGAGCTACATCATCCCTGACTTATTTGTTCACAGGGCAGCAGAGCAAGGGTAATGCTGTATGGGAAGCCTCCTTTTTCTTCACGTAAAATGTTGTCCTAAGGATCCAGATTTAAAGCTTGTTTAAAAGCAAAGAAGCCAGCAAGATTTGAAATAACAGTAAATCTTTACCTTTGTTATTTACCTTGCTGATTTTTTGTTCTCCATAAACTTTAATAAATATGCTTTGTAACTTTATTTAGACTTAAACACTCCCTGCATATTGTATAAAAGAGAATGGATCTTATCTGGGACCACAATCTAATTGAGAAGTAGTATCTCCAGGACATAACATGTTGGTGGCAGTAGGGACTCTGAGACACCCTGAAGGGAGGGTGAAACTGTAGGAGAAGCATCAGACTGGATGCCTTTCTGGAGATCCTCAGTATGGTACTAAGACCTTGGAAATTCTGTGTGTTGCTTTAACAAGAAACATAATTATTTAAGAAATAGTTATTTTAAGAAGTGAGGGAAACTACCCGAGAGCTTTAGCAGAAAAGTTAAAAATAAAGGAAATACAAAAGGAAACAGAATGATATAGTGGATTTGAATTTTAGAAAGATCACCCTGGAGGCAGTGTGAAGAATGAACTGGAGAAGGGTGAAAATTGAAGGTTGGAGACCTTGTGACGAAATTTACTCTTTCACTAAACCAACAAGAGTAGGGGTGGTAGGGATGGACCGGCGGGATTTTAAAGGACTTAACAGTCATTGCTAAACCAAATACATCTGGGGCGCAGAAGAGTCTTTTCTAAGCTTCTAGTTTGGGGAAATGAATACACGGTGGTGCAATTGACTAGGAGAAAAATGCTGAAGGAGCAGAAAGAAGGGATTTTGGTGAGATTATCAGTTTGTATTAAAGCAAAGTTTGAATTGCGTACAGCACATCCCGATGGAAACATTTAACGGTCAGTTACATATGTGGTCAGTTTTACATGTGGTATCTCTTTACCAGTGAGATCCGGGGTGGAAACAGATTTGGGAGTGATAAGCATATGTTGACCACTAAATTTACCTATTTAACCAAGAAAAACATGGACTGTAAAGAGTCTGCTAGAATTGACAACGGTAATTGTTGACGATGATGACTGGAGACCTTGGTAAAAGATATACCCACTTAACAGTTGGGGGAATATTGAATCTTAGGCTGGAGAGTAAATTCTAAGTGAGGAATCAAACAGAGGGCATCGTTTTAGAAAACTGGATTGAAAAAGTGACAGAAAGACAGGATCAAACAGGAGGTTGATATAAGGATCGTATATATATTAATAGGCTGAAGCGAAATAGTAGAGAAATCATGTTTTAAGACAGAAAAGGAGTGAAATATGAAACAATATCTAAGATGAGATAGGAAGGAAGGGCATTCAAACTCTGAAGAATACATTAGTCTTGGACAGGAGGAGAGAGATCTTTTTCAGTGAAAAGACAAGAATAGACACCGATGCCAGCAAATTCATTTGAAGATGGGGAGAGACACAAAAGGTTTGAAATATTACATCATTCTTTTAAAATAAAATTATAATTTGGATTATCAAAATAATACATATTCATTGTAAGATACTAAACATTTGAAAATAAAATATTAAAAGAGTTCTTATGCACATAAAAATCATCCCTTCCCCTTCTTTCCTCCTGCAAGTAGGTCCACTTTGCTACATTCTATCATAATTCATGCACTGAGAAAGTTCACAAATATTAATTATGTTTTAGGTCTCAGCTCAGTCCTTTCTTCCTTTAATCCTGAACCCTTTACTCTAACTCTCCCATGTTTTTCAGATAGTCATCATCTTCACTGATTTCTTGTATTTTCCCAAACACGGTCAAAAATATCTCTTTCTTTCACCACACTTAAGTTACATGAAACAAGAGGCACATTCCACTCATCTTCAGAATTCCACAACACAAATACAGAGCTTTAAACACTGTAAATCAGCACAGCCCAACAGAACATTCTGTCATGATGGAAATATTTATTTATCTGCACTATCTAATATAGTAGCCACTTGCTACTGTGGCTATGAAGTACTTGAAATGGGAAACTATAGAATTGGATTCTTAATTTTAATTGAATATGGATAGGGGCTACTTACTTAATAGCACACTGTAGGCAATTATTATAGTGGTTAAATGATTTTTTTTTTTTTTTAGCTGTCTTATTGTGTGGTTGATTTTTATTCTTTTTCTTTCTTGGAAAAAAAAAAGATTCCCCAAGGCTGAGAGTAGATTAGAGGGAACAAATTGGAGGAGAGATGACTAGGAATGAGAACAAGTTTAATCACAAAAAAGAACTCAAAAAAGCCTCAGCTTTAAAGAGTATGTGGTCAAATAATCCTAATCTCTCAACTGAGGTTCACTATAATGATCCTGAATCATCCAAGCAATGAATGTGCCAGGATCCTTGTATAAGCTCGATCAAACTTAATTTTCAGAATTTCAGGAGATATAACATTATCCTTATATCTTAATTTAAAAAGTTTCAAAAACTTAAGCAACTTTAAAAAAAAAAGCTGCTAAGTGATAAAACTAGAATTCTAACTCCAGTCAACCTCAAAGCCCATGAGCTTTAATATGATGTCTCTTGCCTAAATTGTCTTCATCACACTCTCTAGTCTTAGGAACACACACACACAAAATATTTTAGAAAAAAATTCTCATTAAAGATAGTTAAAACCTAAAGCAAATCACTGTAGTGTGTAAAAGGATAAATCTTCAGCTAATTAAAAAATATTTGTTTTCCAAATGACTCATGGTCTAGTGAGTCTGGATAGATGATACCATATTCACTTTAGTAAGTCAGTACAGATGTAGTAAACTATGCAAACCCTGAAATATGTCATATAAAAAAATTTTTTTAATATATCTTTTCTCAAATAAATTTACTACATTTAAGTCTTAAGAAAAAAAATCAATGGATTACAGAGATAAGAAATTCTTTTCCATTACCTCCAAAGCATAAAATTATAAAACTTACTCTTACCTTCTTGTTTGTTGTAAATGTGTGGTATACTCCTATTCTCCTTCACGACAAACTTCTCTAAAATTCCTCCAGTTGTTTAGGTCCCAAGTGATATTATATATTTTTTATATGTATATTTTCAAAGCATTCTTCATCTTTAAAGAAATGCATTGAAACTCTATTTTCAATGTCTCCTAAAACTCAAAGAAACATGACGTCTTTAAGACGTGGTGCCTATGGTCAAAAGGATACACTTACTGCATCCCAATGTCTATAAATAAGCTATGGTTTCTTAAAAGGCCCATAAAATAAGAACTAATAACCAATGAAGTTTTATTTCTTAATTAAAGGTTATATTTGTTAGGAATGGAACCTAACTATTGATTTAAGTAATTTTCAAATATATTACCTTATGATAATTTATTTTATACTAGAATTCTTAGTTGCCTTTCTTATTCTTCTTACTTTCATTCCAGATTTCCTTCTAAATTATAATTATGTATTCTATTCTGGATGAAATACTCTCATTTTCCTCTAAAATGCAGCTGGTAAACAAAAGCATGTAAGACTACACATAAGAGGGAAGCTACGTCTCTTTCATCTGTGACTTTTCTTTTAAAGTTATCCTTGGCTTTACTAAACTGTGGGTTGTTGTGGCTGTTATTGTCTCAGCTAAACATAGACCCTAATTTAGATAATCATAGGATAAAACCCAAACTGATGTACGGTTTCGAATAAAATACTGATACCCCTTCATATAGACCAGGGTGGCAGAGACACACTGTATTTAACATTCAACCAGGCATCTCAGTGGTGGACTCTGTTATTTCAGATGTCAGTGTAATCATAGCCAGAGAGAAGCAAAACAGGAGGAGAACAAGAAAAACTTCTGCTTTTGCATTCCCTTCAGCAAAAATGCCTTATTAGGGGGAACAAAGGAGAAAAAAATCCTTTTACTAAATGCATCAATATAATCAAGAAAGTGTGACAAGTATTTCATCTAAGAGAATCATGTTGCAGAATTTAGCATTCTTTATCCCAACCCAACAGGTTTGATTCAATTCAGTTATTGAATCTTTTCTTCAGATAAAAGGTTTGTGTAAATGACTGTAATAAAGTGTGTTGTATATAGGCCTCATTCTTGCCTCAGTGACAGAGAACAAAAGAAAATGGCAAAAGAATCTCACACACCATGAGCTTGAAGCAATCGTTTTCAGATGGAAAAATCCCTAGATGATTGCCCCCATTTCCTGATAACTCCACACTGCCAAACCACACGATAATTAGGAGTAAACAGTCAGATAAAAATAATTTACATAGGCTTTATCGTTGCAATTATAAATGCAGTATTTTCATAGTAAGTTTACACTAAAGGACTGAACATTAAGGCATTGGATATAATTCCAAATAAGTCACTGACCAATCAGTCAAAAACTAACACTTACCTCTACAAAATAGGCTTTTCTGGCTCACTAGCTATTGAGCCTCCAGGTAATCTTATACTGAATCATTAGCAATCACTATGTGCTCATAGTGGCCCTGGGGAATACACAAATGTGAAATCAAAGAAACTCAGCACAGCATTAGGAACCGTAGGTGCTCTAAAATACAAATGCATGGAGGATGGTGGACGGGTCCTGTCCAGAACCCCTTTGCCTGCTGGCGCATCCATCTCTCAGCTGCTCTGAGAATTGGCTGTCAGCGCCTCACAGCTGCCACTTCCTTGGAAAACAGCCCTCCCTCAAAGACGGACTGGCACAGGGTACAAAAGCCCGCCCCCTTGCTTCAAGGATGAACTAACTGTGGTGTAGTGTGTGCTCTTGAGAGCTTCCCTGCGATCACAGAGCAGTAAGACTCCAGGGGAGATCTCATCCTTGCTCAGCCTTTTTCCTTTGCTCTTCCTTGCTTTTCTCACTCCTGTGGACTTGAGGTTACTTTCCAAATAAATCGCATTAACTAAATCCCCATCTCATGTTCTGCTTCCAAGAAACACTCACTTAGGATACATAGGTATCATTAAAACTTTAAATTAGCCATGTTTTTAAAAAAAGCAGCAAATAGAAGAGATGGAATGAATAAAGAATGGAAAAAGAATTCTATTACCAAGATTTTTGAATGAAGCTACAACATTGAGCATAATCCACAATTTCAACTCAGCACTTATTTTCTATGTGTTTGAGAATCCATTTCTTTATCTTTAAAATGGAAATTATATCTCACGATCCAACATATAGCTGCAGTGTTTTATTTAGATAGTGGAAGAGTTGGAAAAAAATATTATTTCCCCTTTCCTCTCTCAGTTTTCTAACAGAAAAAACAAACCATAAAAACAAAAAGACCTTTCTAAGCAGGTCTACCAATTTGTTGAGGTAGACCAATTTGGTCTACCTTTTCTTTTTCCTTCTTCTCAGCATTGAAATATAAAAAATTCATTTTTTAAAAATATAAATGAGTCTCAAAAAAATAACTGCCAGTGTTTTAAACCAATAGTTTACTCAAAACACTTTTATTGGGGCATTCCATGATTGTCTGTGTTTAAATTGAACATTCTAAAGGCAGGGGCCTTTTTTTCCTAGTGTCCTTCTCAGTGACTGGCACATGGTCAGCATAAAATAAGTATCTGTTGGTTCAACGGAGAGTTTACTTAAAGCATCAGAACCATATAGGAGAGGCAATATTCATAACAGTTAAGGCTCTAGTCTCTGAAGTGTGACAGAAGCTTAAATCTTACCTCTATCTTTTAATAGCTATGTAAACTTGTTGCCTAATTTCTTGAAATCTCATTTAACTAATCTTTAAAAATCAATGTAATATTATTCATCCCATAGGCTCTACAGGAATCCAATGAGAGTAGGTATTTAGCAAGGTAAGTGTTAATATATATTAGCTAGTTAGTAGAAATAGTGGTATTATAGTATGAAATTTAGACCCTGTTTATAAATCTATGGGCAAGTGTTGTTAATAATAAAGTCATGGTCAATTAACACATTTTAAATAGCATACGTATTATTGTTATTGTTTCTATTATTATTATAGTTATGGGTTGATCATAAGACAGTTTTCCAAATTATAAAGACAGAAAACTTTCCTAAGACTTTCCCAAGAACAGTCCATGGTAAATTGTTAGTCAATTAAAGGATAGCCGAGAGCCAGTATTAATAACATCTCGTCTGATTATCAAAGAAACATAAAGAAGATCCAGTATTAAGAAAAAAACCAGTTCCTAAACAACGAACTTGACCAAAGGACAGATCATACACTTGACCAATATAGGAAGAAATATCTGCCAGTTTTAAATATTGTTCTCTGCACAGGTATTTAACCATACTAACATGTTCTTTGCAATGGAAAATTTACCTCATGTCTTTCATTCAAATGAAAAATTGTAATTATTACAAAGCAACTTTTTTTAAATGACAATTTCTTAAATATCTCTAAGGAGAGCTGACATGGGAAAGACAAGTTTAACACTTGGATATAAAAAACTGATCATTCATGTTTTAAAGTATAAGGTGTATGGTTGAGGTTGAAATACAGCACTGGCAAATAATAATGATAAAAATTGTAGTGAACTAATGAAATGAAGTAAGCAGGAAAAAGAATCAAACCAGCCCCTGCCAACTCCCCACCCCCTCCTCCACACACAAAACACCAGTAACCTGGAAAGGTAGGCCAGACCACTGAAAACAGAAGCTGCTATTACCATTGCAAGATAATCAGGTATAATTTTAGACATTCTTCATAAAATTTCTTGGCCATTTTAAAATGGATGTTACATGTCTACCCCTTTGGATTTCCTATTTCTGTCTTGTATGTACTTATTTAACCCAAAAGCTACAATTATACTCACCTTAACTACCTATATAAAGATCTTCATTTAGACCTATTTTAATGTCATAATTTATTAGAGTGGAAATCTTAAGAAATGAGCAAATGTTCTGTATCTTATGTAAAAAAAATCATTGTTAAATTTCTCAGTGAAATTCAATTTTCTTCATAAAATAATTTCCTTTTAGATATTATTATCCACAAACTATCTTATTCTCCTGATGAATTAAATGTTCCCTTTTATCAAAGAACACACTACATAACCCGTCACACCAAAAAAAGTACTATGATAAAAGGAAAAAATTTTGGCTTTATAATGAGATAGATTCATATTCCTATACATACAGCAATGTGACCTCTCTGAATCTCAGTTTCCTCAAAGTTCAAGTGGGCAAACTCTATTAGGTTTCAAGGTCTATGAATAATCCTCTGTAGCCCATGGACATTCTGGGCCTGAGGTTCTGAAAAGAACTGAAAGAAGATGAATACAAAAATCAATGTAGGCTGTTGGACTCCCAAGATTCTACAGGCAGAAAACAGGCTGATAAAAGTAGTCAGCAGCAAACATGTTTTAAAGAATAAACTATATAGTTAAGGTTGCAACATAGCAATGACAAAAAAATAGATACTACAGTGGACAATTACTCAGCTAAATGAAAGAATGAAATACCAATATATACAACATCAGTGAATCTCTAGCACATTGTCAGACAGGCTGCTTTAAAACCCCCCAAACCCACAGCTTCCCCTGGACACAGCCCTGCCCACTCAATAGCCCAGGACCAGGCCCTACACACCAGTGTACAGGCACTAGATCTGGGACACCCAGGGCCCTGCAGCCAGACACCATGGGACCCAGCTCCATCCATCAGTGAGCAGGGACCATCCCCAGAATACCTGGCCCCACCTGCCACCGAGCCATTTCTAGCCTCAGGACCAGCCTCACCCACAAGTGGGCAGTTAGCAGCCCCAGAAAAACCACAGTCTTGCAGCCTGCAGACCCAGCCCATCCACCAGCAGGCTAGCACTAAACTTGGTATCAGCTGGGCCCCAGCCATGCCCACTAGCATGGCTGGCACTAGCCTCAGGACTTGGTTTCATCCAACAATAGGCAGACACCAGCCCCAGGATATCCTGGACCCCAAGTCTACTTGCCAGTGACCAAAAACCAGCCCTGGGTAGCCCCCTGGGGTTCTGCTGCCAGGCATCACATAACCTGGCCACACCAAGAAGAGGCCAGCAGCCTCTGCACAAGGCAGGGCCAGGCAGACCAGGGTGCAGCCAAGCCTAGCAGACCACCCAAAGTAGTCAGCCCACCACAACAGAAGGACCCAAGCAGTTCAGATAGGGACCACTCGTAAAATGCATAGTTCTAGTGACCAAAGAGAAGTGGATGCACAGGACGTCTCCTGCAAAAGGCTATTTCTCCAAGGTCAGAAAATGTAGACTATGTACCAGATACATAGAAATAAAAAGAGCAATTAGGGAAAATGAGGAGACAGAGAAACATGTTCCAAATGAAAGAACAAGATAAAACTCCAGAAGAATTAAGTGAAGTGGACATAGCCAATCAAGTTAAAGGTAATGATTGTACGATGATCAAAGAGTTCAGGAGAATAGACGAACAGAGCAAGAAGTTAGAAATTTTTCACAAAGAGACAGAAAACAAAGAAAAACGCAACAGATGAGGAATACAAGAACTGAAATGAAAAAATACTCTAGAAGGAATCAACAGTAGACTAGATGATACAGAGGAACAAATCAGTGAGCTGGAAGACAGAGTAGTAGAAATCACTGAAGGTGAACATAAAAGAAAAAAGAAAAAAAGGAATGAAGACAATTTAAGGGACCTCCGGGACAATGTCAAATGTACAAACATTCACATTATAGGGGTCCCAGAAGGAAGAAAAAGAAAGAAAAAGGGGCAGAGAATATATATGAGGATGTAATAGCTGAAAACTTCCATAACCTGTGAAAAGAAACAGACATCCAAGTCCAGGAAGCATAGAGTCCCAAACATGATCAACCCAAAGAGGACCACACAGAGACATATTGTAATTGAAATGACAAGAATTAAAGATAAAGAGAGACTATTATAAACAGCAAGGAAAAAGCAACAAGTTTCATACAAGGCAACACCCATAAGGCTAATCAGCTGACTTTACAGCAAAAATTCTGCAGTCCAGAAGGAAGTGGCATGATATATTTAAAGTACTGGGATTGGAAGTCCTAGACATGGCAATCAGAGAAGAAAAAGAAATAAAATCAGTACAAATTGGCAAAGAAGAAGTAAAACTGTCACTGTTTGCTGATGACATGATACTATACATAGAAAATCCTAAAGATGCCACCAGAAAACTACTAGAGCTAATCAATGAATTTGATAAGGTTGCAGGATACAAAATTAATGCACGGAAATCTCTTGCATTCCTATACATTAACAATAAAAGATCAGAAAGAGAAATTAAGGAAACACTCCCATTTACCACTGCAACAAAAGAATAAAATATCTAGGAATAAACCCACCTAAGGAGGCAAAAGACCTCTACTCAGAAAGAAATCAAAGATGAAACAAACAGATGCAGAGATATAACATGCTCCTGGATTGGAAGAATCAATATTGTGAAAATGACTATACTACCCAAAGCAATCTACAGGTTCAATGCAATCCCTATCAAATGACCAGTAGCATTTTTCACAGAATTAGAACAAAAAATTATACAATTTGTATGGAAACACAAAAGACTGCGAATAGCCAAAGCAATCTTGAGAAAGAAAAACAGAGCGGGAGGAATCAGGCTCCCCAACTTCAGGCTATACTACAAAGCTACAGTAATCAAGACAGTATGGTGCTGGCACAAAAACAGAAATACAGATCAATGGAACAGGACAGAAAGCCCAGAGATAAACCTATGTACCCACAGTCATCTAATCTATGACAAAGCAGGCAAGAATACACAATGGAGACAAGACAGCCTCATCAATAAATGGTGCTGGGAAAACTGGACAGCTATATGTAAAAGAATGAAAGTAGAACACTACTTAACACCATACACAAAAATAAACTCAAACTGGGTTAAAGACCTAAATGTAAGACTGGACACTATAAAACTCAGAGGAAAACATAGGAAAAACACTCTAACATAAATCACAGCAAGATCTTCTATGACCCACCTCCTAGAGTAACGAAAATAAAAACAAAAATAAACAAATGGGACCTAATGAAACTTACAAGCTTTCGCACAGCAAAGGAAACCATAAACAAGACGAAAAGACAACCCTCAGTATGGGAGAAAATATTTGCAAAAGAATCAACGGACATAGGATTAATCTCTAAAACATATAAACAGCTCATGCAGCTCAATATTAGAGAAACAAACAACCCAATCCAAAAATGGGCAGAAGACCTTAATAGACATTTCTCCAAGGAAGACAGAGATGGCCAAGAAGCACATGAAAAGCTGCTCAACATCACTAATTATTAGAGAAATTCAAATCAAAACTACAGTGAGGTATCACCTCACACCAGTTAGAATGGGCATCATCAGAAAATCTACAAGCAACAAATGCTGGAGAGGGTGTGGAGAAAAGGGAACCCTCTTGCACTGTTGGTGGGAATATAAGTTGATACAGCCACTGTGGAGAACAGTATGGAGATTCCTTAAAAAACTAAAAATAGAATTACCATATGACCCAGCAATCCCCCTCCTGGGCATATAGCCTGAGAAAACCATAATTTAAAAAGATACATGTACACCAATGTCTGTTGCAGCACTATTTACGATAGCCAAGATATGGAAACAACCTAAATGTCCATCGACAGATGAATGGATAAAGATGTGGTACACATATATAATGGAATATTATTCAGCCATAAAAAGAAACGAAATTGGGTCATTTGTACAGATGTGGATGGACCTAAAGTCTGTCATACAGAGTGAAGTAAGTCAGAAAGAGAACAAATATTGTATATTAACGCATATGTGGAATCTAGAAAAATGCTACAGATGAACCTACTTGCAGGGCAGGAATAGAAAGGCAGACATAGAGAATGGACGTGTGGACACGGGGGTGAGGGAGAGGGTGGGATTAATTGGGAGATTAGGTTTGACATAAATACACTACTATGTGTGAAACAGATAGCTAGTGGGAACCTGCTGTATAGCACAGGGAGCTCAGCTCGGTGCTCTGTGATGGCCTAGTTGTGCGATGGTGGGGGAGGAAGGTCCAAGAGGGAGGAGATGTGTGTGTATGGCTGACTCACTTTTCTGTGTGGCAGAAACATAACATTGTAAAGCAATTACACTCCAATAAAAATTTAAAAAATTTTTTAAGTAATGGGGATACCTACAGTGAAGAATACTCTACCTGACAAGGCCCTCATTCATATTTGATGAAGAGATGAAAAGCTTTACAGACAAGCAAAAGGTAAAACAGTTCAGCACCACCAAACTAGCTTTACAAGAAATGTTACAGGGATTTCTCTAAGTAAAAAATTAAAGATTACAACTACAAAACATGAAAAATATGAAAAGAAAAAGCTCATCAGTAAAGGTAAATATACAATAAAGGTAGTATATTAATCATGTACAAAGTTAGTAGGCAGGTTAAATGACAAAAGTAGTAAAATAATCTATATCCACAATAAGCTGTTAAGGGATACACAGAACAACTTGATGTAAAATATGTATACATGTGGCTGATTCACTTCACTGTATGGAAGAAACTAACACAACACTGTAAAGCAACTATACTCCAATAAAAATAAAAAGTAACTGAGGGGAAGAGTAAAAGTGAAGGATTGTTAAAATGCATTTGAAATTAAGAGATCAGTAAGTTAAATAATCATACACATACACACAGAGCTATATATAAACCTCATAGAAACCACAAACCAAAAATTTATAATAGATATATACACAGAAACTAGAGGAATCCAAACATAACACTAAAGATAATCATCAAATCACAAGGGAAGAGAACAAAAGAAGAAGAAAGGAAGAAAAAAGGACTACAAGTGCAATCACAAAACAATTAACAAAATGGCAGTAAGTACCTAGATATCAATGATCACTTTAAATGTAAATGGACTAAATGCTCCAATTAAAAGACAGAGTGGCTGAATGGATTAAAAAAACAAAATCCATGTGTATGCGGCTTATAAGAGATTCACTTCAGATCTAAAGACACACACAGACTGAAAGTGAGAGCAGGGAAAAGGTATTCCATGCAAATGAAAATGAAAAGAAAGGTGGAGTGGAAATACTTATGATAAAAAAAAATAAACTTTAAAACAAAAACTGATACTAGAGACAAAGGACATCATATAATGATCAAGATCAAGCCCAGAATAAGATGTAACAATTGTAAATATATAAGCACCCAACATAGGAACACCTAAATACATAAAGAAAATATTAACAGACATAAATGCAACAATTGACAGTAACACAGTAATAGTAAGGAACTTTAACACCCCGTAACATCAACAGACAAATCATCCAGAAAGAAAATCAATAAGCAAACACTGGCTTTAAATGACACTTTAGACCAGATGAACTTCATAGATACAGATAGAACCTTCCATCCAAAAGCAGCAGAATATACATTCTTTAAGTGCACATGGAACATTTTTCAGGATAGATCACTTGCTAGGCCACAAAACAAGTTTCAGTAAATTTAAGAAAACTGAAATCATATCAAGCATCTTTTCTGACCACAATACTATGAGACTAGAAATAAACTACAAGAAAAAATTGCAAAAAGAACAAACACTTAGAGGCTAAACAATATGCTACTAAACAACCAATGGATGACTGGAAAAAAACGACGAAATCAAAAAATACCTGGAGACAAATGAAATCAAAACCACAATGATTCAAAAATCTGTGGGATACAACAAAAGCAGTTCTAAGAAGGAAGTTTACAGCAATACAAGCTTACCTCAGGAAACAAG
The DNA here is from genome assembly GCF_028564815.1 of Eubalaena glacialis. Taxonomy (NCBI): domain Eukaryota; kingdom Metazoa; phylum Chordata; class Mammalia; order Artiodactyla; family Balaenidae; genus Eubalaena; species Eubalaena glacialis. Next base: position 24,237,069 of record NC_083723.1, on the reverse strand, counting down.
AAAAATCTCAAATAAACAACCTAACCTTACACCTAAAGGAACTAGGAAAGAACAAAACCAAAGTTAGTAGGAGGAAAGAAATCATATAGATTGGAGGATAAATGGTATAAATACCTAAAAAAAAAAAAAAGAAAGAAAGAAAGAAAAGATCAATGAAACTAAAAGTTGGTTCTTTGAAAAGATAAACAAAAATTGATAAACATTTAGCGAGACTCATCAAGACAAAGGGGTCCAAATCAATAAAATCAAAAATGAAAAAGGAGAAGTTACAACAACTAATTCTTGAAAGCTAGAGGTATCATGCTCCCTGACTTCAGCCTATACTATAGAACTACAGTAATCACAACAGTATTGTCCCAGCACAAAAACAGACACATAGATCAATGGAACAACATAGAGAGCTAAGAAATAAACAAACACACTGATGGTCAATTCAACTACAACAAAGGAGGCAAGAATATACAATAAGTGGCTCTGGAAAAACTGCACAGCTACATAAAAAGAGTGAAATTAGAACATTTCCTTACTCCATGTACAAAAATAAACTCAAAATAGATTAAAGACCTAAATGTAAGACCAGAAACCATAAAACTCCTATAAGAAAACATAGGCAGAACAGTCTTCAAGATAAATCATAGCAACATGTGTTTTGGATCTGTCTCCTGAGACAAAGGGGATAAAAAGGCAAAAATAAACAAATGGGACCTAATTAAACTGAAAAGCTTTTGCACAGCAAAGGTAACCATCGAGAAAACAATAAGACAACCTACTGAATGGGAGAAAATATTTGCAAATGATATGACCAATAAGGGGTAATTCCCAAAATATATAGAGGACTCATACAACTCAATAACAACAACAACAACAAAACCTGATTAAGCAATGAGCAGATGACCTGAATAGACATTTTTCCAAAGAATACATACAGATGGCCAACAGATACATGAAAAGATGCTCAACATCAGTAATGAGAGAAATGCAAATCAAAACCAAATGAGATATCACCTCATACCTGTCAGAATGTCTATCATCAAAAAGACCACAAATAACAAATGCTGGAGAGGGTGTAGAGAAAAGGGAACCCTTGTACACTGTTGGTGGGAATGTAAATTGGTGCAGCCACTGTGGAAAACAGTATTGAGTTCCCACAAAAAAAGCTGAAAGTAGAACTACTATATGATTCACCAATTCCACTTCTGGGTATATATTTGAATAAAATGAAAATGCTAACCTGAAGACATACACACACCCTAAAGTTCATAGCAGCGATGTTTACAATTACCAAGGCATGGAAGCCCCCTTACCAAGGCATGGAAGCCCCCTAAGTGTCCATCAACAGATGAATGGATAAAGAATTTGTGGTATATATGTGGAATACTACTCAGCCGTAAAGAATGTAGTTTTGCCATTTGCAACAACATGGATGGACCTGGAGAGTATTACACTTAGTGAAATAAGTCAGAGAAAGACAAATACTGTATGTTAGCACTTATATGTGGAATCTAAAAATACAACAAACTAGTGATTATACCAAGAAAAAAAACACAACAGACTCACAGATACAGAGAACAAATTGTGGTTACCAGTGGGGAGAGGAAAGGGGGGAGGCAAAAGGGGTAGGAGATTTTATGCATGGTACAAACTACCATGTATAAAATAAGCTATAAGGATAATTTGTACAGCACAAGGAGTATAGCCAATATTTTATAATAACTATAAATGATCATCTATGAAAATTTTGAATCACTATGTTGTACACTTGAAACTAATAATATTATAAATCAATGATACCTCAATTTATAAAACTGTAATAGGAAGGTCAACTCCTGTAACAAACACACATTCCCAATCCCAGTTGTTTAACTGTGTCCATGTCACAATTTTTTTTTTCTGGGGCATGTAAGGAGCATGATGATCTGTAGCAGTAATTCAAGGATCAGGGCCTCTTCCATCTTAAAGTTCCATTTTCCTTTAGGACATTCAGAAGATGCACAGAAGCAAATCATGGAAAATTTCCTACCTTCTTTAATAATCTTGCCCAGGAAATGACACATATACCTTCTATTGCATTTATTGGAGTGAGGTGGTCAAAGTAGCCTCATCTAGAAGCAAGGGAGCTGGGAGATTTAGTCTAGTTCTCTGCCAGATAATGGTGAACACTAAAATTTCCTAACTAAAGAAACCAGAGTTCAACGCTATCAGTGTAGCAGATATATCCAGTAAGGAGAAGACTTGAAAAATTATGGGAGAGACAGAGACAAACAGATGAAAAGACAGAGATAGAGAGACAGAGAGACATCATTTATAGAGCATTACATAGAGGACATGGGTTGAAGTGAGATCAAGTGTAAAAATGGGGAAAGCTCCACTTAGATAAGTCTACCCAAAGTAATAATATAATTTTTAAGAATATTCTTTACATCACTCCTGGGTAGATGGTTGATGAGGGGAAAAGGTTTTGTTTATCTTTCCAGTTTGTTTTTTGCAGAATGTTGGAAAATTTAATCATCCTGCCTCATGATTTGAGATGAAAATAAACTGCTTCTAAGGCAGGGGCCAGTGGAAACCACAGACCCATATCCCTGTAGCCTTTTGACATTTTTCCCTCAACAACATGTTCTCTTCTGTCAAGTTATAAGATTTATAAGATCAAGGACAAGACAGTTATGCTTAAAATACAAAAGAAGAAATTCATATTCAAACTGCTGCTGTCCTGTCCCACCAGAAGTTATTTATACCAATTATTTATACTACCTGATATGAACAACAGAGTAAACAAGCTATTAGAAAGAGCAATCTCTGCAGATTTCCTATAGCATCTCAGAAAGATGAGAATTTACTGGGTCCTTCTGGACCACATCAAATTGTTGTTTTATAGGTAAAAAGGTCAAGTATCATTCCTTTCATATGATGCAAAAGAAGAACTACATAGAGTAAGTTGCTTTGCACATGAAGCGCTAATAAACAGAATGGACCTTGGATAGGTGTGGCTGGCATGTACATCTCCCTAAGACTTTTCTGTGCTAGTTTATCCTATGATCAAAGCTAAACCAAGGTTGAATGGACAGCTGCACATCAATCAAACAACAAGAACAAGCACGTAATGGATGGGATGGTCTCTTTATCTCCCTCAAGACTTTTGGGTGAGCTAGAGTAAGATTTTACCCTCATCTCAGGCAAAGTCCCAGGGAAAGTATTTTTGTACAAATATTAAGTTCATCGTAATTAAAATTTGCTTCTTTTTAAAAGTATCCCCTTAGTCAATCTAAAGTAACTTTAACACCATAACTGTAGTGAGGAAATTGTTTTAATATTTATAAAAATGTTTAATTATTTATTTCTTCTGTCAGAATCCCTTTTCATGATTATTTACTTGCCTTCCTATGCAGTCAAGTCTACTATTTACCCTTGGCCTATATCCTGCAAAGTCATTCTTTCCTAAGTCATGTGGCCAAATGACATATTTTAAGACATTTATAATAGTTATATTAAATTTTAAAATGCTCTTTTGAGTCAGAGTGCCACAAGAAACCAATATTATTAGCAGCTGGTGAAATTTAACAGATTGCTGTCACTTGGTCTTGTATTATTCTGTGTCTGCTCCCTTCACTTGGCTTAAAAAAATTCAAATACATTTTAGAATAACAGAACCTGCATTTCAGGGCAAAATGACATATAATCAACTCTTATGTTCTGTTCCCTTTGCCAGAGCAGGTAACAGTGATCTGAACTGGGAAATCAGAATAAAAGGAAGGACTTTAGAGTGGGGTTCTAATAGAAAGCTTTCAGAAAAAAATTCAAGCCATTCAATTGAAGAATTTTTTTTAAATGGCTTCTTTCTTGCCATCACAGGGTGGCTTTACAGTTCTCCCAAGCCTAAAAGCCTACCAAGATTTACTCTATTCCAATTCCAGTAGCACTCATTCCTTATCAAAAAAAAGCAAAGGGAAGCACAAAAATGCTTAGCAAACTTGCATGCGATCTGTTTGCTGCTCTGAAAGGAAAGTAAATATTTGTAGCATTATAAAGCATGCTACAGAATCCTGTAACCAAAACAAGAGTCTGAATGACATCTTTTTTCTAACTACATGAACAGCTGGCTCTTACATGGAAGTTTGGCTGAAATACTTTACCTTCCTAGACACCATGTTTACTTTGACTGATGCAAGAAATTTTTACAGTGTGCAATAACATCTGTTACCAAGCTATGTGGAATGCATCTACTCCAATCGCTCTTCCAATAAGGGAACAGGGTACTTTTTAAAAAACAGTAGAAAAACACAATTTTGAAAAGTTATACAATTTTTGGACATAATGCTATCCTTCATAAGAATAGCAGAATAGGCTAGTGAACTAATTATTGACATATAGTTGTTGGTTAGAAAGCTAAGAGTTAGTGACTTAGTGAAAAGAGTTTCTGGATATCAGGAACAAAGATGGAAATACTTTTTAAGTCAAAATTGGTTCACAATTTTTGTCTTATTAACATTTATTAATGTCAACACTATAAAATGTTTGCTTTAGTGAGCCTAAATGAAGGCAATTGGGATCTTTATGCTTCTTCAGTCCCACGTAGATATTTAATGAGATTTGACCTCAAATTGCAATTACTTCATGAAGAGTTTTTCTTCTTTTCCCAGTAGCCTTCTCTCTTTTTTGGCCATGTGTTTAATGCTTTTATGTTCTGTAGGTGCTCCCTGGACCTAGAGCTGCAGTACTGGGGGTTCCATTCCTGCCCATCATATCCCAATAATTTCTGAACTCATTCTGATTTCTCAAACATGGCTCTTAGCCTTCCATTCAACAACTGTATCTGACCAATAAATTTATATGCTTTAACCAAGTCCAGGATTGGAAGGAGAGAGAGAAAGTAACTAGAAAACATGGCTGGAGTAAGAGAATTTGAGGGCTTATTATGGTACTAACAGTGAGAAAGGAGGAGGAGGAAAAGGTAAGATGAAGGAGATTATGGAGAAATTGGACAGGATTAGGTAAAGTGAGTTAAGCAGGGGGAATATCACATCTGACCTTCAGTTTAGAAAGATGCTTTTGGCAGCTATGTGAAGAATGGTTTGGACTGAGGCAAGAATAAAAGGGAGGAAAAAAGGATTTTGTAGCAGTGATTCATGTAAGAAATCATAGGAACTAAAAACTGGTATTGACAATGGTGATGAAGAAAACTAGAAGGATTCAAAGACATTAGAGACAATAGTTCATGCCATTAATTTAGAAATATTACTACAATTGTATATGGACAAAATTATCTGTATCAAAGAAAACTGAATGAAATTATTATTTCCTTTACACAAATAATTCCCAAAGGGCTAGAAAACTAATTTCCTAAAAGAAAAAGTTAAGCAAGTCTTTGTCAGTTTGTTTGTATACAGATCCAAATTTGAATATTTTTCTAATTATTAAATAAAATCTGTGCCCTTACAAGGAAATTTGAGCTCAAAGATATGACTTTAGGTCACATTCCAGTATATTTTCTCTTCAGTTGGGTCAAATATACTGTTAAACCCATGCATTGATTTCTTAGTCTCATCCTCATACTCTTTAGTTCTTGAATTTTCATTTGGTTCTTTAATAGAATCAAATAAATACAGTAACTTAGTTTTATTACATTTGGTAACTATTTTACAGCATTTACACAGGTCAAACTTTTACTGTGATTTTCATGCCTTCATAGGGTTCACTAAAAGCTCTGGAACTCGGGGAATGTAGGGTCAGTATAAACCCAGAGGACACTCCCTCACGGGTGAAAAGTATTGGGCAGTTGTAGTTTGGGAATCAAAGAGGCCACAAGTTTGAGATTGAAGAGAGTAATCAAAAAGTCCAAGTATTGGGCTTCCCTGGTGGCGCAGTGGTTGAGAATCTGCCTGCCAATGCAGGGGACACGGGTTCGAGCCCTGGTCTGGGAAGATCCCACATGCCGCGGAGCAAATGGGCCCGTGAGCCACAGCTATTGAGCCTGCGCGTCTGGAGCCTGTGCTCCGCAACAAGAGAGGCCGTGACAGTGAGAGGCCCGCGCACCGCGATGAAGAGTGGCCCCCGCTTGCCGCAACTAGAGAAAGCCCTCGCACAAGAAATGAAAACCCAACACACCCAAAAATAAATAAATAAATAAATAAATTTAAAGTACGTGCCGAAAAAACCAAGAATTAAAAAAAAGTCCAAGTATCAATGTAGACCACCTGCCACTAGGAAAAATTGGGACGCGTTTGTAGGCAGAGGCTAAAGAGGCTGAAAAGTCGACACTGGTGCCCCTTAAAAGACACTCAGGTTGAAGATAGATGAATCTACCACGGAAATCCAGAATTTATGAAAGGATGTGAAAGAAAGCAATCCAAAATTGATAATTGAATGTAATGATGCCAGAACAACCAGATCTTCATGTTGTGGCTTCCTTTTCTGAACATCCTGAGATAGTTCTCTTACATGTCCCCAAAGGGGGTGATCTGAGATCTCTAAGACATCTCATTAATGAAGACCAGAGCATCATATGTTAATTACTGGATAAAAACATAGAATTGAGCACTGGTTTTCACTCTCTGGTTTCTGGTAAATTCTGCACAAGTCACGTACCCACTTTATGTTAAAATGTTATCTCTTACAAGGACACAAGGATAATAAAGGCAAAGCACTTTGAAAAAAGAAGTCAACATTGGCAAAGCCAGCTAAAAATTTCAAGTCCAAATATCTTCATAAATTGCCCCATGGAGTTAAGTCCAGTGAGTAAGAAACAGAATCAAGGATTCCAAAGTACTATCCCTATCATAAGCATATTACAATTTTGGTCATTTATCACATGCTAATTGAGACACCAGTATTTTTCTCTGTGACTTCAGCATGTTACAGTTTATTGTCCATAAAGAAAAAGATCCTTTTAGAAGTAAATAATATCATGTGGCGTCTTAGCTCAAAAGCATTCAGTAACTTCCCATCACAATTATAATGAAATCTGAACACTTCATTAGAGCCTACAGTGATCCTCCATAGCGTGGCCCTTGCCTGTTTCCACAATGTGGCATCTCATTCAATCTGCTCTCTCTCTCCATGAGCATTTACTTCTGTCTTAGAATCTGGGTCCTGTTGGTCCTTCAGCCTCAAAAGCTTTTCCCCAAATGGAGATGTGGTTTGATCCTTTAGGAGAGGCCTTCTCTGACCACCTCATTTAAAATAACTTCCATCCCTACCCTTGCTCCCACAGTCACTCTCTAAACCTTTACCCTGATTTTATTTTTCTTCATAATACTTATCTCCACCAGAACTTGTGTTTTATCTGTTGATTTCTTTCTTCCCCACTAAGATCTATATGAGCAGGAAAGTTGTTGCCTCTACAGCCTTCTCCTAGAGGCATAAAAGAGTGCTTAAAAAATGAAAGTATTCTATATTCTCTATATATGTATGTAAATATTTGTTGAATTAGTAAATAAATGAGAAAATGAGATACATGAACTTGATCCAGTTCAAGGAAGGAGAGCTGGAGGACCCTGGCCAGATACTACCGACTCTATATGAGATAATTTCAGAGCACTGAAGGGAAGCAAGAGTGAAAGCGAGCCCCACAGTTGTCACTGAGCCACAGAATCATTACTTCATTCCAATTCCTAGAGAGGTGTTGGAGCCAAGGTTACAGACACCACTTGCTTTATTAGTCAAGGTTCTTAAGGCCCAGGGGCAGGCTTGGGCCTCCAGGCCGTCAGGGTGAGCTGGGAGTTAGGGTAGGGGGAAATATTAATAAATTTAGCTGTGAGGAAATGCTGACAGTGGAAGCAGAGGAGCAAGGAGAAGCCTTTGTTAAAGCAGATTCTTGCTGATTTTCCCAGCGTTATCCTATCCCTTCTCATCAGTATTCTAGAGGTTTTCAGAGCTTCATTACTGAGAAAGAAGCCCTTTCAATAGTTCTGTCATTCCTGGAGAGTAACACACATCCAAAGGAGAATAGACTATTGTGTTCTGGAAATAGTTGTGCTACACAGGAAACTGGTGAAACCACGGGCTGGGGCTGCATAGTGAATCCAATCAGTTGAAGGGAAGCATAGTTTCTTCATTCACATTAACAGGGGAAATGGTTGAAAAATTCTGTTACTCAAAACATACACATAATTAATGTTTCAGCCTACATTTATCTCCAGTTTTTATTTTATTTTTTTTCTAGTCTCAAGAGGTGAGAATGGTTATGTATCATACAAGGGTACAATTTCTGTCTTTAAGAAATCGCATTAGTTGTACAACTGTTGACAATGATCCATAGTAAGAAGACACTATCATATGCAAAGCCAGCTTTACAAAAAAAGTTAGATACCTGCTTGCAAATCATATCCAACTCCAAGCTGTGTCATAAAACTAGTCAAGCCTAACTCATTAAAGTGCATACCCATTAATGAAGGCAGTGAAGTTTAAGATGCTTTTTCTTCACCCTTTGTCAAAATCATGATTTATAATCTGATTCTGTCCAAAATGTTGACAAAAAAGCGTTTTACTCTTTGCTCTAGGTGTTATTTTTATACAGCAAAGAACACAAGAAGTATATCTCATGGTAACAAGAAAAATTGCCCACCATAAATAACAAAATTAAAACACAAATACAGGCAGCTTTTTAAAAAGAGGTGAGGGAGGGTTAAAGGGAACAGGGGAGACCAAACAGGTGTAATACTATGGGCTAAGTAAATGCTATAAGCTCTGCCATCTTTCTTTTCTAAGAACATTTTCAGAAATGTAAAACTCCTGGGAATTTCTCACAGCTTAGAAACACAGGTTCAGAAAATAGATGTGAGGAAATGGTAGGAAAAGTAGAACTAGGAAACAGTGGATTGGCTGAGAACTAGGTGGAATGTACAGATCTCGTTTTACTTTTCCCCAACTTCCCCTACATTACTTCATAAACCTTTTCAAAGATTAGTTTTGTTTCACTTCTCTATTTTTGGTTACTTCTCTATATTTTCTCTCTATTTTTGTTATATGATTTATCATTATTTTTATTATTTCCTTCTTTCTTACTTCTAAACTCTGGTGAACTTTTTCCAGCTTCTTATATTGAATTCTTGGTTTACTTGTTTACAGAAAACCATGTTTAAAACTAATAATTTCCCTCTAAGCACTACTTTAGCTTTGTCTCTCAAATTTTGACAAGTAGTGCCTTAGCTATTAAGTTAAATAATTCTGTGGTAACTCAAGCTTTTAATTGGAAAGATTCCCAGTATCTCCACTTAAAATTTTGTCTATTTTATCTATCCCTTTCTGAGAAGTATATGTTGATAGCTTCAACCTTAATTGTTAGTTTCTACTTATCTCTTGGCAATTCTGTCAGTTGCTTTACATAATTTGTTGAATGCATGTATGTTCACAGTGTTTATATATCCTGGTTCATTTTTTTTCTCTTTAGCATTGTATAACACCTTTTTGGAGGGGGTGGGGGTGTGGAATAAGAACAGTATATAAATAAAACCATGACCTTTAAAGCCAGACACCGGAGTTAAATCCTGGTTCTGTAACCATCTTTTAATCAACATATTTTTATGAGAGTAATTGGCTTTTTCTGCCCACAGTTAATCTGAATAATTTTTCATTTATCAAGTTGCTTTGTGATCTTGGCAACTTATTTAACTTCTGGATTTCTATGTTCTTTACCTGTAACATGGAACATGAATGTTCCACAAAATAAATGAGGTATCAAAGATACAAGCTTTTACTATGGCGGTTATTCAGTAACACTATTTCTATTCACCTTATCTATTCACCTGAAACACCCTGACCCATTGTATGATATACAGCTCATTGTCCAAACTCATTTGGAGGGAAACTTCTCTCCCCCAGGATAACTGGCCACTCTTTCCTTTGAAATATATAACTTGAACATGCTTTAGTAATAATTCTGTGACTGTATTTATGTGCCTTGCTCTCCTTAAGAGACTGAAAGATCTACAAGGAAACACCCATTTCTTCCTCATATAAATTTTTATCTCTAAAGCCTAGCAAAATATTTGCAGAAAAATCTCTGGGAGGGGGGGCATACATTTTTTTAGAATTAGTGAATAAATAGTATGATTAATCTAGAATAGCATTATCCAAGAACTTTCTGCAATAGTGGAAATGTTGTATTCTGTGCTGCCCAAAATGATAGTCGATAGCCTCATCTGCCTAAACACAGATTCTCCAAAACAAGCTCAGCTGTCAGAGATGCCCTCCCTGAGAGTTTCACCAACAAAGAAGATTGACTGTTATCACAGAAGAGGAGACTAGAAGCGAACTCCAAACACAGACAAACTTAGTCCCAAACCATCATACCTCCCCTCTGTTCTTCTAAGGGCCCATTCATCTTTCTGAAAAATCATTTACTCTCCCCTAAAAGGCCTACATCCCTCCTCCCCTTTCCCTCTGAAGATGGTATTTAAACCTGAATTATAAGCCACCTCAGGGAGTTACTCATTTTCTCCTGGGTATTGACCATGTAATAGATGAGGTATACATATTAATAAACTTCTGTTTGTTTTTCTCTTGCTAATCTGTCTTTTATTACAGGGGTCTCAAAAAAGAAATCAGAAAGGTAGAGGGAAAGTTATTTTTTCTCCTCTATATTACACACACACATATATATATGTGTATCTCCAAAAGATGTGACTTTTTATTCAGGTTACTCTTCAGTACCTACATCTCTAGGTATACCTGTTGGGCTCCTTTTCAATATCTATTCCCTCTTAGAAGGTACTGTGGCTTTGAATTACATACACCTGTGCTCAGTGAACTCTTTTTTTAAAAAATCACTTCTGATCCACTGGGTCTGTGAGTCATTGACAAGGAACAATCCCTAGCTGCATCTTTTCCCCAGACTGTTTGCAAAGTTAGCAGTCACGTATTAATTTCTACCTCTGCTACATCAAATTACCACAAACGTAGTGGCTTAACCAGTGCAAATTTATTATTCGTCTGGAGGCCAGAAGTCCAACTTGCTTTGGTGTAAGACACCTTAAGATACCTTAGATCAAGCTGTCTGCAGGAGTAGGTTCCTTTCTTGAGATTCTAGGGAAGAAGCCATTTCCTCACCTTTTCCAGATTCTAGAGACCCACGTACCTTGGCTCATGACTGTCTTTTTCCATTTGCAAAGCCAGCAACGACGGTCTGAGTCCTCCTCTTGCGGCCAAGTCTCTGATTCTCTCTACCCCACCTCCCTCTTCCATTTTTAAAGGCGCTGGTGATTAGATTGGGCTCACCTGATAATCCTCAAGGTCAGCTGATTAGCAACCTTATTTTCTTCTGTAATTCCCCTTTTCTTCTTAATTCCCCTTTGCCATGTAGTCTAAATACTGATGGGTTCTGGATGGTAGGACATGGACATTTTTGGGGGTGGCCATTTTGCCTACCACAGAACAGGCCAAACTTATCTTAAGAGTCCTAATAGAAATGCCAATATCCTGTCTTATTTCCAGTGTATGTTTCTTCTAAAGCTGGATTTGATTGCTTATAATTCTAAGACTATCTAAAGGCTACTGGTTATGGAAAGGTGAGGGAGAAGGAGAAGAAAAAGTGTCCAAAGAGGAATAAGCAGGAAAATGAAAAAGTAGAGAAACTAACAGGAGAGAGAATGAGATAAGCAGAGAAAACAAAGATAGATAAGGGGGAATACTGTTCACCTGGAGGAGGAAGAGAACAAAAGAGACATGAGAAATCTCTATTGAAAAAGCTCAACCAAAACAGAAGGGTAATTCACCCTCTCTGTTCTCAATTTTTCCTTTAAAGCAAGTTCAATGAGTGACCCAGGACCGCATTTACTGAATTCAAATAAATTCTTAGCAAAGAAAAATAATTTCAACTTTTGTTTTCTTTTTTTCATGTTCTTCCTTTGCTCCTTCCCTAAGAAATGGTTCTATTTGAACACTTTGTAATTATATACAGGAAGAAAACCTGCGCTAGGCTGAGTTGTTCACTGAGATCTACTTCCATGACTGAATTGCTTACTATATGTCACCCCAAGGGCTGGTTTCCTGAGGGCAGACACTGTATTTTATCAACCATTATAAACCAGCAGCTGACATGGTTCCTGGCATTGTTAAACACCTCGAAATATTAATTAATAAAATCAGTAAAGTAATCAGTTGCCTTCCTCAAATTTTCTAGCCTCTTATCTAAACTTCCAAACACATCAGTCAAACTAAACACCACCACAACTCCATTCAGAATGTGGAAAAAAAGGAGAGGGGGATGGATGAGGATGATATAAGGCATGATACCTCCCATTTCCCATTGGGTTTAAGATGCTTTTTTATTTTAACTCACAATTTGCTACAGGAAAACCAGAAATTTTCTTTTTTCTTTCTCAATATTTCAGCTTGGAAATGTGATTTTTTTAAGCTATATATTTACTTAACAAAATCACACTGCAGTAAAATGGCTTGGGCACTCTACAGTTTATAATGAGGGGATTTTACATGCCAATGGTGAATAGACATGTTGCTCAGAACACCGCTCCCTTCTGTTTCTATGTAACATTTGGAGCAACTGTCCTTTTACCAGCTCTAACGCTCTTTGCTCTTGGGATCCAACATCCCTCTTGATGAGGTCTTCTTGGCAAGATTAACCTAAAGCAAGACTGTGACATAGAGAGACTAAGGGCTCCTCCACTTCAACCCTGGGCTTTCTCATCCTTGCTCTCAGTACCCCTGGGGCCCCGTGCTATCCCAGAAGGCACCACTGGGCGCTAAGGCCCCTCCTGCCACTCCTGATACAGCAGTCCCCTTCTTGCCTTCCCACATGAATACACATGCACACAAACATACACACACATGCACATGCACAGATGTAAGATTCTCAGGGTAATCGTAATGGCTAAATCTTTTCCAGAGTTAATTTACACCTTTTTTTAACCAAAGTATACATGCAGATGGTTAAAAGTCAAGTAATTTAGAGGAACTTATAATGAAAATCATCAGTTTCCTATTTGAATTCCTCTTTTCTAAAAAAAAGTTCCTCTTTTTAGAAGCCGACTTTTAAATTTTTCTGGCTTTTGGCTGTTTATACTGTGATTTCTTTTCAGTTTTTAAATTATTTCTACACATTATCAATTTATTTTATGTTTCAGTCTCTAAAATTTTATCTTATACTACTTCTTACCACTCTCCTTCCTCTCCCCAATAAAGTTCTATCACATCTCTAGCTCCTCTATAATTTAAATTACATCATACATTATAAAAGTAGAAGGCTCAAAGTATTCTATAGCTATGATGATGATGTAGTCATGAAAAGTCATGTTCTGAAGACAAATTAATGGCATGGGGAAAGAGTCACCACTTAGGGACTTCCCTAGTGGTCCAGTGGTTAAGAATCCACCTTCCACTACAGGGGACATGGGTTCGATCCCTGGTCGGGGAACTAAGATCCCACATGCCATGGGACAACTAAGCCTGTGCGCTGCAACTACTGAGCCTGTGCACTCTGGAGCCCGCGCACCAAAACTAGAGAGAAGCCCACGGGCCGCAAGGGAAGAACCCGCATACCGCAACGAAGATCTCACGTGCTGCAACTAAGACCCGATTCAGCGGAAATAAATAAAATAAAATAAAATTTTTAAAAAATTTTTTAAAAAGAGTCACCACTTAAAATTAAATGAAAACTAAAAAATACATATTTATTAATATGCTTTGAGTCAAATTCTGTAGATACAGACTCTATATAATAAAATTATAGAAACAAAATATAAAATAGAATTAATAATATTTATCTCGGGCTTCCCTGGTGGCACAGTGGTTGAGAATCTGCCTGCCAATGCAGGGGACACGGGTTCGAGCCCTGGTCTGGGAAGGTCCCACATGCCGCGGATCAACTAGGCCCGTGAGCCACAATTACTGAGCCTGCGCGTCTGGAGCCTGTGCTCCGCAACAAGAGAGGCCGCGATAGTGAAAGGCCCGCGCACCGCGATGAAGAGTGGCCCCCACCTGCCACAACTAGAGAAGGCCCTCACCCAGAAACGAAGACCCAACACAGTCATAAATAAATAAATAAATAAATAATTCCCATTTAAAAAATAATAATAATAATAATGTTTATCGCAAAGGAAAAGGATTATGGATCATTTTTATTTTTTTTTCTATTTTTCTAAAATCTCTATAATAAATACATATACTTTTATAGTAAAAAATATTCAGAGGAAAAAATATTCCCTTTTAAGTAAAAGGAATGGGTACAAAATAGTAGAATCTTAGGCCAGTGGAACAACTAATTTTAGGCCTTGCCCTTCAATTATATGAACTTTGGAATGCTTATCCCACCCAAATCCTCCTTTCTCACTTAAAATATGCAAACTGGTGGCCTTTCAGAGATCTAAATCATTATAAAAATGCAGGACATCATCAGAACTTTTTAAAATAAAAATCCAACAGTTTTAATTAAGTGCATAATACATATGTATGAGTGTATTGTCTTTTGTAATAGAAGACAGCTGCTTGCTATGAGTTTGAAAATCCCGTTTAAAATTTTTTAATCCTATGCTAATTATCTAAAGAGAAAAGGAAGTGGCAGACAATAACATTTTACTTTAATATTAAGTGTTCTCAATGCTAGCAGAGTGTCCTCAGTATTTCAGTATTAATTAAAAACATTTTCTCTTACAGTAGCATATTCGCTTGTGGTAGTGACTCCCATCTCTAAAAGTATACCAAATTACTTTTAATGAGGAACTCTTTGTACATCTCTGAATTTAAGAAATTCTGTCTTCCTCAATACTCAAGATTATATCATCTAATGAACACAGTTGGGAATATTTTGCACAAAGTAGAGAGAGAGTGGGACTGGCTGAGTTATGTTCACTCCAGCCCCCAGGAAATTACAGCTGACCCCGCCACACGCTGTTCTGCCCACAAGTACCTCGTCCTCCACCTGGGCATAGACAGCTTAAACAGGATTTCTCAGATTTCCTTCCACCAGCCTACATCCTTCCGTTTAACTTCTGGCAGTCTGGCTAACTGCCCCCGGGTCAGCCTGGTTCTTTCCTGCTCACAGAAAGCAGGCTGATGGTAAAGTTCTCTGCCATTGTCTGCTTGAGACCCCTAAGTCTGCCTAAGAGTTGACATCTGCCTCTCAGAATGAGGAAGTTGCAACTTCCTCCTTATTTTGCCTGTCAACATGTGCTCCCCCTGCTTCTCTGCTCACCAGCCAGAGAAGACAGGAGGGGCTCTCTGTCTCTCTTTGTTTCTTTCACTACCTGATCAGCCGTAGGTCACAGAGAAAGCTGGAGACACTCTCCTTCCCAGGCCCTCATTAGCGGCCCCTACTCTCCAGGTTTCTGCTAACGCTATCCCCTCATCCCTCCACTAAAGTCAGAGGCAATATGCAGATATCGACTAATCCACTATTACAATCTATATTGGCAGCTCTACTGCCTGGGTTCAAATCATTTTAACTTTATGGCCTTAATCAAGGAACTTAACAGTTCTGTGCCTCAGTTTCCTTATCTATAAAGCAAATAATAATAGTACCTAAACCATGGTCACAGTAAGGATTAAATCAGACCATATATATAAAGTGCTAAAAGCAGTGCCTTGTACACAGTAAGCTCACTGTAAATGTAGCTATTGTTATTGCTACAGAAGGCACACACAAATTTCTCTCTCTTACACACACACACCAACGCACACCACACACACAAAGATATACTTTCAAAAATGCTGGTCCAATTCAGACAGGAGATAGGAAGACTTATTTAATAGGAAAGCAAGCCTTAACAAGGGGGAACTGCTCCTTAGGTAACTGTCCTCAAGCCCCCGCAGACCTCAGAGACAAGCAACGTGTTGCTAAATAACGGTAACTATATGAAGATGCATCTCCCAACTCGTTCTGAGTCAAAAGGAACTTGAGATCAGTGACTGCTAGACTGGCTTAGTACTAAAAACACTTAGCTGCAAAATCAAATCGGCACCTAAGGAGAAGAGTTAGAGACTCTTTAGGACCTGTCTGCATGTATGAGGATGCCCAGGACCACAGAGATGCAGACAAAATTCCAGGACTGACTCAGAACAAAAACTGCATTAGGTGATTTGCTCCTTTGGCAGAAAACCTTTATCTCTAGGGCTTCAGGTAAGCCCACAGGCAAGGGTCTGGCTCAAACAAGGTGCATTTGGAAAGTAATAGCTAGATTAAGTGTCTTAGATGAACACTTGATGATTCATTAGACTTCACCCATTCCTCTGACTCAATTCTGAATAAGTGTACTAGCAGGTGGTGGTACAGCTACTGGAAATGGCGAGGGTCTTGGTTATATTCCAATAGCAGTACTATAATTTCATGCCTACAGCAAACCTTTCTCCAAATTACACCCACACTATAATCAGCTGCAGAGGCCTTTTGTGACTATTTATAAAGGGCACCCTTTAATTCACCCTTATAATTTAGTTGGTAGCATTTGTTGGAAATTTTAACAGCTATGCAGTGCCAATCCACTTTACAAAGTGCATGGTCTCCTTTCTAAGTGTAGAGCATGCTATGTAGCCATGAAATGGTCATTAATACAGTTGCCACCAAATTCTGGTGTGAAATTATAACATTCTTCACTTCTGGCAATTACAGACATTTTAGAAGTGCCACAGAAAGAGCCTGGAAATGTTGGTCCGTGTCTACCCCAAAACAAACAGCACAGAAAAATTTGCAACCTGACAGTTGTACTCAGGGATTCCCCATTAACAAGACCAACTTCTCATTGGAGATGTACATGAGGTTCATCAAAGGTGCTCTAGAGCAACTTTCACATGTGTGCTAGTGACGTGGAGATCTGTTAAAGTGCAGATTTGCGGTCAGTAGGACTGGAATAGGCCTGAGATTCTGCCATCTACCAAGATCCTAAGTCATGTCAGTGCAGATCACACTGTGAGTAGTAACAGTGTTGGTGGCCAGGTTGGGAAGATTTGGGGAGAACTGTGGGTCCAATTGACACATGTGCGAAGATCGTGTCACTGAATCTTTTTGGTGGTTATTAAATCATCTATTGAAATCAGTAAAGTTAGTTCTCATATCGTCAGTCTTTATAGCCTCCTCATTATTTTTACCATCATCATAATTGTCATTCCAAATAGAGTAATAATAACCATAAATAGAGTCCTAAAGTAGATCCATGAGTAAGCAGAGGGTTTGAAGTTGCACAGATGACATCAATGTCTGTATTTTTGGAGCTCATGACTATATTAAGAACCAAAAGGCTACTCTTCACTCAGATTTAAAATAAAGGAGATCAGCTTTTGGTCTTTGGGAAAATCAATCTTTTATTCCCCAAGTTGCTCATTAATAAAGGAAAAGAATTTAATTAATTGATCCATAGTTTCTTTCTAGTTCTAAAATATTAAGATTCAATAAATGACTTTTAAAATTCATATATGATACCTGTCACATTTAAAACTGAATAATACATGTCATACTACATGCAAAATAGTACCTTTTGCCAACCAGAAAAAAAAATTGAAGCAAATAATGATAAATATCTTCTTATCACTCAATTACAGTAACAATGTTATAAAGTGAGCAATCTCAAATATTTAAAGAGGAAAAATGCCTGGAATCAAAGACAATTCTTTTGTCTACTAATGGAGCTATTGGTTTATTTTGTGTTATTATTTTCAAAATTTCATATGGAAGCTCTATTTTCAAAATACATTTATTGCATATTAATGATAACATATAAATGAAATAATCTTTGACTTTTTGAAAAATTCAAGACCATTTTCATGAACATTTCACTAATTGTTTCAGCAGAAGTATTTCAGTATATTTATGGTAAAACATCAATTTCATGAGCATAACCTCCCAAAATTCATAGCACCTACCAAACGTGTCTTTTTCAGACTGCCTGTGTATAAGATTCTTTTCTAATAGTTTTCTTTGATTTGTTAAGACACCCTCTGGCTTAGGGAATGCTATTTGAGAAACAGAAGATAAATTAGCATGAAAGATTCTATGTAGTCAACTTTCAATTATTTAATTCTATCTAACTTATGTATTTTCAAGGATTCTATCTTCACTCATTTTTGCCTAACTACCTATTTATTTCCAAAGTGGGAAAAGGCAGGAAGAAAAGGCAGAAACTGCACCTGAATATTAACAACTCTTTTGTCTTTATACGGTCTGAGAGCATGTTAGGAATATTAAATGTAAGAACTAAGGATTATTATATTTACTTGCAAAAATTTTGCTTATTTTGAGTTTTTTCCTAGTCATATTTTCACTGTGGCAAAGGAGAATATTTTTATAATAGTAATTAATTATGGAGAAAGATCATAATGAGCAATTATAGGCCTTTTTAAATCTCTAAACTATCATTATTTTACAGAAGAAAGAAAGAAATCTCAAAGTGGTTTAGAAACTTGCCCATGACCACACAGCTAATGTGACAAACCTGCGTTACAAAATCTGATCTTCCTGATTCTAAAACCCATAGTCTTTCAATGTTTCATATGCATCCCTCAAACTTTCTGCCCAAATAGTTGGATGGCTTCTCAGAGCACGTATTGATTATACAATGTAAAAGCCCCAGTTAGTAGAAACTAGGAGGCAGAGAACGCTTAAACCTTAAGTCTATTCTGTGAGGGAAAATTACAAAACAAAAGCAAAAAAATAAAATTATCTTTCCCATGTATTTAGTTATTCATTTATTTGTTTTTACTTTTTTAAAAAGAAAAGTATATACTTTAGAAGGGAAGAGAAAGGGAGATTGTGAAACTCAATAGGTTGAAAAAAATGAACAAACAAACAAAAACGGCCTGATATTTCCAAGATATCACTCTCGAGGAGATTAAGTTCAGGGACCTTTGAGAAAACAGAGTGAAGCAAGCCTATCTGCGCCCCACGCACACACACTGCTGAATTCCAGGACCTGTTAAGGTGCCTAGAATAAAAAGGGCTCAAGAACAACTTATCGTTGATGACAAAAATGCCCATGTTGTGCACACACCAAAATAAAGCTGCTCTCATCTCCATAACGAGGAAATCTCCTGAGTCATCAAATACGATGTGTTTGTGTCAACTGTTTCATCATCAATGCAATTCAGGAATGTCCACCTCACTATCCCTTTAGGATCAAAAGGATGCCTGCAGTTCCTGCTTTTCTCCTCCTTTTTTGTCTGGAAGCTCCAATTGCTGTACCTTCCTTTCCTCTTCACCATATTTGTGCTTCATGGCATTTATGGACACCCAAAGGGCTAGTCAGACATAGTCTTAAACATTCAAGCACCCAGTACACTTGCTATAGTTTTTGCAGAGAGTCTGATATTCCTTTCACTGTAAGAACTTCATTCTGAGCTTTTCTCATACTACACATGTGCTACATGTGATCTGGTTAACCAAGCTCTACTATCAACAAGCTGGCAGTCTACATTGGCCACTTTATGTTATGTTACTCTGTTCTCTCAACATTTATTCCATGGCTCACTTCTATAGTGTCTTAGTGTCACAATACAAGTCATAGCTCAAACTACTTAAATTACAATTTTATATAGATGAAGACTTCATAGTTAACCCACATGGTACTTTGTTGAAGGCAGAAACAGAAAATACACAGGTCAAATTGTCAGAATCTGAAGGAATAATAAATACACTGAGTTTGTATAATATAACCCCATGATGTTTACACTACTCACAAATTGTATTTATTTAAATTTCCCACCAAAAGCAGTGTTCACTGATCAACACAGTGGTGTGCAGAAACAGCTACTTAGTTCATATTTTAACAATTTGCCTTAGGAACTAGTTTCTAGGAACACAGTGGATTTCAGGAGAGGGAACTCTTGTGTGTTCTCCACACTAAAATAGCTCTAGTTGTTTAATACATTTTTACCATCTAAGAATCCTCTTTGTAGTTTTGGTGGAAAATTTTTTAGCAAATTTCACATTACACACACACACACACACACATGCACAGACACATACACATACACACACATACACACACATACACAATGGAACTACAGTAATACACCTTTCCAAAAAAAGTAAGAGCATCCCCAGATAAACTCACCTAAGAGTCAATAGTTTTGGCTCTTACCTACCATGATATGTTCAAGGGAAACCATTGAATGGCCATATTTTTGGCGTCAGAAGTGATAAACGATATAACTGAAAGGACACAATACTGGGAAAATGAGTTTAATATGTTTTCCTACAAATGCCAAATGCCATACTCATCCAGTTGAATTGAAATCAAATGTAAAAGGATATATGAAAATACGGATAATCTGGAGACAATTATCTCCACATAGGCTATAACCTACATTTTATATAGATTACATATTTATATACAAATTAGCCTCATTGCTATAAATACCTGTGGTAATGAATGGTGCTGCCCAGCTGAGCCAATGATTCAGTGAGGCATGAGGTATCCATACCACCTTCGCTACATTACTGAACAAGGAGAATGAAATGTACTGTTTTCATTTTCTAATCATAAATGTATACCACTTTTTTCTTTCAGAATGCTCATAAAAAAATATACTGATGGAGCTGAATTGCAGTTAAAAGCTATGACTACACCCATCTCTGTGATTCATTTCTCACTCTCATGATATATTTGGAAATTGTTCCTTTAGGATTTCCAGAATCTTGTTGACCACTCTGCTCTTAAACTTGCCATTTCTACAAAGTAGTTCTTAGTGGAGTTTTGAAGTGTTGTGTTTTCTCACCACTGTGTTCCTTAAAGAGAGTTGAAACTTACCTTTTGAAAGCAAAATGAAACACACACATTAATTGTATTTTAAAATTTGGCAAAGCACATCAAATTACTTTTACTCAGGTAATTAATTGAGTTAGATTTTAAACGCATAGTCATTTGCGTACCTGCAATAATTTTTTTTGCAAGTGAAAATTCTCCACTCATTTCAAAATGATGCATAAGAGTCATTTGTGACAATGGTAACTCAAACTTTGTCTTTCTAACCAACAGACTTTAAGCGCCAAGAGAGCAGTTCAACTGTAATCACCAGTGTTCTCTGATTTTTGCTAAAGGTGCTTTGAGATGAAAAATCTCCCAGATTTTCTTCACAGGAAATGCTAAGTAGTAAGAGAAGTTTGATATTCTGAACAGAACGCTTGTCATTCTTAACTCCTTCCATTTTTTCACACTCGTACGCCTTAGTCACCAAATCTTTCAAAATATCTATGAATCTATTTACTTCTCTCCATTTTTGCTACCACCATCTTAGTCCAGGCCACCAACACATCTGAAATACTTCCACAAGTGGCCTCCTTGCATGACATCAGGTCTACTTCCAAACCATTCTCCAAACCAAGCACTGTGATCCCTTTAAAATACCTATCAGATAAAATTCCAGCAACTCCGTATCGGCCTCAGTATAAAATCCAAGCACCCAAACATAAAGCTTAGCTTCAAAGTCTCATTGTCAGCTAATGACTACCACATACTTACTTTCAAAAAAATAACATTCTGCTTGTGGGGCCTGCATGCATCACGGTGTCTAGTGTCCGTGTCTTTTCTTACGTATCGTTCATGTCTAGAATGCATTGTGTGTGCGCACGCGCACACACACTTCCTTAGGACAAAAGGTAGATATCACCAATACCAGGATCTAGCTTTAATTTCTTTTTTTTTTTTTTTTTGATTAAAAAAAGTCTTTGATTATCTTTATTAGGATTATTGAAAGTAATGTATAATAGCTCAAATTTTGCTTGCTCTAAAATCTTCCTATACTTATGCCATGAAATGAGATTTCTTAGCAATGCAATACTTTCATGTTGTCTGTGTGTGTGTTCAGAAGTGGTAATTTACATAGATGATCATTAGTCCTCACTAAAAATCTAAATACATCTTACATGTATTGTCTCTTTCCTTCTTCAAAATTGCAGCTTCTTCATGCCATATCATTTTACTAGACTAGTCTCACTGCATATCTAGACCTCTAAGCCACCTTGCCTCACTCACTAAAGACACTTCTGTTTTTTGTATTTTTCCCCGTGGTGCAGCCTTTTATCCTCCATTCATGCTACTGCTTTTATCAGTGATTAAGCCATGATGACTGATCCTTCACTCCTGATTCTCCACCTCCTTACTTCCAACAAAGTTCTTCTTAAACTCTCTTCTACCGCTCATTTCTATGATTACACCCTACAGCCATAAGCATATCATTCTGACCACTTCCATTACACTTGACTTTAGCTGGTCTACTCCAAGATGTTTTGCCCTGATTTATACCTCCAAGTCATTGTGCCACCGACCTTTTCCACTATTCATCCTTCATTTTCTGTCTTTATTTTCCTTTTTATCCAATTTGGCTCACATTCCATTATTACAACCAGTTTCTTGCATAGCTTTAATTTCTTGAATCACTAGGAATTTTTTTTAAAAGATTTCACTGCCAAGGCCACATTCTACATCAATTAAGTCTGGGTAGGATCCATGCATCAGTATTTTTTAAAGCTACCCAGGCAATTCCACCATGCAGCCAAGGCTGAAAGTCACTGCAATAGGGTTTCAGCTGTTTTTCCTAAGAACAATCCACCTTCTGAATTCATCCCTCATACTCCACTGCCACATTAATCAGAACTTCTGTTTGTTCCCACCCAAACCGTATTACTAAGGATGTTGTCAAGTGCTTTGTGGAAATCCAAGGCCTCAATTATTTGGTCATTATCTTATTAATCTGCTAGATTCTTTCAAAATAACACACGCTAATCCTAAATTATATGAGATTTTTCTACATTCAGCAAAACATCCATAGAAATTAAATATTTTTTCTTTCAATGCAAACTATGTGGATATCTACTAAATGTTAATTGTAGACATAATATAGTCCGTCCCAGCCATTAAATGACTTCTGGAATGGAGCCTTAAAGTCAAGTTGTTTTATGTGTAAAGTACGTTCTTTCATACATATGTGAATGTGGGCTAATACATTTTCTACTCCTTTTCATAGAATCCAAATACCCCAGAAGATGACAGTTAACATGAAAGACCCCAAAACAATATCCACATCACATTTTAAATTATTCAGTTCACTTACAAACTCAGTATTCCCAAAACAGGCAGATTTATTTCTCATACTGATTTTTCTTTTTGGATAGTAATGAACATATCACACAATAGCAAAACATTTTTCCAAATCTTCCTGTGCGTATGGAGCCTGCTATACAAGGAGTCAGGACCCCTAAATGTCAGCCCTGCTTCAACACAGTTCGTGACCTTGGGCAACGCTTTGAGTTTCCCAGGCCTCAGTTCCTTAAACACTATATAAAATGAGGACACGGCTACAGTCTAGAGCTCCTCAGAATGTTGTAAAACATCAAGGGGAAAGGCATGTGTGCTTCTTGCAGGAGACAGAGGCACAATCAAGGAGAAACTGAGGAGAATTTCATAAAGGTCTATTTACAAAGGTGTGTGCAGCAGAAAGAAACCAACAAGGGATGATAAAGCACCCAAGGGCTAACTAAAATAGGAAGGAGTTACTCCCCCTAGCCCTAGGGGAACGACAGTGGGGGAATGGGAGAGCTGTTTCTAGAACCAGGTGAGAGCTCTGTCTGGGGAAGAAAGGCTCCAGGTGCAGCCATGGGTGGAGGAACACAGCCATTGCCACACCATAACAGGAAGGAAGCAGGGAATAAACACCCCGATCTCTCTCTCCTCTCCTCCTCTGATCATCTATCTGCTGGCAACTTCCCCTGACCAAACCCAACCCAAATTCAGAAGGGAGTCCCAGGGATGCCCTCTGTAGAGGTGTAGAGCAGGATGAAGAGAAGGAATGATATGAAGAAGCAATTGGAGAATAATGGCCACAAAGTGAAAGCTCTTTCAACCTAACAGGTGTTCAGTAAATTGTTTTTAAAATATTAAATAAAAACACAATATCACAGTGAAGCTATCATTCTATATAACACTATAACAGTGGACACATGTCATTATACATTTGACAAATTCAATGTATAACAATACCAGTGAACCCTAATGTAAACTATCAACTTTACTTAATAATAATGTATCAGTATTGACTCACCAGTTGTAACAAATGTACCACACTAATGTAAGATGTTAAAAACAGGGGTAACTGGTGGGCAGTAAGGGGCATAGGGGAATTCTCTGTATTTTTTGTAATTTGTAAACCTAGGATGCTCCAAAAAAATTGTCTATTAATTTTTTAAAAAGTGTCCTTTTCATTACCTGTATCCATTGAAAATGTCCCATGATCCCCACAAATTCCACCATGCCACTGCACCCATGAAAATGAGGTAAAAAAGATATAACCTCCCTATGACATTGAGTTATGAGAGGTTAATTCCCAAGATTGGAGATGCAGAAATACATCTGGGAAACCTCCAACCGCAAAGAGTTAATGGTGCCTTCCTTTTCTGAAATCTTCATTTGCCTACTCCTTGTTCTGTTAATTCAGAAAGACAAAATTCTCCTTTGCTTCTCAGTGAAAGCTCTTAATAATGTATTCCACATGATCATTGTTGTTGTAATGATTAATTTTTCACTTAAAGCTAAGGCTTTGTTTTTATAATAATTTAAATATGAAAGTTCTTTGCCCTTTGAAGAGATTGAAGATACAGTTTGGAAATGTTTTCATAGTGTGATAATTACCATAGATATCTCCTGCTGATAATTCTTCACTAAGGTGAAAGAGAAAATAAAATATGTTTTGGGTCAAAAAAAAAAACCCTGACACACTGAAATACATTCAGTTTGGAGCCTGACATCAGATTTTTTTTTAATCTAGTTTATTTCAGTATGATTTACCATAGTCTTATAGTAGGTCCTCTGAAATGCAGGTAACATACCATAATAATGAAATTCTACACATTATACAATGAATATAAAGGTTTTATATTTTTTGATGTATGACAAACAGGACCATAGGTATTTATGAAATCCTGTTAGCGTTCTCTTAATAAAAGAGAGTTTATAACTTAAGCACAAAATTATAGTTGCTATTTAACAGTAGATTAGAAAAAAATCAAGTAGCAAAAAACTATGTTTAAAAAAAAAAAAAAACCACTAGCCTCAATGTTCCAAAGTAGATACTAGATAAATGACAACAGAATTTAGAGAGGATTCCTGATGCCGCTGGCTATAGGAACAGGTGTGGTCGAAAAGAATACGTAGCCAGCTGTCCCTTCTCCAGAGCACAGAGTAGAACTGTCCTTCCTCTCTTCACAATAGTCCCCAGATTAAACCCAAACACCCTGCATCCCTGCCTCAGGGGAGGGCTCAAACCAACAGGGTCTTCCAGTAGGCCTGGCTTTTGTCCTCCAGGGTTATAGGCACTAGAGAGCACAGAATCCCCATTCTTCAAGATGCTGTGGTCTAGCAATGACAGCTGAGCTGCTGGGAGGCCTCAGAAATGAGCCTAAAAATGAGGGCAGCTCATACAGTTTACAACTTTGATGATACGACTAACTTATTAGTCACAGAGCAGCATTTCAAACATCTTTCCCTGCCTCCTTTTTTGTTCACTCGTGCATAAATGCAAACTTTGTTAGGATATAAATGCCCATCTTTCTGGTCTTATCTGCACTGTTTGTATGCACACTCCAGCCCTGGGAAGGCTGAGGAACAGACTATCACATGGAGATACAGAGTGCTTTCTGGTTTGCAGAGGCAGCTGTTGTTTGCACTGTCTGATGCCTTTCACAAGCTTTTTTCTCATCCATATCTGTGCAGAGACTTTTCTTGAAAAACCTTACCCCAAACACTGAGCTGGTGTGTCTAGCCCTGTGACTTCCCAGAAATCCATAGGATATTAAATCTTCTACAGAATTTTAAAACAGAAAAGCTGCGACTTCAACTATCGAAAAAAAGGGGAGGGGGGGCTCTTCTTTTCTTGATATAATTAATAATATTTTAAAGAATATTTCAAAAGCTCAATCCAGGATTCACCCCTTTGGCCAAAGGGAGGCTGTAATTACAGTTGAGCCCTCTAAGAATTACTTCCAGAGTCCCTTATCATCGAAGGAAGCACATTTTTTGGCCAGGGATGCATATGTTGTCAAATTAAGATGAACAACATCTTAGTAGGTAATGGGTTCAGCAACTACTTCACAATTTGTTCTTGGCAAGATCACCAAGGGTTCTGAGGCTCTGTAACATCCTGGAAAAACATTTAGGGAAAGAATGCAGGATGCAGCAGGAAAACAGATTACAGCTCCCCCAAGTGAAGAGAAGAATGTTTCTTCCCATGTAGCCAATGTTTGTATTTGTTCCTGTAGATCTTGAGAAATAATGAAACGAGTTCCAGTGGCAGTTTTAAAATATATCTATAACTTTATTTTCCCCTGTGAGGGAAGAGAAAAGGAAGGAGGAAAAATTAATCTGTACATAAAACTGTGTACATAAGAAAGTAAGGAAAAAACACATATATCTGCTGCATAATTCCTCTTTGATGTCTTATAACTAAATTATAAAGATAACAACCAGCAACCACACACACTATTTAAAATAGTAGAATAGGCTAAGAGGGAAAACTTAATTGGGTTAATATATACAAATACATGGGCATGTGTGTGCACATACACACACACACAGGTTATCCTCAAAATCTTAGTGAGGTTTTGAGTTTTAATAACTTGAGAAGTACAAGTGCTACAAACTTACAAAACAATACCATTTCAAGACAATTTTTTTTACTTTTTATTTTGTATTAGAGTATAGCCAATGAACAATGTTGTGATAGTTTCAGGTGCACAGCAAAGCGACTCAGCCATCCATACACATGTATCCGTTCTCCCCCAAACTCCCCTCCCATCCAGGCTGCCACATAACACTGAGCAGAGTTCCCTGTGCTACACAGTAGGACCCTATTGGTCATCTATTTTTTTTTTTTTTTAAACATCTTTATTGAAGTATAATTGCTTTACAATGGTGTGCTAGCTTCTGCTTTACAACAAAGTGAATCAGTTACACATATACATATGTTGCCATATCTCTTCCCTCTTGCATTTCCCTCCCTCCCACCCTCCCTATCCCACCCCTCTAGGTGGTCACAAAGCACCGAGCTGATCTCCCTGTGCTATGCGGCTGCTTCCCACTAGTTATCTATTTTACATTTGGTAGTGTATATATGTCCATGACACTCTCTCACCCTGTCACATCTCACCCCTCCCCCTCCCCATATCCTCAAGTCCATTCTCTAGTGGGTCTGTGTCTTTATTCCCATCTTGCCACTAGGTTCTTCATGACCTCTTTTTTTTTTTTTTTTTTTTTTTCCTTAGATTCCATATATATGTGTTAGCATACTGTATTTGTTTTTCTCTTTCTGACTTACTTCACTCTGTATGACAGACTCTAACTCCATCCACCTCATTACAAACACCTCCATTTCATTTCTTTTTATGGCTGAGTAATATTCCATTGTATATATGTGCCACATCTTCTTTATCCATTCATCCGATGATGGACACCTAGGTTGCTTCCATGTCCTGGCTATTGTAAACAGAGCTGCAATGAATATTTTGGTACATGACTCTTTCTGAATTATGGTTTTCTCAGGGTATATGCCCAGTAGTGGGATTGCTGGGTCATATGGTAGTTCTATTTTTAGTTTTTTAAGGAACCTCCATACTGTTCTCCATAGTGGCTGTATCAATTTACATTCCCACCAACAGTGCAAGAGTGTTCCCTTTTCTCCACACCCTTTCCAGCATTTATTGTTTCTAGATTTTTTGATGATGGCCATTCTGACCGGTGTGAGATGATACCTCATTGTAGTTTTGATTTGCATTTCTCTAATGATTAATGATGTTGAGCATTCTTTCATGTGTCTGTTGGCAATCTGTATCTCTTCTTTGGAGAAATGTCTATTTAGGTCTTCTGCCCATTTTTGGATTGGGTTGTTTGTTTTTTTGTTATTGAGCTGCATGAGCTGCTTGTAAATCTTGGAGATTAATCCTTTGTCCGTTGCTTCATTTGCAAATATTTTCTCCCATTCTGAGGGTTGTCTTTTGGTCTTGTTTATGGTTTCCTTTGCTGTGCAAAAGCTTTTAAGTTTCATTAGGTCCCATTTGTTTATTTGTGTTTTTATTTCCATTTCTCTAGGACCTGGGTCAAAAAGGATCTTGCTGTGACTTATGTCATACAGTGTTCTGCCTATGTTTTCCTCTAAGAGTTTGATAGTGTCTGGCCTTACACTTAGGTCTTTAATCCATTTTGAGTTTATTTTTGTGTATGGTGTTAGGGAGTGTTCTAATTTCATACTTTTACATGTACCTGTCCAATTTTCCCAGCACCACTTATTGAAGAGGCTGTCTTTTCTCCACTGTATATGCTTGCCTCCTTTATCAAAGATAAGGTGACCATATGTGCGTGGGCTTATCTCTGGGCTTTCTATCCTGTTCCATTGATCTATATTTCTGTTTTTGTGCCAGTACCAAACTGTCTTGATTACTGTAGCTTTGTAATATAGTCTGAAGTCAGGGAGCCTAATTCCTCCAGCTCCATTTTTCGTTCTCAAGATTGCTTTGGCTATTCGGGGTCTTTTGTGTTTCCATACAAATTGTGAAATTTTTTGTTCTAGTTCTGTGAAAAATGCCAGTGGTAGTTTGATAGGGATTGCATTGAATCTGTAGATTGCTTTGGGTAGCAGAGTCATTTTCACAATGTTGATTCTTCCAATCCAAGAACATGGTATATCTCTCCATC
This sequence comes from Eubalaena glacialis, assembly GCF_028564815.1. Lineage (NCBI taxonomy): Eukaryota > Metazoa > Chordata > Mammalia > Artiodactyla > Balaenidae > Eubalaena > Eubalaena glacialis. The sequence goes on along the minus strand of NC_083723.1, from coordinate 24,208,453 downwards.
TATTTGTATCATCTTTAATTTCTTTCATCAGTGTCCTATAATTTTCTGCATACAGGTCTTTTGTCTCCTTAGGTAGGTTTATTCCTAGGTATTTTATTCTTTTTGTTGCAATGGTAAACGGGAGTGTTTTCTTATTTTCACTTTCAGATTTTTCATCATTAGTATATAGGAATGCAAGAGATTTCTGTGCATTAATTTTGTATCCTGCAACTTTACCAAATTCATTGATTAGCTCTAGTAGTTTTCTGGTAGCATCTTTTGGATTCTCTATGTATAGTATCATGTCATCTGCAAACAGTGACAGCTTTACTTCTTCTTTTCCGATTTGGATTCCTTTTATTTCTTTTTCGTCTCTGATTGCTGTGGCTAACACTTCCAAAACTATGTTGAATAATAGTGGTGAGAGTGGGCAACCTTGTCTTGTTCCTGATCTTAGTGGAAATGGTTTCAGTTTTTCACCATTGAGGACAATGTTGGCTGTGGGTTTGTCATATACGGCCTTTATTATGTTGAGGAAAGTTCCCTCTATGCCTACTTTCTGCAGGACTTTTATCATAAATGGGTGTTGAATTTTGTCGAAAGCTTTCTCTGCATCTATTGAGATGATCATATGGTTTTTCTCCTTCAATTTGTTAATATGATGTATCACGTTGATTGATTTGCGTATATTGAAGAATCCTTGCATTCCTGGAATAAACCCCACTTGATCATGGTGTATGATCCTTTTAATGTGCTGTTGGATTCTGTTTGCTAGTATTTTGTTGAGGATTTTTGCATCTATGTTCATCAGTGATATTGGCCTGTAGTTTTCTTTCTTTGTGACATCTTTGCCTGGTTTTGGTATCAGGGTGATGGTGGCCTCGTAGAATGAGTTGGGGAGTGTTCCTCCCTCTGCAATATTTTGGAAGAGTTTGAGAAGGATAGGTGTTAGCTCTTCTCTAAATGTTTGATAGAATTCGCCTGTGAAGCCATCTGGTCCTGGGCTTTTGTGTGTTGGAAGATTTTTAATCACAGTTTCAATTTCAGTGCTTGTGATTGGTCTGTTCATATTTTCTATTTCTTCCTGGTTCAGTCTCGGCAGGTTGTGCATTTCTAAGAATCTGTCCATTTCTTCCAGGTTGTCCATTTTATTAGCATAGAGTTGCTTGTAGTAATCTCTTATGATCGTTTGTATTTCTGCAGTGTCAGTGGTTACTTCTCCTTTTTCATTTCTAATTCTATTAATTTGAGTCTTCTCCTTTTTTCTCTTGATGAGTCTGGCTAATGGTTTATCAATTTTGTTTATCTTCTCAAAGAACCAGCTTTTAGTTTCATTGATTTTTGCTATTGTTTCCTTCATTTCTTTTTCATTTATTTCTGATCTGATCTTTATGATTTCTTTCCTTCTGCTAGCTTTGGGGTTTTTTTGTTCTTCTTTCTCTAATTGCTTTAGGTGCAAGGTTAGGTTGTTTATTCGAGATGTTTCCTGTTTCTTGATGTAGGCTTGTATTGCTATAAACTTCCCTCTTAGAACTGCTTTTGCTGCATCCCATAGGTTTTGGATCGTCGTGTCTCCATTGTCATTTGTTTCTAGGTATTTTTTGATTTCCCCTTTGATTTCTTCAGTGATCACTTCGTTATTAAGTAGTGTATTGTGTAGCCTCCATGTGTTTGTATTTTTTACAGATCTTTTCCTGTAATTGATATCTAGTCTCATAGCGTTGTGGTCGGAAAAGATACTTGATACGATTTCAATTTTTTTAAATTTACCAAGGCTTGATTTGTGACCCAAGATATGATCTATCCTGGAGAATGTTCCATGAGCACTTGAGAAAAATGTGTATTCTGTTGTTTTTGGGTGGAATGTCCTATAAATATCAATGAAGTCCATCTTGTTTAATGTATCATTTAAAGCTTGTGTTTCCTTATTTATTTTCATTTTGGATGATCTGTCCATTGGTGAAAGTGGGGTGTTAAAGTCCCCTACTATGATTGTGTTACTGTCGATTTCCCCTTTTATGGCTGTTAGTATTTGCCTTATGTATTGAGGTGCTCCTATGTTGGGTGCATAAATATTTACAATTGTTATACCTTCCTCTTGGATCGATCCCTTGATCATTATATAGTGTCCGTCTTTGTCTCTTGTAATTGTCTTTATTTTAAAGTCTATTTTGTCTGATATGAGAATTGCTACTCCAGCTTTCTTTTGATTTCCATTTGCATGGAATATCTTTTTCCATCCCCTCACTTTCAGTCTGTATGTGTCTCTAGGTCTGAAGTGGGTCTCTTGTAGACAGCATATATATGGGTCTTGTTTTTGTATCCATTCAGCCACTCTGTGTCTTTTGGTGGGAGCATTTAATCCATTTACATTTAAGGTAATTATCGATATGTATGTTCCTATTCCCATTTTCTTAAATGTTTTGGGTTTGTTATTGTAGGTGTTTTCCTTCTCTTGTGTTTCTTGCCTAGAGAAGTTCCTTTAGCATTTGTTGTAAAGCTGGTTTGGTGGTGCTGAACTCTCTCAGCTTTTGCTTGTCTGTAAAGGTTTTAATTTCTCCATCAAATCTGAATGAGATCCTTGCTGGGTAGAGTAATCTTGGTTGTAGGTTTTTCTCCTTCATCACTTTAAGTATATCCTGCCACTCCCTTCTGGCTTGCAGCGTTTCTGCTGAAAGATCAGCTGTTAACCTTATGGGGATGCCCTTGTGTGTTATCTGTTGTTTTTCCCTTGCTGCTTTTAATATGTTTTCTTTATATTTAATTTTTGATAGTTTGATTAATATGTGTCTTGGTGTGTTTCTCCTTGGATTTATCCTGTATGGGACTCTCTGTGCTTCCAGGACTTGATTAACTATTTCCTTTCCCATATTAGGGAAGTTTTCAACTATAATCTCTTCAAATATTTTCTCAGTCCCTTTCTTTTTCTCTTCTTCTTCTGGGACCCCTATAATTCGAATGTTGGTGCGTTTAATGTTGTCCCAGAGGTCTCTGAGACTGTCCTCAGTTCTTTTCATTCTTTTTTCTTTATTCTGGTCTGCAGTAGTTATTTCCACCATTTTATCTTCCAGGTCACTTATCCGTTCTTCTGCCTCAGTTATTCTGCTATTGATCCCATCTAGAGTATTTTTAATTTCATTTATTGTGCTTGTCATCGTTTCTTGGTTCCTCTTTAGTTCTTCTACGTCCTTGTTAAATGTTTCTTGCATTTTGTCTATTCTATTTCCAAGACTTTGGATCATCCTTACTATCATTATTCTGAATTCTTTTTCAGGTAGACTACCTATTTCCTCTTCATTTGTTAGGTCTGGTGTGTTTTGACCCTGCTCCTTCATCTGCTGTGTGTTTTTCTGTCTTCTCATTTTGCTTATCTTACTGTGTTTGGGGTCTCCTTTTCACAGGCTGCAGGTTCGTAGTTCCCGTTGTTTTTGGTATCTGTCCCCAGTGGCTAAGGTTGGTTCAGTGGGTTGTGTAGGTTTCCTGGTGGAGGGAACTAGTGCCTGTGTTCTGGTGGATGAGGCTGGATGTTGTCTTTCTGGTGGGTTCGTCCACGTCTGGTGGTGTGTTTTGGGGTGTCTGTGGCCTTATTATGATTTTAGGCAGCCTCTCTGTTAATGGATGGGGCTGTGTTCCTCTCTTGCTAGTTGTTTGGCATAGGGTGTCCAGCACTGTAGCTTGCTGGTCGTTGAGTGAAGCTGGGTCTTGATGTTGAGATGGAGATCTGTGAGAGATTTTCGCCGTTTGGTATTACGTGGAGCTGGGAGGTCTCTTGTGGACCAGTGTCCTGAAGTTGGCTCTCCCACCTCAGAGGCACAGCCCTGATGCCTGGCTGGAGCACCAAGAGCCTTTCATCCACACGGCTCAGAATAAAAGGGAGAAAAAATGGAAAGAAAGAAAAAAAGAGGATAAAATAAAATAAAATAAAGCAATTATAATAAAAAATAAGAAAAAAAAATTATTAAGAGTAAATTTATTAAGAAAAAAAAATTTTTTTTAATTTTTAAAAATAGATTTATTAATTTTTTATACTGAAAATAAGAAAAAAATTATTTAGAAAAAATTTATTAAGAAAAAAATTTTTTTAATTTTTTAAAATAAAAAATATGAAAAAACTTATTAAAAATTTTTTTCAAAATAGAAAATAAGGAAAAAATTATTAAGAAAACATTTATTCGGGAAAAAAAATTTTTTTAAGCCAAAAAAAAAAAAAAAACGGACGGACCTAACCCTAGGACTAACGGTGAGAGCAAAGCTATACAGACAAAATCTCACCCAGAAGCATACACATCTACACTCACAAAAAAAAGGAAAAGGGGAAAAGTTAATATATCCTGCTCCCAAAGTCCATCTCCTAAATTTGGGATGATTCGTTGTCTATTCAGGTATTCAACAGATGCAGGCACATCAAGTTGTTTGTGGAGCTTTAATCCGCTGCTTCTGAGGCTGCTGGGAGAGATTTCCCTTTCTCTTCTTTGTTCGTACAGCTCCCGGGGTTCAGCTTTGGATTTGGACCCGCCTCTGCATGTAGGTCGCCTGAGGGCGTCTGTTCCCCGCCCAGACAGAACGGGGTTAAAGGAGCAGCTGATTCGGGGGCTCTGGCTCAGTCAGGCCAGGGGGAGGGAGCGGTACGGAGGAGGCGGGGCGAGCCTGCGGCGGCAGAAGCCGGCGTGACGTTGCAGCAGCCTGAGGCGCGCCGTGCGTTCTCCCGGGGAAGTTGTCCCCGGATTACGGGAGCCTGGCCGTGGCGGGCTGCACAGGCTCCCGGGAGGGGCGGTGTGGAGAATGACCTGTGCTCGCCCACAGGCTGTTTGGTGGCGGCAGCAGCAGCCTTAGCGTCTCATGCCCGTCTCTGGGGTCCGCGCTGATAGCCGCGGTTCGCGCCCGTCTCTGGAGTTCGTTTAAGTGGCGCTCTGAATCCCCTCTCCTTGCACGCCGCGAAACAAAGAGGCAAGAAAAAGTCTCCTGCCTCTTCGGCAGCTGCAGACTTTTTCTCGTGCACCCTCCCGGCTAGTTGTGGTGCGCTAGCCCCTTCAGGCTGTGTTCACGCAGCCAACCCCAGTCCTCTCCCTGGGATCCGACCGAAGCCCGCGCCTCAGCTCCCAGCCCCCGCCCGCCCCGGCGGGTGAGCAGACAAGCCTCTCGGGCTGGTGAGTGCTGCTCGGCGCCGAGCCTCTGTGCGGGAATCTCTCCGTTTTTCCCTCTGCGTCCCTGTTGCTGTGGGATCCGCGCTGATAGCCGCGGCTCGCGCCCGTCTCTGGAGCTCGTTTAGGCGGCGCTCTGAATCCCCTCTCCTTGCGCGCCGCGAAACAAAGAGGCAAGAAAAATTCTCTTGCCTCTTTGGCAGCTGCAGTCTTTTTCCCGGACTCCCTCCCGGCTAGCACCGAAGCCCGAGCCCCAGCTCCCAGGCCCCGCCCGCCCCGGCGGCTGAGCAGACAAGCCTCTCGGGCTGGTGAGTGCTGGTCGGCACCGCTCCTCTGTGCGGGAATCTCCGCTTTGCCCTCCGCACCAATGTGGCTGCGCTCTCCTCCGTGGCTCCGAAGCTTCCCCCCTCTGCTACCCGCAGTCTCTGCCCACGAAGGGGCTTCCTAGTGTGTGGAAACCTTTCCTCCTTCACAGCTCCCTCCCACTGGTGCAGGTCCCGTCCCTATTCTTTTGTCTCTGTTATTGCTTTTTTCTTTTGCCCTACCCAAGTACGTGGGGATTTTCTTGCCTTTTGGGAGGTCTGACGTCTTCTGCCAGCGTTCAGTGGGTGTTCTGTAGGAGCAGTTCCACGTGTAGATGTATTTCTCATGTATCTGTGGGGAGGAAGGTGATCTCCGCGTCTTACTCTTCCGCCATCTTGCCCCCGCTTCGGTCATCTATTTTAAATATAGCAGGGTGTACAAGTCGATTCCAAACTCGCTAACCATCCCTTCCTTGCACCCATCCCTCCGGTAACCATAAATTCATCCTCTTAGTCTGTTTCTGTTTGGTAAATAAGTTCATTTGTATCATTTCTTTTTAGATTCAGCATATAATTGATATCATACAATATTTCTCTTTCTCCGTCAAGACAATTTTTTTTAACATCTTTATTGGAGTATAACTGTTTTACAATGTTGTGTTAGTTTCTGCTGTATAACAAAGTGAATCAGCTATACGTATACATATATCCCCATATCTCCTCCCTCTTGCATCTCCCTCCCACCCTCCCTAACCCACCCCTCTAGGTGGTCATAAAGCACCAAGCTGATCTCCCTGCTCTATGCGGCTGCTTCCCACTAGCTATCTATTTGACGTTTGGTAGTGTGTATATGTCAATGCCACTCACTTAGTCCCAGCTTACCCTTCCCCCTCCCTGTGTCCTCAAGTCCATTCTCTACGTCTGTGTCTTTATTCCTAGGCTCATCAGAACCATTATTTCTTTTTAGATTCCATATATATGTGTTAGCATATGGTATTTGTTTTTCTCTTTCTGATTTACTTCACTCTGTATGACAGACTCTAGGTCCATCCACCTCATTACAAATAACTCAGTTTCGTTTCTTTTTATGGCTTAGTAATATTCCATTGTATATATGTGCCACATCTTCTTTATCCATTTATCTGTCAATGGACACTTAGGTTGCTTCCATGTCCTGGTTATTGTAAATAGAGCTGCAATGAACATTGTGGTACATGACTCTTTTTGAATTATGGTTTTCTCAGGGTATATGTCCAGTAGTGGGATTGCTGGGTCATATTGCAGCTCTATTTTTAGGTTTTTAAGGAACCTCCATACTGTTCTCCATAGTGGCTGTATCAGTTTACATTCCCACTAACAGTGCAAGAGGGTTTCCTTTTCTCCACACCCTCTCCAGCATTTATTGTTTGTAGATTTTTTGATGATGGCCATTCTGACCGGTGTGAGGTGATACCTCATTGTAGTTTTGATTTGCATTTCTCTAATGATTAGTGATGTTGAGCATCCTTTCATGTGTTTGTTGGCAATCTGTATATCTTCTTTGGAGAAATGTCTATTTAGGTCTTCTGCCCATTTTTGGATTGGGTCGTTTGTTTTTTTGTTATGGAGCTGCATGAGCTGCTTGTATATTTTGGAGATTAATCCTTTGTCAGTTGCTTCATTTGCAAATATTTTCTCCCACTCTGCGGGTTGTCTTTTCATCTCGTTTGTAGTTTCCTTTGCTTTGCAAAAGCTTTTAAGTTTCATTAGATCCCATTTGTTTATTTTTGTTTTTATTTCCATTTCTCTAGGAGGTGGGTCAAATAGGATCTTGCTGTGATTTATGTCATAAAGTGTTCTGCCTATGTTTTCCTCTAGGAGTTTTATAATGTCCGGCCTTACATTTAGGTCTTTAATCCATTTTGAGTTTATTTTTGTGTATGGTGTTAGGGAGTGTTCTAATTTCATTCTTTTACATGTAGCTGTCCAGTTTTCCCAGCACCACTTATTGAAGAGGCTGTCTTTTCTCCATTGTATATTCTTGCCTCCTTTATCAAAGATAAGGTGAACATATGTGCATGGGTTTATAAGACAATTTTTAAGTCTCTTTTATACTAATTTGGCTCTGTGAATGCTGAATAATATATTTTTAATTTTAACTTTTTGTTTCAGTCAGCATGTACCATCATCTGTATATGTAAACAGAGCAAAGGTGAGAATACACACAGCAACAAGTCATGAGGCTACAGTCGAGTTTTACAACTTCTTCCTTCCGGTATCCAGTTCTTGCTCCTTGTCTCTCAGCCAGCATTTCTGGGCTGGTTTTGTTCTTTACCTGGTTGGGTGACCTAAATATGACTTCTGAATTGTTAGTAGTAGTAAAGCAGCAGCAGCAATAACAGCGGTAATAAAGGGAAGGCCCCAGCATATACAACTGCAAACGCATTTCCCTTTGATAATCAAGACCAATCATCCAGACATTAAACTTCTGCTTTGCCTTTTAGGTCAGGGTTGTGAGGAGTTCAAATTGGTTCAGTGGAATTCTCAGCTTCCACTTGGATAGAACCATTTTTGTGAGGACTAAACTGATAGATCCAGCCAAGATCAAAGTTATAGGAATGGGAAACAAAATTCTTAGTGAATGAATCATTGAGGTAACATGGAAAGAGGCTACCCACACTCCCACATCCTTAAGCCCATGTCCTGGCTATTGTGGAAACAGAATTATGTATTAGTTGCTGTTGCTGTCAGTTGCTACCAGAATATATACTGCATCTTGTCAGATGACACCTCAGAGTAGCAAGTTCTTATTCACATACTTGCACTTTTTCTTCAATGGATCAGTGTACCATTCCATCAGAACAGTAGCTTCTGGATGATGTAGTACATGGTAAGACCAGTAAGTCTCACGGATATGAGTCACTGCTTTTGCTGTAAGATGAGCTCTTTGGTCAGAAGCCATATTACGTGGGATACCAATATAGGGAATAAGGTATTCAATAAATACACAGGTGGTGATGCTGGCAGAGGCTTTGTGGGGGAGGAAATACAATTCATAGCCAAAGTCAGTATATTTTTTAAAGAAAAACATTTCTTTCCTTCCAGGATGGCAGGGGTCCAATATAATCCTTCTGCCACTGAGTGGCTCACTAGTCCCATTAGGAAATGATGCTATATTGGGGTATGAGATTTGGTTTGTGCTGTTGTTTGGTGAACCATTCAGCTGTGGCCTTTGTCATATAAGTTTTGTGGGAAAAAAATCTTGTGTTGTTTAGATTCCATCCTAATTCTGGTGATTTTATTCCTGAGTCCAATAACCAAGCACTGGAATGACTAAGAAAAGAGAGAAACTGATCTCCACAGAGTGGGTTGTATCCAAATATTACTGAGAGCCTTCTCTGGCATGCTCTCAACAACATTCACATACTCTTTGCCTAGATCTCCATACCGCCAAGCCTCCCATCTTATTCCCTTCAAGTCTGTGATTATTATCCAGCTTTTCCATTAGTCTTTGCTCGTGTCCTGGTATCCTTCTGTACCCCTGACCATTATCCCTTTAAAGTAAAGTTAAAAATACAGTGCACGTCTTAAAGTTCTATCCACTGAGAGGGCTTTTTTCCTCACTGTCTTTCTATGACACTCTTAAACAGTGCTGAAAGAAAGTGGCAGTTCATTTCAAACTGGTGGCAGCCTATCATCCAGAACTATCTCTAAACCAAACCTAAAATTTTATCTGCTTCAGACAACTGGTCAGAGGGAAATACTGACCATGAGTCCACACGTTACAGTCAAAGGAAAAGTGACAGTGAAGCAGGAGAACACACTTGTTCTGGGAGCCTGAGTCACCAGCTTACACATCCTACTTGTGTTCCCATGGCTTGCTGGAACACGATTTCTTATATATCACTTGCACTTGATGATAGAGTGATACTGAGCATGCTCTTCTTTATGGTTGAGATCAGAGAACATCCAGTTTGTGATGGGAAACTTAGGTAGCATGATCAATTTATATCCTATAGTGAGTCATTCTATCACTGTCAGGGTTGAAAAGCAAGCCAGCGACTATTTCTTAAAAAGAGAACAGTTAACTATGAAGGATAGTACTTTTTAAAAAATCTTAGGGATATATGCTATCACATACCTATCGGGGCTTGCCAGTGGTGCTACATAGTAAACCTGTCTTCCACAGACATCATGGGCACTCATGGAATTTGCTGGTTCATAAATTCCAAATAGCAAAGCAGCATGCACTTCAGTCCAAAACAACAAGAGCACTTTCTCTTCTTTTGGCCGCTATTAAAAATTAGCAGCTTTAGGTGTTACTTGTTAAGTGGATTAGAACATCCTGAAAGGTGATATATGTTGCCTCCAGAACCAAAGGTTCCACCAAGAATTATGATTCTTCTTATGGTGGTAGTAGAAGGCACAGGAACATTTTAAAATTCTGGATGGGATACCTTGACATGCCCATTGGACCCCTAGAAAATCAACCAAGTTCCCTGAATTTCCATGAGGATTTTGTGCACCCACTGGCACATATGTGTCTTAATAAGGCAATTGGTATGATGTCACTAATATAGTGGACAAATGTAATATCCTGTGTGATATTACACAGGATAGTATCACACAGGATATGTGTAATATCCTCTCTATAATGACAGAGAGCAAAAGAAGTGATATAGCCCTGAGGTAGGATAATGAAGACGTACTGCTAAATAGCTGTATACTAGATACTAGGGGCTGAATTGATTTACTCTAATAAAGGTAGTACAGCTGGAACAGCAATTGAAATTAGAGTCACCACCTGATTAATTTTATGAAAATTAACTGATATTCTGCAAGATCCATACATCTTCTGCATACAACAGATAGGTGAGTTAAATGAGAATGTGATTTTAAACATTTATCTTGTATCTTTCAAGTATTTGGTGGTGGCAATGAGTTCTGCAATTACCCATGATTTGGCATGAATTTTCACTTTCTGTTTTGGTAAGAGGAGCATTTCCTCAGCTTCTAATTTTCCCATCCTACTATAGTGGTCCTCTTCTACAGGTCAGAAAGCCAATGTGGGGACTCTGTCAGTCGCTATGTCTATTCCAACTAATAATATTCTGGAATAATAAGCACAGGGTGTCAGAAGACATTGGCTAAAACTCTGTTTATTGCCTGATCACAGCAAGACCAAACTCTGACTGAGGCATTTTGAAGCCTCGTGCATTAGTGGCTGTTTGGGACCAAGGTCCAAAGAGATTTTAGAACTCTGGGCCATCCCCATTACTCAGTGTACGGTCGCTCCGGCACATGACCTCAGGTCACTCCATGGAAGACTGAAAGGAATGTTTACAGTATACACTTGTGGCAATTTTGTTGGGACCTTCCTCAAGGGAAAGTGCCTCCTCTTTATTCAAAAGTTTCTGGGTCTGTGAACTGGATCAAATTGGGGATGTGAGTGAGTTATGACCCTTCATTGTAGTGACTCATTTCAGATCTCTGACTACTAAAGCTTGAGTTTTTAATCAAACATCCAGATCAAGCAGACATTATAAGAATCAAGTAAAATTTTAGTAGGCTGCTCAACTATCAAAACCTAGACTCTCGCAGTCAAGTTACACTGCTCCACCCTCTACCCTTTGCAGTAATGGCACCTCCGTGTCTCTGGCTTCTGCCATTCACTCTTTAAAACTGGGGAGTACATTTCAGTGGCACCACCTCCCACAGTCTTCCCCAGCCTGCAATGAACAGCTACCACCATGCTTTCTGCTGGTGCTACTTTCATCAGCATTGCTCAAAGCTTTGGGTGCAGGGAGTATTCTCTAAACTCTCCTCAGGGATACAGTAAGGGCATAGATGTGAGAGTTTCCCATGATTAATATTCTCTGACATTCTTATTTCCTTAAGCTTTTAGATACATTAGTCAACTTTATACTAAGGAAGTCCTGGCACCTCATACTTATCTAATTTAGATCATTGATATGTTCAGGTTTAGGTCAACAGACTGAGTAAACTGTTGGAAGTCACTCCCAGCTCTTTGTGGTAACACAGTTACTCCAGAATGTCTTGTAAGGGCGCCCATTGAGTAAACTAGCTTTATGTATTTTTTTTTAATTGTTATTGTTATTGCTTTGTTTTGCCCTACTATAATTCCTTTAGAATCATTTTTACCAACATTCTTCCTAGTTTTCTGTGAATATAAATTTGGAAATTATTGCTTTTGTTTTAGTGTGTGTGTGTGTGCCATCTCCTCCTGGATTAGAATTTGTAATCATCCCCAACATCCTGTGCGCAGCCTCTGATTACATGTCTGGGAGCAATGAGAGGTGTGGGGATAGGTTCTGAACAGAACTGGCATTGCCTTACCAGGGGACGCTTCACCGAGGTAATTTAGAATCAACAGGCAAAGCGAGGCTAACGTCCCCATATAGGGGAAGATAAGCTGCTTCTGATGGAAAGCAAGGATTAGTGGAAGTAAGCAGTTTAAACTCCTCAAATTCACTGGAATCCATTGGAAAGTTCTTATTCCAATTCTTAAAGTTCTACTCCTTCCTAATCAATACTCCAACTTATACATAAGAGGCAAAGCATTGATAAAAATTCCATTTGCCTTGTAAATCTGTAACTCACAAGACCAAATCTTATTTCTGGTTCTGAATTTATAGCTCTGTATCTATTAACTTACTGAAAAATACATTTTTAAGAGTAGTCATGAAAGGATTTTGCCCCTCTGACTGTGCCATAAGCTTGTCTTTAATAGACACTCTTTCCTACGTGCCTTTTCTTTGGACTACCTATTTTTGTTTTCCACTGATGATGAAGTCATATGGCCTTCCAATGACTAATCCCAGATTCCCATATGTGAGAGTCTGTTTTCTGGATCCATGTTTTTATATATTGTATCAGACAGAGTTTGGTCAGGAAAACAGAAAACATACTAAGTATTATAAGCAGGAAGAGGTTTAATATAGGGAATTAGAAACTTACAAAACATTTGAATATCTGGGTTGGGGAAGATAGCAAAGATCTGTTAGATTCAAGAAATCATGAAGTGAGGAATTGCAAGAAACAACTGTTTATTTCCTCAGCTGCCTTCAGCATTAAAGTGGGTGATCAAACAGAAACTACTGGAAAAAATTCTCCATCTGTTTTTTTATAAAACTACAAACCTATTTGCTGCTGTTCATTCAGTAATGGTGCTTCCTTCCCCTCTTCCTGTTAGGAGATGATTCTCCATGGGTTTCTAGCATCTCTGCACATCTTGCAAGTAAAGGCACTGACTGACTTCATTCCAGACTATCTTTTCAGAGAGGTTTATGTAGCAAGTAGCCTTAGAAGACTGAGATAGTGTCTCCCTCCAGGTCAAAGGCCAGATAGGATTACTGGTCTACACTCACAGTTCCTCTCCTGTAACCCACTCCATTGTGTGTGCAGGTATCGCCCAGCCCTCTTTTCATTGCCCTGTGGGATTTCTGTCTGGCAGAACCAATGCAAATGCTGATTCTCTGACTTCTTCTGTAGCTCTAAATAATAAAGTCCTTCATCTCTGACCCAGGAGTTTGATGTCCTCTACCAGCTTCTATAAAACAAAGGCAGACTAATTCAACTTGCAAGTAGTATAAAATTTCAAACCTCCCAGTTCTTGACACCAAATTTCATATCTCAGAGGAGGACCTTTGTTTTCTACAAAGCAGAAAAAAAGCACAAAAACAGGCGAAGATAGATAAATGTTGCCTAACACCTCAAAAAAATCATCCAACAGCTTTTAAAAAAATACGAATATAAAAAATATTTCAGGTTTTGGTTTTTGGTTCATTTTTTCCTACCTCATTAATTTTATCTTTTGTTTTTATGAAATCCTTACTTATATATTCTCATTCACAGTGTCTCATTTATCTGGTCATTGAACGATTGAATTCTTACTCTCTGCTAGACTTTGAGTTTAAAATTATGAGCAAAAATATACACTGTCTCTATTCCATTGGCATTTTTCTTTATTGTTTTTTCCTAACTCTTTAAGTTTAATGTTTCACATATTTTAAAACTAACTATGGCTTTAGTTACATTTCATATTTATTTGAAGTATCCTTATTTTCATGAATTTCTTAGTTATGTGTCTTCTATAATTTGATTTCTTCTTCTAAGCAACAGTTTTTAGAAAAGTGTTTTTGTGATTCTCCTTTTAAATCTTAAGTGTGAAAGGTATTTGCACAAAGTGCCTGTCATGCTAAATGTAAAAGAGTGGAGAGCAGATTCTCTAAAAATAACTGAAAAATTTTTTGAGTTTGAGTAAAAAAGCATTGGTTCAAAGCATAGTACACATCAAAATATACAACGCTTCAAGAATGGATATTTGTTAGACCTTTTTTCTTGCCCTAGAGGTGTAGAATGTCTTATTTCCTTTCTCCCAACATTCTTCGGATTTTAAATTCATACAAACTTTCTAATGGGCCATTTAGCAGCATAAACAAAAGGTTGAACATTTTCATATTATTTAATTAAGAAATTCTACTTCTAATACTATACTATAAAGAAATAATTGTGCAGTTGGCAAAGATATATATTCAGGAGAATGGCCACTGTAGAGTTATTAGTGAAAAATTAAGAACAACTCTAAAAATGCCCATTAACAGGTACTTGAGTAAAAGCTGATAAATTTACATATCGAAATTCTATGTATCATTGAGAATGAAGATAAACGTGTATTAACAGGGAATGCTATAGTATTCATGGTAGAGGACTGAGTTATGTGAAAGCAGATTTAGTTCCAATATCCAATTAAAAATATATACATATATTATAGCTAAGTATACATACGAAGTATGAAGGCTTTACACCAAAATGGTATTAATTATTTTTCTGAGTGTTTTGATTATAGGTAATTTTTCCTCTTTTAGTTTATTTTCTAGTTTTTTCTAAAGGATATATACTATTTGTGCAATATAAGCAATATTAACAACAAAATTCCTGTCTTTTTCTGTGTTTTCAATGTATATAGGAAGTTTCCAGCTGTTACAGATGCAGAGGTAGTTAAAAGAGATAGAGTGTATGGATTAGAAATGCTGATAAAAACCTGTAGATGCTTCACTAGATGAAGAATTTATTTTAAAAACAACAACAACAACACTTGGTCCAAACAACCCACAAGATCACAGGCAGGATTTTTCATGACCTACTGTTTGTGTTAAGTAATCTGCAATTCCTTGAGGGTGCTACAGCAATCGTATTAAAGAACACTTTACTTTTACCTTAGTTACTGCTAGATTTTAATGACGGGGGTGGAGGGAGTTGGGTCATGGCACTTCTCAGTACCAAGCTTGGGGAGGAGAGTTTCACAATTTGGGAAATAGAATCTGAGTCTTCTCTGCTTTCTTTTATATGAGTTGATTAAGAAAATAATCTGAAAAGGGTTCCATTGCTAAGTGAATGCTGCTAACCTAGGATATACAGTGTAAAAATGGCATGGACGTTGCTCTTCCTGAAGGGTGGATTTCCTGTTTTCAGAAAACTTAGGAATGATTCCAAAGTCTCCTTTGTAAATGAGAATGCCTAATTGTCTGGGCTTTTACCTTTGTACTTTCATCTTCCTAAAGCATCATTTCCTTGAATCTTGGTCTTGATTCCTGCTGGGTCAAATTCCCCTGGCATCAGTCCATATATCAGAGACATTATAAACTTTCACATGGATTCAACATTCTCTACATACTTCCTTAATTGGATCATTGTCATTTTCTCTGTATACTTTGGATACTGGCAAACTGCCTTTGATTTTCTTTGTAATTACATGTCCCTCTGCCACCCATCCGTATACTAGTTTGTGTTGTAGTTAAATTAATCACAGAACTCTATCACCAAGATATCCCTCAATATCATTACCATCACACAATCTTTTATTGGCTTAGAGACTATTCTTGGCTGCTGCTAAAAAAGAAAAAAGAAAAAAAAACCTTAATCTCTTTACATTCTGTTTCTCCTTTATGGAGAGAATAATTGAATTAATTTTACAACATAAGTTCAGAAATAAAAAGTTACATGGTACATCTCTTTTGCAGCTGAAACCAGTAATCAACCAAATACAAGACAACAGAGTATGTAATAGCAATTATATTTCTTAAAGTCAGAAACTTCTTATTTCTGAAACAGAAACTAGAGCCTTCCCACAGTCTCTCCTACTTAACTTTTCAACAATAAAATGATTTCTTCTAAGAAGTCCTGTGGAATCTCTTTCTTTAGCTTTTCTATACAGATGGTTACCTTTGTCAAAGAAAAACCAGAGTCTGATAGTAATTAAAAAAAAAAAAAACAGATTTTACTCAGGAACTATTGCAATAGAAGAAAAGAGACCTCAGTATAGAACTGGGCTCAATTCTGAATACAGCAAGGAAATGTGGGAATTTATAGCCCAAGAACAGATGGAAGGGTGGGGATGGAAACTTATTAAGAGGAAACAGGAGGGGTAAGGGGATTCTGGTTAAACTCACCTAACAGGATTCTTGCTGAAATCAGCAGGCTAGGGTAATCAGACATCAGATATCAAGGGTGATCAGGTACCAAGGGTGGGGGATTTTGGCTAAAATTGGGTCACTGGGCAACATGCCCAAGAATGGGGCTAGTCTGGCTCAGAAGAACCGGACTAAAGTTTGGTAAAGGAGAGAATCCTTGACAGTCTCTCCTCCCGTTCAAGGAAAGAAGAATGTCTCTTCTAATGTATGTCCATTTCTCATTTGGTAGCATTTTGTTCATTAAGGACCAACTGAAGCATCTGTTGGAACTTGGTAGTAGAGGATATTTGCTGGATGGTGCTAGCAGTCAGGCATTTAATGAAAGCAGTTTCTATGAAAATAAAAGAAAAACAAAGATTAATAGTTGGAAAACCAGTTTCTGAGTCCAGAGCAGAGTCAGCTGAGATTTCTAGATGCTGGACTCGAAGACAGCAGTGGCCATCCAATGGATCTCCTGGTTTACAGTTTGAACGTCTTTGGTGGTGGCGTTGGGTGTTCGGGTGAACTTTCTGAGTTGCCCCCATAGCAGCAGGCGTGAAGGTTGCTCATATATGATCTGTTGTGATTTATTTGAAGTTTATATCAAGCCCTCCAGTTTCAGCTTCCAGATTTCAGGAAAGAAGGCAGGAAAAGGGCAATTTTTGTTCTCGGTGCTGACAAGTGATTACAGTGGATGAAGAATGAGAAACGTTAATTTGGAGAGTTATCGCCAGATAATCAGAGGAAACTAGGAGTATCGAGAACCCACAGACGAAGGAAGAAACTGGTCTAAAAGCTTGAGTGGAAACACTGAGCATGCGTGTGGGGTTTTTGAACTTTAAAGTATGACTGTGTAGATGAACCACAAGTGTTAGAGTCTTTAGTTCTTTCCTTTTGAGCTGGTCAGATTCCCCAGAATGTTCTCTTCCATCTCCTCCTTGGTGGGTAAAGGTCTGGCTGTAAGAATTCTGGAACTTCAGTAGAAAAAGAAGACTGGGGGTTTCAACCCAGCCTACAACAGGCATCTGGTCACTGCATCCCCTATTTTCTGTGTGATACCAAC
Organism: Eubalaena glacialis; assembly: GCF_028564815.1. Lineage (NCBI taxonomy): Eukaryota > Metazoa > Chordata > Mammalia > Artiodactyla > Balaenidae > Eubalaena > Eubalaena glacialis. The sequence goes on along the minus strand of NC_083723.1, from coordinate 24,191,517 downwards.
ATTTTCATTCATGCCACTTGATCCCCATTCCAAAGACCCTCAATCTCACCTTTTCCAGGACATGAATCCTTTGTCTTCTGTCCAGAGAGATAGCAGGGAAGAGGAACTAGAGTTCCAACTACTTTGCAGTTTCCCCCAATTTTCCTCATTTTAGCTTCTCTCCCCTCACTCCTATTTCCAGAGGCATATGGTGTGACCTATTCCTGACTCTTTGGATGATTCTCTGCTTTAAATCAGGGGGCTTCTCAGGTCTCAGATCACTGCTGCCTTAGGATTCCTCTTTTTCAGGTCTGCTCAGCCAGTTACCACAGGCCCATCTGTTTTCCAGCTTGCAAAATGCATTGCTGTTAGCTTTGCAAATGTCATGAATTGCTAGGACTGTAAGTCTTAGTTCCTTTTTCCCAGTTAAACTGCTGAAGATCTGCATATTCCCCTGAGATCCTCTTTCGGTCACTTGAGAATATAATCCTAGGAGTGTATCCCTGAGCTACCCAATTTGTATGCAGCACACCATAGGCTGCCACAAAAGAGTTGTGGGTGTGTCACGAAATCCTTTCGGATCACTGAAGCCCTTTCTCTCTGAGTTCCTCAGACAATGGTCCAGGCAGAGCCAGCCAGAAAGTGTGCCCAAGGTCCCTGTGAGCAGTGAACACATGAAACATCCAGCACTTACTGTTCTATAATAAGGAAGGGAATCCTCTATCACCTGGACATCTATATCAGCAGCCACTGTAGATGTGGGTCCATTGAGCTGCTGCATATTGTATGTCTGAGGTGCGCAAAAGAGCACGGTACGCAGACAAAAGTCAGGGCTAGGATCTAAAACTGTCTTTACATACATTCTGTTCCTCTTGCAATCCAGGTGCATTTTTAGAGGCATCTAAGCTAGCGGCTGGGTCACAGCCCTAGCAACGTATGTATATTCTGCAAATGAAAGATTCACCATTATTTTGAAATTATTGATTTGAAAGAGTTTGAATGGATTTGAAATCTATTACAGTTATTATAAGACATTTTATCATTAAATTATTAATGAAGGAAAGAATATCTTTAACGGCTTTACACATAATTTCAATAGTTTCAAATGTTTAGTTTTAAAATGTGTTTAAATGATATTTCATATATCTGTATGAACAAAGGTTTTCCTTGATGGTGACTATCAAGAATTTGAAATGATCATCATTAATAGGTCTTGATCAGGAGCAGTGCATAGCCCTTTCAAGCGTAAAGTGAAATTTCTTAAAGTATTTTTTAAACAGATATGAGCTCAAGTTTCTCGTTTAAAGTTTTCAGTGAACGTTATTTGCATGTTTCATATACCTTCAGTATCTAAATTTACCCCCAAATTTTGTACTTCATTTCCTTTCATATAAAAACTGTACTTAAGTAATAACTGTAAATGGAAAGTAACCTTGAAAAATTGTATAAAATTTTAAAATTGTTTAATTAAAAATAAATAAATAAATGTTTTTTAAAAGAGAGTGAAAAGACCACCCACATAATGAGAGAAAATATCTGCAAATCATATACCTCACGAGGGGCTTTTATCCAAAATATATAAAGAAATCTTACAACTCGATAATAAAAAAATATAGAGAAACCAATTTTAAAATGGGCAAAGAATCTGAATAGACATTTCTCCAAAGAAGATACACAAATAGCCAATTAGCACATGAAGAAAAAAAAACCTGTACTTAATTTTCACCAAGCTACATGGGGAATCACTTAACTCCCTTCAATTTATCTGTCTTAGACTGGATCCCTGGAAATATATTCTGAGACAGAGAATTTGAGGCAGAAGATTTACTGGAAAAGGCCTTCAGGAGACACACCTGTAAGGAATTAAGGGCTGAGGCAACACAGGACAGAGGCAGAAGCTGACCGACCTCACGTTTCCAGCTGAGGCCTCAGCTGATCCCACTTGGAGATCTGGTGTTGTGATGGCCTTTCAGAGTTGTCTCAAATTGATGCAAGGGGCTGGGCCTATATATTCTCACATCAGCCATTCATTACACCTGCTCAGAGGGCATATAACGTTGAGTGAGATACACTGTGAGAAGCTGGAATTTCATTTCCTGTCGGCTTGGAGATGGGTAAGTCAGCCCTGGGCAGGGCACTACAGATTTTGCTGCACTGAGAGCTCAGGAAGCCCTGTTGAGTTATTGCTGAGTCATCACAGAAACTGACTTTGTTTCTTTAACTTCCTTGGGCTTTTACTGAGCAACATTCATTTGGATTATTTACATTGGGCCTACCTTTTCTGAATACTGTGTACCTCCTGAGATTTCATCAGCGTTGCGGATGATAGTAGTAAGTGCTATAAAAGGGGAGGGGGAAGGGGAAGCTGGGACGAAGTGAGAGGTGGCATGGACTTATATACACTACCAAATGTAAAATAGATAGCTAGTGGGAAGCAGCCGCATAGCACAGGGAGATCAGCTCGGTGCTCTGTTTCCACGTGGAGGGGTGGGATAGGGAGGGTGGGAGGGAGACACAACAGGGAGGAGAAATGGGGATAAATGTATATGTATAGCTGATTCACTTCATTATATAGCAGAAGCTAACACACCATTGTAAAGCAATTATACTCCAATAAAGATGTTTGAAAAAAAGTATATAGTACTATCTAATATTATAAACGAATTTACGTGTTGTCACATCTTTGTTGCTACCGTAAAACTTGAGGGGATGTTGACAGCTTCATTCATTATTGTATCACCAGCACCTGTAACACTGACTGGAATATAAGCAGGCACTCAGTAAATATTTACTAAATGAGTGATAAAATAAATGAATGCATGAAAGGGCTTCTGGACCCAGTTCCAACATGTGTTTTCGGAGGCTTCCATACACCAACAAGCAATTCTCAGATGCCAACAGGGTGTCGGAGAACTCAGATTAATTCTGACACTGTCTACCTGGAGATGGAGTCAGATTCTACAGGTAAAGGGCTCAGTCCCACAAGACAACTCTTCACTTCAGATGCCAGTTGCAAGCCCAGGTTTTCACCTGTGCTTCTGAGCTACAGGCTTTAGGTTAGAGGTTTCCACAACCCTCTCCTCAGGTTCAATTAATTTGCTAGAATGGCTCACTCAGGAACTTAGGGAAACCTGTTTACTCACTAGATTACCAATTTACTATAAAAAGGTATTAAAGGATACAAATCAACAACCAGATAAGGAGATATATAGGGTGAGGTCCCAAACAAAGGATCTTCTGTCCTTGTGGAACTTGGGGCTCAGCACCATGGCATGTGGAAATGTTCTGGTTGCCCAGTGTGGAAGGTCTCTGAAAAGGGCCAAAAGGCTGTCCTTTTGGGTTTTATGGAGGCTAATTATACATTAGTTATGATTGACTAAATCATTGGCTTATGGTGACTGATTTAACCTCAAGCCTCTCTCCCCTCCCGGGAAATCAGGGGGTGGGACTGAAAGTTCCAACCCTCCACTCGCATGGTTTGTTCTCCTGGCAACCCAGCCACCACCCTGGGGTGGGATCCAAAAGTCACCTTCATTAACATAAACCCAATTGTGATGGCAGAAAATCCAAGGGTTGGGAACTGTGAGGCAAGAACTATGAATGAAGACCAAAGATATCTGAGAAATATATTTTGGTCATCTGAATGAGTACCACAATTAATGAATGCACTAACTTCTCTTTCCTCCTCTTCTTCTTCTCCTTCTCCTTTTCCTCCTCCTCCTCCTCATTCTTCTTTTACTTATGTCCTGCTTCTCAATATCTTATTCTGTTATAAAATGTATTTGAATGGCAAAGTCACAAAGTCAATTAATCCCGGTAACTGCCTTGGACATCAGAGGGTTCACACATTCTTGAAAGATCACCTGATCAGATGTCCTGTCCAAGAATTCACTGTCTACATTTTAAGGAACATCATTTTCTTAATTTCAATCTATAATTGCCTTAATTTTTAAGTGCTTTTTTTTTGTATTATAATTGACATGTAAGAGCAAAATTGTCAGTTCTATAGAAAATGAAGTTCCATGTCCAAACATTTCTCAACAAATTGCCACCGTCTTTGAGTAGATTTAGAACTGAGGAACATAGACTCAATACTATTTTCCATTTCTTATCTCTTTCAGGATGTCTTACTCCGATAATTCTCTCTCTTAGAAGAGTTATAAATTTTCCTTCTGGGTGTTGATAACTTATCTGAAAAAGCTATGGTGCATTTTATACCTTCTGTGTGGACTTTTTGCTATTAATCTGTTCAGAAATTATTTCATATACTTCTGTATCACTAGAAATAAATGGTCACAGCAGTGTTTTGTTTTTGTTTTGTTTTTCTGGTTTTTAATCAGGCCATCAGAGCTAGCTCCTTCAGTTTTAAAATACATTTCAATTTTTCCATGTTTCCATTTCTCTCCCATAATCATCTGATTGGTTATTAACTTGGGACCTCTTTTTCTTACAGTCCATAGTGCATGTGCCATCGCAAATGTTATGGAACTTGTGACACATTTGGGGGACAACTTTAATAATACAACTCTTACACATTCCCAATACAGAAAAAACTTTTCTTCAGATTGACTGAAGATATTTCTGCTGGCAAATGAATTGTCTTGTTTTCTGAATTTTTCTTTAGGTCTTAATATTCTTGGTTGTATATCCAAAATTATCACTTCCCTGCCCTATTCCTTGTCTCCCTTACAGACAGTTGATGATCTTTCATATAAACACCTTTTTGTTGCTGTTATTTTTAGGGCCTTTGTTTCAAACAAATGTAATCAGTCACATTTCCAGTTTCAAACAGTTTAATTCAAAGCAAGTTCCAGGTAGTCAAGCACCATTTACAAGATGTACTATCTTTTATAGGACTCAAAATTTCAATGTTTACCTTCCTATGAATATATTAATAAAGTCCTTAGAAAGGATCAGCTAGATTTGTTTCTGTCCTGATTCTATTTAGATCTTCCTTTTCCTGTCTATGAGTTTTTTGTATGTTTTTATATTCCATGGCAGTGATTTGTTTACTTCCTAGTATTATGGGGAGTTTCTACTTGCTTAAAAATTGCTCATTAATTGCAATATATAATAATTATTAACATTTATTAGTACTATGTTTCAAGTGCTCCTAGTTTATAAATCATTTCATTATTTCCTTTAATCTTTTTTACATTCCTTACAGAATTTTATTATGACCTCTTTTATGAATGAGGAAACTAAAATCAGATTGGTTCAGGAATTGTCCATCATCAAACCACCAGTGCATAGGGGAATCACGTTTCAAATCTTAGCTTATCTGTGATATTTCACTGCCTTGTATGTATGATCTTCTTTAAAATATTGATTTCTTTCCTCCGTTAAAGCCCCCACATCATAATTCCATTGGTCTTGTAATTCCTATGACTCTGTCTAAATTTATGAATAAGAGCATGCAATGCAGTAATTGCTGGAGATATGTCTTTCCTGTAACTTTGTTCGGTGCAAATCTTCTATGTGATGTGAGTGTGATTGCAAGCAAACTTCCCAGGGTAAAGAAATTTGTTGCTCTTGTGGCTGAGAATACTCAAATTGAGTAATATAACTGAACTTACCAGTTAAACATCTCATGTTTTCCCTGTATAAGATACTAATTCTCTAGTGCTACCACCTCTAGTGCTACCATCCCTGCTTTAAAAAATCCTATATTCAATGTCCATTTTTCAGGTTGCATGCATTCAGAACAACTTTTGCAATGTCTTTTTGAACTCCTTCCCAGTATTAACTCTTATTCATCCAAGGTGCTCTGTACAAATAAAATTCTACAAACTGAGCTCAACATGAAATATTTCTGGCAAAATAAGGACTCCTTACAAGTTTGAGATAAATGTTAAAAATAACGCAGAACAAATAAAATGAAAAGAAATAAAACAGAAAAGAAAGAGCATTGGAAATTTTGATTGGGGGTGAGGACTTTATTAGTCTTATATGGAAAAATTAAATGAGAATTGTGAATCATGTTAAGGAGTGAATCATGCTATCAGATTATAAATTTCATTTTAAAGACATAATATTTAATATAGTGTGGTAGTGGCTTAAGAATTGAGGGACAGATAATGGAGTAGCTCTAGAACAAACGTTATCTCAATATAGGATTTAACATATCACAAATTCATAAGAAAAAGGTATTATGTTTAACATTGTGTTGGAAAAATTAACTATTTTGGAAAAAAAAGGCCAATTCTCAGTTGGCATTACATCTAAAATATATTGAAGCAATGAAAAGTTTAAAGGTAACAACTAAAACTATAAAATATCAATACATATGGATATTTAAGATATGGAAGATGAGAACTTTCTAAGAATGAAGTCATAATATGTATGAAGATAAAATACATTTGCCTATTACATAAAAATTTAAACCTTTAATATATCAAACATTAACATTTTCCATTCTATTAAAATGTTTACTTCCTTTTATATCTAAATAATTAATATAAATCAGTAAGCAAAACAGCCAAATTTATGAATAATTATTTTACAGAAGTCATATAATTAAGTAACAGGCACATAAAAATCCAACTCATTATGAATCAGAGAAATGCAAATAAAAGTATGTGTCCTATAATAGCGTATAAATTGACACCAAGAAAAGTATAGTACTGACTGTTATCACTTCAACCAAAGTTGGCATCACAAGGTGGCAAGGAAGATGGTAAAAAAATGAGGTTAAATGCGTTTGCCAAAGAGCAGTGAATGTAGGAGAAAGTAAATACTTCTGGTCCATATAATTTGTGGATCTACCTCTCCACTATTTCTTGGGGTAAATAAACACAGGCAATTTCAAGAAAATTGAGTCCAACTTAAGACAGAGAGGCCCTGCGTTCAAAACACAGATATCAAGCTTTGGAGTGCAGGTGGTGTCTTAGTCTGTTCAGGCTGCTGTAACAGTACCGTAGACTGAGTGGCTTATAAACAATAGAAATTTATTTCTCACAGTTCTGGAGGTTGGGAAGTTCAAGATCAAGGTGCTAGCAGATTTTGTGTCTGGTGAGGTCCTGCTTCCTGGTTCACAGGCTACAGTCTTTTCTCTGTGTCCTCACATGGTGGAAGGAACAAGGGATCTTTCTGGGGTCTCTTCTTAAAAGGGCACTAATCCCATTTATGAAAGCTCCACCTTCATAACCTTATCACCTCCCAAAGGCCCCACCTTCAAATACCACCACATTGGGGATTAGATTAATATATGAATTCTGGGGAACACAAATATTCAGTCTATAGCAGGTGGTAACTGTTTACAGATATTATGTATATTATATGCATATATGTAATATATATTTACATTTAATAGTCTGTATAGATCTAAAAGCAATGATCTTTTAAGATTCATTGATGCCTATAAGTGCTCATATTTCATAAATGTATACAAAGTTTAAAAATTCATAGCTTTGGTCTGAACTCAGACATACTAAATATCTTTATATATTATTTAAAATGAAAAAATTATGCTTAAACTCATGCATGGTTTTCCCTTTCAATTTTAATATAAACATGATGCCAGCTGATTAATTTTTCTTCCATAGCTTCTTTTCACATTTTAGTTGAGCCACAGAAATACTAAATGAATACTATGCATATATTTTTAAATGGAATATGTTTTCCAGGTTGTATTTCTACCAGAATCTTTTGTTCCAAGTCATTGACTGCATTTCATAAGAATGAGTCACTTCAAAATGAGATTTCTTGGATTATAAGCATAATGTCCATGTGTTTAGAAAAAGAAAAGAGAGAAATATTTTTCAAAAAAAAAAACCAGATGAGTAAGTTAGCATAGCCAAAGGGTAGCAACATCTGATGTGGTGACAGTCTTTGCATGCTTCATGTATTAATGCAGTTTCCATAGCAGCCAACATATCACATGATGGTTCAAAATAATTTATAATTGCCAAGAATTCTTAAAGGGAAACATACCCAACTCTGATATAATTTTTAAAATCAACTAAGTGTTTCTGAATCTAGATCCTTGACTCAGGCCCCAAAATGAAACTTTATGGGAACCACAACCTCCAAATCTCTACCTCCCTATCCATAAAATAATGATAAAAATATACGCCATGCCTGCCTCATAGGATAAGTGATTAATAGTTATGAACATGCTTTGGAGAGTGAAATCTGATGGACAAATACGGGACACAGTTAATTTGCAGAATCATAGACTATTATAACTGGTAGAAATGTTAGAGGTCACCCGGTCCCAGCCCCTCACTACACAAATGTAGTAAAGGCACTAAATTTGTCCACAGGGTCACATTAGATGAGCAAGAAGGTCAGTCATTTGTTTCCACATCCAGCGCACTTGGCCTTTACACCTCTCTGTTCCTGTGGTCGGTTACTGCTCTATGAGATCCACCACCCCCTGCCTGCCTGAGTCCCCACACTGGTTAGTATGGTCCAGTCTTCAGAGGACACAGTCTGCACAGATCTAGTCATATAGAACTTCAACATTTATCTTTTTTCACAGCTGAGAATCTTCCTATTAATCCCACACTGAGTCCTTAGAATACTCTTCTTCTAAGTTCTTTCAATTGTTTTAGTGTTTGAGAATGATCTTTGATATAACAGGGATTTTTAATAGAACTTTCAAGATTCTAACTAAATTTCAAGTGACTAGGCATTATGTAAATCCAACAGGGAAGAGACTCTGTCTCCTGAAAGAGTTATTGTCTGCGTAGTCAATTGAAATGATGCAGCATCCGCAGCCCATTTTCATTGTGTATGGTATATTTTAGTTTGGGGGCAATTTCATGTACAGATCTAGTTTAATCCTTTTTTAAAATATTTATTTATTTGTTTATTTATTTGACTGCACCAGGTCTTAGTCGTGGCACGCGGGATCTTCATTGAGGCATGCGGGATCTTTAGTTGCGGCGTGCAGGGTCTAGTTCCCTGACCAGGGATCGAACCCGGGCCGCCTGCATTGGGAGCATGGAGTCTTAATCACTGGACCACCACAGAAGTCCCTAGTTTAATCCTTAAATAAATTCTCTTTGAGGAAGGTTAACCCGATTTTGCTGTTGGAAAAACCTGATTTTCAGAGATATTAATTAACCTTTCTATTGTGACAGTAATATTGGAGCGAGGATTTGAACTTAGGTTTTTTGTTTTGCTTTGTTTTTAATCAGATGCTTTCTCTATGACTTAAAAATCAGTAAGTGCTTCTGATCAGTCTTGCCCACTGGCTTGGTGTCATCTGCCTGTGTGCCCTAGAATGAATGAAGCTTGGCACAGCGACCAAATTCTTACACAGGTTCCGAGATTTCCTAAGCCATTCGAACATGCCTTCTTGGTCCGTTTCTTCTGACTTAGCTGCTAACCTTGCCTTTTCAACTTGAGCCATCGTCTCTCAACTCTTGGCTGTAACACTGATGACTGATTATGACCCTCTTGATTTTTATCCTACTGCCCCACGAACAGACTTCACATACCCTGTCCAGGCCTGGTGGATAAAAACTGCTAAGGGTGAATTTGTTAACTGTGATTGGTTAGTGCTTGATCAAAAATAAACTGCTAGTGGCAGGGACTTAGCAGCTTGACATCCCTAAACTATAATATATTCTTTTTTTTTTTTAATAAATTTATTTATTTATTTATTTATGGCTGTGTTGGGTCTTCGTTTCTGTGCGAGGGCTTTCTCTAGTTGCGGCAAGCGCGGGCCTCTCTTCATCGCGGTGCGCGGGCCTCTCACTATCGTGGCCTCTCTTATTGCGGAGCACAGGCTCCAGACGCGCAGGCTCAGTAGTTGTGGCTCACGGGCCTAGTTGCTCCGCGGCACGTGGGATCTTCCCAGACCAGGGCTCGAACCCGTGTCCCCTGCGTTAGCAGGCAGATTCTCAACCACTGCGCCACCAGGGAAACCCTATAATATATTCTAATGACTTTGTTTACTTTGTAAATCACTTTTTCATTATATGTCTGTATCCACAAACTATCACCATTACCCTTCTCAATCTCCCCATACCCCATTCCCTGCACAATATACCTCTTATTTATAAAGCACTTAAATACTAGAAATAGAAGGCACTTCTAGAAATCATTAACCCTAACCCCACCATTTTACATATTATGATTCTGGATCACAGAAAATGTAAGGTCATCCAGATTATTGGTGGCAAAGTCCCTGACAATCAGCTATCAATCTGTCTTCTTTCTAGAATATCAGTTTTTAATTTATTCATTCTCGTTGTTAGCTTCACCCCTTTCTACAAAGAATACATCAAGGATACCATGTTGAACAAAGTTTACAGATAAATTTTACCTTATCTAGTTATCCTGATGCCATCTTCCTGCCCAGAGTGTAGTCATTGAGAGAAATCATAACAACTCTACCAATTTACAAGACAGGAATAGTTATTCATGTAAGTTTGGCATGTCTTGGAAAATTACCCAAACATTAATAATAATTCCAAGAATGCTTTGGCAAAGAGTGCAGGATTTAAGTCTGCAGCCAGTCAGAATACATTAGCAAAGAACCAGTCATCTGATAGTCAAATTCCATGGATTTCAAATGGTCCTAATTAATGGTGCTTCCTGGACTTCTTTTTTCATGCTAACAGACAAACAATATATCCCAAGGGGAGGGTAATAGTATATCCCAAGGGGGAGGTACCCTTCAACACTCTAAACTTCATGAGTGTTCAATAAATGTGAATGATTGACTAATCCATTGAACATGCAAAGTAGTGGTAAAGGGTGTGAGCCCTGCAGCCTAACTACCTGAATCTTATGTCCCTTTTACTTTTTGTAACTTAGACAAGTTACTTGTTCTCCGATCCTCAGTTTCCTTGTCTTTAAAATGGAGCTAATAATACCTCAAAGGATTATTGCAAGCAATAATGAGATATTTCAGGCAAAGTGCTTAGAAATTCTCTGACACAGAGGGAGCACTTGATAAATGTCAACTATTATGTTTAAATCATTGAAAATTTTCTTTTTCGTAGACATGAAACCAATGACAGATTCTGTTCTCTTTCAGAAAGAGGAATCCATTCATTTTCAGAAAAAAATGACAGTTTTCACAAGCACAGCCTATGTCTGAGTTCCAGCCACCGCCCAATTGTGTGATCTTAGCCAAGTAAGTCAACCTTCCTGTTTCTGTTTCCTCCTATTTAATATAAGTAGCATAGTACTTGCTACTTTGTGGCATGTTATGAGGTTTAGATGAGTTACTACATATGAAATACTAAGTTACTAAGTTGGCCTGTAGTTAGCACATTGAAAACATTTGCTATTATTCTGGATCTTATGCATAAAGAAGGATACGGTCAGAATTACTCCAATCAGCAGACTGACTTGAATGTGAAATAAAAAGTTTTGCCAGCCATTTTCATTATTCTTTGAAACAAAATATTTTATATTCTTATTGTACCCAATAACTATTACTCTATTTGACAGGAAATGGTGTGAGATGAAAACACCTATAAATCACAGGTTTTTTTTTTTTAAGAGTCTGCTGTTGAATTACTGTTTTGGCCTTTCAGGATTGAGTCAGATTAGTTGAGTAACACACCACCTTCCACCACCACCCAATTCCCACCCAGGTTCTCTGTGGAGTTGTGAGTTTGTAAGTAGAAGAGATTGCTTAAATTACAGAAGAGCACAAATGTCGAGAGTGTTGCTGTGCCAGCAACGTTTCTGCTAGGTGGGATGCATCAGGCCTCCTGGTTCAGGACCCCTTACCACAAAGATTACAATCCTCTGGGCCATGAAAAGGGATAGGAAGCTGTTGCTGTAGTGCAGGCTGAATGAGAATGAGAAAACAACACGACATCACTCACGAGTCTAGTTTTCCCCTCCCCTTAACCTTTTCTGCCAGGACACCTTGACTTTTTTTTTTTTTTTTCCTAATATTTATTTATTTGGCTGCATTGGGTCTTAGTTGCGGCATGCAGGATTTTTAGTTGTGGCATGCGGACTCTTAGTTGCAGCATGTGGGATCTAGGTCCCTGACCAGGTATCGAACCCAGGCCCCCTGCATTGGGAGTGCAGAGTCTTAGCCCACTAGACCACCAGGGACACCTTGACCTTTAATTTTTAGGCTCTATCAGATATCGTGTGCATATGAATGTGTGTGTGTGTGTGTGTACAAAGAACAAATAATTATACCTATATCTTAAAGAAAAGTTTAAAAGAAAAAAATATATAGCTCCACCACACAAGATATTTTTCTATTTGTCTTCCTGTTTGCTTCTGTATACTTTGTTACAGAAGTAAAATTAATATATATATATATGTGTGTATGACTTTATATCATGATTTTTACTCTTAAAATATCATATTTTTACATGATATAATTTGCCAAATACCAGGAATGCTGTCCCCTGCCTTTGTGTAAAGCATGGCCCTTTCTAGTTATTTTATTAATTTTCTGTCATAACTATTCCTGAGAAGAAGAGCGAGCTCTTCTTTTAAATATATTGAATTCCTAACACCTTAAGAGACTATTCAAATCCTTTCATCTAGGAGTGACAGGAAATCTGGGGCCTCATGTTCTGACTATTTACAGGTAGGCAAGGAAGGAAAAGAAAATTAAAAGGAAGAAAATAAGACTAACAAGCAGGCAATGGGAATTATGAGTATTTCCTGCTTCCATTGCTGCCCAAGCTGTGTTCTACCCAAAATATTTCCCTACATGTCCAAAGAAATATGAACTTTATCTTCTCTTCCAGAGTGGAGACAAAATACTTCCATAGTTTGGAGTAACTAACCATAAATTACACATAGTCTATACTTACCCTACTCCACTGCCTATGCATTCACCTGTCACGTGGTGACCTAAACACATCATGTTTTTTCATAATATCTCTCTTTTTTTTTAATCCAGAACAGCATAGCAAAAGAGTCATTACTTCTATGACCAATCAAGAAACCATCTCTCTATATAGTATTTCCACAGGCTACTCTTCCAAAAAGAGAGACTCTGCTACAAAGCAGTCATGTATTGGCTGTGTTTGGGAACACTGTGTTGCCTGTGCACGGGGCTGAATTAGTGCTAATGGGAATGAGGTCATGAGTTTAATTCTCACGAGGCTTCTCTTTGTTCCACAGCTGGCCTAACCTTGCCTGGTTTGCTGGCTTGCAAAAAAAAAAAAAGGAAACTCACAGGCTCCTCTGTGCCTCCATATTGGGTGGAGAGCTGCTAGCCCTAGACTTTTGTGAGTGTCAGGATGGATGGGACTTAGGGCGTCTCCTTAGGATCCCCAATGACACACACATGCCTTGACAAAGGGTTCCCTGTGACTTTAAGAGGTCAGAGCTGCCCAGCCTAGGGACCAGGCGAATTTTCCCAAAGGAAACTACATCTCAGCCACCATCCAAAAGGGACCCTCTAGGTCAGCTTTTCTCTGGAGCTGGAGTTTCACCTTTAGGAACCCATAAGTCTGGTGGTTCCTCTTCTCTACAGGGAGCATTTGTGCAGGCTCTGTGGAGACATCAGCTTCTGCTTGTTTCTCGGAGTCAAAGGGGCCTTCTTCAAAGATCAAAGGGTCTTTTCAAGATCCCTTTTCCCTTTCTATTTCTTGACCTCAGTTTCAGAATTTGCTGGAGTATGCAGATGGTCCTCTTTTTCCTGTAAAGTGAGATATAAGGACTCTTTCCAGCAGGAAGGAGAGACCAGAGGCTCCACCGGAGGGAGAGCACCAAATGTGGAGCTCCTCTGAGGAGGACTAGCTAGTGATTTCCTGGCCTTTCCCCTCCAACAGCCTGGACTGTTTGACTCACCTTCTGGGAGCCAGTATAATGCATGAACACAAAAAGCCCTCTTCCCTCCTTACCATAGGGTTCTACATCTAGATGAAGCCCATTTTGACTATATCATGGTGTGAAATTCTCCCCTCTTCTCCACTGGGAGATGGGAGAACATAAGAGCCATGTACATTTTACTGGATAAAGAATTTAAAACTGATATGAAAAGTAAAAATATAAATGAGGTCGTATACCAACAGTATGAATAACATCATGGGAAAAAGTTATTGTTGATAGTCAGACATATTCTGTGAGAGATTTTCTACTCTGAAATAAATTACCATACCAAGATTGTATATCCAGTCCTTTCTGAGTAAGGAGAGTAGTGAGTAAAATTGAGAGAAGCCTCAAAAAATGCAAAACCATAGCAACAAATCGTCATGTAATTATCATTGGACATTTTATACTGTGTGATCCAGATACTGCCAAATATTCCAGTATAGGTTTGTGTACTCACACAATCTCATAAATAGAATGAAACATGTACATGCTCAGATCAACCCCTTAAGACAGTCTGTGATGGAATCTTACCTACCATACTGCGTTAAGCCACATGGTACGTCACTTGCCTCCTACTTCATACATATCCAGGGTGGTCTTTGGGCAACTGTTGCTCAGGAACTGTGTACTATTTTCATCCCTCCCTTTAAGGCTGAGAGCAAACAATGTGCAAACCTGAAATATGTGCCCATAGACTCCAAATTACCCAACATTTATTACAGCTAAACCAGTGTGAAGAAAGAACAGTTAGATGTCCTAACCCTCACAATTCAAATTCACTGCAGCCTTAGATATAAACGAGAATGGCTGAGTATTGAAAAAGATCATGCCATGAGAGGTTTAAAAATGCCCACCTGATCAACCCACCTCTACCATTCCAAATCGTACCAACTATTGTACCAACATGTTGAACATGTTGAACAAAATTGCTGAGAAACAAATTAAAAGTTTAACTAAGTGGTTAAAAAAAAGAGTAGCCTTGAGCAGAAGATGCTGTTGGTAGAAGTGTGATGGGAACTGATCAAAATTTTCAGGAAAAAGATAAATTGATAAATAAGAAGTTAAAAGTTTAATACAAAAGAGAAATTGATAGAAGGACCATCATCTATCACATTTCTTTAAATTTTCTGACAATTCCAACCCCTCCAGGTAACTTATGCAAGCCGAAGCCCAAGGAAGTGAAATAATTTGTCCATAGAAAAATTGCGGGCATAGCTAGGTCTTAAACTCATCTCTTGGACTCTTAGCCCAGTGCTCTTTCCATCGTCCTCTACTGACATTAAAGAAAAGCACTTTATCATGACTTTTAGAAAGAATCTTATGACATCTCCTGTGCAGTACCCACAATATATTTCCATATTAGTCTGCCTTGAGGCCTGGATCCTATCACCAACCAGGGTGTGCTTTCTGAGGACTCCAAAAAGTCCCTTCAGAAGATGACACACTTCTGAAGATGATATTATCGCAAGACATAAGTAGATTTTCCTCACCAGAATTTTGCAAAAGCCATGACTAAGTGACTCATCTCAACATGCATAAAGCTCTCCAGCAAAAAATGGATACATAATTTGCTAGTGAATGTTCCTTGAGGAGGGAAAGGGAAATTAAAAAGAGAATTCAGATAGGTATTTAAGAGAGATAGTTTGATATAAATGTTGCATTTACATCTTTTAGGAATTCTCTTTTCATATTTCTATAAAACATGATTGATAATAGAGAAGGAACATTGTGGTGCCTAGTGAATACAGAGCCTGAAAATAAACACTTGTTTTGTTCAAACTGGATTGGTATCTGTTCTACATCTAATTTGTTCTACCGCTTGAATTGGGGGTGGGGCTAAAGCTGAGGTTCTAAAGCTTGGTTCTATTATTAAGCAGGAAACTTTTCAAATAACTTAAGATGAATGATTTTTATTTCTCATTAAAGAATTCAATGTGAGAGTTATACTGAAAACATATTTTTAAATGTTTTTTAGAATAGATTTGCATTACATGTACACTACCCACTTTCCTTCTGCAGAGGGTCATTTCACAGGCTAGGAGATGTGGAATTGCAAGAATCCTGGGGTCAGTTTCACTCAGGCAACTGTTTACTTGGATTCCCCCGGAGAATGTGAGCCATGACTTGTGGAGATTTAAGGGTCAAGATCAAGAATGTATCAAGTTTCAACAAATTCAGAGCTGGAAATGAATTTATTGCTTAGCAAGTGTTTGGGATGAAGTAAAAGGGGAAAAGCAAGATAAGCAGATCAGTTATAATTGCCTCAGCTGGGAGATGTTTTGTCCAACAGCCATCTTTAATGACTAGTGACTCACCATATATGAACAGCTGAGAGTGGCTTAATAGTTCACCACTCCCTTTTTCCATCTCTCACAACTAGGTGCAGTATTTCCCAGACTTCCCATCAGCAACTTATGAAAATTTACTACATCTTCTAGTATTATCTAGAGATAGGAAAGTTGCCCTCACACCTTGTGTCTGAATGTCTTTGCATTATGAGTAGTTTGGGCTAGCTATTTTAGCCCACAACATCTACAAAGTAGGGCTAATAATACCTATTCTATCCAATTGTTTTGAAGATTAATAAGATAATGTACATACCACTCCTATTGGGTTTGGCATCAAGTAAGTGCTCAATAAATGATAGATGCTACTACCAATTACTACCATTTACTTTATTCTGGAACTGAGTCTGTCGTGATTCCCCTCATTCTATATCTTAAGTGCTGACTTCCTCTCTGGGATTTCTGGTAGATGTGGCAAGGGCAAGGGCAAGGAGGTAAAGCAGAGATTATGTTCCCCAAGAATAACAGGAATTATCGGAAATCTGATTTCATGGATGTTCACAATCTCTATGATTTTGAAGGGGTAGAGAAAGTGGTTCCAAGTTATCCAGGGAACATTAAAAACAGTCTTTGTCTGAAAAAATCACACCCAAACCTTCAAAATTTACTCTGTTATTATGCCATCTTATTTCATGCTCACTACATTCTCTATCAAAAAACTTCACTACTCAACATGTAGTAGAGATTCAGGAAATATTTGCTAGAGGGTAGACATTCTCAAAGAAAGTAAGTTTTATTTATTAGCAGGCAAAAGCTAAACCACTATCGTAAGCTGCTCTCCACTGTGCTTCCTCTGATGGTGTGTTGGTCTCTGTGACCAAACTGACTCTTAAAATTATCCTTATCCTGTTTGGTTCTATTTTGAATGATGAAGTATAGTTTGGTACTTAAATGCTCCCAGAGTTGTGTAGGTCTGGTCTCAAAACATAGCACCATCACTTCTTAGTTGTCTCTAAACAGCAATATCATTATCAAGAACATGTACACTTCCCTGACCTAATGTATGCACTCAGTGTGTTACTATGTGTATTACTTTATTACTATGAGAAGCAAACATAGCTGCAGAGTAGAGGCATGTATTTAATTAGCCTACTATAGCTTTCATTTGGGGAATTCTCTCATTGGTTCTTATCCTTTCAAATGTGTCTTGACATTTGTTTGAAATTTTGTACAATCCACCATGCCCTTTGAGTGTGATCACATTTATATTATGTAGTAGTTTGTCTGATAATGCCAGGTATGAAAGTATCTTGGAAAAGTTCGGTGTTGTCATGATCAGAAGTTCACTTAACACAGTCACCTAACATAAATATCATATTTTCTTTCCTAAGTTATAAACTCTTTTGAGGCCCGACTTACTTCACTGCTCAGTTCCTATTGTTAAAAAGCAAAATTCAACTGAGTGAATTTTAAAGATCTAATTGGCTTTATTCAGTGATTCATGAATTGAGCAGCATCCCACCTAGCAAACAGAAAGAACTCCAAAGAGCTGTACAAAATGACAGACTTTCATAGGCAGAGGTGGGTGGGACAAGGAAGTTACCAGCAAAGAGTGGGTTGTTTCAGGCAAGGTCACCTTCCTTTGGGAGATAGCTGCGGTCTACCGGCCAGCTTACCTCACTAGTGTTGACCAGGAAATTCCACACTGACTGGTTATGATTACACTCATGGGAGAGGCTGACACTGCGATGAGGTTAGGTATTAAGTCTGGGTTTGGTGATGTGAGCTTAGCACAAGTGACTCCATTATGGGCCTGTTACCTCTTTTTTAACTTTTAAGGAATATAGTTAAGAAATCATGGCATTTTATTTTTATGTTGTTTATGTGTACTGACCAAAGTAATTTGTTATATTTCCCCTGCGATGCTTGACTATCACTATAGTTAAATGTTTCGTCGCCAAATTAAGAAAATTGGCAAAGCTATGGGATGCTCATATTATTTGTAGTCATGGTTGCAAGTATGGAATGCCCCACCTCTCCATGAATAATAGCTTGATTTCTCTCCAGTTTATCTTAAGCGTTGCATAATGTACTAGTAAAATCATGTCCCAAATACCAAGTATTTGTCTTCATAAAGATCAAAAGATTCTGAGCCAACATTAATTTTCTAAAGTCAAATTTATTTCAAAGGGAAATAATGTGACCAACATTCTAACAAGAAGCAAATAAGATATATTTGTTTTTAGCCAGATACAGAAAGATAATATTGCATGATCTCACTTATATGTGGAATATAAAAAATTTGAATTCATGGTAATAGAGAGTAGAATGGTGGTTACCAGGGGATGGGGGAGTGATAAAGGGTAGGGGAAATGGGGAGATGTTGATCAAAGGGTACAAATTTTCAATTATAGAATAAATAAGTTCTGGAGACCTAATGTACAGCACGGGGACTATGGTTAATAATAAGGTATTGTATACTTGGTATTTGCTAATAGAGAAGATCCCAAGTGTTCTCACCACACACAAAAAAAATGGTAACTATGTGGTGTGAGGAGTGTATTAATTATCTTGATTGTGGTAATCATTTCACATTGTATATGTATATCAAAACAACACATTGTACACCTTAAATAAATACAATTTTTATTTGTCAATCATACCTTAATTAAGCTGGGGAAAACGATATATTTATTTCTGCTGAAATTATCATATTTTGTTCTTCATAATGTCCGTATAATGAAGAATAATCAAAATATATCTATAGTATAAATTTTATATTAGCAAAGACCATTTACATAAATTTCTGCATGTTTTGTTATTTTATAACAATATCATCTATTTCAATGATTAGGGTGTCCTATATGTCAAAATGTTGGTTTTAAGACACTGCATGAAATGATTGATCTATTGCATTTAGGTGGCCATCGTGATAAGTATCTCTGAGACATGGCAATAGCTCAGTAACAAACTCCTTGGCAGCAGCTACAAGCTTGACAGTGATGTATGTCTCGGGCACCTTAGGAGGAGCCCAGCTCCATTTACTTCAGGTGATAACTGGTTTCCCTTTTTCTCCAAGGCAAGAATTTAATTGGTTGTATCTGGTAGAGATGGTGGAGTGGAATGACAGGGGAAGGACAGAGGAAAGGGGGGGATACACAATCATGAAACCCATTTCAGAAAGTTCCTTCAACAAATCAGGAAAGGAAGGAAGGAAAGAAAGAAGAAAGAAAGGGAGACTCTCACTTGCCACAGGGAAAAGGCCTTTGCTAGTCTACTTCACATAGGTAAGAGCAAGGTAAGAAAAAACTGGTTTTGTTTTTTGGTTTTTACTGTTTGTTTGTTGGTATAAACTGAAGAGCACAGACTCATGGGCCCCTATGCCAGTCTTTCAGTAAACCACTTTTTTTTTGCTTAACTTAAACATAGTAGTTGATATGCATAAAAAAGGAAAAGAATTAACTATCATTTGCTCCGAAGGCAATCCACTTGGCTCCTCACGGATGATCCCTGGGAAAAGCAACAGTTAAGCCCCAGGAAAAGCTCCTGAAACCCAGATGCACTCAAGACTGACTTGTGACTGAAAACTAATTTGATCATTTAAACTACAAATCCATCATTTTAAAGAAAAATGAAACATAGTTGCTCATGCTTCAGTTCCACACAGCCAGTGAAAGGTCCAAATTTCTCCTCAAAATTTGGCTTTCTGTATTAGCTCAGGAATAAAAGCCTCAGTTAGATGCTAATCTCTCTAGTAATACCTGTAACCTAAGCACTTGAATCTACTTACCACATAAATCAGTTCAACATATTCTGTTACAAAGTATCCCCTGTCCCTACCTTTTAAATTGAATGTCCTTTTAATAGTGGTTTGAGCATTGTCTCAACTGAAAGCTTTGATAGTTGTCTCTCTAGCTTTTACTAGTAGAAAGTCATGGGTCAGATGTTAATTTAATTTTAGAACTAAATATCTTTATATAGGCTTATTAATTTAATAGCCAACATATGTTTAATGAACATCTATTATGGGTAAGAAATTATGCTTGTAAATTATTTTGTCTCTACCAGTAAGAAAGGTAAAAATTCATGTTATTCTAATATTAATCTTGATAAAGTTAATTCATGTATTGAGCTTACGAAATGGAGCCTGCTCCAGTGACACCATGTTTGGCCCCTTATCACAAATCTAAACCTAAATCAGCCTGCACTGACAGGAAACACCTGTCAAGGAATCCTAACATACATCAATCACCATCCTCCCACTCAGCTAAACTAGCTCACCTTACCCTAGAAAATAGGACCTGATAGTCTTATAAGGAAATGCCTGACCTCTTGACCAATCATGCCCTGTTTCCAGGCTGCCTCTTCTAACGAGTTCTTCTGTAGAACTCGCTTTCGCCCAAAATCCCCAGGGAAGAGCGTTCCACTGCTTGTGAAGTTCTGTACTCCCCCCATCCATGGGCTGTTTTCCCTTGAATAAAGAACAGCAGACTCGTTACTAAATGTGTTGGTTTTGTCATTTGATGATCCCAAGTATCATAATTAATAAAGCAGATAAATTTCAAAATAAATAATCTTCAAATCAGTTTTTTAAACTGATTGCTCAAGTTTCTACAACTATTTCTCTTGATTTTTCCCTATGGCTGATTTGCTAGTATTAGAGCCGCTTTTCAGTTAGCTCCCTTTTCAAGTGAAAGCCTACCTTCCTACCTTCCTTCCTTTCCTGATTTGTTGAAGGAACTTTCTGAAACGGTTTTCATGATTGTGTATCCCCTTTCCTCTGTCCTTCCCCTATCATTCCACTCCACCATCTCTACCAGATACAACCAATTAAATTCTTGCCTTGGAGAAAAAGGGAAACCAGGTATTACCTGAAGTAAATGGAGCTGGGCTCCTCCTAAGGTGCCCGAGACATACATCACTGTCAAGCTTGTAGCTGCTGCCAAGGAGCTTATTACTGAGCTATTGCCATGTCTCAGAGATACTTATCATGATGGCCACCTAAATGCAATAGATCAATCATTTCTACTGTCTTAAAACCAACATTTTGACATATAGGACACCCTAATCATTGAAATAGATGATATTGTTATTGTTTTGTAGAAATTTATATAAATGGTCTATGTCAATATTTTGTTTCTGCATATATTCCATGATAGCAATTTCAATTATGAAATTTTAAACTAAGAAAACGTAGAATCTTGAAACCTGAAATACTTTTGCTTTCAAACATTTCCAAAAAATGAAAAGTCTATGTCTTTTTAATATTCTTTTAATGAATATTTTTTTGTGATTTTTAAAGTAATACATGCTCATGGTAAACAAAAAAAATTGATTAATAATGAGAAAAGTAAAAGGCTTCATCTCCATAATTCCTTTGTCTCTAAGAATATCCAATGTTAACTGTTCCACATGTACCCTTAGGAAGATTTCAATGAGTTGACAAGTACGTAAGTATGGGTATTGTAGGAGAGGGTAAAGTTCTCCTCAACAATCTTAGGGTATCTGGCTGGGTCTGAAAATTAAACTGCCAAAAACAGATTAACAGGAGAAAAGCATACAAATTTATTTAATATAAGTTTTATGTGACATGAGAGCCTTCATATGGAAAGGAAGACCCAAAGAAACAGTTAGACCTGAGTGTTTTATGCCAGGTTTGGTGAAGTGTGCAGCAGTGGAGGAATCTGATAGGTTAAGGAGTATGAGGTAATTGCAGTAAACTGGGGGAAACAGCAAGGCCTGTTAGGATTCTTCTCAGCATCCCATTGTTGTCAGAGATAAGGATCCTCCTTTCCTCTGGGTTTAGGGAAAGTGCCTCTCACATGAGTGTTTCTTGGCCTGTTTCAGGGAAGAAGTGTAATGGATGGTTCCTGCTCCTGCCATTTTCTCAAAGTTCTCCAGCTAAAGGTATTTAATATGCCAAGGTGTGATATTTTGGGGTAGCTTGTTTGGAGCCTCATCAGCATATATGTATGTATGTATATCCATCATGGTCACCTATCCTTATTAGCACATAGACAACTACATCATGAACTGATTTCTACAAAAAATAGCTTGACTTAACCATTCTCCTACAAGTGCACATTTAGTTTGGTTTCATTGTTTTGCTAACACCTTCAGTACTGCAGTAAACAGCCTGGTATCTTTGAATACTTGTGCAAATTGCTAGCAGTGGATTTTCTGGGTCAAATTTTATATGCATTTAAAAATTTGATGACATTGCTAAATTTCTGTCTAAAAGGGTTGAAACAATTTACATTTCTACCAGGACTGTATGAGCATGCCTGTTTACCCTCACTGTCATCAACGCTGGGTATGATCAAGCTAAGTTTTGCCACTGTCGTGGGTTTTTAAAAAAAGGATTCTGCCCTGTTTTGACTTTTTTTTTTTCCTTATATGCCACTGTATTTCTTCAGCAAATGTTAAATAACTAAAATCAATGGTCAAATGCTGGATAGGTAAATTAGAGTAGCCCTGATGCTTTCCTTTATTGCTAATCTTTAAGAGAGAGAAGTGAAGGGAGGGGAGAGAAACACCCAAATGCATATGACTGTGCCTAGATCGGAAAATATTCAAGGCACACAGAATGTGGAAACAAGCTCTAAAAACTAAGCTTGTCTTTTGTTCCACAAATGTACTGTAATATGCACTAGTCAAAATAAAATCTGTCTTGCAGAGCATTGAATTTTTCAGCAGCAATAATTATCTCTGTGTATTTCATTTTCTACTTTGGGAAAAGCTTATGATGCATGCAGAGTGTACATCTGAGTTGCACAGATGTGATCTAAATTACTCAGATGCTAAGCCCTTTTATCTGGCCACTGCTGGGTCAATTGCCCAACATAGAAAAGAACACAGTGACATGAAAGAGTTTGAAATTGAATTGAGCTTACAGTCTAGTTTTGCCTTTGAAGACACTATTTAATGCAGTGAAGCTCTACTCAAAGTAAAAGGGATGCTGTTCACTATTTTCTATCCTGTGTCCTAACCAAAGAAAATAAACAGCAAAAATGCTCTGACAGTATACATATAACTGATTCACTTTGTTATACAGCAGAAATTAACACAACATTGTAAAGCAATTATATTCCAATAAAGATGTTAAAAAAAATGCTCTGTTTAAAAAAAAAATGCTCTGACAAACATTAGGCTCAATTAATCAAAGTAATTGACTTAGTCTCATTACTTAAAAAAATAATAAAAGGATGCTACACACACAAAAATACTTGTACCTACATAACAAGAGAATAGCAACAATAAAAGAAACATGAAAATTCTCCATTGATGTACAATTATTGCTGTGTGTGGGTATTCTACCAAAGAATGCTTAAGTTACAAGAAATCGTCAGGATTCAAATTCAGATTTTGTTCAAATTTTATAGGTATAGTTGATATATAAATAATTAATTCTATTACTTTGGCCATGTAACTATTACATTAAGTTGTTTACCAAATGACTACAGACTTCCTCATTTTTGCATTCTAAATTTTTTTTCATTTGCATATTTTTTAAAACATCTTTATTAGAGTATAATTGCTTTACAATAGTGTGTTAGTTTCTGCTTTACAACAAAGTGAATCAGTTATACATATACATATGTCCCCATATCTCCTCCCTCTTGCGTCTCCCTTCCTCCCACCCTCCCTATCCCACCCCTCTAGGTGGTCACAAAGCACCGAGCTGATCTCCCTGTGCTATGCGGCTGCTTCCCACTAGCTATCTATTTTACATTTGGTAGTGTATATATGTCCATGCCACTCTCTCACTTTGTCCCAGCTTACCCTTCCCTCTCCCCGTGTCCTCAAGTCCATTCTCTAGTAGGTCTGCATCTTTATTCCTGTCTTGCCCCTAGGTTCTTCTGACCATTTTCTTTTTTTTTTTTTTTTTTTTTTCAGATTCCATATATATGTGTTAGCATACGGTATTTGTTTTTCTCTTTCTGACTTACTTCACTCTGTATGACAGTCTCTAGGTCCATCCACCTCACTACAAATAACTCAATTTCGTTTCTTTTTATGGCTGAGTAATATTCCATTCCATATGTGCCACATATGTGCCTCAACGATCTTACAAATCAAAAGGGGAGACTGATATTTAACAAGTAATTACAGTAAAGAATAGAAAGTATTATATTAGATGGAGTAGAGGGCTTAGTGGAGCAGAGAACTGGGAAACCATATTGTGTCAGGTGAGAAAAGAGCTCCTTGAAGATGCGATATTTAACCTGAAATCCAATAGTGAGTATCTTTAGTATTTTGATTCAAATCTGATGTGCAGTAACACCAGATGCAACACAGTTCATATGGCTACAGAAATCCAAGAAATGCAAGAATGTCTTTGGGCAAAGTTTATGCTGAGAAAAAGAAAGAGCAAAAGAAAGAAAGAAGGAAAGAAAGAGAGAGAGAGACGAAGGGAGGTAGGAAGGAAGGAAGGAAGAGAGAGAGAGGAAGGGAGGGAGGAAGGGAGGAAGGAAGGAAGGAAATATCACTAAGGGATGTATGAGAGATTCAACTGGAAGTATTTTAGATGAAGAAGGAGGAGAAAGAGGAGGTGGGGAAGGAGAAAAGAAGAGCAGGAAGAGAAAGATAGGAGAAACAGGAGGAGGAGAAGGGCAGAAGGGAGGAGGAAGAAAAGGAGAAGAAAGGAGAAAGGGTAGAAGGAGGAGACATCTCAAAGATAGCCTTGATACAAATCAATCTGAGGACAAAGTCCAAACATGAGAGCCTTTAATCTCTTTCAGATCTTTGATTGTCTAGATGTGTTTATTCACAAAAATATGTTTTTTGTAGGATTAAGAAGCCTATATTTTTAAAAAGCTTTATAAGGTATAGTTGATATAGTTGACATAAATACAATAACTTAGACACTTGTAGGTATACAATTTGATGAGTTTTAACCTGTATATTCATCCATGAAGCCATCAACACAACCAAGTTAATGACCATATAAAACTCCCAAAAAGTCTTAGTGTCCCACTGTAATACTTTACCCCTGCCTTTCCCTATATCCCTCACCCTTGTCGCCAGGCAACAAACAATCTGCTTTCTATAGATTCATTTGCATTTTCCAGAATTTTATATAAATAGAATCATACAGTACATACTACTGTATGTTTTTCACTTGAAATAATTATTCTGAATTGCTATTCAAGTTGTTGCAGGTATCAGTAGTTCATTCCTTTTTATTGCTGAGCAGTAGTCAATTGCATGGATATACTATGATGTGTTTATGCATTCACATTTGAAGGGTTCTTCAGTTGTTTCCAGTTTAAGACTATTAAAGATAAAGCCGCTATGACCATTCTTGTACAAGTATTTGTATAGATATAAGCTTTCATTTCTCTTCTGTTAAATACCTAGGAATGGAATGACTAGATGATATAATAGGTATATGTTTAATATTTTTAAGAAACTGACAAACTGTTTTGCAAAGTGTTTGTACTGTTTCACATTCCCACCAGCAGTATATGTGAGTTCCACTTCTTCCACACTCTCCCTAACATTTGATCAATCTTTTAAATTTTAAACATGCTAATAGATGTCTACTGATATCTCTTTGTGGTTTTAGTCTCCATTTTCCCAATGTCTAATGATATTGAGCATATTTTCATGTGTTTCTTTGGTGACGTGTCTTTTCAAATCTTTTGACTGTTTCTATTGAGTTATTTGTTTTCTTATTACTGAGTTTTGAGAGTTCTTTATATATTCCTGATGAAAGTTGTTTATCAGATATGTGATTCTTGGTAGGGTATATTTAAACAAATATTTGCCTGCCTCAAGTGGAAAGAGAAATATTTAGAATATTTTATATTTATTTAAAATAATACAAAACAGAGGAAAAAAACAATAAATTCAGAAGTGTTTATTAGAAATAATATATAAATATAAATTTATATATACATACGTATATGTATCTGTGTATATATGTATACAAAGAAACCAAAAGAAAAGTCATTGAGCCAGTAAATTATGTCTATCATTGGAATAAAAAACACATGAAGAAAGAAGTGAGAAGTTGCTGCAGTAAAAGTTGTCTCATCCCCTTGCTTGATCTGCCTTTCTCTCCTCTTATTCCTATGACTGATCATGGGTAGTGGCCTACAGTTTACATCATTAGTTATTAATGACTTGGTTAAAATTTCCGGTTGTTCAATCCACACAGCCTTCTAAAGATCCATTTTAAGCTCCTATTAAAGACTATGCAGGAAAAAGGTTTACTATTTATGGAACAGCCTTGAGCATCTTTTCTGGCCGACATCTTCAGAGGCAAGAGTTGCATCAGCTGCAGTTCTAAGTTTCAGTGCTTAATCTTACTAACTAGTCTAGACGATAACTCTTCAACAAGCAATTGATAAGCATGCTTTGGTGATGGCTAATCTAATCATTTAATGGGAAAACAGGAAAAAAGACTGAGCTAGTAGTTTGTTTCCTCCCTAGGGGACAAAACAATATCAATAACATAGTTACCAAAGGACAATATATTAATTCAGATAGTTTTATAAATCATTTCCTTCCTAAGATAAAAATTAAAGGGTCGATAAACATTTTTATTAGAAAAGAAATTCAATTTGGTACCATGCTGTACAGCACACTAAGAAAATCAGTAAAATTACATGTCTGTATAATGGGATTTAAAATTTCATAAATTTATCTGAGGAAAATGTGGGCATTGACTAATTAGTCTAGGGTTCCCATTAATAAAATTAAAATGTTCCAGATCTGAAGTTCATGATATTCTGATTCTAGTTTACATTCCACTTTGCATACTTATGCAAAATAATGGGCATATATCAAAAAACAAATGAAAGAGACATAGACCATTTTACAGTGCTGTTTACTCCTTCCATATAAGTTACTGCTGGTGTTTAGAGTGTATATTTCTGTCTGGCATTTCACTAGCCTAGATTCTGTTTTGTAGTCCTCTTTTTAGTTTTGACTATGTAAACCAAAGAAAAATTGATCTACCTCCTGTAGTATCTCTATTTTCTTTTCATTAAAATCTTGTTATCAAAACCTTTTACAATGTCTCTCTAATATTATCATCAGACCAAGTAGATAAGTAAATAAACCAGATGCACACTTCCAAAAAATATACCAAATGCACACTTCTAAAGAATAATATCCATAAAAAACCTGAAATTGCATTCTTAGAGAAAACTCAACGATAGTAATAAATCATAACTACAGTAACACATTCAGTCACTTCCCAGTAAGTTTACTTTTCAGAAAAGAGTAATATTTAATTTCACAAAAACACATTTAACATGTTTTTTGTTTTGTTGTTTGAATTAAATAATTTTGTCTCCACTTTGACATCAGAAGTACCAAATGTAAAAAAGCTGGAAGCAAACTTACAAATAGTTAATCCAGCTATTGAATCCAGAAAGCCAGCATATGGAGTTCAAAAAAGAAATTAAAACCTACAGAAGCTAAAGAATATTGTTTAATATTGCAAAATCTTATTTCTTACCTTGGAAAAACTAAAGTGAATATGAATCAGTTTTGAAAGGTAGTACATTAGACTTTAGGCCCAAGTTCTCACCTTTATCAATGAGAGTTCTATGCAAAAAATATCTTTGATTACTTTAATAATTAAGCCTTTCTGTATTGTGGCCCAAGAATAACTGATCTCATACTAAAGATTATTTTATAGGAATCAGTGTGTTCTAGAAAGAGGTCAGTGTGCTGCTCTTCTTCAACAAAACTATCCTTTTATCTAGCAGTTATCTTTGAAGTTAAAAATTGTTACGCATACCTATTTGTGGTATGTATATCCACACATCATAGTCTTACCCTAATACAAAAGTTTTACAAGCGTGTTTTATTAAGGGAAGAGGAGCAAGTTTGCTGTTTATGGTAACACTCTGTAAATAGGCCATAAATATTTGTTGAAAGAATGACCCATTAAGCAAAAAATTCAAGTAACAAGATGAAAATCTAAATTAACCTTTACGTTATTTGTGCCAGCATCGAATAAGCATATACTAGAAATAAGTTTGAATGTACTTTGAAGGCCTAGTCATTGGGTAATACAGAGTGACTTGAAAGAGTGAATATCATCAAACTAAGTAAGGTCAGCTTTGAAATAGGAGAGTGTGGGAACAGTGACATGGCACCTGGGACACTGGGTTTCTGGCAAAGGTGTTGTGGGAGTCTGCCCTTGAGTGAACAAGTCTTGGCCTACAATGGCTACTCCAAACATCTATAGCTTCCTTATACCACACATCCCTTGCCCTGTCTGCCCAAGAAAATGTATTCATATACCAATTTTGTTATGCCAATTTCATCATATACATACATAAAAATAGATAACTTACTATATTAAAAGTTGTCCAAATTCATTTAGGCTTTGGCTATAAGTAAGAACTATTTATTTCTATGTTTTGGGTAAGAAAGAACATTCATTTATGGCAAGCCTACTCACTTGGGCCCCAAACCTCTTCCTTCATTTCTGGAAAAAACTGTTTTCCTTGTGCTTACTGAACATGAACTTGGAGCTCCCTGGGTTCTGCCTGCAGAATTGCACTGTACTCTCTTTTCCTTTCTCTGACACTATTCTTCAGATTTCCAAAGGTACCTATACTCAGACAGCTTCTTCATGTTATTAACTGCTTTATCTCATGTGTATCCTCCTAATTTCTATAAAAGCAGCCAATTACTTTTCCCCAATATCTTCCTTTCCAGCCTCACTAGTCTTCGTAATTGACCTGAGTCTCACATGCATTTGTCATTGTTATTACTAGGCCAACCGAACTGTAAATGTTTATGTACTCTGTCTATAAAATGTTTGTACATTGGTTTGAACCTAGCCAAATGTGGTTTACTCCCAAAGCTCACAAAATTCGAGGGGTGGCTTTTTTTAAAACTAAACTGCACCTCTCTGAAGTTCAGACTCTAACCTAACACACCAGTTCTCCAACTGTAGTCTAGGGACACTTGGCTATCTCTGAGAATTTTAGGGTATCTGCAAGATCAAAATCATGCATAGGTAAAAGATTTATTCAGAGTTCTAGATAGACCAATGGATTTTATGTTGCAAAGTAAGAAATGTTTATTGAAATGGTTTCAAATTCCACATTACAACTAACATTTAAGGAACTACCGCTTGTTGAGTTTTTTAAACAGATTTATTCACAGATATACTTCACATACTATATAATTCAAATATTTAATGTGTACAATTCAATGGCTTTTAGTATATTGACAAATATGTGAAACCATCTCTATAGTAAATTTTAGAATGCTTTCAATCACCACAAGAAGAAATCTCATATCTTTCAGCTATTATCCCCCTATTGTTCCATTCACCCCAGCCCTAAACAACCACTAATGTGCTTTCTGTCTCAATAGATTTACCTATTGTGGACATTTCATATAAATTTCATATAAATGGAACCATACAAAATGTGACCTTTTGTATCTGGCTTTTTTTTCACTTAGAACAATGTTTTCAAGGTTAACCCATGTTGTAGCATGTATTAGTACCTCATTCCCTTTTATGGTCAAATAATATTGCATTGTATGGATATGCCACATTTTGCTTATACATTCATACATTGATGGACGTTTGGGTTGTTTCTACCTTTTAGCTATTATGCATGATGCTGCTATAAACATTCATATACAAGTTTTTGTGCAGACATGTTTTCTTTTCTCTTGGGTATATCACTAGGAGTGGAATTGCTGGATCATGTGGTAACTCTATGCTTAATTATTTGAGGAATTGCCAGACTGTTTTTCAAAGTGGCTGTATCATTTTAGATTTCCACAAGCAAGATATGAGGGTTCCAATTTCTCTACATTTTGTCAACACTTGTCATTATGTGTCTTTTTGATTACAGCTAGTGGATGTGAAGTAGTATCTCATTGTGATTTTGATTTGCATTTCCCTGATGACTAATAATGTCAAGAATCTCTTCATGTGTTTATAGGCCATTTCTATTTCTTATTTGGAGACATGTCTGCTCAAATCTTTTGCCCATTTTTAACTTGAGTCAGTTTTCCTTTTATTTTTTAGTTGTAAGAGTTCTTTATATATTCTGGATACAAGGCCTTATCAGATATATGATTTGCAAAAATTTCTTCCATTCTGTGGGTTGCCTTTTCACTTTTTTGATAGTGTCCTTTGAAGCACAAATTTTTTAAATTTTGATGAAATCTTATTTTTGCAGTTTTTCTTGTGTTACTCGTATTTTGATGTCATATATTCATGGCAAACCCAAAGCCATGAAGATTTACCCCTATTTTTTTCCTAAGAGAGGTTTATAGTTTAGTGCTTCCATTTAGATCTTTGATACATTTTGAGTTAATTTTCTGTATATGGTATGGCAAGAGTCTAATCTCTTTTTTTTTTTTGCATGTGGCTATCCACTTGTCTCAGCACCATTTGTTGAAAAGGCTGTTCTTTCTCTCACTGAATGATCTTGGCCCTCTTGTTAAATGTCAGCTGACCATAGACACATGGGTTTATTTCTGGATTGTTAGTTCTGTTCCATTGATTTCTATGTCTATCTCATGCCAGTATCACTCTGTCTTCATTACTGGTGCTTTGTAGTTAAGTATTGAACTCAGGAAGTGTCAGTCTTCCAACTTTGTTTTCAAGATTGTTTTGGCTAGTTTGGGTCCCTTGCAAATCCAAGTGAACTTTAGAATCAGCTTGTCAATTTTAACAAAGAAGCTAGCTGTGATTCCTACAGGAATTGAGTGGAATCTGTAGATCAATTTGGGAAGTATTGCCATCTTAAAAATATTAAGTCCTCCAATTCACTTCTTATTTTTTGGGTGTGTGTGTGTGTATGTGTGTAGTTGCTTTACAATGTTGTGTTAGTTTCTGCTATACAGTGAAGTGAATCAGCTATATGTATACATACATCCCCTTTTTTTTGGATTTCCTTCCCATTTAGGTCACCATAGAGCATTGAGTAGAGTTCCCTGTGCTATACAGTAGGTTCTCATTAGTTATCTATTTTATACATAGTAGTGTATATATGTCAATCCCAATCTCCCAGTTCATCCCACCTCCCCTTCCCCCCTTGTTGTCCATACATTTGTTCTCTACATCTTTGTCTCTATTTCTGCTTTGCAAATAGGTATATCTGTACCATTTTCTAGATTCCACATATATGTGTTAATATACAATAATTTTTTCTCTTTCTGACTTCACTCTGTATGACAGTCTCTAGGTTCATCCACGTCTCTGCAAATGACACAATTTCATTTCTTTTTATGGCTGAGTAATATTCCATTGTATATATGTACCACATCTTCTTTATCCATTCCTCTGTTGATGGACATTTAGGTTGCTTCCTTGTCCTGGCTATTGTAAATAGTGCTGCAATGAACATTGGGGTGCATGTATCTTTTGGAATTATGGTTTTCTCCTGGTATATGCCCAGGAGTGGGAATGCTGTGTCATATGGTAGTTAGTTTCTTAAGGAACCCCCATACTGTTCTCCACAGTGGCTGTATCAATTTACATTCCCACCAGCAGTGTAGGAGGGTTCCCTTTTCTCCACACCCTCTCCAGCATTTATTATTTATAGACTTTTTGATGATGGTCATTCTGACTGGTGTGAGGTGATACCTCCTTGTAGTTTTGATTTGCATTTCTCTAATAATTAGCGATGTTGAGCATCTTTTCATGTGCCTATTGACCATCTGTATATCTTCTTTGGAGAAATGTCTCTTTAAGTATTCTGTCCATTTTTTGATTGGGTTGTTCATTTTTTTGATATTGAGCTGCATGAGCTGTTTGTATATTTTGGAGATTAATCCCTTGTCCGTTGCTTCATTTGCAAATATTTTCTCCCATTCTAAGGGTCGCCCATTCACTTCTTGAGTTTTTGATATAGTCCCAAAAAAGAATATCCACAATTATCTGGGATAATTGTGAAAAGACTCATAAAAGACTCCTCCCTTTTCCAAATATTTATCTTGTGAGGCTAAATTTTCTCCATTATTTCAGCCAAAATAAAGTAGTGATTGTAGAAACATATATGAGAATCCAGCTGTATTCTGTTAAGCTAGACATTAAGGAGATTTGCAAAAATGTAAAACTTACCCTGCTATTGTTTTTGTTTGGGGAAATATAATTATTTTTCACAAAATATTATTTATGTAATATTAAGTGGGTTTCTCATTATTTTCCAATAGATTAATAATTTTTTTTTTTAATTCCTAGCTTCAATTCCAGTATGGTAAATATCAAAGATATATAACCCATGTAACCAATAAAGGGATCCTGAGACCAAAATGTGAACTGTTGGTCTAATACATGATGCCCTTCATTGATGGGTCTGGTCGACTTTTCTGTCCATATTCTCCAACACTGATCATCACACAACATTCTTTTCACATTGATCATAAAAGATTACTTGAAGTTTTTTCAATGTTTCAAGCTCTTCCAAACCTCTGAGGCTTCTCATCTGTTGATGCTTCTACCTGGAACGAATGCCCCATTACTTTCCTCCCTCTTCTTGATATGCCAAAACTCCTTTAAAACTTGACTCAAGTCCCAAATGTTCCAGATCTGACCTCTTTCCATGTGACCACTCTGCTCTGTTCTTTGGACTTTCTTTTTTTCTTCTCTCTCTCTAAATATTGTAAACTCCCTGGAGTAGGAAACTCCATTGTATTCATTTCTATACACATTGTTAGCACATAATAAGTGATCAATTAATATTTGTTAACAAATATATAATCCTATAACACCACAGAAAAATTGTCAAACCTATTAGAAAATAACCCCACACTCTATGTATTGTTGAATATTTTATTTCCTAAAAAGAATAAACACTTCTAAGCATAATTATTTAGAATTTTTAGAAATACATTTTTCCAGAATAAAAAGTACTACATGGAAAATTTATTAGGGGATTTTCCAATTCATGAAATATAATCCTCTGATGTTCTGTTACCTTTGTGGTTTTCAGACCCATTATCATTCACATACAGATGCTAATGGCTTAGATAAATATAGGATAGCTTAACTAAAATAAATTATTTTTCTGAAAAATAAGATTATAAAAGTACCTTAATTAATTTAATGGGTACTGAATTATTTGCTTAGGATATGGGAATATAGTGGACTGATAGCCACCTCCCCCTTAACTAAACATATGTGAATATTTTGTTATGATTTCCCTGAAAAATCAGTATATTTCTTTATAGTCATAAATCTTCCTTTTCACATAAAACTTTTCAATTCCCCAATATCCAGTTATAATAAAACTCTAAATTAGCTATATGGCTACATTGTATTTTGTGAATAAGTTAAATGAAATCAAATAAATACCAAAGATACTATTTTAATATGACATGATTATATAGATTCAAATATCTTAGATTTGGATTTATGATTGCAAAACCACAATAGGTAGTGATGTATATTACACTGTAATTAGTTTGTGACATGGGTGTTATCTCTCTCTTTAGCATAATAATGAGACTTGATGTATTTCTCTTTTTATAAATTCCTGAGAAGTCACTAGGTAGAGTACAGTTTGCATTTTGATGGTAAGGAGATAGCTTCAGAAAATAGGCTTTGGGAAGTCAGTCTTCTGAAGGTCTCATCATCATGTTATGGGGACACAGGGAGGAATAAAGCATTTTGATATGGTTAAAAATTGATATCATGTTTTCAGAAAATAGTAGAAAATGCACATGTGATTATGAGCCCTAGGAAAGGGAAGATAAACAGTAATGAAAACCAGAAGGATTCTCACATTAAAATGGAGGAATGAATAGCAGATCAAACTCGCAAAAAAGAGTAAAAAGAGGGAGAAAAGGAAGAAATCTCAAAGTAAAACAAATAATATGAGATAATATAATAGGAATAAAATCCTAAAGAATTCACACTACAATGTAAAAGGGATGAATTATCTCCCTGAAATACATAGATTGTCATTTTGGATTATCAAACAATAAACGTGCTTAAAGCAATTGATATATAATGGTTGAAAATACTGGGATGGGCCAAGAGGTACTCTGTAATTTCAAACAAAAAGAAAGCAGGAGTGGTAATATTAATGTCAGAAAAGGTAGAATATTAACTTAAAAGAAGAAATAAGAATAAATTGCAGCATATAATAAAGAAATAGGTAGTTTGAAGTAAGTTTCATAAACATATTCACCAAACAACATATCAGCTAAATATAAATTATTCAAAATTTATCTAAGCAGTGGAAGAGCTAAAATTCATAGAGGAGATCAAAAAGATAATTAAAGATCTACCATTTTTAAAAAAAGCTGGGTCAAAGGGGGTCAAAAGTTACAAACTTCCAGTTATAAAATAAGTAAGTCCTGGGGATGTATTGTACAACATGGCAACTATAGTTAATAAACTATATTGTATATTTGAAAGATGTTAAGTGAGTAGATCTTAAAAATCCTCATCACAAGAAAAATAAATTTTGTAGCTATATATGGTGACAGATGTTAACTAGACTTATTGTGATGATCATTTCAGAATACACACAAGTATCGAATCATTGTGTTGTACACCTGAAACTAATACAATGTTATAGGTCAATTATACCTCAATAAAATAATTAATAATAATAAAAACTGGACCAGCTGTATTCAAAGCTAAGTGCAATATAACTTCTAACAAAAATATAATTGCAATACCATTTAAATCAACCAGATCTTTTAATGAATGGAATGATTCCTAATTTAACTTTATTATAATATCTTAAGATAAGAGCAATACAAACAGGAAAACCTAGGGACTAACTTGACTTTTGACTATAGGTGCAAACATTCTAAATTAAATTTTAGTAAATTTAGGGGGAAAATATTCCATTCACAGTAATGACAAAAAGTATGATAATTCATTTCACCTAGGTTGCCACTGATGCATCTAATTTTGGAGATACTAAAATGTGAAAGTAACATGCATGGCATCCTAGAATCAATGAAATATGATATAAAATGCCTAGAAATAAAGCTTTAGAAAAACATAAATCTTAAATTTTAAAAAACTATAAAATCTCACTGAATACTCAAACACATCCTTAGTTCTATTTACAACAGATTTTATATTTAAAGTTCCCCAATAGATTCCCACATACAGCCAAATTGGAGAACTGTTGGCTTTAAAGGCAGAAATGAAGGGGGTGGGAAGGGATATAGTCAGCTTCTTCTTTATATATGTTTATGTTGAAATATGTCACATACTAAAATCATTATTATATTGAATTTGAAATAGAATTTTCTTATTTTCAATATTATATAAAAAGAACAAAACTGGGGTGTATTAGTAATATTGGATCCATAATTGGACACTTAAAATAATAGATAAAGAGCAACAAGACAAATGAAAAATGAAGGTTTAGAGAGGAAAATAGGCTTCTGTGTCTCAGTCCTCACCCACAGAAAGGACTTCCTCCCTCTATACATTTCTTAATCTTCATGTTAATGAAGAACAATGGTTACTCCAACTTTTCATTTTTAAAAATTGAAAATATAAGAATGGGGTTGCCCAGAGTTTAGGTCCTAACTCTCCATTGATTGGGGTAAAATATGAATTATAAGATCCCTCTTCAAAAGAGTAAATTAAGGAAATTATGTTAAAAACTTGGAGGAAAAGGATTCCAGAGGAATAAAGAAGAGAAAGAGAGAAACTTGAGAAAGATGCAATAAAAGCAAATGTACTGTGTTTTATCCTTTAATAATTTTCAGCTTTTAGACTATCAACTTGATAAAGAAGTAATTCTTAAAAGCAAGCTTGGCATTACACTTACGCAGAATAGAGAATAGTGAGTAGTCTACATGAAATTAGTTTGGGGGTGCTAGGAGATCTCCCCTAAAACATCTCCTTCGTATACTTCATAATGTCTGAAATGTTTCTAACAGGAAAAAAAAAAAAAACACTCTTCATTTCATAATTAATTAGAGGCACACCCCTTGGGAAAATTAAGTATTGAATAAAATTCATACAAGTTATAATAAAATAATATCAGATCCTCTGATAATTATAGGGACATGAAAAAGATATGTTGTGTGGTGGAGGGGTTTCTGTGATGAAGAATGAACAGAGGGGTCACAGCAGAGCCTAATAAGGCCACAGAAACCTCATGATCTGTCCAGGGCAGGCCCTACCCAAAAATCCTCAAGTTCTACAACATGCCAAGTGCTACCAAGAAATAAGTCCACAAGAAATAAGTTTCTCTTTTCATTCTCTCATGCTTGATTGGAGTGTTTGAAAAGAATAGAGCAAATGGCAAGGTGAGTAATGGGAATAATGTACTGAGTAAATAATATGTACTTCACAATATTCTCTGACTCATAGAACTCACTCCTTGGCGCCTCGTCACAGAATACACACAACGACCTTAGCAGAGCGCTGAAAAATCACCCAGGACATAGGAAAGGCAAGTCTGTCAGGTTCCTCATTGCCAGTAAGTTTGTATCCAGACCCTCACTAGAGACAGCAGCGGGTGATACATTTTATCACTGGCTTTCAGGAGGGATCCTGCTGGGAAAGGAACACAAAATAAGCTCTTCACCTAGTGACAATAACTTGGCAGAACCTTGCTGGCTGACATATAGGAAGTATGCTTTAAAGCAGTGTTTGTCAATCTTTTTTATTATTACCTTTTTAACCATTTTTCCTCTAACCTCTTCCCGTGAAATTTTAATACCACAGATATACTGTATATTTAATGATATACGGTATGCATGTCTGTGATTTACACACAAAAAGAGTAAGATATTTTTCCTCCCCCAAGAACCATTGAAGGAGATATTGCTCCCATTGAGAATGTTTATTTAGTTATTTTTATTTATTTATTTATTATTTATTTTTGGTTGCATTGGGTCTTTGTTGCTGTGCGCGGGCTTTCTCTAGCTGTGGCAAGCGGGGTTACTCTTCATTGCGGTGCGTGGGCTTCTCATTGCGGTGGCTTCTCTTGTTGCAGAGCATGGGCTCTAGGTGCGTGGGCTTCAGTAGTTGTGGCTCACAAGCTTTAGAGCGCAGGCTCAGTAGTTGTGGCGCACGGGCTTAGTTGCTCCATGGCATGTGGGATCTTCCTGGACCAGGGCTCAAACCCATGTCCCCTGCATTGGCAGGTGGATTCTTAACCACTGCACCACCAGGGAAGCCCTGAGAATGTTTGTTTTAAAGTAATATCATTGAATGTTATTATTACACGAGGCAGCTTATATTCTCTTTTTCCTAATTTGTGAAACTAGAATAGGCCATTAAAATTTGTTTTCATCCTTAAGAAAAAGACTCAACACCATGTTTAGGAAACTACTGTAGCAAAATCATTTAGATTAAGCAATTAAGGAGAATGAGTCAATTGGAGTTTTTCTGGCATGAAGTCAATTGCTGGGATGCTTTCACATCTTTCCCACGGCTAGAATTTGAAAGAAAATGTCTCATGCCTTTAGAAATCATCTACATATAATTAGTAAGTCATTTGTATTGCAAATACTCCATACTCTCATATAGTTGTTTAGAACAAAGAGTTGGGATTTTACAGAGTCAAAGTAAACCAAAGAGGCAATTCTGCCTCCAGGATGGGATCACATGACATTTGCATGTTTAACCAAATTTACTTAAATGTTCTCCATAGTTAGATTTATTCTACTACACATTTTGAAAATAATATCAAGAAAAATACCATATACATCTTCTTATTTGAGCACACACACACACAAATGTTCCCTCCTCTCTTAGTAAATTATTTTATTCTTCTCTGAAATAACAGCTCTGCCTTCAGTACCATGTAATGGACTATGCCCTTTACTAGGTAGAGGAACAAGTTTTTATCCAGTTTTACTTGGAAAGGGAAGAAGTAAGAACGCTGCACCTTCCGTCCAGCACTGCTCACTTTATTAATGAGTGTCTCCCACCTGCTGCAAGGTGAAAGCACACAGCTTTATGCCTTCACCATGTATTCCCTCAGGGTTTTGAAGGCACTAGGAATAAGCTGGGTGAGCAGCACCCATATCAATAGAAAAAAAAAAAAGCTAAAGTTCCATTAGCTGAAACTTTAAAGAAAAGAAATATAAAATGCAAATGAATGATTTCATCAATTTTCAAACTGTCATCTACTGAAAGAATCAAAGCAGGTACTCAAAAATGTATGATGGAGCTAGGGGTTCAGGCAAACATGGTTGGAATTCCAGCCCCACCACTCACTATGTGACCTTGTAAAAGTTGGCTTTACTTTCCTAGGCTCTGAGGCTAATTCTATACAACTGGGTTAATAATAGTCCCAACCTTGAG
This sequence comes from Eubalaena glacialis, assembly GCF_028564815.1. NCBI lineage: Eukaryota > Metazoa > Chordata > Mammalia > Artiodactyla > Balaenidae > Eubalaena > Eubalaena glacialis. Next base: position 24,153,258 of record NC_083723.1, on the reverse strand, counting down.
GGTGGCTATGAGGATTGCAGAGCAGAAGTGTCAGGAAAATGTCCAATACACTGCAAGCATTCAAAAAGTTCTTGTTGTTGATAACAATATTACCCTATTTTTCTTGCCTATTCTTTAATTATCCCCGATATTGCCTTGTACATAAGTACAGAGTAAATACATGAATTAATGAATATAATTATAATACAACTATATATAACACCTAAGAATGGATATACCTAAGTTACATATTTTCTTCCTTCTTCCTTTGATTTTGGTCGTTAAAGACAAAGAGTCATGACTGTCACTATATCTAGAAATACAGGGATTAGATTTCATAATTTTTCCTTTGACTGCAGATTGACTATTCTATATATATGGTGCTGAAAATCTCAGAGTTTAGTGGTGATTATCAAGAATGAAAGTTGTCTAAAGCTCAGATGCCAATTCATGTGCTCAATATGTAACATTAAAATCTTGAGATGGGAGTAGAAAAAATTAGCAAATAATATATATTTCTATTATGACATTCTACAGTTTTAATTTTTATGAATCTCATCATCCAGGAAACTGATAAATTAATTGGTTAGTTTTATACCTCCCTGAAAATATACTAGAGGATCTAAAATGATGTTTCTCAAACAGTAATGGACAGATGAACTACTAGGGGATCTTGTTAAACTGTAGATCTTAATTTAGTACATCTGGTCTAAGGCCTGAGATTCTGCAAGCATGTACGCAATGCTGATGCTGATGTATGCAAACCACAGTTTGAAGATCTAACATCTTAATATACTCCACACTGCTTGAGGTAAGGGATAAATAAAATTGTTTTGAGTCACTAAACAGAGATAAGTTATAATTTTTTTAAAAACATAATTTTATCATCCATTTGCTTCACAGGGCAAATTTTAAGCTCTTTCCATAACTATCAATAACTGTAAAAATAAAAAATGATGATACACAAGTGAAGATTATAACAGATAAGTAAAGACAAGTGACAACTAACTGTCACTGGTAGACTTTATTTAACTTTCACTAACAAGCCTGGCGAAAACCAAAAAGCTCTACTTGAAAGAGACTACTCAAATGTCAGTTTTTATGGAAAAAAAACAAGAAAAACAGGGAGGGGTTGAATATATAAAATCATGATTAATATTAGAAGGCAAATAAAAAAGTGAGAAAATATTTGCATTGTATTTGATGGACAATAGGTCAGTCTTCCTAACTTATAAAGAGGTCTCAGATATAAAGAGTTCTTAGGTAAAGAGGTCCAGTTTAAAAATGGGCAAATGATTTGAACTGGCCACCCAGAGAAGAATAAGTTTATAAATATTTCAAAAATATAACCATACTAGTAAACTAAGAATTGCAAATTTAAAATACGATGCTATTTTTCAACTGTTGAATTGTGAGACTAAAAATTTTCATTCCCAATTTTATCAGAGATACAGTGAAATGGATACTCTTATACAATGTACTCTCATAATGTTTTAAAAATCATTTAGAAATCTGTATCAAGGACCTTAAAATAGTCATACACTAGATGTCCACTCAGGAATGTAGAAGATTTGCCATTCAGAAGTAGAGGCTTTCTCTCCTTAGTCCAGCCTAGATATAAGGAGACTAATTCCTAGCCTTGGTATTTGATGTATTCTTCTGTGGTCATGCTCTATTTGATTTTACTGAAAGCAAAATAACATCCCAAAGACTAGTGTCCTGATGAGGGTCACAGGGTCAGATGACTCACATGCCCTGGTTCATATCCTCTCAGTCCAACTTGTTGCTCTGGCCATTGCTACAGCAACCAGTGACATGCAGACGTAACCCAACAACACCTTGCCTTCTCTCCACTCTATCTTCTCTTCTAACCCAGGGTTTCTCTGCTACCACTATGTGGGACACCTGCACGAACCCATTCAGTCTTTCTGATGCCTGTGCAAGCATGGATACATCAGGGAGTTAACCTCCATGGGATAACCCTAGGTCAATGCAAAACAAAGTACAAAATTTCCACTGAAACTACCCACTCAAACTGTAGAATTCCTGAACTGCCAGCAGCAGAAACCAATGCCAAGCCTTGCACCACTAGGACCCAGCCTTTCACTTTATGGCAGGTTGATTACATTGGGCCACTTTACCCTGGAAGGGCAGCAATTTTCTCTTCTCAGACTTGAAATTATCTCTGGATACAACTTTGCCTTTTCTGCCTTCAGTACCTCTGCCAGGAGCACAGCTCAAAAGCTTATACCTGATTAAGTTACATAGAATCTTCCATAATATAACCTCAGACCAAGGGGCCATTCTAAGAGAGAAGGTATGACACTGAGTGCCTGACTCCGGAATTCACTCTCTGGTCCTACCATACAGGGTGCCAGCTAGCATAATAGATTTTTGAAGCACCTGTTAAAATGTCTAAAGCATCATCTTTGGGTATCTGCTAAGATGAGAAATATGCATTGAACTGATGCCTGATATGCAACGCTATGGCCCCAATCTCTAGACTTACCCGGGACCATGAAATGAGGGGTCAAAGTAGAATTGGCCCACTGTATCACTCCTCACAGTGACCATTTTGCAGAATTTCTACTTCCTGACCCTACAAATTTAGGTTCTGCTGGATTAGAGGACATGAAGCCAAATGGGACTGTGGAAGGGAAGCAACAAGGGGAAGCTTCTTCCTGTGTACACTGTAAGGGTTCCATTAAAGCAGAAGCTGGTCAAGGTTCCCTCAAACCAGTGGAACAGTAGGCCAGGAAAAGAATTACCATATCGTTGGACACGATCCCAAATACCATAAGGAGAAGTTGCTGCAATACAATGTGGGAAGACAGGAGTGTATCTAGAACCTAGGAGTTCACTGGAGCATCTCTTGGCATTTTCATGCCTGCTGATGAGTCTAATAGGCAATTGCAGTAAACCCAAACCGGCAACATTAAAGCAACTGAGAACTCCAAACTCTTAAACTCAAACTTCAAACTCAAGTCATCTAGACTGAAGTTCCAGTCAATGGTAAGAAAATTATAAAATTGGTGATAGACAAAGGAGAAAATAAATATTACTTGTACCTTTTGGACTAGCTGCAGCAGTGGAGACAGCACGTTGTTCCATTAATATTTGCATATTAAATCATTGCATGTATCTTAGAAAGTTTTTGAAAAATAAATGTAATGGATGGTCAGCCAATACAATCTTTAAATAGTTAGAGTGGTTGATGATAAGTGAGAGTGAGAGTTAAATAGTTACCCATTTTAAAAATAAGTTAGATAATGACAGGCAAAGAATATTTACACAGATCAATGAATAAAAGATACCAGAAATAGATTTAAAATTATGTCAACTTACTACAAGATAAAGGTATTTCATGTAATTGGGGAAATGACAAAATTTTTCAACAAATTATAAGATAACTAAAGAGGATCCCTCCCTCTTGCCTCTATTATTTTTAAAATGCTAAAGGGATCAAAGATGTAAATGTAGGATATGAAAAATGATAAAAGTAATGGAAGAAAATATGAAATAATGTAAGTGAACTAGAAAAAAGATTGATCAACTCAACTACACAAAAATAAAATATAACTACAGAGCACAAATATCATAAATACAGTCAGGATAAAAGACAAGATTGTAAAACAAAAATTGTAACACAGACAATTATAGGAATAAATAGATTTAAAAGAGCTTCTAAAATTAACAGAAAAAATCAATAGCCCAATTAAAATAAGCAAGGATATTAAGCAATCATTCACCAAAAAAAGGAAATATAAATGTCTTTTAAATGTGAAAAGATTTCCATCATCAATAAATTATAGTGCATATACACAGTGGTAGTTCTATATAAACTATGAAACCATTTCCAAGACACATTGTTAAATTTTCAAAAACAGGGTTAAAAACCAAGAATTTTAAAATGAATATGTGTATATAGTGCCTACGTGTGTATATGCTTCTATATGCATAGATTATCTAGAAAGATACATAAATTATCTATAATCATGTTGCCTCTTGACAGGGGATGAAATGGGTACTGAAAAGGAATGATTACTTTTCACTACAAACCCTTTCATATTTTCTGGATTTTGTACCTTATGCATTTATTCATTATTTTTAAAAATTGGTTACCTAAAAATCAATTATTTTCATCATTACTATGACTTTAGATATTCATTTACATCATTTTTAATACTTCTTAGAATTCCAATATATATATATATATATATATATATACACACACAATAGTTTATTTAATCATTTCTCTATTGTAGAACATTTTTTCCTAATTTTTTATGTTAAAGATTTCACGTTTGTATATACTATTTTTCTTCGTATGCATGGTCTAGCCAAGCTGGTCTCTGCATAGTCTTTTCCTTTCCACTAACTCCACATGCCTTCCCCGGCCTCTTCTCAAGAGTTTTAAGTTCAATCTATCTTTTATACTCTATTTTCTTTTTCAGCTCTGGCCCTGAATTTTTTCTTTCATTTACTTCCTATGTATTTATTACTTCTCTGTACCTATTTTGCTTCATCAATAAAATAGGAATACCAATATCAATCTCAGAGAGTATTTGTGAACATTAAATGAAATTAATGTGGGAAACATGTATAAGTGATTAAACACTACAAAAACATAAATTATACCATTCATATTCTGTTATATTTTATTATAATTATTTAAGTTACCATTTGTTGTATTAGTGTCACTGTTATATTGTTACCATTTTGTGTACCTCCTGCATACGTACATATTGCCTTTTTACTAGCTTGTCAGTACTTTAAAGAAGGATTCACTGTTCATCAATGTATCCTCTACCAGTAGGTATAGTTGGCACCTTGCACTGAGCAGTCCTCAGTGATGTTGATAGGGCAATAAATGCAATAAATAAAACATGATTGATTCTAATACTTGGATTTGGAGTTATGAACTGTTCCATTAAAAAAATTTTAACTCAGCAATCAGAGTATAAATGATAGTCCATAACTTATATATAATGCTGCATTAAGAGAAATGCTCAACAAAAGGGGACACCTTTCTTGCCCTGGTACGCCCCAATCCACCACCAACTCATATAAGTACACATCTTGAAGGAGGCTATTGAATCTACTATAAAACACAAGTCAGATCCCAACTTCTCTATAAACCTCTCAGATACAATCACATTCTCTCTGACTTATTACTATGTCACCTATTTCATCTATGGACTTTGCTTTACCTATTGTCCTGCACATTAGTATTCATTTACATGCCTTTTTCCTCTAGCATATAATGACCCTGTGAGCACAGGAAACATGATTTTTCATCCTCATATTCCCAGTCCCTATGACAGTGCCTGGCACATGGTGCATCTATAAATGTTCATTCAATTGAAATTAAGTTAATTTGAGGAAGTGAATCACTTATATTGCATTATAGTTAAAAAATGAAAAGATTTTGGAGCAAATTTGATTCGGGGAAAATATATATGTTTTATGTAATTTTTATCATAATAATATTTGTTATAAACTTAGTAATAATAAGAAAACCCAAAGATGATATATTACCATCAAGTATAGAGTTGAAAAGAAAAAGAATTGCACAGTGTCTACTTAATATAGTTAACATCTGTTTGTGGTGCCATTAGTTACTACCTACTGGCTAGTGTTCAACCATGATCAGCAAATTAGGAGGTTGTATTCCTGATGATATGTCTATTTTCTGCCTAATGGTGTATTAATTTAGCTGACATTGGCTGTCCTGATTAGAATCAATTCACACATCAGAACATTGTTTATTGAGCATGGCAAATATTTGCCTTAACTCCTTTGCTTTCCTGTCTTTAAAAAAAAATAAATGATGCACTAAGAAGGCCTAATAAGAAAAGAAATTTAAATTATTCTGTTCAGAGCATCCCCAGTCCCAGTCTCTTGATTTTCAGATCACTAGTGGACTTCAATATATATATAACTTCTTAGATAAGACATTAAGGCACAGATAAAACAGTTGTGTGTTTATGTATGTAATTTATTAATGTTTACTTCTAATAAAATATATATGTGTAAAATTTATATCTTTATATATAAATATATATTCTAAATTATGGATGTTGATAAATTCATGAAAATTTTAACTAAGGAAAAAAAAGCATAATTGGAGGTATAGATTATACTATAACAGGCCTATTACTTTTGGCTAACATAAGAAGTTGGCCCTCAATTATAAATTCATAATCAATTGAACACTGTATTGTATGCATTAACACAGGATGTGGGCAACTAGTCCTTAAAACTAGTTTGATGTACTGGTTTTTCTCCATTTAACTTTTCCTCTAGCTGCTGCTTTAAAATTTTCAATGGATTGCATTCCTGTGCTCACCTACTCTCTGGTTTATGACTGGATCTGGTCCAAAAAGGCACTGGCAGGATATGAGAGGAAGGAAGGAGTCCAGAGCGTTTATTCCCTTGACCCCTTCCATTCTGAGATACTGTTTGATTATGCCTGCACTTTTTTTATGGTCTAGCTTCTGTCAGGGAGATTTATTCCCATGGCTGTATCTTCTATCAAGTTCTAACAACACAATGGAACTTCTAGTTTCAAGATGGACTGAACATGCACGCCAAAATTTCTGGCTCCTATTCAAAACTGACATTCTGGTTTATGTTTAATACAGATACTGTAGAAAGTTTATAAAAGTAAATAAGTATTAACATATAACTATATTAAGAGGGGGAGATGGGATAAAATGTTCTGATATCAGTGAAGCAATGAACAAAGGCTGCCACTACTCCTAGACTTAAACCAATGACATCACCAAGAAAGTGACTGCAAGGAAAGGCTATGATGTCAACAGGTGGTCATAATTGAGGACAGAGAATCAAAACTGACTAAGAATCAACAGGCATCTGAGAAATGCTGGAAAAGGAGGCAACAGATTCATGAATCAAAGAATTTATACCCAATAACTTAGAGATAATATAAAAATATCCAAAGGAGTTGGAATACATATAGTTACTATTCACACAGAGATAAATAAAATACACCCATGACACAAAAGTAAATAGCTATAAAATAAAAATATACACTTGTGGAAAAAGAAGTTAGAGATCATAGAAATGGCAACTTGTTTGGAATTAGTAAAAAAGAAACTCATTATAGTCAGGTTAAATAACAAACTGAAACTAGCTAAAGAACAAAATAGTTCGTATACATGAAACGTGCATCTTTCCCCCCAGGAACAATTGCTCAGTATTTGCTCATTCAAGGTTCCCAGAGACTTTATAGACTGTAACTACCAAGAATAACAAGAGTTGGGCGGGTGGGCAGGGAGGAAGAGGAGGCGGGAGCCGTGTTGCACGCAACTCCAGGCGGGGCAGCCTCTGAGGCTGAGGGACACTGCAAGACCTTGGTGGGACGGGGATTTAACTGGGGCCAAGCCCAACGACCAGGTAGAGATGTCGCCGGAGCCATTTAGGCACCCGGGAAACGCAGTGCACGTGTATTTTTTGGGTTGGCCAAAAAGTTCGTTCGGATTTTTCCGTAACATGCTACGGGAATATATAATGCAAATAATGCAGTGGATTACCTTATGAAGACAAAAAACAGTAGAAGCAGTGAGCCTGCTTCTGAGCAAGATGTTTCTGCTCACTCAGTTCAGTGCTGGAATCACTTTGGTGTTTGCTTTACTTGCAGGTCCCTTTCCAGGTTTGCCTGCAATGAGATTTCACTCTCTACATTTAAAGGACATCCTTTCTGAGCTGCTGTGAATACATTTGGAACGATATTTTAAATTTTCATCTAATGGAGAATTAGCTGTACCTTGAATAAGGATTGCTGCACTGGACGACTTCAGAATATTACTCACAATGTCATCCAACAGGAGCCAGAATCCCCATGGACTGAAGCAGATTGGCCTTGACCAGATCTGGGACGACCTCAGAGCTGGAATCCAGCAAGTGTATACCAGACAAAGTATGGTGAAATCCAGATACATGGAACTCTACACTTATGTTTATAACTACTGCACGAGTGTTCACCAGTCTAACCAGGCTCAAGAGGCTGGTGTCCCTCCTTCTGAATCAAAAAAGGGGGAGATGCCGGGGGGAGTTCAGTTAGTTGGCCTGGAATTGTACAAACAGCTTAAAGAATTTTTGAAGAATTACTTGACAAATCTTCTTAAGGACGGAGAAGATTTGATAGACGAGAGTGTACTGAAGTTCTACACTCAACAGTGGGAAGATTACCGGTTTTCAAGTAAAGTGCTGAATGCGATTTGTGCCTACCTCAATAGATATTGGGTTCTCTGCGAATATTACGGAGGACAAAAAGGAATCTACGAAATCTATTCTCTTGCATTGGTGACTTGGAGAGATTGTCTTTTCAGGCCATTGAATAAACAGGTAACAAATGCTGTTTTAAAACTGATTGAAAAGGAAAGAAATGGTGAAACCATCAATACAAGACTGATGAGTGGAGTTGTACAATCTTACGTGGAACTGGGGCTGAATGAAGACGATGCCTTTGCGATGGGCCCTGTGCTAAAGGTGTACAAAGAATGCTTTGAGTCTCAGTTTTTGGCTGACACAGAGAGATTTTATACCAGAGAGAGTACCAAATTCTTGCAGCAGAACCCAGTTACTGAATATATGAAAAAGGCGAAGACTCGTCTGCTGGAGGAGCAGCGGAGAGTCCAGTACCTTCATGAGAGCACCCAAGAAGAGCTAGCCAGGAAGTGCAAGCAGGTACTCATTGAGAAACACCTGGAGACCTTCCACAGGGAATTTCAGAATTTATTGGTTGCCGACAAAAGTGAAGATTTGGGTCGCATGTATAATCTTGTATCTAGAATCCAGGATGGCCTGGGAGAATTGAAAAAACTCCTGGAGACACACATTCATAATCAGTGTATTGCGGCAATTGAAAAGTGTGGAGAAGCTGCTTTAAATGACCCCAAAATGTATATACAGACAGTGTTGGATGTTCATAAAAAATACAACGCCCTGGTGATGTTGGCATTCAACAACAATGCTGGCTTCGTGGCTGCGCTGGACAAGGCTTGCGGTCGCTTCATAAACAACAATGCAGTTACCAAAATGGCTCAGTCGTCCAGTAAATCTTCCGAGTTGCTGGCTGGATACTGTGACTCCTTGTTGAAGAAGAGGTCCAAGAACCCAGAAGAAGCAGAACTAGAAGACACGCTCAACCAAGTGATAGCGGTCTTCAAGTATATAGAGGACAAGGACGTGTTTCAGAAGTTCTACGCAAAGATGCTGGCCAAAAGGCTTGTTCATCAGAACAGTGCGAGCGATGATGCCGAAGCAAGCATGATCTCTAAGTTAAAGCGAGCTTGCGGTTTTGAGTACACCTCTAAACTTCAGCGGATGTTTCAAGACATTGGTGCAAGCAAATATTTGAATGAGCAGTTCAAAAAGCACCCGACAAATTCAGAGCCGCTGGGCTTGGATTTCAGTATTCAAGTTCTGAGCTCCGGATCATGGCCTTTTCAGCAGTCCGGTACGTTTGCCTTGCCGTCGGAGCTGGAACGGAGTTACCAGCGCTTCACAGCGTTTTACGCCAGCCGTCACAGTGGCAGAAAATTGACGTGGTTATATCAACTGTCTGAAGGAGAATTAGTAACAAACTGCTTCAAAAACAGATACACCTTGCGGGCATCTACATTCCAGATGGCCATCCTGCTCCAGTACAACACGGAAGACGCTTACGCCGTGCAGCAGCTGATGGACAGCACCCAGATCAAAACGGACATTTTTGCACAAGTCCTACAGATTTTATTGAAGTTGAAGTTACTGGTCTTGGAAGACGAAAATACACATGTTGATGAGATGGAATTGCGGCAAGATACCTTAATAAAATTATATCTCGGTTATAAAAACAAGAAATTAAGGGTTAACATCAATGTGCCAATGAAAATGGAACAGAAGCAGGAACAAGAAACCACACACAGAAACATCGAGGAAGATCGCAAACTACTGATCCAGGCGGCTCTCGTGAGAATTATGAAAATGAGGAAGGTTCTAAAACACCAGCAGTTACTTGGAGAAGTACTGACTCAGCTCTCCTCAATATTCAAGCCTCGGGTCCCAGTAATTAAGAAATGCATTGACATTCTGATCGAGAAAGAATATTTGGAGCGAGTGGATGGTGAACAGGACACCTACAGTTACTTGGCGTAACCCTTCTGGAAGGGTCTGACCGCGGGCGCAGCCCCTCGTCCCGTGGGAAGGATGGAGACGAGTTCACCGTGGCAGCCACGCCCCCCGCACCTCCTGCTCGGCCCCCAGGCTCCCACTGAGGGCTCGGGGCGATCAGAACTGCTCAGGATCGCCACACTTCACGTCTGTAAGTACGGACACCGATGCCATTTAACCTAATTTAAGACCAGAGGAGATGGAACCTTCCATGCTGAGGGCTGCATGCTTCTGCATCCGAATCAACGCATTGGCCACGTGAATAACAGCTGCCGGCTGGGCGGCCCCTCGGAGGCCAGCAACACCTAGAGAGAAGGTCTGAACGGACCCACGTGTAATCTGCTATGAAAAACCATTTGTATAGCATGTTTCATTTTTTAATGTGTGAAAATAAATTAAAGGAAAAAAAAAAGAATAACAAGAGTTGACTCTAGAAAGTATCAAAGTGACGTTCAGAAGCATGGAGAATAAATCCAGAATTTCAAATTTTTATTTCAATGTAATTCCAGAAAAAAGTAATAGAGAAAATAAAAGAAAGCCAATATTTGAAGAAATAATGGGAAATAATACCTCAGAATTATGGAAATATATGATTCCACATATTACAAAAGTCCACTTAAGGCAAAGCAATATCATAACAAATTAAAAAAGCAAGAAACAAATAAAACTTCACACCTGAACGCATTGCAAAGCAGCTTTCACATGTTAAGGATAAAGCGAAACTGCAAAAGCCATCAGAGGGGAAAAAACAATGTAATAAAGTGTAAAAATCAATTTTCATGAGCTATTTTATCAGGTTCATTAGATACATGACATCAATAGAGCAATACTTCCAAATGACTGAGGGAGAGTTCTCCTTCTGCAATTGCTCACTAATGGTTTCAGACCAACCTTCCAAACAAGGAAAACTTAAAAATATAGACAAAATTCAAAATTAAAAAAAAAAAAGTATCTGTTTTAAAATTGCAGTAAAGGGTTAATCAGC